>NC_060070.1:136721678-137921678 GCF_922984935.1 Meles meles
CTGGGGCTTTGCTTGGATCAGCCAAAAAAAAAAAAAAAAAAAAAAAAAAAAACATGGCTAGAAATACTGTCAGTCTGGTCCACCTCCAGGAACCTAATCATGCCTGAATTGCTTGGAGGAGTGTAATGATGGTAAACAGGAACAGGTATGTTGGCTTCTGTTCTCCTCCACTTCGGCCCTAGCGTTGCCTTTACAATAAAGCAAGGGACTGTTTTGAAGGAACATCATCGCCATAATAAAAGGGGGTGGGGGGGGTGTTATTGAAGCCATTTTCCTTGGCAAGTGGCAGAAAGGTAATATTTAGTATTCACCACATTGAATTCTCTTAGCCAGCTGGTCTGTCCCTGTTAAGACTTTCATTTATGCAGCTTGAGCTGGAACCTTTTTTGTTCTCCCAGTCTATTACTTTGTCTGTTTAAGGGATAACAGCCAAAGTGAAACAGCTTGCAATTTGCACCTGTCTGCTCTAAGCATTCCATGTTAGATTATATAGGGAGCAAACTCTTCATTGCTAATGAGACCAAGACCGGGTGGGGCTGAATGCAGTTTTGTTGGAGGGGAGGGTGTTTGCTCACAGGATATTTTAGTGGGGTTTTTCCCCCTTTCCTAAATAATCTGATTGGGACCTCCCTATTCTGGTTTTGAATTCCTAGACTAATAAAATACAATGCCAAAAAAAAAAAAAAAAAAAAAGTAGTTGACGCTGTGTATTCTTTGTGTGTGTGTGTGTGTGTGTTCTTTTTAAAAAAAAGATTTTATTGTGGCACCTGGGTGGGTCAGTGGGTTAAAGCCTCAGCCTTTGGCTCAGATCATGATCCCAGGGTCCTGGGATAGAGCCCCACATGGGGGGGAGGGGTCTCTGCTCAGCAGGGAGCCTGCTTCCGCCTCTCTCTGCCTACTTGTGATCTCTGTCTGTCAAATAAATAAATAAAATCTTTTAAAAAAATAAAAAAGATCTTATTTATTTTCTTTGAAAGACAGCAGGAGCAGTTGGAGGGGCAGAGGCAGAGGGAAAGCAGAGTCCCTCCTGAGCAGGGAGCCCAATGTGGTGTTTGAATCCGGAGATCATGACCTGAGCAGAAGGCAGATGCTTAACCGACTGAGCCACCCAGGTGTTCCAAAGTTGTGTATTCTTCAAAGAAAAATTTATATGTCATGTATGTAACTGAAAATTGAATCAACATTCAGTCTGAGCTGCCTCAGATGAGAAACAAAAAAAATTAAATGCTAGGTTATACTCAAGTTGTTGTAAGCACAAAATACCTAGAGAGACCTCTAATTTATAAAACTGGCCATGAAAAAAAAAAGTTGATAAATTATTTTTGGCCATGACAGAAACAGAACAAGTTTCTGAAATGATTCAAGGGCCAGAAAGTGAACCAGTGTTCTCTGCTTATATTACCTTTGAAAATGTTATTGACTGGATAGAAAATAAAAATTCAAGTGGCTGAGTTCAAAATCATACACGGAGAGATGTATGTGTGATATCATCATGTGAGTCACAGAGACATTCTCCACAAACGCACAAGAGTCTGCACATGATTCTCTGCAACTTTTTAGGGATGTCCCCTGTACCCCCTTAGCTTTGAGGAATTATACCTATGGGCTGCCATCTATTTTTAAAGAATTTAAATTAAATTCACTGTAATGAAAGAACTTGAAAGCCTATGACATTTTCCCAAATCTTAAGCTTTCTTTTTTAATCGTAATAGTAATTTTTGGATAATTTGCCAAAATATCCTTGAAGATTATCCAAAATTTAGTAAAAAAAATTCATATAAATACAAACATGTATATGTGTGTATATGTTTGTGTATATATACATACATATGGAATATATACTGAATATATAAACAGAAGGTATGCTGAATATATATATATATATATAAACAGAATATATATATGTATGTAATTTTAATCAAAGGATTCAGGCTACATTTGGGTTCCAAAAATCTCTCACATTGGCACTTCCTGTGGAAATGACAACTGATACGGTGCCAAGTTTAATGTCGTCGAGGTGATCACAAATGCGGTCTCACTGGTAACTTCTCGAGTTTCGACGGCTCTTGGCGTACATCTCGCCTGACAGATAACACTCCAGCTCGTCAGGCTGGACCCTCTCACAGGACTGTCGGAGTCCTGCCAGCCACTGCCGAGTCTGGTTAGGTCAAAGGGTTGAGCCATGTGTAATTCAGAACAGAGGAGGTCCCACGGTCACTCCACAAAAACAATTACACTACTTATTTCGCTCTAGCCCTTGCCCCAAACTCACAAGCCTCACAGTTTCAGTGCGGCCAATCTAATTCTGCCCCTGGGCGATAAGCCACATGAAAATATGTGGTGCTGTGTTTATAAATCTAATCAAAACTAGAAACAGTGGACGGGCACAATGAGGTCCTACTATGGATCATGGGAATCCTTGGAAGTTCTGAAGGCACTTTTGTTTAACTTCTACAGACTTTCTTTGGCTGTTACATTGTCTGCTACACTCGTTAATCATCCTCTTTACTCGTGAGTGCTACAAAGGAGGCTAAATTTCTCCTCGCTTCTATACTTCTCGTCCGTGGATAATATTATGAAAAATAAAGCTTAAAAGGCCGCTTTTAAAGGGAAAAATCAAAGTGGGAACTGCTGTTATATCCATCTTACCTCTCCATCCATGTTCTCGGCTCCTTGCCCTCGGCAATGCACAGATTTAAATAGAGTCCCTCTAAAAAAGAAAAATAATACTTAAAAACTAGAATAAATTGGTCTGGCCATAAGATAGATGAAGCAATTTGGGGCCAGAGAGCTATGATGCTTCTTAATGGTCCCAAGAACTCTCAGTCAACAGGCTGGGATCTGGGGGCGTGTATTTGCTGTCGCTCTCCTTTTCGGGGCCAGACTCCTGAAAACTGAGAGTCTGTGAATGTTCACAAAACGTTTTACTAGGAAAAGTTCATCCTTGATCAAGACAACCTAAACTTCCTGTTTTATGCCCAAAAGGTGACTAATTCAGACGGTAATGAAAGGATGCTAAAAATTCGCTGTTGAGGCTTTAGTTAGCTTGACTACATTACGTTTTTAAAGATGGGATCCAGGTTTGCAACTGTCCTGCATGGATGATACCTGATAAAGTCCACAAAAAATATATGCATTTAGGGACCAAACAGATTAAATTCTGAGAACTTCACCCAGTGAAAAGATGTGATACATAAGTTCTCATGAAAGAGGGTGTGTTTTTAGCACTCTTAAAACTCCTTGGATTTGGGGCAGCTGGGTGACTCAGTGGGTTAAGCCTCTGCCTTCAGCTCAGATCATGATCTCGGGGTCCTGGGATGGAGCCCCACATCGGGCTCTCTGCTCAGCAGGGAACCTGCTTCCCCCTCTCTCTCCGCCTGTCTGTCTGCCTACTTGTGATCGCTCTCTCTACCAAATAAATAAAATCTTAAAAAAAAAACCTCCTTGGATTTTAATTTCAATTAAAATACAGTTGTTACAAATAAAGAATGCAAACTTCAAAAACAAAAGGAAGCCACAATCCAAACAAACCAAAATTCAGATGCTCAGAATTGGCAGCACAAAAGAAAAGTTCTCTCCTGGCGTGTATCGCGGTAGTCTGAACACTCCCAGGAAACTGTGCACCCCAAGAGTTGAGAAAACAGATGTATAATAAAAAGTAAGCACGCTCACGCACACACACACACACAGAGCAAGCTTCAGGTTGCTGTTTTGAATTGCAAACGAGGATAAATTTAATGTTCAAACAATCTGATAAAATAACCATCTGGAAACTGAAAAACAAAAACAACAACAATAACCAAAAAAAACCTCCTTAGAGCCATGTGATAAATCATCAAGTTTAATCTATAAGATATCATATTGGATATTATCTCAACTGATAAAAATCTACACAAGAACTCAGTCTGGGACCAGACGATTATAATAATGTGTGGGAATAATAATAAATGGGCATTTTTTCTAATGAGCAATATAGGCCCAGCATTTGTTAAAGGAGCATTCACCAAAGGAGGCTTTTCAACTGGAAGGTTTCCCTTTTGAAATGGTTATCAGTATTTGGCAGTAAAACAAAGTACATCATATATGAATGATATATGTAACACTTTTTTTTTTTAAATTTGGAACTCTCAGTCGTAGTTTTAAAAAGTCATTTCACCATGCGCGTATGAGCTCTTACATGGCTAACAATGCTGAAAAATGAAAGATTTAATCCTTCTAGTGTTAATTTTAAAACTTACTTTTTCCTGTATGAGTAACACTGAAGATCCGAAGATTATATAGCTTATTTCCTAAAAGAAAGGAAATGCGTATAAAATGTTTTCAAAGGAAAAAAGTCTACATCAAAATGGGAAAATCTGAGCCAGTTAGCAAAAGTTGAGGTTTGACTTGCTTGTTTGTTTTTTTTTCCATGGTGTAGTGACTCAAGAGTAATCTCAGGGCACATATTTCTGGGGATATATGTCAACTGGGAATCTATCTTCTTTGGGTTCCTTAAACTTGGTATTATTCTAATAGCTAATATCTGTAATTTGTCAAGTGACTCATGTTATTGTCATCATAAATTTATTCTGCAGACATAGAATCCGAAATGTATGAGCCACAGAACAAGGGTGTCTCCACTCACATCAATATAGTGCTCAGAAAACTTTCCAGTAAGGCAGCCCACTTCTGTCCCTTCACAGACAGCTGCATTTTAGACATCTTTGAGCACAGATACTTAGCATGCAATGTTAGTACAGTGAGACTCCATAAAATTATGAAATACGGTCAAAATCCTTTCATTCTCCCATATAAAATAGGTAGCTAAATGTGGAAAGTGCTTTGATAGAACCGAGTGGTGTATCATTCATTCATTCATTTACTTATTTTACCAATTGGTGTATCCTTTAAAAAGCTGTACAATTGTATATTTCCCTTTCTCCCATCCAAGTACTAACCAGGCCCGACCCTGCTTAACTTCCGAGATCAGAGGAGATCGGGCGCGTTCAGGGTGGTATGGCCATAGACTATTATTTCCCTTTCTGACAAGCAAAGGGTATGGCCTAGAATGCCTCCCTGCTTGGGAATCTCTGGGAGCTTAGATCAGGCATTATTTGCAACAGAAAGCCCTAGTTTCCATGTGTCTACAAGCTGGAAATTGGGAGTCAGATCCCTTCAAGTTGGGTCAGATCCCTTACAAACTGTAGAATAGGGGCAAGGGAGAAGGACCTGCGCGCTCTGAGGCAGGGGACTCTCAGGGAACGTGTGACCAGGCTGTAGGACATAACAAAGATACAGACAAGGTGTCCCTGCTGATCTAAATGACTGACACACAAATCTGTGTGCCTGGTGCAATTTCTAGGAATTTAATTCAAAGGCCTGCAAAGGGGGAAGAAACTCTTAAAAGGTCAAAAATGACCCTTCAGTTGCTGAGAGCTGTGCCAAGGAGGGTGGACAGAGGCGTAGGGGTGAAACAAGTTATAGGGGCCAGTGGTGCCGAGTCAGTGAGAAAGATGCCCAGGCAGCAGAGTGGACTTTGAGAAACAGGCAGGATTTGGATCTAAATAGAAAAAGAGAGAGAGCAGAGCCCTATGAGCACAGAATGGCAACGAAAGTGAGAATGAGTTTGTAGAACAATGAGCAGACTCTGTCGGCAAATGATAATTTCAACAAGTTAGTGATGAATGAGCAACCACCACACCACTTAAAAAACTGATAGTTTGGGGCACCTGGGAGACTCAGTTTGGTTAGGCGTCTGCCTCCAGCTTGGGTCACGATCTCGGAGTGGCGGGATGGAGTCCTGCGTGGGGCTCAGCAGGGAGCCTGCTTCTCCCTCTCCCTCTGGGCCTACTCTCTTGCTTTCTTTCACTCTCTCTCAAGCAAATTAAAAAACAAAAACAAAAAACAAAAAAAAAAAAACCTTCAGAATAAAAACTGATCACTTGTGGAACCAGCAAAATATGGAGCCAATTAGAGAACTGATGTATTTGCTAAACTGCCTGGATGTCTTACATTATCAAGAAAGTCCCTAAATAGCTTCCTTTTCAGAAGGAAAGGAAACTAAGTAACAGTTATAAATACTGTACATGTACCAGAAGCCTTGGGTTGGGCCTTTCAGGAACATTGGATTTAATGAACTGATGGATATCATGACAAAATTGTCACTATGGCTACGCAATGTGGCATGTTAGTTGAAATGCAAGTGGACTCCCTTAGGAATGGTGTCTTTAAAGCCAGTCTCAAAGTTGCAAGCAGGTCAGTAATTGCAATATCCCCTCCTTACCAGCAAACTGTTGACCACGTTCTGTTGAGCTTAGGGTAATAATCACTCTAATTTGTAGAGTCACTTTTTTTGGTTGGTTTGTTTTAAGGCTGATTTGAAAATGGCTTTCCCCGAAATTGTTGACCTTGCATTGCAAATTAAATCCTGGCATTGCCAAATCTCTGACAACTGGTTCACTGCTTCCAGAGAAGAGAATTAACATGGCTACAGCTGTCATTTCATTGCATTTTTCTTCTCAAGCAGACCAGCAAGGGCAAAGATGGTGTGAGACAGAGGTCGCAAGCCAGATTCTGTCTGCAAACATATTTTGGGTTTTTTTGTTCTTTTTTTCTTTTTTTTTTTTTTACCTCCACAGTGATTTAAAACATATTGAGCCTATATTTAAAAATAAGAAAATTGGCATTAAAAATCCAACTTCTGGCTTCTCTTGGAAAATTAAAGAATTTGGCAAGCTAGGGTCAACTTCCATGGTGAGCTAGAACCATACTCCCTAGGCATTGCTCTACTGGTCTCCAGTTCCCATTCTTCTGATGCAAACCACAAACCAAAATGTAAGCTCCACAAGGACAGAGTTTATTTAACTCATCGTCACACCCTCAGAGTCTAGAACAGAGCCTAGCAAGCAGGGGGTGCTTGATCAATATTTAATGTTGGTTGATACGATCTCGGGGGTGACAAGTAACTTCTTTCATGGGTGGCTTGAAGACAACAGGCATGTTCAGGAACCGTCACAATGCATGTCTCACTTAAAAAAAAAAAAAAAATATATATATATATATATATATATATATATATAGGTCAAATAAATTCTGCCAGTCCTCAGGCAGAAAGGGAAAGTACCCACATATCATTCTGCTTGCACTGCTCTTCTTCTTACAAAGAAATATTTCTCGGCATCCCTGTCACTATCAAAATCAGGGCCACAATGTCAGGGAAAATGAGAGTGAACACAGACCCGGCACATCTCACTCATTTATATTCCTTGGCCTGGTTCCTACAGGCATCTGAATTTGAAACCTCTGCAAGAGAGATGGCAGTAGGTCTCATACCCACGGTAACAAACTGTTTTACCATACTCCTCCCTCAGTCTGCTCAGTAGGTTCTACACTACAGGTTACATCTACATTCGAGAATAAATAGAAAGTGGAATATAAAATCTACCACGGAAAGTCACTAGTTAAACCTAATACACTGTCTCTTTAAATAAACAGTCAGCATCACAGTGTCCCATGGACTTGTGTTCACAGCTTGAAAAGCACTGGTGCAGATTTCTTGCACATGGAGAAGGTGCCTAACCTCTGAAAGTCTCCAAGTCCTCTGCATAACAGTTGGCAAAATTTAAAGATTATGTCTGTCAGACTTCTGGCTTCCACTTAGGGTATAGAAAGCCAGACAGGTGTTGTTTCCATACATACAGCAAAATATACCTTGAATGTCTGCAAATTCACAACTTTTATTAAACCCACCAGAGAACTGAAGTCATGGCATAATCAACTAACCCAAAATCTGGGGCAAGTTAGGTGCTCCTAAGGAGTGAGGGGATGCATTCTCTTGCTCACTGAAGCAGACATAGGCCCCCATAGAAGCTAGTTAAAAATCAGCTACAAATTGCTAACAAATCTCTAACATCTGAATGCGATCTAGTGGAAAATATAGAACTTGAGGGAGCTTCACACACACACAGAGGGGTGTCTGGGTGGCTCAGCCGGTGAAGCAACCTATTCTTGGTTTCTGTTGTGGGTCATGCTCTCAGGGTGGTGAGATCGAGCCCCAAATCTGGCTCCCTGCTCAGTGGGGAGTCTGTTTGAGATTCTCTCTCTCTCTGTCTCTCTCCTCTCCCCACCACCACACTCATGCCAGTTCTTTCTGTCTCTAAAATAAATAAAACAAATCTTAAAAGCACACACACAAGGGTAATTCACACTCATTCACAAACTCTTCTCCATGGACCTTCTGAATTCTCAGAAGAAAGACTGGCAAGAAGGCAAGGGTGTAGAGCAGTGATTCTAAGCAGGGAGAAATTATATCTCTTAGAGGACATTTAGCTATGTCTGGAGACATTTTTAACTGCCATACCTGGGGAGATCCTATTTCTACCCAGTGGTTAGAAGTCAGGAATGTTGCTAACTTTTCTGCTGTGCACAGACTAGCACACTCTTACAAAGAATTATCCGATCCAAAATGTCAAGAGAACTGCAGTTGAGAACCACTGGTCCAGAGAAATCCTCCCTTGTGATGGAACAGGGCCACCACACGAAGCCCAACCTGGATATTCTCTTTTTCTCCTATTAGGAACAAAGTCCTTACTTTTCTGAGAAACAGCAACAAACACCGGGTTCTTGTTTTTTTTTTTTTTTATAAAGATTTTGTTTATTTGAGAGAGAGGGAGAGAGGGGGAGGGAAGAGGAAGAAGCAGACTCCCCACTGAGCAGGGAGCCCAATACGGAGCTTGATCCCAGGATCCTGGGATAAAAACATGAACTGAAAGCAGACATGGTACCAGCTGAACCATTCAGGCACTCAGCAACACTGTTGCACCCGTCTCTACCCCACGACAAGCCAAAGTTAAGACCCACTGTAGCTGGGAGAACACAAAAATACCCTCTAGCCCTTGTGTGGGGCAAGAAAACATCTTGCCCCAAACTCTTAGAAGTATCCTACTGAAGAAAGAGGGGGAGGATCTGAGACAGCCCAACCCTTGGGACCGAGAGACACAGCAGCTTCCTGAGGAGACCACTCACTCACCTTACCATCAGGCTATCAAGCATTGAGCAGCAAGCAACATCAATGCACAGCCGTCCAAGGAGAAAGGATTAGAATAGAGATGCTCCCTCATGGGCAGGCACAAAGGAAAGACTTAAACTTGAAGCCTGGGCAGACACTGAGGAAATTTTGCAAACTACCACCATTCCAAGCGCAAGTTAAGTCTAGAGGAATTCTAAGCCTGTGGGGCACAACAACAGACTCCAAACCCAGCTCAAGTACTGGTAGACCGACCAAACCTCCCACATGAGAAGACTAGCAAAATGAAAAATATGCCATTGCTGCCCAGGAATAGTATCGACCTCGGTCTACTGTCCTGCCCAAGATGACCTACTTTCAAATAATGTTAGATGACAAAGAAGCAAGGAAAAATAAGACAAAACTCTCTGTTAAAAAGATAAAATGATCAATAGAAATGGACTCAGGTACAACCTAAATATTGGATCTGTCAGATAGAGAATTTAAAATAATATGGGGTGCCTGGTTGGCTTAGCCAGTTAAACATCTGCCTTTGGTTTAGGTCATGATACCCCAGTCTCGGGATGGAGCCCTGCATTGACCTCCCTGCTCAGTGGGAGGCCCACTTCTCCCTCTCCCTCTGCCCCTCCTGCTGCTTGTGCTCTATCACACTCTCTCTCTGTTAAATAAGTTAATTTTAAAAAATTAAAAAAATAAAATAGTATAATTAGATAAAGTGACATCATCGAGATGGCAACACAGGTCATTCCTGACTTCTATCACCTTCACAAAAAGAATAGCTAGCAATATCCATAGGCAAAACACCATTGTGAAAGTCTTAAAACTCAGGGAGTGAGGCTAAAGTGCACCCCTGACAACAGAGACAGAGGATGCTATTAGATGGATAAGAGGAGTAATTTCACTGATTGCATCAACCCTCCCCCAGGTCAGCATGATGCCTAACAGAAAGGGTTTCCTTGGGCCTGCAGTTTCTCTAGTGGGGAAAAGAGAACCCAAGATGGATATCTGCTCTTCAAGCATTGAGGGATGCTCCCTGGGAGATTCACTCAGGTCTCTCCTCATGAGCATCACTGGGAAAGCCAAGGCAGCTCAAAGACCAGGGAAATCAGATAGAGATGGAGAAAGGGGCAGGATTACAGTAACCATTGCTCAAATCTCAGTGGACTGTGGTCCTGATTGCCACAGAATCTGAGCAGATATCCCAACTAGAAGCTCTGTTCATAGGCAGAGCTGACCTGGTGGCCCCATCTCACCAGGGATCTCACTTGGTAGTTCTGTCTGATTTGAAACCCCAGCCAAAGGGCTATACTGCCATGGGTCACATCCTATGGCACACCTGGGATGGCACACCTGGGCAAAGGTGCAGTGTTGCAATCTCCCCAAACTGCTAATCATAGCCTCCAGTTCTCCTCCACCAGGAATCATGGCCATGAATGTCTAGCAGCACATTCTATGACCTGCCTGGGCAGGGAGCCAAACCAGCAGCCTTGTCCAATTGTTAAGCATAGCCGCTAGTCCTGCATAATCAAGGAGCCTGAACGGTATCCCAAGGAGCCTCACAGCTCTACCTACAATAACACCTAGCCGCAGAATCCAGCTACAATCTCACACAGCAGTGAAGGGTGGCATATGGTTTCCCTTGACAGTTAAACACGAACTGTGATGTTGACCAGTCAGAGTCCAACCAAAGACCCTGGTTAATCATAGAGCATACCTGTGGCTCTGCCAATAAGAGACTACAGACAGTGACCTTGCCCAACTCTAAAGTACAGTCTCCAGCCCTGTATAACAGAAGGCTCCATCTGATTAGAGAACCTGGCCAGCAACCACACCCAACAGCAAAGTACAGCCAACAGCCTACTTGATCACAAAGCCTAGCCTATAGTCCCACCTAACTTTCGAGTACAGTCTTTAACTTCATCTGATCACAGAGCACTGCCTGAGGCCCCATCCAACCATAAAGCCTGGCCTGGGGCCCTTCCTGAACAGAGTACCAGTAGCACCATCCAGTAGAAAAGCATACCTGAGGCCCCACAAAACCAAGATTATGGAGCACAGCCCACACCCCTGCCCAGTCATGGAATCCAACCAGTAGCACTCTCCTATAAGGGATTAGAGCCTGTAAACCCAAGCAATCAGAGGTAATTGCAGAGCCCAGATAGTGGCCCCACCTTACTATAGAAACAGATAGACGCTACGTCTAAGCAGGGAGCCCACCAAGTGCATGGCTTGAATCCAGATCTCAACCAGCAGAGCTATCAACCGTGGTGCCCAACCAGCAGCACCCCTCCCCACTTCCAACTTCAGACCATAGACCATTGTCTTGCTGAACTAAAGGACAAAATAGCAAGCCTCAAATGCCGATGTAAGCTAGCAGCTGACCAGTCTAGTACCCCAAGCTGAGGTGACTGGCAAAGATCTTTCCCTACTAAAATAAACCTGTACTTCTGGAAGAATAGAGTCTTTTATCAAAAACAAGTATACTAATACGAGGGAGGAACAAGATGGCAAAGTAGTAGGAGACCGAAATATCATCGGGTCCCGGGCATTCGGCTAGACAGTTGTCAAAGAGTTTTGAATGCCTACAAACTCAACAAGAAATTGAAGAGAAGAAGAGCAGCAATTCTAGGAACAGAAAAGGGACCACTTTCTGGACGGTAGGACGTGCGGAGAAGTGAATCTGAAGCAATGGGAAGAGAGATCGCAGGGGAAGGGGCCAGCTCCCGGCAAGCTACGGAGTAGTGGACCACAAAATCAGAGCTTTTAGAAGTCTACGCCACAGAGGGACATCTCTCCAGAGGCTAAGCCGGGGGTGGAGCCCTTGCGGGGACATGTGGGTCTCGGGACTCGCAGGGCCACAGAAAGACTAAGGGTGTCTGAGTGTGGCAGAGCTCCCAGGTATTGGAGCAGGGAAGTTGGCTATAGAGACAGAGCCGAGGATTGGCTCTCAGCTTGGGATTACCTTAAACCATGATCCAAGGCACTGTCAGGCCACTGTCTTCGAGCAGCGACCCCACAAGGGGCAGATCCAAGGAGACTCACCTTCCTCCTCCAGGAGGAGTGGCGCAGGAGCACATGTCAGGAATCTGCTGGGCTTAGAGACTCCAAACAGAGCTGTGCACCAGAGATAGAAACACCAGGTCACAGGCCAGGTGAGCGTGGAGTGCGGCCAGAGGCCAGGGAGATGGAAGGGATTGACTGCTTTTCTCTGAGGGCACACTGAGGAGTGGGGCTCCAAACTCTTCACTTCCAGAGGCTAGAGATTGGGAGGCTGCCGTCTTCATTCCCATGCTCCAAATCTCTACAGAAAGCATTCAGGGAACAAAAGCTCCGAAAGGGAACCCAAGCAGATTACTTAGCCTGGCCCCTGGCAAGCACGTGCAATTCTGCCTCAGGCAAATTGAGAATCATGGCAACAGGCCCCTTCCCCAGATGATCAGCAAGAAGAACATCCGGCCAAGACCAAGTTCATCGATCAATGAGAACTGTGGAACTCCAGAGCTGGGGAACATGACACATAGAATGCATGCCTTTTCCCCCATGATTCTTTGTCTTTCAAAGTTAAATTTAAATTTTTTTTCTTATTCTATTTTTTTTAATTTTCCTCTTTCCTATTATAACCATTTTAAACTATTTTATTTTATCAATACCTTTTTAAAAAATCATTTTTAACTTTCATTGTTATAGTCATATTCCATCAATCCATTGTATTTAACCTTATTTTTTGTCTACATATAGGTTTTTCCTTCTTTAGAATTTTGAGATACAGTTTCTTCTAACAGATCAAAACATATGCTAAATCAAGCACTAGGTTTTGTTCTGGTCTCAAGCCTAATCACATTCTTTCCTTTATTTTTTTTCCTTCTTTCCATCAACTTCTTATCTTATTAATTCCTTTTTTAGAATCTATTTAATTTTCATCTTTACAGTTATATTCCAACCTTCATCATGTTTACCCTTATTTTTGTGTATATATATATATATATATATATAAGTTTTTCTTCCTTTAAAATTTTGGGAGGCAGTTCCTTGTAACAGACCAAAATACACCCAAAACAGGTGTAACAGTTACCTCACAGGCAATACAATGGCACTAAATTCATATCTCTCAATAGTTACCCTGAATGTAAACGGGCTAAATTCCCCCATTAAAAAACACAGGGTATCAGAATGGATTAAAAAAAAAAACAAGATCTATCGATATACCATCTGCAAAAAACTCATTTAAGACCCAAAAACACCTCCAGATTTAAAGTGAGGGTGTGAAAAAACAATCTACCATGCTAATAGACACAAAAGAAAGCTGGGATGGCAGTCCTCATATCAGATAAATTAGATTTTAAACTAAAGACTCTAATAAGAGATGAGGAAGGACACTATATTATACTTACAGGGTCTGTCCAACAAGATCTAACAATTTGCGGTGCCTGGGTGGCTCAGTTGGTTGAGGGACTGTCTTCAGCTCAGGTCATGATCCTGGAGATCCTGGATCAAGCCCCACATTGGGCTCCCTAATCAGCAGGAGATCTGCTTCTCCCTCTGCCCTCCCCCTTCTCATTCTCTCTCTCATTCTCTCTCCCAAATAAATAAATAAAATCTTTAAAAAAATGATCTAACAATTTTAAATATCTATGCCCCTAAAATGGGAGCAGCCAGTTATATGAACCAACTAATAACAAAATCAAAGAAACACATTAACAATAATACAATAATAGTAGTGGACTTTAACAGCCTCCTCACTGAAGTGGACAGATCATCTAAGCAAAAAATCAACAAGGAAATAAAGGCTTTAAATGATACACTGGACCAGATGGACATCACAGATATATTCAGAACATTCCATCCCAAAGTAACAGAATACACATTCTTCTCTAGTGTACATGGAACATTCTCCAGACTAGATCATATCCTGGGTCACAAATCAGGTCTCAACCAGTACCAAAAGATTGGGATCATTCCCTGCATATTTTCAGACCACAATGCTTTGAAACTAGAACTCAACTACAGAAGGAAAGTTGGAAAGAACTCAAAATACATGGAGGCTAAAGAGCATCCTACTGAAGAATGAATCGGTCAGCCAGGAAATTAAAGAAGAACTAAAAAAAAAAAAATCATGAAACAATGAAAATGAAAACAAAACTTAAAAATCCTTGGGATGCAGCAAAGGTGCTCCTGAGAGGAAAGTATATAGCAATAAAAGCCTTTCTCAAGACAAATAAAGGTGTCAAATCACAACCTAACCCTACACCTAAAGAAGCTGGAGAGAGAACACCAAAGAAAGCCTTAACCTAGCAGAAGAAGAGAAATAATAAAGATCAGAGCAGAAATCAATGAAATAAAAGCCAAAGAACAGTAAAACAGAACAACAAAACTAGGAGTTGGTTCTTTGAAAGAATTAATAAGATTGATAACCCCCTGACCAGACTTATCAAAAAGAAAAGAGAAAGGACCCAAATTAATAAAACAATGAATGAAAGATGAGAGATCACAATGAAAATCAAAGAAATACAATTATAAGAACATATTATGAACAACTATACACCAGCAAATTTGACAATCTGGAAGAAATGGATGCATTCCTAGAGACATATAAACTACCACAACTGAATGAACCAGGATGAAATAGAAAACCTGATCAGACCCATAACAAGTAAGGAGATTGAAGCAGTCATCAATAAACAAGAGCCCAGGGCCAGACAGCTTCCCAGGGAAATTCTACCAAACATTTAAAGAAGAATTAATACCTATTGTCCTGAAACTGTTCCAAAAAATAGAAATGGAAGGAAAACTAACAAACTCATTTTATGAGGCCAACATTACCTTGATCCCAAAACCAGACAAAGACCCCATTAAAAAGGAGTATTACACACCAATATCCCTGATGAATATGAGAACAAAAATTCTCACTAAAATACTAGCCATAGGATACAACAGTACATTAAAAGGATTATTCACCACGACCAAGTGGGATTTATCCCTGGGCTGCAAGTTTGGTTCAACATCCTCAAATCAATCAATATGATACACTACATTAATAAAAGAAAAAGAATGATATGATACTCTCAATAGATGCTGAAAAAGCATTTGACGAAGTATAGCATCCTTTCTTGATCAAAACTCTTCAAAATGTAGGGATAGAAGATAAATACCCCAATATCATCAAAGCCATCTATGAAAAACCCACAACGAGTATCATTTTCAATGGGGGAAAAACTGAGAGCTTTTCCCATAAGATCAGAAACACAGCAGGGCTGTGCATTATCACACTGCTATTCAACATAGTACTAGAAGTCCTAGCCTCAGCAATCAGACAAAAAAAGAAATAAAAGACATCTAAATTGCCAAAGAAGAAGTCAAACTCTCATTCTTTGCAGATGATTGAGTACTTTACATGGAAACCCAAAAGACTCCACTCCAAATCTGCTAGAACTCATACAGAAATTCAGTAAAGTGTCAGGATATAAAATCAATGCACAGAAACCAGTTGCATTTCTATACACCAACAGCAAGACAGAAGAAAAAGAAATTAAGGAGTCAATTCCATTTACAACTGCACCCAAAACCATAAGATACCTAGGAATAAACCTAACCAAAGAGGCAGAGAATCTGTACTCAGAAAACTATAAAGTATTCATGAAATAAATTGAGGAAGACACAAAGAAATGGAAAAACATTCCATGTTCATGGATTGGAAGAACAAATATTATGAAAATGTCTATGCTACCTAAAGCAATCTACACATTTAATGCAATTCCTATCAAAATATCATCATTTTTTTTCAAAGAAATGGAACAAATGATCCTAAAATTTATATGGAACAAGAAATGACCCTGAATAGCCAGAGGAATGTTGAAAAAGAAAAACCAAAGTTGGTGGCATCACAATTCCAGACTTCAAGCTCTATTACAAAGCTGTCATCATTAAGACAGTATGGTACTGGCACAAAAACAGACACATAGATCAATGCAACAGAATAGGAAGCCCAGAAATAGACCATCAATTCTATGGTCAATTAATCTTCGACAAAGAAGGAAAGAATGTCCAATGGAAAAAAGACAGTCTCTTCAACAAATGATGTTGGGAAAATTGGACAGCCACATGCAAAAGAAAGAAACTGGACAATTTCCTTACACCACACACAAAAATAGACTCAAAATGGATGAAAGACCTCAATGTGAGAAAGGAATCCATCAAAATCCTTGAGAACACATGCAGCAACCTCTTCGACCTCAGGCTCAGCAACTTCTTCCTAGAAACATCGCCAAAGGCAAGGGAAGCAAGGGCAAAATGAACTATTGGGACTTCATTAAGATCAAAAGCTTTTGCACAGCAAAGGAAACACTCAACAAAACCAAACGACAACCAACATAATGGGAGACGATATTTGCAAATGACATATCAGATAAAAGGTTAGTATCCAAAACCTATAAAGAACTTATCAAACTCAACACCCAGAGAACAAATAATCCAATCAAGAAATGGACAGAGGACATGAACAGACATTTCTGCATAGAAGACATCCAGATGGCCAACAGACATATGAAAAAATGCTCAACATCACTCAGCATCAGTGAAATACAAATGAGAAACCACAGTGAAATAATCACTTCACACTAATCAGAATGGCTAAAATAAACAAGTCAGGAAATGACTGATGTTGGTGAGTTGAGATGCAGAGAAAGGGAAACTCTCCTGCGCTGTTGGTGGGAATGCAAGCTGGTGCAGCCACTCTGGAAAACAGCATGGAGGTTCCTCAAAAAGTTGAAAATAGAGCTCCCTATGACCAAGCAATTGCACTACTGGGTATTTACCCTAAAGATACAAATATAGTGATCCAAAGGGACACATGCACCTGAATGTTTATAGCAGCAATGTCCACAATAGCCAAACTATGGAAAGAACCTAGATGTCCATCAACAGATGAATGGATGGATAAAGATGAATGGATGGATAAAACAGATGAATGGATGGATAAAGATGGTATATATATACAAAGGAATATTATGCAGCCATCAAAAGAAATGAAATCTTGCCATTTGCAACAATGTGGATGGAACTAGAGGGTATTATGCAAAGCAAAATAAGTCAATCAGAGAAAGATAATCATATGATCGCTCTGATATGAGGAACTTGAGAGTCAGGGATGAGGGTTGTTGGGGGAAGGGAGGGAAAAAACGAAACAAGATGTGACCAGGGAGGAAGACAAACCATAAGAGACTCTTAATCTCAGGAAACAAACAGGGTGGCTGGGTGGTGGACATTGGGGAGGGTATGTGAATTGTATGGTGAGTGCTGTGAATTGTATGAGACTGATGATTCACAGACCTGTACCCCTGAAGCAAATAATACATTATATGTTAAATAAATATACATATATTCTATATATATATATATGTGTATGTGTATATATATATATGTACATATATATGTGTACATACATACATATGTATGCAAAAATACAAATATTATGGATAATCAGGTAAACAAGACACTATCAAATGAACTTATAAAGCTCCAACAACTGACCCTAAAGGAATGGAGACCTATGAACTGTCAGACAAAGAATTCAGAATATTCCTCTAAAAGAAGTTCAGGAGGGCCACTTGGGTGACTCAGTCAGTTAAGCATCGGCCTTCAGCTCAGGTCATGATCTTAGGGTCCTGGGATCAAATCCCACATTGGGCTCTCTGCTCAGCAGGGAGTCTGAGTCTTCCTTTCCCTCTGTGTTCTCTCTCTCTCAAATAAATAAATAAAATCTTAAGGAAAAAAAAGAAGTTTAAGAGACTATAATAACACAGACCACTACTGAAATTAAGAAAACAGTGCATGAATAAAATGGGAAATACAAAAAGAAATAGAAACCATCAAAAACAAAACAAAAAAACAAAGAAAAAAAGATGAAACTTAGAACTCAAGAATATAATGACTGCACTGAAGGATTGAATGGAAATCTTCAACAGCAGAATCTACCAAGAACAAAGAATTGATGAACTCAAAAACACAACATTTGAAATTATCCTGTTAAAGGAGCCAAAAAAAAGAAAGAAAGAAAGAAAAAAGTGAAGAAAACCTACAGGATTAATGAGAAACCAGCAAAAGGAGTAATGGATGTTTTATGGAAACCATGAAGGAGAAGGGAAAGGGATAGAAAGTTTATTTAAATAAATAATAAATGAACACTTAAACATGGAGAAAGAAATGAACATCCAAATACATGAGGCTCAAAGGATCCCAAATAAGTTGACCTGTAAAGCGTTACATTGAGACACATATAATTAAAATACCAAAAGACAAAGTAAAAATTTTCAAACAACAAGGAAAAAACAATGTCACATAAAAGGAACTCCCCCTCCACAAAACTATCAGGGAATTTCTCAGCAAAAACTTTGCAGACCAAGAGAGAGTAGGATGATATATTCAAAATATTTAAAGGGAGAAAAGAAAACTGTCAACTAAGAACACTATACCTGGCGAAGCTGTCCTTTAGAAATGAAGGAGAGATAAAAGCTTTCCCCAAAAACAAAAACTATAGAATTCATTACTAGTAGACCTGCAATAAAAGAAACACTAAAGGATATTCTATAAACTGAAATGAAAACATGTTAATTACATCATTAAAAACATGAATATGTGAAACTCATTGTAAAGGTAAATATAGAGCCAAAGTCAGATTTCCTAATATTATAATGGTGGTACGTAAGTCATAACTCAAGTTTAAAAGTTAAAAAAACAAACACATTAAAAATTACTGTAACCATACTAATTTGTTATTGGATACCATGCCATAAAAATTATATAAGTTGTAACATCAATAACCTAAAATGTGAGGAGGAAAGTAAAGATATAAAGTTTCTGTATTCTACCAAAATTATTAGAATAAGATGTTATAATAGTAAGATATTTTATATGAGCCTTATGGTACTTACCAAAAAAAATCTGTAGTAGGTATATAAATGATTATAATAAAGAGTCACAGAATACTACCACAAAAAAAATCATCAATCAGAAAGGAAGTCAGCAAGAGAGGAAGGAAGGAATTTTGGACTACAAAATAGTCCAAAATTAACCCAATTAACAAAATGGCAATAGTAAGTCCTTACCTATCAATGGTTATTTTCAACATAAATGGATTAAATTGTATAATCAACAGATAAAAATTGGGTAGGTAGATTCAAGAAAATAAGATCCAACATCATGCTACCTATAAGATATTCAGTTTAGTTTGAAGGACACACATAGGCTTGAAAGTGAAGTGAAGGGAAAAGATTCCAAGAAAATGGTAACCAGAAGAAAGCGAGGATAACTACATTGATAACAGAAAAAAAATAGGCATTAAGCTAAAAATGATAACAAAGCACAAAGAAGTCAAACAGTATCCATTAATCAAAAAGATATAAGAAATATAAATATTTATGCAGCCAACATCAGAATATCTAAATATAAAGCAAATACTAACCAAACTGAAAAGAAAAATAAACATCAATATAAATAGTTGAGGACTTTAATACTCCTTCTCAATGATGGATAGATCATTCACACTAAATTAATAAGGGAACAGTGAATTTGAGCAACACTACGGACCAAATGAACCTAAGAGACATAAACAGAACATTTTATTTAAGAGAAGCAGAATACACATTCTTCCCAAACATACATGAAACACTTTTTTTAGGACAGATCGTAGGTTAAGCTATGAAACAAATCTGAACAAATTCAAGAAATAAGAATTATACCAAGTATCTTTTCCAACCAATAAAATTGACTCTAGAAATCAACAGGAGGAATGCTAGAAATCTCAGAAACATGAAAATTAGACAAAGAAAGTTCTGAATAATCAATGGATCAAAGGAGAAACAGAAAGAAATTAAGTTCTTAAGATGAATGAAAAAGGAAGCAAAACATACCAAAACGTAGGGGATACAACAAAAGAAATAATAAGAAAAAAGTTTACAGTATAAAATTATTTATCAAGAAAAATGAAAGATCCCAAATAAACAGCTTTATGTTATACCTAAAGGAAATGAAAAGGAAGAACAAATTAAACCCAAAGTTACCAGAAGAAATAATAAGATTTGAGTAGAAATAAATGAAATAGAGAAAACTACAGAAAAGATCAGCCAAACTAATAGTTGGTTCTTTGAAAAGATAAACAAAATTGACAAACTCTTAGCTAGATTAACCACAAAAAAAAGGAGAGAAAAAATGACTCAAATAAATAAAATTACAATGAAAAAGGAGACATTACAACAGATACCATAAAATACAAAAGAGTATAAAAAAATATAATAATAGGGGGCACATGGGTGGCTCAGTGGGTTAAAGCCTCTGCCTTCAGCTTGGGTCATGATCCTGGGATCCTGGGATCGAGCCCCGCATTGGGCTCTCTGCTCAGCGGACAGCCTGCTTCCTCCTGTCTCTCTGCCTGCCTCTTTGCCTACCTGTGATCTCTCTCTCTGTCAAATAAATAAATAAAATCTTTTAAAAAAAGATATAATAATAAATAGTTATATACCAATCAAATTAGAATGCCTAGAAAAATTGGATGAATTCCTAGAAATATACAATCTACCAAGACTGAATTATGAAGAAATAGAAAACCTGAACAGACCAATAATTAGTAGGGAGAGTAAATCAATAATCTAAAGCCTTCCAACAAAGAAAAATCCAGGACCATAGGGTTTCACTTGTGAATTCTATGAAACATTTGAAGAATTAATGCCAATCCTTCTCAAACTCTTCTGAAAAAAACTGAAGAGGAAGGAATATTTCCAAAATCATTTTACAAGACCAGCATTATTCTGATACCAAAACCAAATAAGGACACTACAAGAAAATAACAGTCCAACATCCCTGATCGAATAAGATGCAAAAATTCTCAACAAAATATGAGCAGCTTCTATTCAAGAATGCAGTAAATAGATCATATACCAAGACCAAAAGGGCTTCAACTCTGAAATGCAAGGATGATTCAACATATGCAAATAAAAATAGTACACACAATGATAGGATGAAGTATAATGGTCAAATGATGGTGTTCACAGATGCAGAAATCAAACCACGAACATATAAGACACATACCAACATCCATGTAAGGGAAGTCCTATGAGGGAATGACAAGTATAAAGAGGTAGAGGAAACACCTAACATAAAATAATGACCTAACAATTGAGCATCAAAATACATGAAGCTAAACTGTGAAGGGACAATGAAAGGATAAATAAACAACTGAATGCTATAACTAGAGATTTTAATATCTCACTCTCAATAATTGACAGGACAACTAGAAAGAAAATCAAAGGGAATATGGAAAGATGACAATACTAACCAATTTGACTTAATGGAGTTTTATGGCAACATCCAACCCAACAGTAGCAGAATAAGCATCTTTTAAGTACATGCAGAACATTCTCCAAGATGCACCATATGCTAGGATAAGTATCAATAAATTCTAAGAATTGAAATAATTCCAAGTATGTTCTCTGACACCAAACTGAATTAAATTAGACATAAAAAACAACAAACAATTGGAAAAATCTAGAAGTATTTGCAAATGAATCAACCCATTCTAAATAACTCTTGGTTCAAAGAAGAAATCACAGGGAATTTAGAAAATATTTTTAACTGAGCTAACATAAAAACACAAGATATCAAAAAACTTGGGGAGAAGCAAACACATTGTTTAAAGGGAAATTTGTAGGTTAAAATGCCTGCATTATAAAAGGTCAGGAATCATTAATCTAAATTTCCACTTTAAAAAACTAAAACAAACAAACAAAAAAACCCAAAACAGAAACAACAAATTTAATCCAAAGCAAGGATTGCTAAAACCAGAATATAAATCAATAAAAAATAAAAAGCAATAGAAATATTCATTGAAATGAGAATTTGGTTATTTTAAAAGATAACAGAATTGGCAAAATTTAAACTATTCTAACCAAGAGAAAAAGAGAAAAGATATAAATTACTAAAATCAGAGATGAAAGTGAAACATTATTATAGACCATAGTAAAAGATTAAAAGATTATAAGGGAATATTGTGATTAACCTTCTACCAATAAATTAGAAATCTTATATTAAATGGGCAAATATCTAGAAATTACCAAACATGATTCAAGAAAAATAGAAAATCCAATGTACTTAAAACAAACAAGTAAAGAAATTAAATCGGTGACTTTCAATATTCCCATAAAGAAAATTCCAAGCCTAGATGACATCACCAATAAATATGATCAAAATTTTTAAAATTTTACTTATTTGTTTTAGAAAGGGAGAGTGTGTACATGGTTGAACAGGCAGCAGATGGTGAGGGAGGGGGGAAGAATTTCAAGCAGACTCTCCCACTGATCATGGATCCTGATGAGGGCCTGGATCTCTCCACCCTGAGATCGCAAGCTGAGCCAGATGATTAACCAAGCCACCCAGTCACCCCTGATCAAATATTTAAAGAAGAAATAATATCAGTCCTTCACATACTCTTTCAGAAAATAAAGGAAAGAACACTTGCCAATTCATTCTATGATGCCAGTGTGACTGATATCAAAGCCAGGTAAAAATTGTACAAGGAAACAACACTACAGATCAATACCCTTTATCAACATAGAAACAAAAATCCTTAACAAAATATTAGTAAGTCAACCTAGCAACATATAAGGTAATGTTACACAGAGGCAGGTGAGTAGTATCTCAGGAATGCAAGATTGGATTAGTATCTTATAATCAATTAATATAATAAACCATATGATTGGAATAAGGGATTAAAAATACATGATCATCATCAATAGATACAGAAAACTCATTTGATGAAATTTTACCCCATTAATGATTTCTAAAACTTTCACCAAATTAGAAATATAAGAGAATTTCCTCAATCTGATCAAAGGTATCTAAAAAAAAAAAAGTTAGCGTTACATTTAGTGGTGGAAGACTGAATGCTTTTTGCTTCATATGACTGGGAACAAAGCAAAGATACCCACTCTCACTTCTATTCAACATTGGGTGGAAATTTTTTAAATTTATGTAATAAGGAACGATAAAGGAAGAAGGATCATACAGATTAGAAATCAAATTTTCATTTATTTGAAGATAATACTATCCTGTTTATAGCAAATTCTAAAGAATCTACCAAAAAATAAAAACATGTTAGAACAAGTAAATGAACTTAGCAAGGTCACAAGCAATACACAAAATCCACTGGATTTCAATAGACTATGAAAGAATAATCTGAAAATAAAATTAAAGAAACAATTCCACTTCCAAAAGCATTTTAAAAAGATAAGATATTTTAAAATGAACAAAGGAAGGGAAAGTCCTATACACTCAAAACTAAATAAAATATTGATAAATTAAAGAAGATCTAATAAATGTAAAGACATCCCATGTTCTGAGATTAGAAGAATCAATAATATCAAGGTGGCCATTCTCCCCCAAATTAATCTGACCAGGAGCTTGTTGCAGAAATTAATAACCTGACCCTAAAATGCTTATTAAAAACAAAGGATCTAAAAATAGACAAAACAATTATGAAAAAGGAGAAATCCACTGCATAATTTCAAATTTTACTGTAAAACAAGAATAATGAAGATATTGTGCTCTTTTGTAAGGGTAGGCATATCAATCAATGGATTGATTGATTTTTGTCAAAATCATTTTTGACAAAGATACTAAGGCATCTATATGCAAAGAATAAACCTTTATATCCTGTACTGGATTGAATACTGCCTCTCCAAAATTCATGTTTACCTGGAACCTCAGAATGTGATCTTATTTGAAAATAGGGTCTTTGAAGGTATAATTAGTAAAGATGAGGCTATGCTGGCTGAAGGTGATCCTTGAATCTGGTGACTGGTGTCCTTATCAGAAGGAAGAGAGGACACACGTGGAGACACAATGAAGAAGTCCACATGAAGATGGAGTCAGAGATGGGAGTTACAGAGTCACAGGCCAAGAACACCAAGCATTGTCGGCAACCACCAGGAGCAAGAAGAGGCAAGGAAAGATTCCTCGCTAGAGCCTCTGACGGGAGCATGGCTTTCCTGATACCTTAACTGCAGACTTCTGGAAAACTATGAGAAACTAAATGCAGAATGGTGAGAGAATCAATGTTTGATGGATGAAGCCCACAGGCTTGTAGCATTTTGTTATGGCAGCTGTAGGAAACTATTATGGATCTCTACATAACACCATTCATAAAAACGAACTCAAAATGGATCTTAGACCTAAATACAAGAGCAACAAATATAAAATATCTTAGGAAAGAAAAACAAAACATTTTTGCTACTCTGTTTATCTTGTTTGCAATTAGATAGGACACCAAAAGAAAAATCCATTAAAAAAAGAAATGGAAGTACTGGCCTTCACACTTAAAAACATCTGCTGTTTAAAAGACACCTGTATTAGTGCCCCACTGTTGCATATCACATCATCACAAACTTAGCATCTTAAAACAATACCCATTCGTTACTCTGCTTTGAAACGTTGGCATGGCATGGGTGGTTCTCTGCTTAAACTGAAATCAAGATGTCAGCTGGATATATTCTCATCAGGTTTGGGACCTTTTTCCAAGCTCACTCACACTACTGTCAGAATTCACTTATTTGTACCTGTAGGACTAAAGTCCTAAATTCTTGCTGGCTATCAAGTGGAAGCCATTCTGACCTTCTAATGGTAGCCATGTCATGTAGCCCTCCCTTCAAGCCAGCATAGGTCCATTGAATATTTCTCTTATTTTGAATCTCCTAACTTCCTCTTCTATCACCAGCCAGAAAAAGTTCTTTGAAAGGGGGCATGTAATTAGATTTACCTACTTGGATAATCTCTATATCTTAAGGTCAACTAACATTAACAAACTTTAGCTATTGCAAAAACCCTTCACAGCAGTACTTATAATAGTGTTTGATTGAATATCCAGGGGTCAGGAATTTGGGGGGAGCTAGGGGGGACATCTTTAAAATCTGTCTACCAAAACACCATTAAGGAGGAAGATGACAAACCACAGACTGGGAGAAAACATTTTCAAATCATGTATCTAATAAATGACTCATATCCAGAATACATAAAAAACACTTATACATCAATAATAAGAAAATAAGCAGCCCAGCTACAAAGTGGACAAAAGATAATCAACAGATTTTACCAATATGAATGGCCAATTAAGAACACATGAAAAGGTCAATGTCATTAGTCAGTGACATTCCCAGGCATTTTCCCAAGTGAAATATAAACTTATATGCACACAAAAGTCCCTACACAAGTGATTATAGTGGTCTTATTTTGATTGCCAAAAACTGGAAGCAACTCTAATGTTAGTGAGCAGATAAACAAACTGGTACATCCATGCAAAGAAATACCACTCCACAATAAAAGCAATAGATCTCAAATGTGTTTGTTAAGTGTGAGCATACAGACTCAGTATGGTGCTCACAGAAACTGGGGAGTGTTGATCAGAAGATACAAATTTCCAGTTAGAAGATGAATACTTTTTGAGGCTCTCATGCACAAGATTATGATTATAATTAACATTAATGTATTATATACTTGATAGAACTTAACTAACTTGAATTTAAATAAATTAAAGAAAATAAATGAAAAACACAAAAATAATATATACTCAGAAGTTTCTGAGAGTCTAAATCTTAAATGTTCTTGCTACAAAAAAAAGAAATAATAATTATGTGACATAATGGAGTTAGCTAACAGAGAGAGTAATAATCATGTTGCATGATTATTGCATGTTACATGATATAAATGTATCAAATCCACAGCTTGTATAGACTTATACAATGTTATATGTCAATTATATCTCAATAAGCCTGGAAATAAAGAAAGAATGCAGACTCAAAGACAACATAATGTATAATTCCATTCATATGACATTCTGGAAATAACACAACTATAGAGACAAAATTTGTCACTGGTTGCCAGATGTTAAGAGTGGAGGAAAAATACAAGAGGATATGGAGGGGAGGCAGGGAAAGGGGCTGTAATAGAATTGTTCCATGTCTTTTTTTTTTTTCAAGATTTTATTTATTTGACAGAGATCACAAGTAGGCAGAGAGGCAGGCAGAGAGAGAGAGGAGGAAGCAGGCTCCCTGCTGAGCAGAGAGCCTGATGTGGGGCTCAATCCCAGGACCCTGAGATCATGACCTAACTGAACGCAGAGGCTTAACCCACTGAGCCACTCAGGCGCCCCGAATTGTTCCATGTCTTAACTGTAGTTATAGTTATACAAATGTATGCACTTGTCAAAACTCACAAAGCCTTATACTAGAAAGGGGGAATTTTATTACCCATCAATTTTATCTTAACTTGAAAAAGAAAAAATGTTAACATTCTAAGGGCACCTGGGCAGCGCAGTCAATTAAGCAACCAACTCTTGGATTTGGCTCAGGCCATGATCTCAGAGTTTTGAGATTGAGTCCCACACTGGGCTTCGTGCTCAGTGCAGTGTCTGCTTAAGTCCCTCTCACCCTGTACTTGTCCCCACTCACCCCGCATGCTCTCTCTTACACATGCTCTCTCTCAGATAAATAAATAAATCTTTTCAAAAATGTTAATATTCTAACTCCCAGTACTTATTAATGTGAGCTTATTTAGAAATAGGATCTTTATTGATGGTCAAGTTAAGACGAGGTCATTAGGATAAGTCCTGATCTAATATGACTGGGAAACTCATATAAAAGGGAAATTTGGACATAAAGAGAGATACCAATGGGATAAGATGATGTGAAGACACAGAGAGAACACCATCCACAAGCCAAAGAACACCTAAGCTACCAAAATCTAGGAGAAAAGAAGGAAGAGAGTGTCCTCTCCCCATACCCCCTGCCCCCCATCCCCAGCCCTTAGAAAGTACCAACCCTAACAACACTTGCATCTTGGACTTTTAGCCTCTACAAATTTGAGGGAATAAATTTCTGTTGTGTAAGTCACCCAGTGTATGGCACTTTGTTATGACAATCCTAGTAAACCACACATTATGTATGAGTAATCTCATGTATTCTATTCTCCTTTGGCCCTTCTCATCGTTTTCAGCTGGAATTTTAATTGGATATCACTCTTCTCATATATTCTAACGGTTACATTAAATAATATTACACATCTATTTATTATTTGATTTGTTATTTTAGAACCTACAGAAAGAATCTCACTTCCTAGCTTTCTAAGATGAACATATTAGGATCCATTCTCTTCCTACATGCTCTTTCCGATCTTCTATCTCCCAAACTCTATCAACTGTACTGCTATTTTTAATTTTCACAATTGAGGGGCACCTGTGTGGCTTAGTCGGTTAAGCACCTGACTCTTGATTTTAGCTGAGGTCTTGATCTCAGGGGGCTTAATTAAAAAAAAAGAAAGAAAGAAAGAAAATATATATTCTGTAAAAATCATAATAATTATAAAATTTTTATGCTTTGTCTCTAAATTGATTCTAACAACCAACACCCGATCACAGCTTTATAATTATGACTATATTAATAAAGTTTAGGGCAAGACCATGTATATAATTTGCTGCGATCTGTTTCTTCTTATTTCAGTGTCATGGGTCCTTGTGCTTTTCCAATGAGAATGAACTCAGAGTTCATTGAATGAACCTTGTGTGAACATCAAGGTTAAATGGCCCCCACTTGTCCATCAATTTTCTTCCTTCTCTCTCTCTCTGGAAATCCAGTTCATGAAATGTTTGGTTTCCTAGGTTGAACCTCTGCTTCATTAACTCTCTTCCCCATATCTTTTAACTCTCTGACATTTTTTCCTTCCTTCCGGGAACATTACCTTAACTTTGGTTTCCGACACCTTTATTGGCTTTTTTTTTTTTAAGTTGTTTTTCAACTATACTTCATTTCTGAGAGTTCTTTTCCGTTTTCTGATGTTTCCTTTTATAGCTCCCTCCCTATTATTGTTTTAGGGATGTGATGCCTTCTTTAATTCCTGCAAGGAGACTTTGAGTTTTGATTTATTTTGTTGTAATTTCTCCACTATCTTAATTACTTCCATTTCCCCAGGGTCAGTTTTTCAGTTTGCTCATCATCGTCTTTCTACTTTATGTTGCTGTTTTTCCTCAAATACTTGATGATCCTCTGTTGACCGTTCATATTTAAGTACAAGAGTGTTGAAAGGCTAGCAAAGTCTTGTGTACGTGAGGGAGTCTTCTTTTTAGGGTAGAAAGGCATCATTTTAGGATAGGAAGTTGAGAAAGAAGCTGCTAAACTGTCCTCTTCCCTGTGAGAGGAGAGCACGGGAATCCATAACACTTGCCTAAATGGTCTCAGACAGTTGCTTCAAAACTTTTAAAGAAGAATCTTCTGTTTTTGCCTAGTGGCAAATGCCTAGCTGTTTGTCATTCTAAGGATTTTAATTATTTTTTTTGTTTGCATATCCCCCAAAAAGAACTTTGAAAAACAATGTATCTTTTAAATGACTTTGAGTTGACATGCAAAATGTTCCATTGTAGAGTAAACAGTTGCTACAAATGTAATTTCTGGTACATTGTAAACACTTTCGTCTTAATTAACCTTGGTGCATCGCATTACTCTCCTAAACACACCCAATGGAAGGAAAATACAATAATATTTGATACCCTCTATTTTCTGTTTTCAAAATACACGAGCTAGCTCTTCTTTATTGTTGATCATTTGTGACATTACTTTTTTTGACTGGGACTCCTGTTTCTATTTCATTTCCCTTATAGAATCTTATTGTTTTATTCTAATGGGTCATATATTTGTGACTGAATAAATATATGTCTTCTTGAACACCCTATATTCATCTGCTGCAACAAAAATCTATATACAAATTGAAATTATACTTTTGCTACACTCTCTATGCCTGTAATGCTCTATTAATTTTTCCCTTCTCAGCTGAGTTATAATTAGCTTACACTGAGCAAAAGTATATCATATAGAACAAATATTGGAAAACAATAATCAAACACAAAATGTAGAATTGTATAGAAAAATGTTTCTAATTAAAAGGAACGCTACAAGACCACTCTCTTCAGTTGGCATGTTGTGCACTGCACAAATTCAGGAAGTGGCATTCAACCCAAAGCCTATGTGAGCATAGCTCTTGAAGTAGTGCCCCTGTGCTGGTCCATGCAGGAGAGCATGGGTGGGGCCTTTTTGGTTAATTCAGCTCACTTGTCTATGAAGAAATATTATAGAAACACATGTCAGCATCAATCATCTTGCTTCTTGTTCTAGACAGACACACAGAAAAACATCATTCATGTGAATAAATAAATGAAAACGGAAAGGGTTTTGTTGCAGTTCACAGAATCGTCATATTCTTTTTCATAACCTAGGAGTGGCCCCTCAGAATTGTTCCTGCTGCTGGTCTTACTGAGGATACTTAGCACTGGGACAAGTGGCTGGGGGCGGGGATGATGGAGGTGGGAGAGTGGCTTTTGAGAGGCAGTTGTGAACGCAGCGCAGGAAAGGGCAAGCAGTGTTCTAAGACAGATCAGCTTTAGAAAAACAGTAACATGGAGCACTGGGTGTGGTGCAAAAACAATGAATACTGTTACGCTGAAAAGAAATTTTTTTTAAAAAGTTAAATAAATAAATAAATAAATAAATAAGAAAAAGAGTAACAGAGAAGAGGAGGATCTGGAAGTTAGTTACTTTAAAACAAACTGTGCCCAAACTTTCAAATAACTTCCACTCTGTTCTATTGGCCAACTCCCTGGGGTTGTGCTGCCCCCCAGCCATGTCCTTTAGGCTGTCGCGCTATTTTTCCTGCTCTAGCATCCAATATTAGTGTAACTATTTTTTATTTTCCCAAAATCTGTTGCCATTTTTTATAAGCAGACACCTTCCCTCCCATCCTACATGTTTTTATCTTTTACTAACCTTTTAATAAGAATTCAAGAGAAATAAGAATACAATAATCTTGGACTAAAAACTCATAGAAGGATTTTAATAAAGAGTTATCCCATTCACCAGTCAATCTAAATGGAGCGTTCAAGTATGTTCATACCCAGAGCAGTGAAGCTTCCTTCTAGAGCCTGTTCAGGGCCGCCCAGCTGCTCCTTCAACCACTCAGCTTGCCATTTTCATCATTAAAATGAACTTTTTCTAACGGAACCTATAGAGCCTGATACCGATGGCCTGGATTGTGACTCAGGTGTGGTCTTAGGGTCACTGAATAGAAGTGCATACCTGCTTTATCCAAGCAAGAATTTAACTCGCCATATTCCTAGCACCAACTAGAAGAACACTTCCAAATGCGTCTATGAGGTAGCACCAATGGGGGAAGGGAGGGAATAATGGCCTTCAGCAAACCCAGGACTTTAGAAAGCCCACCTGTTTCCTTGTTATTGATATAGTGTGATTAATTGATCCCTAGAATCTGATTGAGAACACTGGGATATAAATCATGTCATATGATTTATATGACATGATGTTCAGAAACATCACTGCTAGTAATCCAAAGCATATTTTAACTGCCCCTGTATTAGTGTATTTATGGGCTCACAAGCCCATAAATAATAAGCCTGTATTAGTGTCATATATGGGCTCACAAGAAACAACAGGGACCTATTTGTATGTATGGTCACATTTCTATACTTCATTTTACTTCATATTCAACTTGATACTGGCTATACGTATCAATACACATATCAGTGTGGGTTTACATTTCTTTGTCAGGTGTCTAGGAACAAAATATCTGTTGATTCAGGAGTAAAGGGAAAGTAATGTCATGAAAGGATATTTTTGTTACCAAAAGAAACAAACATTATTACTTACTTTTTTTTTCAGAGCACCCAAGCCCTGAACTGTTCCTTTAAGCTGAAGTGTTCTCCATCAGCAAGTTAATTGCTGGAATTTGCCCTATTTATATCCAAGAGCCACATTTACATGTTTATTCTCTCTATCATTCAACACATACTTATTGAGCACCTACTATATGAAAGATGCTGATTTAAGTGCACTGAAGTACAAGGATCTCTGTCCCTAAGGAAATTACAGATGGAGAAATGACTGGTACACAAATGATAGGAATAGAAAATAGAAAGACTTGTTGAGATAAAATTGGCACAGTTAGTCACAAACAGACTACTGAGAAATTGACCAAAGCCTAAAATCAGACCAAGGCAGAAAAGGAAAGAAGGAAGGAAAAGAGGGAAGGAGGGAGGAAGACTCATTAGAAGGGTATGTATTCACATTGTGGTGATTGATTAGGGGCTGAAATTTTGCATATATGCTATCATTTCATTCTTACCACAACACATGAGGGGAGCTATATTATCCCTACAGATAAGGAAATTGAAGCTCTGAGAGGTCAGGGGACATGTCCAAGGCCACCCAGTAAGTTGAGAGCCAACTGCCTAGACTAAACTCTTAGCTGAGTGACTCTCCTGTCCCTTCTGCTCTTCAGTTGGCATCCAAGCCCGTCATTGTCCCAAATGAGATATGTGAGAAAAACAAACGAAAAGCTTGTGAGGACGGCAAAATGTGTTTTCCTCCTTCTGTATGATTGATGGAGATCTAAAACCTCTCCATTGATTCGTGAGTGAATTTTGACTAATACGCATATTTCTAAGTCCCCCAGTAAAAGTTCTGACCTGGTCCCAAACATCGTATATATAAACTAAAATTAGACCCTGAGAATTCTAGGGATTGCAAAGAAGTTAAGGAAATGTCCCCCATCTTCTTGGCTCCCATAACTTTGTATTGCAGTGCTCACCTGGGAAAACAGGAAAGGCATTTCATAGCTATTTGAACTCAAGCTCTTTCTGGTTCTCAAATTATAAAATATTCAGTTTGATTAAACTGTTTCTTTCATTGCTATTTTGTCATTCCCAGGATTATAACGATACACACACAAATAGATTTTCACATATATAGATTTTTCATGTATATATGTAGTTTCCTGATGACTTGCTGTTAACAACCAAGGCAAGGCAAAAGTACTCCTTTTTTGACCCTCTGAATACCACCTAAAGGGAGATTATTATCTAGAATCTGCCTTTATATCTTGTGCTGTATAAACCTATATTAATGGATAAAACCAAGATCTCAAAATTGCATATATGTCTCAAGTACTTTTTTGAATCAATGAAAAGCACAAGAATAATGTAATCTCAACCTGTACTTAGTATTTTAGACCCACTTACTATTACTTTGTGTCTCCTGGATCACAGATACAGGCAGTTTATTCTAAGCCACTGGTTCTCAAATGTTAGTGGGCATCTGACTCTCCCAGAGAGCCATGGGTCAGCCCATGGAATTTATATTACTGACAAATTTGAAAGTGAGGTTGATGCTGCTGGTGCAAGGACAAGCCTGTGAGAACCAGTTTTAAACAATTCTGAATGAGGAAGACCATTGCACTAGGAATCAAGAGACACAGACTCTGATTCTAGATCTGGCATTGTCTTGCCATGTGACCCTGGAAAATGCATTTGACCTCTCTGAGACTCCACTCCTCATTATATGAAATACTTAAATAATTATAAAAACCCCATATTATTTTATAGTTCTGTAACTGACCCAGACCTACTCTACCAGGCATACCAAACAATGGGAGACACCAGTTCTTAGCAGCTAACACAGTCATTGTGTTTCAAGAAAAAAAAAAAAAAAGCAATTGCCCCATCTTGTCTGTTCTGCAATAACACTATACATGTGTTCCTAAAAATCATCACACTGGTCTAAATTGTGAGGAAAACAAAACAAAACATGACTTATGGGGAAAGTGGGATTAGGGATATAAGACTCAAAAATTTCATCAGTGACTCACAGGAAAAAAAAAGATAGGAACATAATAGAAACATTGGCAGAGTTTCATACATGTTCAATGATTTAAAAATGTGTCAATAGTACAATAATGTGGCACTTTACCTTGAAAAAGACTTGAATTTTGCCGTGGAAATGGGCTGGGAAGAGTTGCAGCTTGTGAGTTACTGCAAAGTGGTGAAAGAACGGTGATTTGCGATTAGACAGGAAGTTGTAGCAGCAAATATGGGGAGATGTGGCTCCTTATTCTCCACTCAGTATTGGCATGAACATTGTAATTCAGTGGTCTTCAGCAGCCTGGAATCCCAGGACCTGTTTCCTTGTCTTTGAGATGCAGGTTCTTCTAAACATGTGTTTATAGGAGAAACCTGTTCGTCAGCATTGAAAATTGGATCCAATGTGTAGCCTCCTTCTTCTGTTAATTTCTGTTCCAAATTCTTTGATTCCTTTCTCACCTGCACTCACACTTTGCCTAACTGCTGAGGGCTGTGGACACTGCAGTGACATTTAAAACCACTATCCTGGGGCTCCTGGGTGGCTTAGTTGGTTAAGCATCTGCCTTCAGCTCAGCTAGTGATCTCAGGATCCTGGGATTGAACCCCTCTTGGGGTTCCAGGCTCAGTGAAGAACCTGTTTATCTCTCTCCCTCTGCCCTTCCCCCTGTTCCTTCTCTCCCTCTTTCAAATAAATAAATGAAATCTTAAAAAATAAAAAGAAAGGAAGAGAGAGTAAGAAAGGAAGGAAGGAGGGACGTCACTACGGCCACCACTGGCACCTGAAGGGATCACTTCTGTAGAATTTGGCAATTTCTGCTTAAGGTCTTGGAATACAAATACTGTTTTCCTGATATGTGCACTGCCTGGCAATTTGAACGAGGCACTTAGATTTTTCGGGAATGTTGAATGAGATAGGTTTTTTTTTAATTTTCTTTAATGTCCAAGAAGGTTACAAATGTGAAAGAGTAGGAAAGGAAAATTGACCTTCAAGGACAGCGCTAGCTAGAAGATATTGGAGGGGTGTATGTGTGTGCGTTTCTTGCATTTCTGTGTGACTTGGCTGTGGAAGGAACAAACTCAAAGGTCACATTTTATTCAGATCATCCCCTAACTCATCATTCACATTCGTGTTTCCAAAACAAGCATTTGGCAAGATGAGTATACTCTTGATGACAAATATTCAAGCTTTGATGTTAGAGTTGGTAATGTCAGGGTGTAGAATACTGGAAATCTCTCATAATCTCTTACTGATGAAAATGAATACATTTAGAAATGATGTCTATTGGATGGGGAACAATTCAGGAGAGTCATGGTTTTGATACGATTAGTCACAGCATAGATGGGAATGGAAGGGTTGGCCTGGCGTTCCTTAGAAAGAAAGTGCTGACTCAGGTATTTACCAAGGCGATTACACTGTTCCCTGGAATAGTTTCTGATGATGCTCGATGACACAGAGCCATTTCCATGAAAGCTCAAGTTTTCAACCAAGTCTGCCCCTTTTCATCTCTTCAGTTACCTCTCAGAGAACATGGTGCTGATCTTTTTCTAAATTTTCGCAAATGGGAAAGCAGTTTTGCTTGATGACCCTTGTGTAAGGCCTTTATCAGAATTGTTTGCCCATACTTCTTGCAAACATTTTGATAGAATATGAGAAAAAAAAAGAAGAAGAAGAAAAAGATGAAGAAGGTTTTCAGAAAATATCCTTAGGAAGGAATGAAAGACGTAGAAATATTTTCTACAGGAATAGGAAGAATTTGCTGAAGTAAATCAGGCTCTCAAGAAGGAAAGCCAAAAGAGCATTTTAATTACTCTAGAATTTTTCTTAATTTCTCTCTTGCTCTTACACCTCCCATTCCATGCATCAGGAAATCCTGCTAGCTCTATTTTCAAAATACATCTACATCCCACAACTTCTCACCACCTCCGCTGTCGATGATACTCTGGTTCAACCCATACCATCTTCCCCTGCAGTATAAAACTAAGTGGTCTCCCTGCTTCTCTCCTCACCTCACCTCAGGCTATTCTCAAACAAGCTGCCATGGTTGTCCTTTTAAGCTATCCAATGGCACCACATTTCATTCTGGATAAAACACAACTCATGGGGCACCTGGGTGGCTCAGTGGGTTAAAGCCTCTGCTTTCAGTTCAGTTCATGATCCCAGGATCCTGGGATCAAGCCCCACACCGGGCTCTCTGCTCAGCAGGGATCCTGCTTCCTCCTCTCTCGCTGCCTGCCTCTCTGCCTACTTGTGATTTCCATCTGTCGAATAAATAAAAAAAATCTTTAAAAAAAAAAAGGCACAACTCATCTGTCTCTCCTGCTCTCATGTCATACTGGCTTCACTCAACTTCCTGGAACACACCTGGCATGTCCCACCTCTGCCTCAAGGCATTTGCACAAATGTCCCTACTTCAATGAGACCCATTTGACCAAACTATTTAAAAATTGCAAGCTGTTCTTCAATACACACACACTTACATTAGCAATTTCATTTATACTGCTCCTTTGTCCCGCAAAGCATTTATTTCCTTCTACTGTGCCAGATAATTTCCTTTTCTTTTTTTTTGGGGGGGGGGCTGGGCAAAGCTGCCATTTTATTTTACTTTATTAACAGAAGTTGATATGAAAAAGAAGATGGCTGGCTATCCTCTCTGAGAGAGAAAATAAGAAATAAAGAAAAATGTATAAAAAGAAAATAAGAAAATAAGGAAAAGCTTTTTAGATTTTTAGATAGTAAGGAGAACAAAACCATTGAAAGAGTCACTTCCTGAAGGAAGTTCCTTTTGGTGCTTTCTGAGAGAAAACAGGGTTTCATTGGTTAGGAATCAGTTTGAAAAACACCAAGAAATACGAGGTAAAATCCCAACCTCTGTGTACTTTTTTAAAGATTCATTCATTCATTCATTCGCTTATGGGGAGAAGGGTTGCAGAGGGAGTGGAAGAAAGATAATGTCAGGCAGACTCTGCTCTGAGCCCAGCACCCGACACTGGGCTTGTTCTGATGACCCTGAGGACCTGAGCCAAAATCAAGAGTTGGACGCCTAACTGACTGAGCCACCCAGGTGCCCCCAACCTCTATTTTTTTAGGAAAATTGGACATTGGCCATGTATTTCTTACAGATTCTCTGCTCCTTAGTTGTCTCTTCTTCTCCCAAGGGATGTCACTGACTCAGTGGATTCCAACTTCACAATTCAAGGATTTTCATCAGTTCTGTCAGGGTGGGGCTTTACAGCTTAGATGGCACTGAATTTTAAGCTATGAATTCTTGAAAATAGCCTGTCTCAGTAAACAAAACAGCAAATTCGAATGTCTTGATCATTCACCTGTTTTTAGGATGAGGGGAGATCACTCTTCCAATTGCATAAACATCAAAAAGCAACAAAAAAATTCCTCTACTTTAATATACGGAGGAAGGAAGTTCCCTACTGAGATTCCAGAGGTACATACCAATAGTCTACCTGCAAATATTCCTAGTGTTCACAAAGAACAAAAATGTAAACAAAAATGATTTCATTGGGGTAGCCATTTCGTAGGTTTAAAAGGAGAAATTCTGTAGAAACTGTGATCAGTCTGGTGATGAATAGGCTTCATATGACAGAAAGATAAATCAATACCATCAATTATCATCTAAATTGCCATTTTATGCTTAAGCATTATAAATAATCACATGAAAAATTAAGAAAAACAAAATGAATTTTCAAAATTATGTATGGCTTTTTTTTTTAAGTGAAATTAATGTGGAAATTCAGATTTCGATCAACAAATAAGCATAAATCAGCAATCTGAATGAGCATCTTCCCAGGGGATCCCATGGAGACGCTGCTGGGTGTGCCTGAAACAGAGGGGGCCCATGGTGGGGACCTGTCCGAGCCAGGGACATTGGGGGAAAGGAGGAAGCAGAATGGCTCCTCTCTCCCCGGCACCCTCAGGGACCCCAGGACCCTCGGAAAAGGGCCCAGCATGAGAGGCAGGACCTGTTGGCCACTGGGAGCAGCCTCACCTACATCTACCAGCGATGCCCCCCACCTGGCTTCCCCAGCTCCTAGTGCCAACCATACCCCCTTGGTCTCATCTGTAGGACTCTGGCTCTGATCCCTACCTGGGACATAAGTTCTTTTGCTGCTGAAGATTCCCTTTGGTCCAGAGCTGCCCCTACCTACCTGTGATCCCCTCTTGGGCCTCCCGAGCTCCTGCTGCCTAGGATCCCTGCCTGGACCTCGTCAGCCATTGACCACTATGATCCCTGACAGCAATTCCACCAAATCATTCCCCGGTGAATAATTCCACCAAACCAACATTCCTGTCATAATAGAGGTGCTTTTAATCAGTAAGGTGCAGTTATTTCTTTCTTTTTTTTTTAAGATTTTTATTTATTTATTTGACAGACAGAGATCACAAGTAGGCAGAGAGGCAGGCAGAGAGAGGAAGGGAAGCAGGCTCCCTGCGGACAGAGAGTCCAATGCGGGGCTCGATCCCAGGACCCTGATATCATGACCTGAGCCGAAGGCAGAGGCTTAACCCACTGAGCCACCCAGGTGCCCCGGTGCAGTTATTTCTTAAGTTGGAAATAGTCTTGGTGGGTATGAAGTGATCCTGTGTCTTCAGAAATCAAATTAAATCTAAGGGAAGGAAATTATATTTTATAAGATTTATAAAAATAATAGCAATGTGAGTTTTATTACTTCAACACTTATTTAAAGCAGCAGCTGTCCGTTTAAAAAAAAACAAAGACCATTTCAAATGTATTTCTTCATAATTTTTACATTTTAAGTATTTAAATCTAGAGAATAAGTTAAGGAATGGTACAATAAACCACCTTATTCCATTTGCCTAGATTCAACAACTGTTAACATTTTGCCATGTTTGTTATATCTCTGTACAAACATATATGTATACATATTTTTATGTATAGATTTTTCACCATCTTTTTTAAAGTCACAGTATGTTTTCCCCAAAGCAATAATTCCCTCATCTCTTCTATGCTAAATATACAACCACTCAACAAATACATGGTCTATCTGGTAGGTTCCAGGTGCTAAAACCATAAACAAGATTTTTTTCCCTGCCCTTAAAAGGGGTATGATCTCTTGAGTGAAAAAAAAAAAAAAAGCAAAAAGAAATGAGACAAGGCTTAACATGTTCGTAGGTGCTCTGGTAGATATGTATATATGGGAAACATCTGGGATATGAGGGTACAAGGAAGGGGTCAGTTTAGCCCTGGGGAAATAAGGAGATTGCATCATGGAAGAGTCCCAGGAAAATGCAGTGCGATGCCCACTGAGTGGTTTGGCATCTTCACCCTGGCAACACGCAGGATCCAATGAAGCAAATGAGATTGATTGGTTTTGTCATTCCCTGCTTCATCTTCCCTGCTTTTGCTGTCCCTTTCACCTCCCAGCTGGATACACTAATGTCCTCTATGGATAGACTAAGGTCTACTATGTGAAGCTTCAATGCCTATTTCCTGAGCCCTGGCAACCCAAGGCAAGACAAGCAACAAGCTTGACTACACTGTTTCAAGTTAAATTCTATATCGGTGGTTATCGAAGATACTGGCATACTGGATTCATCCAGGGAGCTTTGAAAATACTAATACTAATAATGGGTTCCACGCCTCGGGAGTCTGATTTTGTTACTATGCTGTGAGACTCCATGGAAAATTATAATATGAAACCAAGGCTAAGGACCATTAGTATGGTTCTCCAACTTTAGAATGCATGCAAAGTGTGTGGAGTTCTTGTTACAATAATGATTTTGGCTCTAGAGTGAGGCCCAAGGTTTTACTTTTCTTTTTTTTTTTTCTTTTTTTTTAAAGATTTATTTATTGGACAGATAGAGACTACAAGTAGGCAGAGAGGCAGGCAGAGAGAGAGAAGGAAGCAGGCTCCCAGCTAAGCAGAGAGCCCGATGCGGGGCTCGATCCCAGGACCCTGGGATCATGACCTGAGCTGAAGGCAGAGGCCCTAACCCACTGAGCCACCCAGGCACCCCCAGGTTTTACTTTTCTAACAAGGATTCAGGAGATCCTGTGTTTCTGGTCTGAGGACCCCAGTTTGAGTAACAAGGTTCTAGATCATAGCACAGACCACACTTACATTCTCCAACCTGTCATATCACTTCAACATAAGACCCAACCGTGAGCCCATTAATCCTGGACTACCCCCACTTGTAAATTCACCTTCCTCCTCCACAGTTTACCTTGTCTGGTGGGACTTAAAATGCAATGCTCTCGGACCAGCAGCATCAGTACCAACTGGAAACAAGTGAGAAATTCAAATTCTCAGAACTTAGACCCCAGATCTAATATATCAGACATTCTGGAGGTAGGGACAGCAACCTGTGTTTTAATATCACAGTGATATGGATGCATGTCTGTATTTGAAAAACCCCGACCTATGCTATTTGGGGACCTTCCTTGTTCCCCTTTTTGTGCTTCGGACCAACTGCTCTATTTCAGTGGTTCCACCTGAAAGGCATATTGGAGTTACTTCAAGAACATTTACAATAGGCCTTTGTCCCTCTCCTGAATCTCTAGATGGTCCATTTATGAAAATAGTCTCATAAAAGCTCCCCAAGTGATCTTAAATATACACCTGGGGCTGAAAGTCATTGTTTTGAGTAATATCCAGGGGGTTTCTTCTATTTTTCTTTTGGCCATTCTCAATCTGTGGGATCTAAATATTCATGATCAAATTTCCCAGATTATCTTCCATTATTGTTGGCTGATACCTGAATCTTCTACAGCAGCAGATTCCAGTGACTTTTACTGGGACATGAGTCAGAAACACTCAGATTCCCTTCTGCCTTCCTTGTTTAAGTTTAAGGTATCATGATCAGTAGAGTTCTTATACACAAACCCCTTGGCTGGTTTTCTGAAGGCTTCATCCCATTACCTTAGTTTTTTGTTTGTTTGTTTGTTTGTTTTTAAGATTTTATTTATTTATTTAACAGACAGAGAGAGATCACAAGTAGGCATAGAGGCAGGCAGAGAGAGAGGGGGAAGTAGGCTCCATGCTGGGCAGAGAGCCCGATGCGGGGCTCAATACCAGGACCCTGAGATCATGACCTGAGCTGAAGGCAGAGGCTTTAACCCACTGAGCCACCCAGACGCCTCCCCCCTTGGTATTTCCTATGAATCCTTTTCTGAATTGTCTTCTGCTGTCTCTTCATGCTTACTTCTTCCCAGTGCCCCACTGCACCATTTCCCTGCATCTGTCCTTACACTGCTTGACTTCATATCCTACGTTTGCTTTTCCTCCCCTTCAAGGATGTAAACCATGTGAGTGAAGGTAGATGTCTTCTCTACACCTGGACTCCCACCATACCCGGAACATGAAAAGTTTATGGAGCAAAGAATGAATATTCCATTGTTGACTGTCCACCCCATCTTCATGAAATTGTTAGCCTTCAGACTCTGTGCCTGACTGATTCACTGCTCTTCTCGAACTGCTTTCAACCAGTATGTTTCTCTATCCCCAGTCCCTTGGCCCAAAGTACGAGTTCAATTTTGGCCCTAAGTCCTTTCTTAATGTACCAATTCTTCAAGGATGTTCAGCAGATATATGCCTTCTTAAAACATGTGACATTGCATGCAGGCTGTTTTCAAGCAATTAGACTGATTAGATAGAGTCCCTAACTCTTTCTTTTCAAAAAAAAAAAAAGAGAGAATTACTATATTTTCTTTCTCCTTTCCCCAAAGAATCAATTTATATTTTTCAGTTACTATGACACGCTCATCAAGACTACAAGATCTGGTAATTTAGGACAATCTTTCTGCTTGCTTTGGCATATAGAAATTCTACTTAATCCCTATTTAATCCGATCCAGAAAATTTTGCAAATGTATGCCTATTCATTTAACTGATCATTTGCTTTTCAAAAGAGCACTCTTTACAAGTGTGTCATTGGTCTGATGAAAGGCCTTTTTTTTTTTTTCCTACTTGCAAGGGTGGGGCTGGAATCCGTTTTTTTTTTTTGGTCTGTTTTTGTTTTTGTTTTTGTTTTCCCTAAGTAAGCTGGTCTTCACACAGCCTAGTCATTCATGGAAAAAACAGCCAGGCCTTGAGTCATCTCCTGGTTTGGCCTCCCCATGGTGCCTGCAGGTTCCGAGTGAGATGGGTTCTCCCCAGAACAGGCAGAGGATGCACGGGTGGATCTCAGCAAGTATGAAGGGGGAGTACAACCCTCTCTGAGACAGCTAAGTGTGGTCCTAATCCACACTGAAGGTGACCAGGCTTTCAGGAACTGGACTGACCAGGCATGCGCTCATGTGCACACACAGCTCCACCAAGAAGCTGGGAGTCGATCCCATTCTTTCATTTCCAGCCTAACTTGTTGTATAAACTAAAAATGCTCTGCTAAATCATGTGACATCAACCATCTTTGTAGTTAAGACCTGCAGGCTCTAATGACTCTAAGGGGGAAAGTCTGGTGTTCCGAGAAAGGCTCATTACACCCTGGCATTTGCCTGGGTATGGAGGAGGCCCAGGAATGAGGCTGTCTTGGGGATCCTTCACCAAACCAAATATCTGTTCATCCTTCGCAGAGACGAGACTGGTGATCTACATAATTAATATCAGCTCACGTGGAAGTAAACATGAAATGATTAAACAGGAAGCCTTTAACCAGGCAGTGTTTTTTTTTGGGGGGGGGTGTGGGGGTGGAGGTGGGAGGAGGGTAGGGGAAGGAATTAAATGGTAACAGAGTCTTAGAAACAAGGGGGAGTATTACATGTTATTCTTAAACTAATTTTTGCTCCCTGTCTAAAACCAAATGGGTTTGAAACCTCTCTCTCCACAACAGCCCAGAGAAGGTGGTTTGAAGCAAGTGTGATGCCCAGAAGATTTACATGGTGAGACTCATGGCATAGTCAGCCATTTGGGACGTAGCAAATTGAAAATGAAGTCATACTATGATAAAAATAATCATCAAGTGTCCTGTCTTCCACAAGGACAACTTGGAGGAACAGCATATAGGCAGCTTGAGAACCCACCATTATGGGCATTTAAACAGCACTCTGATGTGGTGGGAAGAGGTAGTGAGGTTAGGGTCTTTATTTACATGCACGGAGTTGGCCAAGGACCAGGAACCACCCGGAATGCTGGGAATATGTAATCTCTCTTAACAATAACCACATTTTCGAGAAATGCTCTCATATCCTCATGCAGAACACGCAGGGCTGGTACAGGGAGAGCGCTTAAACAAAGTGAAGAGAAATACGCCTGTCCCATGACCCTAAGGTCACTTACACCAAGGCTGGAGAAAGTGTTAATACCTGCAGTCTCTCTTGCTTAAAGCCTCCTTGTCTAGAAATTATGAAATTATACCTCCCTGCTTTTTAATGTGTCGAGTAAGAAATTAAGTTAAAAGGAAAAATAAACGCCTGCCTTGTACTTTTCGGCATCGGGAAAACAAGCTGTGTTTGACTGTCAGCCCCGATCCTGCCTCGAATGAGGTAGTTATAGTTTGATGTCGCCAAAGGCTCGCGGTTGGGGCTTCATTCCTGCTAGGTGCAAATTTTCTAACTCCTGGACTTGACCACAGAGCTGGTCTGTGGGCTGCTGACAAATACTCAGGGGCCCACCATTACCCCCCAGGGGGCCCGCTTAGGTCTCTTCCCCTGCCCTGGATGGAAAGAATCACACCTTTGCCAGAGAACTGAAGGCAGAGTGAGTAATACTGGATTTCATAGCAATTCTGAAACAAACACCCCCAAACCCTTTAGCTATGTCGTCTGTCTTATTGTCTTCTAGAATCTTCACTGCATCATTTTTTTTTTTTTAAGTTAAGCAAGACACAGCACATGGTGAGGAGGCTGCCGGTAATTTTGCTATTGTCCTGAAACACAGCCCTTTGAGGAAGGCACTGCGTGGCATCCCCATGTGCTCAGGTAAGGGAACAAAAATTAGGAGAGGCTGAAGTCCTGCTCTCTTGCCGCAGGGAGTGGGTAGAGAATCAGAAATTGAACCCAGGCCATTTATTCCCTGAGTATATGTACTTTGCCCTTCTCAGTGCCCCTGTTATGGGGTACAACCCATCTGATAAATACTGATAAGTGCAAGCGGTCTTTGGTCATGAATTCAGAAGCATACCACAAGCCAGTGGAAAATCAGAAAGATAGAAAGAGAGGGACTCGGGATAGTAAGTCCTACACTGCAACTTATAATCAAATGAGAAGGGACTGTTTTTCCTAACAGAACCAGGTTGGGGGGATGCGGACTTTGTCAAGCATTCTTTTTTGAAACGTCAAACATTGCCAGGTAATCTTTTCAATATTAATATGAAGTACTAATAAAGATCTGTACCTGAACCAGATGGACCCGATTGATGTTTTTCTTCAAAATCCTAGTGCACATCCTGGAAATGCTAGCAAGTGACACTTGGGAAATGGGGCAAGCACACAGCATGAACCCTTTGGGCTTAGTGTTGATGGGCAGCCTGAGCTACTGTTCCCTGATCCCGAGAAGTATACTCACAGAAGAAAGAGCCTAAGGAGAAGTTCTACCAACACCACTCATATTTTTTGAATTTCATTTTCATGAGGACTTCTGTCTGACAGGGGATGCTGGGTCTAATCTCCATAGACAAGTGCTTGCATTTTCTCATTTTATTGTATGTGAAAGGTGCAGAAAGAAGTAGAAAATAAGTCCAATACAATTAGAAAAATGCGGTGTAAGTTTTGAAACCTGGATGGAATTTTGCTGGACACGCCACATTTTGAAAGCTCATTATCTTAGCTGCAAAATTAGGAAAGCGTTTTTTAATTTTCTGAAATAAACATAATTATTTTTTGTAACTGTGAAACATTTTTAAAGTCATTTCAAAGGCTTGACAAGTTTAACCAAACTTCCTACAAACCATTCTGTCACCCAAGGGCAGTGCAACAGAACAGAGAAACAAAATGTGCATAAAATGTTTCATTAAATGAGTGCAATTGGCAAGATCCTTTCTCCACCACCTCACAGCACCAGGCACACCCTCCAAACAAGGCAGACAATAAATAGGAACAACATGGAGAGGCTTTGCTCACACAACACATCTGTTCACTTAGTTGGATCGTGTTTTATATTTAGGCATCACAAGTTTGGATTGTCTTTATGTACATTGACAGCAGTGTAATGAATGCTGTTTGAACTCTGAATTGTATAAATACAGAGACATGTTGATTTGAGAAGAGAAAACAAGGCATGTGAAAATTGGCAAAATACCCATTTCAGGAATTACAGTTACTCTTCTTAAAAAAGAAAAAAACAGAGAAGAAAACTCAATTGGAAGACCACCCATGAAGTACCATTAAGATCTAAACAACATGAACAAAAAAAAAAAAAGACGTTCTCTAGCAGTACCATTGTTGAAAGCATTAACTTTAAAAAGACTTTAGTTTAATCCAGCAAACTTAAAATATTTCCTTAAATTACAGACTTCTTTTGTGTGTTCCACAAAAGCCCCCTCGCATGTATGAAATGAACTAGGAAAAAAATAAGAGCTGCTAGGTACGTAGGAAACCCTATATGAACCAAACAGAAGCGTTCCACATATCATCATCCTACGTAACCCTATAAAATAAGTATTAAGTGAAATGTGTCCTCATTTATCAGACAAAGAAAGTGAGGTTAAGGGACTAAATAAATTGAATAAATACCAGGGTGAGCCAAAGTTGGATTAAAACTTGCGGACGTCTTTCTTTCTTTCTTTCTTTCTTTCTTTCTTTCTTTCTTTCTTTCTTTCTTTCTTTTTTGGAAATTTTAGTTATTTACTTGAGGGAAAGAGAGAGAGCACATGAGTGGGGGTGGTAGAGGGGCAGAGAGAGAGGGAGAAGCCACTCCCCACTGAGCAGGGAGCCTGATGCAGGGATTCAATCCCATGACTCTGAGATCATGACCTGAGACAAAGGCAGATGCTTAACCAACTGAACCACCCAGGCGCCCTGGGGTCCATCTGTTCCTAACACATGTGGTGTTGTCATTGCAATGCCCTGACATTCAATAATTCCTGTAGGTATAATTAGCATACAAGGGACCAAAGTCATTATTAACAATAAAAAAAAAAGAACACATAACCCCAAATAAGGACTCAGTTCTTAGAAGAAATTTCATTGACATATTCTTCCACGAAATAAATAAGCAATTAAATGGGGCAAATGTGCATTCAATTTAAAAGAAACAAAAAGAGGAAAACATCCAACAATAATTCAAAATAAATCCGTCTCAAGCAATGAACAAGTAAGGAATAGAGTAATCCTAGTGGTTTCGCTATATAGAGTTAACTCTCTACAGTAATTAAGTCTACCTGACCTTCAAGAGTCTAAGTATGGAGAAATACCTCCTGCCCGCATATTTCTCTGATGATCACAGCCCCCAGTAATCATTCCTTTTTTCTGCTTTCCTACATTTCCTTTTCTATGTATAGATCTCTAGTAAGAGATTTAAGTTCCCCAAAAGAAGCAAGTGTATCTTGTACCTCCAGGTTTGTGCCATAATGCCTCGTACATAATAACTGCTCAACTCATTGTTGGTTTAATTCACGGGAGCACTTCTGCCACTAACATTATTTAGACTCACCAAATCTGACCAATGAGTAAGGAAATGGTTCAACTAGTTACCTGGGCAACCTTTGAGACTTTGGGCAATGTGCCTTACATTTTCAGCAAAAAGTATCCTGAACTTTGAAAATTACCTCACAAGTACCCTTAAAAAAAAAAAAAAAAAAAAAAAGGACAGATCACTGTATTTGAGAGCAACAGGTACAGGTAAGACTTACTTTTTATTTTTTTAATTTTTTTAAAAGATTTTATTTATTTATTTGACAGAGAGAGAGAAATCACAAGTAGACAGAGAGGCAGGCAGAGAGAAAGGGGGAAGCAGGCGCCCTGATGAGCAGAGAGCCTGATGTAGGGCTTGATTCTGGGATCCTGAGATCATGACCTGAGCCAAAGGCAGAGGCTCAACCCACTGAGCCACCCAGGCATCCTGAGGCTTGCTTTTTACATAAATTATGGTTTCTACAGGTTATATTTCATTTTAATTTCTGCCATTTGAGAATTCACCAAGGAAACTCCAAAGAGCACAGCAGGTTTGCAAAACAGAAGAGAGCATGGCTGGGTTGGTGGACAGAAGGGAGCGGTTCAGAGCTTGTGAAACATTGCTGTAGAGAATGAACCCGGGGAGCATAGACCCTTCAATCCCATGAGTCAGAGCCACTAAGAAAGAAAGAGAGGACCCCCCCCAAAAAAGGAAGGGTAAAGCAAAGGGAACCGAAACTTTAAGATCTGTAAGTGAGAGTTAAGATTTAAGATGTTCTATAAACGTTTATTGAGTGACTGAAGGAATGAATGCATAATATCAGAGCCCTGCACTTTACCACACTTGAGAGAGCCCAAGCATAATAATAGGACAGTAAAAGGGGATTGAAGGTCAGAGTTAAGAGGCACTTAAGAGATACAATTAGGCTGAAACAACCAGGAGTGCTTTGGGAGCTGTACAGAAAAACCAAACATGTTGCATTGCTTTTGAAAACTCCCAAGAAGTTTTGGCCAATGCATTAAAGAGCGATGGTCACATTGTGCCTCTCAGAATCATCCAGGTGGCTGGATGAAAGGGGGGTGGGGGGGGCACCACTTAGCAAACTATTTCACCAGCTGTCTCTATGTGTGAATTTTTGAAGCTGCCAAACTGCACATGAATGGCACGTTGGCCTCTACCGTGGTACAAGCGCAGTGAGCCATGGACTACAGCAGATGTGCTGGTTTGCACGATATCCACGGTGGCTAGAGGGCAGCTCACTTCCTCCGAGGATGCTGGGTGCACCAGCTGCTGGTGACAGCAATCGAATCAGATAGGTTCTGCCCTGTAGTTTTTAAGTGCTGCCTGCTTTGAAAAGGCAGAGCCCCCAAATAATGCAGGAGCTAACAAGTTTGCAGAGGAAATGCAGTTGCGATATGAAAACAAGAGCAGCTGGATATCCAACTGTGTAAAGAAATACAGAGGGCTCTTCTTTTCCCTCAAATTGATATTACTCACCCGGGTTTTATAGAGTCGAAAGCATATGCTTAAGTATAATTACTCAACAACTCAGACCAATTTCCACATCACAGCCATATAAATAAGATATCAATTCCACCTAGGCGGTGATTATGGGACTCTTTTGCTTAGGTATTCCAGATGAGTATTAAAACCAGTGGCTCTGGAGGTAACATTTTAAAATTAATTCATGAAATGAAAGGTATGCAAATATGTATAACACCACATATAAAGTACATGAAGCAAACAGAAAGTACACATCACCCAGATCAAGAAGGAACATCACCAGTACAATTCAAGTGCTCCTTGGCATATCCCCCTATATTTGTGCCCTTAGGACTGGCTACATAATTTGAGGGACCCAGAGCAAACTGAAAATGCAAGGTCCCTTGTCCAAAATTATCAGGAATTTCAAGATGGCGACATCAAGCATAAGGCCTTCTAAACGTGGGTGCCACCACAACTCCCCAAGTCATGGGTCCATAAAACGGCCCTGATAGTTCTTCTATTGACCCCAAACAGAGAAATCACTGCCTGAAATTTTCTAGATATGAATCCTACAGTTGTTTTTTTTTTTTAAGATTTATTTTTTTATTTGACAGAGATCACAAGTAGGCAGAGAGGCAGGCAGAGAGAGAGAGAGGAGGAAGCAGGCTCCCTGCTGAGCAGAGAGCCCAATGCAGGACTCGATCCCAGGACCCTGAGATCATGACCTGAGCGGAAGGCAGAGGCTTAACCCACTGAGCCACCCAGGCGCCCCATGGCTGAAGTTTATAAACATGCCATATATATCCAGCATCATGTTTTTAAGATTCATGTTCACGTTGTTCTGCATAGTTATCATGCCTTTCCATCACCTGTGTTGTGCCAACTAATTGACTTGTATTTGAAATATACTTAAACATTTTACTATTGAAAGGCAATGGGGTCATATGCCGTTTTCTTGCTTTTTGTTTTGTTTTTTGCTCTGTTTCCAGAAGAAACAATGCTTCCGGGAACGTTTTTGCAGCTGTCTACCAGTGAACATATGCAGGTTCCATATGGTTTAGGTGCATTTCTTGTAAAACGCATAGAACTACATTTATATTTATCTAGTCTGATAACCTGTCTTGTTGCTGATGAAATTGGTCCATTTATATTTACTGTGTGTTCTTTGATTCATTTCTATTGTGGTATTCTATGCATTCTAATTGTCCCACTTCATCCATGCTTCTCCCCCCCCCCACCCCCCACCACCCCGATCTCACAGTGATTTTTAGTTCAGATTTTCTCTACTGCTTTAACTGACTTCTTATCTGTTCTGCCTTTGGAATTTTAGCATGCCATTTCAAAGTCACAAGTCTTAACACGTCTTAGCTCTCCAGCCAAACGATGCAGAAACCATACTCTTATCACCTCCCCCTGCTACAGACTTAGAGACTATAGTCATTCAGGATTTTACCTCTGTCTTTTACACAAAAAGATATTGTTAGTATTTTTTTTACACAAAATAGACATTGTTAGTATTTTTTTTACACAAAATAGACATTGTTAGCATTTTTTAATACTGTTAGTGATGACGCTTATCTACATGTTTATCAATTTCTTTGTTCATCTCTCTTCTTGTAGCTCAAACACACCTTCTGGAGTCATTTTAATTCTTCCTGCATATGAGCATAGCTTTTAGAAGTTCAAGTTAGAGCATTATGGTGGTAAACTCTCAGGTTTGTTGGTTTGTTTGTTTTAATATAAAAATGTGTTTTTGGTTTTCAATATACAGTTTCACCTGCTGAACAATTTAGGATTGACAGTTAAATCTCAACACAGCATCCAAGGTTGCTATCAGTCTAACTGTTGGTCCTCTCTCTTCTCTCTGAATCATTTTAAGATCTTCTCTGTGTTTGGTGCTCAGTATATATAGAGACATAGATTTTTTTTTTTTTGTATTTTTCTCGCTCAGAATAATTTGTGCTTCTAGTCTCTGATAAGTCTATAATCAGTTCCAAAAATATCTCAGTCATACCTATCTCAGTATTTCCTCTCCTCATTCCCTTGTCTTCTTCTGGAACTCAAATTTGAGGAGGTACATCTTGGTGGCTCAGTCAATTAAGCATCTGCCTATGGCTTGGGTCATGATCCCTCTGGGGGATCCTGGGATTGAGTCCCACCTCGGGCTCCTTGCTCAGCAGGGAGCCTGTTTCTCTTTCTGCCTGCTGCTCCCCCCGGCTTGTACTCGCTCTCTCTCTCCTTTGCTCCCTGACGAATAAATAAATAAAATCTTTTTTTAAAAAATGCTACATCTTCTCACCATATCATCCATCTCTCTTAACCTCCATTTATATTGTCAATTTTATTTTACAAGCTATATTCTGGTTTATTTCTTCATGTTTATCTTCATAGTTACTAATTGTCTCCTTGGTTTTGTCTACTGACTGCTAAACTAGTCATGAATTTTTTTTACTGCAGTAACCATATTTTTCATATTTGACTTTTATTGTTGCTCTAAGAAACAAAATTGGTCCAAAGCTAGAAACTAAGAGAGATATGTGCTTATTTCTCCAAGTTCAGCTGCTGACTCTAATCTAGAAGGAAGCTTCCTGCAGCCTGGATTGCTGAGGAATGAGGCCCAGTGGCCATCCTATTTGTTCTCAGTTCAACCCATCAGCAAAAACAGAATTAATTACCATGTACTGATGACAATTTCATTGTCTCCTCCTGTGTCTCAGAGTAGGTTAGGATGGGGTGGTTTTTTGCTCTGTGAGCATGATCCACGGTTCTTTGGGTTCTGCCTTCCCTTCAGGAATGCCTATGAATCAACCAGTGCGGAAAAGACAAGGAAGCAGACCCCTGGTGAGGTCTGGGCAGACACAGTTGGATGCTTGAGGATGCTGATACAAATTAGAAGGATGTAGAGTTGATAAAGCCAAACAACGAGGAGGAGGAGGAAGAAAACTGAAGGGGGACAATGGGGTGGGCCATTGACTTAATCAACCTAATGCACGGTGTCAAGAAATGTGTCACAGAGCCATGACCCTTTCTCATGGACCTCTCTGCCTTCTTGGATTATGTGCATTTGTGAATGTAGGAGTTTATCTTATAACCTGTTTTATACACAGAGCATACATATTCTCAACCTAACCTGTAGGATATGCCTCAGTACCATATTTGACATATAATGATTCTGTATGCTGTGAAAACTGTGCAGACCCAACTTGCCAGTTACATTTTTAGCGGCCATACTAAGAATGAATGATCTCATGAGAAACCTAAAAGGATCGCTTTTCCCAGTACTTCCCCAGGGAAAGAGGGCTGCTGTCTGACGAACCACCTTCAAGGGGCTGTTTGTATGTACAAAGAGCAGTCGAGTTTCTTCTTCGTGACACAAACGGAAAGTATTTCATTAGAAAATGTCCTGACAAGAAAGGGTTCCAGTGAAGACACCAGATTGCAAGACAAAGACGCAAACAGCTGTGGCAGCTTCGAATGTGTACTTACTGCTCAGTTGTTCACAAAAATGTTTAGATCAACTTCACTGCTTTCAAACGTCCTGTAGACAAGTGGCAGAGATGTATTACAGGCCCCGGGAATGGTTTCTGAAAACAGTCAAAGGCTGACAGCCGAGCCAGGAAGCGTCCAGGGGACACAAGCCTCCCCTTTATGACCAAATGAAACACTCCCTACAAAGACCAGGATGTCATTGAAGAAAACATGGACAGCCAACCTGTGAAATGAAATGAAAACTTCAGCCGTAATGAAATCACGGCTCGTGTTACAGGACAAAGCGGTCCCTGGAGAATCAATAAACAATCTGGTTTCCAGAGAATATGAATCCGACTTGCCAAAGAGAATCAGAGGGACTGATGCTATTCTCTGTACCCAAGATTCTGCGGACCTGTGCTATGGTATAGGCATCCTTCAGCAGCTGGACCAGCTTCCACTGTTCCAGAAAATTCTTACCTCATTACCTCCTTCCTGTTCCTGCAGTCCATAGCGTGTACCTTCACGTGCCTTCATGCCTTTGAACTAGGTGACACAAAATTGGCCTTGCTATTCAGACCTTCATGTCATTAAGGCAGAAAACGTCGCAGAGATTGTAAATCTTGCTAACACACCACATCCCCTCTCCTGTCTTAACAATTTAGGGATGCCGGTGGGAAAACATTCTTCCTGTTACCTCACTGCATGCTTGGTACACAGAAAATAATCAGGAAATAGGAGTTAAGTATATTTCCATGTCTGACAAAGAAATGAAAGCCCAGAGACACTTTCAAGGTTACGCAGTTAAGAAACAGTAACACCAAGTCTCAGCGTATATCTAAATTTTCTGACTCCAAATCCAGAGTTCTTTCCATTAGCAGGGCTGCCTCTCAGAGCCTGCCTTGTTTTTACACACTCACACACACAAGCACATTATGCACTTACACACTCACACACCGTTTACCTATGGGATTGAAATCTCTCACCTACACAACTGAAATCTTGCTGTGGTGTGGAAGACTAATAAGAACCAGTTTCTAGTGCTCCCACAGTGAGGCTCACAAATGGATTGTTTATTGAACTGAAAGAAAAGAAATACCAATTCAATGATAATGAACTTGCCACATTGCCCTGAGAGGTAATTTAAGCAAACTAGAATCAACGAAAGTCTTTCTTTCCAAGATTTTATTTATTATTTGAGAGAGAGAGACAGCACAAGCCAAGGGAAGGAGCAGAGAAAGAAAGAGAAGCAGAACCCCTGCTCAGCAGGAAGCTGGAAGTGGGGCTCGATCCCAAAACCCTGAAATCATGACCTGAACCAAAGGCAGCCACTTAACCACTGAGCCACTAGGCGCCCCTTTCTTTCCTTTCTTAAACTCTGTTGTGCCCTACTGAAGAAAAGGACAAGATAATCAGAGGCAACCTGAAAGCTATCTTTGGGGATTCAGCGCACTGCCCCTTTCTGCCCATCCAAAAGGATCCTAACTTCCTTCTATGGCAAGTCTTCACAGTTGCAGTGGGAACAGTTGGGGATTCCCAAGGGAGATGACCTTACTCTGAAAAGGATCAAACAAGTCAACGAGGCAGTGGGAACTTGATGGGACCAGAATGATCTTCCCCACCTCTCAAATCTCCAGCCTCTGTGTCCATACCAAACTTGGGAATGTGGGGTGTCCTTCCCCACATAGTACTAACTAAAGTAGCAGGGATTTGTGTGTGTGTGTGTTCCCAGGTAATAGTACCTTAAAAAATGATCCTTTAAATATTTATTGGTGACACAAAGCACATCTACGTAAAAACATACCCATTGTACCAGATAATGCTGGTTATCTCACTGAATTTCGTTAACTCCCATGACTGTGCAGTGAGTATTTTCACGAATATTATTTTTGAATTGCCAGTTAAATCACCTACTTTGTGGCATCACCATCCTTGAATTAGCTGACTGGAGGGAATGGATGGGTAAGGAGCAGTTAGGAGAAGAACTGTAATCAAGGGAGCATCGCCAACCTCAAGTCCAGAATCAGGATATTTATTATGTTCTCTAGGGATGAACTGACTTCTCCCAAGTTTAGTAATATTTTCCAGAACAAAATAAATTAATTAAAAGTGTCCAGAGTGACCAAGCATTACAATTTTTTATAGTTTGTTTCTAAGAGTTATTTCATCACACCCTTATATTAATGACCTTGGAAACACATAAATAAAACAATCCCCAGTTATGAAACCTCTGAATTTTTATTCTCATATGCAGTAAATGAATACCATCCCTTTTTTTTTTTTCCAATGTAAGAAGCACCTGATGAGTAGTGTTTATTAAATCAAACTGTTATCCTTCAGAAATACAGGAAGAAACTAGAAGTTTGTAAGACTGATGTCCGGTGGTACACACATTTTGTACATGAATGGGTTTGAGTATGAATAATGAATATTATGGTATAAAAGTACTATGATGAGTGATTTATGTCATTTAGTCCCCACAACATTCCATGAGACAACCCCCCCTTTTAACACTCAATTTTAAATTCTTTTTCAATATTTAAATTCTTTCTTTCTTTTTTTAACTTTAAGTTCCTATTTGAAACTCAGCACATTTAAGAGGCCTTCCCGAGGGCATACAGCAAGTATGCAACAGAGAGACCTTCTCACCTTAATTTAAATCAAGTACATCTTCCAAGTGATGGAGGCCTAAATGGGGTCTGTCCTTCAACTGAAATCTTGTCCTCTTTACACAAAAACACGGCTGAAGAATTAAAAATAAATCCCCAGAGGGTCCTAGATGAAAAAAAAATGACAAAGATTTTCCCATGAACAAGGGCCATTTAGCTCAAAACAAGTCATAAGGCCCCTCATGTCTCATCACCTAAATGTTAGAGGCAGTGGAAGGATAGGAATACTTTCTGGGCAGATTTGGAGCCAAATATCTGGATGCCTATGGTACAGTTTCTCAACACCAATACGATTAAAATCTGGGCTCAGATAGTTCCTTAATGTGGGGGAGGCAAGAGAGTAGCCTCTCTTGCATTCTAGGATACTTTGAAGCAGCCTGGCCTCTACTCACTAGATACCAGCCTTGGGTTGGGTGACCACCAAAGGTCAACACTGCCTCCCTGGGAGTCTCAATCAGACATTTTCCCCCACTGAAAACCATAGACTTCAAGGAAGTATGCTTTTGTGTGTGTGTCTGAAAGTTCTCTTTTTCTTAATTATTAAATGTTACTGAGAAATGTTCCAAACTTCCTTCTGATGTAGAAGAAATTCAAGAACAGATTGTTCTCCCACTGAGTGCAAAAGAATTGCCTCAATAAATATTACCAATAATGACTATCTTATAGTTGATTGTGGCATCCCGCCCTTTGATTTCTACCATGGATAAGTCATTCATCCCACAGTGGGTCCTGATGGCACAAAAGCATGCTGTGAGTGGTAACATACTTGAAATATATAAGTATCATGAGAAATCTTTGTCATTAAAATATTTGTAGGTAAATTATGAAAAAAATATGGAATGTGGTGCTACAGCCACAGTGAAAATAGCCTTCCATATACACTAGATTGCCTAAATTTTTAAAAAATTGACCATACAAAATGTTGGCTAGGGCATGGAGGAACTAGAGCTCTCAGGCAGTGCTAAGAGGAATGTAAAATGGGAAAAACACTTTGGAAAACAATTCAGCCCTATCCTAAAATGTCAAAGCTGGATGCATCTATCATGTGATAGGGCTATTCCAATCGCAGCCATTGACCATGAGAAACAAACAAACAAAAAAGAAAAATCAACAGACAAATGTGTCTAAACACTTCTACATTTCTATTTATAACAGCTTTATTTCCAATGACCAAAAATTGGAAACAACCCCAAATAATGACATATCCATAGAGTGGAGTACTATTCAGCAACACAAAGGAAGAAAATATCAACGTACTCAATACCACCGATGCATCTCAAAATCATTACATGAAGTGGAGGTACATGAGTCGTTCAGTCGGTTAAGCATCAGACTCTTGGTTTCAGCTCAGGTCATGATCTCAAAGTCGTGAGATCAAGCCCTGCGTTAGGCTCCAAACTCAGTGGAGAGTTGGCTTCAGGATTCTCTCTCTCTCCCTCTGCCCTGCCCCCCCCCAAATAAATAAATAAATGTTTAAAAAGAAACCATTACATGAAGTGAAAGAGGGCTGTCAGGAAAGAATCCATGCTGTATGATTCCATTTATCTAAATTCTAGAACATGCGCACTACTCCAGAGTGGTGGGAAGTGGGTCAGTGTTTCGCAAGGTTGGTGGGTAAGTCAAAAAGGAGAGGAAACTCGTGCTATCTTAATTGTGATGATGACTTTAAGGGTGTGTGTATATGTCAGAACTGCTGATCCTGTAACTTTAAATATGTGTAGTTTCTTGGACTTCAATTATAGCTCCACAAAATAAGAAAAAAAAAAGTTGTAGGAAAATAGAAAGTTTTATCTACCTGATAGAAACTGTGATGGAAGATAAATTTCCACCCCTAGTCTATTACCCCGAAGGAACTATGAAAGACAATTTTGGTAAAGTTACATGTTGCATGAACGCCAAATCCATGACATGGTTGTACTTGGGAACCAGTCTAACTAGAATATCTTGCCTTTCAGGCCAGAATTTAAAACAACACATGCACACAGACACATACAGTAGCCACACAACCATATTACAAAACAACGTTGGCTGCATGACAATGATTTCATTCTGCCATCTTGTGCATTCTTGCTTTATTTGAGGCTATCATCCTTCTGCCATTCTTGCTTCAAAAAAAAAAAGTGCTAATCTTATTTAAATAACATGATAACCATCCTTACTTTATGAACTATTTGGTGTTGATATTGATGCTTCAACAAATACCAAACTACGAAAGTGTAAAAATCTTAGAAATACATGAGTGAGGCAAAATCTGTGTGTTTATGTTTTAATAACAGAAAACCTGAAACAGACATAAAACCATATTAATTTGGCATTGTGAATGTGCCAGGCCTGCAATGGGTGTATTTTAGGTGAAATACCACATCCTTCCTCTAAGCTAAATCAAAGAGTTAATGCATATTGTATTATTTGAGTCATACAAAAAGAATAAGCTAATAACAATAAAACCCATATTTATATCTCTCTCTAATATTTGGCCACTCTGAGCACCTTTTCTTTTTCTGGAGGGAAAAAAAATTTACAGGATGTGAATCTATTAAGTGAATTGCATTTTTGAGCTCCAGAAATAAATGACTATATTCTGTGATTCACAATCACATTCTGTGCTTCCCTTTGTTACTTTCTAGGAATGGTAAATTGTATATTATTGTGTCACATGTGAGACGTCACATGGGTTTAGGGTGAGCTGCCTGATTCTGACGCACTATCAGGCTCCTTCTTCAGAAGCTGAGTTTTACTACTCCTCGCCAGTGTGGAAATAAGTGGAAACATTATGCTCCAAGGCATTTTGCCATTTTTGTTTTTCACCCCAAGATCAGTGAATGCTTGGATGCAAATAATTCAGAGTGAGGGTTTGCCCTTAGGAAGCAAAATGAAGCAAGAGAAATAAAACAGGTCAGAATTGAATGGGAAATGAACAGAATACACAAGCAAACAAGAAACAAGACAAACTTAACAAAAATCTAAATTTAAAAAGCAAGGAGTCCAAATAGGGTCTCGAAATAGTGTCAATAAAGACAGAAGCACAAATATCAAGAGAAGAGTCTCAAACAAATATAAATGAATATACTCTATTTTTGAAATGGAAGTAACCATAGCCAAGGTAAGGAACATATGGTGATTTAAACAGACACACACACACATCATGAAGCAGTGGAGAGATACTCTTCAGGACTTTCTAGCTCTGTGATCTTGGTCAAGTCATTTAACTCTGCTCTGCTTAAAATTTCCCCTGTTCCCCATCGGAACAATGCAACACACTGAAAGGACCATTACTGTATGAATTAAGTAAGAGAATGTTGACTGAGACTTTAATTCAGAGCAAGAAACATTGTAAATGCAATAATATTTAGATATTATCATAAACTTAACTTGGAACTATAATGAGGAAAAAACTAAGGTAATAGAGCAACATATTAGTTACACTAAAGATACATTAACACCACATCCCTACCTCCCAAGTATTTACAAAAAGTGATGGTAATCATGTCAGGAAAAGAGAGAAGACGGTTCTGAATAACCTGCAACGATGTACTTGATCAAAATGATTCATAGTAGAGATAGTACATGAAACAGAAGGGACCTGCAATAAAATTAAAACCTATGTTTTTCCAAATTGAAAGAGTTTCCATACTGAAATCCACCAAGAACAATTCCAAAAGGAAGACATCACTTTTTTGTCCAATTTTTTAACCTTGAAGATATAAAACACATTTCATCAGCTTCAAGTATGAGGGAATAGCTTAAGAAAATTCAAAGATAAAAGTCACATGAAATTTGTTCTCTGAGAGTTCTAAAAAGAAGGGGTCAGGAGAACTGGACTGAGGAAGCCCACCTCTGGTGATAGTGGAAACTCATCGCTTCTGAACCCAAGGTGAAGCCAGGGCAAACCACCACAATAAAGCAGCCGCAACAAAGATGAGTTCAAGAAGTCATGGATATCTGAGGGTAAATGAAAACTCTTTAAGACAAATAAGAGACATTTAGGACATTAACAAAAAGGCAAGGTTAATGCTATGAACTTTTAATTTTTTTTAAGGTTTTATTTATTTATTTGAGAGAGAGAAAGCACAGGCAGGGGGAGAAGGCCCAGGGAGAGGGAGAAGCAGGCTCCCCAACTGAGCACAGAGCCCGATGCAGGACTCGATCCCAGGACCCTTAGGTCATGACCTGAGCTGACAACAGACGCTTAACTGACTGAGCCCCCCGAGGAGTCCCAGTTCTATAATTTTAAATGCTTATGTCATTCAGAGTAAATTATGTGCAACACGCAAAGCAACCAGAGCATTCCATAAACCCCCACCCGACAACATGCATTTTGCTCTGTCCATTGTTTATTTTCTCCTCTGACTCTTTTCCTTTGTCCCTTACCCAGCTCTGCTTCTTTTCTTGACCATGGCCAACTCCACCCCCACTCAGAACCTTGAACTTCTCAATTCTGCTGCATGGAACACTCTTCTCTCAGACCTCCACAGCCATGCTTGACCATCCTCCAGGGTTTGCCTCAAATTTCACCCTTCTCAAGGTTGTTTCTGGTCGCCCAAACTAAAGGGCCCTCAAGATGTACTATCACACGCATTCTTTTTCTTGTAGCACTAATTTGAAATTTCTTGCTATTTAACTAGTTTACTCATTACTTTATGGTTTTTACTTTATTATTATTTTTTAAAGACTTCTTTAGAACTGTATTAGGTTCACAGAAAAACTAAGAGGAGGGTACAGAGATTTCACACAGACCCTCTGCCCATGATCAACATCCCCCATCCCCCACCAGAGCAGGACATTTGTTACAATCAGTAAACTGACATTGACACCTTTATTATTTTGTATTATTTACTTTTACTTTATCTTTATATCATTTGACTTTAGAATATTAAATCCACGAAAACACAACCCTGTGAGGTTCACCAAGCCAAAACCAGCACTCCCAAATTGTAGGTGCCTAGTCAGTATGTGTCCAAAAACTGAATTTTTAAGAAAGAAAAGAAAAAAGAAACTATAACCTCTTCTCTTCAGCAATTTTCACATTTGTCCCTTGACTCCCTCTACGGCAATTTCTTTGGTTTTTTTTTTCCTTCACTCTTCTTTTCTTGAACCACTACAGTCTTTTAATGACTGTTTTAATTTTTTTATTGGAGTTTCATTTAATCCTTTCTCCATACTATTAATTGAAATTTTTTTCTGAGAGAAAATATGATCATACTATTTTCTTACTAACACTAACATGTATACAGAAACTCTTGGTTCAAGATGGTACACTCTGAGGAAATGATCGTTTTCTTTCTCTCTTGAGGATCTACCAAAGTGATAGCAAGGAATGGAAAAGGAACAGCACAACATTAGCAAAGAGATCAATATGGGCACTGAACACGAGGTCAGTACAGTTTTGGGAGACAGTATGTGAATGAAAAGAATATCGTCTTTTGAAGGACACCACAGGAGGCCCAACAGGACCAATTCCAGAAAGACTGCAGGGGAGAAAGTAGCTGACCAATCTAGCAAAATGCTAAAGAAGTTTTAAATTCAAAGACTGCATATTTGATGGAAGTACAAATGAGAATTCAAATCGATATTAAGAGGATTCATTGAATGTCTCTATAAAAACTGAAAAAAAGAAAAACCTGCTATATTTCTCTATCCCTTTGCACAGAATGCTAAGAACTAGTTGTTTATTCCCAGACATATATATGGGGAAAACTTTAGGTGGAAAAATTGAGAAGGATATTATTAAGAAGTAACAGAGAATATAGAATAGCTCTTAAAAATAAACCAACAAAAATATGACTGCCTCCCAAACCCAATAGATGATTTGAATATAAGTCAAAGAGATCTTTCTAAATGTGTTGAAAGTATAAAAAGGAAGAAAGCATGGAAAAAAAACACAAGAAATATAAGTGGGTTATTCCAGGGAGCACAAATATTAGATTTATTAGAGTTCCAAGAAGAATAGAGAAAATGAAAAAAGAGAAAAATTCATTAAAAATAATAAAAGAAAATTTTCTGAAGCTGAAGGGAAAGACCAGTTTTCAAATTAAAAGTATTCACTAAATCCCTAGTAAAATGAACGAAGTAATGATCCATACCTAGACATGCCATTGGGAAATTTCAATAGAAAAGAGGAGATTCTAAAGGCTCAGGCCACTTACAAACAAGACAATAGACTGGCATCCAGAAACTGCTTTAATGGCACCAGAATCTTAAAAAGCAGTGGCATATTGTCTTCAAAATTCTAAGACCCCATCATTCACAACCTAAAATTCTAATAGCTCTATCAAACTATCAGTTACGTATGAAGGCAAAATAAAAACATTTGCAAGACCAAAATTTCTGGCTCATATTTTCCCCTTTTTAGAAGGTAACTTGAGGATGTGCACCAGTCAGAGGGAAAAATAATCCAAGAAAGAGAAAGACAAAAAAATTATAAAAGGATGTAACAACAGCTATCAGTGAAGGAAAGTCTCAAAATGTCTGAGTTGCAGGTTTGAAGGACAATCTTGTAGGTCTGAAGGACAACCAAACCAGATTGGAATATAAGAACAGAGTACTCAGCATCCTAGAAGGAGTCAACAGACTACAACTAATAATTTTTTTTAAGATTTTATTTATTTATTTGACAGATAGAGATCACAAGTAGGCAGAGAAGCAGACAGAGAGAGAGGGGGAAGCAGGCTCCCTGCTGAGCAGAGAGCCCGATGTGGGGCTTGATCCCAGGACCCTGGGATCGTGACCTGAGCCGAAGGCAGAGGCTTAACCCACTGAGCCACCCAAGCGCCCCAATAAATTTTAATATAAAAAAATATATAATGATGTGCCAAAGGTAGAAAGACAAGAAAAAAATTAAAGCAACTAGAAATTCCAGGAATGACAAAAACCCATAAAAAGTAGGAAAATGATATATCATAGGACAGATTTGCTATCATAAAAATGTCACTTTTTAACTTATAGAATCAATTTACAAAGTTGAGAAAGGTTTTTCAACTCAAATCTTTATTATTTAATCTCACAATCATGTGCATATATCTATTTGATTAAAATATTATAGTGCTATTATAATCACTGTTAATTATTATATTTTATTTGAGAAAATTTTAAAAGAATTTAACATGTATAAAAAGTCCTCGGTGATCTGGTCCTCATATACTCCTCCACTGTAATCCCCCAACAGAGTCCCATATTGTCAATAACAAAACTGTACTTGAACTCTTGCTTCTGTGTACGCTATTTCCTCTTCTGAAATGTCTTCTTCACCACAGATCTAAATTTCTGTTATTTGTCCTCTAAGATCCACTTGGAAGATATTCTTCTCTATTAAACCTCTCTGGACCACTTTCCAAAGTTGGCAAATTTCTCTTTTTTTCCACTACTGCCTTCATTTTTTTTTGAAACCATAATTTTAGCAATAATTTGTTTGCTTAGAAGGTATTTGAAGACAGGGGCGCCTGGGTGGCTCAGTGGGTTAAAGCCTCTGCCTTCTGCACGGGTCATTATCTCAGGGTCCTGGGATCAAGCCCCGCATCCGGCTCTTTGCTCAGTGGGGAGCCTGCTTCCCTTCCTCTCTCTCTGCCTGCCTCTCTGCCTACTTGTGATCTCTGTCTGTCAAATGAATAAATAAAATCTTTAAAAAAAAAAGATGTTTGAAGAGTGAGACAACTTATTATTCACCTCTGTATCTTCCACAGAGTGCCTAATCTGTAGTAGATTCCTAGCAAGTGTCTGTTTAATTAAGAGAAGATGGTGGTCGAATCAGGATGTTATGGCAGAGGCTGACGGTGGCTCAACCCAGACACTGGACTTCACATGTGGATACAGACACATGATTCTGTATGAAATTTCAAGTTCACTTAGTTGTTAATATTTATTGTAAAAATAATGAAAAAACATGTTAAAATATGTTAACATTTTAAAATGTTTTTGAAAACAAAATTAGTTTTTGACCTAAAGGGAAATAAAGAATTTCAAATCCACTAGAGAAACAACATAAAACATTTAGTAACCAATAACAATAAAGATAGATTTAAAGACAATGAAGAAAAATAAAAATTGAATTCCCCAAAATAGATGGGTTACAGACTATTGAGCTCAATTAGGAATCTGGCTATATAATTTGAGGAAAGAATTTTGGACAAGAAACCCTAGAAAAAAAATGAAGCATATTACATATTAAAATATTTGTTTCTATGATTAAGTTCTAATGGTATTTAGAAGTTTAAAACACCTAACACAATATAGACTAAATTATTCTATCATTGGTAAGCAGAACCCTAAAATGTCATCAAAGATTCCTCAGCCCCTTATGTATGTGTTTTGTCTAATCCTCCCCCTTGGATGGGTGAGACGCCTGTGACTATTACGAGTTATCACTCCCAAGTAGGTTAAGTTATACAGCAACGGTGAAGGGATCTGCAGGTGTAATTACAGTCCCTACTCAGCTGACTTAAAGCAAATCTAAAAGGAGGTTGGTCAGACTAGAGGTGAAACAGGAGAAATGAGAGAACACTGAGCAGCAAAAGATATCCTCCTATTAGCCTTAAAGAAGCAAACTTCCATGTTGTGGAGAGTGCCATGTAGCAGGGAAAAACCAATGACCTCCAGAAGCCAGGTGCCTCAGTCTTACAACCATAAGGAATCACTGGTCCATCAACGTGCTGTGACCTTGGAAGAGGTTAACGAGCCTCTCATGAGATCAGAGCCTCAGTTGGACACTTGATTTCATTCTGTGGCGATGTTGAGTAAAGAATCCAGGTAACCATGCCCCAGATTCCTGACCCACAGAAACAATGAGAAATTAAGTGTATGTTGCTTTAATCCACTATATCTGTGGTAATTTGTTATGTAGCAATAGGAAACTATCTTTAGCACTAGGAAATTATTTCTTGGCACTTCTGGGTGGCTCAGTCAGTTAACTGTCCAACCCTTAGTTTTGCGTCTCAGGTCATGATCTCATAGGATCAAGCCCCATGTCCAGCTCTGCACCCATTGGGGAATCTACTTGTGATTGTTTCTCTCTGCCCCTGTCCTCTCTCTCTCAAATAAATAAATAAATCTTGAAAAAGAGAAAAAAGAAAATTATTTATTTTTCCTGATTTTATGTTTACTAATCTGCTTATAATGACACTTCATCTCGTGTGTTCTTAGCATAAATGATAATTATTTTTATAACTTTAATTGATTAATATAGAGATGAATATCACATGAGAGATAGGTAACATTTTTAAGTCACATGAAACATGACCAAAGGTAGCCCCTAAAAACTCCTACTGCAGAGCTAACACAACTTGCTTTTAGCTGGGATTCATTCTGAACCCACCAGTCAATAAGTTTTGTTCGTCGCAAAATCTTTTACAAAGAACCCTTGAATTATGAAGGTGGAATTTAATGAAGGAAAGAGAAATATACATGGTTAAACTTGGCAGGCAAATTCCATTAGCATGAAAAATCAGAACTATGAACTTGACAACTTCCTCCGAAGGCTTTTTAGGGTCTCAAAGCCAGCTACCCACAAAATCCATAAACCTTAACAAAAGACTACTTGATTCAACCACATGGGGCTGTACTGTGAATTAGTTTCTTAAGGACTTCACCAACACATTCTCTATCTTTTGATTTTGTATGTGCCACTTGGGCTCAGTGGGTAACTGGATAATCTCTCATGTTAAAAAGAAGTATAATATTTATCAAGCCTCTTAAATATTTATGAGGCAGAAAAGAACTCCAGAGATCTTTTCTAGTGTCTGATCTTCAGAGGGCTGCTGATAAACCATCACAGAATGTAGATACTCATTGTGTTTTCAGAAGTTTCCAGAAAGAAGATAAAACACAGCTCCCTAGAAACCCTGTGTCATAGAACTTACTGTCCAACAGTCAATTCTGTATAAGCCAGTTTCTCAGTGTGGGCACTACTGATATTTAGGGCTCAATAAATCTTTGTTGAGGGGGTAATAAAATAATGAGAAAATACTTATCATTATGCTGTGTATTGCGGGGTGTTTAGCAACATCCTTCACCTCTAGATGACAGTCGCACCCTCCTTCCCCTGTTACAACAACAAAAAATATTCCAGACATACTAAGTGTCCTCTGGAGGAGGAAAATAGCATCAATCGAGAACTATTGGTAAAAACTCATCAGTTTGATGACCAAATCCCCGCAGATACTTGAAGTCACTGGGAAGACCAGAGTCATGACCTTTTCTAGATCTATAGCAACACCTACTTACTTTCTAGGATTATGCTTTTCCATATAGTAGCCACTAGTCCCATGCGGCCATTAGAACCTGAAATATGGCTAGTCCATATTGAGCTGTGTTGGGAGTGTAAAACAAATACCAAATTTCAAAGACTTTGATAAAAAAATTATTAAACATCTCATGAAAAATTTTACACTGATTACATGTTGAAAGATGAAACTATTTCAGATATATTAGGTTAAATAAAATATAATATTATAATCAATTCCAATTTTCTTTCCACTTTTTTTAATGTGGCTACGAGGGAGTTTGAAATTGCATATATGGCTTGCATTATATTTCTATTGGTCTATGCTGCAGGAGGAAGCCAAAGCACTTGGTATGTGAAGTACTTTTGTTCCTCATTAAGCCAGCAGTATTTAAAGAACATCCACTGTGTGTGCCTAGGATTGTATTAGTCGCTTTTGGCTACATCTATCTGAGTTAAGTTCATTTATGTCAAGTGTTGTCATTTCATTTTGCAGATAGAAAAGTAGAAGCTCAGGAGATAAATCACCTAAAATCATTCTTCCGATCGCAATGCCAGAACTAATTAAATACAACCTATCGCTCCTCATCCCCAAATAGTTTTTAGTCACAAGATATATATGTCCCTAAAATGACAGTATGTTCCTTCTATAATTATTACAGAGATAGAAATCAAATTCCAGAGAAAACAATTTCCAGACACCTTAAGACAATAAAGCCAGCATTTGTTTGAAGAGAAAACAAAAACAAATGGGAAACTCAAAAGGCATTACATTGTATAATAATTTAATTAATAGCATGTTGAGAAAAGAAAACGTTTTCCTTTAGATTTTCCACCACTTATTTTTCCCCCATCACTTTTTATTTCATTTTGTGGAGACTTATGCAATCTGTTGTGGTTGGTGTGGGTCCCTTGCTTTTTTTTTAATGTATGCTTGATTTACATAATGGGCTCTGATGCCTCATGGGCACTCACTTAAGATCAACTGAGTTAATTTGCTTTCCTAACTCAGGTTTAAGTGTTTCATGGGCACTAAACTCAAGATCAACTGAGTTAATTTGCTAGCTTAACTCAGAAAATTAGAATCACGGTTGCCTCGATTTCATGTAAGCATAATTGTAATCATGGTCATTTGACTAAGGAGAAGCCCAAAATTTGTGCCTACTCTTTCCCAGCTAGGAGCAGAACCAAACACGCAGGAAAGGAAAGCTCCACAAATGTTTTACCTGTGAACAAGAATGAGAGATGGCAACTACTACTAAAACTAGTTAGTTCTGTTGGAGTAGCCCTGGTCCAACATTTTTCTAGCCAAATGAGTATCATCTGCGAAAAGGCTTATAATTTTTTGATAGGAGGGCACTATGACAGCCCTTCACAGCATGCAAGGTATCTGAGAAATGCTGTGTGCCTTTGAAAAATTGGAGACAATACCCTGAGACAAGAAAAATGCAACTGAGATCAGCGGGAGGAAGCAAGACAGCATGGGAAGGCTCATTTTAGAAGAAAGGAGGAGTTGGGGAGCAACTTCCTAGGGCATTCGAATGTGTGGCATCTCTAAAAGAGGCACTGTGCCATCCACCAGAGCGTGGGATTTGAGTAGAAAAGAAGACTATCAGCATGGGAACAGATTAACTTATTTATATTCATTTATCCATCCATGTGTTCTCTGACTTTTCCAGAAAATGTGTGTCAGGCCCTGTGTTAAATGTCCCAGGGCCTCCTGGCGTAAGGAAGAGACAAGATGGCAGCAATAGGCAGTAGTCAATACCGAACAATTACTATATTAAAAAATAATTTTTCAACTTGCATTTCAGTATCTACAAATGGAAATGCTGAGGTATCTACCAGGGCATTATGGTGTAAGTTTTTCTGGATATCTCTTCATACTAGAAGAATTCTATCCAGCTCCTTGTGCTGTAAGTCCCAATGATCTAATTCTTTCACCATTCATATATTCATTCATTCAATAATTGCTGAATTCAATTTGTTTTCCTAAAGATGTTTAAGTCAGTCGATGTGCCTTCCCCTTTGGTTTTGTTACAAAATTCGTTGATATGAGGCTGTCTGTAGGAATTAATAAAAACTACTTCTTGCTTTTATTGTATCAATTGGATGCATGACGTTAATTCATAAATTTGATCTTTTTCACATACTACGTTTACGAAAACATATGAGAACTTGAAGAGTTATGCCTAGTTGAAATTGAATGGTTTATATCAATTCATAAATTTAATTGTCTTTAACATCATACATTCACGGAAACACATGAGAATTTGATGAGGTGTTTCTAGTCGAAATTCCTCAGGTGTGTATCTGCTTATGTTGTGCGTTCTCAGTCAGGAAAGCGTCTGACCAAAGTCAGACGATAACCCAGCGAGTCTATTCCTATGCCTCAGATAGCTCAGCTTTGCAAACTCGAACAACAGGGTTCCTTCCACATTTCCTTATGGTGCTGACTTCTCTTTATTCCAATATCCGCCAAACCATTTAAAATTCCATAAGTGTTCAAAGAAGCACGTACCCCAAATTAGAAACACTATTCCCATTTCATTCCTCTAGCAGGCATTTATGGAAGCCAGACTTTACTGTTGTGGTGTTTGTAATTGAGAGTTAGTAATAAGCAATGAAACAACACCAAGCAAGTAAGTCCAAGGTAGGATTTGATCTGCAGGCGTGGTGCTTCTTAGAAGTGGGTTCTAGTGAGAAATGTGACTCATGCCAATAAAATTAACTCCAGAATTCAATGCTCAAGGCTCTACTACGCTAAAATTCCATTTATTGCAAATTGTGCTATTTCCAATTTCTTTTAGTAATAAAATGCATGAATAGCCCAAAAAAAGGCTATAAATAGTCAACAATGCCAAGAGCTTTTCATCAGAAGCTCTAGTAGAACGGAGGGACCAGAGCTCTCTGATCCTGTTCTTTCTTCCCTTGGGCAATACTCCACAATAACTCACTAATCATTAATAATTCCTTTGCCCATTTATTTCAATGAATACATAAATCAACTATTTACTCTAGGATGAGACATGGGAAATTGTTTGAAGCCAAAATTCTTTTGGGCATCAACAGTATGTAAATTGTATCCTCCTCTGTTTGAATGCTGAATAAGTAAAGGAAAGGCATGAAGGAAGAGAAAGACTGAAAGGTAGGTAATGTATTCTGTGTCTTTGTTTGTCTAACTCCATATTTTCAGGTTGATTCAATACTGTGTTGATAAAGCAAAAGGAAGTGATACCTACTGCCTTTTGATGAGGTTGAGTGATGTGGCCTGCTATGCCGAGTAGTTTCTGGGTTCACATTTCATCATTCAAGTTTTCCTTTACTTAAGCTGTTTAGTAATTCATATATAAATTATTTAGTTTAGGTAGACCAAGACAGTAGTTGTTACTTTATTTCCTCAACATTATATATTTTTTAAAGATTTTGTTTATTTATTTGATAGAGATCACAAGTAAGCAGAGAAGCAGGCAGAGAGACAGGGAGAAGCAGACTCCCTGCTGAGCAGAGAGCCCGATGCGGGGCTCGATCCCAGGACCCTGGGACCATGACCTGAGCCAAAGGCAGAGGCTTTAACCCACTGAGCCACCCAGGCACCCCTCCTAAACACTACATTGAACCAGCCCCAAAATGCAACTAGATAAACCATCAAGAGTATAACAATTAAGGTTCAGTGTCTTAGGATCACCATTGCTTCATCAAAAAAAAAAAAAAGTTATTAGAAAGAAAGTAAAATGCAACTGAAATGAAAATAAAACAGGCAGACCTAACATCGCACAATCTAAAATATTTAAAGAGTATGACCACTCTTCCCTTCAAAACACATTCAATGATCAAATGACTGACTTCCTGTATACAGAATGGCAAAACTGAGATCTTCCAACTACAACGCCTTGTGAGCTTTCCTTTCTGATCTCAGTGGCTTGTAAAATGCCATCTTCAACAAGATCTAACATAGCATAATCCCTTCTGAAAACCCTGGGGGAGTTATGTAATATAAGCAATTCAGAAAAGTGTCAAAGTTTAATTTCTTCTACCCCTAGGCTGGTTCAAAATGATTCTTAAAAATTCCTCACCATCACCAAAGTTTAATTTATGATTGAAGAGTTTTAGAAAATCCTACCTGTCTCCCGGTTCCAAGCAGAGTTTGCCTTTTGAAACCATATCCCTATCTTTACTGTGGTTTCTATAGTGACAGTTGGGTTTGAGTTTCATCGTGGGACAGTAGAGTCAATAGAAGTGAAAGTAGCTTCAGCCTGAGAGGATCCTGTGGCTTTAAAGAAATAGATGATCTCTGAAAATAATAAACCTAATGATAGCTTTGTGGAAGTAATACAGTTAGGACATAGGAAAAATGTTTAGACTACATTTCAATATGAGTTATGTATTTCCCTTGAAGGAATCCCTCCTTCCCCCAAATCATATATACATACACACACATGTGGTAGAATTTTAGAAACAAAGGTCGGAAGATGTCTTCAAGATTATCTAATCTGCTGTTGACAAACACACTGTTAAGCAAAGAGAATGTTAAAGGAAAAAAAAAGAACATTTCTTGCTTCCTGGGAATATGCACTACAAACATATCAATGCTACCTACAAGAGAAATAAGCAGAGACAGGCATCAAGGAGGAGGATTTTTTTTTTCTCGGTTCCAACACATTGGAGATAAAAATTAATAGGCAAAGTGTATCAAAAAAACAGATGCTCTGCTGAAAAGCCCTTCAGGCAATATTGCGTCAGCAGGCTTTCTCCGGTGAGGCAGGACTTCACCGACTCACAGAATAATTGCTACATACCCCAGTTGAAGCATTTTACTGTACCTGGTTTTATGCTCAAGCAACCATCCATTGATGGGAGAGGGAGTCCATGGGGGCTGGAGTGACAGCCTGAAGATGCCTGTGATTTTAGATCATGTTGCTTTTAATTTGAAAAGTGCTCTCTCTACTTCCTAAATGATGAGAAGCCTCAATAATTTTTTTTACCTTGATTTTTAACCTAAGCAAAGCAGTAACAAGAATGATTTGTGGCATCTTAGGACCCGAAAGGTGTGATACAACTTTTAAATGTATAGTAGGTAGATACGTCAGTAAAACACTAGGGAATGATCGGGGCATTGCCGTTAAAAAGAAAAGAGAAATGCCTAGGTGCCTAGGTGGCTCAGTGGGTTAACGCCTCTGCCTTCGGCTCAGGTCATGATCCCAGAGATCGGGCTCTCTGCTCAGGGGGGAGCCTGCTTCCTCCTCTCTCTCTGCCCGCTTCTCTGCTTACCTGTGATCTCCATCAAATAAATAAATAAAATCTTAAAAAAAAAAAAAAGAGGAAAGAGAAATGATTAAAATACCTCCATGCACAGAGAACACATGATGAAGTTAACAAAGCAAAATAATGCAAGGGTATCATAAAAATTATTTGAGCCTAAACAAGGGCATCTTCACGCCTACCACAGTATAGCAGCCTTGCCAAGCACAGTGGTTGTCAAAGTGTGGCCCCCAAGCCAGCAACAGCAACATCACCAGAGACCTTGTTCCAAGTGAATTCTCAGGCTCCAGTCTGGACACAATGCAGATGAGAAACTCTGGGACCACTTTCTGTGTCATAACAAATCCTATAGGTGAGTCTTGCCCACTAAATTTGAGAAAGCTCTGGCCCTAGTATAGTTCTCGAATCTGAGGGGTACCATAAAGATCACTGGGTGCATATTAATAGTTCTGATTCAACAAGACTTGCATCCCAGAAATTTTGACTCAAGAGGTATTTTTAATTACAACCTTGATGATTTTGATACAGCTGGACATCCAACCACAGTCTGCAAATACTGGATTAATGCGGAGGAGTGTGGCAGACCCCGTTAAAAGCACCATGTGACTATTTCTTATCTTTAGGCCAGTCAGCCAGAGTCTGTCTCTTCATCCATAAATAATAGTGCCTATCTCAAAGGGTGGTAGTGACGTTTAAGTGAAATAAAGTACAAAATTTGCACAGCAGAGTGCCCAGCACAAGGTAAGTGCTTAAGAAATGATCATCTAAAATGGCTTATCACTTTCCATGTCTCTGGGTATTTTTTTAAATGTCTCGTGTTATCAGGAGCCTCTAATTTAATCCAACGTGGTGAAACCACTCCACTTATCTGTAGGCCTCCTTGGTTTTATCTGAAATGCAAAAACGGTATTGATTCGACGGACTTCTCCCAAAGAACAAGAACTTGACTCATCTCAGAAAAACAGAGTTTTCTATTTATTGTGATTTTTTAAAAAATATTGATTGCAAAAAAAAACAAAAAGAAAAACAAAACAAAACAATAACGTAGTAGCAATTCCAGCAAATCTGGTTCCGACTCCCTGCGTTCAAGCCCCGGTTCTGCCACTGACCTTGACTTAACCCCATGGACCTCAATTTTGTCATGAATAACATGAGGATATTATTTAACTACTTACCTCAGAGTGCTCCAGGGAGGATCAAATGAGCTTATGTGTGCAGTGAACTCAGAACAGTGCTAGTATAAACCTTCAATAAATACTCTTATTATTTAGCTAGAAACCCATTTAAGTTAGTTCTCTATGTATTGATTATGAAACACTTAGAACCAAATTTAAACTTGAACTTCTGTCGCCGTGATTCAATAGAATTACTAGCAAGGTTAGCGATGCTCTAATTATGAATAAAAGTAGATTTTTAAATTTACATTATTAATATTGAGTACCGATGTTTAAAATGAGATCAACTTCTTGTTTGCCTTGAGAATGCAGATTTGAGTAATGCCTCAGGTCAAGGGAACTATAATGCTGTTGGATTATCTACTGTTGAGGACTCAAGAGTGCTTGGAGTCCCATTAGTAGATCTGAAGAAAGTGTAAAAGAAATCCTCCTCTAAATATATGAGAAGCCATCCCAATGACCTAGTTTTTAATTAAAATTTTATTAGATATGTAAACTCTGGGAGAATCAAAGGCACAGTTTAACAACTGAAATAAGTCCATATTTGATATACTTACGATATTGGAAATTTACTGAAACATTCTGACAGTAAGCCAACATTAGTAGAAAACAATTTGTAAGAAAAGCAGATAAAGAGAATTGGCCATTGTCATGCATTTGCTGAAAACACTGTACTTGAACACAGATAACATAGGAAAAGCTAACCTCATTCTAGTTCAGAAACCCACACATTTTGAAGGCCTGGTTTGCCTTCAAACACCTCATATTGAAAAGTCAGCACAGTAACATTTAATCCATAAAAATAAGATTTGTATAATCCTTGAATGGTCCTTGTATGATCTGCTTAACCTTAAGAAGCATAGTTCTTTGCAGTTCTTTCTAGAATCAAACCTAACTCTTGCATTATATGCTTTCAGATATATATAAAGAAATAAGATCACAGTACCCACTTGCCCCAAAACTCAGTCATATTTCATTTCTTTTGGCATTTGATAACCTCAGAAAAAATAGGATCTAAGCAAAGGCTTTCCCTCATCTTTTGTTGAGAAAATTGCAGTCATATCCGTACTTAACATCAGGTCTTGAATAGGTAAAATACAGTGTTTATTGCAAAATACAAGTTATGAAAATGTAGCCCATCGATGCTAGATATCCCACAAGCATCCCAAAGCATACTGAAAATGCAAGTTTAAAAAAAAAACAACAGTTTGTACATAGTGGGAGCCATACAGAGGTTTTATATCTACTGGTAAAGTTAACAGCTTAAAAATAAATATTTGCACAAAGTAATTTTTTGCTTTCATTAAAGTATTAGGATAGAATAGGAGTGGGGTGGTGTGCAGGTGGAGTCTAGGATAATCCGAGGCAAAATTTCAGAATAATCCAAATTTCCAAATCTCTTCTTTAGGTTGAACCACAGAGACTGACATTTTTGTAGGTCAAAAAGAATAAATATCAGCAATTTTATATAATTCATCCTTGATACCTCCTGGAGCTCCTTCTCTCCAAGGCCAAGTGCCAACTGTCTTTCTACTGTCCTGATCCCCAATACCCTAGTTGTGTCTCATCACACCAGTTGCTTCCCTTCAAATCCTTCCACTGCAAATCAGCTCTCACCCACTCCAAGTGAATTAGTTCTTAGGTAGAGAAGTTCAGATAAAGTAAAGGAAGTTAGTCCATGAGGGAAATACTTGGGAATTTATGAGTCTCCCAAGACTACTTAAATCAAACCATGTAAGCAGCCAAACTCTCTATCCTACCCACCTATTAAAAATAATAATAATAATGGGTGCCTGGGTGACTCAGTTGGTTAAGCAACTGCCTTCAGCTCAGGTCGTGATCCCAGAGTCCCGGGATCGAGTCCCACATCAGACTCCCAGCTCCACGAGGAGTCTGTTTCTGCCTCTGACCTTCTCCCCTTTCATGCTCTCTCTCACTGTCTCTCTCTCAAATAAATAAATAAAATCTTAAATGATAATAATAATAAAATAAAATAAATTTGCCGCAACTATTAGCAAGCCTATATGTTACAATAATGTTACTCAAACACATAGTGCTAGAGATCACTTCTCTTTCACCTGAAATCCAGAATGGTTGTTGGCACTTAAAGTATTTCTTTAACTCAAGTGTTCATTTCTTTTTCTTTCAGACCTATTTTTCCAAGTGAGCCTCATTCAAACTTATGAACATGTCATGGATATCATATTTTTGACGTCATTCCAGTTTGTTTCCTTGTTGGTTATCCAAGTCCTCACTGTCTAGCCACATCTGCCATGATTTTACTAAGATTCAGTGTAGCATGGAGACTGGAAGCATGGACACCGAGCCTGCCAAGGTTTAAGTCGCAGTTCTACCACAGAGCCACTGTGGCTCTGGGCAATTTACTTCCCATGTACCTCGATTTCCTCTTCTACAGCACAAGGATGATACCACTTACCCCACAGAGATATTAGAAAGATTATGTGAATTCAATGAAATGAGCTAATATTTTTTAAAGATTTTTTTATTCATTTATTTGACAGAGAAAGAGAGAGAGAGGAAAAAAAAAAAAAAAAAAAAAAAAAAAAAAAGCTGGCAAAAGCAAGCTCCCTGCTGAGCAGAGAGCCCAATGCAGGACTTGATCCCAGAATCCTGGGATCATGACCTAAGCCAAAGGCAGTTGCTTAGCCAACTGAACCACCCAGGTGTCCCAAAACGAGCTAGTATTTATAAGTGCTCTGCAGAGTGACTGGCCTACCATAAAACATTTGTCAAATAAATCTGTAGCCATAGGGACAAAGGAGGGCACAAGGAAGCTATGACGGACATAGGCACCATTAAAGACAAAGTTCACTCTTTTGAAAAGAAATAGGCCAGAGAAGTAGGGAAACCCTGTATCATAAAGGATCCAAAGTCTCAGAAAGGAGAGGCATTGGGGTGCCTGGGGGGCTCATTGGGTTAAAGCCTCTGCTTTCAGCTCAGGTCATGATCCCAGAGTCCTGGGATCGAGCCCCACATTGGGCTCTCTGCTCGGCGGGGAGTGTGCTTCCTCCTCTCTCTCTGCCTGCCTCTCTGCCTACTTGTGATCTCTTTTTCTGTCAAATAAATAAATAAAATCTTAAAAAAAAAGAAAGAAAAAGAAAGGAGAGGCATTATATACAGGATAAGAGAAAAGAGGAAAACACAAAGTTGTTTACTCTACTTCCGATTTGGAGTTCTGGAGGAAAATAACCAACCTGCCTAGTGTTACCTCAACAACTTAAAGAAACCATCATTAGGCATAGAGGAAGCTTAATTTAGCCCTCCTGGGTCATACTCTGTTCTTGAATGCTGTGCTCACAACCCTAAAATTTCTGCTTGTCCCTTTCCGGAAGCGGGGTGCTTTAGTAATGGGGTAAAGTAGCCCCGTGGACAAGGTATTATCAATTAGCAGTAAGGGGGGGGGGGTGACGGGGTGTGGCACATAAGACAGTACAATCCCAGGGAAGTTGACCACCTCAACGAAGCACACTGGCCTTGACCACGTCGGGAAGAGAGACCACAAGTCACAATACACAGCAGGATCCAACTCAAGGAATACTCAGGAATGCAACCAGGCAAACTACACTATTGTGGTTATCAGTTCTCCTACCCCTACACACCCCAAGATGACACCACCTCTCCAGCTCCCCTAGGCCCATATTAAAGACCAACAGGAGGACAGGAAGAGTATCTGAAAAAGTTATCCAGTAGTGATTGAGCTATCCAAGAGGTTGTTTAAAGTTTGGCTAAGTTTGCCAAATTGAACTTAATCTCATTTTCTCCATTGCTCCGTAGGGTATGGCTCATGAGAAATATTATATTAGCTATGAAACATAATGAAACTGAATCTGCTTTACACTTTTGAGTAGACCAAAAGTCAATCAGTCATCCTGCCAAAAACACAATGGGAAAATAGCACATTTGATTATCAGAAACTAATTTTGACTTTCTAAAGATAATTTTGTGTTATAAAACGATCTATAAAAGGGAAGATTGTATAATATGATGTCCAGAGCAAGAGCACAGGCTTTGGTATCTGGGTGCCTTGGTTCAAATTCCAGCTCTAGCCCTTTCTGAAGCAGGTGCTCTAAGGGCAAGTTCTTTAACTTCTTCGTGTCCCAGTTCCTGTAAAAAGAGTACATTAGCCATTCCTACCTCGATGGTTGCTGTGAAATAATACACACGCATCCTAGCATTTTCTATTATTAGATCAATTTCAGATAATACTATTCAGACAAAAACTTAAAACAGTGCCTGACACATAGCTTGTGTTCAGCTAACATTCCACAATAAATACACCGTTCAGTAGAATTGTGTTAGTCAAAAGCAAGTTGATATTCAGCTAGATGAACCCATTAAGGAAAAAATTCTTCCAAATTGTCATAGACAACAATATGGATAGGTCTCTAGCCTGACTTTCAGGGGCATGCCTGTGATTAAACCGCTGTTTTAAAATCATTCTTTCAGGGTTGCCTGGGTGGCTCAGTTGGTTAAGCATCTGCCTTCAGCTCAGGTCATGATCCTGGGGATTGGGGATTGAGCCCCACATCAGGATCCCTGCTCAGCAGGAGTCTGTTTCTTCCTCTGCCCCTCCCACCCCCACCTTCCTCATTTTCTCTCTCTTTCAAGTAAATACATAACATCTTTCAAAAAATAAATAAGTGAATAATAAAGTGATCCTTTCAGCATCCATGCCCAGCCTATGCACCTGGTTTTCATGATTTTTACACTGAATTTACACTGTGATTTTGAGGACGTGAGGAGGTGGGCAGCTTCTTTATGCCCATTATCAAAATTAAACTACCTCATGGAACCAAATGACGGAGGGAATAATTTGTTTTGGACTTAGCAATGCAGGAAAATGGGAATTTCATTAATTATTTACTTTGGATCTCTCTAACAATTAACCCAATGGTATACGCATAGTCTTCTTAGGGTATGAAAAGCAAACGGGTTTAAATGACAGGGAGCTGCAAGACTTTTACAGACTACTAGCCTTTTTAAACTTTATTTTCCGTTTGGCGGTGAGTTTGCTAATTTAACCATTTGTTTGACGGTTACTGATGAACACCTCCATGGCCGACAACAGACTAAGAGCATTTAGAAGGGGGACATGGGGGAGATTAGGGAGTCATAAAGAAGCAGAATATGGGGGCACAGGCAGTTACAGCGTCTCTTGGTTTGGCTCAGGTCTGATCTCAGAGCTGTGGTGGGCGGATGGGTGAGCCTGGTGGTGGGTATTAAGGAAGGCACGTATTGCATGGAGCACTGGGTGTGATGCATCAACAATGAATCTTAGAACACTGAAAAAATAAAATAAAGCTTAAATTAAGAAAACTTTTTTATTTAAATTCAATTAATTAACATATAATGTATTAATGGTCCCACAGTATAGTTTCTCTAAGTGGTGGCATATATACTTACGGTAAAGATATGTGCAGCACCGCCATTAGGACCAGATAAGCGGTGCCTTAGGCTTAACTCTTCAGAGGTCCCAGTTCTGGAAGCTTCTGGCTGTAAATCCTTTTAGGCTGAGTTCTAGAATGATGGTTGCCATGGAAAGCTACAGTCAAACAATAGACATGTACAAGGCAAAAATAAGCCTTGTGGTCATAAGTCACTAGGACATAGGGATTATTTGTTACCACACCATTACTTAGCCAACTGATACAACACTTACCTCGGATACAAATGGGGTGGATCTAGATGTGAAGGAGGAAAGAAGTAGGAAAACTTTGTTTTCCCCACTTTTGTCTTTCTCAGATTGTCTGAACTCAGTAAAATACTATGGTATTTTATTTTTCTATCAAAAAGCTGTTTTAAAAAAAAAAAAGCTGTTTTTTCAGGATGCCTGGGTGGCTCAGTTGGTTAAGCAGCCAACTTGGTTTCAGCTCAGCTCATGATCTCGGGGTCCTGGGATCTAGCCGCATGCCAGGCTCTGTGCTTAGGAATGGAATCTACTTGAGGATTCTCTCTCTCCTTCTCCCTCTGCCCTTTCCTCACTCTCATGCTCTCTCTTTCTTCTTCCCCTCTCTCTAAAAATAAGTAAATAAATCTTTTTTTTTAAGGCTAGTTTTCAAAATGTAGTGTAGATCTAGACATATCCGGTTAATTCTTTGGTTTCTTTTTTTTTTTAAGATTTTATTTATTTATTTGACAGACAGAGATCATAAGTAAGCAGAGAGGCAGGCAGAGAGAGGAAGGAAAGCAGGCTCCCTGCTGAGCAGAGAGCCCAATGCGGGGCTCAATCCCAGGACCCTGGGATCATGACCTGAGCCGAAGGCAGCGGCTTAACCCACTGAGCCACCCAGGTGCCCCAATTCTTTGGTTTCTTTACACCCTTCACCAATTTTAGACACTATTCACCATTTTAGATACTATTAGACAGTGAGCTAAGGCAGGAAAAACCTACTCAAGTGGAAAAAAAACTTTCTTGTTATAAAAATAATACCTTGTCATAAAGAAAAAGTAGCAAATGCAAAATAACTTACTGCAAGGTGCTATTCTGAGGGTCTAGTTGTCATTTGAGCAAGAGGAGGCACCAACCCTTGTAAACAGACGTGGATAACACTCATGTTTTCCAGATACATCGTAGAAAGATAAGAGCACTGCTTTTGGAATTGAGGGACCAGTTCCCCCCCTCCAGGCCAATTTCCCCATCTGTGAAATTATATTCACGAAGTTGCTTTGAGGATTAAATTATCTAAGTGAGCGGGTGCCCAGCAAATGATACTTAAATGTGGATTGGCAACAAGTGCAGGGCTTGTTTTGAAGGAGGGGGAGGGGAAAGCCCAGTGTCCTGGCAATTGGAATGTCCAGGCCAGAGGTGGGGAGCGGCTGAACCGGAAGATGGCAGGGAAAGGGATGCAAGTTGCCAACAGATTCTGGAGCATTGCAGAGATCTAGAAGACGGGACCTGATAACCAGCTGGATGTGAGTTGTAGCAACCATGAAAAAAGAGAAAGGAAATCGTGGAATGTCTCTAGAATGACGACGGGACAAGTTGAAACATGAATAGAAACAGCAAGCAGTTCAACAAAGAAAAAAAACCAACTGCGTGTTGAAACCTGGAACAAAATTAAGACCACGCCTCCGTAGGGTAGACGAGATGGAAAGTAAAAAGCTGCCATTGGGTGAGTTTCATCAATGTCAATAACATGGATAATTTGGATCCTAAGCCATTTTCTGTCCACAATTTCAGGGTAATGGAATGGGCAAGGGCAGTGATTTTTCTGAAAAATTGTGTATTTGGCTTCTGGGTTTTGAAGGAAGGTAAAAATGAAGATCCAAGATCCCCAACATGTTTTGCAAGAGATCAGTATTCCTCACTTTGATCCTGCTTTCCTTTACCCCTTGAGGAAAGTATTTAATGAGTACGACAATAATACATGCACAGGCACATACAGATATATTCGCCTACTATATAGACTAATATATACACTGTTTCTATTTCTATTCTGTGCATATATAGTCTAAGATATATATGTATACATATGTACCTTAGAGTTTCTCGAGTACAGCAGTAACACAATAACCAAGAGGAGATACATAGAGATACACATACATACAAGTTTACATAAACACACATATGCACAATATATAAACTAATATACATTATATATATTTATATGATATGTATTACTTAAGATATATGTGTATATATGTGTATCTATGTGTTATTATATATTAAGATATATATATATTTATGTATGTGTGTATATATATATATAATTGCATAGACTCAAGGCCAAGGAGTAAAGAACCAATTTCCTTACTTCTGTCTGTGCCTGCAGAAGGGGATGAGAAGCCGGACTGAGGACAGTGTTCTGAGCATCCTGAAGCTGCTATTTGAGAGCAGCTGTGTCCTTTACACAAGGGAAGCTTTCCCCTTGTATCCTAATTGGGCATGAAATCTGACTCACCGCACAAGTGATGTTGGAGCCGGCCAACAGAGCAGCTGCCCACGAACCCCTTGAATAACCCACATCCAGTGACTGAAATTGACGTGGAGTGAAACATGAGCCCGTGTTAACCTGGCAGATGCTACACAGAATTCAAGTCAGTCCTGGTTTGTACCCCACACTGCAACAAATCGTCGTTGATTGTTTGTCCTCGAAGCTTCTCGAAGTGAAACAAGAGCCCAGGTACTTTTCTCCTGATAGTAGATTTAGTGACCTGATACTGGCACAGTGAGTTACTCTGTTTATACACTAACTCATCCTGTTAGCGATTAGAGATGTTCCTTGGGAAGAGTTTGGTCTCAAGAGAATGGCATCCACTGACGATCTGAAGATTGGTATCTCCCTAAACCACCACTGGTTCATGCCGATTACTAGAGTCCCTTCCAGGTCCCGGCAAACACTATATATCGAAGTCAGAATACCCTAGTGCTTAGAATCACAGGCTTTGGAATCAGAACGTCTAGGATAGACTCGGGTATAACAATTATCTCTGAGTGATGCTGGGCAAGTTACTTAACCTCTCTGATCTTTGGCTTTCTCACAGGCGGTTGCATATTGTTCTTAACAAATGAGATTGCTTTGTGAGTTGATTAACTTAGTGGATATAAAAAAAATTAATTTAAAAAAATTTGAAAAGACAGTGGGACAAACTCAAGTGTGTCTCCTGCATAAAACTATTAACTTAGTGGATATAAAAAAAATTAATTTAAAAAAATTTGAAAAGACAGTGGGACAAACTCAAGTGTGTCTCCTGCATAAAACTATTAACTTAGTGGATATAAAAAAAATTAATTTAAAAAAATTTGAAAAGACAGTGGGACAAACTCAAGTGTGTCTCCTGCATAAAACTATCTCTTCTGCTGGTACACAGTACCAAAATTAGAGGCTCCCCTTTTTCATTTCTTGAAAATATTTCAGTCCTTAGGAATTCATTCACATGACGTAAGCCTCTCTTCTGTAGACCTCAAAAAAAGAAATTGGTTAATTTGGATGGCCAAGACCTTAAAAAGGAAATTCTACTCCCAAACATGCTACTTTGTTCAAAAGGAAAAGCTTGGACTTTAAGGAATGGGCTTCCACACATCTCACGACATCTAATGAAAATTATTGATTTATATCCCCTTCTGATCACTAATTAGAGTTAATGCAACTTAATGACCCAGCTTCTCTCAAAACTACTTATCATGATAGGGACACCCTAAGGAGCTGCGTATGCTCATTCTGGAAACCGTGGTGAAAAGGGCACAATTCAAGAGACTAAATATTCATGCCCCGAACACCGGAATTACTGGGGAATAGAGAACTCTGGTTAGTTTGATATGGGAAAGCCCATTTTATTTATTTTTCAATAGCTGTTAGTCTGAAATTTCTACCTTATTAAAGACACAGATATGCACATATCCCTTGATGATGCTCTCTATGTCTTAGTACTGGAAGGAACTTCAAAGAACACCTAGTCCAATGGCTCATTTATAGACAAGGGGACTGAGGCACAGATTGGTCAGGGTCACAGAGCTATGTCATCGCAGAGCAAAGAATTTGGGTTCAAGGATCCTCATTCCCCTATATCGTGTTCCTGTTTCGATTTTTCTTAAAAGACTCCTAATGCTGAAACGCCTCTGGTTTCTGATTAGGAATGTGGACTCGGAAAGTTCCTCCAGGAATCAGGGCAGATGCGACCAGGGACTGAGTTCAGTCTGAAACGCCCAGGTTATACACAAATTCTCTGACAGCGCTTTATATTCTTATTTGTCTCTTCCTCCTAAAAGTGCAGAGAATGAGACAGGGAGGGGTATCCGGTCATACAGAGAGTCAGGGTAATAAGCTTCTCATTAATTCCCACTGTACTCTATGGCAATGCCCTAATGACCCGGAGGAGTTAATGCGCTCCTAATTCCTTTCTTCCTTGTGTTTTCTCAGGCATATATATTAAGAAAAATTTTCTGCAAGTGGATGTCTCCATACTTTTAAACAGTTTCTCCTAAGAGGAGTTCCTTATACACCCGGGGTCCTGGGGCTGTTCCATGAAAGTTTCAGGGGCAGAAGCTGTGGTTTCCACAGCGAGCAGGGGTGAAGGCTCCCCCTCCGTAGCACAGTCTTCTCTTCCCACCCATCATCAGGGTTCTTTGCTTTTCCTGATCACAGTTTCAGCCGGCCCTCAACACCTTCTGAGTCCTCACCTTTGCCATTATCATTTTGATCCCCTCCTGCCCAACCCTATCATGACCTCTTGGTCCTGGGCTAAAAATTTAAAAAATAAAAAAATTTTTTTTTTTTAATTCTAATTTTTCTAGTCTTCACAACAGCATGACAGTCCTGCCTGGTTTAAAAGATGCTTACCCCACAAGGCAGCCCAGACAGAAGCAAGTGTCCCCAGTTTAGAAAGATCAATACGAGTCCGCGTTACAGGCAGGGACCATCAGTGGTGATGCCACGCGGCGGACAAAGTGATGACTGGTTAATGGTTTACACCACAAGTGCTCGCACACGCAGACACCGCCTCACCTACGCTGACGCGTGATCAGATCTGTCAAAACCAGGAGCTTTTTGCTCCATTACATAACCTTCCTTTAAAAAAGAAGGCAAAGATGACATTCCTTGTTATGAACAGTACCATCTCATATGGGCAAATATTAAAGGAGTTACTTCTAAAACTTAAAACAACTCTTGCTCTTAAAACGATCTACTTCCAAACACCACCCCCACCAACAGCCAAACTTTCTTTGTTGCACACCAGCTCAGAGAAGTATTCAAGCTTAGGGCCCTCTCTATGCATATTCCACTTTTCAAACGCCTGCCCTTGGGAAATTCTCCTAGTCCTTGTGAGTAACTTATCCATAAAAGTCTTTTCCCTTTTCTTGTCGTTCATTAACAAGCTTCAGAAGTGGAGTGACAGTCCTCCTAAATTAAGTACTGTATACTTCAGGCTAATTTTATGTTTTTTATCACAATAGCAGGGCAGTATTAGAAGTCTACAATTTTGTCAGCTTTCTCATTTAGCAAAGCAGCTTCAATTTATTAACAGTGAGGAGTGCGCATGAATCAATATGTTTCATCGGGCAATGTGTCATTTGTTAATCGGATATTGATGAGATTATTGACGCACAGCTAATTAATCTCAAACCCAGTGCTAGCCTTCATATGTTTCCTTAATTACGTCCTTCATCTTAGTCTCCCGGCTTTAGCGCCCAGACGCTGGACTGGAGACAGTGAGTGAGGTAAGCTGTCAGAGGGTCTTTTCACACATTTACAATCCCTTGGCAGTGAAATTATTTTCTGAGTTGTAAATAGGTATCAAAGAGATATTTAATAACATTTGGCAGCAGATTGATATTGATTGGTGCGGACTTGCTTCCAATCCAGCAGCCACAGAATTTTGCCTCAGAAGAAGACTATTAAAAAAGAGAGAGAGAGAGAGAATGCTTAATTAGTGTAAAACAATTGCGTGAGTCAGTTGTCATCTGTCCTCTGGAATTCAAAAATTGTTCTTCTCTGGACATTGTTTGGATATCCTTGGTTCAGCAGTTCAGATAATTTTGTTTTCTTTTCTTTTTCATTTTAACTCTTGATTGCCACCTCTCTTAGCCATGGACAGCTTTCATGGGAATAGAAAATTCAGAGAGCCTCAAAACTCTCATCGTTTTTTAAGATTAATTCAGCCGTGATTTAGTAACACAGTTACAATCCCACTGCCTGCCCCTGTAAGTCTGTGAATGCCACTGTTTAAAATTCGATTTAAGTCTTCCCAGACCTCTGAGTTGAAGTGAAAAGTGCAAGCTCTCATCCCATTGACTGGCTCTGTCACTTCTATATACATGACTACCAGTCTGCGCCTGAATTTACCCATCGACAAAATGGGACCATAATGCCTGACTTGAGTAACTCACAAGATGTTGTGAGGACACATAAGGTAAATATGGGTGAGACACTTGGTATTTTGAGGCTGCCGTCAGATTACTAGACGTTATCTGTCTTGGTATAAGTATTACTTACAAGAGATCTGAAGTTCATTTTGAACCTGTTTGAGGCATATGATAGATATGTAATAATAATGTGTCTTTATTGCGACGGAGAAAGAATGAGTTGGTATCAGGTATCAAGGGTAGGACAGGTGGCCCCCCCCATAGCTTTCTCACGTCTAGGATAAGAAAAGGAATACCTCACCATGAAGCTCCTTCTAGCTCTTCAACAAATTAAACGTGAGACATCATTTCTTAGAAGTGTGGATTTTAAGAGGAACCCCCATTGAAACAAATGTCTATGATTTCGGTATCCTTGTACATAAAAGGATCTTTAAACTACTACTTTTGAATCCAGACCTAGTCTCAAATGCAATTCATAGATTTGGTAGCTACTGTTCCCTCCCTGTAGACATTAGATACACAGTTTCTTCTTAAGTCAGTGAAGGCTGGTGAGTCTAGCAGGAAGCAATTTCAATACTTACGTGACTTTTTTTTTTAACCGAAGAAATTTCTTCTTCTCCATAGTGTATGTATGTATGAAAGTCCTGAGGTGATTTTTTTTTAAAAAAAGAACAAATGATGAAGCTTAAGAAATAAGAGAAAGAAGATGGGGTGCCTGGGTGGCTCAGATGATAAGCATCTGCCTTCGACTCAGGTCATGATCCCAGCATCCTGGGATCGAGCCACACATTAGGCTCCCTGCTCAGCAGGAAGCCTGCTTCTCCCTTACCCACTCCCCCTGCTTCTGTTCACTATCTCGCTGTGTCTCTCTCTGTAAAATAAATAAATAAAATCTTTGAATAAAAAAAAGGAGAAGAAGGAAGAGAAAAAAGATAATAAGGCAGATGTGACCCAATAAGAATTAATTTAAAAATTCCCCTTCAGAGAGAGAGAGAGAGAGATCACATCTTCTTTATCCATTCATCTGTTAATGGACATCTAGGCTCTTTCCATAGTTTGGCTTTTGTGGGATATTATGCAACCATCAAAAAAATGAAATCTTGCCATTTACAATGACATGGACGGAACTAGAGGGTATTATGCTAAGCATAATACTTATTTTAGTCAATCAGAGAAAGACAATTATCATGTGATCTCACAGATATGAGGACTTTGAGAAACAAGACAAAGGATCATAGGGAAGGGAGGGAAAATGAAATAAGATGAACCCAGAGAGGGAAGACAACCCGTAAGAATCTCTTAATCTCAGGAAACAAACTGAGGGTTGCTGGAGGGGACAGGGATGGGAGGGATGGCGTGACTGGGTGATGGACATTGGGGAGGGCATGTGCTATGGTTAGTGCTGTGAATTATGTAAGACTGATGAATCACAGACATGTACCCCTGGGACAAATAATACATTATATGTTTGACAATAATAATAATAATAATAAATTCCCCTTCTTAGAACACTACATGAAGCAGATATTTTTAAAAAGTTAATGGTCACATTGATGGCACCGAATTTCACCAAGAGTGCAACTATAGATTTCATTGTGGAACATGAGTCCAGAGTGCAACTCCAGACTGTATGTGGATCTAAATGGCTATCAAAACTTAAACGATATGTTCTCTCCAACACAGAGCCCTGCAAATAGTAGGTCTTCAGTTAAGGTTTTAGAAAATTGATCACCTATATGGACATGTAGGGAAATGTTGTTATTCCTAAGAATGTAATGGTCAGCATATTAAAAGGAACCCCAAAGGATGACTTCCGGCGATTATTTTACTTCCTTGCATTCATTTTACTTTGGGGTGAAGAGAGAGAAATTGATCAGGGAAGTGTCCTGGATACAGGTCTAATATTGTATTCACTTGGTCTTTCCTGGCAGAAGACCAATCAGATAGTCTGCCCCTTAAATGCTAGTGTTCCCCCCCCCAAGTTTTTCAAATTTCCCCCCCACGTCTGCTTTTTTGTGCCACACACACCCCAAGAATGACTTTATCCATAGTTCTGGCTTCAAATACCATATATATGTTGAAGACACTCAAACCCGTATGTCCAGACATGACTTGTCTGTGGAACACCTGACCCACGTTTTCATCTCTCTCTAGAAAATATCTGCATCAGAGCACCTGGCTGACTCAGTCAGTTAAGCATCTGACTCGATTTTGGCTCAGGTTCTGATCTGAAGGTCATGAGATTGAGTCCCATGTCAGGTTCCGCACTGGGTGTGAAACCTGCTTGAGATACTCTCTGCCTCTTTCTCTCTTTCTTCCCCTTCTCTCTCTCTCTCTCAATCCCCTCTCTAAAAAATAAAATAAAATAAAAATAAACTAATGCAGATCCTTCAACAAAAGACCCAATTCACTGTAAAATGAGTACTCTCATTACACTGTGTTAAGTTTCATTTCTTCCCTCTACTAATCCTGCCTAATTTATGATCAGCACATTCTCTCTACTAGTCTGGTATGGTACTCTGATCTCACTATCATTCCTAGTACTTTCATCTTAATCCTAATCAAGATGTGTAACCAGTCTGCTAATTTCCTCCACTTAAAAAAAAAAAAAAAAGACTCTCTTTATATCCCTATATATTCCTATATCCCTATTTTTCCCTGGACCCTCAACTCTCTGATCAACTAATTTTCAACAAAGCAGGAAAGAATATCCAATGGAAAAAAGACCATCTCTTCAATAAATGGTGCTGGGAAAATTAGACAGCAACATGCAGAAGAATGAAACTGGACCATTCTCTCATACCATGAACAAAGAGAAACTCAAAATGGATGAAAGACTTAAATGTGAGACAGGAATCCATCAAAATCCTAGGGAAGAACACAGGCAGTAACCTTTTCGACCTCAACTGCAGCAACTTTTTGCAAGACACGTCTCTAAAGGCAAGGGAAACAAAAGCAAAAATGAACTCTTGTGACTTAATCAAGATAAAAAGCTTTTGCACAGCAAAGGAAACAGTAAACAAAACTAAAAGTCAACCTACAGAATGGGAGAAGATATCTGCAAATGACATACCAGATAAAGGGCTAGTATCCAAGATCTGCAAAGAACTTCTCAAATTCAACACCCATAAAAACAAACAATGCAGTCAAGAAATGGCCAGAAGACATAAACAGACACTTCTCCAAAGAAGACATACAATTGACCAAAAGATACATGAAAAAATGCTTCATACCACTTGTTGTCAGGGAAATACAAATCAAAACCACAATGAGATATCACCTTACACCTGTTATAATGGCTGCAATTAACTAGACAGAAAACAACAATTGTTGCCGAAGATGTGGAGAAAAGGGAACTCTCTTACACCGTTGGTGGAAATGCAAACTGGTACAGCAACTCCAGAAAACTGTAAGGAGGTTCCTCAAGAAGTTGAAAATAGAGCTACCCTATGACCCTGGGTATTTACCCCAAAGATACAGATGTAGTGAAAGAAGGGGTACCCCAATGTTCATAGCAGCAATGTCCAGAATAACCAAACTGTGGAAGGAACTGAGATGCCCTCCAACAGATGAATGGATAAAGAAGATGTGGTTCATATATACAATGGAATATTACTCAGCCATCAGAAAGGATGAATACCTACCATTTACATCGACATGGCTGGAACTTGAGGGTATTATTCTCAATGAAATAAGTCGATCAGAGAAAGACAATTATCATATGGTTTTACTCATATATAGAATATAAGAAATAGTGCAGAGGATCATAGAGGAAAGGAGGGGAAACTGAATGGGAAGAAATCAGACAGGGAGGAAAACCATGAGAGACTCTTCACTCTGGGAAAAAAAACTGAGGGCTGTGGAAGGAAAGGTGGGTGGGAGGATGGGGTAACTGAGTGATGGGAATTAAGGGTACATAATGTGATGAGCACTGGGTATTAAATGCAACTAATGAGTCATTGAACACTACATCCAAAACTAAAGATGAACTAACTATATGTTGGCTAATTGAATTTAAATTTCAAAAAAAGAAGAAATCTATTCAAGGAATGTCCTCTATTCATTGTGGTTTATCCTAACCCCAGCAAGGGCTATAAAGTTTCTCTAACCAGAATCAGTTCTATAACTCCACAGATAGCAAAGTCAGAGACTGAACTCAAGGAAAAACCAATCATAGATCTATTACTTCCAAGATCTCCCTAAATTTCAGTGCAATAATCACGACAAAAGATCTACAAACTCTCCTGTAAACTATGGATCAGAGACCTAGAAGCAGGACCTGCCATCCATTCTCGGCTAACACTATGCAGAGGACACATGGAAAGTTGAATAGTTGGGAATTATATGGGAAATGCAGAAATGGTAGATGGTCATGATGAGTCTTCTACCAGTCACAAATGACCTTTATATTTACCATGATAGAGAAGAAATTATGCTAATTTTCATATACTAGCATTCATACACTCAAGTAAGTAGAGGAGGTTAGAGGTTAGAGTTAGAGGAGGTTAGAGTTTAAACAATGTAGCCAAGGACTGAACCACGTCCAGATATATTCATCAAAGACCAAACTCACCAGTGATGCTTAAATATCTACTTCATTTGAGTGTTCAAATATGACCAAATACTCAAAAATTATACACATTTCATATTCTAAAACACTAATACAGGGGCACCTGGTGGAATCAGTCAGGTAAGCATCCTACTCATGGTTTCAGCTTGGGTCATGATCTCATGGGTTGTGAGATCAAGCCCCTTCTCTAGATCCCTGCTCAGTGGGGAATCCACTTGTAGATTATTTCCTGCTGCCCCTCCCTCCACTCACACATGTGCGTTCTCTCTTTCTCTAAAATAAGTCAATAAATCTCTAAAAAATAAAAATTAATTAAATAAAAGCACCAGTAGAGCATAACAAAATAAAGAAGAGCAACAACACCTGTCATGGGTATTAGTAATTTTGTTGGCAGTTGTGTTAAGCTGATTATGAATGGATTAGGTAATTTTTGCAGCCTGAATAACTCATGAAAGACCCCTGGGAAGTCTTTTTCATTGAAACAGGATGGATAATTTTTCATTAAACCAATCCTAGACATCGATATAAAGAAAGGCCAATGAAAAATGGTAGGATTTACTTAGATCACCGCTGTCTAATAGGAACAAGATGTAAACCACAAGTGTAATTTTAATTTTTCTAGTAGCCCCATCAAATAAAAGTATAAGGAAATAGGTCAAATAATTTTAATAATACATTTAATTTACCCAATATTTCCAACATAACCATTTTAGCATGTAATAAATATTTTTAAAAAGACAAGTTATTTGACATTCTTATTTTATATAAAATCTTTAAAATCAGATACATGGTTTATACTCCTATCACATCTTACTTTTCAAAGATAACACTTGAACTATATTTAGATTTCGCAAAATTTACAGTTGAAAAGGTAGATTGACCGAATCACATTGTTCTTAAAACTTTTCCAATAACTGAATCCACCACCAAAAAAACCCATTTTCCTATAGTACTTGAGTTCACAGTAACAAAAAGTGGTCCAGCTCACTCTTTTGGAAGGGCTTATGTAACTTAAATCAAAGCCACATTAATTTAAAATTATATCTGCCCAAGTTAAGTAAACCACAAGCTCTTGTGTCAAGTCAATATTATCAACATTGAATTCAAAAAGATATAAACTGAAAAGCAGCTCTAAATTTGTCAATATCAACAAAGCATTCATCAACTTTTTGTAGCTTCTTCAGCCAATAATTGCTGTCAATTACAGTTAAAATATTCTGCATATTGATTCTTGTTAGAAGAAATGTATAAAGTCGTTATTATTGATCATGAAAGCTTTATTACTGACTTCAACATAAACCCTTGTACCTGTCTACTGAAGTCACAAAGAAACTTTCCTTTCTTTGGAGGTGCAAATTTGGCTCGTTTATACGCTGTGTATTTTTGGTGAGAAAACGTACATCCCATTGCTATTTTTGCTATTTTTGTTGAGTATTAAATACACTGAGTGTTCTTTATGTGGAGCTAACAGTGCAGGAAACCTTTGTAATACTCTTCTATGGTTCCAACAGTGTACATGGGCAAGAACATAAAATCATTAAACGTATTGTCTCCATTTCTTTCAATGGTTCTACAAACTGGCAATAATCCATGACATTTGCACATCGAGATGAAACGATTTCAATAACTATGTCCCTGCCATTTTTTTTTTCATAGAATCTGTTTTTGGAAAGTCCTGCACAAATATTTTCTAGGTATTACACAATGAAGTAAACAAATAAGGGAAACTTCAGTCTCTCATTTTTAAAATTCCAGCACACTTTATTTTTTGATCTAATGTAGCTGGAGTGCCGCCCATCGTTATAAAAATGAAACTTCTTATATCTAGGTGAAATTCTTTGACAGATGTAGGACTCAAAATCATCTGCACCATCAACTCAATTTTATTTAAGCCCAAAATTGACATTTCTTAATAAATCTGCAAGTCTTTGAGACAAGATATACCCAAAGTATTGAAAGGGCAGTATCTCGTAACTCACACCTCATCTAAAGCTTCTAAATAGTACTTACTTTTGTTTAAAAGTTATTTACTTATTTATTTGACAGAGAGAGAGATCACGTGTGTCCAAGACAGCACAAGCAGGGGGCAGGGCAGGCAGAGGGAGAGGGAGAAGCAGACTCCCCACCGAGCAGGAAGCCCAACATGAGGCTGATCCCAGGCTTCTGGGATCATGACCTGAGCCAAAGGCAGATACCTAACCGCCGGAACCACATGCAATTTGGGGTTTTTCTTTAATTTTGAATAAATTGATCTCTGATGTTGTTCAGAAGGTCTTGTACTTTACAGGCAATTACTTGGTAGCTTAACTGAAGATCTTTTAGTTTAAAATATTGTTTAGTCGTATCCTCATAATTTCTAAGAAAATTTTCATAACTAAAATAACAATTCTTTTATCATCTCTCCAGCTAAAAATTGAGGTTTTTCTCTGCATATGCAAGAATCCAAGCTGATGTATAGTTTGCCAGTTTCACAAGCTCAAAAAGTGTTAGAAATCTCTTTAACGTTGTTTTCTGGACGTTTAATTTTGCTTTCAAGCACCTAATTTCACCTAATTTCAGTTTTGTCTATTGAAAGGAAACTGAGCAATTCACCATGTATTTCAGAAAATGCCTCTTTACATGGCCAACTTTATCCTCTTAAAAATTTGTTGGCATAGCAGACAAAACAGCTTCTCCAACTTGCTCTGCTGCAACAAATTGCGTTTGCTGTTCTTGGTGAAATTTGTGGCTTCTTCTTCTGATCTCTTTTTTCATTTCCTGTTCCAGCGCTTTCTCATCTCCACTCAACTCTGTATCTACGGCATGACTTTGCTTTGAATTTCAAAATGTGCCCATGCTTTATTTTCAATAATAATATGTTTTATTGTAAGATAATTAAATAATAAGTACATCCATGTGATTACCAGTTATGAGTTATACCATGATCACTGTAATTCATGTTGTCTTCATAAAATATTCAAATAAATACAATACAACATTGCTTGGGTGAATAGGAAAAAAAAATCAAACTGAATCAATCCATCGACATTGAGAAGAGTAGATCAATAGTGTGGTTCTGAGTTATGTTAGAAACAAGACTTGTGCCCCAAATGCTCACTACAGTGTAACAGTGACAGCTCATACAAGTCAACAATTGAAGAGAAAGGGAGTCCTACCAAACAGTAAAGTTGTCTTTAGCAGAAAATATTGTATACTGCTTCATTTTTTAAAGTTAAATGTAGATTGGGGAACACCTGGGTGGCGCAGTCAGTTAAGTGTCTGCCTTCCACTCAGGTTATGATCCCGGGTCCTGGGATGGAGTCCCGGGTCAGGCTCCCTGCTCAGCGGGAAGTCTGCTTCTCCCTTTCTCCCTCTCCCCACCACCCCCATTTGTGCTCTCTCTTGTTCTCTTCCTCTATCTCTCAAATAAATGAATAAAATCTTTTAAAAATTTTTTAAATTAAATTTAGATGAATTAAAATTAAAAAAAAAAACATTTAAAATTTAGTTCCTCAGTCATGCTAGTCATATTTTAGGTGCCTGATACTCTTGGGTGGCTAGTGGCTGCCATCTTAGGCAGCGAGGACATGGAAGGATGGAGGGAGGGAAGAAGAGAGGGGAGGGCAAATTCTTGCTTTAAATACTAAGAGAATTAGGCTAACACAAACTTCTTCACTCACATAATCATTTAGTGCAGATCTGGTTAAAGTTTAGAATATTCCTATTCCAAACAAACACAGTTGTTCCTTTATCATCAAGTTAAAAATAGCTGTCAACTGTTTTTAAATTCCCTGTATAACAGCAGGAGCCAAGAAATCAACATGTTGATTTTTCCACAATCGCCTAGAAGGTGTATGTTTGAAGCCCTGATGAAAGGCCCTAGATCTTAACATAGTATCAGTCCACATCATTTCTAAAGCCACCAATTAACCCACTTCTTCTGGAAGTCTCCCAGAAAGTCAAGGTAGTATGTCCAAAGTGCAAGTCATCATCTGTCCCCTTCCCCCAAATCTCCCTGTTTCTCTTCCTGCATTCTTCATCCCCAGTGTCCCTCCCAGTGACTGATACACTTCAGATAGCTGCCCAATGATTAAATAAAGGGATTAAATCAGTTTAATTGCTTTTGTAAGCTGAAGTTCTTAAGCATTTCTACAAGTCGATAAACTCAAATTTTATACAACGTTTGAAGTATATCCAAAAACCAAGCTGTCGCTTTAAATTTATAATGGAGGGGAAAGGGAAAGACTATAAAAATAAATCCTATAGTAAGCCAAGAAATCTGATATCAACAATTGCATACCACACTGTAAGTGCAAGCCGATCAGTTGGAATTCTCAAACACCATTATCTTCAGATATATTGCTACAAAAATCAGATCATCCCTTATTTTGTACACGTGTAGTGATTTAAAGCTTTGTTTAAGAAGAAACGAGAAGGGATCCAGGATCTCTGATTTTGAGATAATTTGCAGTGCTTGTTTAAATGTGGTTTATAGTTTTTAAAGAAAGACTTGATATTATTATTGTATGGAATTGGCAACTGGATTCCTACTGAGACCCTCCCTCTTCGATGTGGTGCCTGTCAGATAACAAGAGCAGCAGGGGTGCCTGGGTGGCTCCGTTGATTCAGCCTCTGACTCTTGGTTTCAACTCAGGTCATGATCTAAGGGTCGTGGGACGGGGCCCCGGTCAAGCCCTGTGTCCAGCCCCACATCGGGTTCTGCACTCAGAGCAAGTCTGCTTCAGATTCTCTCTCTCTCTCAAATAAATAAATAAAAATCTTTTTAAAAGAAAAGAAGAAAATAAAAAAATGGGGGGGTGTGTAATGAAATATGGCCCTACTATTCATCCCCCTTCAAGGTAATTAATCAATGCAGTCAGTGGAATGAGTATGGGTCAACCTCCATGGAGGGAACCACAAGATGCATTTCGGTTTCAGCACCGGGAAGTTTCAGCGAGCCTTCAATTGTAGTAAGGCATTAGATTCACTCAAGGCTTTTGTGAGGATAGGACAGAGAGCTAACCTCATCTCTCTAAGGGAAAGAGGAAGCCACAAGATTTTGGATGGCCAGCTGAAGATGGACATGGGTGTATAGAACCCAGATCTCTCCCCCTTTCCCCTGGGCTCCATTTACGGCAGAGTCTGGTGTTCATAGGCTCTGCAGGGACAGAAGGAGAACTTCTTCATCCAAAGTGAAGAACCTGGGAAACAAAACGTAGACCTGGGAGGGGGGGAAAAACTGCAGTTTCTGAGTAATTCAGAAAGAGAGTGTTATGAGAGGGTGAAAAGCAGTTCTCAGAAAGAGAAAATGCGAGAGAATTCTATGGCTGGTAGTGCTTGGAACCTCTAAGCATTTAACAAAATAGGAAGGGGAAGGAAAACATGACGTGACCTAAATGAAACGGTTTCACTTAATGAATTTGGACAAGCCATAGTTCCTCAAAGCATTCCATTAACCATGTTTTGTCCCTTCGCTTATGTAAAAATATCATATTATATAAGCGCCTGTGTTTGGACATGTAGGTAATTAAAATAGAGGTTTAATGTCCATTTGGCTTTACAAAGTTATGACATTTCCTATACAAAGTCAGGGGCTTATTTCCTCCCTAATTCATTTGATAACTCGCATTGATGGTCATGTGAGTTGTGTGTTTGAAGATATTATTTGTTTAGCCTAGGGGTAATGTAAATTCTGAAATTTAAAAGCTACAACTCTAACGATCTGAATAATAACACTCTCTATTTATACGTGGCCAAGTTAATGCCCTTTATATTTTGTTTTCTCTATACTTTGGACTAGAGCATTAAGCAAAAAAATCCAAGGATGAGATCTCCAGTGAACAATTTTATGTATACAATGTCTGCCACCAGCGCCCTCCGCGTTTCTTCCCCCTGCGTACAGATGAATCCATCCTGTAAAGCCAACACTGGAAAGTAGTTTTCTATTTTACATTTTCTTAATTCTAATTAAACAAATCTTAATCTTGACTTTAATGGTTGCAATTATGATACTTCATTATGTTAAATGTTAGTTGCAACATAAGAATAAATTGTATAAACAGTTTAGTTGCAATTGCATGGTGTCTAACTGTACATTACTCATTAACAAGATGTGGGTAGCAGCAATTAGAACATTTCCTCCTAATGTCCCCATTTATTGAGTCACAGCAGCAAGCCCCCTTTTCACAACACATACTGATTGACGATAGCAGCTTTTGTACTCATGGAAAACAGGCACTATAACCCGCTGTGTGTCTCCAACTCAGATCGATGAAAGTACACATTAGCTCTTAGCCTCACAGGCCGGAGTTCTTGAAGGTCAAAATAGCCATCAGCATCACTGTAGGGTATAAAAATCATTTCACAAACTGTGAACAAAAACAACACAACTTGCTTTGCAGTTTGATTATTGTTTATAGATACGGCAAGCCAGAATTAAAGCATAGCCTTGGGGCAGCATAATTATTTACAGCTGAAGACTCATATCATTATTAGCGTTCTCCTAATTGCTTGAAGTTATATCAATGTTAGTTGATTTAACACATTTTTTATAACATGCATGGAAATTGTTTCCTCTGCATATGGAGTGTCAGTTTAACTGGTAGATGGTTTCTTAATTTATCAAGGTTTTTTTTTTTTTCTTCTTCATCTTCTAATTGTTCATTTTTCTTTGAGGGAAGATTTCCCTTTAGCCGTAACAGGGAAATAAGTTGAAGCTGAGTTTCAATTTATCTACTGTATCTTAATGCTAGCCATACTACAATGGTTTTGTTTCATTTTCATTAAAAATTGAATCCATAAAGCCACAGCAACATCTTCAATTAGAAAATGACTCAAACTTTCCTCCCGGTGGTTTGTACTCATCCTTCTCCCCGCCCCCCGCCCGGCTACCTAATCTGAAATTTGGTTCAACGTTAAGAGTAAAGCCATGTAGCGAATAGAAGCCTTTAATAATATTGAAATCATGAAGTTTTTGTACACTGTAAAATCTCGAAATCCAGATCAGTCAAATTTTTACAATATGTAGAAGGAAAATAAAACTAACTGTGGAGTTATAATATAGATCGAACCCGCAGTAATATTAGAAGGAGAAGAAGAAAAGAGAAACATTCAGGAATAGGGTTTTGGGTGGAGTCTGGAATTCGTAGAGGTTAAAATGAAGTTCTGTCCTTTGTTTATGGTATTCTTTACCTGGTGACCATTGTCTTTCATTATTGTAGTATATTTTCTACCTATAGGTGGCGACACTTGTACTGTTTCTTTTTGAAGTGTCCCTTGATTGTGCCTAGGAACAAATGGACTATTACAAGCTACAGACCACAGGGTCAGAGGCTCTTAAGACTAGGAAAGATCTTAGAACCAAGTGGTCAATTCCTGCCACGTCATACAGCTGAGGGAATTCAGGCCCCCGGAGATTAAACTAAATACCCAAGATCACATAACTGTTTAATGACAGAGCTGGGAAGATAAGAAAGAAACTAGATCAGAAATAATAAACTGGGACAAAGTGTAAATATAAAATAATGAATACTGAAGAGCGACACTTGCCCAATATCATATTCGAACCCTATTTCCAACAACCAGAAGAGTTCCATGAAGTTATATATATTGAATCCCAAATCCCAGCATTCTTTTTTTTCTTGCTTCACAACAAATGACCCTCCAAAATATTATGATAAAAGAGCTGAGGTCTTTTATTGGAGAAAATGTACATGTTTATGAAAATGCTTCCCAAAGGGAAATATCAATTTAATGGCTAATGTATGTTTTTACAAAATTGATCACCACTTGCAAATATGAAACTACTTGAGACTATCTGAGAAGATTGCTAATGGAGCTTATTGTGTAAAAATATGTGAAAGCAAATACCAAAGACTTTGATTCTAGGTCATGACAGTTACCCAGAGGTCTTATGAAATTTAAGCTGTGATTGTTAACCTGCTAAAAGTTACCACATTACTTAACACTTGTGATCTTATCTCAGAGACATATGGTAGAAATATTTTCAAAGATTTCTCAGGACGATTTGGTTTTATCAAAGGGAATATTATTTAACAATTCTCTGTATTTTATAGGCCTTTAGCAAAACTCGCTGCTGCTGCCTGGAAGAAATCGAAAACTCTAAAATGGTATTTTAGATTAATTTAATTGAGATTGTCTTTGAACAAATTATAGTTTCTGTGGCGACCCTGGTGGACTGTTTCTGCAGTCTGAAGCTGCCTGGGTCCCAACTGTCCCCTGAACACGATGCAGTGAAAATAGGAAGGTGAGAGATGGCAAATGGGTCATAAAACCCATCATCGCTGATATGTAATGGTAGAACCATCTTCCTTTCTGAGAGTTCAAGAATGGTTGAACTTCTACAAACAGAAGTGACCCTAAACAGAGAAGATAAAGTCAGGCATGCAAAACCCTTTTCACATGAATTTTAAGAAATATACCTCGATATAGAATTTTATATTTTTTTACATCTTTTCTTGGTTTATTTTGTCTATTTTTAGGAAACTATAAAAACAATCAAAATTAATTAGATGGAGAAATAAAGAAAAGCACTAAGGCAAATTAAATAGCTTTTAAATCTGTACTCTCACTAGAATACTGCATTAAAGTATTTTCTTCCCAAAGGTACATTCATATTCTTCACACACTCGCAAACTGATTTTCTCTCTCTCTCTCTCTCTCTCTTTTTTTTTTCCATAGCCATCCAACTTGATCTTACTTTTTCAGTTGCCAAGTTTCATTTGTACAAATGCTGAATCTCAAATTTTACCTTTAGGTTTGGGGTAAAAATAACTGCTTTTTGTTTGCAATCGGCTTGTGTCTTTGCTTTACAACACTGATTCATATTAGGTAGTGAACACGGTTATATTTAATGTACTGTGATATAATAAAAGAGGGAGGTGTCGCTTGATTTTATCACCTACGAGATTTCATTCTTCCACAAAAGGAGCAATCAAGAAAAATCTCTAACTGCATGAATAGTGTGATTGTGGTCGCCAGTGAGGAACTGGGAAATCACGCCTCTGCGGGTCCCATCTAGCCTAGAGAGTTTTCATTTCATAAAACACGAGGGCACTTGAGATAGGAAGAAAAGGACCGTGCCGTCCATTGCACAGAATCAAATTCCTTAAGACTCAGAAGATAAATATGTACTTTTTCAACTGTGTTGAAACAGCAATCATCAAACCATACTTTTGATAAATTACAGTCTGGACCTCATGTTCGCGTAAGAGTTCTACTTTCCCGGCCCCTTTTGCTTTTCGGTCCTTCTGTGCTGTTCTCAGTGCCTGCTCTGGAAGGACTGCAGTCTCAGCACAGAGGGTTTGGAGGAGGGCGAGGGCAGCAGGGTGGGAACAACGCTCAGAATCTCATAGGTTACAACATATGCTGGGCAGATAACATCTGGAGATAATGACAGGGCAGGGGTGAAGGGTAGAAAGGCCATGCCATGATGAAGGGGGGGTGGCGGGGGGAGCAAGGGACGCTGTTGGAAGAGTTCTGCAGCCTGCAGTATTTCCCACTGAATCATTAATTTGCAGCCTCCCCGTTTAACCTGTTTGGCGCAGAGCGGTATTGTTTCTCCAACAAGTGGATATTGTTTAACTTCTTTCTTTCTTTCTCTTTTTTGACATGCAGGGTGGGGGAAAAAAAAAAGGACACTGATTGCAACTCGGATGTTTGAGCAATTTGATATGTGATGACTAACACGTCTACCACTTTTAACAGTCTTTGCTTTGCTCTCCCTAACTGGAGCTGTGTGGTACTAAAGTGAGAGAGAGCTAATACAGAAAATGGGGACTGCTGTCAGTAGGAACCAGATTAGTCAATCCTTATAGCAAAAGTGAATTTCAGATGGCAGCTCAAGCATGACCACTCTGATCACAGCCTAGTGTTTATGTATACAGAGGAACAATGAAGAGGCCTGGCAATTACTGGAAATACATTCCTCAAGCTTTCAGGCGATGCCAAGCTTAAAATTGTGGTCAACTCATGTGGGAGAAGCAGATCAACTTGGAATTCATTGCGGCAATTGTAATTAAATCGCATATTTTCTCTCTCTCTTTCTCTCTCTCTCTATGCTAAGTGTACAGCTATTTAAACCACTGTGAACATGTCAGACCATACGACTCGAATTCTCTTAGGTAGTGTCTTTTCATTTCATTTCATGGGATGAAACCATGAAGAGGAAACAATGTCACACAAACTGTTCTGACCCATATGGTGACTTTGTGTCAACCCATAACAGTCTTCCCAGAGATCTTATTTGTTGCTTAAACTGTTTTTGTAAACCTGAAATTTACACAAGTAAGAAAGCAAGATTCACAGACAGATAAGGAAAAAGTTAATGTCCTTAGTAATCACTGCAAGTTAAGACACAAACAGCTACATTTTCACCTAATAACTTTAAAACTAATGATACATGGGTTGTTGATAGTAAAATCAAACTCAAGATTCTAAGCATTATAGGTCAGTATTGTGTTAGGGTTAAAGAGAGGAAAAGTAATATTTAGTAACTATCTCTTATGAACCAGTCATTATGACAGTTGCTTGGTATATGTGAAATCATTTATTATCCCTCAAACCAACAAAATCTAGAAAATAATATAAAAAAATTTAATGGTTATAATGCTCCATGCCCATGCCATAACAGAAAATCAAGTATGACTTTTTAATAACAATACCAAGCACTAGAACGATCTGATTGCAAGCGGCCTGAATTCACATCTTACCCGTTTAGTAACCTTGGGCAAGTCACTTCACTGCCCTGAACCAGTTCCCTCAATGGAAAATGAAAACAATGGTTCTGTGGGCCTCATTGGGCCATTGTGAGGATGAAATTTTTAAATGCAGATAAAGAATGTAGCCAGTGTCCACCATTCAACACACACCAGCTATGATGTTTATTAATACTGTGTTTTGCATTTTGCAAGCATAGTTCACACTATGTTATGATTGCAACCATGTCAAAATGTGTCTTTGACAATAAATGAAGAATGGAGGAAAAGTCACATAATTAAAAATGGTCAAGGTTAAAGGGTGACATAATGATATTTTTCTCTTTTAAAAAAATCTTTACATTATTATATTGTTGACAAAAGGGAAGCAAAATTATATATGCAATTCTTATTGCTAAACAATGTTTACCATATGAATTTTATTCCCTGATAGACTAATTAAAGAGAAGAAGTAGGTAGGTTTAGGAATAACAGCCTAAGAGAACACATAACATGGTAAACACCTTAAGCAACCTCCCTGACAATGAAAAAAAGAACTTTAACACATTCTACCTATTAGAGATTTGACCTGGTTAACAAATTCACATTTTAAGGAGCAAATATCCATTGGTGGATATTTCCTATTAGTCATTCACAGGTTAGTATGAATTATTTAATCTGCTAGATCAACCTCTGGCTGAAACCAAAGATACTCAGTTGATAATATTTATAATATTTTTGATCAAGGAATAAAAAGGAATTTATAAGCTATCCCTGGGCTTGAAGGGTAGTAAGCTTGTTTGTTTTTTTTTTTTTTTCAAAAAGTGGCAAAGTTTAGAGAGCCAAAGTTTTCATAAGCGCTACCTTGTTTGAACGTGTCATCACATACACATTTAGCCCTTACCAAGAAAAATAGAAATAAATAAATGCTAGTATTCTTATGTGCCCCTTTCCAACAGTTATCATCAGTAACACTTTTTGATATCATACGCTCTTCATGGATTTCTCTAAAAATATTTCCTCAGTCGTGCTAAGGTTCTCCTTCTTCAGGGAGTATTAGTGGGACTTACAAAGACAAACAGTAACATGGTCCCTAACCCCAGGGTTAGACATATTTAGGTGTTTCAGAAATTCTGCAGATGGATCACAGTCAAGTCTAATATCAAATTCTAATTTTTTTTCCTGCCACATAAAATATCAAATGCTCTGTAGTATCATAGAAGTGGAGGCTAATTAATCTTTTTTCCACTTGGAATTTTTCTTTCACTTTAAATTTTTCTGAATTATCAATGGCTGATATTTCTAAACTAGTTTGCCCATTTAGAGGAAAGTAAAAGATTTTTAAAAGAGCCATTGAGATGTCTGATTGTGGGAAGTCTCCAAAAGTAATGCTCCCGAAGGAACGAACTATACCCTTGAGAAATATGTGTAGATTCTTATTAACAATGACACACCAGTGGAAATTAAAAATGGAGAGGGGCACTCAGGAACCTGGCCCAAAAGAGGATGCTTATGTTTAATCTCGAGAGTGAAAGATGAAGGTCGCCTCTCTGGACCAATGTGTTTTTTGACTTAGGCATTTCCTGTAAGTACATTTGCTTCTCAAAAGTTTCCTTTTTTTTCTCACTGTCTCTGATATACATAGAAATTTAGCTGTCTGTGGTAATAAATATCTCTGTCATCCACGGCTATCAATAGTCATAGAAATTTCTGTTTTCGTCTCATGTGGTTGTGATGAGCTTTCATATTTAGCTCCAAGCACTCCTTTCTTTTAAGCTAGAATCAAATGCTGTAAGACAATAATAACCATTAACTATTACTTTAACAATATCTGAGACATAGCGATTAGCCCTCTAGCTTACTAGTGATCAAAAATTGCAACATCCAAGACAATGCTTTTCATCTTCATTCAATATCCCAGCTTCACCAAATTTATACATAATGTCACCCGAGCTCCATCTTTCCAGCCACAAAACTGCAAAGTGTGGGGCTCACCACTGTCTTTTATATTGACAGCCATAGATGACATGTATGGTTTTTTTTTTTCTTAATTCTCAGCCCTTGTATACTGCTCTCTTCTTTGTTGTTTCTTTACTTTGTAGCTAATTGGCACTCATCCCTCACGGATCCGAGGATCGGCTGCATTACAACCTCCCACCGTCCCCGGGTGTCTCTTCTGGGTCTGCTTACTGCCCAGGGCGCCCCTCTGGCTGTGGAGCCCACTGCTGGCTTGGGTATCAGTATATCCCACCGTGTTAAGGGAACAGGATCTCGTTTCATTTGTTCTCCTATCTCTAGCACACTAACTGCTTCTCAGTCAATGTGGATTTTTCATTAAGTGGCTGAATGAGTGAATGAAAGGGAAAAAACCCCATCACCCCTTCTCTCGGAGAACGTGGACGTACAAACTAGATCTCAAGCATCCTGGAACATCACTGCCCCAGCAGCTTTCAAAGTGAGCGGGTTGGAGTAATTCCGGTACCCAGGGAGCATCTGCTAAGTATTTGTGGGGCAGTTTACCCAAAAACGGGATTTGGGGGGTAGAGACGAGTCTCGTGTGGGTGCCAAGCTGCATGGGTCATGTGGTTTCACTTACATAACACACTCCCTAACCCTGCGTGCATTCTCTGTGTTTCTTATTACCTTTAAGTATTTAATCACATCTCCATCCCCTTCCGGTCTTCTCTCAAGCTGTACTTAGCACCTGGCATGGTCCACAGGCCCCACTTAGTCCTAAGTTCTCTTGTTTCCATCACTCAAACAGCTTCTGAAGTCTTATTTCCTCCATGAAGCTTCTGACTAATTGGAAAAGAGGTAGCAATTTCCCTTGAGTCGCAGCCCCCTCCCTCTCTCTCTCCGCCGGACTTTCTGCCAACGGCCTGATTCCTCTGGGCTCCGACTCACCACTCTGAAGACTTGTGCTTCACAGAGAGCTTTCTGTCTACAAAGCTTAAATTCAGAGAATACAGAGAACTTTGAAGAATACCTTAAATTTTCCCGTGGACCAATAGGACCTTAAAAGCGGTTTTAAATGAAGACGAGATGCTGAACATTTGCAACTTGCAAATTCCTTCTTCTGTTCCAGTTTACCTAGAGTTTAGTGGTTCCATAATAGAAACAGTTTGTTTTTTTCTTTTGTTTTTTTAAGATTTTATTTATTTTTTAGAGAAACAGAGATCACAAGTAGGCAGAGAGGGAGAGAGAAAAGGAAGCATGTTCCCCACTGAGCAGAGAGCTCAATGCAGGGCTCGATCCCAGGACCCTGAGATCATGACCTGAGCTGAAGGCAGAGGTTTTAACCCACTGAGCCACCCAGGCACCGCAATAGAAAAGGCTTTTAAAATACTTTCGATGTTCTCATCTGATAATACTTAGATAAGACACAATCGATAGCTGACACTCTTCTTAGTGACGCTGTCTAATGCTGTTAATTTTTAAGAATAAGGACGTCGAGGACAATAGAAGTTGTCTTGCACTAAAATGTGAAGTTTCATTGATCCTGAATAGGCATTTCTTGCTCATATCTCACAAATGAGGAGACTATGACAGCTACAGATCAAAAATGTTACATTTGATTAAATGGCAGATCCCCCCACGGAAAGCCCATACCCCTCCAGCTTTTAGACTTTCAACTTGGGCACATCATTTCACCTCAAAGAAGCCTATCAGGAGTAAATGTGTGCGGAAGAATTCACATAGGTCATGTAATGGCCCCTTTGTATTCTTTGATTTGTGAAGTCGGAATCCCTGAGCATCAAAACAGTCATCAAGACTCTAAAGTTGTAGGGCATTTTGTCTGTTCGAAATACAATGGGATCCATAAAAAGACTGTCAGAGTTGATTTCAATGTCTTTTCAACACCTTTCCTGAGGACACGCCTTTTTTTTTAACAAGATGCCATTATTCTGTACATCTACAAATTCAAGCCACTGACATGCATTGATACGCTGTATGAATGCTCCTTTGATCCTTTGCAAAACCTTCTAGTAACCAGAAAGCAAAAGGAAGAATGAATGGAGGGAAGCCCTGAGGAGCAGTGTTTTATAAATCAGAATTTCCATGCAATTTATAGATGAGTTCACTGGATACCGTGGTAGAATACGAATGTGTCTCAACAATAGTGCCATAACTTGTGATGTTTATGATATAAAATGTGCCACACAAATCATTTATCCAAATGGAATATATCTCCTGCCCATGCGGGCACATGGAGGCACAGACTCCCTTTATTTAAGGCACTCCGTGATCATACGCAACATGCCATTTTTATAATTGTATTTCAGGCCACTGGATGAGCATAATGAAATCTATCAGTACACAGAAAATAGGTTCTATGACTTCTGGAAGAACGAAAGGCTCAAACAAGAAGCAGTTAGTTACTAGCATTTGACATTATTTGGTTTAAAAATTAAATGTCTATCCTTCATTAAATGTTTGGTCACATTGAACGGGTTTTCAGCCACAGAAACTTTAAAAAAAATCCATCAGCTCTATTGAGAACTAATTCACATACCATACAAATCACCCATTGAAAGTGTATTACTCAGTAAATTTCAGAATCCCCAGAGTCGTGCACAGCCATGCTAACTCTCCAGTTAGCTATTTTAGAAATTTATAAAGTTGATATCAGTATAAGCAGGAATCCTCGTGAACTCATTTAAACCATGTTAAGTTTAACTAAATGTGGCAACCTTTTCACTTCTTTTTTCCCGTTTGATGACAAACATATTCTGAAGTGAATGATAATTAACATATCCAGTTATACTAATAATTGCTGACATTGAAAGACCATAGATTATTGGGCAAGAACTATGTTAAGTGTTTTACAAGCATTATCTCCTATCATCAGGAAAATGCTCTGAGATAAATACTATTAGTATCCCCGTTTTATAGATAAGAGAACCAAGACTTAGGGTGGTTATGTTGCTTGTTTAAGGTGAGCTAGAAGGTGGGGAAACAAAACCACTCCCGTTTATATAATCTTACCTGCCAAGCCCAGCCTTCCCGCCCCCTATTCTGTAGCCTCTACTGTTACAAAGTTAAGAATTTCTTTTTTTTTTAAGATTTTATTTATTTATTTGGCAGACAGAGATCGCAAGTAGGCAGAGAGGCAGGCAGTGAGAGAGAGAGGAGGAAGCAGGCTCCCTGCTGAGCAGAAAGCCCGGTGCGGGGCTCGATCCCAGGGCCCTGGGATCATGACCTGAGCCAAAGGCAGAGGCTTTAACCCACTGAGCCACCCAGGCGCCCCCAAAGTTAAGAATTTCTATAAAGCATATGTTAAGCTTGCTCATCCAATGCACCCTATAAGTATCTAATACATCAGAGACAGAGAAGCACAGTGTGGTATTGTAAGTACCAGCATTTGGCTTCAGAAAGTATGGTTTTACCAGTTACTAGCATTGTGACTTTCAGGCAAGTTCCCAAGTCTCTCTGTGCCTCACTTTCCTCATTTGTAAAATGGGATGTTAGTATTAATATTAGATCAATAGAGTTCAGGATCAGCACATCGTAGGTGCTCAATACATCATTTCTCTTTTACCTCGTTGGCAAAAGTATACTTTGTTCACAGAGGAAAGGGTGATATGTCCAGATGAAATCGTATCATCTGATTTTTCCAAAGAATGTGGTAACTTCTGGGAACCAATCAGGACACACCTACTATTTTTTTTTTCTACTTAAAATATGATTCCTGCTGGGGGCCCCTGGGTGGCTCAGTCAGTTAAGCGTCTGCCTTTGGCTCAGGTCATGATCTCAGGGTCTTGGAATCAAGCTCCTTACTGAGCAGGGGGTCTGCATCTCCATCTCTCTTTGCCCCTCTCCCCCTGCCTCATGTGCTCTCTCTTTCTCTCACAAATAAGTAAATAAAATCTCTAAAAAATAAAATAATAAAATAAAATATGACACAAGCTGTAGACACAAATTAATCTAGCAATGTTCTGAGAACAGTTGTAATAAGTAATTTTTTTTTTTTTTAATTCAAAAGCGGTGGTTCTCATCCTTCATGAGGTTAAGGCTCCTTGAAGGATCTGATGAAAGCTGCTGCTAGGAGTCCTTTTCGGAAAAATTCAAATATGCACACATAGGTACATTTTTGCATATACTTTCAGGGGTTGAGCAACCCCTGAAGTTCATGGCCCCCCCATAAAAAAAAAATCCCTGCCTCCAAGGGTTGTGATTGAAATCCACATTCTATGTCTTGGCTAACCAGTGGGAAGATCTTGGAAAACCTTTACAGCATCTCCAAATTCAATATTCTTCCTTTCCCCTTAAAAGGATTGGAGCAAAATGATCTCTAAAATTCCTTTTAAGTCTAATTCTGTAATTCTAACTTCTGAATTACATAACAACTTCTGTTAACCAACCAATTTCAGTAATTTATTATTCTTCTTCGTGGGTTTCTTAATTAATATTGATCTTAGCTAGTGCTGCCAATTCGGAAAAAAATGGAAAATTACCTTAATCTGTATGGATTTTGAATTTCTAATTTACTGCTCAATTTCATCCAAGTTTGCATAAGTGAAATTTACATATTTATGTACTCTGTCAGTTATTTGATTATTAATACATAAATCATGATCTGAGTTGCCTACAAATAGAGTACATTGCATTCTTCCTGAGAATCCTCATGACTTTGGGGGGAGTACTGGTCATCTAGAACCCCAAACATTATTTGACCATCCCCATACTTGACTACTAATATACTTTGTGAATCACCAAGTTTTAATTGTAGTTATTCTGAAAATAATAACACTCCCCACATTTTTCGAATCCTGTGTGTCCACAAATTCCCGTCCAGTGCATCATTTCAGTTACCATGACCCATTACCATTTACATTCTCTTTTTATTTTGGAATAAATGTAGATTTACAAAAGAGTCACCAAGATAGCACAGAGAGTCCCCATAGACCCTTCACCCAGCTCCCCCTGAATGTTAATAACTTTTGAAGAGTAGGGATTAGACAGTTTATGGACTGGCCCCTAATTTATATTTGATGTTTACTCATGAGTAGTCTAGGGGTATGGTTTTGGGGGGAAGAATGCCACAGAGTGAAGTGCCCAATTCATTACAGAATTTCACTGGGCATATAATATTGAAGTGACTTATCATTGGTGATGTTGACCTTGATCACATGGCAAAGTTTATACTTGCCAGTTGTCTACACAATACAGTTACAATTTTTCCCTTTCCTTAAGCTTCAATGGAAGCAAGTTATTAAGTACAGTCCATATTCAAAGGGAGAAAATTAAGCTCTCACTCCTGGAGGAGTGTGTCTTCATTTGGTATTCGGAAGTTCTCTGTAGACAGCCCCCTTTTAAAACACATACTGCTGTTTCCCTTTGTTTAGATGAAGATGGGGCTCGCACTGACCAAATCACACTGCTAGGACACAGTAGAGTTAGCTTGCAAAACCATCTCTTGTCATTCCAAGCCCATTCATTTTTCCATGACACCATAGCATCTCTATTTAAGTAAACGTTTGTCCTGTGTTTCAGTGGGAGTCCAGCAATATGCACTTAAGTTTTGTTTTGTTTTGCTTTGTTTTGCAACTAAAATACCTTCTAGTTGATATCACTTGAGTGTGGCCAAAAAAGTCAACTCGGTTTCTCAAATCTGCTTCCATGTGAATGGTATGATCTGGGAGATTCTGGTTTTGTCTGGAGCCACTCTATTTTCATTCTAAGCACCAGTCAGCCTCCTGTAGCCTCAAACAGATCTTTTTCTACTGTAGGACCGTTCAATCAAAATAGAGACTTCATCTTTCTATGACACTAATAAAAGGCAGAACTAACAATTTGAGAGCTTGCCTCACATAAAAGAAAGATTTGTTGTCCTCAGACTCGGTTTGTAACCTACTAAAATAAATATCCATCAAAATGGACTTCCAGAACTCCACAGAGTGGTCTGGGTTCTCTAAGCAATCCAGACAAATTTATGGATCAAGGTCGTTGCCTGCCCAGTGTCAGCAACATTCTCCACTCTGCTTTGGTTGCAGACACCAGGCTTGGGAGAGCTGTCAGCTGGTAATGATTTTCAGCCACAGCAAAGGGAGGCCAAATTGTAACAGGTGACACAAAGGGGAAAGATTCTGTATCAGATTACTAACTCCCAAGAGCTAGCCCAGGTCACTGGACTTCCCACGTGTGAACTTCAGGAATTTAGAGACATTTTAAAATTAGCATTTCTTCTGGCACAATTACTTGTCTTATCAGTCATTCAACTAAGGTTTAATAAGCACTCCTCTGCTTGTGGTGAGTCACTAAGCCCGTGGGAGAGTTAATCCAGAATGACAGGGTCTCCGCCCACTGGGCACTTACATTCTAATACAAAGACAACAGACCCACACATAAATGGGAGACATTCCATCCAAACACGAAAGGGAGGTTTGTTTTATGTTGGCTGTATTTGGGGGTTCTTGGCTTTTGTTGTCTACTTTCGAAGGGTAGACAGTGTGTGCGTGCGTGTGTGTGTGTGTGTGTGTGTGCATGTGTGTGAAAGAATAAGAAGTAAATTATAAGCACTAAGATTTTAAGGAACTAGGGGAAGAAAGCAGAGTGTGCTTTCAGGTTTCAATATTAAGTTTAATAAACTCTGCCACAGGTGTTGCTGTGCCTAACAAGACGAATACGGAGGTTTGCAAAGTAGAAGCATCAAATCTCAAAATTACCATGGACAGACCCTGTATACAGCTCACAATCCCCATGTCTGTATCTTCTGCCTTCCTCTTCCCTGACCCCTTGTCTGCAAATATCTTTAATATGCCTTTATGCAAGGAGGCACATTCCCCAAAGAGAGGCAGCAATCTGGGTGTGGTGTTTCTCCTGGTAAAGCTTCTCTACTTGTTGGTCCTTTTTCTCTCTTCCTTCCGTCTCATGGGAGCTACTAACATGATGTCAGAGACTTCCCTCTGTGGGATTTTTTTCTCTCCACCTTAATTTTCTGATCTGTGAAATGGAGATAATACTTGTAAGTTGATCACGAGAGTTTAAAAAAAAAACTGTATATCTAAAAGCATTTTATAACCTGTGAAACCCTCCTCACATATAAGAAAACATTAAGGGATTTTATAGTCAAGAATATACACAGTTTCTAATCAAACAGCAATCACCATTTTAGCCTCTGTTCAAGAATTATCTCAAATGTAGGCCATACATTTAATTTTCCCATGAATTAAATGACTGACTTACTGTCAGAGATTTTCAAAATTGACGTCACTAAAATAAAAATTAATTATGTATTATCTGTAATAAATAAAATAAAAGGCCCTAGATGAATCAGCCTCTTAAACAGGAAAACACATGGGTTTGTTTCCTCATTTTAAAATTTGTGGTGGAATATGCATAATATAAAATTTACTATTTTAACCATTTTTAAGCAGACGGCTCTGCGGTTTTAAGCACAGTCATGTTGTCCTGCACCATCATCACCATCCGTCTCTAGAACAGCTCTAACTTTTTTAACCTCCCCCACCGAAACTCTGTAGCCATTAAAATATAACTCCCCATCCTTCGATCACCCCAGCCTCTGACGGCTACCCTTCTACTTTCTGTCTGTATGAATTTGGCTCCCCTAGGGATTTCATATAGGTGGAATCATACAGTATTTGTCATGTTGTGGCTGGCTTATTTCACTTACCATATGTCCTCAGGGGTCATTCATGTTGTAGCCCGTGACACGGAGGGTTTTGAAAAAGGGATTCTGAAGTGACTTCCAATCTTGCCACTTATTAGCTGTGTGGGAAAAAAAAAAAAAAAAAAGGTGACTTAAGCCAAAATAAAATTGTCGAGGAAATAATTTGGTTCAAATGATGAAATGAACCAGTAAGAATACATGAATACACACACACACACACACATACATCAAGGAAGCTGACTTAGTGTAAACAGTGTTTCACTCAAGGGGTCTCTGGGTGGCTCAGTGGGTTAAGCCTCTGCCTTTGGCTCAGGTCATGATCTCAGGGTCCCGGAATCAAGCCCCATGTCAGGTTCTCTGCTCAGCAGGGAGCCTGCTTCCTCCTCTCTCTCTGCCTGCCTCTCTGCCTACTTGTGATCTCTCTCTCTGTGTCAGATAAATAAAAAATAAAATCTTAAAAAAAAAAAACAGTGTTTCACTCGAGATTAAATAAGCAGCCTCTTGGGGGCTACATTTGAAGAGTCTTGTCCACACCAGGAGAGATGGGCTCCTTGCCTTTTGTGTGAAATCCTCCAGCTCTAACCTTAAGGAACCAGACTCTTCTCTAGGATTGTGATCTTCACACTTGTTCTCTTCAACACCGGAACAAAGGGCGTTAGACATTGGAAAGCAACAGAAATCTTCCTCCAACAATTACCACTCCGGATGGTCACAGCAGGCTGTTTAGAATTTTTTTGTATCATTTTATTTGTTTGCCTAACAAACATGCACGCATATATACATACATGAAACAACGTCAGACTACAAGGCCAGAGATGAACATGTATCCTAATTCTAGCTTTTTACATGCTTCATTAAACTTCCGTCGAGTTCCTTTTTTAAACTGTAAAAGGCTTACGATTTCTTAGCCATTGTAGACAATCCAAAAATGTTTAGAGAATCGGGGACAAGAGAGAAATTTTACTTGTTAAAAATTATGATTTGGGGAAAGGGCATAAAAATTCCCGAAAGAAAACATCTCAAGGCGACGAGTCCCCTGTGAGTCCTACACGACACAGTGGATTCAACATCCTTAGGGGAAAAAGCATAAAACATTTTACAAAAAATTAGGGATGGAGTTAATACATCCAGGGAAGCCAATGGCAAAATGCATACGTGAGAGGATTCATAGCAAATACACTAAGGAAAAGTATTTAGCAAAGTTACACTTCGAAATGTTTATAGCTGTCGAGTAGCAGACTGTTTCTTACCAAAGGTTGTGAACAGAGCCGAAGGCCGACCAGACTAAGATGCCAGCAAGATCAGTTGCCTTCTGCCTGACAGAGTTTGACTTCCATTTCTGGCCGTTCTGAGATGACCCCATTTGCGGCAGGCTGACTTTCCTCATCAAGTTCAGTCAACAGTGATCCGGGTACTTTGAAGGTAGAACAAAAATGTCCTTTCCCATCCCTCTGCTGGGAGGAGACCCTTCAAGTCAATTATGTGAGAATAATCATTTTTTTTATTTTTTTAACTTAAACCAGTCAGTTATACCAAAGCTGAGGGCTCAGCCTTGCCTCTACATCAGGAACTTCTTAAATGCACTGATGTCCAGGTTGCAGCCCCAGAGATTCTAAGTGACAGTCTGGGGGACCCCAAGACATTAGTGATTTTAAAAGCTTCCCTAGGAAATTGGAAGGGGAGGCGAACCATAAGAGACTATGGACTCTGAAAAACAACCTGAGGGTTTTGAAGGGGCGGGGGTGGGAGGTTGGGGGAACCAGGTGGTGGGTAATAGGGAGGGCACGTATTGCATGGAGCACTGGGTGTTGTGCAAAAACAATGAATACTGTTACGCTGAAAAAAATAAATAAAAAATTGTTCAAAGGGGGGAAAAAAAAACTTCCCTAGGGATTTTAAATGCATCTGGGTTTGGGAACCACTGTCTTAAAGCTGCCCATGTATTTGGGTTCATTTTATATCTTGCTCTTTGTCCTCTCCTTGTGTCTGTCCATTATCAACCAATTATAACAGGAGTGTTTTCTGCATGGCAGTTGTCCCCAAGAATATTATAGGAATCGTCTCTTCACTGGTCTTCATACTAGATCTTCTGGACACCCATGGGCCCTCTCCAGTCACCAACATAGCTTTGATCCCACCAGGTCATCAAGAGTCATTAGGTCTGCTCCTGTTTCTGTCACGTGTGTTCTACTTACAGACTGTGAGGCGATCTTATTCACGTATTTACTGAACTCACTACACATGCAAGCTTTCAAAGAAAACTGAGGTGAACACTTTGTTCGAATGAAGACAAGTCATGAGGGAAAACTGTTGTCAAATTAGACATGGGTGAAAAAACTATAAAAAGGGAGAAAAATAACAAAAATCAGAAAAAAATAAAGGAAATCTAGACAATGTCTGTACTTTTGCTGTTCCACTTTAAAGAAGCATTAGCTTGGACTTGCCTGAGTGACTCAGTTGGTTAGGTGTCTGCCTTCAGCTCAGGTCATGATCTCAGGGTCATGGGATCAAGTCCTGCACCAAGCTCTCAGATCAGTGGACAGCCAGCTTCTGCTTCTCACTCTCCTTGTGTGTTCTCTCTCTCTCAAATAAATAAATAAAATCTTTAAAAAAAATAAATAATTGAGGGGTGCCTGGGTGGCTCAGTGGGTTAAGCCTCTGCCTTCGGCTCAGGTCATGATCCCAGGGTCATGGGATCGAGCCCCGCATCAGGCTTTCTGCTCAGCAGGGAGACTGCTTCCCCTCTCTCTCTCTGCCTAGCTCTCTGCCTACTTGTAATCTCTCTCTCTCTGTGTCAAATAAATAAATAAAATCTTTAAAAAAAATAATTGAGAAAAACAAGTTTCTAAGGAAGTTAATGGGGGGCGCCTGGTGTCTCAGTCGGTTAAGCAGCTGACTATGGATCTCAACTCAGGTCTTGATCTCGGGGTTGTGAGCTCGAGCTCCACATTGGGTTCCACACTGGAAGTGAAGCCTACTTAAAAAAAAAAAAAAAAAAAAGACAGGAAGTTAATGGGGCGGGAGGACATCATGAGGGAGAAAAGTGTTTAAAATAGCAGATGAGAAATCTCTATGTAGAGTGATTTTACCCTTTTGGAGTTTTTCTTAAAACAAAGCAGCACCCACTGTGGTTCCCCCAGTCCAGAGAGCCTGCGTTTCACTAACTAGGGTGTCTCTTGTGGGTGCACGTTCATTCCAAAAACAAAAGTCCTTAACTTCTCACAGAGAGCAGTTCGTGCACTCCACAGATCTGGTTCAACAAATATGAAATAATAGCCCAGTTGAAAAGAAAAAGTCAAATATTGGGTGTGTGTGACAAAGCTTCCATTCTGTGCTAATTTTAGCAGACAAAGGTATGTGGCTTTTACAGTGATTTCTTTCAGTCAGATTTTAATGCAAAGCCGGATATTTATTTGACAGAGTCAAGTCCTTAAAAAGCCCTCATTTGATGCTTTGGATTGATTTGTCATTATATCCTAAGTCATCGCTTTTGTATTAGATTTAAGAACATGTTAACATTGTATGGAAAGAAGACCTGTTTCTACAAGCAAATTCTTCGTGGAACTCCTAGCAATAGGCAAGAACATCTTGCCCACACTCAAACACACACACACACACACACACACACTTTAAATCCTTAAAACTTGTGGAGGCTTTACAAGAGTATGAAGCATTTTTCCCCCTCTGTCTGGAATTGCCCTGAAACATCTCATTCACTATAACACATGTTCGCACACATCTATAGGCATAATCATTTATGTAACATGATTTTACCCATATGATACATTGTGCACTCAGAGAGGATCAACAGTCTTTAGGAAATCAGAAAATCATGAGAAAATATCCCGAATAGTGTTTTGTGCCTTCCACTTCTCTAACAAAGGATCCTAAATACTAAGCTCAATGAAATTTATTAGCCTTTATTAAGGACCTACCATTTTCAGGAGGATAATATCACATGGGTTCACGGGCACCTTAATCTTAGAAGCACCTTTGCACTCCCACTAGGTACAAAGTCTCTGGCCTGGGGAGGTAAAGCACAGAAAGTTGTGTCACACGGGATCTCTCGTTTCCGGCTGGTGTTTGCTTGTCTGATTTCCCCAGACCACGCTTATACTCTCCGTTTCAAAGAACCACAAAGCCATCTTGCTGTCAAAGTTCCCCACATGTTGAAAAGGGGAGAGAGAGTGAGGAAGAGAGAATCCACTAATGTTGAACTCTCACAGAAGGACAGACAAGCACTCCCGTCTTCCCAGCCTTCACTCCCGTCCTTCCCACACCCCAGTCTCTAAGGGAGTCCGTGGATTCCTTAGGGAGCACAGCTACAGAACGGAGTGTCTCCATGATAATACCTGTTCACATGTTCCGCATACTTCCGGTCCTGCTCAGCAGGCACGTGCTGGGGTTAACTTTGCTGATATCAAAGGCTACAGTAAAGAGAGTTAAAGTGTCCCATTTTATCCGAGGATGGGGAAATGTATAGCACACATCATCAAGCATCCCGTTTGCCGTATGACACAAACATCACCAGCCATGGCTTCTTGAAGATTAAATGGAGGTCAAGAGTGTCCAAGCTACTGGCTCAACATCCACTGGCAAATCAGTGGAAGGATTTGGAGCCGAAATCCTATTTCCCCATGCCTAGTCATTCCACTTATTTATTTTTCCAATTTTTGAAATTATCCTTTACAAACCTGCCTCAGGGGACACATTCAGACAGCTAGAATTACAGCAAATAAAACACTCTCGAAACAGCAGTAAGAACTCACACTAATTTATTTAAAGCTGTACTCCTTAAATACTTGGTATTGGTTTGCTATGGAAGACCACGTTTCTTTCTTGCCTCCCTGGAAGTGTGCAGTACACGACCTGAGCAGCTGTACGAAGCAGCCCTACTTGGCGATATTTGATATATTAATTAGACTTAACTGGAGGATCCTGTGTGAAAACCAGAACTATCAAAATTATAGTCCATGTTTCAGGCAAGAGTGTCTTTACTAGACTCTGTGGCTATCTGTTGAAGATATCCATCACTGTTTTCTGTTGGTTGAAAGCTTCTTGCTTAAATTTTCAAGTACTGTGGGGAAAAGGTGTCTGGTGGCAGGTAACTGCCAGGATAGTGACAATGGCTTAGTAGTTGACAAAATCGTTCTTTGGTTTTAAGCATATCGAAGTTTCTAGTTATCCAATTGGCCCTTAAAAATGGATTTGGGCTTCTTTACTGAAAAATTAAAAATTTATGTATTTACAATCAGGAGTTGTCTACTGTTGGGAAAATGTAAGCTTTATGGAAATATCTTACTTGGATAAGTGGATTATTAATTTAGTAAATAGAAATAGTTCTATTTCAACTTCATTGCATGCCATAAACAAAAGGAATACTTTCTTAGCTGCTTCCGATCGTAATAATAAAAGAATTGAGGTTTAGAACAAATGTTTGTTTAGCTTATCATTATAAAGTAATTTTAACCTAAATAGTTTGATTTCTGTCTTCTGTATTCCCCCATATGCCTGGGGTAGCACTTTATTATAATTACTAATCACAGAAAATTAAAGACTAAAATTACATGGGAAATGTATACACTTTTGTAACAAATCAAGGCCCAATAAAAATATCTGAAATCTCGAAAGGCCATCCCAAAATTCAGGCAGATAGTTGAAAAGAGCATTCAATTCAGGCCTACACATGATGCAGAACAAAGAGATTTCTCCAACTTGATTTTCCATGTTAGCTGGGCAAAATGAAGGTAAAAACTAAGATCTATGAATAATGGGCAAGAGAGTTATTACCATTCTGGTAGTTTTATCAGAGAGCCAAGGTTAACGGGAAAAGCGTCAAGCTAGATGTTGGTTCTACACCTGCTTCTGCCTGGCTATGACTTAATCTTTTGGAGTTCCTTTTTTTTCCATGGTGAAAAAAGGATTTGCACTAACTGGAGTTCTCTCAGGTTGTTACTGGAGGGTGGAGATAAAGAGAGAAGATGGCAATTTGTTTGCATAGGGACAGTAGGATTACTTCAAACTGTAGCCTCCTGAGATCCTAAAATTCTTACTCTCAAAAATGGTATCTTCTGGGGTGCCTGGGTGGCTCAGTGGGTTAAAGCCTTTGCCGTTGGCTCAAGTCATGGTCCCAGAGTCTTGGGATCGAGCCCGGCATCAGGCTCTCTGCTCTGCAGGGAGCCTGCTTCCCTTCCTCTTTCTGCCTGCCTCTCTGTCTACTTGTGATCTATGTCTGTCAAATAGATAAATAAAATCTTTTTAAAAAAATGGTATCTTCTACTCTCCCCATTTGAGCATCAATTCATCTACGTCAACATCCCTTGGGTACTAGCACCTAAAAAAACAGACATCACCTGATGATGACATTTTATATCTTTTAAGCCATACAATTCTATGACTCATGCTTTACCTATTAAAAAAAATAAAGGAAACAAAGGAAAATATTCATGATACAATATCAAATGCAACAGTCCCATTTAACACATAACTAGTGTGAGTAGAAGAAAAAAAATGAAATCTCAATGTTATTTATGGGTGTTTTTTAAATTTTTATTTATGCTTTCCTGTCTAATTTTCTGAGTAACATATTTAATTTATAATAAATACACAATAATTTTGGTGTAGTTGCTCTTTATCATTGGATCAAATCAGAAACAAATTTGATGCACATTCATCCAGACTTAAGTTTTGAAAGAATAAAATTGCATAAAAACTAAAACCTAACATGATTAACAAAGGCCTTCATGAATTAGTTCTGTTATGTCTAGTGTGCTTCTTACCATTTAACACACACACACACACACACACACACACACACACACACACACCCCTATCCAATGTCCCACATCAACAAAGAAGTCACCGAAGCTTCTGGATACGATCTCCAGGGATTTTCTGCCTCTCTGTTCTTAAAATGTTCTTCTCACTCACCTTGCTTTGATAATGCCTGGCCATGCTTATTCTCAACCTAGGCACTATTTCCTCTAATAGCCTTTGCTGGACACCAACTCCATCAGAGTGAGTTAGATCTTCTCCCATGAATCCAAAAATTTCATCATACTTATTCCTGATGAAGCACACACCACAAAATTTCATAAAGCTCTAGGACCCTACACTATACACCCAGTTCCTTGAATGCAGGTATTTCATTCAGAGTTGTACCCAAAGGACACAGCAAGTGGCTGGCCCAGAGCTGGTATTCAAATAAATGCTTTTAGACAGAATGAGTTAATGGAAACTCTCCAGAAGGGACTGTGTAAGTCAGTTAAAACCCACCCGTTCCTCACATCCTGAAACTCTTCTTCTGTCTACACAGTCACTATCATTAATATTGGGATTTTTATTCTCTAAAGGAACAAACCACAGTCATCCCCTTGGAGTGGAATTTGTTTAATTGTCAGAAACAGCTTTCCTTAGAGGGGAAGAAAGATAAAGAACAAAAACAAAATAGAAAAACCTAGAAAGGAAGAAACTAAATACACCTCCTTGATTGATGTACTATGTGTACCCTCATTTGCTTGTTCTTTTCTCCTGTGTTTATTCATCCTCCCTGAGCTTCAGGCAGGTGGGAACCACATCTGTTTCCTTTACCAAGATCAAGTACAGTGCCTGGAGCAAATAAAGTGGTCAGATAATATTTGTGATAGACAATGATTTCTTTGTCATTGATGCTACCTCAGACAATAAGAACAACATTAGAAAGTGTCTGAGAAAAAAGTAACCAATTTACTATATTTGATGAGATCATACAGAAAAAAAATTCAGGAAAATATGTTCAGAATAATTCTAAATATCCTTCACTCTGCTCAATTAATTTTTTACAATTTAAGCTGTACTTGTTTTTTAGACAAATAGATAATTTTAATTTTATGTTACAAAATCTAACTCCCAACTTTGGGTGGAAAGTCAAATTGGCAAATACAGCAAACTTTAAAACTTGGAATAATAAATTCATGAGACCCAAAGTAAACTGTTGGAAGCATGTGCATATATGTACATATGATATAAATACAATCCTTTTATATCTTTATTTTTTTAGTTCTTCACAGTATGGCTGGCATATTTTATCAGGGGGTCTCTATTTAAAATTTGAAAGATTCCTAATTTTTTAGCATTATATAAATAGAATGAGTAAGCATAAGTGCAGATTTCAAAATGTATGTTTTTCCTAAATATTATAATTCCCTAGATATTCTTTCTATATATCTGGATCACATTTCAAAAGTATGACTATTTCTTAAATATTGCCTGAGATTCTCTTCCATATTCACATGATTCTTTGGGGACTCTGGCATTTCAGCATTAACAGAAATACATTTTATGTAATGCTAGTTCCAATCTGAGAGATAACTTATTGGATAGTTTCTGGAAAGAAAATTATTTTGGTTCCTGTTGTGACTTTTGAAGCCAACTTTAAGACACCTGCAAGGCAGAAGAAAACCTTAAAGCTGGCCACAGCTGCAGAAATAACCATTTGTAGAATGCAGACCATGAGATTCTGAAGTGCAAAGCCCCAAACCCAGCCATCATGAGATAAACAGGTCCAGATCTATGAAACAGCCACAGAAATTTTGACCAGAAGCACAGCTGATGTTAAGAATTAGACTCAGGACTTAACATTTGCTTTAACTCTTTTTTTTTCCTCCAAAAAGAAGAATATATAGTCGAGTGTGAATCTAGACTCATTCAACTCATTCAACACCCTGTTATCTAATAGTAAAACTTACAAGGCCTAGTGACAAAGAGAAAATCCTGAAAGTAGCACAGGACAAGAAGTCTGTAACATACAATGGTAAAAATATTAGACTGGCAGCAGACTTACCCACAGAGACCTGGCAGGCCAGAAAGAAATGGCATGATATATTCACAGCACTAAATGAGAGAAACATGCAGCCAAGAATACTATATCTAGCTAGGTTATCATCGAAAATAGAAGGAGAGATAAAAAGCTTCCAGGACAAACAAAAACTAAGAGTTTGTAAACACCAAACTAGCTCTACAGAAAATATTGAAAGGGGTCCCCTAAACAAAGAGAGAGCCTTAAAGTCATAGACCAGAAAGGAACAGAGACAATATACAGTAAAAGCCACCTTATGGACAATATGATGGCATTAAATTCATATCTCTCAATAGTCACCCTGAATGTAAATGGGCTAAATGTCCCAATCAAAAGACACATGGGTATCAGAATGGATAAAAAAAAAAAAAAAACCCATCAATATGCTGTCTGTAAGAAACTCATTTTACACCCAAAGACACCTCCAGATTTAGAGCGAGGGGGAAAAAACAATTTCCCATGCTAATGGACATAAAACAAAGCTGGGGTGGCAATCCTTATATCCGATCAATAAGATTTTAAGCCAAAGACTATAATAAGAAATGAGGAAGGACACTATATCATACTCAAAGGGTCTGTCCAACAAGATCTAACAATTTTAAATATCTATGCCCCTAACATGGGAGCATCCAACTACATAAACCAAATAATAACAAAATCAAAGAAACACATTGACAGTAATAAAATAATAGTAGGGGACTTTAACATCCCCCCTCACTGAAATGGACAGATCATCCAAGCAAAAGATTATCAAGGAAACAAAGACCTTAAATGACACACTGGACCAGATGGACATCACAGATATATTCAGAACATTCCATCCCAAAGCAACAGAATACACATTCTTCTCTAGTGCACATGGAACATTCTCCAGAATAGATCACATCCTGGGTCACAAATCAGGTCTCAATTGGCACCAAAAGATTGGGATCATATTTTCAGACCACAATGCTCTGAAACTAGAGCTCAGTCACAAGAGGAAATTTGGAAAGAATCCAAACACATGGAGGCTAAAGAGCATCCTTCTAAAGAATGAATGGGTCAACCAGGAAATTAAAGAAGAATTGAAAAAATTCATGGAAACAAATGATAATGAAAACACAATGGTTCAAAATCTGTGGGACACAGCAAAGGCAGTGCTGAGAGGAAAATATATAGTGATACACGCCTTTCTCAAGAAAAGAGAAAGTTCTCAAATACACAACCTAACCCTACACCTAAAAGAGCTGGAGAAAGAACAACAAAGAAAACTTAAACCAAGCAGAAGAAGAGAAATAATAAAGATCAGAGAAGAAATCAATGAAATAGAAACCAAAAAAAGAAAAAAGAAAAAAAAGAACAAATCAATGAAATTAGGAGCTGTTCTTTGAAAGAATTAATAAGATTGATAACCCCCTGGCCAGACTTATCAAAAATAAAAGAGAAAGAACCCAAATAAACAAAATCATGAATAAAAGAGGAGAGATCACAACCAACACCAAGAAATACAATTATAAGAACATATTATGAGCAACTATACACCAGCAAATTTGACAATCTGGAAGAAATGGATGTATTCCTAAAGATGTATAAACTACCTAAATTGAACCAGGAAGAAATAGAAAACCTGAACAAACCCATAACCAGTAAGGAGATTGAAGCAGTCATTAAAAATCTCCCAAAAAACAAGAACCCCTGACCAGACGGATTCCCAGGTGAATTCTACCAGACATTTAAAAAAGAATTAATTCCTATTCTCCTGAAACTGTTCCAAAAAATAGAAATGGAAGGAAAACTTCCAAACTCATTTTATGAGGTCAGCATTACCTTTATCTCAAAACCAGACAACGACCCCATCAAAAAGGAGAATTACAGACCAATGTCCTTGATGAACACAGATGCAAAAATTCTCACCAAAATACTAGCCAATAGGATCCAACAGCATATTAAAAGGATTATTCACCACAACCGAGTAGGATTTATTCCAGGGCTGCAAGATTGGTTCAACATCCACAAATCAACCAATGTGATACAATACATTAATAAAAGAAAGAACAAGAACCATATGATACTCTCAATAGATGCTGGAAAAGCATTTGACAAAGTACAGCATCCTTTCTTGAGCAAAACTCTTCGAAGTGTAAGGATAGATGGTACATACCTAAATATCATCAAAGCCATCTATAAAAAACCCACAGCAAACATCATTCTCAATGGAGAAAAACTGAGAGCTTTTCCACTAAGGTCAGAAACACAGCAGGGATGTCCATTATCACCACTGCTATTCAACATAGTACTAGAAGTCCTAGCCTCAGCAATCAGACAACAAAAAGAATTTAAAGGCATCCAAATTGGCAAAGAAGTCAAACTATCACTCTTTGTAGATGAGCTGATACTTTATGTGGAATACGCAAAAGACTCCACTCCAAATCTGCTAGAACTCATACAGGAATTCGGTAAAGTGTCAGGATATAAAATCATTGCACAGAAACCAGTTGCATTTCTATACACCAACAACAAGACAGTAGAAAGAGAAATTAAGGAGTCAATCCCATTTACAATTGCACCCAAAACCATAAGAAACCTAGGAATAAACCTAACCAAAGAGGCAAAGAATCTGTACTCAGAAAACTATAAAGTACTCATGAGAGAAATTGAAGAAGACACAAAGAAGTGGAAAACGTTCCATGCTTATGGATTGGAAGAACAAATACTATAAAAATGTCTATGCTACCTAAAGCAATCTACACATTTAGTGCAATCCCTATCAAAATACCATCCAATTTTTTCAAAGAAATGGAACAGATAATCCTAAAATTTATATAGAATCAGAAGAGACCTCAAATAGCCAAAGGAATGTTGAAAAAGAAAGCCAAAGTTGATGGCATCACAATTCCGGACTTCAAGCTCTATTACAAATCTGTCATCATCAAGACAATATGTTACTGGCACAAAAACAGACACATAGATCAGTGGAACAGAATAGAGAGCCCAGAAATAGACTCTCAACTCTTTGGTCAACTAATCTTTGACAAAGCAGGAAAGAATATCCAATGGAAAAAAAACAGTCTCTTCAAAAAATGGTTTTGGGAAAATTGGACAGCCACATGCAGAAGAATGAAACTGGACCACTTCCTTATACCACACACAAAAATAGATTCAAAATGGATGAAGGACCTCAATGTGAGAAAGGAATCCATCAAAATCCTTGAGGAGAACATAGGCAGCAACCTCTTCGACCTCAGCCGCTGCAGCTTCTTCCTAGAAGCATCGCCAAAGGCAAGGGAAGCAAGAGCAAAAATGAACTATTGGGATTTCATCAAGATCAAATGCTTTTGCACAGCAAAGGAAACACTCAACAAAACCAAAAGACAACTGACAGAATGGGAGAAGATATTTGCAAACGACATATCAGATAAAGGGTTAGTATACAAAATCTATAAAGAACTTATCAAACTCAATACCCAAAGAACAAATAATCCAATCAAGAAATGGGCAGAGGACATGAACAGACATTTCTGCAAAGAAGACATCCAGATGGCCAACAGACACATGAAAAAGTGCTCCATATCACTCGGCATCAGGGAAATACAAATCAAAACCACACTGAGATACCACCTCATGCTAGTCAGAATGGCTAAAACTAACAAGTCAGGAAATGACAGATGCTGGCGAGAATGCGGAGAAAGGGGAACACTCCTACTCTGTTGGTGGGAATGCAAGCTGGTGCAGCCACTCTGGAAAACAGCATGGAGGTTCCTCAAAAAGTTATAATAGAGCTACCCTACGACCCAACAATCGCACTACTGGGTATTTACCCTAAAGGTACAAATGTAGTGATCTGAAAGAGCACATGCACCTGAATGTTTATAGCAGCAATGTCCACAATAGCCAAACTATGGAAAGAACCCAGATGTCCATCAACAGATGAATGGATAAAGATGTGGTATATATATACAATGGAATACTATGCAGCCATCAAAGGAAATAAAATCTTGCCATTTGCAACAACGTGGATGAAACTAGAGGGTATTATGCTGAGCAAAATAAGTCAATCAGAGAAAGACAATTATCATATGATCTCCCTGATTTGAGGAAGTTGAGAGACAAAGTGGGGAGTTTGGGGGACAGGGAAGGAAAAAATCAAACAAGATGGGATTGGGAGGTAGACAAACCATAAGAGGCTCTTAATCTCACAAAACAAACTGAGGGTTGCCGAGGGCAGGGGTTAGGGAGAGGGTGGTTGGGTTATGGACATTGGGGAAGGTATGTGCTACAGTGAATGCTGAGAAATGTGTAAATCTGGTGATTCACAGACCTGTACCCCTGGGGATAAAAATACATTATGTTGTAATAAAAAATTTTTTTAAATTTAAAAATAATAATAATAATAAAATATTTAAGACTTAACCAAGGAAGTGAAAACTTGTGCAATAAAACTACAAAACAGTGCAGAAAGAAACTTAAGTAAATGGAAATATATTTCCTATTCATGGACTGGCAGGCAATAGTATTAAGATGTCAATACAACCCAAACAATCTGCAAATTCAATGCACTCCCTATCAAAATCCTGATTTTTTTTTGCAGAAATTGAAAAGTCTATCTTAAATTCATATGGAATCTCAAGAGATCCCAAGTAGCCAAAACAATCTTGTGTGAAAAAAATTGGAGGATTCACACTTCCTCATTTCAAAACTAACTACAAAGTTACAGTAATCAAAACAGTGTGGTACTGGTATAAACCAAAAATAGGGATCCCAGAAATAAATTCTCACATATATGGTCAAAATTTTTAACTGGGAGCCAAGACCATTCAATGAGAGAAAGACAGTCTTTTCAACAAATGGTGCTGGGAAAACTGGATATCCACATGGAAAAGAATTGAGTTGGATGCTTATTTTATTCCATTTACAAAAATTAAATCAAAACAGATCAAAGATCAAAATGTAAGAGCTAAACATATAGAATCTTGAAGAAAACTCAGGTTACAACATTGGATTTGGCAATAATATCTCAAATATTACAATAAGAAGCCATCAATGGAGGAAAGAATAAACAAAATGTGTTATAAACATACAACGAAATATTATCTAGCCTTTTAAAAGAAGGAAATTCTGAAACATGATACAACATGAATGAACTATAAGACATTATGTTAAGTGCAAAAAGTCATTCACAAAATGACAAATACTGTGTGATTCCACTTATAAGAGGTACCCAGAGTAGTTAAATTCACTGAGACAGAAGGCAGAAGGGTTGTCACCAGGAAATGGGGGAAGGAGGAATGAGGAGCTGTTATAAAGTTCCAGTTTTGCAAGATGAAGAGTTCTGTAGATGGTTGGTGATGATGGGTGCACAATATGAATGTACTCAACATCACCGAACTGCACATTTTTAAATGATAAAAATGGTAAATTTTATGTTACATATACTCTATGACAATTTAAAAAAATTTTTTTTAAACAAAACAAGGTGAATGGAAACAAACATCATCTCAAAGAAAACTCTTTAATTTTTTCAAACTTTCTATCAGATCAATTGCCCACCCCAAGGACTTTATAAATTGGAAAACACTTTACAGATGGAGATTTTTGTTGGTGGCAATGGTGGCAGTGACTGTGGTGTTACTATCATCTGTGTTATTAATATTATCATTAATCTAGGTGATCACGCAATTGCAGAGTGGTGGAATTTGAGAAAGGCTGGATAGATCTGTATTCGAACCCCGATCTGTGCATTTATGAAATGTTCGGCTAGAACCCTGTACTCCCGTTTTTTGAGTATCAGTTTCCTCTCTTAAGAAACTGTTAATATAATACCTCTCTTACAAGGATTAGATTAGAAGGGATTAGATGGGTAAGGATTAGAAACAGTGTCAATGAAGTGCCTAGCATAATGCCCAAACATTGACACACAGTAGATGTTCAATAAATTATAATTATAAATTTAAAAAAATAAATTATTTTGCTGTCATTAGTATAAGTAAATGATTGCAAATAGAAAATAATAGAATGACACTAACATACTGCTTGGTATCTAGCCTGCACTTAATAAATCCCTTTGCATCACCTTCACCATACCACCTCCATCACCGCCATGATGCTAAGATGTCCCTTTTCTTTTTCCTTTGGTCCTTCTGTCTTTTCACTGTCTTTCCTTCCAATTTAGGAGCAACTGCAACTAGGAATCTTTAGCAAGCTGTCTCTAAGGCAAGTTTATCGTTTATCTTTTTTTTTCAGAGAAACTTGTTTTCCACTTTAGCAGAATGTATTTTGTCTAGAATAAATAAGCCAAAATATAAAGTTCGAAATATTCATTTTCAATGTATTATGGCTTAATTCTCTTCAAATATTTGAGAATCCATGAAAAAGAAAATTTAAATTCTCTCGTGTTTTTCAATCAGGAAATATGGGTTTTCTGTAATTTGTCTTAAATAATCAATATTTGTCAACATTTCTGTTCTCTCCAGAGGGTAGTAATTAGAACTGAGTAGTAAATTATCATTAATGTACATAAATGTAAGTGTCATATGTATCTTGTAAAACAAACATCTGGTGAAATTCCTGAGTGAATCTATACATTATAAAATGGAAAGCATTTTTCAATGTTTCCTAAAAGCCTAAATAACTTTTATTTCCTTGCTAAAATTGGGGGCTTTCTAAATAACATTATTTTTAGTTTATAATCTTCATATTTTTCCATGGCTCCACATTGTCCCATCCTTCCTTCCCTCCATATGTCTGAAACACAGTAATTTAAAACAGCAAGCTTATGTTAATTACCAGAGACAAGTGTTAATGGATTTTAATTTTGCTTTATTAGAATTTATGCAAATTTCACTGTGTTGAGATTCCAAATAAAATCCTTACAGTCACAGCTTCTTTTTTTTTTTTCTTTTGCTGTTAACTTTACTTTGTAGAAGGGAAGGAGGAAAGTTTTAATTAGTATTTGGTGACAGGAACTGTTGATAGCAATATTCTTATAATGAGAAATAGGTGCCACAAAATTATCTTTAAAACTGTGTGGCTCAGTGGGTTGAGCTACTGCCTTCGGCTCAGGTCATGACCTCAGGGTCCTGGGATGGAGCCCCGCATCGGGCTCTCTGCTTGGTGGGGAGCCTGCTTCTCCCTCTCTCTCTGCCTGCTGCTCTGCCTACTTGTGGTCTCTGTCTGTCAGATAAACAAATAAATAAAATCTTTAAAAAAACAAAACAAAACTGTGTGAGTTTCATAATTTGTTAATTAGCATTGATGTCTTTCCTCAAAAGAGTCAAATATTCAGCTATACTTGATAAGCTTACTCATTTTTTATAATCTTAATGACCATTTATTTGTTTTTTTCTTGATCAAAGTGTGTGCGTTGTTTTACACTCAATAACATTCTTTTAATTTTGTCCAGTGGATCCCATGCCACAGATTTATTAGAAAGTCGTTTGGGTACTTCATAAATGCTCTGCAAAATGAAGAATGGAAGAATTTTAGATATATTCCTGGCTCTAAAATTATCATTTTCATATTATCCCAGAGATAAACATAAGGTTGAGTTTCTAATATTCAAAATTATTCAAAAATACTTTCTATTTGCGTAGCTTTTTCCACAGTGCGTTCACAGAAACCCTAAATTTTAAATTCTCAGAATAACCCCACAATAAAGTAAGGCCTCTTATCTCCACTTTCCACATTAGGAAACAGAAGAACTAGCTAGTGCCCAGGCTCCTACACCTAGTAGGCTTGGATTGGAAGTGACCAAAAGCAGAGTGTTCTTTCTTTTCCACCATGGGTGCTTTCAATAATCAAGCTCAATATTGAGGTAAATAGGACCTTGCATAGAAGTAACTTCTCAAATACCTGTATCTGGTGGTTTCAAAAATATTTCCAGAGGCGCCTGGGTGGCTCAGTGGGTTAAGCCGCTGCCTTCGGCTCAGGTCATGGTCTTGGGGTCCTGGGATCGAGTCCCGCATCAGGCTCTCTGCTCAGCGGGGAGCCTGCTTCCCTCTCTCTCTCTCTCTCTCTGCCTGCCTCTCTATCTACTTGTGATCTCTCTCTGTCAAATAAATAAAATAAAATCTTTAAAAAAAAAAGAAGTAGTAAACAGTTTAAAAAAAAATATTTCCATAAATTCTTAGATATTTCTCCCTTCAAAAGGTGGGGTTTAATTCTCCTCTCCTGAAGAGAGGGCTGGATTTTGTAGGTCATCTCTAACAAAAAGGACACACAGAAATGAAAGTCCATCACTTCTGAAATTAGGTTATAAAAAGACTGCAGCTTCTGTCTTGGGGGATCTTGCTTTGATCACTCACTCTGGAAGAAACTAACTGCTTTTTCCTGAGGACACTCAGGCAATCTTGTGGAGAGGCTTTTGTGAGGAACTAGGGCCGAGAGCCACATGAGTGGGTCTCCTCAGAAGATGGAGTCAAAGCGTCACATGGTACAGCCTCAGCCGACATCCTGCCTATACCTCATGAGAGACTCTGAGTCAGAAGCACCCAACTAAGCTACTCCTGAATTTCTGGCCCTCTGAATCTATGAGATATTGCTTGTTGCAAACCACTAAGTTTTGAGGTAATTCATTGCATAGCAATAGATAACTAATACCATGTGCTTGTCAGAGCATTTGATTCTTAGAAATAAGGCAAATAAATTAAGGAGGAAGGGATGCTGTTGCCCAGGGTCCCATAATTAGGGACTTGGACATTACAAATAAAACTAGAACATTTTTCAAACTCAGAAGGCAAAGAAAATACCAGATGGTGGCTTCTTGGGACTCCCATGACTTGTGGTACTTGTGGTTAAGAGCTGTGCCCTGGAATCAGAACTTTCTGGGTTAAAAGTTCGACTCTGGTATTTGCTATGTAACCTCTACAGATTGCTTTGCATTTTTATGCCTCAGTCTCCTCATATGTAAAATGCAAATATTCTTGTGAAGATTAAAAGTGATACCATATAAAAAGTACTTAATTCAGTTCCTCATACACACCGAAGGCTTGACAACTGCCAGAGACCACAATTAGCAGGAATAGCAACAGAATTGTAGGCGAGCATAGCAGAGTAGAATTGGGCTTTGTGAGAACAACACTTGGGGCGATGTTATGTCCTGGAATTCCCTGTGTGTTAAGGTTACAGGACTCAGAGGAGCTGAAGACTTACAGGAGGCCCTGAGACTCCACAGACCCTAGGACACATAGGACCTAGAGATTTCCTAATTCAGATAACCTGGTGACCAGGAAAGTCACTCGGTAGAGTCTCTGGAGTTGGTCACCCACAAAGCATGAGTTCAGAGTTCAGTAGTGATTCCCGTAATATCCTGAGAAGGATGGAAATGAGGATTGTGTGGAGTTTGGGCAGGAGCATGTGAGATCCTCTATGAGGTAAGAAACAGGGACATGTTGGGTCCATGACCGAGTATGAGAGCAGCTTGAAGCACAGTTGCAGTGTTGCTACCATTTGGGAATGGTGGCTTAGCTCTTGGGACAAAGACCAAAGTCTCTAGGATACAGAAAAATAAAGTCTATAATTCAACATTGCAGAATGGGTTTCCCAAGGTTGGGACATGATATGTTCTTTCACCTTGCCCTTGTTGTCTGTCTCAGACTTTTACCATTCATGCCCCCATTAAGTACTCCCTTCCTCCTCAGACCCTCTCTAAAATGTCCTCCCTAAACGGACAGTGCATGATCTTAAAAAGTAGGATTTGGAAATGGCAACAGTGACCATCATTATAATTAATGCCAGACGTCTTCAAAGACCCTCTTTCACCTACAAGTGAAACTAATTACTAGTCTTTTTCGCTGGAAGTCCCTGGCTGCGTTATGCAGGAGCAGTAACAGCTGGGTCATCCCTTGCAGTTTATTCTCCAAAGGTCTTGTAATCAATCTGTTTTGAATTCTATAGCCCACCCTTCCCCCCAGTACCTAAAAGAAATATTCAGGAAATAGAACCTAGTAAAATGATTTATAGCAGCCCACAGTCTGGTGAGGAACATGCTGGCATTGAGGCAATGAATTCCAGCCCCTTCTTTGCCATGGCCAGGTGTAAACAGAGTTAAAAGAACCAGGTACGAACCATGGCACTCCATCAAAACTCTTAAGGCAAACAATTGGAAAGAGAATGAACAACGCTAACCTTTAAAATTTTTATTTATGGAACACTTAAGGAAATGAAAGGATTTAAAGGAATTCTAGGGCTGGAAGAGGCCTTTGAGACCATGTTCATTTGACATCATTGTGCTATCCCTCCCCTTGCCACCCACCACCGTTGACTCCAAACAGCAGCAACAATGGAGGCTCCGAGGTCTTCCTGGGTCTCTCTGTGCTGGACAGACCAGAGGCCAGTCCTTTTGACTACTCATCGAATTCTCCTCCAACTACATGAAATTTTACAAAATGGAGATGGATGAGTCAAAGCAAGCTAAAACAGAATCCTTCTTCCTCAGACACAGCTTACAGATCCTGCTGCTTCTCTGGCCCTTCAGTTCTGAGAATCAAGAGAAGGACGATCAGTGCCACTCATACCTTAAACCTGACTTTGTCGTATGCCTGAAGGATTTGTTTGATGTGAAAATTTGTAAAGACAAATAAATAAATAAATAAAAATACCCTGAGAAAAGCTATAGCCACATCTGGACCATCTGTAGGTCTCCCTAGAAAGTGAATACAAATTATAAAGACTCTTCCTTGACAGGCAGTGTGTGACTGTGATTCTGACTAGTTTTCTTCCATCCAAATCAAGGTTTGGGTGAAGCCCTTCAAAAGGAGTGTCAGAGAATTATCTCTGATTGGCTCTAATTCCTCCTCTTCCTTCATCAATTTCCTCTTTGTCTTCCAACTCACCTCTTTTTTTTTAAGATTTTATTTATTTATTTGACAGAGATAGACACAACAAGAGAGGGAACACAAGCAGGGGAAGTGGGAGAAGGAAAAGCAGGCTTCCCGCCAAGCAGGGAGCCCGATATGGGGATCGATCCCAGGATGCTGGGATCATGACCTGAGCCGAAGGCAGAGGCTTAACCCACTGAGCCACCCAGGGACCCTTCCAACTCACTTCTATTTCAAAACTATCTTTGGGCATATCTGAAATCTCCCTTGTATCAGAACTGATGCACTATTCTCAAATAAGCCCCTTAGGTTGCAATCGTTCACACTTTTTATTTTTAATCTACATAGACCTAGGTAGTGATTTGAAATTGTATCTCTAGCCTTAGTTTCTTGCTACATAATAAATGCAATTGCTTGTGAATGTGCCTTCCCTATAATGTCTTCTGTGTTGCTTGCACTAAGACAGTTTTTTAATAAACTTCCCTTGTTTTTAACAAGAGAAAAAAAAAATGTATCTGAGTTGGATAGTGCCCACTCAAGTCATTCTCTCTCCCTCAGAACATGTTTTTGCTTGATTGTGCCATTTTGTTCACTGTTAAAAGTCTACGTACTGGGACTCCTGGGTGACTCAGTTGGTTAAGCATCTGGTTTTTGGTTTCAGCTGGGGTCATGATCTCAGGGTCCTGGGATCGAACCCCACATCAGGCTCCCTGCTCAGAACAGAGTCTGCTTGAGGATTCTCTCCCTCCTCCTCTGTACTTCCCCCCTCTCAAATAAATAAATAAATCTTTAAAAACAGCAACAACAACAACAACAACAAAAACCTCTACTTGCAGCCTGCAAGTAATATTAGCATTATTAGCTTTCTTATTGGTGTCATTGCCTGACTAGTCAATTCTTGCTTTATTCTCTGTATTTATTCCTGAAAGGGTGTCAAAGGTTGGCTTCAAACACCATGCTCCTAAAATCCTTCAGACACCCCAGAGCAAAAATAGAACAGATGGAGATGAAGCAAAACAAGGAGCATGCAGAAGTGAAAAGAGAAGAAAAATGAGAACCTACGTAAAGATGGGGTTCCTTCCTGACTTGGTGGATAGCCATCTCTGCCCACCTGCTGGAGCCAAGGCCATGGTCAGCAGGATAAAGAATAAGAGATAGACCAAATAAGTCCTGGGTGTGAGAAAAAGGCAAATTGTTGACTGGAAAGGTGTCAGCATCTATTTTTTAACAGATCAGGAATTTTATAGGAATAGGACTTATCACTAAGATTATGCTTTTTTTAGCACCTTTTACAACAGTGGTTCTAAATTTTAAGCATATATAAGAATCACCTGGGGAGCTGGCTCAGTATTAGATTTCAAAGTCTCCCTCAGAGATGCTGATCAGCCAAGTCTTCAGTGAGGCTCGGGAATCTGAATTTTTTAGGTGATGATTCTGATCCAGGCAATCTTACGACTATAGCTTTAAAAGTATGTTCTACAGTAAAACTACCCATTATTAGAAAGGAAGAAAGGAAATGAGAAGGGGAGGATGAAATAATAGAAAAAGTATATATTTGTCTCTGCCCCTGTTCCTCTCTTCCTGGCACAGAGCTCCTAACATCCTTGTAATTTCCTAGGTGATAAGAACACTAGGAATAGCTTTTGTTTTAATATTTGGTCTTTGACCCCAACCCTGACACAGGGCTCCTAAATCCCTTGGAATTCCCTAGGTCATGGGAATGTCTTTTGTTCTAGTGAGACAACTTTTGCTGGAGTCCTGGTCAGATGGGGAACCAGTCACTAGAAAGATCAAGTCATGATTAGAAGCTTGAAAATTTCCACCCCTCCTCTCATCCTCCAGAAGGAGAGAAGGACTGGAGACTGAGTTAGTTAATGATCCATAATGCTTCCATGATGAAGGCTCCATAAAAATTCCAAAAGTATGGAGTTCAGAGAGTTTTGGGGTTGGTGAACTGGTGGAGGTCCTGAGAGATATGCCTGGAGAACACAAGGAACCTCTGAGTCCCTTCCCACAGTCTTTGTCCTTTGTGTCTCCATATTTAGCTGTACTTCTGTATCATTATGATGCCCTTTCTAATAAACCAGTACACACGTTTCCCTGAGTTCTGTGAGAAATGCTGGCAAATTATTAAACCCAAAGAGTGGCTCCTGGGAACCCTGATTTATGGCCAGTTAGAAATACAGGTGACCACCTGGGGCTGGGAATGAACCTCTGGAGTGGGGACAGTCTTGTGGAACTGAGCCCTTAACCCACCTGTGGGATCTGACGCTATCTCCCAGCAGATAGTGGTAGAACTGAATGGGATTATACGACATCCAGCTGACGTCACAGAGAACTGCTTGACATGTGGAGAACCCACACATCTGGAATCAAAAGTGTTGGAAGAGTAAAGAGAAACACATGGGAGGAGTCTGTTCTTCCTAGACATGGACGGAGAGAGATAAAAGTAAAAGTTACTTATTAAAAGATGTTTTCTTTTTTTCCAAATCTGAAATCCCTAAAAATATATGGAAAAACCCAAAATGTAATAAAAGCTCAGGTAAACAGAAACTGAGCTCTTGTATACATTAATAATCTATTTTAATAGAATCTGGGTAGATTGTTTAACTTAAAAAAAAATGAATAAAATCCAGTAGTCCATTTTTATGAAGGATTGCTTTCCTGTGCTGTGCACAATTTTATTTTTCAAAGAGAGCAAATGTGTTTTCCCGAAAAACAAAAGCAAGCGCCACACCATCAACTACTTCTTTTTACCCTTTTCATGAAAACAATTCCCAGCCAAATACATTTAGCACATTCGGGCTTTGATCTCCAATTTCAACTAACCAGTAGGGTAATAGTTACATTTGAGGTCACGGTGAGGTCTTGACCTCCCTTATAGCTTTTTTCTTCAAGGAAACTTCCATTCTCATCACCAGCTTTCAAATAGTCCACTAGTTACCCAAGTTTTAATACCTAACATCAGAGCAAATAAATGTGAGCCTGAGTAAGTGCCAGCAGCAGTCACTAAAATATGATTTTCCCATTTGGTTTCTTATTAGACTGTGGATACTGTAAAGGTGGCTAAATTCTTGAGCAGCAAGGATGACACATTTTCACAGCATTAAGCTTTCCGTGCATGTTTTATATGTGTACACAAGTAAATTAGGCATTTGACATTGTATTGTAATGTATTGTATTGTCTTCATTTCTTTAAAAGTTCCACTATTCATTTTCTAGAAAGAGCAGATCATCGATTTATTCTGAAGGAAAAACTAACTTCCCAATCAAAGCCCACAATATCATATTGGGAGATGGAATTATAAATGGGAACACCGAAAAAAAAAAAAAAAACTCATTCAAAAATGGTTTCTACATTCAAACGCTTAAAAAATAAAAAGAAGAAAAAAAAAAGAAAAAAACTTGGTTGAGAATTGGCACATGCAAATTTTGCTGCCTGACTTCCCCATGACTGATTACAGCTGGTGGAGAGTTCATAAAAGAGCAAAGCTAACTGTCAAAGCCCATTAGCAGCTGCAAAGGGGGAGACAAAAGAATAATACCACCATTATTATTTATAGTTGTTCATTGGGGTGAGTTGAGTCCTACTTTTTCCTACCTGAGCAGGGGAGAGAACATGTCATCTCTAAACATTGCATTTATATCCCAATACTGTGTTTTTGTCCCATCTTCGCATCTGGTAGAGCTTTAAGATGTTTATCTCTAATAAAAGTGAGCAAAAAAGATGCCAAAATAAAAAAATGTTTTGAAGTTGTTAATTGTCTATAGCATTCTATGACTAAATATATCTCAATTAAATAAATGAATAGAAAATATAGTTTTTGGAATCAGATTTGTGTTTGTGTATGTTTGGGTGATGTTGAACTGTATGATACTGAGGGAATAAAATGATGAGTAAAAAATATAAGGCCCTCACCTTCACAGAGCTTACAATCAAGTAGGCAAGGCAGATATTAATCTAAATGTCTATTTATCGCATGTGGTGACCTGAAAATAATATTTGAAAATACAATACACGGAAGCTAGTTTAGAGAATCAGGGAAGACTTAGCTAAAGAAGTGATACTGAGTTGCACTTGAAAAGGGGAGTAGGAGTTAACTAACTCCTAGTTGGTTGATGAAGAGAGTTAAATGAAGAGAGTCTGAGAAGGGAAGCAGCGAGGACCTTACAGGTGGGACCAAAATATCTGTGATGGCCAAAGCCAATAGGATCATGATGTGTCCAAGAGGAAGTTCATGAGGCTGGAACACACAAAGCTGAGGGGACACACGCAAGTCCAGGGCGGGCCAGCGGGACACACAGGGAGTCCCACTGAAAGGTTTTAAGTCAGTGTGGGTGCATGAGCACCCATGTGGACCCTCTCACATTGTACTTGAAAGATTTGGGAAAAGGGTAGGACATGATCATAGTTGCACTTCAACTCAATGATAGTGGCTGGGACAGGGAAAAGAAGTTGACGTGAGGATCAGAGTACATGTGTCGCTTAGGTAGGAAGCTAATGGCTTGGTCCCCAATCAAAGGTAATGGAAAATTGCCCTGAAATGATCAGGAATGAAACTGACTCAGATCTGGGTGAATGGCCCCCGGGGACAGTGGACAAGGACCAGGTTTTTAGGGAGAAAAGATAGGTTATATCTTTGATTTTGAACCTGTTGAGTTTGAGATAACCATGTAGAGATAAGAAGAGATAGCTGACTAGTATAGATTAAGAGCCCTAGAGGCAGACCCAGACTAAAGTTATTTGAGTGGTGAGATGAGTTCAAAGAATATAGAAGATTTTAATATACAGAGACTGACGGACATTCCAGAAAGAAATGTGTGATCATACTAAAGGGGGGACATAGAGAATCTGCTCTTTCATTAGCCACTAATGTAAAATATTTTTTATAACATAATTTAATCAAGACTTTAAAAAAAATTGGGCGCTAAAAGCCATCAATCCATTATTCCCTTTCTGTAGTCCAATGGAATGTTAATTTTAGAGTAGACGCACATAATAGATGGAGTAACTGCCTTATAAAGACTGAGTTCCTCCATCCTATGAAATTTACAACCTCTCTTTTCCTATAATCACAATTTATCCAAAGATTTCCAGAATTTCCTTCAGAATTATGCTTCTCTTTTAAAGGCAAAAATGCCTTTTAGGCTTCTCAACTATTTCCATAATTTGTTAAAATATTTGGTTGATTTTTGTTTTTGTTTTCTTACTCCAATCCAATGTACAGAACACCAGCTTGATTGGGTAAATCTACTATTAATAAAAGCTTGCAAATGAGATCATTCTTTATTAAATGAGTTTGTACAAGCTTTTAATTAAGTTCGGTCTCATTGATTGTATGTGAATGTGCTTTCTTGAGAGGAAAAGAAGTTTTGGAGAGAAGTAAGCTTGCAGGGACTTGCAGGAGGAAGCTTATCTTATCTCTGCATCATGGACCACAGGTGTCAAATAAGTGAATGTCATTTCTCATATGTGTTGTCGTGGAAAAAGCTGAGAAAATGACTCTTCTAGAAAACACCAAACTTTTGAACTCCCCCACAGGGTGTATGAATAATAATACACACATTTCTCATTTTATGCAGGTCAGAAGAAAAATATTTTAAACGTTCCAAGTTATTTCCTAAGTCATTACAAATAGGAGGTTGATCTGCAGTTTTTCAGTTACAACAAAACAACAAACTTTGAAAGCAGCATTTATTAACTTTTTTTTTAACTGAGGACAAACTAAAAAGTACAAGTAGAATTACCTTTTGCAAACTCCTTGCAAAACAATTCAAATATCTAATTTAATTGCTTAATCCAATGTGACATGAAAGAGAATGCCATCAACACAGATTCATTTAACTGAGCACTCAGTGAAATTACACTCAAGAAACTGGCTACGGGTTTGAGGGGGTTTTTGTGTGGCAAAGCTTAGAGCACTGACTGTGTCCTTAACACATTTCTCATCGTCCTGAAGGTATCAAACACAATACATATTGCAAGAGATTATAAAAAAAAATTTTTTTCACTAGTTAAAGAGATTTTTAGAGGGTTTCCTTGTTGACATAAAGTCCATGTTGGAGGCATAGACTCTTGAAAGATGGCATAATATTGAATGCAACTAGTAAATTATAACATTTCTTATTCAATGCCAGGAATGCTATTTTATTTGAATGTATATCTTATTCCAAAGTGATTAGCATTATAAACTTACTATTTGATAAATTTTCTCATGATTAGAAACATGAAAGTATGCCAGTATTTTAGGATAGGTTCCATACCGTCATCAGCTTAGTAAATTTTTCTGAGCACTTTTCATGTTCAGGTTCTACTCTAGATTCAGAGAACCCCGAGATATTAAACAGAAACAGCCCCTTCTATCAAGGGCCAAAATTCTCCTGGAAGAGAACAAGACACAAACAAACTCGGTAACTACCTTACAGAAGCAGAGTGGTAGGACCAGGAACGTGATCAGTGATGACTTTATAAAGATGTAAATTTTGAATATAAATTTAAAAACCAAATAAGAATTTGGCAGATACACAATTTGCAGAAAGGCATTGCAGGGAAAGGACATAATATTTCGCAGTAAGGACAGTGGCACCTAAAAAAGCTCATATGTTTACAGAGTCTTAGGTAATTATGGGTCACTGGAATTCAGGAAGAACCCAAAGGGCATTGTACCAGAAAAGTAGATTTGCAAGTCAGTTATAAGAGCATACACTTGAAGTTAGCAGGCCACTAAAGAATTTGCATAGTAAGTGACAGGCTTTTATTTGGGTTTTAAAAAGATGACCCCAGTGCAAGGAGTGTATGTTGTCTATGAATTAATAAAAATCTCAATTCTTCCCAATAATTTAAGTTTTAATGAAATTGAATTCAAGTGCCAATAATTTTATTTATTAATTTTAATAAAATAAATAAATAAAATAATAAATAAATTTTATTTATTAAATTGTATTAAATTTAATTTTAATTAAATCAAATGAATAAATTTATTAAATAAATGAATAAATTTAATAATAAAATGATAGTATGAAATAGACAAATAATGAATTAATAAATAAATAAATTTTAAAATAAAATAAATAATAAATAATTTTATTTATTATCTTATTTTGCATTGGTGGACTAAATGTGACAGTCGTTTTCAAATTTATATCTTTACATTAAATCTCTCATTTGATCCTGCAAATTAAAGAAGTAAATATAATTATGCCTGTTTATCATATATGAATTTGGAAGGCAGGCAAGTTAAATAACTTATCCAAAACTACTCCGACCCCATAGCTTATTCTCTTCAAATTATGATATATGATGTTTTGGTGGCAATATTTACAATGTCAGAAATTTTTGAAGAATTTAAATGCGAAGCTAAGGAAGAATTGATACATAAATTATGGTATAGTCATTCAAATGATATTGTATAATCATAAAAACACATTTTGAAACATAATGACACGGAAAAATACTTGTAATGTGATGATAAATAGAAAAGAAAAGCATGTGAAAAGTAGACTTATATTATCTAATTAAAAGGAAAAGGAAGAAGGAAAAAGAAAAAGATGATGAGAAGTATGAGGAAAAGAGTAAGATTGGAGCTTACAAGGTGGGAAAGACAAAGGAAATATTTTAAGATATATTCGTAGTGTTTATTCTGGAGTGGTGTAGTCATGGGCCAGTTTTATTTTCTTCTTTCTAGGCATTTGGTTTTTATATTTTCTGTAAGATGTATGCAATTCTATCATTAGAAAAAAAGGAATGTATTTTTTCTCAATAATTTTTTTTTTAAAGAATTATCTTTGCAGGGCACCAGGAAATTCATATAACATAAAAGTAACTCTTTTAAAGTGAAAAATTTAGTAGCATGTAGTACATTCGAGAAATTGTAAAACTACTACCACTAAAGGGAAATTTACACATTACATATTAAGAAGCTGCTTTTCTTTTCTGCCCACCACTAGCCTCTACTAATCTACATTCTATCTCTATGGATATGCCCAGACTGAATGTTTCAAATAAATAGAATCATACATTATGTGACCTTCTTTATTTGGTTTCCTTTCCTTAGCATGCTGTCACATGAATCAGTACCGTTCTTTTTTCCATTTTATTTATTTTTTCAGCGTAACAGTATTCATTCTTTTTGCACAACACCCAGTGCTCCATGCAAAATGTGCCCTCCCCATTACCCACCACCTGTTCCCCCAACCTTCCACCCCTGACCCTTCAAAACCCTCAGGTTGCCCCAACCTCCCACCCCTGACCCTTCAAAACCCTCAGGTTGTTTTTCAGAGTCCATAGTCTCTTATGGTTCGCCTCCCCTCTCCAATGTCCATAGCCCGCTCCCCCTCTCCCAATCCCACCTCCCCCCAGCAACCCCCAGTTTGTTTTGTGAGATTAAGAGTCATTTATGGTTTGTCTCCCTCCCAATCCCATCTTGTTTCATTGATTCTTCTCCTATCCTCCTACCCCCCCATGTTGCTTCTCCATGTCCTCATATCAGGGAGATCATATGATAGTTGTCTTTCTCCAATTGACTTATTTCACTAAGTATGATACGCTCTAGTTCCCTCCACGTCGTCGCAAATGGTAAGATTTCATTTCTTTTGATGGCTGCATAGTATTCCATTGTGTATATATACCACTTCTTCTTGATCCATTCATCTGTTGATGGACATCTAGGTTCTTTCCATAGTCTGGCTATTGTAGACATTGCTGCTATAAACATTCGGGTACACGTGCCCCTTCGGATCACTATGTTTGTATCTTTAGGGTAAATACCCAGTAGTGCAATGGCTGGGTCATAGGGTAGTTCTATTTTCAACATTTTGAGGAACCTCCATGCTGTTTTCCAGAGTGGTTGCACCAGCTTGCATTCCCACCAACAGTGGAGGAGGGTTCCCCTTTCTCCACATCCTCGCCAGCATCTGTCATTTCCTGACTTGTTAATTTTAGCCATTCTGACTGGTGTGAGGTGATATCTCATTGTGGTTTTGATTTGTATTTCCCTGATGCCGAGTGACGTGGAGCACTTTTTCATGTGTCTGTTGGCCATCTGGATGTCTTCTTTGCAGAAATGTCTGTTCATGTCCTCTGCCCATTTCTTTTTTTTTTTTTTAATTTATTTATTTTTATTTGTTTATTTACAGCATAACAGTGTTCATTGTTTTGGCATCACACCCAGTGCTCCATGCAGTACGTGCCCTCCTCATTACCCACCACCTGGTCCCTCAACCTCCCAACCCCCCCACCCCCCCGCCGCCCCTTCATAACCCTCTAGTTGTTTCTCAGGATTGGATTGTTTGTTCTTTGGGTGTTGAGTTTGCTAAGTTCCTTATAGATTTTGGATACTAGCCCTTTATCTGATATGTCGTTTGCAAATATCTTCTCCCATTCTGTCAGTTGTCTTTTGGTTTTGTTAACTGTTTCCTTTGCTGTGCAAAAGCTTTTGATCTTGATGAAATCCCAATAGTTCATTTTTGCTCTTGCTTCCCTTGCCTTTGCCATTGTTCCTAGGAAGATGTTGCTACGGCTGAGGTCGAAGAGGTTGCTGCCTGCATTCTCCTCAAGGATTTTGATGGATTCCTTTCTCACATTGAGGTCCTTCATCCATTTGGAGTCTATTTTCGTGTGTGGTGTAAGGAAGTGGTCCAATTTCATTTTTCTGCATGTGGCTGTCCAATTTTCCCAGCACCATTTATTGAAGAGGCTGTCTTTTTTCCATTGGACATTCTCTCCTGCTTTGTCGAAGATTAGTTGACCATAGAGTTGAGGGTCGATTTCTGGGCTCTCTATTCTGTTCCACTGATCTATGTGTCCGTTTTTGTGCCAGTACCATGCTGTCTTGATGATGACAGCTTTGTAATAGAGCTTGAAGTCCGGAATTGTGATGCCACCAACTTTGGCTTTGTTCTTCAATATTCCTTTCGCTATTCGAGGTCTTTTCTGGTTCCATATAAATTTTAGGATTATTTGTTCCATTTCTTTGAAAAAAATGGATGGTATTTTGATAGGGATTGCATTAAATGTGTAGATTGCTTTAGGTAGCATAGACATTTTCACAATATTTATTCTTCCAATCCAGGAGCATGGAACATTTTTCCATTTTTTTGTGTCTTCCTCAATTTCTTTCATGAGTACTTTATAATTTTCTGTGTATAGATTCTTAGTCTCTTTGGTTAGGTTTATTCCTAGGTATCTTATAGTTTTGGGTACAATTGTAAATGGGATTGACTCCTTAATTTCTCTTTCTTCAGTCTTGTTGTTGGTGTACAGAAATGCAACTGATTTCTGTGCATTGATTTTATATCCTGACACTTTGCTGAATTCCTGGACAAGTTCTAGCAGTTTTGGAGTGGAGTCTTTTGGGTTTTCCACATATAGTATCATATCATCTGCGAGGAGTGATAGTTTGACTTCTTCTTTACCGATTTGGATGCCTTTAATTTCTTTTTGTTGTCTGATTGCTGAGGCTAGGACTTCTAGTACTATGTTGAATAGCAGTGGTGATAATGGACATCCCTGCCGTGTTCCTGACCTTAACGGAAAAGCTTTCAGTTTTTCTCCATTGAGAATGATATTTGCGGTGGGTTTTTCATAGATGGCTTTGATAATATTGAGGTATGTGCCCTCTATCCCTATACTTTGAAGAGGTTTGATCAGGAAGGGATGCTGTACTTTGTCAAATGCTTTTTCAGCATCTATGGAGAGTATCATATGGTTCTTGTTCTTTCTTTTATTGATGTGTTCTATCACATTGATTGATTTGCGGATGTTGAACCAACCCTGCAGCCCTGGAATAAATCCCACTTGATCATGGTGAATAATCCTTTTAATGTACTGTTGAATCCTATTGGCTAGTATTTTGGTGAGAATTTTTGCGTCTGTGTTCATCAAGGATATTGGTCTGTAGTTCTCTTTTTTGGTGGGATCCTTGTCTGGTTTTGGGATCAAGGTGATGCTGGCCTCATAGAATGAGTTTGGAAGTTTTCCTTCCATTTCTATTTTTTGTAACAGTTTCAGGAGAATAGGAATTAGTTCTTCTTTAAATGTTTGGTAGAATTCCCCTGGGAAGCCGTCTGGCCCTGGGCTTTTGTTTGTTTGGAGATTTTGGATGACTGTTTCACTCTCCTTACTGGTTATGGGCCTGTTCAGGTTTTCTATTTCTTCCTGGTTCAGTTGTGGTAGTTTATATGTCTCTAGGAATGCATCCATTTCTTCCAGATTGTCCAATTTGTTGGCGTAGAGTTGCTCATAGTATGTTCTTATAATTGTCTGTATTTCTTTGGTGTTAGTTGTGATCTCTCCTCTTTCATTCATGATTTTATTGATTTGGGTCCTTTCTCTTTTCTTTTTGATGAGTCTGGCCAGGGGTTTATCAATCTTATTGATTCTTTCAAAGAACCAGCTCCTAGTTTCATTGATTTTTTCTATTGTTTTTTTGGTTTCTATTTCGTTGATTTCTGCTCTGATCTTTATGATTTCTCTTCTCCTGCTGGGTTTAGGGTTTCTTTCTTGTTCTTTCTCCAGCTCCTTTACGCGTAGGGTTAGATTGTGTACTTGAGACCTTTCTTGTTTCTTGAGAAAGGCTTGTACCGCTATATATTTTCCTCTCAGGAGTGCCTTTGCTGTGTCCCACAGATTTTGAACTGTTGTGTTTTCATTATCATTTGTTTCCATGAATTTTTTCAATTCTTCTTTAATTTCCTGGTTAACCCATTCATTCTTTAGAAGGATGCTGTTTAGTCTCCATGTATTTGGGTTCTTTCCAGCTTTCCTCTTGTGATTGAGTTCTAGCTTCAGAGCATTGTGGTCTGAAAATATGCAGGGAATAATCCTAATCTTTTGATACCGGTTGAGACCTGATTTGTGACCCAGGATGTGATCTATTCTGGAGAAGGTTCCATGTGCACTAGAGAAGAATGTGTATTCTGTTGCTTTGGGATGAAATGTTCTGAATATATCTGTGATGTCCATCTGATCCAGTGTGTCATTTAAGGCCTTTATTTCCTTGTTGATCTTTTGCTTGGGTGATCTGTCCATTTCAGTGAGGGGAGTGTTCAAGTCGCCTACTATTATTGTATTATTATTGATGTGTTTCTTTAATTTTGTTATTAATTGGTTGATATAGTTGGCTGCTCCCACGTTAGGGGCATAGATATTTAAAATGGTTAGATCTTCTTGTTGGACAGACCCTTTGAGTAGGATATAGTGTCCTTCCTCATCTCTTATTATAGTCTTTGGCTTAAAATCTAATTGATCTGATATAAGGATTGCCACCCCAGCTTTCTTCTGATGCCCATTAGCATGGTAAATTGTTTTCCACCCCCTCACTTTAAATCTGGAGGTGTCTTCACATCTAAAATGAGTTTCTTGTAGGCAACATACTGATGGGTTTTGTTTTTTTATCCATTCTGATACCCTGTGTCTTTTGATTGGGGCATTTAGCCCATTAACATTCAGGGTAACTATTGAGAGATATGATTTAGTGCCATTATTAGCCTGTAAGGTGACTGTTACTGTATATTGTCTCTGTACCTTTCTGATCTACTACTTTTAGGCTCTCTCTTTGCTTAGAGGACCCCTTTCAATATTTCCTGTAGAGCTGGTTTGGTGTTTGCAAATTCTTTCAGTTTTTGTTTGTCCTGGAAGCTTTTGATCTCTCCTTCTATTTTCAATGATAGCCTAGCTGGATAGAGTATTCTTGGCTGCATGTTTTTCTCGTTGAGTGCTCTGAATATATCATGCCAGCTCTTTCTGGCCTGCCAGGTCTCTGTGGATAAGTCTGCCGCCAATCTAATATTTTTACCATTGTATGTTACAGACTTCTTTTCTCGGGCTGCTTTCAGGATTTTCTCTTTGTCACTAAGACTTGTAAATTTTACTATTAGGTGACGGGTTGTGGACCTATTCTTGTTGACTTTGAGGGGGGTTCTCTGCATCTCCTGGATTTTGATGCTTGTTCCCTTTGCCATATTAGGGAAATTCTCTCCAATGATTCTCTCCAATAGACCTTCTGCTCCCCTCTCTGTTTCTTCTTCTTCTGGAATCCCAATTATTCTAATGTTGTTTCGTCTTATGGTGTCACTTATCTCTCGAATTCTCCCCTCATGGTCCAGTAGCTGTTTGTCCCTCTTTTGCTCGGCTTCCTTATTCTCTGTCATTTGGTCTTCTATATCACTAATTCTTTCTTCTGCCTCATTTATCCTAGCAGTGAGAGCCTCCATTTTTGATTGCACCTCATTAATAGCTTTTTTGATTTCAACTTGGTTAGATTTTAGTTCTTTAATTTCTCCAGAAAGGGCTTTAATATCTCCAGAGAGGGTTTCTCTAATATCTTCCATGCCTTTTTCGAGCCCGGCTAGAATGTTCAGAATCGTCATTCTGAACTCTTGATCTGACATATTACCCATGTCTGTGTTGATTAGGTCCCTAGCCTTTGGTACTGTCTCTTGTTCTTTTGTTTGTGGTGATTTTTTCTGCCTTGTCATTTTGTCCAGATAAGAGGATATGAAGGAGCAAATAAACTACTAAAAGGGTGGCAAAGACCCCGGAAAAATGCGCTGTAACCAAATCAGAAGAGACCCCAAATTGTGGGGGGGAGAAAGGGGATAAAAACAGGTTCTTTCAGAAAGTGGTTGATTTTCTGTTTCTAGAGTTGCTGTTCTTCTTCTCTTCGCTCTCCCGTTGGATTTGTAGGTGTTTGCAATGTTTAGATAAGCTATCGAGCTGATCTCCTGCTACCTGATGTAGTCTCAGGCTGCTACTTCTCCGCCATCTTGACCCCTCCCCTGCTGTCACGTGGGCCTTCTCGCCTTCGGGTAGGATGCACAGGAATCATTCAGACAGATTTTAGGTGAGGAACTTATTCCATATTTAGCTGTGGGTTCTGGGTTTGTGGGAGCCCAGACCCTCTCAGGTCGCCATCTTGAACAGGAACTGGACGGTTTCTTCAGTACCGTTCTTTTTTATGGCTGAATAATACTCCATTGCACAGATATACCACCATTTGTTTCTCCATTCGTCCTTTGATGGGCATTTGAACTGTTTCCACCATTTAGCTACTGTAACAATACTATTATGAGTGATGATTCTTTGAAAGATCCATAAGAGCTCTTGATTGCTGAAAGTTTTATTTAAACATAGAATTTTGTATATAGAAGTATAAGAATCAAATATCAAAATAGAATAAAATAACAAATTATTAGCTGCCAAATAATCAGAATTATCAAGTAAGTTATTTTCTTTTTTTTTTTTTAAAGATTTTATTTTATTTATTTGACAGAGAGAGATCACAAGTAGATAGAGAGGCAGGCAGAGAGAGAGAGAGGGAAGTAGGCTCCCTGCTGAGCAGAGAGCCCAATGCGGGACTCGATCCCAGGACCCCAAGATCATGACCTGAGCCGAAGGCAGCGGCTTAACCCACTGAGCCACCCAGGCGCCCCGTAAGTTATTTTCTTTATGGTAATAGTCATTGTGCAGATGAAAAGAACGGGACATCTAAATTTTAAACAAATATCTATAAAATTCGGGGCGCCTGGGTGGCTCAGTGGTTTAAGCCTCTGCCTTCGGCTCAGGTCATGATCTCAGGGTCCTGGGATCAGGCCCCGTATCGGGCTCTCTGCTCAGCGGGGAGCCTGCTTCCTCCCTCTCTCTCTGCCTGCCTCTCTGCCTGCTTGTGATCTCTGTCTGTCAAATAAATAAAAATAAAATATTAAAAAAATATATCTATAAAATTCAGGGAAATTGTAAGATGGATCAGTTTTTTTGTGGGGTAAATTTGAAAAGACTTGACAGAGAGTCAAGCAAGTAACTGTAGAAGTCTATGACTACGGATGTGACCAAGAGGGCCACTGACTCTTTCCTTCACCACGCCCAACCCCTTCACCCAAGTGAGGTGTCTCTATTTTGCTTCACGTACACTTCAGCACAAAACTCTTCCCTTATCAGTTTCAATTCGCATCAACTCTTAAGTGAATGTTCATAAAATTTCTGAAGAAACAAAGGGGGGTCACAATGAAGAACCGGTGTCTTTTTTCTACCAAAAGTCTGCCTCCTCCCCAGCTCCCAAACCCATATCAGCTCCCACACCACCTGTTCTAATAAATAAGCATGCTACTCACATCCTCTTTCTTCAGAAAGCTGGGTGACAGCCACGTTCCAGACGGGTGTTGGTTTTGACCCAAAATGTCTGACTACTGTCATTACAAACAACTAAAGTGGCTGTCCCTAAGGGGAATTCTGGTGAGTTAGATTTCTTTATTATACACTGAAACACAGAGTACAGGCGAGGAGGAATTCTTACTCACAGGGAAGGTAGACGAGAAGATAAATGATAAGAACCCGAAGAAGAGCACTAGACGAGCACTAGAGGCAAGAGCTGGTCTGACACAGAAGAGCTCCTATAATGAGCAGACATAAGAAGGAGGCAGAAAGAAGAGGGGGAAATCAGGACTGGCAGAAACTGAGCCTTTCTGTTTCCCCAGGAGGTTGTGACTTCTTTCATCATAAGAAGATAAGAAGAAGGAAATAATTGTTATGCTGGATTTATTAAACTGGAACTCACTTTCCAATGGAAACAACATGGAAAAGTTGGTGTGGGGTCAAGATTTTCCTCCTTGGGACAACACAAAGACTAGCCATAAAGGCCTTTATTTCTCTCATGGTGAAATTTAGTAAAGACTTCTGTATAACAAAATGTGTGAATAACGGATATAAAAAGATAGATTGGGGATTACATGTTGTCATTATATTTAGTTAACACACAGGCACACAGGCACCTAAAGGGCACATAAAAATTTGTAAGAGAAATACTAAGACCACAATACAAAACTACCAAAGACCTTAACTACCTGAAAGGAGAATTTACAAATAAAAGAAACATAAAAAGAAAGATCTAACGTCAGAATTTATTTATTTTTTATTTTTTAACCTCAGAATTTAAGAAATACAATTAACCCAAAACCAAAATATGTTATACAGATGATATAAACAAAATTTTGTTTCTCAAAAATTTTGTTTCTCATGTTCATTGCTAGTGTCGACTAGAATGAAAATGCAATATTTAAGCATCATTGATGATAGTGCAACCTGGCACGATTTTGGAATTCAATGTGGAAATAAGAACTGGAAAAGTGTTTCTGCTCTTGGATATAGTCATTCCACTGCATAAAATGTCATGTAAGCCAAAAAATGGGAGAAAATGACATACACAAAAATGAGTATTGCAGCATTATTTATAAATACTTGGAAATAGTTCAGTAGATAAGTAGTGACAGAGACTAGAGTATAAACACTTTTTGAAATATAAGACACTAAAATGATCATTAGGAAGGCTATATATCAAAAGAGACAATGCTTATTTTGAGTTTAATTTAAAAAAAAAAAAGCAAAATATAAGGGCACCTAGGTAGCTCCATCCATTAAGCATCTGACTTTGACCCAGGTCATGATCTCAGAGTCCTGGGATCCACCCGAACACCAGGTGTTTCTGCTCCCCGGGAAGTCTGCTGCACCCTCTCCCTCACGCCCCTCCCCATGTGTGCTCACATGTGCATTCTCTCTCTCTCTGTCAAATAAATAAATAATTTTTTTTAAAAAGACAAAATATAAAAATTCTGTCTGTCCTACCATGGTGTAACAATTATGTACACTTAAGGATAAAGCCTGGCAAAAACCTCAGGTTACTACACAGTAAACTTGGTTGGGGTATTAAGGTTAAGACTTTTTGCCTTTTCTTTGTTTAGAAATCTATTTATATGGCTATGATATTTGTTCAGTAAATGCAATTGCATAAATGCCATCTTAATAATTCACATTCACAAGTATAAAGTTATATCTGCATATGTAAAGTTGTTGTTTTTAGCCACACAACACCTGTACAATTTATTGCCATTGATGTGACATGTGAAAAATGGCCATTATTTCTAACTGCCCTCATTAGTTTCATCTTCTCAAGAATTTTTATTTATAGAACTGTCAAAATAGATGCTGAACTTTGGCTAAAAAAAGCAACTAAAGCTGAGGAAATGAACTAATATCAAGGATTTAATGCACTCTAAAAAAACCTTATTAGGTGGGTGTGTGAATAAATAGATAAACGGAGAAAATAATTAGAAGGATTTACTTTATGACGTTCTCTAATATAAATACTTTATTTTTTTAAGATTTTATTTATTTATTTGAGAAAAAGGGAAAGAGAGAGCACGAGTGTAGTGGGGGGAGCAGAGGTAGAGAAAGAAGAAGACCCCCAGCTGAGCACAGAGCCCTGAGATCATGACCTGAGCCAAAGGCAGATGCTCAGCCGCTGAGCCCCCCAGGTGCTCCAATCATTAGATAGTTTAATACCACAAATTACTGGCAGTGGATTTTAGTTTTATTAGTATGCTGGCTGCTAGGCACCCAGGAACTTAAATGAAGCCCTGCACATTCCTTAGGGATAGAAGTAGACAGAAATTGTGAAGTAAATCCATGCAAAGAATGAGGCAATAATCTAACCACTGGGGCTCTTTAGTTCTATTTTAATATTCCCCAAACTTTGATCACTGGAATAATAATGATCCTCACTGTGTATGAGAACATCCTTAAAAAATAGCTTGGTTAGAAGTTAAAACACAATGGAAAATGTTACATGTTGCAACTCTCTTTGCCATACATTGTTTTTAACTCAACAGTGTCTGAAACTATTTATCAGAAGCTCTTACTGATTGTTGATTGATCTATTAGTATCTGTGGGATACCAGGAATGTCAACCTGTTAATATCTCATGGGGCACTGGGAACACAATTTGGAAAAGAATTCCTTTAATACAACTAGCTTAACCTTGTTTGATTGTAGGAGTCTTTGCTCTTACCAGAGCTATTGGAAAAATTTGTTTCTTTCACCCAAAAGAAAAATTTCTTTTCTTCCATTTCCTTTCTTCCATTAATGTCAAACAGCCACATCCCTATAAAAAAGCCAACACATACCATTTTAAAGAAATCATTGAACCGGGGCACCTGGGTGGCTCAGTGGGTTAAAGCCTCTGCCTTCGGCTCAGGTCATGATCTCAGGGTCCTGGGATTGAGCCCCGCATCGGGCTCTCTGCTCGGCAGGGAGCCTGCTTCCTCCTCTCTCTCTGCCTGCCTCTCTGACTACTTGTGATCTCTCTCTCTCTGTCAAATAAATAAATAAAATATTTTTTTTAAAAAAAAGAAATCATTGAACCACCTAACTCCAGATAAATATGGGAGATACACAATAGACCCACCGTCATGTATGTTTTATGTTGCACAAAAAACATATTTTGCATCAATGGTTATTGTTCCCTCCCAAAACAAAGTATTAAAAAAATAATAATAATAAAGATTTGTTGTCCAGCCTACACAGGTAAGAGTTTATGATATTGGTTCTGAGTGACCATGTTAGCCATGGGTGGGAAGAATTTGGATCCACATCAATGACCTTTGCAGTCAATGGCAGAACAGGATAGATCAGGGGGTACATTGGTGGAGGAACTATAAGCAGCTGGTCTGTTGAACAACGCCCCTGGGATATCCACATATCTTGCCATTGCCTTGAGCGTCCTGGAAACTCACTGGAGTGCTCTTCCTCTATGTAGTTACATGAAAAGGTAAAAACCAAGTTAACATAATAACCAATCCATGACTTGACTTATACTACCAGATTTAGAGCAGTTTTGCAAAATCATTATACTCCAAGTCCATAGGCTTATGCAATGTAGAGCCCGGCTTACAAGGAAATTACATTTATGACAAAACTCCTCCCATTTATTTTTGGCTTGCTATACTCCAACCCGTGTTGATTGCTTTGCGTGGATGATTTCGTTTGTTATTCACAGCAACCTTGGGACATAGACCGTTTTATTCTCACCATTTTAAGGATGAGAAAACTGAAAAAACAGAGAGGTTTAGTAACTTGCCACAGAGCACATAGCTGATTCTCACGGCTGGTCTAGATGAAAACGGAAATCGTAATATTGATGCATCATCGATGACAGTGCAACCTGGTATGATTTTGGAATGAAATATGCAAATATGCTTCAAGGACTTGAAACGTGGTTCTACTCTCATAATTCCTCTGCTAAAAATCTTGACATCTGGACTTTGCTGACCCTAGAGGGACTGCCCCTCCAGGTTTAGCAAGTTTCTAAAGGGAGTAAACAACTAGCCAATCAGTTTCTCAAGTACAAATCAAACTAATACAGAGCCCATATCCTCAACCACCTCCTTGATCACCCTCTTACACTCTGGACCACCTGCCCTGATCCCTCCAGGGCCAGGTACTAGACAATTAGGGACAGCCCTCATACTCCCAGATCCTGCTGAAATTATTCAAACTAGACAATCCTAATCCTGCTTATTCTGCCTCTTCTGTTCCTTTCCATTGAAACCATAATAAAACCTCTTCCACAAAATTTCTCCCGCTCCCTCTTCCTCCTCAACATCCTGGTGCTTCCTCGTGTGGCCCTCCACCGTATGACATGCCCTTTCTCTTGCAGTCTATGAGTGTCACCAATGATGTTGTCAGTGACAGTTGTCTCCTAATCTGCTGGTCTCACCATACTCAAGTAATAACAAAACCTGTGTTTTAAAACTTTCTGTGATCTCAACATCTGTAGTCTTTTTATCGAACACACAAGACTCCTACTGTCAGTCACATGCCTACAAAGCCTTCTATGGCCAGGTAAGTAAAACCCTCCTATCTCTGTAAAGGGCTTTTAAACATAGGAATAAAAACGGCACCAATTGCTTCAATAACCTTCCATCAGCTTCACAAGTCAATGTATCATTCTGTTAAAATGCAAGGGAATTTAAAGTTCTAGAAGGAGTTACCCCAATTTCTGTTGCCAGATCTGATTAATAAGTAAATTAATATTAAGACAAGAGGCCTATTGGTATATTTTTAACACATAATGACTAGCTTAATGGCCTAAGAAATAGCTTGTCCTGGTAAATTGCTACATCAGTCTGCATTAGACATTTGAAGGGTACATCTGAAAGGTATGATTTTGAGATTTACTTTTCTTGTTAGAGTTGTACGAATGTAATTACCAACAATTCCAACATCTGAAATTAACGGGATAGAAATTCAACATTTGTGAAATTACCACGTTTCTTGATTATTTATTTTAAATGGCCAAATCAATTTCTTCTTTTCAAAAAAAAAAAATTTGTTGGGGGAAAAATTCTCCCAGGCTAAGACCCGATGAGCAGAGTTTTAGCCTAGAGCAAATTTTTACAGCTTGGTTATAAACCCCTGAAATAAGAGTTCATAATGGAAACAGCTGCTCAACCTTAACTATGGCGGGTGCCACTATAATAAAAGCGGCAGGAGTTCACATTAACATTGGCTTCCCCTTACACTCTTTCCTGTTACCCATCCATTAACCAAACTACACTACCTAATGGAGGTAAAGGCTACAGCTCTCTCTCCCAACAAAAATAACAAGAGAGGCAACTTACAGGTGGTAAATAACATATTCCCCCAAACACGGGAGTGTACACAAATATCCCCTGGAGGCTAATCTCCAATCTAGAGAATAACATCCCACTCCAATGATTTCAAATTAGGAATAATATCCCAGCCCACAAAGCACTAAGCAATGACACTTATTTCCTGTTTCTTTTCTGAAATATATTACATTTGCCATACTCGTAGAGAGGATACAGTTTCTTAAAAAAAAAAAGGCCTCTCTAATGGAGCTATCTTTTTAATACATGCATAATATACAGACAGGTGGACGATTTCCTGAAATGAGAAACAATATGTGAATTAAAGTAACTGAATATTTCATCCACCGATAATGCCACGGTGTGATTCAGACTAACATGCAAAGGAGTTCTACTTGAATGCCATCTTCGAAATCCTTGAGAAGGAGGAAAGAACCAATATTCTTCAGTGCTTATAATATGCCAGGGGCTTTGTGTCTATTATCTAATTTTTCTAACAAACTTTATTATTACCCTCATATACCTGTGAGAAAGTTGAGGCTTAGACTAGGTAAAAATGTCTTTTTCTTTTCATGGAGCTACTAGGTACAGGGGTAGGATAAGACACACTTTTGTGTGATGATAAACTGTCCCCTGTTGGCTTACAAAGGAGAAAGGAGAGAGAAGGTATCATATTTGTTCATTTTTTTTTTTTAAATTTTCTTTATTTGACAGAGAGAGAGAGAGAGATCACAAGTAGGCAGAGAGAGAGGGGGAAGCAGGCTCCCCGCTGAGCAGAGACCCTGACATGGGACTCGATCCCAAGGACCCTGAGATCATGACCTGATCCAAAGGCAGAGGCTTAACCCACTGAGCCACCCAGGCGCCCCACATTCATTCATTGTCTTATTAGCAGACAATTGCCTTAGAAAGCTTTCAAGTTTGGAGACTCTACTCTGAAAGTTTGGAATGTAAGGTGAATGTATTGGAAAAGCTTAGATATCAGGTGAATTTATTGTGGTTGCATAGATTTGGCACCTGTGCTGACCAATAGGACTGGCTTCTAGGGTTTCGGAGGGATTCCAAAAGCCTGGAGAACTCACCATCCAGGGATTGCCCACCTCCCTGGGTTAATGTGATGCTGTAGAATTTGCTTTATAGAGATCTCCCTTACAATAATATCCTTTTAGAATCCTTCTTTCTTTCCTTTTTTTTTTTTTTAAGATTTTATTTATTTATTTGAGGAGAGAAAAAGCACGAGCCAAGGCTGGGGAAGCATGGCAGAAGGAGAGAGAGAAGCAGATTCCCCACTGAACAAGGAGCTTGATGCAGGGCTTGATCCCAGGACCCTGAGCCAAAGGCAGATGCTTAACCCACCGAGCCACCCAGGCATCCCCCATTTTGGAATCTTTAGTCATAAGCCACCTTCCCCACCACTTGGTCTTGAATTCCATTCTGTAGAGGACAATGGGACCATAGCAAAGCCCCAGCACGCAAGTCCTCGTCTGTTTCCACATGAAGGTGAGCTTTGTTCTGACATCCCAGTAAAGCCCGTGGCCAGCCTATTTTTCATTTGAAACTCTTTAAATCCAAGATGTCGCTGGATAAAATGTAAACATTTAAATGACTGATATTTTATCATAACCACCCTCTGAACCATTTTCAAAACTAAACTGAAAAAAAAAAAAAAAAACTAAACTGAGATCTTGGTTGTGAAACAGGCAGGAATAATGAAGAAGGAAATCCCAGAATCTCTGCGAAGCCATCTTGACAAACTGGACGTGGGGTATTGATTTCTACTCCACATAACTCTGTCTGAGCACGCAACATCCCTGCGTCTTTGCTCATTGCTAAAGAAAAAAAAAAATACAGTGGTGCCATTGTCTCTAATGCAAATGTCTTGAATATTTACATGGTTTCTGAACTAGGCTATTGTTTATATAATCGCCTGTGTATTCTATGATCTTTTTTTTTTTCCCAGATTGATTTTGGAAAGTAAGGTAGCAACTACTACTCTTTGATTCATTTCTGAGTAAAGCCCACAATATGTCTGGGTGAATACCGTAAATAAATAGTTTTAATAAATATTGTTATTTTAAAGATAACCAGTATTAGCAAGTCAAGATTTCTCTATAATGTAGGTATATATTTTCTTTCTAAAGTTTGTATATATATAAAATCTGTATAGCTTTGGAAAGCTGTTAGTAGTAATATACAATTACTTTTCTGGGAAATGTATAAGTCACATGTGTATGATATTTTATATATAATTTCAGGAAAGTTAAAAGACTTCTTGGCTTTCCTATGACCTGCCTAGATGTATAAAAGCCTTAAGCTAAGATCCTTGATTTCAGGAACTCTTGTAAGTATAACATTTTTTTTCCCAAGATTCTTCTGGAATACATATGAAAAATGAGATTCAGAATAAGAAACTTAGATTCCATTCTTGGAACTCCTACTGCATGACTTTGAAAATACCTTCTTTCTCCTTCTTCACCAGTCTTCTACTTTTGACCATGATAGGACCAGGGTCACTGGGGGCTCAACCTTACACAGTTTTTTAAAAGATTTTATTTATTTATTTGTCAGTGAGAGCTAGAGAGCACGGGCCAGGCCAGCTGCAGGCAAGGCAGAAGGAGAAGCAGGCTCTCCACTTAGCAAGAAGCCCAATGGGTGACTTGGTCCCTGAACCCTGGGATCATAACCTGAGCCGAAGGCAGACATCATCCAACTGAGCCACCCAGGAGCCCCTGACCATTTTTACACCAAATAATTTACAAGGGAGGAAAAACACTGGAAAGGCATCTGACTTACTAGAGACACACACAAATAAACACACATACAAATACATTTTATTTTTTTAAAGTAAAAGATAGTTGGTTTGGAAAGTTTTAAAATCTGAGAGGGCTGCTTAAGACCTTATAAACTGCACTTACATCTATTTTGTGTGATCTCTTGGAAGCCATTTTGGCAACCAGGCTTCTCGTACTTACCAAAGGTCTGTCTTTTACAGGATTTTCCTTGACCTTGGAAAATACAGAGGACCAAGCGAGACATTTTAGTAAACTGTAGGCCACAGCACCGTAGCCATGGTTCTCAGAACATAGTGCTTAGACCCGCAGCCAGCAATACGGAGAAACGTGTTAGCTACCCAAGTCTTCACCCCTACCCAGGACCAGCAGAAACTCTGGAGCTGGGGCACCGCACGCCCTCTGGGGGATTCTGGTTGGGAATCACTGACGGCCGAGCTTCTCCTTCCACAGGAAGCTGTTATTTTCACAGGAACCTGAACTTACAGGCACACCTGAGTCCCAGGAGAGACACTGCACTCTCCTCAGCTCTCTCAGGCCAACAAATCATTTCCCGTGACTCGACCTCACTTTCCACATCAAAACTTGCTCAGAAGTCTCTGTTCACATCAAGATATGAAAGATTGAGTCTCAAAAGATCAACCAGATTAAAATCTGGGCATTTGAGGGAGATGTGGATTTCTCGCAGGCATAAGCCCTTCTCAAAGAGTGTCTTTCTACTGCTTAGGTACAGAAAGAAAATTCCATTTAAACAAATAAATAAATGTGCATTTTGTTCTTTTAAAAATAGATATATATGTATTTCCTTTTTTTTTTTTTTTTAAGATTTTTTATTTATTCATTTGACAGACAGAGATCACAAGTAGGCAGAGAGGCAGGCAGAGAGAGAGAGGAGGAAGCAGACTGTCCGCAGAGCAGAGAGCCTGATGCGGGGCTCGATCCCAGAACCCTGGGATCATGACCTGAGCCGAAGGCAGAGGCTTTAACCCACTGAGCCACCCAAGTGCCCCTATATGTATTTCCTTAATTTTTGGCTTAGGTTCTTCAGTTCATCAAAGACCAAGTGAATTTTACTAGCCATTTCTGTGGAGAATCACTGATGATAATTATTATTGAAAAAAAAACCCTACATTTTACATTATAGTTACAAATCATATATATACATATATATATATATATATTTTTACTTTGAGTTTTCACCATATTGTACAAAAACATCTAATTATTCTCACTCTACATAGTATGCTATAAAGTGCCTTAGGGGACTGATTGGTTTATCAATTCAATTAGAAAGTTGGTTGTTTTGATTAACATCAACTATTATCTATTATAATGAGTATCATAATGCCATCTAATTAAGACAAAGAAAATTTGTAAACCTATTGCCGGTATGGGTAAAAATAAAAATAAAAAATTTAAAAGGCCGTCTGATTTTATTCAGTACAGAAAGAGCCTTGCAAACCTCTCTCTGGAATCAGTAAATTCTAGAACTCTGGAAACACGGGTGCACCTGGATCATCATGAGGCATCAAGAAAGAGTTCCCTCATGTCTGTGCACTATGTCAGGAGACAGAGAAATGGAACTGGTCAGAGGAGGCGATCATGTTTAGTATTTACCATTGGACTTAAAGCAGGAAGAAAATGAAGGGCAACCTTCCTTTTCCGAGACAAGTGCCCTAAAACTGATACTACTAAACATACCTCAGTCCTTCATAAAGCCCTTTCCTGCCCCAACGTCCCAGAAGATATGGCGGACTCCACTTGGCAACCGTGGGTGACTTGGGTGCTGATCCTGTAGGACGGGGCAGGACAGCAGGGTCATCTGCCCACCTCCCATGACCAGCGTGTTCCCCCAGTGGCTCCAGAACCCTGGGTACTCTAAAAGAATGCCCAAATGCCTGGGCTATGCCTTCGGATAATCATTTAGTATCTACATACCTCTGTCGTTCTCTCAATATGGGGATTACTATAATTAATTATTGTAATTATTGTAAGAATTATTGTAAGAGGAAACTGGTGATCCTTTTGGAAGCCTATGGAAGAGTAAAAAGAACTTAGGTTGCTCAGGCTACCATAACAAAATACCACAGATGGGGTAGCTAAAGACAGTAGAAATTTATTTCTCACAGTTCTGAAGGCTAAAAGTCCAAGATCAAGGTGTCAGAAGATTCAGGTCCTGGTGTGAGCTGCTTGCCTTCAGCTGCCTTCTCCCTGTGATCTCACAAATGGTGAAGAGAAAGAGAGTTGTGGGGTCTCTTCGTCTTCTTATAAGGGCACCAACCTTACAGGATCAGGACCCCACCCTCAGGCCCTCACTTAACCTTGATTACCTCCTTACTCCAAAAACAGTCACACTGGGGGGTCAGGGCTTTAACATTTGAATTTGGAGGGACACAATTCAGTCCATAGCAAGAGCTACACTAATGCAGATTTTTTAAAATTTTTTAAAATTCTAATTTAATTAAGTTAATTTAATTTTAATTTTTAGAACGAACTCAGAGATAGCACCCAGTTCACACTGTTTCTATTTTTTTAGCATAGCAAAATTATATTCTTTCAAGTGTCTTATCTGGGGGTGAAGAATAATAAGTTAAAGTTTATGATAATTTTACCTCTTATGGAGTACCAGATATTCTGAATTTGGTCAAGGCAAATTTAAATGGAGAATATTACTAAATACTTACATAATTGAGACATTTCTTTGGGTTGTGCCTGAGTGTCCTGAATTCTCCCTGTGATTCTGTGTGTTTCTGCTTCACTAACTTCCCTTTTTGCCTGTGGATGTTAAGATTATCATTTTATGATGTGTCCAAACAAAGGAAGATATTTGGGTCAAAAATATTACGTTCTCCAGACTCTCTTAATCTATTTACAAAGAATTGTTATCTATGAGTCAGATGCTTTAGGTGACGTGAATCATTAGTCCCTTTGTATCTTTGCATTTTTTATTGTTTGTTTGTTTGTTTTTTAATCATGATAAGTGCCCTCCTTAATCCCCATCACCTGTTTCTCTCATTCCCCCCACCACCTCCCTGCTGGAAACCATCCACTTGTTCACTATAGTTAAGGGTCTATTTCTTAGTTTCTCTCTATCTTTTCCTTTGCTTATTTGTTTTGTTTGTTAAATTCCACACATGAGTGCTATTTCATGGTATTTGTCTTTCTCTGACCGACTTATTTTCTGAGCATTACACTTTCCCCCTCCAGCCACATGGCTGCAAATGGCAGGATTCCATTCTTTTTGATGGCTGCCATTCACCTGTCAGTGAACACTTGGGTTGCTTTCATAGTTTGTAATATGCTCTTGTAAATAAAGCTTCAATAAACCCAGGTGGGCATGTATCCCTTTGAATTAATGTTTTTATATTTGGGGGGCAAACACCTGGCCATTTGATTGCTGGATTGTAAGGATTTTTAATTTTTTAAATTTTTTAATTAAATTTTTTTTTATTTTTAATTTTTTGAGAAACCTCCATACTGTTTCCCACAGTAGTTGCACAGTTAACATTCCCACAAAGTACACAAGGGTTCCTTTTCCTCAACCTCCTCCCCGACATTTGTCTCTTCCTTTCTGCATTTCTGATGAATTTATTTTTGTGGATGCTGCTGATCTCACATACAAACTTGCTTGCACCTCAGAGCTACGGTACTGTCACTGAACTTGGTCATAAGTAAGTTTTAAAAGATTGAGATGTTTTGTTTCATTTTAGGATGAATACTTCTGTGGGGGGAGCGGTTTTGATGATAAAACTTAGGTTGAACGAAAAGCTATTTTGGCCAACTTCCTAACCTGAGACTATTTTTCTCTCTCCGTTTGTTTGCGATCTGGGTGGGTCTTGAAGCCAAAATCACTAGGAAGTGCAAACTGTGATGCGTGCATGTACTACGCATATACCTACCTACGTATTTGCGTGTCAGTGTGTATTTGTCACTGGTAATCTAATCTAATCTAATCTAATCTAATATCTCTTCCCATTGCCATGATTTATTTGCAAACAACACTTGGTTTTCATCCCATGGAAGAACAGTTTATTCCTTCAGGTGCAAACCCTGCCTTCTTAATAGCAACACCTGGCCGTTCCAGAAAGCTGATTCAGCAAAAGGATCTCTGAATTGGTCTGTTAGTCACAGTGAGGGGAAGCGTCAACCCGGAATGGCTCACTGGTGTATCATAAAGATGGAAAGTGGTCTTTCAGAGAGTGCTTCTCCTCTCCACCTTTGAACACATTTCCTCCCGTGCCTGGTAAGTGTCAGCTGTCCGGCAGCCAATGGACCTAAAAAAAAAAAAAATGTGCTGAGCGTAGGATCAGGTCAAGTCTATGATTTAACATGATTTAGACGGAAGCGGTGGAAATGTTTCAGGAGAAAACTTATCTTCTCCTGGTTTTGACTTTCCTTTCCTCACAAGGTGCCAGCCTCCTAAACATTTCCAATCCACATCCCCGTTGTGTCCCAGGCAAACCCCACTTTTGTACTGGTTGGGTGTCTGAGAAGCTACCTAAACAGAGTCGCGATGCTTGCCTTCCCTTTTTCCTGTGCTCCTGCAGGTTGAATCATATGGAAGGAAAAAACTAGAATGAATTAGAGACATTTTGAATGAGAAATTCATTTACCTCACATTGAAATATCAAGAAATGTGAGTCAGTGGGAGAATGTGTGTGTGTGAGAGAGATTCTGGAAAAAAAAAAAAAAGATCATGTATAAGAGGGAAAACAAAAAGTTTGATCTCCATGAATAAAGCAGCACTTTTTCTTGATGCTTTGATGCTTGCTTTTTATTTTAAAACTTGCTGCATAAAGCAGAGAAATGTCTAAATTCATATTCAATGAAATCTGTGAACTCAGCTACTGCTACTTCTTTAATGTCATGTCTTCAGGACATGAACCCATTACGATAATGATCTGATTGGTAAAAAGGGGTCATCAGATAGTTTTCTCCAAAGAGATAGCTGCCAGAAAGGAATAGTGATTAGAGGTAGAAACGTTTTTTTCCTAAAATTTCCATTTTGCCATTTTATCTAGAGTAAAAGATTTATTCTTCCATACCTAGTAAATTCCCAAGAGTTTGGAGTTCTGATAATAGCAGATTTCTTTACATGCCCAATAATTGTTGAACACTCATTATGAATGGGTTTCCTAACCACATTTTTAATGCATGCACATTGTTTCAATGAATGAAATTGTGCATGTACTGAGGGATAAAACATAGCCACTGGGTAGCATGATACTGAGTATTTTGCATTAACATATGAAACACGGGAAAATGAAATCAAGCTGCTTGAATAACCTACTATTACCAATAGTTTAAAATCAACCATGTTCATTTCACTATTATGCAATGTATATGTCTTCCTTTGCAGATTTAGGGCATATTTCTGAATATTTCCAGTTCCTTTCTGATTTTATAAATCGGAAGTGCTCACTTAGAACACGAGGACTCTTGGATTGAAGGTGATCAAGAATCAATTCTTATGACTGCACAGGTAGTTATTTTTATATTTTAAAATCATAGCAGTGGTTTTCTGGACCCTTCTTTTGCCCCCCCAAAAATACATATGTATAAATATGTATTTATATATTAATTTTTAATTTGAATACAAATTTAAAAATTAATTTTAATTAAATATTAAAATAAAATTAATTTAATTTTAAATTATTATAAATTTATATTTATATATTAATATATACTTATATATAAATATATGAATATACATTATTTTTAATATAATATATATTATTTTTTAATATTATATACATATTTTTTCTTTTTTTTCCCCTTAGAAAAACCCAGGGACGTGAGGCTGAATGCTTCAATCAGTGGTGGTGGTTGGTGGGCAGGTCAGTGAGGACAGTAAGGACTTCAGACTTTAAAACTAGAAGGAAATATGTATATCTCCAGCAAACTGCAGCAGGCAGCTAAAATGAAGGAAAAGGGTTTCCATGAATCACTGATCAAATATTTATTTAGTGTCTACTATGGGCCAGACAAAAATCCTTGCCATCAGGAAGCCTACATTCTTGTGGCATTAACATCCTAGTGAGACTTATTATAGTCTAGTGAATTTTGGCACCTCTCTAAAGGGATTAGACTCATTCCAAATTCTAGTTTAATACAAGATAAACAAATTGTGGTCAAGTTCATAATAAATGAACTTCGCCAAGTGTTATTTTGGTGAGCTGGTGAACACATTTCAGAGGAAATAAATAGCAAAGGGAGAAAAAGGAAAAAAAATGTGATTAGAGTTGAAGTTTGAGTGAGATTTACCAGCTTTCTTGTTTTGTATTGTTAAGAGAATAACCCCTGATTTTTATGTCATCTTCATGTTTCTTGCCTGTTGTATTTGTTTTCTAGTGCCTTGCAACAAATTAGTATAAAATTTGCAGCTTAAAATACCAAAGATCTATTATCACACAATTTTCATGGATCTAGAATCTGGTCTCACCAGGTTGAAGTCAATTTGTTGGTGGGGGTTTGACCTCATCTGGAGTCCAGTGTCTTCTTCCAACATCACTGGTTGGTTGTAGGCAGAATTTGTTGTCTTGCAGTTGTGGGTCTCAGGTCCCCAATCCCTTGCTGACTGTTGGCTAACGGTTGCCTCCGCCCCTATATGCCTCTAGCTCACAGGTCATCTCACAGCAGACTATTTATACCAGGGAATTTCTCATCTTAAGGACTCAGCGAGGAGGGAGGATCACTCAGAATCATCTCCCTTTTGATTAACTCAAAGTCAACCCTCCTAGGGACACCCGGGTGGCTGTCTGTGAAGCATCTGCCTTTGTTTGGCTCAGGTCATGTTCTCAGGGTCCTCAAACTGAGCCCCTGGTCAGGCTCACTGCTCGGTAGGCAGTCTCCTTCCTCCTTGTTTGTGCTCTCCCTCCCTTTCTGTCTCTCAAATGAATAAATTAAAAATCTTTTTTACAGGGCGCCTGGGTGGCTCAGTGGGTTAAAGCCTCTGCCTTCGGCTCAAGTCATGATCCCAGGGTCCTGGGATCGAGCCCCGCATCGGGCTCTCTGCTCAGCAGAGAGCCTGCTTCCCTTCCTCTCTCTGCCTGCCTCTCTGCCTACTTGTGATCTCTGTCAAATAAATAAATAAAAATTTAAAAAAAAAATCTTTTTTACAAAAGTCAACCCAACTATAAAGTCCCTTCACCTATGCCACGTGTCATATAATGTAACCTAATCATAAGAGTGACATACCACCATAGCCACAGGTCCTGCACTCATTCAAGCGCAGGGGACCACACGAAGTGTATATGCTGTGGTAATATTGGGGGACGTCTTGGACGTCTGCCTGTGACATCATCATTTCAACATTTGCTCTTTCGTGGTTACCCCCAGCACCACACTACCTCTCTTCGGGATACCGAGTAGCAAGAGCCAGAGCCCTGGAGTGAAGGCGAAGGTAATGTCATGTCGTGCTCAAAATGAATGAGTGTGGCATCAGACAGACTTTGCTCGGCTTGACTCATAACTCTACCACTTGGTTTCAGTGTCCTCCCTTATAAAATGGGCAGACTTCTTTTGTAAAGTTGTTATGAGAATGGAAGGAGCGTGTGCCCAGAGCACTTAGCACAGTGCCTGAGACACAGCCCAGTGCAGGTGAGAACCATACCCCTCTTCTTCTTCCTTAAATGCTTCAGTGTCTTCAATAAATATTGATTAAAGAATTCAATAATAAACATGAAATGGTAGCTACTATTTTCTTAAATGTTCTACAGCCACAAAATATAGTATATGCGGAGTTCTACGTGTAACTTACCAAATATCAGTAATAACACAATAATCCTCCCCCACAAATTTCTAGCAAAAAAAATTTACTTCGTGCCTTCTTGGTTTAGTATATGAAGTTATGAATCATTTGTGTTAAACCTGATTACTAAAAAAAAAAATGTTTGTTTAAAAAAAAAACTACTACAGAAATGAAAAAGTAGAGGGCAGCGAAGGAATGCTGACTTTTGGCAGGAAATCCAGAGGAGATAAAGGAAGATGGAGGAAAAAAAGATTCTGGCCTTGAACATCTATTCCTATGCTCAGAAAGGAAAAAAAAAAAAAAGTAGCTGAGAGGTATGTGTATAAAGGGATAAATGAATGGTTCAAGTTTTGGTGTGAGATTTCTATGAGCAGTCAAGTGACTGGATACCCCGAGGCTTCAGCAAGACCCCAATAATACTCGGAGGAAAGATGCATAAAATCAGGCAGTTACTGAACCTTGGGATGGCGGAGCAGAAAAGCACGCACCATACCCACTTGAACAAAGCTAACCTATTCACTAAGCAGTGATTCACTAAAAATTCAGTGAAGCGATCTGCTGAGAAGTTTCTAAGTGAGTGAAGGATGGCAAATGAACAGCAGCACACCCTAGATGACAAAATATCACTCCTTTGGGATTTATGTTGTGTTGGTGTTTACATATATTAATGAAATCCATAGCATGTTAAAATCACTTTCGGGTGCCTGGGTGGCTCAGTGGGTTGAAGCCTCTGCCTTTGGCTGGGATCATGATCCCAGGGTCCTGGAATCGAGCCCCACATCGGGCTCTCTGCTCAGCAGGGAGCTTGCTTCCCCCCTCTCTCTCTGCCTGCCCCTCTGCCTACTTGTGATCTTTGTCTGTCAAATAAATAGATAAAATCTTAAAAAAAAAAAAAAAGTCACTTTCAACTTCCGTCCCCCAACCATATATTTTTCTCAGGGTCTTTAGGATTTCAGATTTGGGACGGACTGGTGTGTGTGTGTGTGTGTGTGTGTGTGTCTTTAGATGCATGCATGTGTATTGTGTTGGTTTAAAACATATGTGTGTGTATACATATATATGCACTGAGAGATATGTGTGCATGTGCAAACGAGATACTACATATACTCCAACACAGGGAGCACACACACAGACACACGCAGCATGTACCTGCTCTCTTTCCCAGTGCCACACACTCCAGCACAGAGTCTGTATCATATGGTTCTCATATAAACCAACATTTATAGCATTGGTTAAGTGCTGAGCACAACATGAACACTTAACAGATACTAAAAATGTTTTTTAACTTTAAGAGAGATGAAGTTTCAAAATCCAGTCCATTTGAAAGGGTTTAAGTGGCATAAAAATTCAAAGAAATAGAGGCACGGTTTGGTTAATTAGAGCATCTTCCAGTAAAACCTCAACATGGCTGACTGAATGTTAAGTGGTAAAATGGCCGCTTTTACAAGAGAATCCTGAACACAGAAATTCCTGAGACAGAGGAAACTACTGAGAAGTACTGCTCTCTAAATGAATTCAGAATTGTGCAGCGATTTCTAAAGTTTATTATTTCTCCCTAAAGAAGGGAAGATGAAAAAGTAACCACTAGAATTTCTCTGAATGACTGAGAAAATATTTTCTTAAAGTAGTTTACATGTGGAAAGAGGTGCATGTTATTGGTGGTGCAGTAAAGAATGGAAAGAAGAGAGGGAAGGAGGGAAGAAGAAAGACAAGCAAAGAAACAAGAAAAGAAACATCGTATCTGTGAATTAACTCCAGACTAAAATATATACTTTCTTCATTCTTAGGTACCCTCAATTCACTCATGAAACTTCCAGAAGCATTTCAGTAAATGAATAGACTATCATAGTCAAAGGAACTTCCACAGTATCCTTGTCCGATGGCCAAACTCTGCTAAGATTTAAGACATGCCCTTAGGGTAACATGCAGGGATAAAGAACAAGAATGTTTGCTTATTTGCGCATATGTCTCTAAGACAAAAAGCCCTCCTTCTCAAGAATATAATCTTTCGATATGCAGGAACTGGGGGGAAGAGAGAAAAGAAAAAATAGCAATGTCTCACCAGCTTGACTGTGCACTTGAGAAAGACTTGATAGGAGACACAGTACATCATGTCTATGTATTCTAAAACCAAAATTCTGATGTCCTATGGAGATGACATGCTGAAATTCACTGAGCTCATGCTTAACTGACTTCTCCTCATATTGGTTTGGACACTATCCCTGTTTAAAGTCTTAATCTGCCTCCCAGTTGCTGGACACTCAACAGGGAGAAAGGAGGTAGCTCACATCCTTGGCAGAATGGACGTAAAATGCTGAAGCAAATATATGATGAGGTCCAGGGCCTCGCTGGCAGTGGAGGTAAAAATTTCTCGGCAGGTCCTCCCTTAGTGGTCTGGGACACCCTATGTATATATAGTAAGGCTCTCCAAGAACCAAACCAACTCAGAGGGAGAAATGCCAAGGTCTGAAGGTAAAGAGGGCCATCGCCGCCCTGCACAGAAGGGAGCCGGAAGAGGGGTGGCAGTATTTAACCACTTCAGTTCTAGAAAACCTGTCCGTCCCACCTCCCACCCCCATCACCATCTCTTGCTCAACACAGGCTTCAAAGGACACAGACAGGTGAATGGGCGGCTCACGGGCAGCACGACCTAACACAGCCTCCAGTTCTAGACGCCACCTGGCTCGCGGAAGAACTGCCAGCCCGTCCCCTCTGCGGTGGGGCTTCCGTGTGGCCCCAAATAAAACCCAGTAGCTGGTTAACCGGGGCCTTTGATCCTTGGAGTTTCCACTATCGGCGCTTTTCCCCCTCTTTTGCTGTCTTTCTCCAAACTTTGAAGATAATGACTCTTAAACATTTGCAAGTAATTAGAAGGTGTGGCTGCCAAGGAAAGTGAGTATTTTTCTTCTAAATGGGAAGAGTAGGTGCTTTGCCCTTCACACGTCTCTAATTATATCCCATGTGCTTATTTGGTCTCTGATAAACTGATCTGGCCTGGGTAAGAAAACCACACCTAGGGACTAATGAGTCCCTCCTACAACAATAACAGCCATTAGGAGACAAGTAGCTGAGTGTCATCCTGAGTCAAATTATTTACCATTTACCGACAACTTCGTCCTCCAACGTGCTTTGCAGTTTCAATTCATTAACAGCCAAGGGAAGGAACTGCATATTCCCCTATAAATAAATAAATAAATGCGACTTAAAAATGTGTTATGTGGTGTTCCCCTTTTTATTATGTATTTCAACAGCTTGACTGAAAAGCACTGTGTCTAAGTTCATTCTTAGTACTCCTCACAGGGTTATGTGTTTGTGCATGTGTGATGAAAGGACACCCACATTTGAAATGTAAGCAATTCTCTATTCTCCATTGCTAGTGGAAAAGAGGTCAGAAGGGCTAGAAGAAGACAATATATAAATAAACCAACCAGTGGGATAAACCCCCTCACCCACAAGAACCATCCAACGGCTACCCTCAAGGATAACCATAAAAGTGATGGGTTGGCTTATTCAATCATTCTCCCACTTGACTGATCCATCTCTCAGGGTAACAGATGATGGAATGGTCAAAGACGATCAACAACGAGCAAGAGGAAGAGCTCAGAGGACACACACAATTATCTCACTGCTGCGAGTTTTCTATTCTCTCTACCCAAGAATGCACATTGTTGGCTGGCTTCATCAAGCCAGGTCTTGTTTAAATCTTCTCTTTCTTTTTGAAATTATCTAACTCCATTATGTGTACCACGTAAGCCAAATGCCTCTCTTTCTGGGGATTAGGAATAGAAGGAGTGGGGTGGGCAGAAGGAGTCATGATTTCTTCATGAACTTTCTTCCTATATTCCCCTACCAGCTGCTTCCTCTGCTCCCGCATTTATCACCACTAGTCTTGTTTTGAGTTATTTATGTATCTCTTTCTTTACCTGGCAGAGTTCGGTTGAACTAAGATTAGAAGCACTGGCTGGATCTTCTAAGTTTCTCTTTTTATCTGGAGGCTCCTGCAATTCTGAACATCACAGTCTCCTAACTTCTCTGCAATAATTACTTTCCTGATCCAGGGTCACTTCCTAAAAGTTGCCCCAAACCCAACCCATAAATAAAATTTCTTAGAGAATTCTTGCGTCAATGTGCCTGGGAGCAGAGACCAAAAAAAATACAAATCCCTGGGATACCTGGGTGGCTCCGACAGTTAAGCATCTGCCTTCAGCTCGGGTATGATCCCAGAGTCCTGAGATCAAGTCCCACCTGGGGCTCCTTGCTCAGCGGAGACCCTGTTTCTCCCTCTGCCTGCTGCTCTGACAGTTTGTACACTGGCTCTCGCTCTCTCTCTGACAAGTAAATAAACAAAATTAAAAAAAAAAAATGCCAACCCCTGGGAGAGAGATTTCTGTGTTAGTTTGGGACAGACAGTCATCAGGATGAGGCCATACCTTTTTCAGTATGCTGTTACACACTAACTCAATCCTAGTACGCATCTGGCATCCCAAGTCTTACCTGGATTTCTCAAACCTCATTTAGATCAGGTTTGAGGAGGTTGGTTGAGTGTTCAAAAGAGGCCTGAGGCTTCCAGAAACTTCCAATTCCTGAAATGCAGCTTGATGTTTTCTGGCGTCTTGAACTAGTTCATCCAAAGGTGATCCATGTGTATTGCAAACTACTTCCACCATTTATCTTAATTTTAAAAACACGCGCAAGCATGTGACATAGATCTGCTTCAAAATATCCCAGTTTGTTCTTCAAAGAAGTAGATCAAATTCTATACCACTCACTGTCTTCATTAATTTAGGAAAAGAATATACTCACCAAAGGGACAAAATGAAGAAAAGAAAACAAATAGATCCCTTTCAAAGGTGTCCTTTAAAGGAATAATTAGCATATAAACAATTTCCTTATTAAAGTATAGAAGCACTTTGGGGCACCTGAGTGGCTCAGTGGGTTAAAGCCTCTGCCTTCGGCTCAGGTCATGATCCCAGGGTCCTGGGATCAAGCCCCGCATCGGGCTCTCTGCTCAGTGGGGAGTCTGCTTCTCTCTCTCTCTCTCTCTCTGCCTGCCTCTCTGCCTACTTGTGATCTCTGTCTGTCAAATAAACAAAATCTTTAAAAATAAAAAATAAATAAAGTATAGAAGCACTTTAATAAATACTCACATTATAAAGGATGAAGCTTCTGCAAAATACATATTAGCCAACATAATAATACACCTTTGTATCTCCTAAAGGTCTTACAGATTTTTAAGATTCTCCCAAAAAAAACCCCACAATTCAAGCTTTAACACTAGTCTCTAAACATGAAATTCATGGATTAGATGCCACTATCTGGAACTGACTGTGGATAAAAAGCAATAGGTTCAATTTTTACCTATACATTTAAACATTTTTGTTTTTTTTTATGGACTATCTTAGCTTTTATCCCACACCTGTGGGTTTTAACTGTTTCCAAAATCTGTTCCAAGAATGCAGTGGGGAAGTTGCGGTCATTTTCAAAAGATTTTTTTAGACCTTACATAACAAATGTTTCCATTTGATTCTGACAGCACCGGGAGGCATTTTCCAGCTTGACTCTTCAAGAGTTTGTTCAAACTGATCCGGAGGATCTTATCTATCTCTACTTTTTTCTCAACCAAAGACTATCTTTGACGTACCAGAAAGAAACCAAATTGAAAAGTGCAAGTTTTAGCACTTCCCTCCATCAAATTAGGATGACTTGATTTTCAGGTTTTGTAAGAATGATAATAATATGGGCAATTCAGGCAATACGAATCTCACTACATTAGAAAAAGGAATTTTCAAGATCCTCAATAAAATCTGCCTTGGATTTGTATGCATATGTGTTAGATACATACATGTAATACACGTGAGACTGTTAATCTGATAGACATGAAGAAATAGAACATTACGTTAACTTGAAGATAGGTATAAATAATGCATCCTTATTGTTCAAATGGATGTTTTTCTTTTCTATCTTCCAACAGAACATGTTCCACATTTATCAGTGGGAGCCCCTTTTGAGAGAGGGTTTTTTTTTTAAAGATATATTTATTTATCTGAGAGAGAGAGCACACGTGAGCATGCATGGGGAGGGACAGAGGGAGAAGGAATCGAAAGCAGACTCCACGCTCTGCGTGGAGCCTGATGCAAGACTCAGTCCCAGGACCCTGAGCCCATGACCTGAGCCAAAACCAAGAGTCAGATGCTTAACCGACTGGGATACCCAAGTGCCCCCAGAGAGACCGTTTTAAAATAAAAGATCGGCAAGCACCTCTTCTGTGTCCAGCCTTAGTCCTTGTCTTTATGTCCTACTGTTGGAGTTAAGACTCTCCCTACCTTGTTGGAGGCATGAGCATAGAGACAGTTGCTGACAAGCAGTTGGGTAATCCATTGTGCATAGAAAAGTGAGAGCCGACTTAGATATAAAATAGGTGGATAGGTAGGAAGGTATGACGTGGGGAGGAAGGAGAGAAGGAGAAGAGAAAGAACTTTGCAGGTAAGAAATTACATAAATAATCTCATATATTCGGTTTTTTAATCTGCTAATTGTCACAGAAATAACAATTATTTACTTTGAGAACTCTCCTACTGAAAAATTATTAGACTATGATTAATTTTCATCACCTAATTCCAAAAAGGCTAGGTTAGGAACTAGAAATCTAAGATTCTCTCTAATTTGGGGGCACCTGGGTGGTTCGGTTGGTTAAGTGTTCGACTATTGATTTTGGCTCAGGTCTTGATCTCAGGGTCATGAGTTCAAGCCCCATGTTGAACTCTGCACTGGGCATGGAGCCTACTTCAAACAAACAAACAAACAAACAAACAAAAAGAGTCCCTTCAGGGGTGCCTGGGTGGCTCAGGTCATGATCTCAGGGTCCTGGGATCGAGTCCCGCATCGGGCTCTCTGCTCCGTGGGGAGCCTGCTTCCCTCTCTCTCTCTCTCTGCCTGCCTCTCTATCTACTTGTGATCTCTCTCTGTCAAATAAATAAATAAAATCTTTAAAAAAAAAAAAAAGAGTCCCTTCAATTTTAGTCCTATTGTTACCCAGCTAATTAAAGAGTCCCAACTATTCCCACTGGTGAAAAGTTAAAAACTCTAACCCCTATTAACTAGATTCACTGTAGCGATCATTTTACGATAGATACAAATGTCAAATCATTATGATGTACACCGAAACCGATACAGTGTTTTGTGTCGATTATACATTGAAATACATACACACATACATTAAAAACTATAACCCCTTCTAAAAAATATTTTATGTTTGCCTTCAAATGAACACACACCGGAACAAGAACACTTACCACATTGCTGGTGTAGCAAAATGTTCAAAACCAGAAATGTCTTTGGCCTCTGCTACATGGAGGAATCTGTCTTGAAATTGACAACCGGGGCACTTTCTGATCTTGACTGTGCTCAGACTCAATCCTGGGACTCTGTATTTCTACTTCCAAGTGTCATAGCATTTGGTTTCAGGTAAGGTCCAAAAGATGCATGCCATCCTCAGCAAAAACAAACAAGTTTGGTCATGGAACTTCACTATGGTTGAACTTGTGTTTTGTTGAAAGCCAGCCTGTGAAACAGATCGCCAACCCAGCTTCATTGTACCAGTTTCTACAGTCTCTCTTGTCAGCCTCCTTCCTTGGAACGCTCCTTGCTGCTCACACTGATAGAATTGTGGGAGAGGCTTTTTTAGAGGACCATGTTCTGAAGCTCACCCCATCTGATCCTGCCAAGGGTGGGGAAAAAGCCAAGAATGTCCTTTGCAGTACAATACAGCCCAGGACACTTTATAGTTGACATGTTGTAATCTTAGGTTCCAAGGTGTAAAACCAACTATCCACTATCAGTCTCGAAACCTAATTTTACAATTCTGTTAGTGGCTTTTCCGAGCTGCAGTTTCTAGCATTAAGACTAGAAGACAAAACTCACCATTTAAGAATTAAGATTGTTTTTTCCTCGTCAGCTACTTACGCTTCTCAAACACGTTACTTTGCGTACGGTTCAGCTGCTGTAGTGATATTGATGAGTCATAGGAAAAAAAAATTGCAGGGAAGAAAAAATTCTGGCAAATTGATAGGATGATTACATTACAAGTAAATAATAATTACGCAATGGTGTAGTTTGAGCTAATAAAATGCACTGTGCCTACTGAGCCTACAATTAGCACCAGCATTTTTAATACCAGCCAAATTAATTTCATAGTTGGCATTTCCAGCACAAAGTATCAGTAATTGGGAGTCTTGTTGCTAATCCCAGCACCACCCACTGATGCTTAAGAGAATGTCCAGAAACTAATGACATTGAACTAGAACTTTGGAATTCTATTTGTTATAAAATTTTTCTGTGGTTTCCTCTTTCCATATTCTTTTAAAACTCCAACAGTTTCTTTGCTTCTTGGAGTTCTCGGAAATACGACAAATAAATAGATGATAAGTAAATAAACAAAAATCTTGAACATCCTAAGCAGAATCAGATTGTTGATTGCCTCAAGAGGACAATTGCTCAAGGTGGTAGAAGGAAAGACTCAACGTTTCCACTTCTAGAAATCTTGGATTTGCGTAAGCAGAGTAGATTTATAATAGGTTAGCTTTAAGAAAAATGCAAGGGTCCTGGAGCATGACATGTATCCCCTTAAGACTGGAATGTGGGAATGAAACCCTCCAAGCCCCTGGCCAGGTGGATCGCACAGAAAACTTTCCACACCTATGGCCTCTGGAGGACCGGGAAGAGTCAGTGTTGTTATTGTCATTACGGAGCAAGCACTAGAAGAGAAACGGAGGCTACTGTGTTTATTTTCTGATTCTTGGAGATGAGAAGTCATGATGAGTCTCCAACTGGGAGAGGCACTTGTGAAAATCAGAATAGATTTTGCTGATATTAGGATGTGTTTCCTGCTTGATCAGAACAGAGAGCAAGGCTGAAAGTAGGCAAAGCAAGAATTTCCAAATGTGTCCCAGGATGAGGTCATTTGTTTCATTTCCTGCCTGAAGTCACATCCTACCTGGAAAAGGATGGGTGAGGGTGTACCAGTTGGAGCTGATGAACAGTGGGAAGGAATGCCACATCACCTGCAAAGCACATTGGTAAAACTTGGAGGTTCACTCAAAGATTCTGCCTGGAGATGGATTATCTGGAAGGTAGAGCAAGTGCTAAACTTTTCCCTACAGGTTTTCTTCTTACTCAATGTCAACATTGTTGCATCAGGACTAGCAGGTGCGGAGGAAATGGCCCAGAACCTATAAGCTAAGATTCAGCTCCAAGACTGGAGCTAGCTATTTGAGAAAGTGACATATTCTGCCTCAGTTCCCCCATGAATAATACTGGGTCCTTGGCTCGCTTGATTGTTTCATTCATTCACTGTTGTGGGTTCTGTCTCCTTTCCACTTTGTTGGGAGACATTGACCTAAATCTTGTGTGTGATGGGTAGGGAGCATTGCCCATGAGGATGGGCTTCCCTCTCAAAAGCCATAGGATCCCAATCATTCTAGCTGGTTTGTTTAAGTCACTGAGATGCTTTTTAATAGTACCGCCACATAAATGAAAATACTGAAATGAATCTGATTGCAGGTTGTTCTGCTAATGGAGGATTTTATTTCGGGCTGCTTTTCAATCAGTGTACTTGTTTTCTATGTATCGGAATGAATAGATCACTGATTTTGAGACATTCTTTTTATTAAGTTTAGAATTTTATAGCTATCATGTCCTGGAAAATGTAGGACAACTAAAGAAGATTTGGTATGTTTTGGAAGTAAATCACTGCAACATCGAGTGCTCCCTAGGACGTAAATCTAGGTACCATATTCTGCATAATATATATAATATTCATATGTAATACAACAGAATAATTATATGCTGTATTTAATATAATATATAATATAATAAAGTAATTATATGTACATAACTACTATAGCATTTAATAATTATATGTACATGATTATACAATACAATATAGTACAGTAATTATAGGTACATAATTATATTGCATTTTTTTACATAGTGCATATTTATATATAATACAATATAATAATTATATATACTATATAATATACAATACAATATACTACAATATAATAATTATATGTACATAGTTATTGTATTTCTCAAAAAACAAGGATTTTTTTAAATACAGGATATCACATTTTTTTTTCCCACAACACCCAGGCAAATTAAATAAGGGTTGTACTCTGCTTCCCATTTTAAGGTGGAAGATGAATTACAAGGAGAAATCAAGGAAGAAGCATATTGCTGGTCTCCTAACTCCTACTGCACAGTTCTTTGTGTTCATTTTTGGATTACCTGGATTTGTCTGTTGAACACAAAATGACTTCCATATAGAAAGTTGCATATTTAGAATCACAGACCGTTAGGCTTAAGCAATCTCTTTGCAGGGAAGTGCTGTTCACCTACAGAGGGAGTAACTGAAAGTAAAGCAAACTAACACAAGACTTTGTCAAGGTCACATCGTTTATTAGCAGCGGCTAATGAACACCAAGCCAGAACCTAGGTCTTCTTATGCTAGGCCTTTATCTTAGAAGTTTGTCTCCTAGGATGTCTCTCTCTCTCTCTCTTTTTAAATACTAGAAGCATCAAAGCATTTCCCTAAGTGCCAAAGTTTCCCCAGGGAGAATCTGGTAGATAAAATAAAATTCAGAATTGGTTAGTAGTGGACTTGGTTCAGAATTAAATTCACGGGGTCTGCTGGGTGGCTCAGGTTAAGCCTCACCTTTCCCTTCAGCTTGGGTCATGATCTCGGGGTCCTGGGATCGAGCCCCACATCGGGCTCTCTGCTCAGCAGGGAGCCTGCTTCCCCTTCTCTCTTTGCCTGCCTCTCTGCCTCCTTGTGATCTCTGTCTGTCAAATAAATAAATAAAATATTTTAAAAAAAAGAATTAAATTCATGATGTCCCAGTTTACAAATGTGGTTATAACAAGTCTTCTCTTATTTTCTACATTTCAATTTTTCATTTCAGTCTAATACTTCAGACCCCTGAATTTCTTGTTTTCTTTTCTTTTTCTTTTTTTTTTTTTGGAGGGGCCTGTTTGATTTACCTAAACGTCTGACCTTGTCTGCCTTTTCTCTTGGTTCTCTAAAATAAATGATGAGGACTGAGTAGTAATTCTTCAATGAGAAAAGTTTACCAAATATACATGTCTCTATCAGGCTAAATACACTACAATATCTGTGCATTCTACCTGGCATTTCATGCCTTGCCATTTTTGGTCAATGGCTTGTAGGATGGAAAATTTGTGTCGCGTGCTAACCAGACGTTACTCTCCTTAACTTTTAATGAGTGTCAACGGTGCCCTAGGCTCCACAGAAAACTCCAGAAGAGCACCACCTCTACGCAGTCTATCTAAATAATAGATTGAGGAGCAGGTTGCACATGTAGATATATTTTAATCAATATGTGTTTACTGTTGCTGTAAATTACACGAAAACACAGCCACTCCCCAGATGTCATTACCACCCACAATAACCCAATGGGCATTCTCCCACTTTATGTTGGTAACTGCTCCTGAAAAGTTGCACGAAAATCAAATAATGTTGAAGGCTGTCAAGGAACCCATTATTCTGTGAAGAACCCTTTTATGAAGAAATAGCATATTATTAACTTACTGAAATTTGGTATCAGATTCTGGGGTTTTCTCCTGTAGCCATCTAGTTTGAATTCTGGGAAACAAAGATTTCATTTTTTTTTTTTTTTCATTCAACATTGTTAAATCCCCACTCTAGGCAAGGCAATATAAAACAGAGTGCTTCGTTTCAGAAAAGGAGAGAAAAGCCATATCCACCCTACAATGCAAAGGGAAAAGAATATGTTCCCAAAACTGTAACAACTACTAATGGGATGCTAGAAAAATTCACAGTGAAAAGAAAACCAATGACAAGTTAATAAAGCATTTAACCGAAATTCTAACATACTTTTTACATACAAAGAAAGGTCACGAAGACTAGAAACTTGTCTAAGTTTTCAGTCTTATTTTTTCCTTTGGCTTAACTCTCTGGCAACTATGTCTGGATGAAATATTTGAATCTCAAAGTAAAATTAGCAAACGTCCCCACAGAGCACATGACCCAGTCACTCACTCACCAGCGGGATGGCCTTGCCAGCTAGGCCATGACCGACCTGAACCAGCTCTTTGGGTCAGCTGGTAAAAGCAGCTGTTCATTTAAAATAACCTGTTTGTTAATTGCTTTCAACTCGAGTCCTTCTGTTCCTGCACTTTGAACCCTAACGGTAGTTTGGGGTAAATATCTCTGGGACTGAGAGGTAATTAAGGCAAGCAGGCAGCCAGGACTGCAAAGAGCCAGGATGAACCCAGGCCCATTGTCTGCACTCTAAGGAACTGATCCTGCTGGTCTGTTGTTGGAATTTCTTTTCCCCCTTTCCCTTCTGCATTCTAGTTGCAGCCGACAGCTGGAACTCTCTGCCAACGCGGGCTCCCCCAGCAGCCCTCTGGCACACTGCGTTGATCAGTAGATAAAAGCTTCCCAGCGGTCACAGCCGCTGCTGCCATCGACGGGGCCACAGCAGCAGCTAGTGGGTAGCTCTGCTCTGCGTACTAACTGCCTCTCCACCTGCCATGGTCGCCTCCGCGGGTCCCCCAAGGTTCTCCTTGTTGCTGAGAGTCATGGTGCTTGGCCGACCTTGGGCCCTGAAGCTGGCCGGCTTCCAGAAAGTTCCTCTTCTGACAAGGCGTGCTGAAGACTGTGTTCACGGCATCCAGGCACGGCACGGGGGGCAGGAGGGAGCGAGAAACCTGCTGCGGTTACCTACCTTCCTGTCCCAGTTCTGCACCTCCAGGCAGAAACGATGCCGTCTTCCGGCCTGCAGCTTCCCTCTCTGCCCAGCATCCAGCAACAAAAAGACAAACAAACAAAGAAAATGAACGAAGGAAATACACTCTATTTTTCCAGTCTGCCAAAGTGGATTTCGCTGCATGCTCAAAAAAAAGAAAGAAAGAAAAAAGAATTTTTTAAGAAAACTGACCTGCTAGCTATTTAAACATGACTGTAACATTTTAAAACACAGGTGACAGACAGGGTTTATCTGTTGGATGCTTCTCTAACTCTCTGAACTCCTCAGGCCATCTAAGAAGTTATATCAATTTATAATTTTTCAGTGACTCTGAGTGTGTGTGTGTGTGAGTGTGTCTGTGTGTGTGTGTGTGCGTCTGTGTGTGTGTGTGTGTGTGCGCGCGTGTGCATGCGCGTTCCCAAATAAGGAACTGGTATCAGGGCGACGGTTGCTCTAATAGCCTTGGTATGGCTGACAGCAAAAATTGCACTCAAAGACTGAGCTGCGGTAGAACCAACCAGACTAGTTTTCCCACAGCATGTGCTACACCCTCTGAGAAAAGCTGCTTTTTCTTGGCAAACTCATTTTTGCTTTAATGTAACAGGAAAGCATGTGTCATAATGGAGCGACGATGCCCAGTTTCACTGGGGCTGGGAATTGGGGTGGGGTGAGTGCTTCGGGAAAATGCTAGAAGAGACTTTCCAGAGTCAAACCCAACACTTTGCCAAAATAATAGATTTGGGGTGAAACACGTGTATTGATACCAGACCTTTTTATTTAAAGATCCCTCTTTCAAAGGACTCCTTACTGTATCTAGTTTTTAGACCTTAAATACAGGACATTTGAGGTTTTTTTTATCTTAAAACAAGGGTCAGATTGGCCTACTCTTCCAATAACTAAGTCAAGCAAAAATTTGTGTTTTGTTTCTATTTTTTTAAAAAAATGGATTCCAAAGCCCTTTCAACCTTATTTTGTTGTTGTTCCATCCTTAACAACAACCCTGGGGAGAATCTACTTTTTGCAGGCGTGTCAAATGAGACTTGGATTTTTAAAAGGACACCGACCCTGGCTAATAAATGGTGACATTGGGTTTTTTGTGTGTTTGCTTTTAATTTAATATTTTTTTCAGTGTTCCAAGATTCATTGTCTATGCACCAGCAACACTGGGTTTTAAATCCAGCTCTTTTGATTACAGATGCCATGTTTCATCTCTGCTCCAAAACTTCTCTAGCTTTTCGTAGATTCTCTGGCCTGGCAATGGGGCAGGGCCCGGCCAGCCCTGGCTCAGGACAGACCTTCACCTGGGGGCCCGGGAATTGAACCAAACTGGGTTGAGAGCAGGGAAGTCGGGGTGCCCATGATAGAGTTGGCTTTTCGTCGCCCTCTGTTCTTTCGTCATCATCTTCTTCCTCTTTCATCACTTAGATTCAGGACGAGACTTAAGGCAACGTGAAATGCCAAGTCTACTTTGTATGTTCTTGTTGTCTTTAATTTTTTTTTTTTTTTAGATTTTATTTATTTACCTGACAGAGATCACAAGTAGGCAGAGAGAGAGAGGAAGGGAAGCAGGCTCCCCGCCGAGCAGAGAGCCTGATGTGGGACTCGATCCCAGGACCCTGGGATCATGACCTGAGCCGAAGGCAGAGGCTTTAACCCACTGAGCCACCCAGGTGCCCTGTTGTCTTTAGTTTTTTATAACCGTTTTTACCCAACAAGGTCACAAGCAGGCTCTATGTTAGGTTACTTACATATTTGTTTGATATGCCGAAAACTTATGAAGGCTTAAATATGTTCAGGACTATATAGGTCAGGGTTGCATTTCTATTTTATGGTGATTCACTTCCCATAAGTAGTAACTGATAATCATCCTCCAAGTTAAAAAAAAAAAAAAAAACTGTCTGGAATATATTATAAACTTGCCACAACACCTGTCTGTAGTTTTAAATTGAGGTTTTCCTTCTCCAAGTCACTCAAAGGAATAACACTCATTTTCACAGCTATTCGGTTCTAAGAAGCCTCCCTCCCAGACCAGATTCCTGGAAAGATGTTAAAATTCATCTTCCAAAGTTAGTACAATTTACTCACAGTCCTTTAATATGTGATGATTCCCATTTCTGCTCTCCCTGTTTTTAGAGTCACTCTTTATGTTCTAGAAGCTTCCCTTCTGTCCTGCATCCACTACACACCTTTCTTCCTCTCATCTTTGAATGTCTTCCTATGGGTGCCTGGGGGGCTTAGTTGTTAAGCATCTGCCTTCGGCTCAGGTCATGATCCCAGGGTCCTGGGCTCCAGACTCGCATCGGGCTCCCTGCTCAGCGGGAACCCTGCGTCTCCCTCTCCCACTCCCCTTGCTTGCGTTCCCTCTCTTGCTATGTCTCCCTCTGTCAAATAAATAAAATCTTATAAATAAATAAATAAAAGTTTTCCTAAAGTCCTACCTCCTCTCTGAGGTCTTTCATGACTAAGTCATGAGGAGGCCATCCATGAAGGCACGCCCTTTTGCACAATAACACAACGCACACACAATCTGGGATATGCAATCCAGAACCTATCTTTCACCAACCTGCCAAGCTCTCTGTCCCAAGATGGAAAGATAAAATTACATGTGACAGCTGAGCAGTGCTCAGAGACTGGTTCCCAGCTAAGGCTCCCTTGTATTTACACCATGCAGCTCTTCGAAGACACCCAAAGTGTGCCGTAAGTACCTTGCACACTTTTCACAACTTCTCTTTGACATAGGTTGTCAACAAACACCATTATTCATGGATAGGAGCTGAGGGCACAGAACTTCTGGGAAGTCAGGCAGCTACCAGAGACAGAGGAGACAGTGATTCAGCACCAGACCACATGCTCAGAGCAAACCATGCACATAGCAGGAACTCCAGTGAAACAGTCAGTTGAAGACAGAACAATGCAGTCAAGAGGAATGGGAGGAAAGAAGGAAGGAAGGAAGGAAGGAAGGAAGGAAGGAAGGAAGGAAGGAAGGAAGGGGAAGGAAGAAAAGAAAGAAAGAAAGAGAGGAAGGAAGGAAGAAGGGGGGTTGAGAGGAAGAGAGGAAGGAAGGAAGAAGGAAAGAAAGAAAGACAGAGGGGAAGGAAGGAAGGAGGGAGGAAGGGGAAGAAAGAAAGAAAGGAAGGAAAGAAAGAGGAAGGAAGAGGAAGGAAAGAAGGAAGGGAGGGAAGGAGGAAGGAAGGAAGGAAGAGGAAACTTTTTTTTTTTTAAATTTAAGAACATATGTCTAAATAATCCATAATCCAGGGGCACCTGGGTGGCTCAGTGGGTTAAGGCCTCTGCCTTCAGCTCAGGGCATGATCTCAGGGTCCTGGGATTGAGCCCCGCATCGGGCTCTCTGCTCAACGGGGAGCCTGCTTCCTCCTCTCTCTCTGCCTGCCTCTCTGCCTACTTGTGATCTCTCTCTCTGCCTGCCTCTCTGCCTACTTGTGATCTCTTTCTCTTTCTCTCTCTGTGAAATAAATAAAATCTTAAAAAAAAATTAAAAATAAATAAACAAATAATCCATAATCCAGAAAAGAACTCATAAGAATTAGAAGTACTTTGAACTTCATGAAAATGAAGACTCATGTACCAATACTTAGAAAAAGAAAGAGAGAGAGAAAGGAGGGAGGGAGGGAAGGAGAGAAGGAAGGAAGGAAAGAAAGAAGGGAGGGAGGAAGAGAAAACCAGAACAAACTGCTTTCTGTATCATGAATAACAGTATGAACAACTTGTATGTACATTCAAAATTATGGCTAATAAAACAGAATTAACTCCAGTATAAGACACTCTTTGCCTGGAAAGCAGCATCTGGGACAACTGTCCCTGAGGCAGAAAGGGAAGAACAGAGAGAGGAAAGGCACAGTCACGCCAACACCCTTTCCTTTCCTTGGCCTCCATGTGAAGACATCACTTAACTTACCTGAGACTTCTAGACACAGACCACTCAGTTTTGCTAAGCGCACGCACAAAGCTTTGGTACTTTTCGGGACAAAAGAGGAGGAAAGTTGCCTTTACGACCTCTCTCTGAGACTGGACTGAAAGTCAGGCCTGCAAGATATGTGACCCTAAACCACTACCACCTTTTCTCAGACACAGAGTGGATCTTTTTCACATTTATTTTGTTTTTGTTTGGTCTATTTAAGAATAATACAAATCATACCTTTAGTACAGCAGAAATCTCTCTAATGCTTCTGCTGATTATGACACACACTCCATTAAAACGAAAGGCCTGCCTCCATATGCAAGTCAGGGCATCACCGTTGCATGTGTTCCAGAATGCTGCGGCTCTTACGTCATACAAAGCCACGGGCTCTTCATGGTGACTCTCGTTTGACTGTATCTGGAGCACTGATTTCGGTGGAAGTCCGTGAGAAGAGATTATCTCATCTCAGGCTTCTTAAGTACACTGTAAGAAGAAGACATTTCCCCGTATATTTTCTCTACTTTGGATGCCATTCCTTTAAAAAAAAAAAAAATGCCCTTCTTTGCCAGCAATTGCACTGCTATGTATTTACTCCAAACATACAAATGCAGTGATCGGAAAGGGCACCTGCACCCCAGGGTTTATAGCAGCAATGTCCCCAATAGCCAAACTATAGAAAGAGCCCAGATGTCTATCCACAGATGAATGGATAAAGAAGATGTGTTGTGTGTGTATGTGTGCGTGTGTATAATGAAATACTACTCAACCATCAAAAAAGAAAGGAAGGAAGGAAGGAGGGAAGGAAGGAAGAAATCGTGCCATGTGCAATGACGTGGGTGGAACTAGAAGGTATTATGCTTATGCTGAGTGAAATAAGTCAATCAGAGAAAGACAATTATCATATGATCTCACTCATGTGTGGCATTTAAGAAACAAAACAGAGGATCATAGGGGAAGAGAGGGAAAAATTAAACAAGATGAAATCAGAGAGGGAGAAGAGACTCAATCATAAGAAACAAACAGGGTTGCTGGATGGGAGGGGGGTGGAGAGATGGGGTAACTGGGTGCTGGACATTAAGGAAGGCATGTGATGTACTGAGCACTGGCTATATGCTACTGATGTATGCTGGCTATATGATACAGTTATATGCTACTGATGAATCATTGAACTCTACCTCTAAAACTAATAATATACTATATGTTAATTAATTGAATTTAAATAAATTTAAAAAAAATCCTTCTTTGTATTGATGTCCTTTGTGCTAAAGAAATTCATTTATAGTAATAAAGTCTTGGGGAGCTTAGATGGCTCAGTGGTTTAAGCATCAGAGAATTGATTTTGGTTCAGATCATGATCTCAGGTCCTGGGATCTGGCCCCTGAGTTGACTCCATGCTCAACGGAGAATCTACTTCTCCCTCTCCCTCTGTCCTTCCCTTTCTCTCCCTTTCTCTCTCTCTCCCTGAAATAAATAAATAAATCTTTTCTAAAAAGTCACAAAGTCTATGATTTTAGCAGCTTCCAAACACAGGGGCAAAGAGAAAGCAACATATTCCTCTCTTTTCAGTGAATAAGGATCAAGAGCTGTTTTTCTCATGTCATTATTGCTGACATTTCTATTCTTCCCTCATTTTAAGCTAGAGATTCAGATTTACTTTATTTCTTGAGTAAATCTCATTTTTTCAATCATCCTTTCAGAAATTTAGAGTCAACACTGATATGCTTTGTATGAAGTATAACTTCCTCACCCAATATTCTATAGAAATGTTTTTCTATAAGTTTCACAAAGCATTTTTATGAGAGTTATTCTTTTTTTCTGAAGTCTTTGAAAAGAAACTAAAACCTGTTCTCCAGGTAAATATTTCTGTTTAATGAAGAAAGAAAAGATTTTCTCATCTTCCTTCTCTTTCAATTTCATCATTGCTTTAAAAAAAAAAAAGTGGGGTTTTTTTTGGTCCGCATACTTTCTTACCATCTACCTTGTGCTGAGTAGATTTGACCTCTGAGAGTGCCAATGTCCTCCTCTCAGGCATGAGGGGGCCCCCATCATAAGCCCACAGGGACTTCAAGAGCTCAGAAGCCTCCCCGGGGAGGAGAGGACGGATTAACCGTTTGCCCCCACACTCTCCCATCCCATCTTCAGAGTGTCTCTGCTTCAGTTTCTCATCAGTCCTATAAGAACCTTCTAGACTCCCCCTTTTCTTCCACACTCATGTCCCCTTCAGCTCCAGGGCTCCACTGGTGGGGATAGGTCTGGAAGAAGAAAGAGGGAAAAGAAGAGATTATATAGTGCTCATCACCTCCAAGTGGGTTCAAACTCAATGCTAAGGTCAGCATCAACTTCCAAGCAGCTTCCAAGGGACCCTCAATGAAGACTACTCTTCCCAGGAGGTGCACCCGCCTCAGCATTGCTGACGGAGCCTGCCTCCTGGCAGCTCCCAATCATCCTTCAAGGGACCCTCAAAACACTCCCTATGTTTTCTCTCCTCTTCTCCTGTCTCTGCCTTCAACGTGAAAACCAAGGGATCCTGTGAGAGTCCTTTCAAATGTCCAGCTAAGGGACGGGAAGGTACGGGCAGACAAGCGTCAAATCAGAAGCAATATCAGAACAGTCAAACACACTTCCCGGTATTTAGGATTTGATGGGAGGCTCCTATCTCCCTCTGTGACACTGCTTATAAGTCCGTAGCCTGAGGCTTAGCTGAGAGCACATTACGTAAGAACCCAGAAGTAAAGCAGAGTAAACGCATCTAAAAATTGGAGCTACCTTAGAAGTGCTAAACTGAGTTAGAGAAGGGTTTTCCTCCTTTTCACTGAATACAAAGCTTCTAAAAAAACAAATAATAAATAAACAAATAGCAGAATGAGTAAATAAACAAAAAGCAGAATCGGACCCATAAATACAGAGAACAAACTGATGGTTTCCAGAGGGAAAGTGGGGTGGGAGGAATGGGCACAGTGATGATGGGGAGTAGGAGAGAGAGGCTTCCCATGATGGAATGAGGACATCCTGGGAAGAAAGGCACAACATAGGGAATATAGTCAATGGTATTGTAACAGTGTTGCACTGTGACACTTGGGGTGAGCACAGTATGATACAGAGATGTGAAATCACTATGTTGTATACCTCGAAGTTAATGTAACATTGTGTGTCAGCATTGTGTGTGTCTTTTATTAGAAACAGTGCTGTTAGACTCACAAGGGCCCAAAAGGTGGGTGGCTGGTACGGTTGGAAAGCCAAGGGGCTGTCCTATTACCCACTCCACTCCTTCGGTTGGGTCGCCATGGCCCAACCTGGTGGCCGGGCACCTGAGACTCCAAATAGCCCCGATAAGCCTAATCGGATGGAAAGCATCAAAATGAATTGCTTCCATTTATTTTAATCAACAGAACTCCACCATTGATGTACTGGGAGAGAAAAGGCCAAAGTCACGGGAGCATAAAACAGGGTTCAAATGCCCACGTCATTTCAAGGTACCAAGTGAATTTTTTAAAACAGTTTCCTAAAAACTTAAATCCTTCCCCCAGCCCTGTCTGTGCCTGTTTAAGTCCTGTCATCCCACCATATAGTTCAACTACAAGTAGTTAAATGCTAATTAGAACTAGGTCACACCAATCAGCTTTGAAAGACGTAAAAGGTGCAAGGTGTGGTGTCCCCTGGCCTGGCCAACTGACAGGCCTTTTCCCATCAGTAGTCCATAATTTAGGCCGTAGCCTTAGGTCGTTCTTGATCATCTCATTAGAGCTGCAGTGAGAAGCTCACTAGAGATTTAAATTCTCAGGCATCAGGCCCCTCAGGCTAAGGTGAAAAAGCCCAAGAACTCAACGCCATTAGCCCATTAAATGTGGGATGAAAAGTAAGCTGGAAATGAGCTGGTTTGAAAAACTGGCTGAAAAAAGGAACTGAGAACCACCCAGAACTGGTCCCTTCCATGAGGAGCTGACCTTTGGAGCACGATGCTACAGCATGGGCCCAACTCAGAGATATTCTAGAAACGAGTAAGAAAAGGCAATGATTCCTGGCACAGGTTACCCATTATTCTCGGGATCCAGAAACCAGACCCTATTAGACAAAATGAAGAAAACACAAAAAAATTAAAAATCTGAGCATATGTTCTAAGATGAATAAGATAAATTCTAAGATGAATTTTTGAGATTTGTTTATTGTTTCATTGTACTCCAAGTTTGTGTACAGACTGCTAATGGGCTTGAGACCCTCCCCACAGCCTTTTCCTTTATTCTTTTCCAAGATAGCCAAGATATCTCTGCGGTCCCGAAAAAACATACAGTTGGGATGAGTAAAAGATAATTATAACAGTACTTGCATAGCTCAGGCAGCGTCCCTGATAATTCAAAAGGAAATGCTTATCTACTTTTAAAATAAAACAAACAAATTTAAAAAGTCACAAGCCTAAGGACAAAACAAGGAGATGAAAAGAGAATCAATTAATTTAAAAAAAAAAAAAGAAGAAGAAGAAGAAGAACAAAAACCCAGTCCTCGCTACAGTGCCAGTATTAAAGTTATGCTAAAAAGACAACCCTCTATCTTTGTAGGAAACTACAAACCCAGAAAAATTGAGACACTGTAAGACAGAGATTCGGATGGGCTGTTTTCTCCCACACATTAAAATCCCATGTCTAAGGCACTCCAACTCCTAAAAGACGGCTTCCCCAGTACCCACAAGAGATGCCTCATTCAGGAGACTCTAGTGGAGACCAGAATTACGAAATTTCACTTATTAGAAGGTTAGTCCCCCTAGAGATGACCTCTCCAAGTGAAGCAGGTTAAAAATAAACTCTGGCGAACGCTAAATTAATCTAATGTTACACAATATGAAAAGTCCTTGAACATGATCTCGTCATGGACATGCCTCAGGTTTATTTAAGAAACTAGATCTCTACCTGTATTGTCTGGGCTTTTTGCCACTGTTCGAGCAGTGGAAATTCTACTTCTCAGAGCATCAGTATTAGTCTTGCTGTAGGATGATAGGGTAGTCGTTTAGATGGGAGATTTCCAGAGTGGCATCAGGAAAAATATATATATACCTATATTTTATATTTGTATTTATATATATATAGATGCATTTATATAGAGAGATGCATATACGTGTGCATGTGTGTTTCTATATATACATATATATACACTCATACACACTATATCATAGAAAGAGCACTGGACCTGCTGGGTAGCACCCTAAATATTTTCTGGAGCACAAGTAAATCAGAAGACGGTAATAGGCTCTTGCCCTATTCCTGAACCCACATTGTCCATTGGTGAGAAAGACAATAAGCTTGGAGAAGCTTCTGTCCCCTACAAGGGTAGCTAAACCTACTAGCAGCCATGGAATTTTTAAATTATCTTTTTCACAGAATGGACTCGTGAGATCTTGGGAGAATTTTTTTTTTTAAGATTTTATTTATTTTTTTGACAGAGAGAGAGATCACAAGTAGGCAGAGAGGCAGACAGAGGGAGAGGGGGAAGCAGGCTCCCCGCTGAGCAGAGAGCCCGACGTGGGCTCGACCCCAGGACCTGGAGACCGGGACCCAAGCCAAAAGCAGAGGCCCAACCCACTGAGCCACCCAGGTGCCCCATTGGGAGAATTTTTTAAGTTCACAACAGAACTCCATAAAAATGAATCTGAATACTTATAAGAACTCTCCATTTTTATCTTAATGCAAGTGATAATGTCAGAGTCTCTCAGACATTGACTTCTTAAATTTTTAAATAAATCTGGTAACTATAAAGGGTGGGTGATAAAAACAGTTATAATTTACCGAGCATCTATTATGTACCAGCCATGGCTCTAAGTCCTTTATATGGGTTAGGTCATATAATCATCACACAACTCCATGAGGAACGAACTATGTCAGCCCCATCCAAAGATGAGGGACCTGAGGCATTAAAACTAGATGTTTTCATAAGGTCACTTAGCTAATAAATAGCAAAACTGGGGTTTGAATCCAGATACTCCATTCTAAAGCCATATTTTTCCCACTCTGAGAGGTCTGGAAAATAAAAATAATTACACAAGGTAATGAGGAACTAGCCCCTTTCCTTGCATAAAAATTATGATTCTCTTTCCTCTTAACAGAGGCGGCGAAGTGTAGTGATTTTTTAGTCACTGCAAATTCTGGCAGATTACCCAGGTCATAAATTCCCACCTCCCACTTACCGTTCCGATGATCAACTCTGTGACGTGGGTAAGGTACCAAGTTGTTCTGTGCCTCAGTTTCCTCATGTGTGAAATCAGGATAATGATGATAATTGTTCCTGCCTTATAGGGTTGACCTAAGGTTCAAATAAGTAAGTAGCACATGGTAAGTGTTATAGAAGCCGAAGCCATTGTCCCTGAGAATTTAGAGAGAAATCATTCGCCCAAACTGCTGTCAAGAACAATCACTGAGCACATAAACATTCCTTCCCATGGTGTATTCCCAATTTCCAAAAGTCACCACTAATACAAGTGCTACTCCAAAACACTGAGTCCCTCTTCCCATAAAACCCACACTCTTTCCAGGGTGACGGTAGAGGTCACGGACACTGCCGGTGAGGAAGGGGTGAGTGAACAGAGGGAGGACGGCCCCGGAGAGCAAGAGGCTGACCACCACCACGGCAGAGAGGGTGTCAGGAATTGATTTCAAATCAGGTTCTTAAGGATAATGTGGAGGATAATTATAATCATTATTGTTATTGTCATTATACCTTGCAATTACCTTGGCTTAATTAATTCAAGCTTGTGAAGTGCTTTGAGATCCTCAGATGAAAGGTGCCAAGTAGAAGGGTCATTATTTTTCTACTGCTCCTTTCATCCAAGGTGATTATAGCTCTTCATAAGCATTAATTAATCCTCATAAGAGCCCCAGAAAGTAGATAAGTGTAGGAGTCATCCACACTGGGTCCAAAAGAGACATTTATCCAAGGGGTTTAGTGTTCGTCTGGCTGGTGGGAGGCCCCCAAATCACAGGGCTTTGTGACTGGCACACCCGAAATTTGTACAAGCCTGTTTTTGGAAGGCCTGAACAAAACTTGAAGGCTTAGTTCAAATTTGTCACATTGAACTTGTAACAACTCAACGAGGACCAATTTGGACATGGCCCCATTTTTAGAAATTATTATACAGGTTATACCCAGAGAGGTATCCTCACTGTCTTCATTGTGAGGTGAGGAGTAGAGAAAAATAAAAACCTCCTCTATCATGTTTCAAGGAACTCACAACCTGATGGTCAACAAAACGTTTTCTCGCATTCTGTAGTGAAGGGTTTCCCAAGGTCACAAAACCATGGAGCCTAAACTGGGAATTGGCCTTAGTTTAAAACCAGAAACTGAGTTTGATTTTCAGTAACATCTATTAACTGTGGTCTTGTTCGCTGCTGTGAATGCCCCCACTCAGGGATAAAGGGTGCTTGTGAATAAAATCCTGTGAGACAGGAATTGTACAGGCACAAGGTAAAACCCTTTTAATACAACTTTTAGGGATATTTCTCTGACTTCTGATATGTTTTGGGGGCAAATATCTGTTTTGGGCACAAATATCCAAGGAGCAAAAGATTTGTGACAAGCAGGCTGTGTATCCCACTGACTCCCAGGGAAGAGAAAGCCAGTGAGAAAGGATTTTGAGGGATGTTGAATACACTTGTTTTCTTTTATTATTGAAGCACTGGAGTTTTTGTACCTTTTGTTTAGAACTAGACATGAATGTGTGAGATCCTAGTTTATGTCAGGCTGTGTCTTAAGACTACAGCAGGAAACGAGGCAGCCCCTGTCCCTGAGGTCACGGAGCATCCTCTGAGTAGTGTCTCCGTCTTCTTTTCAGGATGTGGCTGCGTCCAGGGAGCAGTACTGGTAGGGAAGGGGTAGACGAGTTGCCTGACCATTTGGTGCCGGACCCCACTTACCTGACATAACAAACACTATGATTGCCCAGGTACAGATACTGATGACTCTTGTTTTATTATTATTATTATTATTGTTATTACTGTTACTCTTGCTGTTATCATCAAATACAATAACCTTATAATTACTATTGGGCATTCATCAAGAATTACAAAGCACAGGTCAAAACAGGCTCCACCAAGGGTATATGACTTCGAGAGGCATTAAATGAAGCTTCATCTAAGCCCCACGGTCTGAATGGCCAGAATCGTTTTTGTCACCACAGGCTGCTTTTCTAAGAATATACAGACTTCATCACTGAACGTGTCTGCAAGCCAAGGGTTTGCTTTCACCGTCGGTAGACGGGAATCCTTTGAGACACTGGAATACTGCCTTTCCTGGAGATTCTTGGCCTATAGTAAGTGCTCAGCAAAAGTGGGTTGCCCTCACACAGATCTTCGCTAATGTGTGTGTTCTAGCATATTCTATGTCGGGTTAAAATGCCACTAAGACATATACTCAAATGTACTTCAATCGTTAAGTTCATGGTCTCTGTTTGAAATTGATTTGGGCTCTTTCCAATGGTGCTTCCCTGACCGCCAGTTGTCATAGTACTAGGCATCATGAATTGTCATAATCCTAAGACTCGCACATCATCTCACCAAAGGGCTGATAGCCCATCGGCCACTATGCTAATCACAACATGTACCGACATCCTAAAATGAGGGGACAGATGACACCCTGAAAGCAGAAGCTTGCCGTGCCAGCTCAGCCCATGACAAGGCTGATTTTCCAACCTCATCAACCCGTTAAAGACTAAAACTATTCCTCTATGTAAAATATGAAATGTTCTCAAGAGATGTGTTTAAGGCAAATCTTTGAGTATATGTTACCAAGGGTGACGGTGTGGGAGGACCCCCGTAATGTTACCGAGGAACGCGAAAAGTTGCTCTGGCTCACTTAATTTTCATCTCTAAAGGATTCCATCACTTTACTTAATACCTTAAGAAATAGTCTGTCGAACTTGCTTAAATCTAATTAGTATGAAATAACCAGGCCTGCCTACCTACTTTCTGATACTCTAAGCATAATCTTCCCATTAAGAGCAACTTTAATTTGTTTGGTTAATTAGCCTAGGAATGTGCTGGATAGATTTACCTGCATCCAGCTCAGCTTTTCCTAAGTAAAAACCAAGTGAAAAGATTGTGACCATAATTCTCCATTTGCCCCTCCAGACCCATACTTCACCCCTCTTTGTCCTGGTCTATGTGCTGGGTGGTTCGCACCTGTAGATTGTATCTTGTCATTTCCCTTGGCCTCTGGCTTCTGGGGGTTGGGGGTGGGGTTGATCAATGGGAGACACCAGACAAATCTTAGAAGGAGGAAGGAGAGAGAGGTTGGTAGATGGGGGGCATGGTCCCACTCCTTCCCTTAGGGTCACAATTTTGACAGTAGTGACTCCCTTTGACCACAAGCAGCCCCCTTCCACGCCTCATGCTCTCATCAGGTTCTGGTAACACTCTCCCCTTGCCCCTTTAGCACAGGCATGGTAATGGCTTTCTGTGTTGCCAGACCCTGGATGCTTCATCATTTCTTGTAGGTCCTCTATCTCTTTCCCCCACTTCTCTAAACAGTCCCTTTATTAAATTCCCTTCAGTTATTCCTCTGAGGGATTCCATACATGTATATTGCCAGTATTCCAACAGATAGAGAGCTCCTTGAGTTCTTCCCAGGATGACCCCCCCTCCTGCTCTACGGTCCTTGGATCTGGCATCATAGAATGCATCAGTTGCAATAATGGGTGAAGATGTATGTACATAACAAGAAGGTGCCATAAGTTAATGTAAATATCCATGGGGTTGTAACTAATCATGCACATTCTGCCACTCGAACCCCAGCTAGCTATCTGCTAGACTGTTTAACAACAGCCTAGGTTAATATTAAGAGAGGTCTTCTTTCCTGGATGTCAGCTTGACTAGCCACTATTATCTCTCACCGAACAGGAAGGTTCTACACCAATATTGACAGAGGGATAAGGATTTGTCTGCCAGTTCCATGTCTCTCTAGGCCAATACCTAGACTCATATATTTTAAAGCAAACATTCCTTAAATAACCCTTTTCTACAGGTATGCTTACACACGTGTATACACACACACAAACACACTTCTTAAATCAGAGGGTTTGGGACATTGGTTTTCTTCTCATCGGGCTAACTTGGAATGTGCTCCTCCAGACCACGGCTGAACTTCAGTGTGGCCCCCACACCCCTCCCAGTCATGCTATGGTGCAGTAATAGGGCTCCCCTCTGAAGCTGCCTAAGCCCATCTCCTTCCTTTCTCCTGGGCATCCATGCTAATGGACCTTTGCTCTTGCTTTTGGTCCCTATTCCAAATTCAGCCTCCCACGGACCCAGAAGGTGCCTTGTATCCTACCTGTGATCATGACAGACCTCCTGAATGCCTCCAGTCTCCCAATTTCTGCATCTCATCTGTCTAGGTGCCCCAGTGTCTACCCAGAGTCTCCCCAGCTCTTGGGCTACCGCATCACCACATTGTGGCTGCCTGGTGCTATTTTCCTGATCCACGACTAGAGATGATACTTGGAGATGGAACCAGAAGTGCTGTCGATGTCATTTCTGTGTCACCCAGACCTTCCACAGCCACGGCCTCCCTGCCATTCCCCCTAAACAGTGTCTGACCTCTCTGAGTCGAAGGGCTCCATGACGCTTTCCTAAACTGATCCTTGTGTTCTCAAAGAGGTGACAGAACAAAGAGTAACATTCTGGAAAGGCCACCAGAGAGGTTATAATATGTACTCGTTCCAACCATCCCGCAAGGCAGACAGCCAGTGGCTGCTTTGATGGGACCGAAAAGCTGGTCTGACACTACCCTGTGGAAATGCCTCACAAACCATTTTGATCTCACTGGATCTAATTTTTTAAGCAGAGGTGAAGGTTAAAAGCCAGGCTCTCCCTCAACTAGTTCATTACAACTATGAGCAGACTATTATTTGGCGACTAGAAATATATAAAGCGAAATGAATTACACAGAAGCTTATGTAAGGAATGGGTGATACATCTTGAAGGCATTACCCCTTAAAGTGGCCACGGGATGAATCATGTTCCTCAATGTCCCTGAGAGGCATAAGAAACTTCACAAAATGAAGACTCTTATTCAAGAGTACTATATACCCCGTTGTTGACTGTGTAACAAATCAAGTGACCAAAGCAATACGTAGCATGTGGAATCGTTGCCTAGCCCAGCACCCAGTAAACAAGAGTATATTTCATACATGAGTAAATGCTGACTCCAATGTTCATTCACACCTGGTGGAACGATCATCAGAACGTCTGCCAACTCATCCCAAAAGATACAACCCACCTATGGCCACCGCTGGTCTACATTTCGTCCCATGGAAACCTACCCACCTTTGGCCAGTGTTAAGTGGCTGAAGACTAAACACCTGACCTAGAGCAAACTAAACCAGAAGTTGTACAAAACCTGTGTCCTGGGGCCTTGTAATGAACTGGTCTGATCCAATTCCCTCTTGGGGATTAAAAACAAGGGCACTGGGCTACAGAGGCTGTCGGGGCCGGGCAAGAGCCAAAATTATGAGAGAGCAGAAACTCTGGGTGAGCAGACATATGAAGCTTAGCTGAGTCACTCTAATAACAGAGCACTTGAGTGATGAATCATAAGGCCGTGAGGCTCAGATCGAGAATCACTGTCTCACTTAAGTCTGTGTAAGGCTCGGCCATATTAGAGCTCCGGAGCTGAACGGCCATGACAACCATTTCCTTACACTGTTTCCTTCCTCACAAAGCTCCTTGATCTAGCTTGAATGGGTCGCTGTTCCTCTTAAACAAAAAGTGATCTCAAGCCCTGATTTAAAAAAAAAAAAAAAAAAAAAAAAAAACAGGCTTATGTGTTACTCTGAAATTTCAAAAATTGAAACGAATGTTTTATTCCCCGCTTTTTTTTTTTTCTCGGAGCAAAACAGAAAAGCCAAAATGATCACTATAGCTGCTGTGTGCTCCATACCACAAAATATCTGCCTAACCCTGAACTCCGAGGATGGTGGAGTATAAATTGGTCTTTACATGCAGATTATACAGGTAACTGCCTAACCAGCTAACCTGTATGATGTCTGGGGGGAAATGAAGGGTCTTCAGCCATGCACAAAAGAATCTCTACCCTAAAGTACAATGCTTCAAAACCCAGCGTTTCATCTCCTGTGTTTGATTATTTGATTCATTTAATAAAAACAGTCCAAAGATGGGGCTCCTGAGTAGCTCAGTCTGTTGAGTGTCTGCCTTCAGCTCAGGTCGTGATCTCAGGGTCCTGGGATAGAGCCTATCATTGGGCTCCCCCTGCTCAGTGCGGAGTCTGCTTTTCCCTCTTCCTCTGTCTCTCCCCCTCCCACCCCTGTTTGTGCTTGCTCTCTATCTCTTAATATAAATAATATAATATAAATATAATATATATAAATATAATATACAAATATAAATAATAATATAATAAAATCTTTAAAAATATATATATTTACTTTTAAAGGGGGCAGTGAGAGAGACAATTGCTGGTAGTCATTTACACCTTAGTAAGATTAAAGAAGCATTTTTTTTTTTCTTGCTGAGGGCAAAGGAAAGACAGCATGAGGGCTCCCAAAGAAAGGGAAAATGAAGACAGCACAAAGTAAGAAAATAGACAGATTAGCAAGCTGACCTCACACCTGTGTGTCCTAAAAGCAGACTTCATAGTTTCAGGTACAGACGATCCCCAGAAACTTTCACTTTGCTGCTGCTTAAGAGTAAACCCATGGCTTGACTGGTCTTCTAAATCAAGCTCACATTTGGTGGAACTAATTCCCCTTCCCCTCACCTACTTACTCTTCCCACCAAAGCTCATCTGTCACATTTGTTTCTGACTGTCCAGGGAGTACCCCCCCCCCCTTTTTTTCTGAGTCTGAAAGTCAGCAAGCCCCACAGGATTGTTATGACTCAGGCTTGGAAGCCAGGATGAGTGCCGTGCCTATTTTTAAAAGATAATTACGATACATACAGCACTGAAGTCAGTCATCCAGTATTTTATTTATTGTCTCTGTAAGCAGATGGTCCTCAAAGTGTTTAAGCACATTTGAACATGCGAAATTCATTATTTATTGCACGGGATGGCGAACAGAGGCGGAACTTCACGTGGGCCATTAGCAGGTACAGAAGGACCAGAACACCATAAGGCAGCTGGCTTCCATGCCGCCAACGAGAAAGACATTCTCTGGACACATTAGCTTCCTAGTCACAGCGCTGGTGGATGAAAAAGCACACCTCCGTCTCCACCAGAAGCACTTTATAGATTTCTGTGTGTGTGAAAGTGAATCTGTCTCTTTTTGTTTGGCCTGAATTCTCTGGCAAATATTTAAGTTTTACAAGGAGAAGAAAGAAAGGAAGAAAAAAAAAAAAAACACACACACACACACACAGACCCCGTTGTCTGTGACCAAAAGACTGACTCCATTCAGAGTGCAAAGAAGTCCAGAGGATGGAAAGCGATTCATTCGGAAATGAAACGAGAGAGAAAAATAAGTTTCTTAAACACAAGCGAAGGCCCTACCCCCACCCCCAACACACACACACACACACACATCCAACCCTTTCTTTCTCTCCCTGTCTCCTCTCCTTCTTTATTATTGATACCTCTCTGCTTTTTGATCTCTGCACTCCTTTGTTTTGGCTTCCCAGGTGCCAAGGGAAAATGGCTAGCAGTGAGTTCTTCGCCTCCCCAGCCTCCCTCGGCAGCCAGCCCCTCTGGCTGAGCCAGCTGGACCACACTGAATTAGTCAAGTACTTCATTATCAACCCTCTCTGCACATTTTGCTCCAGGTAATAAATGCCCAAACGAGAAAGCCAGTGCCTTCTGCTGCTCTGTCTGTGAAGTTCCAGGGACCGGGCCAATTCCGCAGATCAGCTCCGTGCCCTGGGAGGGAGGGCCCCACTTTTCATCCTCGCCCGCAGTGTGTCCCCATCTCCATTCAGTCACAGGTCCTCTGGCCCCTGGGGCTGCGGATCACGCGCCCAGCCCGGGAGCAAGCCCCCTCCGCCAACCACCCCACCCCCACCCAGGAGGTCTGGGTCTGGGGTCTCCTCTGCGCCCCACGGACCTAGCACAGAGGACTGGGGGGTTGTGGGGACGGGGAAGGGTGGAGCGTCCAATTACCACATCGGGATGGATGTCCCGCTCTGTAGAAGCTGCTCTTGTTAACAGGCAGTGGGGCCTGGGGACCCGAGGCAAGGCCGTTTTGACAATGGGATGACAAAAAGCAGATCCTAGGTTTGGTGGGTAAAGCCACAGGGTGGAATTTTAAAAAAAATAATAAAGTGGCCACCCTTCAGGAGTCATGTCAGAATAAATCATGATGTTAATTGTATGGCCCCTTCCGCTACGTCGCGGAATAAACGGCTGCTTGACCCTCGGGGGAAATTAGATCCAGGTTGAGATCTCCAAAGCCAAGCAAATTTTCTCCGTAGAATTTTCCTGCGGCTGCGGGGGTTTTTGTTTGTTTTGTTTTGTTTTTTGTTTTTTGCTTTTTTTTCTTATTTTGTTTTGGGTTTTTTTCCGGCTTCCCAGGAAGACTGGCAGGGCAGTCCAGTTTATTACTGCAGGGAAAGGAAGCTTCCAGGTCTTCTTTCTGGTTGGCTCTTGGCGGGGACCTAAACCCTGGCCAGCAGTAGTAGCATTGAGCTCTGCTCTGGCCCGTCTTCTGCCAGCACATTCAAGGGTGACCAAGATGGCAGGGTCAACTAAGTTTAAATGCACTTAAGAAATTCGTCTAAAGAGGGGCGCCTGGGTGGCTCAGTGGGTTAAGCCTCTGCCTTCGGCTCAGGTCATGATCTCAGGGTCCTGGGATCGAGCCCCACATCGGGCTCTCTGCTCAGCAGGGAGCCTGCTTCCTCCTCTCTCTCTGCCTGCCTCTCTGCCTGCTTGTGATCTCTATCTGTCGAATGAATAAAATAAAATCTCTAAAAAAAAAAGAAATTCGTCTAAAGAGACTAACATCTCAAAGATAACACTGCCTTAATGTAAAGTAAGGGGGTGGAGAGACTCCTAGACAGGTGAGAATTCGGGGTAGATGTGCAACCCCTTTTTAAATCAAGATTTTTTCGCCATTCCAGGTATATTACAGAAAGACCTACAGAGGGAGAGCGGAGGTGCGGAGCGATTCTCAGCTCTAACTATCAAAGAAGAAGGCAGAAGGATCTCTGAGGTGAGAGAAGGGGCCCCTCCTCCCCTACCTCTGTACCCCCAAGTCCACAAGGACCAAGATGGCAGAAACGAGGTTCTCTGGCCACCAAGATCTACACTGCAGCATTTAGATAAAAACGTCAGCAGCAAAATGCTGCTAAATTAATCCAACTTCTTTTGATTATTGATGTCCTACTGTTTTGTGCCTGAAACAACATACAAGATGTATCAGTCACTTATAAATTATTCATTCAGTTATTCTGGCAGCAGTGTCTTTCCATTTATCAACTGATAAATGTACGGAAGATAAGAAGGGTAATTTTATAGCCCCTTGACATTTACCTTTGACATGATTTTCATATTTAATAAGGGAAAAACACTAATGAAATACGTTTGACAACAGCAAAGGCGTCACAGATTAACTCCAGTTCAATGAGCCATGGGCACCTGATCTCCCAGCCTGGGCCAGCACCTCTGACACACTCAGCAGCTCTCTCCTGTTTCATGCTCCACCCTCTCTCCCCTGTGGGCTGTGCCTGGGTGGCATTAGTAGACACAAGGGGCCTTTTGTTTTGTAATGTGTTTGTTGTTTGCTTATTTGTTTGGTCTGAAGAGTTTTACTCTGTGGCCTAAAGGGGGGGAGGGGGCGTGGTCTGTATTTTGGGGTATTGGCTGGGTGGTGCTCTAAACAGTTTAATTTTCTATAATATATCTGCCAGGCACATTGAACAGGTCTTTAGGGGGACGGGTCTGCCTGGTGGTTTTGTGACATATGCCAAAGCAACTCACTCGAGAATTCTGTCTCCCCAGAGTGCCTGGGTGGCTCAGTGGGTTAAGCCTCTGCCTTTGGCTCAGGTCATGATCTCAGGGTCCTGGGATCAAAACCCTCATCCGCTCCCTGCTCGGCAGGGAGGCTGCTTCTCCTTCTCCCTCTGTGATCTCTCTCGCTCTCACTCTCTCTCAAAGAAATAAATAAAAATTTAAAAAGAAAATTGTCTCCCCAGGATCCCTGATGAAGTTGCAATGGGTAATCCCTTCCCTCCCTACCTCTCCGCTCTGACCAGATCTTATGTCTGCCTGCTCCTTACCGATCTTCTCACGTGCGTTTCCGTTCTACTGCCCTTCTCTGACCAACATTTATATGGAGGGAGACCCAGAGAGAAGCAAACACAGGTTACCAAATGACCCTCAGGGAAGGAATCTGGGATCTAGGTTTGGAACCGGTCTTGCAGCCCAAATGGAGTGGCATGAAGAAGCCAAACAATGGCTCTGGCCTGTCAGAGGCCAGAAGAGGTAACAACAGCAAGGATTTTCTTCATTCTTACCAGCTAACTGGTTTGTCTAAATGCTTCTTCCATGTCCAAAAACTTCATCCACACAATTTCGTCCCATATATGCATGTAGTAAGAGAATCGTCTCAATGGATTCCAGAAGTAAAGTCAGGTAGACAGACATTTTTATCTGTCCATCCTCTGCATATAAAATGTCATCTATTCCTAGGGTAACTGGGATGCCAGGCAGGAAACCAAAACAGGAATTCAGGCATAATACCTCATGGGTGAGTTTATCAGGATAGGATTAGTATACTTTACATGACTGTTTGTAAGCAATAATGATTTACAACTATTAATTACTATTTCATTCACAAGACTGTGATTTCCTTGAGAAAAAGGAACCAAATTGCACTCATGTTAATATCTTCATAACCTACCACAACCTCAGCCAATCAGTGGGTATTCAAGAACTACATGTTTTACATAGTTAACATTTATTGAGAACTTACCACCTGGTCTGTACTGTATTAAACACTTGGCGTGAATTATTTTATTTTGTCAGCCTCACAATGCTATCAAGATTAGTTCTCAATATTATAAAGCATTTAGAGATTAGGAAAATGAGATGTAGAGAGGGTCACACAGTAGTAACTGGCAGAACTAAGGTAAACTCATAGATAATCTGACACCAGAAGCACACATCCAACCTCTTGGGTTCAACATATAAGATGAGAACAGAGAAGGAAGGTGCTGGGTCAAAGGAGGATCAGCACCAAGCTGACCTCTACCACTGGGCTAGGATTCATCAAGTTCCTCCATATTATTGAACCAAGAGTCTAAAGCAGCAGCTTTGTCGATATATTTCAAAATGAAATGCACAATTCAGAGCTTGTACTTTCATTTATGTAATAAAATGGGGGGAACCACCTGAAATCAATAAATTGGATGAGAAGTATAAAGGCAACAACTCTAAACTCTTTCTTTAATAAAACTTGACTGTAACTCTAAACAATTTCTAAACACCAACATGCAATGTATTCAGAAGAGTTACCAAATGCCATGAAAGGTCAAGCTATTGAGATCAAATACCCTTGACTGAAGATCTCAAGCCAAGTCAACAGGGAGCACCTCCTCAACACAAATGGCACAGCTAGAAGGTAAGACCAACAATCCATGTGTATTAGTCAGCAATTGCTGTGTAACATATGATCTCAAAATTCAGTGGCTCTAACCATCATCATTTATTGCCTCGCGGTTTCTGTAGGTCAGAATTTGGGCACGGCTTCACTGATTTCTCTATTCAAGACCCCTCACAAGCTGAAAGCAGGGCATCGACCAGGGCTGCAGTCACCTGAAGTCTCAACTAGGGTAGAATCCATTTCCAAGCTCATTTATGTGGTTGAGGGTTTTTGATTGAGTTCCTTTTGGTTGCATTTCCTGCTAGATGTTGGCTGGAGGCCCTCTCAGTTCCTTGCCATGGAGGCTGCTCCATAAGCAGCTCACAACATGGCAATTTTCTTCATCAAAGCAAGCAAACAAGAAGAACCAGAGAAAGAGAAAGTGTGTGAGCAGGATGGAAGACACATTAGGTTTTTATAACCTAATCCTAGAATTTTGTCCATTAATTTTTCCATAGATGCAAGCCACTAGGTCCAGACCACACTCAGTGAAGGGGTGTGGACACCAGGTGGTGAGGGTGAATGGAGCCATCTTTGAAGTCCACTTGTCTCAACTTGTTTGAAACTAAAGGAACAGGTACATGAACTGACAGTGGAAAATTCTTTGGACCAGTTAACACAAAGTCACAAAAAGCAGGGAATACGGGGGATGAACAGAGAATTAAACAAATAAGCTATGTTTGTAGAAAGCATTCTGTATTTGGCAAATGTGATAAATCATGTTAATGACTCCAATTCTGAAGTCCTTTGTCCACACTCATTCTCATGTGACTTTTCAGTTCCTGTTGCTAAAGAGGCACAGTCTGTTTCTCCATCCTTTAAATCTTGGCTCAAACGCATGATTTGTTTTGGCCAGTAGGGTAAGGCAAATGTGATGTCCCAGTTCAAGACAAGTTCTCAAGAATCCTATGTATTTCCTCTTGCATCCCTGCCATTGCTACAAAAGGGACAAACCCAGACTAACACGCTATTCTCAGAAGGTGAATAAAATAGAGTGTGCAGAGCCATTCCCAGCCCAGCCAATCACAGATTTATGAATGGGCCTATGTCCGAAACACTCATAATAGCTAATAAATGGTTATTTTACATCACTAGTTTCGTAGTAGCCTATTATGTTGGAGTAAGCAAGTCATACAGCATGAAAAAAAAAGAAGGAATATCTGTATGGGAAGCTGTCCTTTGCTAACAATCTCATCTGGCCTGGGTGAAGTAAATGAAAAAATCCAAAGAAATAATCTTCAAGAACAAGTAGAATTCCTGTGAGAGTGTTACATGGTTTCATCTCTTCTATGACTGGTCCAAAAAAAAAAAAAGGTGCTTTAAGAAAGAAAGGAAGGAAGGAAGGAAGGATGGGAGGAAGTTCTTTCTAAAAATGAACTAGCACAAAATACCCAAGAAATATAGCATAAGAAAAAGGAGAAGAGCCAAGTGAAAATAACATACCCTCAAAAAATATTACCATAAAGCAGATGAAAACTATAAGAAAACACACTATGGTACATTTAAAAATGTAATGAATCAGTTCACATTACAAGAGCTCAAGTAAGATGCTTGAGAAAATAAGTAAGTAAGATGCTTGAGATTGGAGAAAATACAGGGAACTAACATAAATTTATCCAAAAACTTGAAGACCTAAGGAACAAAGTAGGACAAAAAAAGGCAAATTAGAAGTAATTTAAAAGGAAGCAATTTAAAGGAAGTAATATAAAAGGAAATCAACACTGTTGAAAACATGAAAGAAAAAAGACAAAGAAGTTAAGATGGAAATTAACAGTTTCAAAATATTAGATAGAAGATAGTGTGCAAGTAAAACATGCCTAGAAAATATCAGGTTTGCATAAAGCGTGTCCAAGGAAAAGAAGCAAAGTACTACAACTGGAAAAAAGAAAGATATAATTCAAGAAAAGTTTCCAAAAATATTCTATAGAATGTAAAACGATAATGTATCAAAAGAAAAATTATGGAAATATTAACAATTCTCTTTGAGACATATCCCCCCCAAAATTCCTAAGCTTCAAAGACAGAAAAAGAATAATTTAGGGATCCAAAAAAAATCAAGTCATTTGTGAAGAAAAAAAATGCTAGCTTTAGAGTACAGAAAGATCAGATACTACAAGATAAAAGAACACCCAGAAGATCTTTAAAGAAAGAAAATACGACTAAAGAGTCTTATACCCAGATAAACCATCATTCAAGTATAAAGGCAACAAATGCTTTTCCACATTCAAGAAGACACAGGTTTTAGCTCTCTATAGGTCTTATCAAGAAACTATTAGAGGGACCCTTGGTCCCTAGGTTAAGCACCCAACTCTTGATTTCAGCTTGGGTCATGATCTCAGGATCCTGAGTTTGAGTCCCAAGGCTGTCTCCACTCTGGGTATGGGGCCTCCTTGAGATTCTCTCTCTCCCTCCCCTCTGTCCCTTCCCCACCCTGCACCCTGGTGTGTCGTCACACACTTTCTCCAAGGAAGGAAGGAAGAAACTACTAGAGAACCAACTTCAGGCAACCAAGAGATAAATGCAATCACTCTTCATAAAGACTGATGAGAAGCATTGAAATTACTGCTGTGTCCTGGATTTGAACAAATGTGAGAATTATGCATTAAAGAATATACTCTTATCATTTAAAATTCTAATAAGGTAGAAATTATATGATTAACAGAATATGAAATGGGAAGGAAAGGGGTGCCTGGGGGCTTAGTCAGTCAAGCATCTGCCTTTGGTTCAGGTCATGATCCCAGGATTGAGCCCTGCGTTGGGCTCCCTGCTTAGCAAGAAGTCTGCTTCTCACTTCCCTCTGCCCCCACTCATTCTCTTTCTCACTCTCTTACTCTCCCTCACTCTCTCTGAAGTAAATAAATTTTTTAAATCCTTTTTTTAAAAAAGGAAGGAGAAAGCAAGACATAACATAATTATGCTTATTTCTGCTTTAAAGCAATTATTCTAGTAGCCTGGGGTCAAATGAGGCCATTTAAACATGATGTATGAAATACAAAGAAATGAGTACTCTTAGAGATATAATCACTAAAAATATCAATTAATATTAGGTGACAGGAGGGAAGGATATACATACACACATACAGAGTGGAACATTATTCAGTCACGAGAAAGAAGAAAATCCTACCATTTACAACAATATAGATGAAACTTGAGGACATTATGCTAAATGAGATGATCCAGACACAGAAAGACAAATATTGTGTCATCTCACTTACACATGGAATCTCAAAACAAACAAGCAAACAAACAAACAAAAACCACCTCATAGAAGCAGAGTAGAATATTGATTACTAGGGCAGGGGAGGGAAGGAAATGGAGATATGTTGGTCAAAGGGTATAAAGTTGCAGTCATGTAGGCTGAATAAGTCTATAGATCTAATGTACAGGAATGATATTGAATATGATATTGAACCTTGGAAACAGGCTGAAATGGTAGATTTCAGAATCACTCATCACACACCAAAAAAACGTTAACTATGTAAGGAGATATGTTAATTAGCTGGACTATAGTAATCATTTCACTAAGCATATATATATATATATATATATATATATATATATATATCACACACACATATATATAAAATATCATGTTATATATCTTAAGTATATATCATTTTTAATTTAGGAAATTAATTTCAATTGTTCATAGTAGGGGTTGATAGATACTCTTTTAAGGTTGTCATTATTAAAATAATTGCTAGGACCCAATTTAAAACTTTTAAACTTATTATAAGAAACAAAGGAAGTGGGGGTGCCTGGTGGTACAGTCAGTTAGGCATCCAACTCTTGGTTTCAGCCCATAGTGATTTCAGGGTTGTGAGATCAAGCTCCCTGTCAGGCTCCAAGGTCAGCATGGAGTCTGCTTGGAAAACTCTCTCTCTCTCTCTCTCAAATAAAACTAAATAAATCTTGAAAAAAAAAAAGAAATAAAGAAAGTAACAAACAAAATGAAAGAAGAAATAACAAAGAGCAAGGGATAAGAAGAGAACTCAGAAATAAAATTCACTATAAAACAAAGCAAAAACCCCAGTAATCTGAAAATTTGTAACTCTCTACTAAACAAGCTGAGTCAAGACTAAGATCAGGACTGACATTATAGAATACCTGAGAAATGATGAAAATGAAAATATTAAATATCACCTCAGAGATATGATCAAAGAAATGTATCAATCATGTTTCATGTGGAAACACTAAAGCAGTTACATTAAAGACAGGAACAAAACAAGAATGACCTCACCATCACCGTTAGTTAACATTGTTCTAAAAGTACCAACCACTGTCTTTATTATTCGTGGATGATATTTACCTAAAAACATAAGAGAAACTATGAGAAACTTATAATAACAAATATCATTAACCTGCCTGTATGGAAACAAACAACTGTATGTCCTAGGTCTTGCTCACCTATAAAACTCATTGATAACAGCAAAATCAAGAAATAAGTACAGGCACATGGAGCATGACTACTCTCCAGTATCAAGAGTTGTGCAATTAATTTTCTCAAATCAAAATGTGACAATATTTCACTTTTCTTCCTTTTAATTGATTTCACCAGCTCTTTTAAGCCCCAAATGTTATATGCCTTGGAAAGTTATATAACAATAACTTTTCCAGAAGGCAAAGTTTTCTGCTTCCGAAGTGACATCTTTATAAATTAGGTTGAGACCTCTGCAGATTGGTCTTAGAATAAACCTTACATTCCTACATTGGAAACCCAATCAAACGTTTTATGAAAACCAAATTTATGAAAATCAAATGTTTTATGAAACTGTCTGAAACAAAGATATAAGATGATTTTTCTCTTTCTACCTTCCAATCTGTTAATTCCACGTTCCTGAGAAAACCCCTAGCCCCCAACCTTGGTATGTCTCTATCTGTCACATATCAATGAGAAGGGTAGATGGAGTCATGTCCAGTCATTTGTATGGCCAAGTTCAAGAGTGAATAAATACAGATCAAATCCATGCTAAAATACATGAAAAACAACAAGATAACCACTTTGTGAAGCTGATTAGGTGATGTTTTCAGCCTGTGCTTATAAAAAGAATATGTAATGTCTTATGAAACAGATAGAAAGGAATTTATGCTATTGTGGTTGAAATGGGGAGGAGCTTATTATTGTTGCCAGTCTATATTTGAGCAATGAAGAGTGTTTGGATATGATTAAGGGCTACTTATCTAGCCCCTTCTTAATGTTGGCAGTCACGTATCTCTACAACAAGAATATTTATAGTAGTTTCATTTATAATGGTTTCAAAGTGGAAACAACTGAAAAGCCCGTTAATAGGGAGACAGATACTGCTGTATTTCTTGATTCTTCTATCTGGATGTATTTTATAGATCAGCTAGACAGTTGAAAGAAGTGACATGTCATACTGTGGAGGAAAGGGACATACTGAGAAGATAAATAACCCAAGTGCCTAGAAACTGCTTCTGAGACAAGAAAAAAGTCACTGCAGTCATCTGAGCTAAGGGAAAAACAGAGGGTACTGGATGGACAAAGCCTTAACATGATGTAGAAAAAAAATCTTAAAATCCTAGATAAAGAATTCAGATGAATCAAAGAGCAACTTTCTAATCAAGCTCAGGTATCAGACCAGGATTGGTTTAAGTTCTACCTAATGACAATTAAGGTTTTCTGAAAAAGGTACCAAGTCGTTTTTATTTCTTTGAAATTTTCCTCCATAGATGTCACGTCAAACCATGTTTGGTGACACTGATTGTTTGGCTACTTTATAAAAAGCTCATGGTGTCATGAGAAGAACAAGACAGAACTGTCGACTTTATTCATCTTCCCAGCTAGAGGCAGGTTATTAAGTTATTAAGTTCCTACTAAGTAGCCTTAGTCTACTAATCTGTAAAATGAGACAAAGAGTAAATGGAGTTGAATTGCAGATTAAACAATGGAGCACATAAAGGACACTTACTAGGCGAGTGCTTCCTTCTTTCATTTAGTAAAGTTTATCTATTGACCTCTAAAACGCAGAATGAGAAAGAAGGCATTCTAAGGTCTCTGTTCCTCTGTCTCTCTCCACACCTTCCCACTTACCTGGTGAGCCCAAGCAATCAGGTGTATTTAATGATAGCTACTTTATTTTTTTTTAAGATTTTTAAAAATTTTTAAGTAATCTCTACACCCAATGTGGGGCTCGAACGTACAAACCCTGAGCATTGTATATGCTACTGACTGATCCAGCTAGGTGTCCCTAATGACAGCTAATTTATTTATAAGTTTGTATTCCTTGAATGAGAAACAATTGTGGAAGTTGACTCTGTGAAGCAAAACCTAAAATGTTATAATGCAAATAAAAATTATTGTAGTGCTTCCTGTTGAATACACACTCTGAAGGGATGATAATCTTGACTGAGTAATAGTGTGTGGATTAAATCTGGGCTACAGTAAACGCTCAGCCTAGAAGGGTAATCTCCTTTCTTGTTACCCTTCTCCAGCCAAGTTCAAGTATGTAAAAACATAACTCTCACTCAGTAAGAAAAGCTTAGGTATGCCTATCTTATGGAGTCACTGAGTTTAAAAATAAAGACCTACAGCTTTAATTATAAGCTTTCAGCTTTTAAAAATTACCTCAACCTGTTTGAAGGAACTATAATATATAATCAGAATTTTCCAATATTAAAGGTATGGAAATTGTCCAGTTTTTACCAATCCTAATTTAAATTTGTTATTCTTTTCCTTAAGCGTAATGGCGGCCAAGTGAAAGAAAATCTCCTACCTAATTATTATCAACTATGCTTAATAAGATCACCCTGAATTTAGGCTCCAATGCTTTAAACTTTTCTTCACATATAAGTTTCATGCACCAGTCAAGGGCGCCTGGGTGGCTCAGTCGGTTAAAGCCTCTGCCTTCAGCTCAGGTCATGATCCCAGGGTCCTGGGATCAAGCCCTACATCAGACTCTCTGCTCAGGGGGGAGTCTGCTTCCCCTTCTCTGTCTGCTGCCTCCTTGCCTACTTGTGATCTCTGTCTGTCAAATAAATAAATAAAATCGTAAAAAAAAAAAGAGACAGAGATCACCTTACTCTTCAAATAGGTCTGTTTTTTCAAAGGGCTTCTTTTTATCCCAAATAAATTTATCATCTTCTCCTCATTATCTATACCTTCTTAAAACTTCTGTATTTCTCATCTTGTTGCCACTAGACTTTCAGCTACTTAGGTTACTTCTTGACTCATCCCTTTTTGTTGCATTACAGGAGCAATGAACTATCAAGTTCAGCTGATTCTACCTTCCCACTGCCAAAGAGCCACCTTAGACTTTCATCACCTTCTGGCCTGCACCATTCCCAACAGTCTTTCCTCAAGGAATTCTGCTTCAAGTCTTCTCGCAACTTGAATTCATTCTACTACCTCAGATTACAATTCCTGCATCACAATACTGAATAAATCATTCTTTGCACGTTCACTCACTCAAGACACTTCAATGACATCAGTTCGGCTCCTCAAAACACTTTAATGGCACTAAATAAATACATAAGGCCCACAATTAGCCAACTTCATTTCATACTTCCAGACTTTTCACCATACTGCTGCCTTACTCTCCTACTACAGCTGAGCCCAGTGAACTCACCCAACATGGCAAAACTACCCAAGGCTTCCCTCCTCTGTGTCTTTCCTCTTCCTGGTGTCTCCATACAGTCTTCCTTCCCTTTCTATCTTCCTTCACTATCTGAAATCTTAGAAATGTCTTAAAATCCAACATAAATTCTGTAATGGATTTTCTAACCTCTAGAGTTAGAAATCATTTTGCCTCCCTCTGAACTGCCACACCACATTGACAGTCTCTTTTCACACTTAACTACTCATTAGAATTATTGATATACATGTTTCTATTTTTCTATTGTACCTAGATAACCTAGATATGTTCCTCAGCATTAAGATCTGCCTGTCGAAAGATAATTCTCCATGAATTGTGTGCTTCTGCATATCTTCCAAGCAGACATCGCTTTTGTTTTAGACTATCAGTTCAAGGACGTTTACAGAGTGAACAGTCTTAAAAGACAGGCAGTGTCTTCCTTCAGGGCACAGGTCAGGCATGTTTCTTTCCTTTAATAAAAGATTCAGGCTTCTGAGCTCAGAGTTCTTCTTCTGCAACACACTCCACTGAATGGACAGATATTATCTGGCCCTCTTTACATTGTCCTTTGGGAACTGAGATTGAGGACCAGGACAAATGCTGATGCTTGGGTTACCATTCTTGGTGTGAGAAATGAAGTCTTTTGTCTCCGATGCAAGAGTCTCATGTCTTCTGTCAGCACCCACAAAACTATGGTAGACTCTGGCAGATAGACTCTAACATGGTCCCCAAAGTCCCCATCTCCTCATATTAATGCCCTGTGATGTCCATTCTCCTTGAGGGTAGGTATTGCTTTGAACTAATAAAATATAGCAAAAGTGACAAGGGTATATGTGATTACAAATACATAATTACATTATGTATATTTGTAATGTCTGTCTCACAAGGAGACTTTCCCCCTTGCTGGTCTGGAGGAAGCAAATGGCCATGTTGAGAAGGTCCACATAGAAAGAAACCGAATGTGGCCTCCAGCTGAGAACTAGCAAGAGCTGGGGCCCTCAGTTCACAGCCTGTAGGAAACTGAATGCAGCAGAAAACGAAGTGAGCTTGGAAGCAGATGTATTTCTAGTCAAGCTTCAGATAAGAACACAGTCCTGGCTAATACCCTGATTGTAGCCTTTCAAAGGACTCCACTAGGCCATGCCTAAACTTGTGACCTACAGAATCTGTGAAAAATAGATGTGTCTTGTTTTAAGCCACTATTCCTATGGTATTAATTAATAATTGATTGATTATAAATAATTAATGATATAATGATATTTAATATGTTATTATAAAATAATTAATTTTAATTACTTTAAATCATTAATAATAAAAATAAAATCATTAATAATTAATGATTAATACATAGACTAATTTGTTAGCTTGAAAATAGGGTGAAATATCAGACCCTCACAGTTTTGTCAACAAGGATTGGATGCTGACAGACATATGACTTTCTGGAAGAGACAGAAAGAGAGCCTTGTGGAGAAATTGATGGGAATTGAGGGTAGTCCATGGAAATCCGTAAAAAATGTATGGTGTTGCTTCCCTCATTATAAGGCAATTGGGTCAACTTTTGGCAAAAGTCAGAAGTCTTGTGTGCAGTGACAACTCTGCCTCCACGAAGATGGGGTTCTTTATTTTTCATCCAGTGTAAGATGGTGGATGCATTGACCAAATTATATAGTTAACCAGACAATAAGTAGTCATCTACTTTATTTCTTATTAACAAGGAGGAAATGTTTCTAACCTTCAACTCCAAATAGTTGTAGGCCAGATCTCAAGAAACAGATTCAAAGACAGTCAGCTGAACAGTCATCATTAACTCTTCTCTGGGAAAGGGAACTTCCTCACCAATCTGACTGTTAGACTCAGGTCTGCACCACTGTAACAACGAATACTACGATTCATTCTGGTGGGGACAGAAGGTGTTGACTTCTCTCAGGCACCCACTTATATTGTGAATATAAAGAAGGAAATTAGCAACTACCCTAGGCAGAAATTCATAGCCTCACAGTCATACTTAAAAAATGGTAGTTATCTGATGGATGGAAATTTTATGCCTCACTCCATTGCCTGAAGCAAAGTCGTTGGTCAATGAAACCTTTGGGCATGGGCCTGGTTCATAGATAGATGAGCTAAGTTGAAGTCCGGTTGTGCCCACGGAGCTGCTACAGCTGTTCAGCTTCCATGACAGCTATGCAAAACCAAAATGCACACACTTGCTCTGGTCAATGGGCATAATAACTAAAGGCCATTTTCACAATCCTGGCTACTATTCCCCTTGATAAACTATTTTATTGTTACTGGCTCTTACATTGGAGCCCATGGCCTAATTATTTGGTCTGTCACTTAGAAACTACAGAATGGCAAATTAACATACTCTTATTTAGGGCCATGAAATGTGAAAACAAATCATGCTGCTAATGGAACCATCTGGGTCACTCATGTAGAAGCTATGTAAGAGCCTATTTTCTGATGAAACCAACTGAAAACAAGTAACTGATTAAGTCTGTACCACCTGGATTGTCCCCACTGCTGCCTGGATTCATCATCACACTGGACATGGCAACATATCCACCATCTTACATAGGGAAAATAAATAAATAAATAAATAAAAGGATGTCATGTTCTTTGAAGCAAAGTCATCACTGCACAAGAGACTTTTGTCTCTTCCCCAAGTTGACCCAATTGTCTTAGAGTGAGGGGAGCAACATTGCACAGGATATGGCCCCTAATTTTTCCTGGAAGATCAACTACATTAGGCCCTTAACTACCTCTCAGGGGTATGGGTAGAACCTCACTGCTGTGGACACTTTTTTGTTTATGTGTTACTTTTCCAGTCTGATCAGGAGAATCTAGCCACACCATTCTGGCAGTTAAAACTAAACTGAGACATGTTTTCAGTTCTCTGGATCATTTGCATTTCAACACTGTTGTGTGTTTATCAACAAAACCACTCAATAATGGGTCAATAGTCAAGGTATACAAGGCATTATTAAAAATAATAGAACAATCATCCAGCAACTAGTGGAGCTTAACAGCTGAGTGTGGTCAAAGGAGGATACCCTCAAAGAGAGCCCTGCTAAAACCACTGCCAGCCCAGAGTGACTATGGGTATACCCAACGTTGAGCTCAGTAAGGAACAGTATCAGAAGGATAATACTGCAAGAGAAATAACGTCCACAAAAATAACTCAGTCAATCACTAAAAAAATAACAATAATAAACAAATAACAGTAACAAGTCCCAAGATCAGGAGGGGGCCACGAGTACAAGAGTTGTACATGGTATTATCTAAAATCCCCAGTTTCCAACACAAAGTTACAAGATTTGCAAAGAAATACGCAAGTATTACCTGTACACCAGGGAAAAGGCAGGCAACACCAAATGTGAGACTTTCTAGATACCAAATTTAACAGAAAAAGCCTCATATGGAGTGATTATGAATATATTCAACAGTCTAAAAGAAAACTATATTAAAGAAATAAAGGAAGGTATAAGGCCAATGGACAATGTCACATCAGATAAAGAATATCAATAGAGAGAGATACTATAAACAAGAATCAAATGGAAATTCTGGAGTTAAAAAGTACAATAACAGAAATGTGAAATTCATAAAGGGACTAAGAATATTTGAATGGCAAAAGAATAAGCAAACTTGAAGATAGATCAGTAGAGAATATGCAGTCCAAAAAAATAGAGTCAAATAAGAATAAAGAAAAAAGAAGACAGAAGTGCAAAACATTATAAAGTGCACCTATATATGCATAATGGAAGTACTAGAAGGAAAAGAGAGAGAACAAGTGGCAGAAAAATATTTGAGGAAATAATAGCTGAAAACTTCTCAGTTGTATTAAAGAACAGTAAGCTCCACATCCAGGAACCTCAACAAACTCCAAGTGGAATAAAGACAAAGAGACCCATAAACAGACTCATCAACGTAAAAATGCTGAAAGTCAAAGACCAGGATAAACTCTTGAAAACAATAAGAGAAAAATAACTCATTTTTACAAGGGAATCCCAATAAGATTCACAATTGACTTGTCAGCAAAAACAATGAAGACCAAAAGGCAGGAGAATATCATATTCAAAGTATTCAAAGGAAAAAAAAAAAACTGTCAACCAAGAATCCTATATCCAGCAAAGCTATCCTTAAAAATTAAAAGCAAAATAAAGACATTTCCAGATGAACAATAACTGAGAGAATTTGTTGCTAGCAGATCTGCCTTACATGGAGTACTAAAGGAAATTATTCAGGCTGAAGTGACCTCGAGAGCTTGTTTGGAGGTTCTAGCAGGGGAGTGCAGCTACTCGTATACCCTTGACCAAAGAACGGTCCTCTCCTCTATCGGGGAAGGTCGTCCTCTTCGACCGAGCGCGCAGCTTCGGGAGGGATGCACATGGAGCGGTGAGGGAGGAAGAGAACACCCGCCTGCCAGCCAGAGCAGCCGAATCAACCCTGGCGATCAATGGGGTGACAGATGTCGCAGCCAGATCACCCTCACATCCAGGCTGAAGTGACCTCAAACAGTAATTAGAATTCATATTGAAAAAATCAACAAGCATTGGTAAGGTAACTATGTAATAATAAAAGGTTATATAAATACATATTTTCCTTTCTTCTCTTATTTAAAAATCAATTGTATTAAAAAATGTATGTGATATACTGTTGGGTCTATAACATATAGACGTGTAATATAATTGTTAATAACACAAAGGAAATGGATAGGAACAAAACTGTATTGGGCTAAGAAAATTATTCCAGAAGGTAAATCAAGTCCAGAAGGACATGCAAAGAGAACCAGAAATAACAAATACAAATATTAATATAATGAAAGCTATATAAACTCGTGCTCTTTTCTTCTCTTAGCTTCTTTGAAAGACAAAATTATGTAAAGTAATAGTTATAATATTCTATTCTTTTGTGTGTTTGTAGCATTTATAGACAATATGTATAACAATAATACCATAAGAAAAGAGAAAAAAGGAAAATAGATTTTATGTAGAATAATAATTTCACAAAAAGGAATAAAAAGAATGAAATTCCTATATCTCACCTGAAAGGTTAGAATAAATCTGAAGCTGATTCTGATTGTTAAGATTTATATGGTAAGCTCTAGAACAACCACTAAGAAAATAGTTCAAAAATATATAGTGAAGAAAATCATTAATGGAATTAAAATGTTACATTAGACAATATTCACTTAATGCATAAGAAAACAATGAAAGGCAAAAGAGGAACAAAAAAGATGTGAAACACCTAACAAATAAAAAGTAAAAGTGTAACATAAATTTAACTGTAATTGAAAAATAACATTAAATGTGAATAGATTAAACAATCCAAACAAAAGGCAGAGACTGTCAGATTGAATTAAAACATGATCCAGGGGCACCTGGGAGGCTCCATAGGTTAAGCATCTGCCTTCAACTCAGGTCATGATCTCAGAATCTTTGGATTGAACCCCCGGTCGGCTCCCTGATCAGTGAGGGTTTATTTCTCCCTCTCCCTCTGTCTCTCCTCCACCCCCCACTAGTGCTCTCTCAAATAAATAAATCTTTTTTAAAAATGTGATCCAAATATATGTTATCTTCAAGAGACTTATTTTACTTTGAAAGACACAGATTGAAAGTAAAAGGATAGAAAACAATGTCCCATGTAAACAGCAACCATAAGAAAGATGATGTGACTATGCTACTATAAAACAAAATAGACTTTAAAACAACAACTACAGTTATTAGAGATAAATGACACTTTATAATAATAAAAGGGTGTGTCCATCAGGAAGATATAATAATTATAAACATATATGCATCTAATAACACAGCACCAAAATATATAACACAAAACTGACGGAAATAAAGTAGTAAATATGGGCTGCCTGGATGGCTCAGTAGGTTAAGCACCTGACTCAATTTTGGCTCAGGTCATGATCTCAGGGTCATGAGCTGGGCCTCCACCTCAGGCTCCACACATAGCATGGAGTCTGCTAGAGATCCTCTCCCGCTTCTTCTACCTTTGTCCCTTCCCCCACTCTCACTCTCCCCACCTCCACCTCTCATTCTCTCTCTTTCTCTCTGTCTAAAATAAATAATTAAATAAAATCTTTTTTTTTTAAAGAGAGAAAAAAGGAGAAGTAGACAATTCAACTGGATAACCACATGCAAAAGAATAAATACATTTCTTTAAGGAAGATACACGCAAATGGCCATGAAAAGATTCTCAACATTATCTGTCATTGCATTAGAAGAATCCAAGTCAAAACTGCAGCAAGACACCACTTTATACTCACTAGGGTGGCTAGACACAAAAAGTCAGTAACAAGTGTTGGGGAGAATGTGGAGATATTATAATCCTCATATACTGCTGATGGGAATACAGAATGATGCCACCACTTTGGAAAGCATTCTAGCAGTTCCACAAAAGAGTTACCATATGATCAGCAAAATATATATGTGTGTGTATATATCTGATATATATATATATATATATATCAGAAAACGAAAACCTATGTCCACACAAAAACTTGTACATGAGTGTTTATAGCAGCATTATTTATAGTAGTCAAAGATGGAAACAGACCAATTATCCATCAACTAATGGAAGAGAAAACAATATGTGGGATAGCCATATAGTGGATTGTTTGGCCATTAAAAGGAATAAAATACTGATACATGCTACAACATGGTTGAACCTTGAAAACATGACGCAAAGTGAAAAAAGATATTGACAAAAGACTACATCTTATATGATTACACATATTTAAAATATCCAGAATATGTAAACCTATAAAGACAGAAAGTAGGGGTGCCAGGGTTGCTCGGTTGGTTAAGTGTCTGCCCTCTGCTCCAGTCATGATCCCAGGGTCCTGGGATTGAGCCCCACATCTGACTCCCTGCTCAGTGGGGAGACTGCTTCTCCCTCTCCCTCTCTCTTTCCCTCTCCATCCCACCCCTGCTCACTTGTTCTTTCTGTCTCTGTCCCTCTCTCTCTCTCTCTCAAGTAAGTAAAATCTTCTTAAAAATTATTTTAAAAGGGAAGCAAGCATACCAATAGTTGTTTAGACTTGGAAGCTGAGATGAATGAGGCTGGTTTGAGTGCTGGGGATAGCTAGAGGATATAAGATTTATTTTTTAAGGTGATGAAAATGTTCTAAAATTAATTATGGTGATGGTTGCACATATCTGTGAATATACTAACCAGTGAACCGTACATCTTAAATGGGTGAATTGTGTGGTATATGAATTATATCTCAATAAAAGTTTTTATAAATTTATAAATAAATAACTGATTGGACTCAATATCCACATACCTTAGTGAGACAGTTTGGTCCCAGACTGTGGTTGTTCACCAAAAAACTCATCATCTCTTAGATGCTTCCTGGGCAATGAGCAGGATTAAAAATATATGATATTATACAGATCTATTTTGAAAATTCAAGATTTTGGCCCAATGGTTCCCAGACATGACACTTCTTTCCATGAAAGGAAACCACAGTCTAGCCTGCAACCACAGTCTAGCCTGCTTGGTTCAATATCCAGGGAGCATCCCAGCCAAAATGAAGGATAAAGAATTCAAAGGTAAATCTGGTCCAGCCACCTGGATTCTGTCATTGGATTGATACAGCTTTCGATTGTAAATGCTAGTACAATGACTACTTGCTTGAAAATCCCTCTAAAGGGATCCCACAAGGTCAAAGTGGAATCCCTAATCGTTCCCCATACATTTTATAAAAATCCTCTTGCCTGTTTTATATCTGACTTGTCCAGAGAAAATGTAGGGGATGCATGAAATAAAGGTGAGGTTACATTTCATGGAATGGGATGCACCAATTTTGTGGAGGTATAAATTGACCAACAACCCCAACACCTGATGGGGAACAACTTATGTACCTTGGGAGGTACAGTGGAAGAGAGTATTAATGATCTTGGCCTCTAGAAAATCCCTGCCTGCTGGGCCTGGTGACCTCCATCTCTACAATTTGATCTCCATCTTCTACAAGTCAACATGGTAACTAAAGAGGAAAGCTCTCTGGCTTTCCAAGGTTTCTGGATGATTTCATGGGGTTTGTTCAGCTAGTTGAACCTGGGACCCCTGAGGTCACGATTGGTCAGTATTGGAGGCTGGCCTCATCCCACTGCCTGGAAGTTCTATTGACAGACTGGAGTCCTGTTGACTTGGAATTCTATCAGAAACAGCCACACATTGCTGTTTCTTCCTGTACATCCCACACAAAATACCTGGCACCATTTCCAGATGTCTTTCCAACTCCCATTCCCACAGCCATTGATCCATCATCCCAAGAGACAGACAAATGACAAACAGCTGGTGACAAGGACAGATAGGACAAGTTGAATTCATGGCCATCAGACAGTTTCTCCAAAAATAATACTAAACTCAATTATTTGAGTTCCAAACTGGGAAACTAAGGTCAACCAGTCAGTTACAAGGCTGTCCACCTGTACCCCCAAACTGAAAGAAATCCAACTGGAGGTCCAAGAAACTGTAAAAAAAAAAAATCACTTTATTTCCAGGGATACCATATGTGGAAGCCATTATTAACTTGCCTCCCTACTGAAAACATGGTGACATGCATAATAGCTGTGGGAGGTTGACAGGAGGCCATAAGAAATCTCCAAGTTTGTAAGGAAACGCCACTAGTAAATTATGGAGCTTTCATTTCAGATGAATGTGGAAATCTCTTCCAATGAGTCTACCAGGGGATTATTCTGGAGAGCCCTCCAGAAGAGAAACTGACTTGTTATTTATGTTCACCCTTCAGGCAGTATCCTGTATGATAAGAGTCACCCAATTTAAAAAAGGTGAGATAAATTTTGACCCTGACTTTAGCTGGAGTGCTCGCCGTTACCACTTTGGCCCTGGAAGCCCTTCAGGTCAACACAACTCACCGACCTATGTTGTCATGGAGGACATAATTGCCACAGGCTTCCTCCTATCAGGCAAGATAAGGTCTGTGCAATCGCTGACACATCCGCTCTACCTGGATTTATGCTTTGGTCTGAATAGAAAAGCCAACATGGTAACTGAAGAGGAGAGATCTCTGGCTTTCCAAGGTTTCTGGATGATTTCATGGGGTTTGTTCAGCTACGTGAGTCTGGGACTCCTGAGGTCACGATTGGTCAATTATTGGAGGCTGGTCTCTTCCCGCTGCCTGCAAGTCCTGTTGACAGGGTAGAGTCCTGTTGAAAACAGTTTCAATTAAATGTTCTCTGAGACAGATTAAGTGGATTTGGTCCCAGCTTCTGTTGGTCAGATTAATCAGAGTGGCAGATAGAGTGGGTAAATTTACCAAAAGCCAGGATGGTGTAGAAACAAGGAGTGGATATCGTTAAAAAAAAAAATTACTCCTCTCCCTGTGGGTCTCTCTGATTTCTGCACATAGCTGTTTTTGTTGTAGGATGTTTGTGTAGTGAACAGTTTTGGAAGATAGGGATGGTGTGTCCCTTTGGAACAAGGGGCACATTTGCTTACAGTTCAATAGAAGAAGGATAACAACTCGTTCTAGGACAAAGGATAGGAATGCTTATTGTTCATTAAAAAGATCCTAGGCACAGGGTTCTGTTAAACAGCTTAACAATAACCCACGACCTTCGGACCAACTAGGCACAGGGTTCTGTAATGGAACCTACTGGATTGTCAGGATCCCTTGGCTGTCTTCATGTGGCCCTGTGAGGACTGGGATTCAGGGAATAAAGGCGAATTCTGGTTACTGCTATTACTATGACTAAGAAAATCATTTGTTTCTGATCCAAGAATCTCGTGTTTTCTGCCAATACCTAGGAAGGTAGGCTAAATTTGACAGATAAGAGTTTGTTTGTAGGCCCTTCACAGGTCTTGACTCTGCCTGTGGCCCACTTACCTTTGTGTACTCTGTTCCATCTAGACCGGATGAGTAAGTAAAGGAATCTGCATTTGAACACCCAACAATAGACATCCTGTCCACAGGTCAAATCCATGCCTCTAATGAGATACATATATTATAGGTACAACATAGGGTATTAAATATGTGATGGGATATGGTCTATGGGAGAACAAAATTACCCACGCAAAACCCTCCGCCTAGCAAGTCTATTCATTCCAGCTATCACAAACAATCGCCAAAGCTAAATTCTCTGTAGCTTGATCCGTAGCAGTCTCTAGGTCTGATGAAATTAACACACTAATGTCCAGGACAGTTCAATTTTTGCACATCGAAGTTTCTCATCCCCATTCTTTCTTCCCTTTCTCTCTCCCCTACTTTCTTTGTATTCTTACAATTATTCGCATACTGAGAAAAAAAAAATTACAATGATGATATCTGAACCCTAATGAACAATTCATCAAAGTAGCTCCAACCGTCACTTCATCAAACATATACACAGAGTCAGTCACATTATGGGTAAAAACAGATTTCTTTATCCTACACACAAGGCTTTGCATCCAAAGATAAAATGCTTGTTGATTTCCACACCTTCTGGGAGAATTAGAAAGGCAATACATTGTCTATTTTTAAGTAGTCTCTTTTAAGCTTCATTTAAAAAACAGCTAACAGCAGATCATGATAGATTTGGAAAGATGATTCATCTCAGGTCAGCATGGGTCAGATGAGCAACTTCCCACTGTGGTCCAGGAAGCTATGCTCCAGCATGAAACAGCTTGAGATGAACAGCGTTAGGCTGGGCCACAGTCAACGTGGAGTTTGAAAGAGATCATGAATAACACGTAGGAAGCTATCGGGTGTGGGCCACTCAGAGAGAGGTTCCCTCTGTCTTCTTCATTCTTCTACACTGAGGGTCAGCCTCATTCTGGGGATCAGGCTACTACCTGCTGTGCTAGTTTCCATCTGTTCAAAATAAAATAAAATATGATCAACAGCCTCCCCCTTGCTTGTCAATAACCTTCTTGGCCTTGAGGGGAGAGGAGAGATGTCACCACAGTGATATCACGTCACTCCCAGGGAAGCAGCCAGCCTTCCTCCTGAGAGTCATGAGAAGTGGTCTTTTCTCCATGCCCTTCTCCCTAGCCCCCTGTCTGTCTATGTCAAGTACCTAAGAGCTGTTCAGGGAAGTGAGAGGGAGAGGGAGAAGCTCATGCATTCCATCCCAGAAGTGCTGGAATGACCCCCTTATCTGTTCCACTGAGGCACGGTGAGGCTGGCTTATTCAACGTTCAGCAGACTCTGAAATCTCAGATAAAACATGCTGGGCAAATACCAGGTGCTGATTACTATTGTTTATCTCACTCTCTTTGGCTTTCGAATCAGCTTCAAATTTTCACAGGATCAAAGTTTCTCATGAAATGTGGGGTGTCAAGCAACTCTCCTTAAAAATGTTTAGGCCCGGGGGCACCTGGGTGGCTCAGTCCATTAGGTGAATGATTCTTGGTTTCAGCTAAGGTCATGACCTCAGGATCCTGAGATCGAGTCCCACATCAGGCTCTGCACTCAGCGGGGAGTCTGCTGGAGACCTTCATCCTCTGTACCTCCCCACCCTTATTTATTTATTTATTTATTTATTTATTTATTTATTTATTTATAAAATGTCTAGGCCCCAGTGCCTGGGTGGCTCAGTCGGTTAAGTTAAGCTCAGTCTCGGTTTCAGCTTAGGTCATGATCTCAGGGTCGTGGGATCAAGCCCCATGTCCAGCTCCACGCTTACCATGGGTTCTGTTTCTCTCCCTCTCCTCTCGCACTTTCTTTCTCCCTCTCTCTCTCAAATAAATAAGTAAATCTTTTTTTTTTTTTTAAAAAAAAAAAAAAAGGGAGGCCGGAGACCATCTTCCGTTCTTTCCAAATTTAGGGTCTACTGAAGCACGCCCCCGAAAATTATAAAGAGAGAGTGGGCTGGTCTTCATACTTTGCAGTAGTGACATCATCTGCATGATGCAAAATCAAATTTTCAAACCAGGCCCTGCCAATCCTTCTCACCTTTCCCACTGTCACTTTGTTTCCATTTGAACTAGTTCCATTTCCGTGAGCATTCATGGATCAAAATTAAAAACATACTCTCCGATTCCACGTTTGAAGTACGTTTGAAGTACGTTTGAAGTACCCCTTTAAGACCGGTGTGTAAGTATCTTGTTCTTAAACCGTTAGCCTTACCAGTGAGGGCACTTCTCTCCCATTTGTGGATTTACCTGCATGTGTGAGGACGCCTGTGGGAATCCTCATTTGTCACGATTTGCTGCCAGAAAACTAATAATCAAGTCAGTAAGTGGATCACTGAGCCCCAGAGCCTGCTTCATTCTGCTGCACTAAGGATCGCAACGCACTTCTTTTTGAAACTTTGGTTACAAGAAGCAAGAATTGAAAAGGAGCCAGGTCCTGAAGGTCACCGTGAAGAACTCTGAAAGCCAAGTCCTCCCGGCAGCATGTTGCTGTCACCTCGGAGGGTGGGATGGAAGCTGGAAGTTTCTCCAGACTACAAGGGTCTGCGCCAGCCAAGCCAAAGGAGCTGAGAAGAGAAAAAGCTTTCAAATCCTCTGACCTGCTTCTCCAAGTCCTCAGCCATAGAAGTTAGGACCAAAGAACATTCTCGGGCCCGTGGAACCCTGACCAAAATGGATTTTCCATCCAATGCTGTTAAAGCCTTAGGTCAGCTCATACCCTCTCAGCGCCTTTGTTAAATACGGTATCACAACCCATGAGGGACCTTTTTAAAAAATTTCCCCTGGAGTGACTTTTTCTTCCCTCCCCATCTTCCCCCAGAGTTTTCTTTTGTTTGAAAGTGCAACCTCATTTTCAAAAATTCCCTTGAATGAAAAACCATGAACATCAATTTTGGAAAACATTTGGGTTATGAAAGTGGCCACATTTGCTGATTTCTTAAATCAAGCTGAAGTTCTCTCCCCGTTACTGTATGGTAAGCCCTGGGGCTCCATTCAGATAAGTGTGCTGTGTTTCACTGCCAAAAATAACATCCGTTTTTTTCCTCCAGTCACCATAAACCAACCACCCTAGAAAAACCTGCTTTGTTGTCCTGAAGGAGCTATTATTGTTCAGAATATTTTACATGTAAGTGAAACCTGAGCGTTGTTCTCCCTTTGTCTTACCATTTGTCACCGCGAACTTCCATTTTTCTTTATTCTTTCACGTTTAGCACCTGAGTACTTACGGGATCTGGAAAAGTACATATTGAAATATGCAAATAGTATATAGCATGTAGTGTCAGATGCATGGAAATTAAATCAAATACAGGGGAGGAGACAAGGAACTGAGTGCATTAAAACTAACTTTATGGCCCCAAGCTGTAGATAAATTGTGGTCTGTGGTAGTTAAACAACAGCTGTTCGGATTTAAAATAAAATTATGATAAGGATCCCCAGAAGATAACACTTCTTGAGGTAACGGCATTTACCTCAACGCATCTGTTAGCAACCGACACTGACAAGAGTGTTTATGTGAAGGTTTATTCCCATTTGTCTGCCTGTGTTCTATCATTCTCCCATTTCCAGTGGAGAGCAATTCTCACACGGTGGAATTGACATTTGGGTCCTAGCACAAGTTTTTCCTCCGTGCCCAGGCAGGTACATTTCCGCTTCAGCTGCCGCGGTCCATCATCGCGAGGGAATGTCATCAGGAGCACGACCCAGGGCTGCAGTGCGGGCAGGAAACCAGCAGGGAGAACGCTCCTGTAGCAGGGGTCCCTCCATTCAAACCCAGTCATCCCTAGACTCGTGGTGAGCAGTAGTTCTTTAAGAGCTTTACACCCAATAAAATTTAAACTTTTATATATTTTCTTCATTTACTGTGCAAGAGGTTTATTGCAGACACTCAGGAAACCACCCAGATGGAATTTCTCGGAGTGGCAGCAGCCATTTCCCTCCACACTTCAGACCTTTGGATGTTCAACTTCAGGCCAATCCGCTTGCTCATCTCTCTGGGTCTCTCTCTCCTGACTGGCTTCATCTTTTGCTCCCTGAAGATCTGAAGCTCCGTCCGCTCCCTTCTCTTTCAACACCGTCATACCCACCAACGTGTGTGTCCCCAGCAGAGAGGCTGGACAAGGGAAAATAAAACTCTCCTCCGAGATGTTCTTCTGTAAATAACATTTGCCCAAGCACAAAGAATGCATAAATTCTTTCAACAATTTCTACTTTGTTTAAAACATGATATTAGGGGTGCCTGGGTGGCTCAGTGGGTTAAGCCACTGCCTTTGGCTCAGGTCATGAACTCAGGGTCCTGGGATCAAGCCCCGCATCGGGCTCTCTGCTTAACGGGGAGCCTGTTCCCCCTCTCTCTCTGCCTGCCTCTCTGCCTACTTGTGATCTCTGTTTGTCAAATAAATAAATTAAATCTTTCAAAAAACACACAATGTTAATTCAGGTGCTTTAAGGATAGTCGAGAAATTAATTTTTAACAGAAAGCTTTCACACAAAGCTGTATGTATGTAGAAAGATAACATCTAAATGTAAAGGCAGCCTCTGCATGCCTAGGTGCCAAGAAAAATCCTACTGGGGGGGTTTTCAAACACAAATGACTTTTGAAACACTGTATTTTTTCTTAAAAATGTCTTGAGAGAGAGAGAAAAAGAGAGAGTGTGTATGCACACGTGTGCCTAAGTCGGAGGGTCGGAGGAGGGGATAAAGAGGGAGAGAGAGAAAATCTTAAGCAGGCTCCACACGCAGGACAGAGCCAGACCCAGTGCTTTCTGTCTCACGACCCTGAGATCATTGAGCTGAAATTAAGAGCCTCTGACTTGTGACTTTGGCCCAGGTCATGACTTGGGTTCTGGGATCCTGCCCCACTTGGGGCTCTGCACTTGGCAGTCTGCTGGAGATCCTCTCTATCCCTCTCCCTCTGCCCCTCCTTCCGCTCATGCTCACTCTCTCTCACTCTGATAAATAAATCTATTTAAAAAAGGAAATTAACTTTGTAAAGTCAGTGAATTGCGATGTTACAGCGTGGGTCATTTTATGATTTTAACTTTTTTAATAAGAAAAAATTTTTAAGTTATCTTATTGTGTGTTCTATGAGATAAGAATAAAATCTCTTCTGAGCCACGGCAAAGTCCATCTGACAATTGCAGATTTTAAACTTCATTGAAAAATGTATTCTCCAAAGAAGCTCAATAGTAGGAAGGTATGCCTCTCTTTATATTTAGCCAAATGACTGAAGAAAAAGGTGGACTAAATATGCAACTGCATTTAATGTAATGTAAATAAGAAATGCTATGAATTCATATATTGTATTATTAACGTGTTTAAAATACCATTGTGAAGTGTAATGAATTGTAGATTCAACAAGATCCTCAGCATTACATTTAAGCCAAACAAATGAAAAAGTAAATATTGACATCACGTAGAAAAATCAAGTGAACCCAGTCACTGCTAGAAAAATAAAGCACGTAATTCACAGAAGAAATGCAATTGTCCTTTAAGACAGTAAAAACTATTAATAAAAATTATCACTCTTTATATCGCACAGATAAATGTAAGTCATATATACTAAATTCTGCTTTCCACAGTTGTTAGCCAGGGTTTACAATGATCTGAATATGAAGACAACCAAGACAAAAACTAGTCTGTTTACACCTGCCAATGTGTATATTAGAAAATAAAAGCTGTCCAAGTGAAGAAAATGGCTTTGCTCAGAGTTTAAAGCACCCTACTGGATAGCCTGCTAAACACCATTAGGGAAACAAAAGTTCTCTGCATCAAAAGACAAGTAAAAAGAGAAACCACAAACCAGGATGAGAGTACATATAATCCAGTGGTTTTACACCTAGAATATGTAAGGGACCCCTATGCTATAGACTGAATGCTTATATCCTCCCAAAATTCATATGCTGTATTCCTAATCCCCAAAGCATTAATATTAGGAGGTGGGGCCTTTGGGAAGTAAGTAGATTCATGAGGATGGGATCTTCCTAAATGTCTTTTATAAAAAGACCCTACAGAGCTCCCTTGGCCCTTCTGCCATGTTAAGAGCACATTGAGCAGATGGCTGTCCATGAAGCAGGACGAGAACTCTCACCAGACACCAAATGGGCCAGCACCTCTGTCCATGACTTCCTAACCTCTAGAAGAATGAGAAATAAATTTCTCTTGTTTATAAGCTACCTAGTTTATGGTATTCTGTAATGGCTTCCCAAACGGACTAAGACACACTACAAATCAATTTAAAAAGACAAGTCAGGAGAAAAATGGACAAAGTGTAAAAATCGTACCCCTTTGATTTCCTTTAATACAAGACTCATGATACAAAGCCAAAAAAATAATGTAAACAGAGAATTCATGGGAGAGAAAATTCAAATAGAAAGATTTTTTAAAAGTTCAATTTCAAGAATAATTATAGGTATGAAAACTAAAACCAGGAGATCTTACACTCACCAGACTGAAGACAATTTTCCACTTCTGACAGCAAGCTTTGTTGGCAAGTATATAGAACGGTAGATGCTATCATACATAGCTGATGGGAATATAGATGGATACATGCAATTTGGAGAAAATTCTGGGCTATACGTAGCAAATTTGAAACTACTCACAACCTGTGACTCAGCAACTCCAAACCTGGAGAAATTCTTGTCCGTGTGCCCCAGGAGACACCTTCTAGAATTTCCATAGCAACATTGCTAAATAACAAAAAACTAATATATGCTTAAGGATATAACCATCAAGGTTATAATGTAGAAAAAACTATGATGTATTCATGATCATTTCAAATAGCAGATATAATATATGTGTAGGTATGTAAAGAGAGAGACTGACATATCAGCACGAGTAAATCTCATGAACAGAAAGTTGAGAGAGAAAAGGAAGTTAGAAGGACAAGTACAATTCAAAAATATCTATATTAATTTTCAAAAACCATGCAACAGAGCACTATGGTGGTATCTGGGTGGCTCAGTTAAGCACCTGACTTCAGCACAGGTCCTGATTTCAGGGTCCTGTGATAGAACCCCACATTAGGTTCTGCACTCAACAGGGAGTCTGTTTGTCCCTCTCCCTCTGTCCCTCCCTCTGCTTGTGCTCTCTCTGTCTCTCTGGCTCACTCTCAGACAGATAAAGACTTTTTTTTAAAGAGCACTATGAATTGCTTATTAATAAAAACATAAATTATAAAAAATATAATTAAATGTATGAAGATGATAGATACCAAATTCAGGAGCTAAATGATATCAGTTGGAGAGGGAGAAGAACAGAGCAAGGGGATAGAGGCTTTAATTGGACCTTTAATGTTTTATTTTTTAGGCTAGGTGATGAGTACTTTGGTGTTTGCTATATTATTCGTTATGGTTTTTGTTTACTTAACACACTTCATGATTTAAAACTAAAAATGCCATCTCTCAACCCTTAACATGGTGTTTCAGGGTTCCCTCTAAAATATATAAATGAAGACAAATGAAAAGATAATATTCAAAATAACATTTGTATTAGCTTGCTAGAGCTGCTATAACAAAATACCATAGATTGAGTGGTTTACACAACAGAAATATGTTTTTCAACAATTCTGGAGATTGTAAGTCCAAGGTCAAAATGCTGATAGAGTTGATTAATGTTGAGTCTTCTCTCCTTGGCTTGCAGATGACCACTGTGTCCTCACATAGTTTTTCCTGCAGGGCTCACATCCCTGGAAGCTCTATGTGTGTCCAAATGTCCTCTTCCTATAAGGACAGATCACATTGGGTCAGGGATCCAGCCAAAAGACCTCATTTAACTTTAATTACATCTCTAAAGAACCTATCTCCAAATATGGTCACATTTTGAGCTCTTGGGGGTTAGGATTTAAACATCTGAATTTTGGGGGACCATATATTAGCCCATCACAATGTTGACATCTAAGATCAATAGACAAATAACCTTTATTATAAGAACAATGGAGGGGTTTGAGAATAAATAATCAAAAGCAGGAATCATTACAGTATGGCTCCACCCTCACCCCTCAAAGGTAGTAGGAAAATGGTTCACCTGCCATTGTGTGTCCTTACTGGAGATCTAAGGTCCAGCCACAGTGTTTATATTGAGAATGCCAAGCCATTTCTAAAATTTTCTTTTTGTTACCTGAAATATGTAGTACTTTGTATTTCTTTGAGACTTTAAGGGGGTGATTGTTCCCTTCATTCTGCAATATTTTCCCATAAACTTCCTGTTGGCATTTTTCTGTTTTCTCATTTTCATAAAAAGACAAATTAGGTCAGAGTTAGGATCTATTCTACCCCACTCCCTTCCATCCCCAAAGCAAGTCCATCCAGAGCCAGTGAAGCACATGAAAAACTCCATCTCCCAGAATGCATTGTACCTGGTAAGGACTACACCTCCCAGTAGGCAATGTACTTCTACAGGTTTTCCCAAACGTCTGCACCATTTTTATTTTATTTATTTTTTTAGCTACATTCTCTAAATGGATATATAAAGTGTAAAGGCAGAAATAGCATCTGCAGTGGAATAAAAATCAGACTGTCTTCAGAAAATTTTTCCCTTCAGCCCTAAATGCCAGAATACAGTGGAACATTGTTTACAGTATTTTGAGACAGAGGGGGAGAAAGTCCTATGACCCTTGAGTTTATACCCAGCCAAGTTTTATTTGATGGGCAGAAGGCAACAGAAAGAACCTCTATCATAAGGCAGTTTATTGGTCTTTACTAATTAAACAAAGCCATAACTTAGCTTTTTCAATATACATTTTCAAAATGCAGGAGAAATCGTTACACAAGAATGTTGTTTTCAGATTGATTCTGCAGCCAAGGAACAGACATTTTCCCTGAGATGTTTCACCCAACTGTTTCTTTGCTGCTTCTGATGCTGTTAATTTCCCAGCATCACCCACTGTTCTAAATTCTTGGCTGCTCTGATGACTCCTTAAAACAAGAAGTAATGCTGTTCTGTGCCAGCATTTACTAACAATGACCAAACTTTTCACATGGCCAATACAGAAAGTGCTCTTTTTGCCCCGCACAAAAGCAGAACTGCCAAGGCCAGCATAAAGGCTATTTTCATTGCCAAGTTTCTTGGATATTGATTTTTCCTTCTGCATCTTCCAAATGTATACTGAGAAACCGAAGTGTGGTTTTATATATAATTAGTGAAGACCAATAAACTGGCCTATAACATTTCCCATCTGACACAAATCCCTCTCTGTTAGCAACTTTCTTATAAGACTTGAGAATATTTCTACCTAATTACGATTTTAAAACAGTATATTCAGTGGTATTGTGAGGTTTCAATTGCAGTGAACAAAATCTGCTCTAGCTAGTTTTTAGCACAAGCGGGTTTATTACAAATTTTAAGTGGTTTCCTAGATTGTTGAAAAGGCTGAGGAAAGAGTCTCTCAGTTAGGTTTCAGGAATGACTCCCAACGTTACAAAACTCATCATCAAAGGAGGCTCTTCTGTGATGAGAAAGCCTCTTGCCAAACTAGGAAGCTGCCGCATCTTGATCTCCACCACCACCACCCCAGTCGAGAAGCCTGCTGTGATCTCTACCAGCAAAATGGGTCCTCTCTCCACCCGCTCCGAACTCTCCAGTCCAACAACTATTAAGACTCCTACTGCTGTTGTAGCAGAAAAACCAACTTCCCACCCAACCACACTGGCTAAGAAAATCAAGCAACAGAAACACAGACTCTGTCTCATTCCACCTTCCAGATCTTAGATCTAATTCACCTACTTTCTGAAACCCAAATTATACTCAGAACCTTAGATACAAAGGATTCTGAGAAATACGCAAGCATGCACACAGAAAAAGATTGCAAAGGATACTGAGCACTAATCCATCATACTCACAATAATACAATCCTAATCTTAAATACATAGGGAAAAAGACTAACGACACACTATGATTCTAATGGTCCATTAAAATCATCTGGAGAGCTTTGTTGTAATTGCAGATAAGGGTTACAATAATATTAATAATACTAATAATATTAATTGCTAACATTTGACTTTGTGCTATATGCTAACCAAAATTCTATGTGCTTTACAGGCATGATGCCATTTAATTTGTATATCAGCCCTAAGCTATGTACTTTTTTATCCTTAATTTACAAATAAGAGAAGTGAAATAATATGCTCAAGGCTACATACTGTTGAGTGATGGGACCAAGATTCTAACCTGGTCAGTCCTGCCCCAGAGACTGCCTCTCTGCTGGATATTTATTCAGCAGTTCTGAGGTGGGATCCGGGACACTATTCTTTTAATCAGCTCTCCGGGGTGATTCTCATGGACACTAACGTTTTAATAATCTCCGGTATCTTCTGCTGTTTTATAATCATTATGTATTAGTTTTATAACCAGGCAAAAGCTCTTAAAATTATAATATATGTAATTCTGCATATGCCATGTGATCATTGCCAGGTAAATAATCTACTTATTGAAAACAAACACAGCAAAGTACTGGGGTGCATGGCTGGCTCAGTGGGTTAAGCAACCAAGTTTCGATTTTGGCTCAGGTCATGATCTCAGGGTCCTAGGATGGAATTCCACATCAGACTCCATGTTCAGTGGAGAGTCTGCTTACAGATTCTCTCTCCCCCTCTTTTTTGCATTCTCTCTCTCTCTCAAATAAATAAATAAATGAAGTTTAAAAAAACACAACAAAGTATTACCAGGGGTTTAAGGTGTTTTGTTTTTTTTTTAAGGTTTATTTATTTGCGAGAAAGAGCATGAACAGGGCAGGGAGGTGGTGATAGAGGGAGAGAATCAGACTCCTCACTGAGCTCAGAGCCCAACAAGGGGCTCCATCTAGGACCCTGAGATCTTGACCTGAGCTGAGATCCTGACCTGAGCCAAAATCAGAGTCCAATTTGCAATGGACTAAGCCACCCAGGTGGCCAAGGGTTTATCTTTATATGGTGGGACAGTATATGATATTTTGCTATCATCTACTTTTCAAATTTTCCAAGTGTTTCACCATAAGCATTATTTTTATTTTTTGTCTGCAGTGGTCAAGTTTCATCCATCAGTTCTCAGGTGGCTCACAATGGTGTCCAGGTGCTAAAGACATAATCTCCTTTTTCCTTGTTTTTTAACTTCTTTCTTTCCCTTCCCATGCAATTTCATATTATAAGATTCAAACCTGGAAAGGTAACTTAAAATTTCCCAGTCTTTTGATCAGCTTAAGAGAAGAAAAACAAAATATTTGCCATATAATTAAAGTATTTTATTTTTATCTTGTACATTAGTGTACAAAGAAATGATTTTCAATGCCAATTTTGAACATGTCCATCAATACCTGTTGATCGTACTTTATCTTTCTGTGTTATCTCTCGCTCCTATCCATTTCGCATCCCTCCTGTCTATGAGTCTGAAGGAACCTCACCATGCAGTGGGCATGACCATCTTCTCGGGAGCACAGCTCACCAGGGAGGGAGCCAGCACTGTCCTCCAGCCCAGTCCAGCCACTGCACAGGCACGAGCCCCGCCTCACACTTGGCATCTGTGGCTTCAACGAGCCCAGCTCCGCAACCCTAATACATCATCCAAGCAAACATTAATATTTTACCTCAGTTATCAAGTGTGCCCGTTCAAACTTTTATCTCAAACATTCTTTATCATCTTTTCATTAAGTTCTCAAGAGCTAATGGTTTCTGAGTTCCCCGGGTAAGGATGATGTTCTGAATAATGAAAGCTCATTATTTCTCCACAGAATGCTTGTTAATTCAAATGATGATATTAAAACTATAGTAGCCTTTAGCGCTGGGGTGATTTCTAGCATACTTTATCATGTATCAATATATACTCTGTTTGTCAAAACTGCCCAGGGCTGGGGCTGACATTCTCTCTGGAGGAGTGTAGTGCTTCAAAAGGCACTGAGTACACCAAGGTGACAACTTGCAGAGTTTGCGCCTCTAGGAAATAGAAAGATGAAACTTGAAATGCCACTGTCTCCCTTGATTTCCTTATTAGTATTCATAAAGGGACAGTGCCCTCCTCTTTCTACTTCGCACGGGTCTCCCTTTTGAATGGAATAAAAGGAAATCAATATTTTGAAAAGGAAGCACACACAGGAGGTTCTACACACGAGCAGTTATTTATTTCCATTTAACTGATCCCACAGTACTGTGCCCACGAGAAAAGACTGGTTTGGTCACTGCTTAGACACATACATGCATGCACACAGGACTGCCTTCAACTTGGCACTGAAGAAGGCTGATGGTATTCCTGGGCAAAAAAAGTGTTAGTTCTCAGGGTAATTTTTTACAAGGCATTACTTTGTTCATTGAGTCTGGGATGTCTTTAAGTACTTCCTTCTTGATCTCCTCCCAGTTTTTAATGACCTAGCGGATTCCCACAATTGCCATATTGCTGTAAGTTTCTTGCATGCTTCCCCTCTTGTCCACTTTTGGCAACAGGAGCCATCTGATGCTGCCAAAGCCACACTCCTCCCCTTCTTAATCTTTTGATTCAGAGGTTCTATATGACAGAGAAGCAACCCACCAAGAGGGCCACAATGAGGGAGTCGGCCAAGCCTAATATTACCTATGTGAGCTCTACTGCCCCGAGTCAGTGGACTTCCAGCCTCATTTCTCTCCCACTCGCTGCCACCTTGCCATTACTGTAAAGTTTTGCCCAAAATAGAAAATCGCTTCCTTCTAGCAACTTTTCAGATTCTTCTATATGCCCAGTCGTTTGCAACCACCTGATATTCGTGTATCCTCTCAGGTCTCCAAGGAGAGGGCAACGTTCCCAAAACTGGGCATCTTGCCCCCCGCCCAAAGGTGTAAAACTTGAAGATTGTTTGTGCCTCCCTCTAGAACCTGAGAGGAATTGTAATTTTGAAAACCAAACCGTTCTCTAAGTTGCTTGGAGCGGCGAGGTCAACGTTCAGGAGCACCCGTGTGTGCTACAACATGCATTTCTGTACCACTGTCTCTTAATTATCTCTCCTGTGGAAGACTAGCGGGGCATCTGCCCACAGGCCCTATCATACCAACATGGTGAACTTCGGCAACGTGGCTGTTCTTTTAGAACAGTAACTCTCCGAAAGAAAAGGATCTAGTTGCATTACTATAATTATATTAATTAGACCACTCAGTAATTTTTGCATTTTACATTCATCATGTTAGGCACCAGAATGATGCTTATTTAAAAGAAATAGAAATCACTCTGTTAATCCAATGTATGCATGGTGAGGAACTTCGGACCTAATTTGTTATAGAAGAGTGAAGGTATCTCTGGAATATTCTGGTCATTGGGTCAATTTAAGAAAAATGTGGTTTAAGAAAAATATGTAGGTCATTTCCCATTGCATTCCTGATTTTAAAGATTCTGACCCAACATCAGGCTCGGTGCCAAAACATCTTCAGGGCACAGATAGATTCCAATTGGGGGTGGAGAAAATCGGGTCATCATATATGCTGGGAATTGCCTGAGGCTTCTCCCAAAGTATAAAAGGAGCTTCAGTCCTAATACAGATAAAAATGAAGTAGATTTAGATGAAACTGATCTATAGCTAACTGATCATTCCATTTGGTCTAGAAGCCTGGTGAGCATCCTCTTCCATAGAAGACCCCCCAAAAGCAAATGCTGTATCAATTTTCTCGAGATTACGAACTTCATTCTCACCCACACAGTCTTTCAAAAGCTTAGTTTTCTTGAGAATGTGTAACTTCAGAACATATACAGGTGAAACACTGGGAAAATTGATTTATTTTTTCTAAGATTTTATTTATTTATTTGACAGAAAGAGAGAGTACAAGGAAGGGGTGCAGCAGCAGGCAGAGGCAGGGGGAGAAGCAGGTTCCCTGCTGAGCAGGGAGCCCAATGCTGGGCTCTATCCCAGGACCCTGGGACCATGACCTGAACTGAAGGCAGATGCTTAACAACGGAGCCACCCAGGAGCCCCAGGAAATTGACTTCTTGACATGTAAGAATGCAAATAAATTTTCAAAAAGAAATGATGCTTACTGAGATTGACCAAAAGAAGGGATAGAAGGCTAAAATAAGGCAATATTCAAGACAGATTCCACTTTCAATCAATTTCAGTTCCACTAAGAGTTTTATTCAACACACATTTGTAAAGACAATTATAAATGTTTGCATGATTACCACTTATGAGGGCTTTATTTTAAAAATTTATGAACATCAGCAATGAAAACACAGAGGTAAAATTAATTTCACCACACCACCCCCAAAAAGGATTCGTAACTGAATGCCACACATATGAGACCATATGTTTTCAGGGGTTGAGTCTGTGGGTTTTTAACACATGCATGTATACAAAATTCTTTCAATGAATCACAAGTTGGACCCTACGTATCATCTTCAACTTTTCAGAATATGTCATATTAACCTCGCAAATGAATCTTGGATATGAGCATGGCCAGTTGAAGGTCTGTTAGGGTTTCCTGCTCAGAAGGTCTGTTAGGGTCTTTGCTGATCTCTAATAAGAATATCTTTCCTCATCATCTGCAGATTATTTCTAAGGAAAGAAATTCATTCAACTTCTCACACTTTTTTAGTTCTATGTGTTGCTATCTGTAGTGCAGAGCAGGGATTGGCAAACTTTTTGTATACAGAGGGTAAATATTTTAGAATTTCGCAACCTTGTGGTCACTGTTGCCACCAAAGTGCAAAAGTAGCTGAAGATAATGCATAAATGAATGAGTGTGGCTGTATTCCCACTAATCTTTATTTATAAAAATAGGCAACAGTCCAGATGAGGTCCATGGTACATGGTCTAGTGACTTCTATGAAGGGAAACACATCTGAGATAGTCTAACTCCCAAACCTGTGAATGTGACTTTCTTTAGGAACAGTCTTTGAAGGTATAATTAACTTAAGGATCTCATATGAAATCATCTTGGATTCAGCATGAGGCAAGTCCAATGGCTGATGCCCTTATATGAGAAAGTAGAAGAGATCTGAGATGCAGAGAAGAAGATATTGTGAAACAGAGGCAGAGATTGGAATTACGTGGCCACAAGTTAAGGAACACCTGGAGCCACCAGAAGCTGGGAGAGGTGAGGAAGGATTCTCTCCTAGGGCCTTGAAAGGGAGCATGTCCCTACCCTATGGATTCCAGACTTCTGGCCTTCAGAATTATGAAAGAACATGTTCCTGAGGTTTTAAGTCACCTCGTTTGTGGTCATTTGTAATGGCAGCCCTTGAAAACTAATATACCCCTCAAAAAGTTAAGACCCAATGTCAACCCAAAGTCCCATCAAGTGTGACAATGGTATCCTAAAGTCACTCAGCAGCTCAAAGATAGTACAATGGTCTAGAAATCAGGTCTCTTGACTCCAAGTCAAGTGTTTCTTCCCCGCTATTCCATGATATCACGTGCTCACTTGTGTGCTAGACTCCGTGTAAAGTAAAACAGTGTGGAGAGAGCTTGCAATCCAGTCATGGATGAAATAGATACATTTGTTCACTATTTGAAAATAAATGTAGTAGTTATGGGGCTCTGGACTCAGGCTACCTGGGTTCAAACAGCAGCACCACAGCTTACATGCTATTAAACCTTGGGTGAGTTACTTAATCTTTCTGCGTTTCGGTCATCTCAGTGTGCAGATTTGGGTCAGTGATGGTACCTATAACATGAAGTTGCTGGGAACATGACGTGAACTGATGTATGGAAAGAGCTGATGAGAGTAACTAGCCCAGAGTATTGTTACTATCTGCAGGGTTTTATGTTCCACACTGACACAACAGGGAAAAAATACATTCCTTGACTTCAAAGAGCTTCTAATGTTATGGTCAAGGAAAATGCCATTATTCTAGCAAGTAACTGTTGTGCTGGAAGGATCAGGAAATTTCAGTGTAAAATATGAGAATTAAAGTAATAGGTCTGATCTTGGGAGCATATACTCGGGGGGTCAGCGAGGGTTTCCTAGAGGAGGAGTTACTACTCCCACAGTTGGAGTAGCAGTTAGCAAAAAATAATTAGAAAAGAATATAAAGTAGAATACAATCTGATCTAAATCATAAATGATTGCCTGGAACTACTTGTGGGACTTCAGAGATAAACAGGTTGGAGCAAGGGGCGCCTGGGTGGCTCAGTGGTTAAAGCCTCTGCCTTCGGCTCAGGTCATGATCTCAGGGTCCTGGGATCGAGCCCTGCATCGGGCTCTCTGTTCAAGCAGGGAGCCTGCTTCCTCCTCTCTCTTTCTCTGCCTGCCTCTCTGCCTACTTGTGATCTGTCAAATAAATAAGTAAAATCTAAAATTAAAAAAAAAAAAAAAAAAGGTTGGAGCAAGCCTGGAAACCTAAAACCAGTTCGGAAGGGACCCAAAAGTTTTCTGGCTGAACGTCCATATTTCACTTGAATTATTGCTAGAGTTTGAATTATTTCTATATGGAAATAGGATGGAAGTTTGGTCAGAAAACAATCATAGAGTTTAGCTTAAATATTTCACCGCATTAAATATTTCACTGTATTTAACAGAGAACTCACTACTTTACAAAGCAGGCCATTCTACCTCTAAGTAAGTCTAATTCTTAGAAAGTGCTTCATACTGAATTGAAACGTACCTTCCTATGGTTTTTACCCACTGGTTACTCATCTATCCATGAGTTGATTCTGTTTTAGTTGACATCATGGGACAAACAGAACGTGTCTGCTTCTTCTCTTATAGGACAGCTTTCACTGTCACGTAAGGGATGAGCAAACCTGTTCTGTGAAGAACCAGAGAATATATTTTAGGGTTTTCAAGCCAATGTGGTCTCTGTCACAACTACACAACTCTACCATTGTAACACTAAGCAGGCATAGACAATATGTGGATGAACAGGGTAACTGTATTCCAATAAAACTTTATTTATTTTATTTTTTTTAAGATTTTATTCATTTATTAGAGAGAGAGAGAGAGATCACAAGTAGGCAGAGAGAGGGGGAAGAAGACTCCCTGCTGAGCAGATAGCCCGATGTGGGGCTTGATCCCAGGACCCTGAGATCATGACCTGGGCCAAAGACAGAGGCTTAACCCACTGAGCCACTCAGGTGCCCCTAAAACTTTATTTATGACACCGAAATTTGTATTTCATGTAATCTTCTTCAGATTTTTTTCAACAATTTAAAACGGGGAAGGACATTTTTAACTCACAGACCATAAAAAAGCAGGTAGCCAACCTTGCCTACACCTTAATGATTCAATGGCAGATTCAATGCTGCTCCCACCTGGTTTTTCCCTTCTCCAAACTAAATAGTTCTGGTTTCTGCATCTACTTCTTATAGGACACCATAATGTCTTCTCATTACCCCAACCTAAAATTGCATTTTTTGGGTTTGTTTTCGTCTTTTTCTGTGTGTCTGGCCATTACTCACATACATTGTATTATTTGCCTGACAGTATTCTAATTCATGTAAGATTATCTTTTAATCCTCAAACCAATCCTTAAAAGAAAGCTATTAGTAATTCATTTTTTACCTTGTTCCAGAAGTTAATATAATCCCTGTTCTCTAGATGAGTAATGAAGGCACACAGAACAGAAGCAACTTGTCCCAGATCACGTGTCTGGAAAGTGACAAGAAGGGTATGAAGATGGATCTCCCCACTCCTACTTCAGGCTGCTTCTAGCATGCCATGTCCTCTAGATCCAGAGGGCTTATAACCCTGGAGAAGGACATGAGGTTGATCCAATGTGACTCACACTTGGTGAGCCCATGAGGCTTCTAAAGATCATCACTTCTCATTCAATACTTCTGAACCATTTTCTCAGTAAACAGATCCAGCATCTTACCTAGAATTGAAGTCAACAGTTTGTAAACTGAAGAATCATCCTCTTGCCTCTTTTGAGAGTTCTCAAAATCTTAAAGAAAGAGAAATCTGAACTCAGTCAGGATTTAGGGAGGGAAACAAAAGGGGGGAGGTCACTGGGGGAAAGCAGAAAGGGATTAACAAAAGCAACTTCTCTGCAATATGCTGAACCCTATATGTGAAAGCTAGCAATCGGTCAGTTTCAGGCAGTGAATTGGACCCCATCATTTTAATGGGCAAAAAAAAAAAAAAAAAAAGAGAGAGATGAATCCATTTGGTTGACACACTCCCATCTTGCTCCCTCCATTCAAATCCAGACACAGAAACTGATTTCACCCTTATTCCAGAAGTAAGACAAGACACTAGAAAGGGAATGGTGAGCACCAACTTCCAGTAGTTCTAATGACAGTGCTCTGGCTACCACGTCTTGGCATCATCTTGGTACAACTTAAGTATAATTCTAAACATTAGAAAGTGGATCATTTTTTTTTTTTTTACATGACTGGAAAACTGTCTTTGGAAGCAATTACAAGGAGGTGTTTCAGAAATGTTTCACACAACTGCCTCAGAAAGAAGAAGAATAAACCCTCTTCCTTATTAACACGATCACTGTGTGGGACACATCACTGGGATATGGGAGTTCTGAGGGACTTGTATAAAAATAATTCTTGCAACTTTATAGTCTTAAATATCTTCTCAAGAGTTCTTTTCTTCCCCCTTTTGAACCAGATTTCAATTCTAATCTAAAATGTTAAGGTGAGCTAGTGTCTTGATGATCCCATGAGTTTTAAAACATTACCTTGGCCCTTTTCTGTTTTAATATTTTTTTAACATCATTGACATTTCCTTTCTGGAAGTTAAAATACCACCTTTCAATGTGAACTCTTGGGTTTAATTGAGCCTACCAATAACTCTGCTTTTCCTAGGCTGTGCAGACAATGGGCAAAAGATACTTCATGAGTTAAAGATGGCTGCCTTCCCTGATGTTAACTGTGTTCCGGCAAGGCTCTGTGTAAGGAGACCTGCCCGAGGAGCATAGTTTATATGCACTGGCCTGGTTTGTGTAAATGCCAGTCCACTGTTTGCAGAGCGTATGCCAGAGCCCGGTGTCAGACTAACCCTAGCTGTGTTTCGTAAACGCCCAAGTCTGACAACCCAAACCCTGGCAGATCGTGTTTTGGCTCCTGGTTACCATGATTTGATTTATAAGAGCACAGCCCAGTAAACTCAGTTGTCAAAAAAAAAAAAAAACAAAAAAAAAAACCTTAAAAAAGAAAAGAAAAAAACTTTGATGGTCTTAGTTAGTAATAGAAAGACTATATATTCTATTTATAAGGCTTTATCAGAATATTAAATGTTACAAGTTTTAAATGTTACCGTAAGGACCTAATACTTTGAATCTCTTGGGTTGGCCTTAATTATTAATTGTCCCTTTTGTTATAATACATGTTACATTGTATCATAATCAACTTTGTCCATATGGAATGGATAAAAGGACGGACGGATGGGTGAAATGATACCTGCTTCTAGATTGTGAACATCTAGTAGGATAACTATGAAAACGTAATGCATATTGTTAAATAACAGCTTGTGGGGGGGAACAATGACGCTAGTTAGGGGTTTTTGAACAGTGGCTACTTTGTATTCGTAAATTATTATTTATTTTTTTAGGTATGGAATATATCATAACTGTGGTTTATATACTCAAATATTTTAAACTATAGTGATGATTGGGATTTTGTTTCAAAACAGTCTTGGGACAAAGGCAGGGTGGGGGCAATGAGGGAAGATATTGATGCAACAAGACTGGCTATGAGTTGGTCATTACTTTGGGATGATAGATATATGGAAGTTTATTATATTATTTTCTTCTCATTTGCATATGTTTGGTTTAAATATAAATAAAGATTTTGAGAACTCTCAAAAGAGGCAAGTAAAAAGTTAAATATTAAAGCCATACAAAATGGCAAACAGCTAAAGGTAAGATTCCCTCCCATCTCTGAATTCTAAATTCATTCACTTTAAAGGAAAAACAAAAGCTATTAAGCATCTAAACTATGGACCAAGCATTGTTCTAGTTACTAGAGACACGGCCAGTGGTAAGGGAGCATTTGCATACAGTGGGAGAAAGGGACAACAAAGAAGTTAACAAATAAATACATAAGATAGTTTCAGAGCATGACAGGTGCCTTAAGAAAAAAGAACCAGTTCTCCTCAAAAGCATAACGGTTACCCCATATTCTAGGCATTTACCAGCACGTGAGCCTGCGTGCGCCCATACGTGTGTACATCATACACTCTTTTATAATACACACCCTTCTTCATTCAGGGGCATCCACGCCGTTTTGAACTTTGCTTCTTTCTCTGAGCAAGACATCAAAGGGTCAATCTTTGTCCAGACAGGGACCTCCCAAGAGCAATGACCCCACAGAATTTCCTTTGCTCTGCAGAACTTCCCAGAATGGCTGGCACCTGCCAGACTCTCAGCAAATGTTAGATGAATTGAATACCTGATTGAAAGTGGTCAAAGACAGGGCATACCAGCTTCTCATTCTTTCTGCACCTTTGCTTCTTTCTGCCAAGTCAGCATCTCTGGGAGGTTTGCAGAGCTGCATGGTGCCTGGCACGTGGAGGGCCTCCAACAAATGTCCACTAGAGGAATCCGGAGCGGCATGAGGATCATGACGAGGCAAAGTCTGTCAGATAAACTTCTCATTAATGACAACCGGGCAATTGGTATACCGTGCCAGGAAGTAAATGAACGCCGACTCCCTGCTGCAGGCAGGTGCTGTCCCACAAAGCTCAAGCTTATGTTTACTGTCCATGCCCCAATGCCTGGGTTGGTTTTGGTGGTTTTGTTGGTTTTGTTTTGTTTCTTTAACCTCCTCAAGCTGCTTCAAACACTAGAGTCTCTTAATAATATGTTTGCCCTGGAAGAGTCTTTAATTCTCAGCAGACCTCATAGGGCTGCTCACAAAATCACTGGGACATCGTTTACATCACCATGTCTTTCCTGAAGGGCTCAGATCTTGTAGAATCCGATATGTTGTGTTAATTTTGAGGAGTATATTGTTACCAGCACTATTGATTCTGCTGTTATTTTGCTAGCCAGCATCAATGACAGAAAAGCTATATGAGGGAAGGAGCCACCAGGTAATTTGGGCCCCAAACTTTGCTTAATTTTGAATGGCTTGAGAAAGGTTAGAGATATTTAAATATTCCTTTTTAAGGAAAAAAAAAACTGAGTACTTGATGAATTAAACGAAACAAAGACTGGCATGCAGGGGAAGAACAAGCTACTGTAAATTGAAATTTATTTACATACCTCTAAGCATTACTCATATTTGAGATAATTCCCGATTTGTGTACACAGAGCTGAGGAATGTGAAAATATTCTTAATACGAATGCATCAAGGTCAAAACATTGTGCTTCCTCTGCAGATTACATTATTTGAAAGATGGAAAGATCGTGGCAACAAGAGAACCTGGACACTCCTTCATCAACAGCCCAGAATCTCATGGCAATTTCTCTCTCTCTTTTTTCTTTCATTGGAAGTATGGTTGACACACTGTGTTGCTCTAGTTTCTGAACCCTCTCTAAAGTGTCACTAAAAGGACTCCTTTGAAATAACGTTAGGATCTAGATTGGCTGGGAGCGCAGGTCTTTCCGTGAAGGCTGTGTGCTCTGTGTGAGTACAGAAGAGTGTACATAAGCACACACGAATGTAATAAGCAACAGAGGCTAGAGAAGTATACAGGTTGGAAATCCAAAGAGAAGATACCAAATAAATGTTCTTTTAACTTAGCCACTACAATGGTCATAGAAACAAGAACTGGCCAAAATACTTGAAGCCTGCTCAGGCAGCACACCTCTGTCACATAAAAACACAGAATGGTGGCTTAAACAATAGGCATTTATTCCTCACTGCTCTAGAGGCTGGGAGTTCAAGATCAAGGTTTCGGTAGACACTGGACTCTGGCAAGAGCCCTTCCTCTGGCTTGTGGACATCCACCTTCTCATCGAGTTCTCACATGGCCTTTGCTCTGTGTGTGTGTGTGTGTGTGTGTGTGTGGTGTTTTGAAGTGAGGGGGAGGAAGGAGAGAGAGTGGGAGAGACAGAGGTCTCTCTTCCTCTTCTTTTAAGGACACTAATCTCATCATGGGGGCCCCACCCTCACAATCCGATCTAACCCTAATCACCTGCCCAAGACCTCACCTCCAAATGCCTTCACGTTGGGAGAAGTAGGGCTTCAACATGTGAATCTGGGGGAGATACAAACATTCAGTTCACAAGCACACCTAAGGAAACTGTATCCCATGACATTGTAATGAGAACCTAAGTTCCACCCTGAACGCACCCAATCTCGTCTGATCTTAAGCAGGGTCAGGCCTGTTTAGTACTTGGATGAGAGAACCTATAGGTATTTCAAGAAGCCCTTTCCCATGCTCGCTTTGGGATGATACTTCATTTGCCAAGCAAGAAACATGTACCATCATTTACTCTGTGCCAAGTGCAGTTGTGGACCTTGGGAAATACCGAAGGAATAAAAATAGATGTGATCCTTTGCCCTTGAGGGGCACACATTTTAGTGAGAGAAGGGGAAAGGTAGTGGTCAAGTAAACAAGTACACAAGTCAATAAAAATAAATACATCATCCCTCACACTTCTGCTCTGAAGGGCAAAAACAGGGTTCAGTTCTCGGGAAAAGGATGGGGATATGGGACATGTACTTTAGGTGGAATCCTTATGGAAAGGATAAGGATTTAGGTGAAATCCTTATGGAAAGGCTCCTTGAGAAGGTAACAGCTAAGCTTACACTTGAATGATAAGGAAGAAAGTTCCAGCAGATATGAGAATTCTGGGCAGAAGAGAGTTTGGCCTTTTCTGGGAGCCAGAAATAAGTCCATGTATCCAAGACCTAGTGAGCAAAAAGGGGAGTGGCTCAGCATGAGGTTGGGAAGGTTGGCAGGACAAGGCTGCCCTTGCAAGTCAAAGAAAGGCATTAATTTATTCTAAGGACAATGGAAACCAGCACAGAGCTTTAAGCCAGAAAACATGTAGTTTGCATTGAGTGGCTCCTACTCTGTGAGTTCATATGAAACACTCAGTAGATGGAAATAAAGAAGGCAGGAAGAGACAGAGATGAGAGTCTTGGCGGATGGAGACAAAAGCAATGTAGATATTTTGAATCCTTGAGACCTCCTCCCACCTTAAAGACTTCGGATGCTTGAACACCATTTTTTCAGGTGGTGAAGACACCATGCGTTCCACAAACATCTGTGGGATGTCTACGCAGGCATGCCATGTGGGGGCAGTCCAAGGATGAAAAAGACAAACCCTACCCACCGAGAGCCCTCAGCTAGTCAAGGACCCTGAGGAGGACACAAAAGATGTTCAGGGAACTTGTTAAAAGCTCAGAGAGGTGTCATCACGGACACGGAAGACTGAGCCCAGCTGGGAAGGACAGGTAGCAGGCAAAGTCTTGTTCTCAAGAGGGACACCTGAGCCAACTTTGGGAGGCAGGAGGAGGATGTTCCCTAGAGGACTGGATTTGGGTGTGGAGGGGCGGGGAGAGAGGCAGGGGAGAGGCGTGTGGGCAGGCCATGTGAGGGCCACCAGGCTGGTGAGTGGGACTTGAAGGGAGTGGCAATGAAGGACCTACGTACCAATAAGAAGAGGAGGAGAAGACGAAGCCAGATGTCTTTAGAAAGAAATACGAAGAACAGTTGGCAAAGGGAATAAAGACAGAGGGAAAATCTGGCGCAACAGTCCAGGTAATGATAGGTGAGTCGAATCTGAAGCAAGCGAAGGAGATCCATAAAGGCAAGACTCCCTTCAGAGTCTTTTCTTGTATTCCCTAGAGCGCCAGGGACAACACTAAACACACGGTACAAAAAATTATTGTTCGGTTGGTTGGAGCACGTGTAATCGTACCCTCTCATACACAGACGGTCCAGTTCTAGATCCAAGCTATTATTCCAACACGGAGTGGCAAGGAGCTAGGTGCTCTCTTTACATATTTATAAGGCCCAAACAGGTTAATGTATATTCTTGACATCACAGATTTATTTCTATGTTAATTTACTTTCAGAAAGCATGTATAACCATAATATACATGTTGAGAAAGTAATTTTATTCATATGTTTGGACATAAAAAATATCATTATGCAGTCCAATAATCCCAGTTGACAGTCAGAATCATTTTTTAAAAAAAACAGATAGATGAAGAAAGAATTCGAGAAAAGCAGCAACCAGGCTCTGATGTGGCTCCTCTGTTTTGCTGGGTGGCACTGATTTATACCGGCGTACACGGTCATTTGCAAAGCCATTCCATGATCAATGCCCAGCCGAGCTAGGCTTTGCGATAGCGGTATGAAAAGTTGCCTCAACATTTGCATCTGTGCAAGCAGGCCTGCTGGAGAACTCGGACTGCCTACACTTTGCAAACGATATTTTTATATATATATATGTTTTTTATTTTTATATATGTATATATATATTTTTTTTTTTAATCTATGATGACAGCGCAGGCGTCGGTCTCCAAAGAGATACCGATCACTACGATACACCACTTAAAAATCCAGATGGGTTGTTTTCGATGTTGGTTCAGATCTATCTCAAAGTAGGAAAGGGCACTTTTATTCTACTTGGAGAACTTCAAGATGTTTCCGAAGATATTTATTTAGACTTTAAGGAGTGAAAGTCAATCGGAGAAAGTGGGTCTCCATTTTCTTGGCCATGGTCCCCAAGCCTGGGCCAGCCTCCGTCTAGCCAGCCAGCGGGGAGTGAATCATGCTGTCTCTCCGCCTCACCGTCCTCGTGACCTCCTCTACCCCCTTGAACAGGGAGAAAATGTTTCCACTGGTTGGAACCACAAATAATTGAGAGAACTTTGTAAATTTTTTTTTTCTTTTCTTGTCCTCACTTCTCTTCCCACCTAAAGTTTAAGCAAGTGCTAGATCTCTGGCTTGCCCCACAGCCCCCCTCGCCAGCCCCTCCTTTGGGATAAGCCTCAGCTTCAGGGCCCGGCATGCCGGAGAAACTGGTTCTACACACCCAGGGGAAAAATGACAGCTTTTCACTGCAAGAGCTCGGCTCATAAAAAGCAAGGGGAAGCGTCCACACACGTCGCAACCTGCCTCTTTCAAAATGTCAGCTGCAGCCAGCATGGTAGGGAAATCTTCAGGGAACATTAGCAACCCTTTATATAACTTTCTGGAAAGCAGCTTCGTGAAGTTTACCCTAAATAGATCACAGGTGACAAATCTACCTGTTCCAATGCCTACAGGTGAATGACCAGCCCACTCCTTCCCTGAAGGCTGGGCACTTTCTCCTTTTTGAGGGGCCCTGGAAGGCAGGGAGAGGGGTGAAGGACAGAGCTAAATGGGAGGGACGTTAGCTTAGTAAAGAATAAGGTGTCTAAAAACCTGGCAAAAGACCCATCTTTTGATGCCTGGAGGTCAGACAGCCAACTGCTTTTCCTGGAACTTGCTCTAAATTTCACACCCCTTTTTGCAAATATCTGCTATATGGTGAATTGTGTGAGCTCCTGCATAAAAGGGACAAAGTGAATACACAGTAGATACAATGTATATAGAAGTGCATGAGCCCTGAAAGAAGTTAAATGCATTCAGGGTTTATTTAGCTCTTGTGTTGTTCGTGGAGAGGACACCGTACATCAAAAAAATAAACCCCTCCCCCAAGCCCCCAGCCCCCCCAACCCCTGCCACATATTCATTCAAATTCTCTTAAGGCCATATTGAAACCTGGAAGACACAGTGAGTTTCCAACTTCATCATGTCATACTTTGGGCTTTAAAAACTAATACATTATTATTTCTGTGTCAGACTAGGAGGGAAATATTGAATATGAAAAGTAAAGGTTTGATGTTATCCTTCTAGACTGAAGGACATGGGGTGGTGAAAGGAGGGCATTTCAGGCTAAATTTGGAAAGGGCAAGAAAAAGGAGGAAGAAAAGAGATTGTCGTTTTCAGATTACAATTTCATTTCACATTAATAAGGTTTTGAGTTTGTTATGTTTTGCAAGTTCAATAGTATAGCAATAAGGACTCAAGATCTTTGGACTTGCCAACACCGGAGAGGACTGATTAAAGGTTAGACCTGTTTTATGTATCATTTTTAATATACATTTCACCGTATTTACTGCAGAAGTCTCTTTGGGAAAATTAGCAATGGAACAATTTCTATATCTAAGAATCACAAGCCCCCATATATGTTGCATTAACCTATTGTATAACCATAATACGGGGCACGAGAAGGAAATTTTCATTAAAACATAGTTTTATGGGGCACCTGGGTGGCTCAGTGGGTTAAGCCTCTGCCTTTGGCTCAGGTCATGATCCCAGGATCCTGGGATTGAGCCCCGCATCGGGCTCTCTGCTCAGCAGGGAGCCTGCTTCCCCTCCTCTCTATCTCTGGCTGCCTCTCTGCCTACCTGTGATCTCTGTCTGTCAAATAAATAAATTAAAAAAAAATAGTTTTATGCCTTTTTTTTTCCCTGCTTCACTCAGTAGACAGTCTTGGAAATTCTGCCATGGCCTGAACTTTATCTTTAAGACAGAAAGTGATTACACGCTTTTGACAGATTATGAGGGGGGGTTTGTTCATAAATAACTTTCCTCTAAGGAACAATCAGTGGTAGTCAGAAATTAGATCATTATAAACAAATCATATTTTACTGTTTTTAAATAAAAATATGAACATGAATATGAAGATGTCTTGAAAATGCAAAAATATTAGGTTCTATTTCCCCTATATCAAGATTAAGAAGATAGCTAGAAGAAAATGTTTTTCAAAATCGAGAAGCACTTCCTTGTCTATTGGGTTAAAAGCCTAAATCCTTCCACAAGCATATTTTTCCACATTTGGAACAATGTCCATATTTCGTTGTCACAGAAAATATGTAAATAGATGGTCTGTTATTGTGTCGATTTGCACAATATTTGCACAATACTGTGTCCGATGGGAGTCAGGTGGGAAGGAAAATAGCATTCTTGCTTATATACCAATGAAAAATACCAGAATAAAATAACCAGGAACTAAAGTTGGCCTTTGAAATGATTTAAATGCAAAGTTAAAGCATTTCTTCATCTACTGTGTATATTTACAAGCTATGTAATGTTTAATTCTGTACAAGCTGAGCTTTTTGCATTGATTAATACTTGAATGCTACTTTCCGGACACTCTTTTACCCCAGGGTTGGCCTCAAGATTACTTTCCTCCATGGATAAGTATTCTTGAAACCTGTAGAAAAGAAGATCCCACCTCCTTCAGAGAATAAATAAAGCTAAGTCCGGAAATACAAAAGGATTTAAATAGCACAATCCAACAGGGAAAGTAGAGAAACTGTTGTAGTTAAACACTTGAGCTTCAAGTGAAAGGATAAGTAAATTGAAACCTTCTAGAAAAATCCATGCCACTTCTTGCACCAAACCCAAACTACTACTAGGACCTTGAGTTAGCTCAGTGTAGACATTCCGCCAGACATAATGTATTTGATAAAGCTTCTGGCTTTTTGTCTTCAGACTGGTTTCCTATATTAATTCAAGAGTCTCGGGAATATGAGAAACAATGGCAATAATTCAAAATTTTTCATTATCTGTTCTGGGATGTGTCTTCATTTGTCATCGCGGTTGGGCTATAATAAAGGAGCCGCTTCTGTCTTTTCATATAAATTTGGGTTTATTCTTCCTCAGCAAGTTTCAGTCTCAGTGGACCCTGGCCCCGGGGGGAGGGTCTGGGCTCCTTCTTCCTCAGGTAGGCTCAGGCTGGTGTAATGATTACTCCCCACGCCAAGACTGCCTTTGTCTCTGATCTGCCCAGCCTTAGAACACTTTTTTTTTTGCCTCAACTAGAATCATGCCATTAGGGAAGGGATGAGGGAGATCTGGCCTTTTCCAAATTAAATTGATCACAAGTTCATGAATATCTAAGGGCCAGGACTGTTAAAATGAAATTTTAGGAATCAAAGGTTGTCCTCTCCAAGGAACAAATAGCCTATAGTTAGTCAACAATAGGATTCCCTATAAATTTTTATTTCCAGAATGGTGCATCTGGATAGGATGTACTCTGACCCTTACCTTCCTTACAGGCGGTTGTCCATTTTTTCCCTAAAGGCAGAGGGATCTACCAATTGGGGGGGAAAAGGTCACAACCTTAGGAGTGGTGCTAAGACTCTGTTAGCATTAATAGTACCCCAGAGTTTGGATAGGAGAGCTGGCCAACATTATCAAGAGAAAGGACCATTTGTCTTGTAGATATTTCACTCAAAGGGACATAAACCCCCCTCCAGGACACACACACAGATACACACTCCCCTATCCATTAAGGGGAAACCAGAATGGAATTATTGATGGCAAATGTGAGCCCTGGAAGAAAGACCCCCACAGTAAAAAGACTCAGTAGGTTTGGGGAGCACCACAGACAGATCAGGGAGGAGTCCTCCTAACACACGGCAAGTAGTATGTGAGTGCACTGGTAACTTGCTAGAGAAATCTGCTCAGGCTTGGTTCCTTTTCCTGGAACCCTCCTCTCCCCAACACTCCACTTTGCATCTCAGCTCTATTTCCCCGTGTGGAGAATTCTCATCTCCTTCGAGTCCTTGCTGAAATGTCACGCATTCAGGGAGGTCAGTCGCACTCGTGCGACTTAAAACTGCAGACCTCCCTCTACTCGTCCACTCTAGAGTCCTCTTTCTTCTTCTACCTACGTATCATCTCCAAACCATATACAGTATTACATGACATCAGTTGCTTTTTTATTAAGTTACTATTTATGGCCTGTCTCCCTTCAGCCATGAGAGGGTAAGAGGTTTGGGTCTGTTTTGTTCTCTCATGTTCCCTAGTTCTGTCAAGCATCTAGAACAGAGCCTGTGTATACTCACTTCCTTCCTGCCCTTGGACTGGAAACCACAGGCCCCTCTCGATATTATCCTTCACAGTGAATGACGTTATTGTCACGTCACCATGACAACAGCACGAACAGCTCAGACCACCATCTCCAAATCCTTTAGCCCAGAACTTTCCATCAGAGTTTGCTGCCAGGCTCCACATTGCCACCAGGAACTGAGGTTTCCTCGTTCAATCTGGAGCAGTTATTGCTTATTAAGCAATCCCTGATAAACTATGGTCCATCAAAGAGGCAAACTTGATGAAGAGAGAGACTTGGAAAAACAAAGACGTAAAAGAAAAAGAAAAAGAAAAGTTCATCTACCGGGAAGGACTACCACCAATTACTACCATTAAAAAAGTGACAGTGAGGAACGAAAGGGGCAGGGAAAACAAGCAGAAGACGGGGGTGGGGGTGGTGGGGAGGATGTTAATATATTAATAAGTTACACGGGGGAAAGAGCTTCCTAAAGCTATCAGTTGGTATACCATCGCTAGAAAACATCAGATCTCGAATCTTTGAATTCCGAAGAAAAATGTAAGAGAAATAAATAAATAAATAAAACACATCGTAAGATGGGCTAAATTTGAGGCCCCAAGTCAGCCACAGAATGGTCATTTGGGGCCTTACGGATTTCAGTAACTTTTTGACTTTTGCCTGGAGAGACCCGAGAAAGTTTTCTAATTAGGCCTCCGAGAGCTAGAAGAAGACTTAATTGTAGGACTTCCTCTATCATTAATTCTCTCCCCTCTACGGCTATAGCTCTTGAGAGCCCGTGTCTTTGATATTTGGATTTTAGCACAACTTCTGGTATTTTGTTTGGCACAGATGCATTTTGTTGGATTTATTATGCTAGGAGTCAAAAAGTTTAGGCAGATTTTGGCAACTCTTGAGTTCTCAAGCGAGACTTTGGAATTCGTAAAGAAACAGCAGTTCCAATTTTCTGGTGCCCAGCATGTGAGTTTTGAAGAGCAGAGATCCAAAATCTCCTTCTTGAAAACAGAGCTCCTGACTCTGGATGAACCAAATGGTTTCCATAATTCTGTTTGTTCCTAGATTTAACTGCAAAACTATCTCCCGCTTCACCAGGAGTGGGTGAAGGAGAGAGACCGGGATGCTTCTTCCTTGGAGAACCAGAGCAAAGGCTGATGAGGCAAAGCCAGTGTAAACTAGGGTGAATAGTGGGGACAGGGCACTTGTTCACTCGGCCCCTGTTTACTTGTTAGCAGTATCACTTCTGTAATTGTAAGATTGTAGATACAGGGCTAGAGAGAGGGTATAAAACATAACAGAATGCTTTGAGCGATATTCCAGTGAGAAATGTATGAGTGGGTCCATAAGAAACACACATGAACATATAGAAAATCAAATGACAAAATTAGGAACTCTTTGGGTGAATGTCAAATATGAAGCCCTTTACATTTAGGGTTTTTTAAATCTTCCCTCTAAATTAAAGGTACAGGGAAAGTGACTTAGAGGGAGTGAGACTTATATGGATGGATATTTGAAGGAGCAATATATATTTACCGTTGCAATTTTTATAGTCACAAAACATAATGGAAACCATATAAGGAGACTAGTTAATCAAATTGTGGAACTTCCTATAATATTATACTACACATCTCTAAAAATAATATAGAAGAATTTTTGACAGAATTAAAAAGGCTTTTCAATATAGCTATTAAGAGGGGGAAAAGAGTTTACAAATGAGTGTATATAATGAAGCCATTTTTGTAAATAAGAAAAATACATAAATGCATGAATGTACACAGCTGTCCATTAGGATGTCTCTGTTAGAGTTAACAAATTATTAATCTACCAATATATCTTACAATTAATATATATTATAATTGTTTTAATAAGGAAGCATATATTCTTTTTTTTTAAATTTTATTTATTAATTTAACAGATAGATCACAAGTAGGCAGAGAGGGAGAAACAGGCTCCCTACTGAGCAGAGAGCCTGATGTGGGGCTCGATCCCAGAACCCTGAGATCATGACCTGAGCCGAAGGCAGAGGCTTAATCCACTGAGCCACCCAGGCGCCCCAGGAAGCATATATTCTTAAATTTGGTTTGGTGGTAGGCTGAATAATGGTTTCCCAAAAAGGTCCATATCCTGACTGCTGGAACCCGTGAATATGTTGTCTTATGTGGCAAAAGGAATTAATGTTGTGAATGAGGCTGGGGGGATTAGTCAGCTGACTTTAGTTAGAGAAATTATCCTAGATTGCAGAGTGGGGGCGTCCAATTTCATGCTGCTTAAAAGTGGAAAAGTGGGTCGGAGAGATGCACCAGGGAAGGACTCAGCCTGCCATTGTTGGCTTTGCAGATGAAGGAAGGAAACCACCAAAAAGGGAATGGAGTGGCCTACAGACCCTAGGAACAGTCCTCAGTTTACAGCCAGCAAAGAAACAACCATCTTTGTCCTGCACCCACAAGGAACTGAATTCTGCCAACCGCCCCATTAGAAGGGAACAAATTCTCCCCTTAAGTGTCCAGAAACCAACACCTTGATTTTATTCCAGTGGGACCCAGGTTGGACTTCTCACCTACAGAATTGGGACAGAGTAAACATACATTGTCTTAAACCTAATTGGTGGTAATTTCATTTTACAGACAGCAGACAATAGGCACAGGTGGGAGGAATTTGGAAATGCAGAGAGGACAAGTGGAATGAATTTCACTTTGGGTGGGAATGCACACAAGATTTTTGGGAGACCAAATAAGTTGGCAAGGTCCAGCTTAGAGAAGGCTCAGGTCAGTGACCTCCACCTCCGCGAGGTGCACCAGGGGGAGTCTGCCTCCTGGAACTGTAAGAGAAGTTTATAGGGTGGGAGAGAGGAGAGGACTTTCCCGGACTAAGTACCTACAGAAAATGAAGGACATCCTGAAAAGGGCTGAACACAGCCCCTTGTGGAGACCCGTGGTCTAGGGAAGAGAAGGAGAAAACCGAGAAGGTGACGAGTAACAAAGCCCCAGATGGTGCGATCAGTGCTGGGGCAAGAGTCGGGGGTGGGGCAGTAGCCCTGACTGGCCCGGGGGAGCCAGTGGGTGGAGCGATCAGCATAGGTTCAAGGGCACTGGGGGAAAGCCAAGGTCAAAGCTGCAGGGAGCCAGGATCCAGGGGGAAAGGTTGAGCTCCTGTTAAACTCACCCATCCTCAGCCCTCCTGTTGAACCCAGTTAGGATCAAGCAACAAGGGATGGCTGAAACGGTTTCCCCGTTCTTTCAGAACAAGAGGCTGTGCTCTCCAGATTTGCTAGGACTCGCACAGGCGGTGTTTGTGGAAACGGCAGCGCATGGGCCTTCCGTCTCACGAAATCCAGAGGAAGTGAATGACCCTATTGAATTCTATTTTTTCCCCTTGTTTGTTGCTTTATTACATGGAGTTTGGATCAAAGCCTACATTTAATATAAATAGAAGTTGATCTGCTAACATATCATGAAAAAGATCATTAAATCCCAGAAAAGCAGCCATTCCTAAAACTCGAAATTTTCCAGTTTTTTGATAGACTGCCAGCAACACTTTGTTTGGATTAGAATTAAGTGTCTGCCAAACTGAAAAACTGTAAAATTCAATCTCCAAAGATTTTTTTATACATTTAATATAAAAATTTCAAGCAGTTCTTCTCAAATACTCTAGCAAAAGCATGTATTTTCTACATTAAAAAATATATATATTGTGAATTTATAACCCAGTTACTTCCCACAAAGTTGGAGAGGAGAAGGAAAGAGACACACGCTCAATATAACCTTCTTTTCTTTTTTTCTTTCTTTCTTTCTTTTTTTTTTTTTTTTAAAGATTTTATTTGAAAGAGAGAGAGAGCACTGGAGCGGAGAGGGAGGGGCAGAAGGAGGAGAAGTAAACTCCCCACTGAGCACGGAGCCCTATTCTTTTGGGAGCAGGATCTTGGGACCCGAGGACCACAACCTGAGCCAAAGGCAGATGCTCAACCCAAGCACCTCATAACCTTATTTTCTTGATACACTCTACAGATGTACCGAGTTCTAGAGTCAAGTGCCTTATACGGAGGAATAAAATTAAGGTGACAGAGTTTCTCCCAGGCTCTGGTCTAGAGTAGGACAAGGAGCCCAGCACACCTCAACGCACCTTAAGTCATCATGAAGCAGGACGCAGCAGGGCAGCCCATACTGGGAAGGGATCTTGTGGCCAAGCAGGGACCAAGATGGCCCTTCACAGCTGGATTTGCATTTATCAAGAGCCAGCCATGTGCCAGGCCTTAGTAAACGCTGTATCAGGCATGAGCTAACTCTCGAGAGCGACATAGGACACAGGTCATACCATGCCCCCGTTTACAGACTAGGAAACCAGAATAGAGGGGAGAAGGGCTTCTCTCTCCCCAATCACCCAGTGTAGAAAGTAGACCTCCACTCTTGGTTCAGTTGCCCTGTTTTATTTCCTTCACTACATAGGTCTCTATCTGGAATTATTTAGTGTATCTGTTTGCTTCTGGGTTCACAGATGAGGCTTCATAAATATATATCAAGTGGATGAATGAACTTGTCCAAGGCCCCGCAGCTGCCTGGGCCAGAGCTAGAATTTGAACTGTGTTCTATCCACTGCAGGATACTTGGTCATGAGGTGGTAGGATGATGTCTGGGCTATGAGTCACAGTAATGCAAGGCTTGGGGGCCACATGTGAGTGAAACAAAACTGACTGTGTGTTGGTAATTCTTGAAGCTGAGTGACTCTCTCTGCTTTTGCATATGCTGGAAGTTTTCCGTAACAAAAGGTTTAATTCGAAAAACAAAGGGAACAACAACACTCGTATTTTATTCTATTCTCCCTTCTCCTGTTGCAATCTCCACTACTACCATTCTCCTTCTCATGCCATTCTACCTAAATAATGTCTATTTACCTTACTGCCTTTCTTCCCCATTTCTTTGATTTTAGTACAGTAGACAAAAATTCTTATTTTTACCTGAACACTTCTACATCTAAAATATTGCCATATTTTCAATATTCTAATTAACAAAAAAGCGGGAATTACACTCTGCCACCGTACATGTGTACATTAGTGAGTTTATAGATGACTTTAATCCATTTAATGCTTATAAGTAAAATTTAAAATTCACTTATGCAAAAAAAATTGCAACACAAGATACATCTGACTCACTGTTATTTAAACTATTAAATATAACTTATATCATTATTCACTAAATGTTCTCCTGAGGTCAGCAAGCTGTAACACCTACTCAAGGCAAATTATAGGAAATAAGACTGGCTTGCACACAAATTAAAGGGAAATTTATTGTTTTTGCTCTCATTCTTCTGATTCCTCTTTTTTTCTATCACGGTGACAGTTACAAACGTTATTGGATTCCCAACCCATTTCCATTTTCTGATGCTTCCTTGTCACCTGAACCCAGGTTTTGGGGCAGCAACATGCCCAGCCCCAGGTGAGATGTTCACTCTGTCACCTTCTCTGGTGACAGACAACCTCATAAAATCATCTGGCCAGTTAGGTATACTTAAAAGTCCACTTGAGGGGCACCTGGTCAGCTCAGTGGGTTGAGCATCCAGCTCTTGATCTTGACACAGTTCTTGATCTTACGGTGGTGAGTTGGAACCCCACACTGGGCTGCATGCTGGGCATGGAGACTACTTAAAGAAAAAAAAAGTCCACTTGTGCTATAGGAAAATTTTAGTATTTTTTTATGAAAGGGAACAGAAGCAATTATCAAGTCCTTCTGCTGTCTCCCACCACACACACACACACACACACACACACACACACATACACACACACACAGAGTCCTTTCAACCTTGAATGTAGATGTGATGACTGGAGCTACAGCAACCACTTTGCCACCATAAGGATGGAATCCAAACGTAGGGTGATAGAGAGGAGAAAGGGAAGAAATCTGAGCATGTAATGGCATCACAGAGCACCTGAGTCAATGCCAGCAGCCATGTACCTCTGGACATCTATTTGCATTTTTCAAGTTGGATCTCTCAGTAGTTATAGCCAAAGAGATTTCATTTTTTAAAAAGATTTTTAATTATTTATTTGAGAGAGAGACAGTGGGAGAGAGCATGAGGGGAGAGAAGCAGACTCCCCATGGAGCTGGGTGCCCAATGCAGGACTCAATCCCGGGACTCCAGAATCATGACCTGAGCCAAAAGCAGTTGTTTAACCAACTGCGCCACCCAGGCACCCAAGAGATTTCATTTTTTTTTTTTTTCTGAAAATCTTCAAATGCAAATTAATATTGATAAATTTCATAAAGAAAATGATATTTGAAAATGAGGAAGATGCTGAAGTAGGTGGGCCTTACAAACATACAAGACTATGATTTTACTCAGATCATAGGGTTTACTGAGTGTCTTCAGAGAGCACCTCAGCCTTGAGGTCTCTGAGTGTTTAAAAATACACAAGCCTCCCTTCCTCCCAAAGACTGTTTCATTCAGTACCCAGTCTAGAATCCATAATTTTATTTATGGTCGACTGCGCCTAAACTGGGTACTCAATGAAACTGTGGATGCTATGAGGCAGTATATACTTGACCATAAATAAAATTGTATGTTGTGAGAAAATAGTAATGCACAATGCTTCCATCTCTGCTCCATGTCTCATCATACCCCTTATCAGCTTCATGACTACCAAAAACAATTCCAGGTTAATGACCTTGTCCCCTGTCCTGGTCACCATGCCTCTTCCATCTTTTCACACTGATGCCCACCCTCTAGCACCCCATCTCCAGTTTCTAATTCTTTTTCCCCAGGAATAATTGCTGGATGTGATGCCCATCCTATACCAGTTATGAGACCTTTTCCTTGCTCAACAAATACTGAATGAGCACCTACTAGGTGCCGTGTGCATGCAGTGTGAGGGGCTGGGGGTAGGTGGGTAAGTGCCCCCTGCTGCTGAATCCAGTGCTCTAGAGAACCTCAGAGTCTCTCTTAAATGTCATCTCAGAATAACTGTTCATGCACTGCACCTGATTTTTATGTGGCTGGAACTCATGTGTATGAAGAAAACACGGTTTTTAAAGTTTTTTAAAGTTTGATATTCCAGACTTGCTACTGTGAGTGAATAACTTGCCAGTGACTTTTAGGTGCTTTCATAGGGTGACAAATGTACCTGGACAAGAATAAAATTGGTTCTGGATGTTTTAATATATACCAAAAAGAAAAAGGTGTGTTTGAGCATTTGGGTTTCCTTCAGAGGGTATCAGCATCAGAGAAAAGTTATCAATACACACACATACACACATACAAATACGTGTTTAAAAATATATAGAATGTTAGGGGCGCCTGGGTGGCTCAGTGGGTTAAGCCTCTGCCTTGGGCTCAGGTCATGATCCCAAGGTCCTGGGATGGAGCCCCGCATCGGGCTCTCTGCTCAGTGGAGAGTCTGCTTCCCCCTCTCTCTCTGCCTGCCTCTCTGCCTACTTGTGATCTCTCTCTCTGTCAAATAAATAAATAAAATCTTTAAATATATATATATATATATAGAGAGAGAGAGAGAGAGAATGTTAAACTTAAAGCCACCTCAAGAGTACAGTCCAAACCTCTCTTTTGACACATTGAAAAACTGGATCCCAGAGAGGTTCTGTGACTCGGTTAAAAGTACAAAACTAGTAGATGCTTAAGAGCCAATTATTTAGCTCAGAGAAGACGTTTGCTACAACAGATGTTAATTAAGTTAGATAGTAGAATGAGAGTTATCAAACCATGGCTGAAAAACTGACTCTGGCCATCTGTTGAAAAGAGACCATTATAAAGGAAGGAAATAGAACTGACTGCTGTTAAGGGTAGAGGGGCAGGTACAGGGGTTGGTGGGAACCACAAGCAGAAAGGGGTTGAGCAGGGCTGTTGTTGACTCCAGTGTTACCGAATTTAAGGAAATCATTGGAATCCTTGTTCTGATAATGGAAAGCGCCTTGTTTTAAAAACCTGCTTAGGATGAGGGACATGGAATCCACCACAAATATGGCGGAATGGTCTTCAAATCAAGGAAGCAAATCCAGCTGATTTGTAACTTTATCACAAGAAATGTGAAGGGAAAAGTTAATTGCAAGAGTTGAGACTAAAGAGAGCTTCCCAGTTTGTTCCCAGGTCCCATTTCTTGGAATCGTTCTCCATGTGACTGGCACTTCTTTGCAACGAGGCATGGTGTCCATGAGGAGCCATCCAGGAAGCTTCTCAAGATGGCGTTCTTACATCTTGAGGGAATCTGTGGATGTACCGTATTCCGATGTGTGTTTTGAGGAGGGAGAGTCCAACATTTCATTAGATTCTCAAAGAAGTCTCTGACTTAAAAAGGGCCAGGGATTCTGTAAATAAACTTTGTACCTCCAAACTTAGAAACATGGTCAACACATAAATGAGTCCAGGGCATATGCCCATGTCTCCCAGCCTCACTCTCTCAAAGATGACCAATAATTTATGCCAAGCAAGTAGAAAAGAAATGCCAGTTTCACTGATTTTATTACATTAACCTCTAAGGGTAGGGCAAATGACGAAAAAAATTAAGTTGTCAACAGGTACAATTTTGTACTTACTCGTAAGAGAGCAAAAGTGTAGACAAAATATAGTGTAGACAGTCTAGATAAAATCACTATTTTATCCAGTACCAGCAGCTTGCTAGAAGTACCATTTCTCGGCCTGGCCATAGTTGCCTAGGGTAATGTGAGAAAGCATGTGAAAACCATGATTAATGGTTCTTACTTATCTTCTATTAAAATGCCTAGCGGCCCTTTGAATATAGGTGCCTGAACATTTTAAATTTATTAATTTATTTTTATTAGAATCAGTGTGTCCTGACACTAAATTGCTTTAGCACTTTGCAAAAATTCTATAAAACTAATTTAGGAAGTAAGTTTTCTGGCTATGCGTGGCCTGGACATTGCTCCATAAAAGATTCAACTTTCTTTTTTAAGAACTCACAGCTTTTGTTTTTCCATGTAGATGAATCCTTTCCCAAGTCGGCAAATTTTTTTCAACCCCCTTCATTTAAATATGGTTGCTTAGCATGATGCTGTCAGTGGTTCACAAGAGACGAGTGTATTTGATTTTTTTTTAAGATTTTTATTTATTTATTTATTTGACAGAGAGTGATCACAAGTAGATAGAGAGGCAGGCAGAGAGAGAGAGAGAGAGTGAAGCAGGCTCCCTGCTGAGCAGAGATCCCGATGTGGGACTCGATCCCATGACCCCGAGATCATGACCTGAGTCGAAGGCAGTGGCTTAACCCACTGAGCCACCCAGGCGCCCCAGTGTATTTGATTTTTAAACACCATGAAAATGACATCTTTCATATTGCTGCTTAGTGGGTGAGAAGGCAAATACATAAATACGAAGAACGTCAAATAGAATGGATTGACAACATTTATTGTGTACCTACAAAGTACCAGGAACTGTGGATACTAATAATAACAACACTGAGAAGAGCCAGTGTTTATCAGCCTCGGCAAAGTACACTTTACATCAACTGTGGGTCAGTCCTCAGCACAACACTAGAGGGAAGAGAACATTTTTAAGCCTCATTTTACAGGTGGGAAAACAGAGGCAGAAAAGGTTAAATTCATTACTCTATGTCTTGCGGCTCCAAACTGATGGAGCGGAGTCTTGAGCTCAGGCCACTCGAGCCAGAGTCTGCATGTCTCAACGCCTGACCTTCACTCTGTTGTTCTGGGGAAAATACAGAAAACAGACAAATGAAGCAAAAAACAACAACAACAACGGATTCTTTATTTTAGGTTCTCTAGAGAGGAGCCGAGGAGTATGAACAGAATGTTAAGGCCTATTACCACATCACGTCTCATATTTTAAAAAAATAATATGATGTTGGGGAAAAAAGCAAATGGTGAGCTTGAAAACTTTATTTTTTATAGATTACACGTCATTCGACCCCCAAGCACATGTTCATTAAATAACGCTTCAGAATAATATCTGGAGTCTTGTCCAGAGAGTCCTTCACAGAGATGTGGATGGTGGAAGTGTCCATACTCGGATCCACTCTTTGTTTCTTGCTAGTGAGGCTAGAACTCTAGGTCAGGCATCTTCTGCCAAATCACTATGGAGAGCAGAAAAGAATTGCAAATGTGAAAATCCATCTTTAAGAAGCCCACGTCCTAGAGGGCAAACCCGTCGTCCTCTCCCATGCCCGGCCACCCTGTTCCTCACATCAGATGTGGATGGTGGTAGCAGGGAAGGTGGTCATGGCGGTCGTGGAGGTCATGGCAGACACACATGTGTGTCCCCGGCCCGTGCATGGCAGTGACCATGGTGGCATCTCTCCACTTCTGAACTTTGGCCGCCTGCCATGTGGAAGAGCCAGGATGCCTCGCCCAGGGAACGGGCTTGCCAGGTTTCCAGACCAACGAGAGCAGAGTAAACACCATCCATTTCAAGAGGAAGCTTGTTGTGACAAGGTTTTTGGACCACATTCACTAAACAGGGATGTTTAAAGAGCCAGAAAAAAATTTTTTTTGCATGAATATTCCTTTCTGTTGGATTTTCCAAATGTGTCCTCTGGGGTGCATTCACCACTCGTGCTGACAGAAAGCAACCCCATGTCCAGCAGGAGGAGGCGAGCGCTCAGGCAGAAAGGGGGCCTTGGGTTCACGGACACCTTCCTTTCTGCCACCATCTAGAAATTCACATTTTAGAGAACCCTTCCTAAGCCTCTGTGTCTTTTGGGGTCTTCTGCTTACATTTAAATATCCCCAAAGCATGACGAGCCCTAGAATATAGTCATAAAGATTGTTTATCCAAGAGTCTGAATACTAGAAGGAATCACAAAATTGTTTGCAAAGGATTTTTGTTGACAGTGACTCGATTTCTTAATCACAGCATCGTAATAATCTTTAAAACATTTGCTGTAAATGTGAGGCAATCCATGAAGTCACCTGCCTGGCTGCAAATTACGGCAGGCGGTGCCATTACAGACTCACCCAACCCAAAACAGACACAGCAGCGTGGGTCATAGGAGACAGGTCACAAGGGAACCCATCACAGTAAAACTCTCATACATTTCCTAGGACAGAGACTATTATTTCTGGGAAGATTATATTCAAGAGGAACCGGCTAAAGAGACATTAGAAAAATGAAGAACAGCAAGAGTGAGAAGGTAACCATGATGGACATTTTCTCAAAAGCTACTGTATCGTTTTTTAGGTATCATCTGGGATCCTTTGACAACTCGAACCCTCTTAAAGCAAGAAAGAGAAAAGAGAAGGGAAGGGAAGGGAGAGGGAGGAAGGGAAAGGGACGGGAAAGGCATGGGTGGGGGTGGGGGGCGCAGGAACATGTTGGCATACAAAACGAAAAAGTCCAGGGGCAGAAAACTTCTGGCAATGCTAGATCCAGGCATTCCAATGATGCTGTCAGGAACCTGACTCTCTCCATTACTCGTAGCTCCTTTATCCTCCAGCTCTTTTCTCCAGCAGGCTCTCTTCCTAAAGTGAGATAAACACAGCTTCCTGCTAGCCTCCTACCAGCTTAACAAAAACTGTAGGAAGGAACGCCTCTCTCTCAATGCAAGAAAATAGGAGCTGGAGCCGTGCCAGGTGCCCAGCTCAAAGCCTATCCCTGGGACCACCATGACCTTTGTTTTCCATTGACCGTGTCTGAGTACCTGAGGAGTCAAGCAACGGGGACAACCTCACTTCCACCTGTGTATCGGTCTGCTGGAGTGGCCATGACAAGGACCACGGACAGAGTGGCTTAAACAACAGAAATTTATTTCTCACCGTTCTGGAGGCTGAGAAGTCAAGGTCAAGATGTTGGCAGGGTTGGTTTCTTTTGAGACCTCACTCCTAGGCTTGGAGATCACCATCTCCTTCCAGTGTCTTTATATGGTCTTCTCTCAGTGTGTATCAGGTCTTAATTTCCTCCTCTTATAAAGATACCATCATATAAGGAAGGGCCCACTCATATGATCTCATTTTATCTCACTCACCATTTCAAAGACCTGATCTCCAAATAGAGTCGCATTCTAGGGTGCTAAGAATTAAGATTTCAACATATGGATTTGGGAATGGGGTTGACACACTTAGTCTAAAAAAAAAAATTTTTTTTTAGGGGCACCTGGGTGGCTCAGTGGGTTAAGCCTCCACCTTTGGCTCAGGTCATGGTCTCAGGGTCCTGGGATAGAGCCCTGCATCAGGCTCTCTGCTCAGCAGGGAGACTGCTTCCCCCTTTCTCTCTGCCTGCTTCTCTGACTACTTTGATCTCTCTCTCTCTGTGTGTCAAATAAATAAGTAAAAATTAAAAAAAATTTTTTTTAATTAGGTTGTTAGATCAATGCTGGGCAGGCAAAGCAGGGGCTGCTAACCCACAGTTTCTATAGATACGGTCCCAGCAAATCCTGCCATGAGTTTGCTACAGCCTCATTTGAGACAGCAGTATTTCCAGTCCTCCAAGAACACCCCACTCGGAAGGTTAGCACCTTTAGTCAATAGTACTAAGAAGGAATTGTAATATTTTCGAACCATATTCCCTCAGTGTGTCCCATTAAACATTAGTTCCTTTGGGATTTAAATAATATTATTGAAAAGAAAGGTTATATGGTAAAGGAAATTTTTATTTTGTTTTGTTTTGTTTTGTTTGGAAACACTCAAATCAGACACGTTTCTAAACCACAGGACATTCCAGACCATTTTAATATGTTAATAACGACTGTGTAGTCTGAAACATTTACCAGTGCTCCAAACACACATTATTAGTGAATGATTCCTTATAAAATTGCCATCCACATGATGGGATGTAAAACTAAGTTCTGATTGGGCGGCGGAGGCGGAGCAAGGGAGTGTCTGGACCTTGGAACTGCTGAGAATGGACTTTTGCCAATTCTGGAGGGATCTGGCCTCGTCTGGTGTACTGACCACCTTGCCTTCATCTGGCAGGCAGTGGAAAGTTCAAAGCTAGAAGAAGGTCAACTCAGGCTAGCTACAGTGAAGACGAGGAAACGTGATCAGGATAGAAAGAGAAAGGAAGAGAAGCTATAATCCAAATCACCAAATTCAAGAGAGGCAGAAAAACTTAGCATGAGCTGGAATTGCTTCGTCTATGAGAGGCCTTTCTATCCGGTTACACAGTGGGGCAGAGGGTCGGGGGATGACAGTGAGATTTCCCTAACAGGAGTTGAGTGTCAGGATCACGAACCAGGAAGACCCACCTGAAGTGGGTCTCACCCATCAGGATGAATATTAGATGGGACGAATCCGGAGAGAAACAACCTGCTGGTCTAGGCAAGAGATGCAGACCCAAGTTCCAATTCCAGTACCAGAGTGGGAGCTGAGGCGGGGGGGAGGGGCGGGGTGTGAGTAGACAGTATAGTAAGACCACATGATTATGCTCGAGCAAAGTCTCACTTGGGGTGACAAGGGACTCATATTCCCATAGCTTTCAAGGTTCCATGTAAGTCCAGATCCATCAGGTGGGGAACAGCAGATTTTAGGCAAATTTCTTAGCAGAGAAAGAACTGCCAACATACTGCCAGGCTGATCGCACTTCCTTACCGTCTCAGCTCTAATCGCTACAACTTATCCTTGCCCGTGGAGCTCCAACCAGGTCCATTTTTATCCCGCACGGCACTACCTCAAGCTTTCTGCTCCTTCTTTTGATGTCTCCGTGTGCACATTTGATATGGGAAACCCCAGCTGATCCTTTCAGACCCTTTCAGATCCTTTCTCTGGGAAAGACGCTGTTGCCCTCCATCCACTCCCTCTCCACTCCCAGGCTGGGTGAGGCACATTTCCTTCATAGTTCCATGGAAGCATAGCATGGCGCTCCAGCACTGGTCCCTGCTGTTCCAAGAAATACTGCGCGTGTCCTACCTTCTACTGGGATATAATAAATGTTGGTGGAACTCCGCTGCCCTTTGGCAGCAAGGCACACACAGAGTTAACGAGCTACCACATCGAGCCAGAACTGAGCTTAGTATATTACATTTACTTTCTACTTGTAAATGTTGAAAGGATACCCTTTCACATATAATTCTCCTGCCATTTGACCTCTGAAATAAAATTGAGCACCTCGTGTCAAGGAAGCTAAGGCATCTTTCTGACACATGGTAATTACCCTTAAACGTATACCTCCCAACGAATCCCCTAAAAAACACCACAGCTCAGATTTTGGCAGTGTTCATAAATCACCAGCTCTGGCCCCTCAGAAGTTTAGGAAGTTAGCAAGGACACTTGACAGAATTACTGCGTTTATTAATGCCGTGGGCTTGGATTATTTATTTAAGATTACTAGGATCCAAAAACATGCGCTCCAATCAAGCCTTCCCCTAAATCACAAGGAACGGTACAATGTCCCCTCTAGATCGCCACCTCTTGCTATTTCGTGCTGTTGGGAAGACGCTCTCCCAGGGATATAGGGAGCTGCTTAAACTCCAGGAAGCAGGATGATTAAAAGTATCTTTTCCATTCCAAGCACTATAAATGTTAAACACATGTTTTGCAGTTCAATTGTTTTAAAATATTTTCCAACATGACCTTTATAAATATTTGTATGTCCCTCCCACTCCAAGTAGTAAATGACTTCTCAGTGGAGGCCCCCGGGAGTTCTAATGAGGAAATGCTCCCCGTGCGTGAACTATGCCCTGAGAGTAAGGCAGACCCTGTGAGGAAGCGTGTTACCTCTTCCAGGTCACAGGGCTTCCAATTAGACTCTAATTACTGGGACACTAAATTATTCAACGTGACCTGAAAAGAAAATAAAGCTTCCCAAAGTTGGAGAGGTACACGGAACCTCAGAGTCAGAAAGGGCTTTGGAAATCATGGAGTTCAAACCCCTCCTTGTGCAGATAAAGGGAGTGCAGCCAAGAGCCCAAGAGAATATCCAGGCCACGGAACGCACCTCCATCTCTGATCCCTAGAGTGGCCGTGAGCATGTCTTTCAGGACACACGTTGAGCTGGTTTACCAGTTGCCTCTTCCTTCCTGTGCGCTGATTGTGTTCTCTTTTGTTCTCAGGCTGAAGGGGGACATTCTGCAGTACCCAATTCCTTTCTCTTTCCCCCCACCACTCTGTGACCCACAAATCAAACTACCAGCAGTCCTCAAGCCCAGAGCACAACTTCAGTCTGAGCCTTTAAATGAACTTTGCCTGCACATCCTCTGCCTGCAATGGTTTTCTTCCCTTGGGAAGCCTGCCAAACTTCTGCTCAGATATTTAAGGCCTGGCTGTACATATGTCTGGCTCTCCCCGATGGAGCAGCTCTGACCTCTCTTGTGTTACCCATACACGTCGTAGCATGCCACTGATGCCATTGATTTCTAATTATTAGTTTTCTTATCTGTGGCCCCTACACAGTGGCTCCCCCACCAATTACTTGACCATCTCCTCCTCTCCCTCAGTGTATACTTCAACTCTATGCTCATAAACCCAAATCCGTATTTCCCAGACCACTCTCGCTGCATGTTCCAACTCTCTATTGAATATTCCATCAACATCTCAACCCCAACATTTCTAAAGCAGAAGCCAGAGTTTCCCTTGCCCATCCATCCACCACCCCCCAAGTCTACTCCTGATCCTTACCCGCCCATCTCTGCTCAGGCCATTATGATCCTGTCACTGACAAATATGAAAAACCCAAGATTTGCATCAACAGCTCCTTCTGACCTTCCTCATAGTACTTGCCAACCCCTTTTCATTCCACCCTGACCATATTTCTAGCCGCATTCCCCACCCCTCTCCTTTACTGGGGCCACAGCCTGAAACCAAGCCTTCAATCCTCCCAGCCACCCAACACACTGCTGCCAGAGTAACTATCCCCAAAGGCAACGTGGTAACTATCCCCCAAAGCACCCTCCAGCTCACACACTTTCCATGACTCTTCTTTGTCCACAGTCCAAACGCTTCAGCCTTCCATTCAAGATCTTTGACAACTCAACTTCATTTGCATTTCCTTTCATACCTCCCAATTATTCCCTCTGCTCATTTTAACTCCAACCACAATTTTGCCTACTGCATGGCCTTCTGTGAAAATACAGAGACAGTAAAAGTTAAAAACAGATCAGTAACAGAGTATCCAGTAAGAGTTGATTGTGCATATAAGAACAGTTCATGAACTGAGAGCTCTCAAGTTCAAAAAACTGATAGGAAGCTCAGAGCACTGACATTGCGGGATGGCTTATAACATGAAAATAAGGAAGCTATTTACCCTTTCCAGTGATTGGTTATTATAATGAAACTTTCCAGACGGCAGTGCATTGGGTAAAAGTGATTATCATGCAGCATTTTAGGAAGATGACTTAAGGTTCTTTCATGATTCACAAGAAATCATCTAAATTTAGTTTGGCTTACATGGTTTTGTCTGCTCAAGTCTGGTCTCCATTTTGTATCTTACTTTTTAATACTTCCCATTTAATAATCAGCTAAAATTCAGCTCTGTGTATCACATCCTCCAGGAAGTAAATATTCCCAAATCCTACAAAGCACCTTGTTGATAACAACTGTATTTTAATACGATCCCATTTTCTCCTGTATTTTGGGGAAGGTAGATACATGATCCGAAAGAAATCCTGCCTTCCTCCACAGTGCCCACCATAGTATTTAGCACACAGTAGACACTTAATACATGTGCACTGAATTGAATTTGATTTTATAGGAAACAGAAGTGTGCATAAGGATCAAATGCATGGATTCTAACACTCACAGTTTTTTTACATTTACCATTTCTGAAATCAGAATGCATCTTTCTTTTTTTTTTTTAATTTATTTATTTTTATTTGTTTATTTACAGCATAACAGTGTTCATTGTTTTGGCATCACACCCAGTGCTCCATGCAGTACGTGCCCTCCCTATTACCCACCACCTGGTTCCTCAACCTCCCACCCCACCCCCCACCCCCCTGCCGCCCCTTCATAACCCTCTGGTTGTTTTTCAGAGTCCATAGTCTCTCATGGTTCATCTCCCCTTCCAGTTTCCCTCAACTCCCTCTCCTCTCCATCTCCCCATGTCCTCCATGTTATTTGTTATGCTCCACAAATAAGTGAGACCATATGATACTTGACTCTCTCTGCTTGACTTATTTCGCTCAGCATAATTTCTTCCAGTCCCGTCCATGTTGCTACAAAAGTTGGGTATTCGTCCTTTCTGATGGAGGCATAATACTCCATTGTGTATATGGACCACATCTTCCTTATCCCAGAATGCATCTTTCAATCAACAATATCTCAGCAATTAATAGTCATTTTCTTAGTGACACATAAAATAGCAATGCCTCTTACGAATGACTACGTGTTAACGTCCAAGGAAACTGGGTACTACGGAGTAGCCCGATTTTAGGTTCACTTTGAAAAACTACCCCTCAGAGGAAGCAACTACCAAGTGTTGTATGGAAAACATGATCCCTACTACCATAAGACAAAAAGGATTGACCCATTACTTAATAATCAGCCAAAGGAAATCTATCCTTCCCTCCCAAGTAGCTCATAGTCTACTATGCAATTTTCTTGATGATCTAACTGTGAGCAAGTATCAGTAGATATGAGATGCTCGAGGAGCAAAACTGGAGCCAACTCTTCGGACGTGATCAGTGCAGCACTTTTTTGTAGTAGGTATTTAATTAATATTTATTTATTAATTCATCTTAATGCAAATCTATTAAAGTAACTGGATAACTAGAGGATATAGAGCGGCTTGAAGCACAATCAGAATTCAGCTAGAGGCACCAAGCAAAGAAGTTATACGATGTTTCACTACAAACTCGATCTTCCTTGAGTCAGTTCTAGTTATGACCTTATCAACATCACAAGCAGCATCACTCTTGCGAACACGCGCTGAGCATTGACTTGAGCCAGACAACGTTGTACCAAGCGCTTGACCTAAAAAATTTAACCCAGTCTTAAAAATAGGGTCATAAGAGTCTGACTCCATGGTTTGATGTTTCATGACTGACCACTTTTAGGCATTGAGCCTCCTTCTTCCCTGATGTCTGCGTTCGGGCGAGTTGATAAGAGAGCTTGGATTTCCCTCCCGTGGCGCTTATGGCAGATTCCAACCACATCAGCTACTGTCCGCATGCAGGAGGGCTCACCTCAGCCTCACCCTCATCCAAAATAAAAACCTCAACCTACTTTCCTTTCCCTGTTCACTTCAGCCATCTTCAAACCTTCCTGGGAAGCCTGCCCTGCTCTCTCCAAAAACCTGATCATGTAAGTCTCAAACGTATTGATACCTTCTCGCTGTGCACATCAATTCCAAACCAGATTTGGGATAGAGACCCATGGTGATACTGACAGTGGTCAGATGATGTTATTATCACTCGCACCCTTTGAGCCCATGGTTAAGCTGAGGTTTACAACTTCACTGGTCACATGGATAATAAGTGGCAGCATTCCTTTCTGAGCTTGTGCTCAGAACTCCACACTTCATTTTCTCCTGCCTGGGGTACTCCTAAGAGCCTTCTGTCTGGTCTCCTTGCCTCTAATTCCCCCTCCCCACAATCCTTCTTCCAAACAGGAAAGAGTAGGTCACTTTCCTTTTTCCCTCAGCATCTCTTTGCTGCACAGAAGATCACACCAGCCCAACATTCCTTTCTAGTCTGAACTCAAACAACACCTCCCCACAGAAGATCTCCACAGACGCCCAAGAAATCTGTCCTGGGCTGTATACTCTCACAGACTCTTCTCCATATACAGTATTATAATATTAATAAACTGCTGTAATGTAATTATTTGTTCATATACCATCTCCCCACTAAACTCTGGGCTTCTGGTACAGGGCCTGACGCAGGGAGAGAAATAATGTCTGATGAATGAACACAGGCAATGTAACGGTATTATCAGAACCTGGAGCACCTGGGTGGCTCAGTCTGCTAATCATTAGACTCTTGATCTCAGCTCAGGTGGTGATCTCAGGGTGGTGAGATCAGGCCCTGTGCTGGGCTCCGTGCTCAGGATAGTCTGTTTCAAATTCTCTCTCCTTCTCCCTCTCCTTATGCTTCTCCCCCTGCTCACATGCACTCTTTCTCTCCCCACCACAAATAAATAAATAAATAAACAAACAAAGAAACAAAATCTTAAAAAAAAAAAAAAAGATGATGGGGTACAGTTGGTTAAGCGACTGCCTCTTGATTTTGGCTCAGGTCATGATCTCAGGGTCATAAGATTGAGCCCCACCTGGACTCCTTGCTCAGCAGGGAGTCTGCTGGAGATTCTCTCTCTCCCTCTCCTTCTGTTCCGCACCCCCTCACATAGACTCTCTCTCTCTTTCTCAAAATAAATAAATAAATCTTAAAAAAAAAAAAAGGAACCTGATGAAAATACAGTTTTGTTCTAAAAAGCTCAGTAGCAACACTTACCCAAGACCATTCCATTTAGTTTGCCCAATTTACTCACAAATTAATATATATTTCTATTATTTTTTTTCTTCCCAGAGTTGTTAGATTCTCATATTGTACACTTGAATTTTGAAATTATAATAACCTTCTGGCCACTCTCTTGGCCTTCAATTCCTCTCCCTCCCAATACAAGCTAGGAATTTTCACATAAAGGAGATCGCTGTCTCCAGTCACCTATGTGCTGTTTGGAGACAGAAGAGACTGGGTAATGCCCCAATCACCCTTGCGCACTCGTGTAGGTCACCAGATCCATTCTACCCATCAAACTAGCCAATCAGGTGGTTTCCTATATAAGTGGCATCACGAGAAACAAATGCTGACTTCCCCATTATGAATCTAATAACCTAACAGGTTCTCCAGAACAGGAAAAGAAGTCCCTTCCCTGACCATCATGGACATCATTAACCCACATATGCTTTCAGTTCTGCTCACACAGAGGATTGGATGAAGATGAAATCGAGTGGTTTGAAAAGGGTCCAAACTCTTTTTCTTAGAAACAGAAGGCCCTAATCCAGGAGTCCCCAGTCAGGAGATGTGGATCTTCTTATTGCTTTTCAAGCCTTGCCAGATTCATTTCCAGTTAATATAGATGGCCCCATTTCTCCTCTGAGTTGCTTTATTTTTCAGCAGGAAGAAAGACATAACCCATGGTTTTCCTTTCCCCAACCCCCTGCTCAGGAGGTACACTCATCAGTCTCACCCCATTGAATTAAAAACTTCAATATGCAAGAAACACCACATCTACCACCAACACCAACACACTCCCAGAAGGAGTTTGAAAGCCTTGTCTTAGTCTGCTGAGACATACTATAGCTATTTTTTCTGAAATTATTAAACTCATATTACTGGTCAAACTGACTAGACAACTAAATCATATAACCATTTCAATTCATCAAATAACTGATTTCAACCACTAAATTCACTTGTCTATATTGCCTGATTATTTTAGCATTATACGGACAAATATGTATCACTCAACACCAAAGGCAACAAAATGCTGATGATAAAAAATAGATACACTTTTGTTCCATAGCATCTATGAACATGTGAAATCAAGGATTTATCTTAATTAGCAAACCACTCAGTTTACAGATAAAAAGACTATCACCAGAGGTCAGCATCTTTCCTATAATCATGAAATTGTTCTTTCACAAAACTGGTATAATTAGTCCCTTGTTCTATCGTCTGTGCAGGTAATTTAACTTTAAAAGAAATAAAAGAATGGATTCTCATTGTGAATCGAAAACATTGCATTGAGCTACGATTTGTAAAATAAATTCATCTGAATAAGGATGGTATAAATGTTGCCCCCCAAAGACTTGCAGTTAAATAATCTGAGGACTAGAATGGAGGGTGGGTTGAGGGGCAGAGTCCTGGCCATTTAAAGATGGAGGCTTGAAGCAGGACTCAAAAGTCTATATACACAGAGCAATTCAAGGAAGAAATTAGACGGTGCTAAACTTCACTGGTTAAGTCGGACACAAAAAGCCAGGCTTCTTGAAAGTGTTGTTTGGGGTATAAATGTGGTGCTTTCCCAAGGATCTAGAACTAGCAAGGCATGCAAATTCTCCCTTGTGGGTTTGTAGTGTTACTTGGTTTGCACAGGCAGCTGTAGGCTTGGGAGTGTAAAGAAACAAGCCAAAAGTGACAGGGAGAGCTGACGTTCAAACTTCTTCCTCAATATCCATCAACATTGGATGTCTCACTGGGTAAATGAAAAGAATCCTGTCCAGTCACACCGAGGAAGAAATACCTGAGGAATTGGTATGGGAAAGAAAGAAAAGCAGGTATGATGCAGAATTCAGAAGATCTGTCATCCGACGTAAGGCAGAACAAAACGTTAAGGATCCTGTCCTGCTTCCTATGGCAAATGAAATAAACAGAAAGGATGGAAAGGATTTCTAGAAGGTGAGATTTTTAGACGTGGTCCAATTTCTAGACTTCAGTGATCTTCCTGTTACGGAACCTGGACTAGATTCTGGCCAAAGAACCAAGCGGCACACGGAGACCTTGGAAGATCAGAGATTTATTTCACACCAGCAGGTGTAGGAGAGAGTAATCTCTCAAGGTCTGAGCCCTGAAACACAAACAAAGGGGGTGTTTTGCACACTTAAACTTCCGTATCTGTGCCACCCCTGTGGCTGGGGCCGGTAGGGCTAGGGGAAAGCCTGGAATGGCTTTGGGGCTGGGACTGGGATTCCCCTGCTGGATTGGTCAGACACCTCGGAACACAGATTTTCCGCATCAATCCTACCCATAGTGTGTATCTGTATTCATCATGTATATTACGCTTGTTTTCTTTTCTTTTCTTTTTAAATATTTTATTTATTTATTTGACAAATACAGATCACAAGTAGGCAGAGAGGCAGGTAGAGAGAGAAAGGAGGAAGCAGGCTCCCCGCTGAGCAGAGACCCCGATGTAGGGCTCGATCCCAGGACTCTGGGATCATGACCTGAGCGGAAGGCAGAGACTTTAACTCACTGAGCCACCCAGGTGCCCCTCTTTTTTTTTTTTTAAGATTTTTATTTATTTATTTGACAGACAGACGGAGATCTCAAGTAGGCAGAGAGAGAGGGGGGAGGAAGCAGGCTCCCTGCGGAGCAGAGAGCCCTGATGCGGGGCTTGATCCCAGGACCCCGGGATCATGACCTGAGCCGAAGGCAGAGGCTTTAACTCACTGAGCCACCCAGGCGCCCCTATGCTTGTTTTCTTATTTAAAATCTAAACTTAGGGGGACCTGGGTGGCTCAGTCAGGTAAGCATCTGGCATTGGCTCAGGTCATGATCCCAGAGGCTGGGAATCGAGCCCCACTTCAGGCTCCCTGCTTGGCGAACAGCCTGCTTCTGCCTCTCCCTCTGCCTGGAGCTCCACTGCTTGTGCTCTCTTTCTTTGTGTCTGTTGAAAATCTTTTAAAAAAGTAAAATAAAATAAAATAAACTTAAAGGCAGTCCCTCCAAGGACATAGCAGATTAAAAATCATTTTAAGTATGCCTAAAGGGTTTATCTTAAAGACACTGAGACTATCTCGAGAGCCCTTGTGGCCAAGTGAGGCAAAAGTCTTACCTAGAAACACCCAAACAAAATGTACAAAATCATTGTAAGGACCAGGAGAAATATATTTTATAACAACACAAGTGTAAAAGAATCATTGATATTTACTAAGAGGGATGATTAATGCATATTCATTTTTATTAGAACTAAATCCAGACTCCTCGTTTCAATACCTTGTAAACGAAGGGCAAAGTATGAATCCAGGTCCCATAGAAACACAGAAATCATTTCCATTTTTGCTCATTTACTCTGACATTCTAAAATATGACACAGGCAAGTACTTTCAAACTGTATTAGAATTTCTACTGAAAGATTTTCTCAAAGCTACTGGTCATTAATTTATATTTTCTTTGGTTCTGTCTTGTCTTGTTCTTTGTTTTATTTTTATTTTTTGTTTCTTATTGAAGTATAATTATTATACAGGGTTATATTAGTTTCAGGTATGCAATATAATGATTCAACAATTCTATTCATTACTCAGTGCTTATCATGATAAGTATATGCTTAATCCCCTCTACCTATTTCACCCATCCCCCTATCTACCTCCACATCCATCCTTCCTCCACTGGGAACCACCAGTTTACTCTCTGTATTGAAGAGTCTCTTTTATGTTTGTATCTTTTTCTTTGTTTGTTTTGTCTCTTTAGGTCACCATATGAGTGAAATAATATGGGATTTGTCTTTCCCTGACTTACTTCACTTAGCCTCATGCCCTCTAGTTCCATCCATGTCATTGTAAATGTCAAGACTTCGTTCTTTTTTATGGCTGAGTAATATTCCATTATATGCATAAACAACACCTTCTTTATCCATCCATCTATCGGTGGACACATGGGCTGCTTCCACAGCTTAGCTATTGGAAATAAAGCTGCAGTAAACATAGGAATACATGTATCCTTTTAAATTAGTGTTTTCATTCTCTTTGGGTAAACAGTAGTGGAATTACTAAATCCCGTGGTACTTCTATATTTCATTTTTTAAAGCTTATGGAGTTGGGGGAGCCTGAGGTTCAACACTACTTTCAGAAGAAAAGAGGATGTCATTTGCTTTTTTTCACTGTGTTGACAAATTTGCAGTGATGGTGTAAATGCAGTGGGTAAACTGTTGTCCGTCACACCGGTCAAGAACGAGCACCAAACCGAACTAGCAGCCCTTGGGTCCTTCCCTACCACCCGCTCCCAGGAGAAAGGGGAGAAAAAGCTGGCTTTACTGATGACACTGATAAAGCAATAAAAAGAACTTATTTTTTAAAACATTCTGTTGGGAAATGGGAGGTGCCCATAAAGTACTCCAGCCGCGTACTGAAGGATGAGGCGTGTCTTGAGGACACCATTTGAGCCATGGGCTGAACGAGAGGCTATCTTCATGGAGCCACCATTTTTTACTTGGAGGAATTACTGACAGACTCCCTTTGGCCGCTTGGATTTGGTTACTTGGCGAACCTATTTCAAAAATCAACTGAAGGGATGTGTCAGTTGAAAGTAAACAACCGGCAATATTTGTTGCCAAAGATAAAAGGCCAAAAAAGCGAGGGCCTACACTGAGGAGATTGCACTTTGGAATAAACAGCAGTGGATTCAACCAGGACATTTTGCATTCTGCTCTGCTGTTGACAAGACATTCCCCCTCGCTCCTGGTGACATGAACTACACGTCCCCAGTTTCCTGGCCCTATTCAGATACCCTTTCAATGTTGCTAGTGATGCATCCCACACAGCTTTCCAGAACCTTCCCTACATGAGGAGAAGCCCTGAGAGTGTGGCCCTCTCTTCGCTTAGGGGGACGGGAGTGTGGCCCACCAAAAAGGAAATCGGAGATCCTCTGCTTCATCTTCATTAACTACACCGTTACATGATTACAACTACAGGCACCAGAGTGCAAAATGTCCTGGACTAATCCATACACTTCAGGGGAATCTACGTTTGCTAAGGAAGCTTCTGGTAGCACATTTTGCAATTGGAATTCATGGTCTTCATAAACTACGGCTTCACTGTTCTGATTTTTATGTTTTATCTTTGCTTCATTTTATTTGTTTTATTTCAATGTTTTAGCTATATAAAGCAGAGGGAAGTTTAGAGAGTCCTCCTGAACAGGGACTGAACAATAACCAATGGGGAAATTTAAGACAATGCAGTAATAACCGAAGGGTCTAGGTCACGACTGTTTATAGAAACAGAATGCAAGACTCATATGTAATTTTACATTTTCTAGTAGCCACCTTTTTAAAAAGTACAATGACATAGGCAAAATTAATTTTAAAATAATATATTTTATTCCATCCAAAATATTATTTTAATATATAATCAATATAAAAATATTAACCACATAATTTACATTATTTTCCCCATATTATGCATTAGTCTGCTCAGGCTGCCATACCACAGGCCAGTGGCTTCTACAACAATAATGCACTGTTTCCGACCTGCAGGCTGGAAGTGCAAGCCCAGGGTGCCAGCAGCTGGGGTTCTGCCGAGAGCCTCTTCCTGGTTTGCAAACAGCCACCTTCTTGAGGTGTCCTCACATGGCAGAGGGAGAGCGCAAGTTCCTGTCATCTGTATCCCACTGTTATGACCTGAGTTAGCCCTTATTATTTCCCCGCTCCGAAGTCAATCACATGTGGAGTTAGGACTTCAGCATATGAATTTGGGGGGAGAGGGAGGGCACAATTCAGTCCATGGCGGATGAAGTCCTCGAAACCTGTGGAGATGTTCTCCTGATTAGGCGGGACAGAGCTCAACAAATGGGATTGGCTTCAGGAGTCGGGGCAACTCTGAAACTGAGAGCTCCAACCCGAGAGCTGAGGGTTTGATCTTCAGCGGAAAGGCAGTCGCCCTGGGAAGAAGCCATTTCCGTGGCCAACACAGCCACAGCCAGAAACCAAGGTTCACCTGGGGGCAGCCAGGGAAACTGGCTACACACAGCTTAGGAGCAATTATTAGTCTTGGGAACCCAACTATCAGTGTCTGCAGTTTGGTGATGAATTGAGGGTTTCCTATCCAGCCAGAAGCTACTGGAATTTTTCTTCAGCTGGGAGAACGGTGGCAAGATTCCTGGCGGTGTCTCTCATACAGACTGTGCCTGCTCAGCCCCTGTGAGCTCCCCGAGGACTCCATTCGCCTGGGCGGGAGCATGGCTGGGGAGTGGGCAGTGGGGTGGGGGGACACAGTCGGGGAGGGGAGTTCCCTGGTGACGTGCTTCTGCAGGGGAACTGTGACGCTTGGCATTCCTCACCAGCAAACACAGACTCTATCGCAAACACACCAAGTCCACCGCGTTACATTCCCTCTACCAAAACTGCCCTCAAACAAAAAACAAGCAAAGAAAGATGATGAACAAGGAAACGATTCCCTAAGAAACAGAATTGCCTTCATTTCCAGAGGGTAACAGCAATGACGAAGGAAAGAAAGAAAGAAGGAAGGAAGGAAGGAAGGCAGGCAGGCAGGCAGGCAGGCAGGCTTCAAGAGCATAAAGTGAGGGTTTTGTTTTTTTTTTAATGTAAAAGGACACCTGCTGCAAGAACAAGATTGTACATAGAACTAACCAAGGTCATAAATTCGAAAATAATCAAGAAAAAAGTTCTAATTAATTAAGAAAATTGTTGTGGCTCATTGAACGGCTGAGAATTTTCCATTTGCTTGGTATTCAATTCGACTGTGGACTCTGCTGGGCATTCTTATCCCAAAGTTGTGGTAACACGGGGAGACTCGCCTGGGTCTTAACTAGCCAGAGGCAAAATTGTACGTGTCCCTTGGGCAGCTCCAGCCGCTCTGACCTGCGACTCCGGTGCCTCTGCCTCCCTCCTCCAGCAGGTCCCACTGCTCTCCAGGCTCCCGGCCTCCCCCAGCCAAGAAGGACCTTCAAGTGGGCACATCTGCCCTCCACTGTGAATAACAGCCGTGGGATCTGTTACATTGCCGCCGGCATCTCTTCTCCTTCCTTCCAGTAACAGCCTTGCTTTTCTCCAGGGAACCATCTTTCTCGCCCTCTGCCCATGCTTAAGATGGAGTTGGCCCTCCCCTCCTCCTCCAACCAAATCCAGGACTGGCGCGCGATTTGGCACTCCTGAGCCTCATATTCTGGTCGTGGGCCACGGTGACTGGCTAAAGAACGGGCACTGGCCAAGTCAGCCAGATCAGCAGGTCCCTATAGGACTTCACCAAGGGCTGCAAGGAAGGCATCGCAGAGACCACCACTTTGCCACCATTTGGGAATCAGACTGCCTCAATGAAAGGAGGCATAAAGAGATTCAAGAGATGGAGAGACATGTCCTCTTGACATCATTTCTGCACCTGGATCCAGTGACTTTTTTAGTAAGCTGGTCTAGACTGGGTCTTCTGTCACTGGCAACCAAGAGATTTCTTTTTTCTTTTTTTCCCCCCAGATTATTTATTTTATAGCGAGAAGGAGAGAGACAGCACCCGTGAGAGAAGGGAGAGAGGGAGAGAAACAGACTCCCTGCTGAGGACGAAGCCCAACCCGGGGCTAGATCTCGTGACCCCGAGATCATGATTGAACCCAATCAAGAGTCAAGTGCTCAACAGACCGCACCACCCAGGCGCCCCATTGGCAACCAAGAATCTTAACAAATAGAGCATTGTACCAACTTGACATTTTAGGAATGGACCCACCATGACCAGAAGAGGATAGCACTTAAAGCAAACCAAGGGAACACCCATGAATGCATTGTAGGCACCAATGGCGAATCAGTGAACCTGGTACTTACAGGCAGAAGTTTTCCCAGCGTCCATACAAGTTTTTAAAATATCATGTAAATAACAGCCTACATGCACTTTGGATAAAGCCAATTTTGTGGTTTTTGCCTTCTCAGGCTTCTAGTTTTCAACTTATTATTTAAGCCAAGTGTAGAAACTAGCTCAATAAGCCAAATTCCTTTCATTAGACAAGACCAGGGCTGGGTTCCCTACAAAAAGGAGATATAACAGCCTTGCCTTATTTGACTAAGGAGAGAGAAAATACTTTTTTTTTTTTTTTTTTACAAAGAGACATGCATTTTGCATTGAATGTCTACCCATGAGTCACAGCAGCTGCCAGTAAAGGAGACAAAGAATGTAATTGCCAATCTACCCTTACTATTACCACCACTAACACCATCACCAGAGATAACAGTATTCACTGCCTTCCCTGGTTCCTCCTTGTTCTCCAGAAATTCACTCTGTATTCTCAACTCTTGTGTCTCTGTGATAATGCGAAGGGGATTTTCTAGAGGAATTTGAAAGAGGTTGGAGCTGGCTTTCCTTTAATTCTTTATGGAAGAGCCCAAACTCAGAGATAGACAATAGAATTTAAGATTTATATTGTGTTTTTGCTGAAAATGGGTATATTTTCCACTCCACAGACATTAATTGGCTGCCTGCTGTATGTCAGATATTAAAATGAAATAAAGCTCTCAAGCTGTATCCCTGGCCGTATCATCTTCTCGGAATCCCACCGCTACTGACCCACCATCACGTGCACCCAACCGTCTTCCTTTTGGAAGTTCAAAGAGACACGTGAAAGGAATTCTAGAGACAGCTGAGAGCTTGGAGCTCCTCTAGCCATATTTATGAAGTAACCACAAAATGCAAGGTATTTTATGCCCTAACTGTGGATAAATTTCAGTCCTTAGTAATCCCTGCATAGTCTCAGAGTTCCAAGACTGGAGAATACTTTCTCCAAATGTAGGAGAATCCTGGTTTCCCTACACTTGGTTTGCTCTCTTCTCCCTCTCACAATAAGTACAGGGAAGCCTGTCACTCTGGTGATGAGTGGGGGGAGAAGGGCAGCAGTTATCAACAATAAAGGAGTCCCATGGTCTCTTGGCTAATTTTAAAAGGCTTAGCATGACATGGATTCTTGATGGGTAAAGGCAAGATAATGGATTTTTAAAACCTATGATAAACCTATTTGTGGAATGCCTAAAGATAGCATGAGTCAATCTGCCTCAAATTTAGCAGATTTTGCCTCCAGTGTTATTATTTTAAAAGTGTTAATGTGTCATAAAATGGGAGGAGGGCATTTCATTGTATTTTAAAAATTTTTAAAAAGATTTATTTACAGAGTCAAGTATCATATGGTTTCACTTATTTGTGGAGCATAACAAATGACATGGAGGACATTGGGAGATGGAGAGGAGAAGGAAGTTGAGGGAAATTGGAAGGGGAGGTGAACCATAAGAGACTATGGACTCTGAAAGACAACCTGAGGGTTTTGAAGGGGCGGGGGGGTGGGAGGTTGGGGGAACCAGGTGGTGGGTAATAGGGAGGGCACGTATTGCATGGAGCACTGGGTGTTGTGCAAAAACAATGAATACTGTTACGCTGAAAAAATAAATTAATTAATTAAAAAGATTTATTTATCTTTTTATTTTTAGAGAGAAAGAGAGAGGGTGAGTGTATGGGCGGAGGGGAGGGCAAAGGGAGAAGAAGAGAGAGAATCTCAAGCACACCCCTCACTGAGCAGGGAGCCTCATGTGGGGCTCCATCCCAGCACCCCGAGATCATGACCTGAGCCAAAACCAAGAGTCAGAGAGTTAACCAAGTGAGCCACACAGGCGTCCCTCATTTTAAAATAAAATATATAGTAATTCAAGTAAATAAACATGTCAGTACCTTGAGTGCGTGAACCATTAGTGATGATCCTGCTAATCCTGCATCGAAGGCACCTACTTTCTCCTTTATTATTTTTGTATTGGGTCCCTTCCTGTCCCACCATTTCATTCACACCTTTTACATAATGACCTTTCAATCTTCCAAACATCAGTCCTACATTTTCAGCTGCCTGCTGGGAAGCTCTCCTTAGTTGCCCTGCCTATACTGCAAATTTGCCATATCCAAAAGGAAAGTTATTATCTTCCCACATAAATCTGATCCTTCTTTTGTATTCCCCCTGCTCGGTCAATGTCATCAACATATATATCATTATCTGAGCTAGAACTTACCTTCATCCCCTCCCCCTTCAAGCACCCACCACACTGAGTCTGCCATCAAATTGACTTGATTCTAACTCTGAAGTCAATTATGGGTCTATCCCCTCCTTCTCTTGTCATATTTCAAGATCTCCACCCCACTTTAAAACTGAATGACCCTCCCAAATATTGAAAGTAATCTTTTTTTTTTAAGATTTTAATTCTTTATTTGAGAGAGAGAGAGCAGGAGGAGGGGCAGAGGGAGAGGGAGAGCCTGAAGCAGACTCCATGCTGAGCACAGAGCCTGATGTGGGGCTCGATATCACCACCCTGAGATCATGACCTGAGCCAAAACCAAGAGTCAGCCACTCAACCGACTAAACAAACCAGGCACCCCTGGTTGAAACTAATCTTGATTACAACCTCCTCTTTGTTCCATTATCCATAGGCCAAAGTCACCTTTCTGTAACATTTATCTACTCATTTTATTTTCCTGCTCAAAACCCTTTTCATGGGTTTTTGTTTTTGTTTTTGTTTTAATTTGATGTCCTTCCAACCATCTTCTCCAGGGAAATTCATTCTTTGTGAGATCCAATTCAAATATCACCTCCCCTATGAAAACTTTCCTGAATCTCCCAATCAGTATCAAACTCTCCTCTTTCTATAGTCCCAAAACATTTAGGACTTTTCATATTTATTTACTATATACCCTGTCCTAGATGGTAAATATTCATATATGTTTTATTTCTGTGGGATTCTAGACTTTTTTTAAAAAAAAAGGCAGGCCCATAGTATTTGTATTTTGTTTCCCACATTACACTTAAGACAAAGTAATATTCAATAAAATGTGCTCAATTGAATTTTAAATGAGTATTAAATTCTAAGGACAATTTAGAGATGCCAATTGCCCTGGAAGATAATCAGCTACTGTCTCTGAATTATTTTCACTGAGTACAAATGGTCCCTAAAATATCTTATTTCTATGATAATGTGTCAATGACTCCTGTGGATTTCAAGACACTCTACTTCCTTCAGGCCTTAGTAAATTCCTTCCCAAATCTGGCCAGTGACTTCTCCCCTGAGATCCAGTATAAAGGTCCCACTCCTTGGAACTCACTTTCAGTTGAACAACCCTCCGCGGAGATCCTGGGGCCTGAACTTCTGCTCACAGTGGCAGCCTCCCTAAGAACTTTTTTTCCGGGAAAAGCCCACCAACACTTGGCTGAAGTTCAGATTTCTTGTTCAGAATCCCAAAAACTTGTAAATGGGATTTGCCACAAATGTGATCTTGAAAATCAAATGGGCTTTTGCCTTTCACAAAAACGTGAAAGGGGCTTCATGTAGCTTGAAGCTAATAAATAGTTCTGCTTTATTATATGATGAGTATCATCTAGCACTTTGCATGACTAATTAAACAATCTGGAATTTGCTTTGAAGGCTAAGCCATTCTTAATAATTTTAAATTACTGACTGTCTAAGCTGGAAATAATACTCCCGATTATTAAGAAACTTAACAATTTTAAGAGCTTTGGCCATTAGATAGAGCTTTCATAAAACAGTTTAAGCATCTGCTGGTTTTCTCCATCTAGAAATACCCACAATTCTTAGTCATTCAAAACCCTATTATCTAATTTGTGGATTTCCTGATCTTCGGCTTCTTGTTCTTTCTTGGGACTTGATTTGACTCTCTGTGACCCCCTCAGGCAAAGCAGAGCGGGACAGAGAGTGAAGGTGAAGTCAAATGAAATTTTAAAACACATTTTTAGTCATCTGTTTCAGGGTAGATGTTAACTCTTCCTGGGCCCTTTTTTCACCGAAGAAGTACACACTTGACCTTTGAACAACATGGGTTTGAACTGTGGGGGTCCACTGACACGTGAATATTTTTGAAAAATATGGTACAGTACTGTAAATATATTTCCTCTTCCTTATGATTTTTTTAACAACATTTTCTTTTCTCTAGCCTAATTTGTTGTGAGGGTATGGAATTTAATACATATAACATACAAAATATGTGTTCATCAACTGTTTATGTTATCAGTAAGGTTTCTGGCATATAGTGGGCTGTTAGTAGTGAGGTCTGGGGGAGTCAAAAGATATATGTGGATTTTCAACTGTGCAGGGGAGTTGGGGCTCCCAACCCTCACATTGTTCAAGGGTCAACCGGATTTCACATTACATTTCCCACTGTGATGATACTGTTCCGTTGGGCACATGATGTTGTCAGCCTACTTGGCGGGGTCCATGTCTCAGTAACTCCATTTCCAAAGCACAGATCAAGCATTTTGTCTTTTTTTTTTAAAAAGCAAAGCTGGATAGGAAAGTGGCTTGAACCCAATGGCTAATAAAAGGTTATCAAGAACTCATGCTCTAATCTGAAAGCTGCTAAGAGAGCAGATCTTAAAAGTTCTTACCACAAGAAAAAAAAATATAACAATGGACGGCGGTGGATGTTAAACAGATTTATTGTGGTGATCATTTCACAATAAATACAAATATTGAATCATTACTCATATAATACTACATGTCAATTGTACCTCAATTTAAAAAAAAAAAAAAGAATTGGCAAATAGGCCTATCCTTTTTTTTTTTTCTTTAATGTGTTTATTTACTCTAGAAAGAGCGGGGTGGTGGCACAGGGAGAAGGAGAGAATCCTCAAGCAGACTCCCTGCTGAGCACAGAGCCCAACAAGGGGCTCCAGCCTAAGACCCTGAAATCATGATGAGCCAAAATCAAGAGTCAGTCACCCAACCAACCAAGCCACCCATGCACCCCAGACCCATCCATTTTTAAAAGACAAAGTCCAGTTGTTTGCAAAGCAATGTCTCTGTAGGGGAACACAAGGATAAATCAAACACTTGGAGACTTCTAATGAGGATTACTTTCTGAGACCTACAACAGATAAATGTGGCAGTTCTCAACTTCCTGGTCTCAATACCTCTCCACACTCTAAAGGTTTACTGAGGACCCAAACAGCTTTTGCCTAGAGAGTTTACACCTACCAATATTCACCATATTAGAAATTTAAAGAGTATTTTTAATTTAATTTCTTCATCACTTAAAATAACTATAATAAATCCATAACACAAATTTTGTGGTTAAAAAAAAAAAGATGACTTGGGGCATCTGGGTGGCTCAGTGGGTTAAAGCCTCTGCCTTCGGCTCAGGTCATGCTCCCAGGGTCCTGGAATCGAGCCCCGCATTGGGCTTTCTGCTCAGCAGGGAGCCTGCTTCCTCCTCTCTCTCTGCCTGCTTCTCTGTGATCTCCGTCTGTCAAATAAATAAATAAATAATCTTTTTTTAAAAAAATGGCTCTATTTTCCAAAACCAAAGAATATTTACTGAGAAAAGCATCATTATTTTACTTTTTTTTTTTTTTTTTGGCAAATCTATTTAATATCTGGCCTAACAGAATACAGCTGGATTCTCGTATCTGCTCTGCATTTAATCTGCGGTATGTTGTTCTGGTTGAAATATCTGAAGAGAACATGACTTTCAGCTGGAAAAAAGAAGACCTCGCAGATGCCCTGAGAGCTGCCCCTCAATGATAAATCTCTGCCTACCATACATCATTCGTTGTGTGATTCAAATCCAGGGTTCCACACTCTTACATCAGCACAGCCTCACTGATGGGCTTTGAAACAGGTAGTCTTGTGTTGGAATGCTGTCTCCATCAATTCTACCTACACATTCTCCCTCTTCTATTAGGAGGGTTTGGGGGAGGATTTCAAAATGCTTGATCCTTTGTTGATATAGTAAGCACTTAATAAATGCTCACTTTTGTCCTTTGTCCTTTCTCCTCTGTGATGGATCCATGTTGTGCATTAATTTGACTGGGCCATGGGATGCCCAGTAGGCTCATCAAACAATGTGTCTGGAAGCATCTGTGAGGATGTTTCTGGAAGAGACCACCAGTTGAATCTGTGAGCTGAGCAGAACAGATGACCCTCCCCAGTGTGGGTGGGCCTCCTCCCACCCACTGAGGGCCCCAGTAGAACAAGAAAGTGAAAGAAGTTGAATTTCCTCTCTCTATTTGACTACTTGAGCTGAGACATCAATCTCCTTTTGCCCTTGGATTAGAAGTTACACAGTCAGTTCTTCTGGTTCTCAAGCCTTCAGACCTGGACTGGAATTCACACCACCAGATTTCCTGGGTCTCCAGCTAAAGAGAGCAAGCAGATCATGAAACTGCTCATTTTTCATAACCACATAAGCCAATTTCTAATATTAAATCTCATTCCAAGATTTACAGATGGCCTCTATTGGTTCGGTTTCTCTGGAGAATCCTGACTAAATACATCTTTTCTTTGCCCTTTTTTCCCCTCTACTACTATCTGATCGCTAACTAAGCATAGCCCTTGTCACGGTCATCTGATTAATAACAGGCATCCGTTGTTGGAGGCCTGATATCCATGCCCTCTCCTTCTGGTTACAAAGTGCCATTTTCAGTTGGGTGGTTTGGGTGGCATTATCTGCAGAGGTGGGCTTAGTTCCAGGGATAAATTATGATAGGCTTACTCCAGTCAAAATAGACCCAGCAAAATGATTTATTCAAGGATAACAGGAACCCAGGAGAGGAAAAGATTTCACTCTTCCTCTAGACTTGATAGTGTGTATATGTGGAGTGTAGGTTGCCACAACCATCTTACTCCACGAAAGGAGCCTGGTTGTGGCGGTAGCTGGCCCTCACATAATGCTCAGCTAAGGAGGGAATTTTCTAGACATTGTCTAGCTCTAAAGCAAGCTGCCCCCAATGTCAAACCCTCCAGGGACTCCCAGATCTGTGAGCCAATACATTTTTTTTTCTGCTGAGGGTAATTTGACTCAGGTTTTCTATGACTTTCGCTGTGAAGAGTCCTGATATATTTTTCAATACAAAATCTTTTCAGAATGGTTTCCATAGCTTTTCTAAACTTGATACCTCAGTGGCTAAACTTGGATGAGGGTACCGTAGCCATCCAGCCACTACTCATGCCGGCACAGGGAAGAGATCACAAGATGAGATAAGAAAATCCCGTCCTGATTGCATTATTTGAGCTCCTAAAAACCCATCAGAGTCTGCTGCCCTACACTCTTCAATTCTGTGAACCAATAAATTACCTTTATGCATAAACTGATTTGGCTTCAGTGTTCTGACACCCATAACCCAAAGTTTCCTAACCAAGACACTGGCAATGATTGGCAATTTCCTAACCAAGACACTGGTGTCCACATAGGACATGTCCAAAGGCCATGAATGATTTGCACAACCATCAAGTCCCCAGGTCCTAAGTAAAAATATCCCTGAAACATTGTCTTAAAATCTTAATTTTTGCCATTACCTTGGGTGGTTTAGCTAAGAAAAAGCTGAAAAAAAAAATTCTGTTCACCATGGCTTTATACAAAACCTACTACCTTTATCTATATTTGTCTTGATTATCATCATCCTCCATCCTAGACGTGGAACACGATGATTTTTGCACACTCTAATACATATTTTGATATACTTCACCCCCTTTCCAACTTTCTAGAAAATCTCCTAAGGATTTCTTTTTCAAATGACTGGAATCTCTTGAGTGAAATTCATTCTCTCAGCCTCACTGTAAGCAGAGATGCATTTGGAAAATGCTGCTGCATGGGAGGTGTTTTTGAGACTTGTAATCTACCAAGAGAAAATCTCCTACCACATTTCAGCTAAGCTACTCCCAGGGTGCCAGGAACAACTACAAGCAAAGAACTTCCACTTTACATTTCCAGCTTGAATATCGTGGTTGGCACTCAACTTTCAGCACGTTCCCTGAAAATAAAGAAGACAGAAGTTCCTTGCTGATATCCTCCCAGTATTGCCCTGGTGAGGGCAGCCTATTGGCTTCAGCATAAACCTGGTCTCCTGAAAAGGAAGTTGAGTTAGTCATTGAGTAGAGAACCGGTCCACAGAGATCAATCAAGACTGAGCTGGACATGGCGTCTGATTTATCTAACTTGGCTATCACCACAAATCACACAGATGATTGTCAGTTTCCTGTTTCCTTCTGTGCTTTGTTTTATCAGGCCACCACACCACAGGGAAGCTGAAACTCTCTCTCCACCCCTGTCGTACCATCTCCCTGCTCTCTGTGGGGAGATGCAAGTTTCATGGGCCCTGAAATTAATACCAATTGAGGTCCCTTTTTTAGAACAAAAGTAAAAATAAAATTTTGTAAGTGACCTGTGCAGGTGAGGAGCCCAGAAGCTTAAGTTTCACTGGTTTCATGGGAAATCCACCCCTAACCCCACTGAAGAAGAGGGATCCCAAGACATGCAGTACCTTATGGATGTAGGTACTTAATAAATGCCTTTTGATTACCAAGAATTCGAGTGTTTCCTACATTCCTCTAAGTTCTTTCTGCTTTATCTTGACTTTTTCATGGAAAAAAGGAGATAATTCTGTTTCTTTTGGAAACCAAACAGGGAATTCTCAGAAACTACAACAAAACTCAAGAGAATTCTAGAACGTTCTATGTAAAAGAAGTGGTAACAACTGGATTATAAAACCTTCTTTTTTCTAGATAAAGAAACAGGCCAAAGGCCATGTAGATAGCAGAAAGGTCAGGATGAAACTCAACACCTTTGACAGTAGCACCCAGCAACACATTCCTCCATCTTCTCTCTCTCTTGAGACCCAGCCCTCTCTTCCAATAACCTCAGTGAAAGAGGAACTCTCTCTTTCATGTTTTGAGGAAATTATTTCTCCAGATATTCCCTTTAGGGAGAAATAAGAGTATTAGAAGTGTTGTAATCAGCCTGAACCCTAGTTTAATCATTTGCCAACTATATGATCTTAAGATCAGTTACTTAATCATACTGACCCTCTCTGTCTTCCATGACATGAAAATGACACACCTGCTTGACAAGACTGCACTTTGGGATGGAAACTATTTCTTGTGATACTTCCAGTTCAAAATGCACACCATGCAAATGGATCTGCCCCAGTCCCTCCCAAGATTCCTGCCCCCCAAGAAAAGTATGGAAGTACAAAAAGGAACCCACTACTGTAAAAGAGAACAGGAGAACAGTTGTCAACAAAGGACAGATTTCAACCAACCTTCACAAATTTCTGAAACATAGAAAGTGGATAAGGGCCACTAGACCAGAGAAAGAGGTACAGGAAGCCCCATCCTCTAAGGGAGGAGGACAGAGTTACTGTGCAATCTGCCCCACAGAGGGCCCAGAGTCAGATGATTCTACCCTAGGTGAGAGTGAGAAGGGGGAGATTAATAGGATATCTCCAAACTGTCCATATAACCCAGCCCAGATTTCCAGCCTCCCCACCTTTCTCCACCCTCATGCAGATTATCCTTAGGGTGAGATATCTTCTTTTGGCAAAGCCACTGAATAAATTACCTCAGGGGAGCTAATGGCTTCCCCCATAGGGACTGGTTGATGCCTCTAAGTAAGACTCTTCCCATGAAACAAAGAATGCCAATTTTCTGGTGGGAAGAACTGGTGTGTGTGTGTGTGTGTGTGTGTGTGTGTGTGTGTGTGTGTATCTGTACATGAACAGCCATGGGAAAAATCCAAACCAATCACCCAAGGCTCCTTTCTTGAATGAAAACACACAACCAAAGACGACCAGGTCTAGAGAGACTACACAGCAGCACCAAAGAAGAAGACCAAGCAACAAAATCTAGAGGAAACAGAAAATTCCAAAAACAGAAGAGATGTTTTAAAAAAAAAATCCTATTATTATAAAGAGAGATCTAAGAAGATAACAATGGGAAGCTATGAAAAAAGGAACAGAGAACAAGAAACGTGATGTGGGGAGAATCAAAAGCATAATTTCTTTGATTAAAAATAAATTTATTTTTATAAATAAATAAATTTGAAAATAAACTTGAAGAGCTCTTGCAGAATGTACACATGTTGGAACAAATTAGAGACTAGAAAAGTCACCCAGGAGATCTCACAGCTAAGAGAAGTCTCAAGAAACTTCCAGTAGAAGCACAGAAACCAGAAACATTTTAATAGATCACAACGGGGGAGAAGAATAAAGAAAAGAATCAGAGGAGCCACTGCTCTGAGCATCTTAGTGTTACCCAGCTCTTAGATACCATTGGGATTGTAACCACATACACATATGACACAGAGTTTTCCCAGTAAGTGAAAAGTCTCTTCTTTGCACATTTCCATTCTGGGTATGCCTTAAGATACTGTGGTATCTTTGGGGAGTTTTAAGATTCCCATAATCTTTGTCAGCTTCTCAAGCCTCCCACCAATAAACGGGCATGATTTCTACATGAAAACAAATTCAAGACAAGCCCTCAATGTCACTCTCCCTTTTCTAATTAAATTGTCATCCTGTGCCCAGACATAGAAATTCTGGAGTCACTTCTGCTGTGGTTTCCCCTTGATCCAGTTGTATAAGGGATATATATTAGCCTGTTTCACTCTCCACTCAAGCTCAGCCATCTAAAGCAGGTTATTTAACCTCTGTTCAATTTCCTTGCATTCATACAAAGCCAGTAGAAAATCTTCCTTAATAACAAGCCAGCTACCTCTGTCAAAAGGCTGAATTATAACAATACTTACCTTTGTGTTAAGGGCTTATTTTATGCTAGGCACTTTCTATGTTTTTGGTCTAATTACTGCAGCCCTGCAGACAGATATTATTATGCCCAATTTTTAAAATGTTAAAATTTAAGGGGGTTAAATAATTGCCCAAGGGCAAAAAGGTTGGTAAGTAGAGGAGCAAGAATTTTTGCTCAAGGTTATCTGACTTCAAAGTCTCTGCTCTTACATTCCCCACAGAGCTGCCCTAATAACTTATATTTGCATTATATTTTATAAGTACATTTATATTTTATTCCTGTTTTATTGTTTTAATGACCCTATTATATAGGCTATTATTCCCATTTTACAGTTGAGAAAACTAAGGCCCATAGAAGTTAATGATTTGCCCTTGATTACACAATACAGTCTGTGTTCACTGGCTCTTATTACCAACAGGCACCTGTTGTTGTTGTTGTTGTTGTTTAATTTCACTTTTCTGCTCAGTTTTCATCATTCAACAAACATTGTACGATCAACAAACATTGTACCCTTATGAAATGTCAGGTGTCACTACAAGTCTGACTTTTTTATTTCTGTTGCCAATTTCTTCAAGGTCAAACCCTTCACTGTATCACTCATCATCATCCTTAATCTGGCCAAAACACTCACCCTTCATCTCTGACAGGTGGGTCTCCCAGCTATGCATACGCTTACATTGCTCGTGCCCATCTTTAAGAATTTGCCTCGCATCCACTCCTCCCAGACACGCCGAGGTGCCGAGATGCCCTGTTGCTGCTATCTGCCCAACTTATCCCCATTTGTTCAATGCCCATCTCAGATTCACCAGGAGGATCTATCTTCCTTATTCCATAATATTCATGTTTATTTCCCTATATGTTCGCCATTTATAATTATTACATATACTATTACAATATTCAACTGGACACTCTTCTTATGTTTTTTAATTCCCTGTGAAGGCATCATGTTTTTAACCCTTTATAAGCTCTTGAAATCAAGGATAGAAACACATTATTCTTTATACCTTCCCCACACCCAGCACTTAGGACCTAGAAGGTGCAGCATTCCTAGTAAGTGCTCAATGAACGCCGAGAAAATGAATGTATGGCTGTAGAGTTGTTTGTCCCCAAGTGAAGCATCTCTCCTCCCAAGGAAAGCTTGCCAGGTCCTCATGACTTTCCTTTGAGTCATTTGCTCCTCTCCCCCACATTTACCAGGCTTATTTTCCCACCGACCTGATGTTCTGCTGTTCCCCATGCATATTCCTCATTTGTCTTTACTTTCTGCTCTTTCACAAAAGCAAAATGTGAAATGATCCATGCTTTCATTGGCACAGTTCCGTCTTGGGGTTTTTTTTCTCCCCTAACTAAACCATTCATGTGGAGGAAGCTTTTGATCCAGGATTCAGATATTCAGTCACATTTTACATAACCAGAAACCATGCTAGGTGGTTATGTAAACTCTGGTGTTGACTTGAATAGCCAGAGAAGAGTCTTTACAATTTAGGTTAAGCGTGTTGTCAGTTTCCATTCATTTCTGATGGTCTGAATGTCAAAGTTATCCCACATGGTGCCATCAAATATATCCATGGGTGTGTCAGGGGAGACTATTTAAAGACAAGAAAATATTTGCCAGACCCTTTTTCGGGGTGGGGGGGGGTGTGTTCTTATTATCACATACGATGCCTAAGGAGAGATAAAGTTGGCTTGTATAGTTTAGAAAACAACTATTAGAAAAGAGAAATTAAACTAAGCGTCCCATTACAAAGCAAAACACAAGGTCTAGATTTAGGGAAAGTGTCTTCATTTGTATTAAAATGTCCAGATGAGTAGCCACTTCTCTAGACACTGATGAAGTAAGGATGTTGTACCCTTGTAGATGACCTTGTATTTTAGCAAGGACTGTTTTTCCATACACACATTCACCATCACTTAGCAGAGACAATTCTGAGCACTTCTGAAGGAAATGACAACTAGAGAGAGAGGCACGGAGACAGCAAATGAAGAAACTCGGGAGCCAAAACACAAGTCCACACAAAACATAAGTCCACACAAAAATATCAGTGGGCTACTTTCAAACCCAAATTTCCTATCTTCAGTTTTGGAGTCGTTCCACTTGTCTTTAGGACTTTGCTCTTCAACCCTATACTTTGGCTTCCCTAAAAAAACTCGATGCATATATAGGTTGACTTGAACTCTTATCAATAGGCTTCTACCTAAAATAGTTGGCCCGTTCATTCTTCATAGGACCTCATAAGTGTCATATGTGAGTTCTGCACCATGGACTTGACATTTGGTCAAGCCACCGTGAAGGACGTATCCTACATGCTTTTTATCTTAATCTGACAACACATTCGTCACTGTGGCCTCTCTTGGGGCTTGCTAACTGTGGGGACAATATTTGCCAAGTGATTAGTGAGAGGAATCTGTGTTTTTTGTATTTTGAAGGGGGCAAGGAAGGCTGCTATCCCAGAGATTCTCCATATATAGAATTTCAAGAAATTTTTCAGCCTGATGAGTATAGTGAGCTCACTGGTCCTTCTGGTCAGTCACGTTGGTCTGTAGAAGGTATCTTTCAAAATAAGAAAGTGCCAATCCCTATGGAAATCATTGAAAAGATTTTTAGAGGCAATAATATAAGAGTTATGTCAAAAATCTTCCCATCTGAAAGAAGATAGGGTATATGTACACAATGAAATTACTCAGCCATAAAAAAGAAGGAGATCTTGCCATTTGCGACAACATGGATGGACCTAGAGGGTATTATGCTAAGTGAAATAAGTCAGACTGAGAAATACAAATACCATATGATTCCACTTATATGTGGAATCAAAAAACAAAACAAATGAACAAGGAAACAAACAAAAAGCCATACAGACTCTTAAATACAGAGAACAAACTGGTGGTTGCAGGGACTAGGGGGTTGATTAAGATCAATCTCTTGTTCACCTGAAACCAATGTAACATTGTAGGTCAGTTACATTTCAATAATAAAATAAATGATAAAAAAAAATACTTCCCATCTGAAGTTGTTCAATTGAAAAGCAACAGCAAAATTTGCAAAGCAAAAGATGGAGCGATTTGTCATTACAATATTTAAACTGCCTAATTTCAAAGCAAAAACTAGTAATAAATCCACAAAAGGGAAAAATATTCAGAGCTGCTATGTCAGAAAGATGGTTACTATTTCTACAATATGAAGAACATATACAACTCAATAAGAAAAACACTAAGACACCAATAAATGAGTAGGTTAAAGATAGAAATAATTTTACAAAAGAGGAAGTTTAGAAATTATAAGCATTAAATTATCAACCTTACAAGTTATTAAAATTTAAATAAAAAATGTAAGCCATTTTCTTTTATCACACAGCTATTTTTTGAAGGGCAATACTCAGTAAGAGTTTTCTAAAACCATCAATGTTGTCTGAAATTTTTTCCAAAGCTAGCATGAAAATGTCTAGCTTTGGAAAAAATTTCAACAGAAATTATCAAGGATCTAATATAATGATTTTATTTCTGAGTATCTCTCCCAAGGAAATAATTTAGACTAGGAGGGAGAGCTATTTGCAGAAATGTTTAATACAATGTTCTATAAGACCAGGATAGACTGTATAATTTAAAATATTTTTCCAGTTATTAAGAAAAAATTGAGAATAGTTAACACGTTTGAGTACTTACTCTGGTGCCTGAAATTGTCCTAAAGGTTAATATGGCTAAATCACTTAGCCTCATAAAAATCCTACCAGGTAGATGTACTATTTTTATCTCATTTTACAGATGAAGCAACCAAGGCTCAGAGAGGTTCAGTAACTTGCTTAAGGTTGAACAGTAAGCAGTGGGGCCAGGACTGGCACCTCTTTCATTAAATAGTAGTCTCATTGTAAACATAGGTAAACATCATAAAATTTATAACTACCCATAATAATCAAGACAATCAGTATTTCCTTTTAATCATTTGGAAATGCATATATAAAATCCTATCATATAATTCTGTCTCATGCTGCATTTATTTAACATTATAGATTTTTCCATTCCTTCCCATAAATTATGTTCTGCATGATATTACAACATGTAGATGTCTATGGTCATTTAGTTTGCCTCTGCTTTTAATTACTTTATTTATTGACACAATAAACATCTTTTTACATAAACTTATGTCTGAACTTCTGTTTTCGAAGATCAGAAGTTTCTGGTTTTGGAGACATATACCAAGGAAAAAGTATACAGTTTAAGTTTTTGACATATATTTTCAAACCATTTTCCAGACAATATCTTTCAATGTATTTTCCTTTTAAGTATGTCTAATAATTCCCATAGTACTACAGCCTACCAATATCACTTTTGAAATCGTTAAGATGGTTAACTTAATAGGCTAAAAAATAATATCTTGTTGCCATTTTACTTGTCAGTTCTAAGTCATTAATAGATATAAATACTTTTTTAAAGATTTTATTTGTTTATTTGAGAAAAAGCATGAGTGGGGTGTGGGGGTGGGCAGAGAGAGAGGGATAAGCAGACTCACCACTGAGCAGGGAGCCCAATGTGGGGCTCAATCCCAGGACCCTAGGACTTGACTTGAGTGGAGATATTAACCAACTGAGCCATCAAGGTGTCCTTAGATATGAACTTTTGTCATATATCTAATGGCCATTCATATTTATTCCTCTCTGCAATTGCACATTCATATTCTTTGCCCATTTTTTATTTAATTGGAGGGTGACTTTCAATCATATGAGTTCTTTATATATTAAGAATAGTATTCCATTTACACTACCTTCTCATGACCTAGATTTTTTAAGCCTTTGTTTACTTTCTCTAAGTATTATTTATAAACATAAAAAATTGGAAACATGTGACTATACTAGAGAAATATTAAATACATTATGCTACACTTACCTGATGGGATATCATTCACTGGTGAAAATGTTCCTGAGAAGTAGTCAATAATATGGGAAAGTGTTTATTTTTTGGTGTTACAGGAAAAGAAATAATGAGTTGTTAGGTCGGTGGCCCTGGGAATGCAGGAGGAACAATAAAATGGTCGCCAGACTGCCATCTTCCCCCTACCCAGGACTTTCCTGCCAGAAAGGCATCTGTCAAGGACATGTCACCTTGACTAAACCCAAACCTATGAAAGAAACAAAAACCAGCTACTTTGGGACTTAACAACCCCCAACCTCTAACCTTACCAAATATGGTTATGAGCCCTCGCCTTGCCTTGGCCCAATAAAAGCTCACTCAACCCCTTCCCGGTGCGACTTTCCCGACTCTCCTCTCCTGAGTCGGGGAACCTCACCCGAGGGCGCCTTTAATAAACCCTGCCTTGCTCCTATCTCGCCTGATGTCGTATGTATCTCGCCTGTAAAACCTTGTAAGTTAGATATTCAATATCACAAAAAACAAAAACAAATATTATACACAAAGAGGCTGGAAGAAAATAAGCTGTTAACAGTGATGATTTTTTTTTTTTTTGGTGTGGGGATTTCTCTTTGTCTTTGTAGGGGGCTAGTATTTTCCAGGTTTTCAGTGGTTAGAATTCACTTTTTTTTTTTTTTACAAGAGCAGAAACAATAGACTTGAAGAAGAGGGTGGAGAAGAAAGAAGACACCCTAAAATAACAAAAAAAAAAAAAAAGGAAAAGGAAAAGAACTAAAGAACTAATCTTCCCCACAGCACTGTACATTGCGGTGAGCTCTAGGAGAACTTCTCTAGAAAGTTCTTCTCAAACTTGAATGTCTTGCTCTGCACATAGCCCAGCTACAGAATGCTCCAGCTGAAGGATGGAACATAAGATGACTGACTGTCCTTCCCTGGTCTTTTCTGGTCCTGACCAAGGATGAGGAGGACCCTGTCTCCTCAAAGACCAAAGGGGCTGCCTTGACCCAGAGCGCACTAGGGATGGGGCTGCATTCCAGGACTCCAGGGCTCTCAACTGACTCCCACCTGAAGGAAGTTCAACCCACAGCTGAAGATCAAAGCCTCGTGCTCTACCTTCCCAGCCTGGAGGCTACAGACCAGCAGCTGACTCACGAGGGACCACACCTTCACAAGCTAATATCCACCCAGTTGCAAAAAAGGAGAGGAAGACCAGGCAGCGAGGATTTGTATCCCTGTGAGTTAGTTTTCCAATTCTCCTTTGACCAGATTATGTTTTACCTTATCAGGGTCTTACAGCCCTTTGTGGCAGGAGTCACAAAGACCTTTTTAGTCTAAGACCACGATTATCCTCTTTTCTTTTCTCTTTCTTTTCTTTCTTTCTTTCTTTCCTTCTTTCTTCTCTCTCTCTTTCTTTTTTTAATTACTGTTGAACTCAAAACATTTCTCCAAAAATCATGACATTCCTCAAAGAGAAGAAAGGTAAATTAAGGACAGGAATTTCCATTCCCATATGGCAGGTAATGGTGCTGGTTCTCAGCCCAGGCTGCCCGGTGAGAACCACCTGAGGAGCGCTACAAATGCTTGGCCCCGCAAGGATTTAAAAGCACCTCAGGGTTATTCTGATGGCAGCCGAGGTTGAGAATCGCCAGGTCAAAGTGATGAGTTAAAGCACTTTGGGTGAAGACTGCTAAATCCACATGGAGGGTTTGAGGAATAGGTCCAGTACCTCTCAGAACTGGAAAGAACATTTGCAATTGTATAATTCTATCCATTATTTTACAGGTGAGGAAACGAGTGAGAGTGTAGGGAGAGGGCAGGGACTTCACAATGAGCCCAAGGCCACACAGCCAGCAAATGGCAGCCAGCAAATGCCAACGTGCCCAAGGCCACATAGCCAGTCTCCAGGGCTGGTCCAGGACCCTTTCCACTGCTCCAGGCTGCGTCTCTATTTAAAATCATCTTCCTTATTTTCAAAGACAGCAAAGAGAGAGTTAAAATATCTCACCCAAATGTCCCCTCACTCATCCAGGATGAGGCAGAGCTAGATTGAATAATATAATGGGAGCCTAAGGCCGTAAGCCACAGCCCGAGCATCCTTTGCTATTAATAGAACACTGTTTACATTGGAATGGAAGAGCTTTTTAATGGAATCGGTGTATGTGCAGAATAATGTTCAATCAGTGGAAGACTGAGAAAATATTAGGGGGAAATTTGCTGCTACTCTCATTATTAATTCGTAATGGGTCTTTAATACAGCAACAAAGGAGAACATCTTTGACTACCTGTTAAGCCCACAGAAATAATGAGAGAAAATCACTATGCTAAATAGCATTTTAGAGACAATCACTGGAGTTGGATTTAGTGGTGAAAATTCTATCAGAAACAAACTGAAAACAAAAACTCTATCTTTAACAACGTGCATGGCCTGATGTTAAAAAGAATCAGTGGACCCCAAGGAAATAGCTGTGCTGATGTGAAGTCATCATGTGAGAAGTTCATCAGTTAGTGAAGAGAACACAATCGATTCAGTGAGGTAAAGTTTAATTGGTAATTTATTATAATTTTATAGACTGGGAAGAAAGGAATCAGTAAGAAACATGGCCTGGGAAGAAACAAGAATGGATAATTTGGTGAGGTAGATGTGTATTTACATGGGAAAATGTCTCAGATCCTCTGGGATGATAAAATGTCTGTTGAAAGAAACATAAAAGGAAGATGATGGGAAATTTAATAAACCCAAATTATGGAATGTGTTTCTTTCCATAGCACAATTTGGTTGTGGTTACATACAGTAGATAAAGAAAGATGGGGAAAGGCGATAGAAAAAGAAGAAAAAGTTTAATCTTCCTCCTGAAAAATATCTAGTAAACAGGCAGTAACATTTACTCTTAAGTGGTTGCTCTCCTTCACACGCACTTACTTTCCGTTACCCTGAAAGCCCGCACAGGCCAAGTTAGGGAGTCAAGCGCGTTTCACCGGAATGGAAACTGGCATTGGGGGTGGGTGGCCAGGGAAAGACCGCGCGGTGTGGGCGTGTTCCGTTTCTGTCCGCAAATCTGTCGCTCAGGGACAGGTTCAGAGAACAAAACTGCTCGGCAGACGAGACAAGTTCAGCGGGTTTCTGGACCAAGGAGGGAACTCACGGAAATGCCAATCTATCCACAGTCAACTATTAGTAAAATAGTGTAGATGATAGATCTGGAAGGGCCCACTGAAAGCCCAGTTGAAATATTTAGTTGCAAAAGAAGACCAAAAAAAAAAGTCCAGAGGTGGGGAGGGGGGAGCAAACTGTGGGCCCGCGACCTGATGTCAGAGACCATCCAGGGCAAGCGCTGATGGGCGGGGGGGGGGGGGGGGGGGGGGGGGTGTTCTGCCTCCCCCAACATTTTTCCCGCAAAATGGAGCCTTCCCACAGCTGTTTGGACCAGCTTGTGGCACATTGTTGTGTCTGTTAAATATAATTAAGAACTGCTTGCTCTAGGGGAAATGAAGGATTTGATTAAGGGGGAGTGTTTCTTCTTCCTTTCTTCTTTCTTGTTTTTGTTCAGCCTTATCCAAATTTTTTTCCCCTGTTTCTTAAATCACGTCACGTTCTGGGGCAATCTTCACTTTTTGTTATAGACGACCAAATGCCAAAGGCACATATTTATGGCATGTGAGGAGTGTGTGTGTGTGTGTGTGTGTGTGTGTGTGTAGATGAAATAAAGGAAGCTCGGAGAGGAGAGCTCATCTCAAAGTGGTTTATTTTGGACTCCCCCAAAAAAAGCAACAAAAAAGAAACTCATAAAACCAAAACTGAAGCAGATTATGAGGAACTCCGAGCAAATGCCAAGTGGCGTGTTCCCCAGGCTCTGAATAGCATTTGCACTCCGCGGCTATAATTTCTTTGTTAACAAGTCAACCCTCCCCGTCCGCTCTGTGGCTTCTGGTGTGTCACGATTATATACCACTATGGAACAACCATGGAGGGTGGGCTGGGGAAGGAGGATACATGACACCAGTCATCAATCTTTTACAAACCACAAGTTCTAAAAGAGCACTGGATTTATGAGCAAACAAGTCTGGGGGAGCCCCAGTCAAGTCGTGCAAGATGGAAGAGAGTTTGGGATGACTGGGAGCACATCAGAACTGAAGAATGAGGAGGGGAAGGTGGCATGACAAAATGGGTCTTTCATGGGGCGACTGGGTGGCTCAGTCGGTTAAACCTCTGCCTTCTGCTCAGCGTGCTGGGATCAAGTCCCGCATCGGGCTCCCTGCTCAGTGGGAAGCCCGCTTCTCCCTCTGCCTGCAGCTTCCCCTGATTGTGCTCACTTTCTACTCTCTCTGACAAATAAATAAATAAAACCTTTTTTTTTTTTAAAAAAAAAAAAGGTCTTCCTTGCAGACTAATCATTTCTGATTGTCATCCAACCATCATCCAATGTCGAGTATTTTCCAGCTTTTCTGTCCTTTAAAAATAAGCAAATACATACGATATGCCCGTAAATGTGATTGATACTTGGAGTGTGCTTTAGTTAGCTAATATCCCAGTAAGGACCTTTGTATGCACTTGATTCTCAGTGGGGTTCTGCTGTGTATCTGTGAGTTGGGCAGGACCTTGAACGCAGTAAGTGTTCAGTAAATATGAGGGTATTGAACTGGTGGCATTCTGCAAATTGTGGTTTCTCTTTCCATCATCCTTCTCCTTCTCCTCTATTGTCCCATCAACTATCAGATGCTCTACATGCCCCAAATATTTTTAAATCCATCCTTCTTTCCCCATTGCCAGAACTGCACTCATTCCCAATAATCACCTCAAATAGGTGAGGCTTCGAATATCACAATACCTACCTAACCAGTCTCCCAGCTTCTAGTTTATGGGATTACTCCTCCTAAACATTCCCAAGCTCAGACGGCTTTCCATCCCTTTCCAGCACCTGGGGCATAAAGCTCAAATCCCTCCACTGATGTTCTGGGCCTGTCACAATTCTATCTCACCATGTCCCTCCAAATGTTTGACACCCCCCAAAAAAAAGACTTTGTTTGCATCAAGCCAATGTCCTCATTGGTCTTTGTAGCAATCTGAGTATTTCTACTGCTGTCACTTTGCTTTTTGCTGTTCACCCATTGGACCCCACCTGGAACAGGTTCCATCCTCCCTCCTGTTCATCCTTTCAACCTCCCAGGCTTCAGCGTCCTATACCACCTTTTCCGTGGAATCTGACCTCCTCCCTTCTTCCTGTAGACTCTCAGAATTCTAGATGCTCTTTGCTGTGGGTTTCACGATCACCAGTCAGTCCAGGCCAACAGTATGTGATCCTACCCCATGGACTCCCATGCCTTCTTGAGCTCTCTCCATTGATTCATTAATTCTTGCTTGCTCCTATTCCACAGTCATCTATTGAAGGCCTATCAGGTGACAGGCACCATGCAAGATCACATGTGTAGAAAGATGAATTGGAAAGAGTCGGTTGTCAAAGCTCTCTTAGTCAAAAGGAAGGAAAGCGTAATGCACTATGCTTCATTCCTTACAGGATATTTACACACATATGCAAATCATCTTCCTTACTGATAGGCTCATAAATTCCTGAGGCCAGAGACTATACCATGGGCTTCTTTTGTGATCCCTATTAGCGTTATTGAGAACATATCTAGGCTTTAAAACGTATCTGCTGCATGTTGTTGAATGTTTTAGTAACAGATTAGGGCTCAAAATTATCTGCATAATTGTCTCAGCATCACTCCGTTCTGCCGGGGGGGTGGGGGGGATAGTCTGGTCTAAAATGAAACTTACATGTACCAAATATCTCTGAAAGGATCCACAAATAACTAGTCACCTCGGGAAGAAGTGGTTGGCCAGAAAAATGGGGTGAGAAGAATATTTGTCCATAGACACATTTTCGTACCTTTGAATTTTGTACCGTGTGAGTTATTTATTGAAAATTAAATGATGCATACTATTCAAGATAGTTTCAGAAAATCAATGGGGACAAAACTCAAGACACTGATTTTTTTGTTTCTATTGCCCTTTTGAGGATGGTAGGTAAAATGATAACTTGGAAAATCTTTACTATGGACACAGATGAGAAAAATTATAGGAAGAATGCAGGTGCATGCATAAGGCACGGTGACATTTTAAACATAATTCCCAACTCTCTTCTCTGATGGATTTGCTTCCCTTTCTTCCTCTAGTTATTTCTAGCCTGGATGTAAGTTTGACTCCAGAAAAATAAAGTGGGGAGGGAACCCCACAGGTTAGGCATTATCCACCTCTCTTTTGCTGGTCCTGACATCTTCTGGCCCACTCTGAAAATGATCAAGAGCAAAGTCTGTGGGGTGTTCTGGAAGCTTTCTAGCCCTGGCCAAGTCTACCCACCCAGGGCATGCCTGGAACACAGTTCAGTACAAGAAGCCCTGGACTGTCAACTGAACCCCACCCAGCGCCACTTCCCTCCTGTGTACCTTTATGAACCTCTTCACCTTTTCATCATGTGAAGAAGGGCTGCTTTTAGGATGCTGACCATGACCTTAAGAGGGTCATCTGACAAGCATTTAGTTAAATGACATCATACTGATCACATCCCTTTCTACACATCTACCCAACAGTTGGTAATCTTACTTTGTCAAGAAACAAAAACACTTTTAAATGTGTATTCTTTGGGCACACAATGGGAGGTTTTAGAGGACACCCCTTTTAACAAAACACCAGGTGCCCAGATTAGATGGAGCTCATCATCACACTCTGAGTTGTTAATGAAAATTAAGAACTACCCACATTCGATGGAATATCTATTAGCTGTCTTTTTTTTCTTTCTTTCTTTTTTCTTTCTTTCTCTCTTTCCTTTGTGAAAATCACAGTCAACCCACTTCTGATCATGTTCCCACTGGCATGCCTGGAAACGATTAAAAACAGATGTCCAGACCCAGCTCCAGACATCTGGGGATGGAGAGATTCTGGTTGCATGATAAATATGTGTCTGAGCATGAAGGGGACTTCCTTCAGGTGTCTTGGGGGGGGGGGGGGGGGTTCTTATGAGACCAAATATATAACCCCTAAATGATAAGCTAAAGGCAGCTTCTTTCTGTTTTTGCTTCATCATTGCGTTGCTTTGTCATCTGCTTTCACTGGTTCTGAACTGTGAGCTCTTATCTGAGCTGTTGGGTCCTTCATAAAGGTTGCAGTCAGACCACACATTTACCCTCTGAAACTAGAGATTCGTCTTGTGTACATTATATACCCTGGAACGTCCGCTCCTACTTTGTTGCATCCAATAAATATTCTATTATTAAGGAAAGGAAGAGGGGAAGAAGGATAACTATATTTAAAGCAAGTTTTATTTGCCTTCACTGTTAACTGTGAATCTGATATTTGGTTACTGCTTTTTGATTTTGGGTTTTTTTTTTTTTAGTTTAGTTACTGTTCCTCTGGTATTTGCAGTTTCTGAAATTATGTGAGCCACAGCAACATTTGTCCCCCTCCCCTCCCCCCCTTTTTTTGGTAATAGGGAAAGTATGTCTGATTTTATTCATGTTATCAGAACACAGGAAGTAAGCATCGGGAGTAAATAAAAGGCAATGATTGGAGAATGCCAAAGAATTGAAATGTCTAACGAAATATTTAAAACTGAGTGATACATGGCACTCTTTTACCCCCAAATCATTGAATTTCAAGAATGTTGCCACACTGACAGTTTGTTTGGGAAACTACATTGTTTGGGAAAGGATTCGAACGCATCCCATTCTGGAAGAAATGGGTTTGAACTGGCAAGTGCTGAGCTCTCCAGAGAAAGATATAAATGAACGATGAAATGAATGGCTTTCTCTTCTGCTTCTCTCCTCCCTCAGCTGCCCCCGTCCAGTCTCTCCCTCCCAGGAACCTACATGCTATGAATGCCTCTGTCTGTTCTTCTCAGGCAACAGATCTGGGAAGGAGGAAGCTCAAGGAAGCTCATAATGCAGAGGGATCTTGAGCCTCCAGAGTGTGTCTGGCTTACTGGGAATCACAGCCCTGCTCAGAGTTCAGGTGAGCCCAGTAGTACCGAAGTTCTTGGCCAACAGATGCCCTAATGTAACCAGAAGGCCCCACCTGTGCTTGCTTTCATGGGTTAATTTCACAGTGACTCTCCAGGCTGCCACTAGGGAAACAGAACACAGTACAGAGGGGCCCTTCCTCTACTTTTCTCCAGGCCCAGAGAACTAAGTAGTTAGTAGGTTTGAGAAGTAAGTCAAAAATCAAACCATCACCTCCAGAAGCAATAGAAATGGATACATTTGTGTATACCTTTGTATTATTATTTTTCTGTTTTCAGGAGATCCGCTAAAATTTGGAAAAAAATCTTTGTTAATTTTTTAAGTACACAGTTGATTACTGATTATGGTGTTAATGTCCTTACGGTACTTCCAGATTTTTCTTAACTAAGATTGAGACCATCTTGTCACACCCTTTGGTATAAAGAATCACGGATGAACAATGACAAACTTTTTGGTTACTCCATAAGCTGAAAAAGTAAAAAAAAAAAAAAAAGAGAGAGAGAGAGAGAGTAATTATTACAAATAAACAAACATTAATTTTGAAACCATGCAAAGAGATAGAGCAGCTAAAAGAAGAAATTGCCTCTTGGACAGCAGGTTGAGGATGCAAAATGTCTTTATGAGAATTTTTAAAAATAAATTGTTTGGAGCCTTCCAGATCAGTATTTCTCAGCCACTATGACTCACAGAGGAGTTCGGGGCTCTGTCTTCCTTCCCCATCATTGCCCTTTGTGTTTTGCTACCCACACTCCCAAACACTCGTTACATCAGAAGCAAGGACTGGCTCCTGGAAGGGTAGGATTATACCAAAATGCACCAAGAAAGAACCCCATCACACTCAGGTCTGAGTTACAAAATTGACCTACAAGACCCATAACATAAGTAATAGTCATGCACAACAAAGGTTTTTATTTTAAGAGCTGGGTTTTTTATTTTCAATAGACGAAGGCTATTGAAGCACATAAAGTTTATAACATAAACAGATTTGAAAGAGTACAGCTGAAAACTGAATTACAGCTCCGCTGACTAGGGTAGGAAATTAAGAAAGGAGAACCATAAAGTCAGATGGCAATGCAGATCTGCAAGAAAGTTCCCTATACCCTGCTCCATGGCCACCCTGAAGCCAAATGCTGGAGGAGAGGAACTGATAGAAATTCCAGATAGGTGGATGAGAGCAGGGGAGGCTGGGATTCCTCAAAGAAGCCTGGGAAGTTGAAAAACCTCAAGCAGAAGTCACCTTTGCCAGCACAGTGTGGCAGTCAAAGAGAGGAAGATGGCGGCCCCCTGTGTCTCAGCCCCGGAAAAGGCGTGAGGGAGCTGGGGAGCTTCTAAAGATGAAAAACAACCAGAGGGTTTTGAAGGGGGCGGGGGGGGGGGGGGGGGGGGGGGAGGTTGAGGAACCAGGTGGTGGGTAATAGGGAGGGCACGTACTGCATGGAGTACTGGGTGTGATGCCAAAACAGTGAACACTGTTATGCTGTAAATAAACAAATAAACGAATAAAAAAAAAAAATCGTAAAAAAAAAAAAAAAAAAAAAAGATGTTCCCTTGCCCTCTACTTCCCAAGGGAGCAAACGACTGAGAAAGCCAGGGAGCCAGAAGGGGAGCTTCTAAATCAATTTGAGTTTAACTTGCCTGTGTGTGGACCAACAACCAGACACAATGGTGTGACTATATACAGCTGAAGCAACGCTTTAATGAATGGACAATGAACACGGAGGACCAGATGCCCCTCCCCTCCAATTCACTGACAATACCGAGCCCTCCCCTACATGTTCAGATACAGCCCCAGGGAGAATTTACCCCTGGTTGACTAAATTTTAGTGCCTATCATTAGCTGGAATAAAGACTCAATTTAGAAAGTAAGCGGAGGCTTTTTTTTTTTAAGTTATATTTTTCGCACACGTAAGTTTGTGGATAGTGAAAATTATATACTTGCTATACTATATTAACAGGGAAATCATTAATGGCCACATAATAGAGGATATTTTAAAAATCTTAATATCCTGATGAGCCTGGATAGGTTCTCCCTGGTAAGTCACTCTCATGGTTGCACAAGAAATAAGCTTGATAAAATTTAAGTAAGTAGCATCTCAAGGTAATTTTTATCTGATTATTCTTTCTTTTGTAATGATCAGGTCTTTGTTCATATGAAATTATTCTGGTCTAAGCACCAAATATTAAAATTTTTTAAATTTTTTTTTTTAAAGATTGTATTTATTTGACAGAGAGAGAGTAGGCAGAGAGGCAGGCAGAGAGAGAGGAGGAAGCAGGCTCCCTGCTGAGCAGAGAGTCCGATGCGGGGCTCGATCCCAGGATCCTGGGATCATGACCTGAGCCAAAGGCAGAGGCTTTAACCCACTAAGCCACCCAGGTGCCCCCAAATATTAAAAATTTTTTAAAATTTTTAAAAACCCAGAAAGTGGAAAAAATGAGAAGCAATTGAAATCATGGTACTGTCGGGGAAGAAAGAAAGTGAGAGATCCCAATCCGTAACTCAGAATAGCATAAGGCATGAATACCTCCGTAGTGATCTTAAGGACTTGAGAACAGCAAGCACTTGATAAATGTTTTTGAGTAAGGAGCTATGTCTCTAGGGTGTATCCAAAAATCATGTATGATTTTCCTCCTTCTCATTCCTCTCCTTAGTCCATGAAAAGAAAGTAACATTTGAGCCCTTTTAGTTATCACTTCAGACTCTACGTTCTCAACGTTTCTATTTTTAAGCGCGAGCTCATGATTTCATTTATTCATCCATCCACTCGATGACGATGCCCTGACAGCCTGGTAAGTACCAAGCACTGTAGGGTAAGGAGAAGCAACCGTGTTAAACGAAAGTATCTCACTGAATGGTGACATTTGAGGGGACCCCTGAAGGAGGTGAGGAAGTGACTTGGGGAAGAGCATTCCTGGTGGCGGGAACGTGAAAGGTAAATGCCTTGTCGAGGAAGCCCGCCTAGTGTGTTCGTGGAACGGCAAGGAACCCAGTGTGGCCGAGGCAGAGAGAACGTTGGGGAGAGAGTCATAGGAAATGAGGTCACAGAAGTAATGGGAACCAGATTGCAAGGCCTTCAGACCCCTGTGAAGACGTTGGCGTTTCCTCTGGAGGACCGTACGCAGATGGGTGACATGATCTGAATTACATCTTAGCAGGACCACCCTGGTTGCTGCGTTGAGAACAGATCGAAGGGAGCAGTGACAGAGACAGAGCACCAGGACAGCTGCAATCACTCAGGCGAGAGATTCTGGGAGCATGGATGAGACGGATCGGCATGGAGGTAATAAGAAATGATCAGATTCATAATAAAACAAAAGAAATGATCAGATTCTAGATACGTTTTAAAGATAAAACTAATATGGGGCACCTGGGTGGCTCAGTGGGTTAAGCCTCTGCCTTCGGCTCAGGTCATTCCCAGGGTCCTGGGATCAAGCCCCACATTGGTTCTCTGCTCAGCGGGAAGCCTGCTTCCTCCTCTCTCTCTCTCTCTGCCTGCCTCTCCAACAACTTGAGATCTCTGTCTGTCAAATAAAATTTTAAAAAAATTAAAGATAAAACTAATATGATTTATTTATGGATTAAATGTAGGGCAGGATTTTAAAAAAAGAGTCCAAGTTGACTCTGAATTAGAAGAGCTAAAAAGTCTGCCATTCCAGAAGCTAAAAGGAGGAAAACTGAAGAAGAAATCTGTGGGAGGACAAAGATCAGACATTGTTAGGCATCTGAGGGGAAGAGGCAAGTAGGCAGCGGGACAGGTGGGCCCAGGCTAGGGATATAAATGGAGGCAGATGGGTGTATTCATGGATTTAGACCTACGAGGTTAGGTGCGCTGATCAAGAAAGGGAGTGTAGATAGAAAAGAATTTTAAGATCTGAGCCTTAGGGAACTTCAAAGATAAAAGGTCAAGAAGATGAGAAAGAACAAGCAATGTAGCTTCATTTGACATAGGAGTGAAACCAGAAGAGGGAGTAATCCTGGAAATGCCAGAAGGAAACTCATCACTCGGGAAATGACATTGATGTTGGCTGCTGGCTGCCCTTTGAGCATCTTCTACTCCTTAGTGACCTTGGGCTTTCATTGGAATAGTCATAAGAGGTGTGAGGAACCAGCGGTAAAATCTAGGACCTAACTAAGCAGGTAAATCTGATAATAGATTTCTGCATAAAAATGGAGGTCCAGGGGCGCCTGGGTGGCTCAGTGGGTTAAACGTCTGCCTTCAGCTCAGGTCATGGTCTCGGGGTCCTGGGATTGAGCCCCGCATTGGGCTCCCTGCTCAGCGGGGAGCCTACTTCCCCCTCTGCCTCTGCTGCTCCCCCTGCTTTTGCATGTCCCCCTCTTGGTCTCTCTCTCTCTCTCTGACTAATAAAGAAAATCTTCAAAAAAATAAAATAAAAAATAAAAAGTCACAGATAGAGAGTGACGCCAGGTTCCTGATAGAAGCAAATTCCTCTCTAGAGGAATGTTACTTCATCCAGATTCCAAAGAACTTCTGTAGATAAAATTCCACTGAACATGATGCCACATTGAAAAATCATGTAGTACGTGACAAAACAAGGACTCCTGAGCAGAAGTCAGTAGAAATGACAGATGGACCTAGAAAGACTTCAGACAGTCACATGTTTTGAAAATACAGACATTTAATGGCTTACAAATGGTCCATTTTATATTTAAAGAAATAAAAAGGGGCATCAAAATTATGATTAAGAAGATAAAAAGACTTTAAAAACACCCAAGGAGTTTTGGAAAAGCACCAAAAAGAACTTGTAGAAACAAACACAATCATAATTTTAAGACTACAATCAATTAAATAGAAAATTAAATACCTTTGAAAAGCAGATTCAAGATAAAGTTAAAATTATTACCCAGATGCAACGCAGAAGGACAATGAGCTGGAGGGGGGAAGAAATGACACGGGATAGGAGGCCAGAGAACATCTACTATGTATTTAATCAGAGTTCCAGAAAAGTATAAGAGAACAAGAGAGAAGCAAAATTTGGAGGCAAAATGGCTAAAAATGTCCAGATCTGATGGACACGATTCAGATTTAGGAATTAAAATGAATTCTAAGTAGGAAAAATAAAAAGAAATCTGCTCCTAACCATTATAGTGACGCCACAGAATAAATAACAAGGCAAAGGACAAGATCTTAGAAGAAGCCAGAGAGAGAAAAGAATGTGTACATTAAAAGGAACGGGTATTACACAGACAGGATACAACAGAAGCCAGAAAAGAGCAGATTAGTGCCTGCTAGTGCTAAGAAAGAAAGAAAGAAAGAAAGAAAAAGTCTCCCAGCCCTAGAGTTATATAGCCTATGTAAATTATATTGAGACCAAAGCCAAAATAAAGACATTTTTGGACAAGCCCCCCAAAAATGAGAAATTTCACCATCAAGTCCTTATTAAAGGAAATAAATCAATACACTGCAGAACGTCCAACAGAATAAGGAAAATCTCAGAACAAAGGTGAGACAGAAAGTCATGCTAAGCAAAGAAACCAGTCAACATTTAACAAAATTGAAACATTTCATACTGTATGAAACAAAGATTCATACAAAGATTCAAGTATTGGGTTGCCTGGCTGACTCACGTCAGTAGATCATGGGACTCTTGATCTTGGGCTTGTGGGTTTGAGGCCCAGACTGGGCACAAAGACTACTTAAAAATAAACTCTTTGAAATAAATAAATAAATTGACTAACTCTCATAAGATTAACCAAAAGAAAAGAGAGAACATATAACAAAACAGTAGGAATGAATGTAGGAACATAACTACATGTACTACAAAGGTCTAAGAAGATATGAACAACAAGAAGCCAATAAGTTCAAATTTGATGGACTGGAGAAATTCACAGAAAGAAATGTAACTTATGAAAACTAACTTGGAAAATCAATTAGTTCTCTGACCACGAATAGAATCAAAATCTTCTCACAAAGACTTGCTTTTATGGCAAGTTTGGCAAACTTTTAAAGAACTTATTCCAACCTGATCCAAACTGTCAGAAAAGAGAAAAAAGTAGGAACACCATATAGTTCAGTTTATGATGCTTGACACCAGTACCAGAAAAGAAACTTACAAAAAAGTAATATTATGGGCAAATCTCAAATATGAAAATAGGCACACAATCTAAGCAAGATATTAGCAAAACAAATGTAATTATGTATTTAAAAGGCCAAATTAAGTTTAGCCCTGGAATGCGAAATCGGTTTATTATTGGAAAATTGATAAGTTTAATTCACTACTTGAAAATATTAAAAGAAAAAACCACTTGATTTTCTCAATATTTGTAGCGGGAAAGAACATTTTTAAAAATCAGCAAATGAAAAAGCAACAGGATCATCCTTAAGCTCATAGAATTTAAATAAATTAACATAAATATTTTGTAGAGAAACACTAAAAGCATTGGCTCTAAAATCAGAAAAAAAAGGACACAGATGACCTCTTCTATTCCCCCTTGTACTGGAAGGTCCAACCAGGACAGTAAAAACATAAACAAGAAAAGTTTCAAGAGAAATATGGATTAGGAAAAAAATCACCCCAGAGAATCCATGTATAAATTATCGGCATGAAGGTTTAACGAAGTTGCTGAGTACAACACAACTTAAAAAGTGCATTACATTTTTATATACTGGCAGCAAACAATTAGGATATGTAACTTTAAAACAGTATTTACCATAGCAAAATGGTGGGGGCTGGGGGGGCAGTAAATAGTGAGCGAGGAACTGAAGGTCTCAAAGAGTCAAGAGTCAAGAGTCAAGTTTGTGGTAATTTGATGTGGGCAGCCCCGGGAAGTTAATGCACCCTCTTTGGCCTCGGAATCAACCACCCGGAAGGGGGTCTGGGCTCTGTTCAGAATTCAGGGTGGGACTGTCACCTGGTAGCTGTCGGGGCCAGCGAACCCAGCACTTGGATCCAGCTGGTTCTCATCCACCATTCGCGACTCTGGCCTTGGCACAGTGGCTTCCCGGCGCCGCTCACTTGTTAGGGGGAAGTAATGGGCATTACCAAGAGCCTTGTTGGGCACAGGGAGACAAAGAGGGGCAGGGAGGGGGCCCCCTGCGCCCGTTCTCATCCAGGCTCTTGCCATTCTGCACTGCACGCTGGGAGGTCCGCCATGTGCCCCTCTGGGCGCCATTGGTCCACGTGCGTCGGATTTTCTTGGGAAATAAGTTGGCCAGTGGACCCTTAGAGAGAGAGAGAGACAACTGGCTTCAGAGAGAAAGGGATCACGGACTTCATCCTAATGATCAAAGGCTGTGGTCCAAGAGGATGGTTGGATTTAAGACCTGAGAGTTGAAGCCACTCCAGGTGCTGAGGAGAGCTTGGGTGTGTCATCAAGAAAGCTGGTGGCTGGAACCTGAGGCACCAGCAAGCTAATCATTTCCTTGTAGGACCCAGAGGACTTGTCAGGAGATGTTTTGCATGTTTTGATCTAGCCCGATAAATATAGCAAGATACCTTGCCTCCCATTTTACTATAACAAATAAAAACATGTCTGATTTAATTTATTAGATTACAGTGTGGCTCAGGAGCGGGGCAGGTGGGGAAAGCTTAACCACCACTTCCCACAGGCAACTCCTAGACATAACCACTGAGGTAACATCCGTGAGGGGGGAAGGGGGGACACGAAACATTTCCTTCCCAGTCCCACATTTTTTTTTACAACAAATCAATGTATCAGCTACAAACTTGCACGTGCGTACATTTTGACGAAACGTTGTGGGTCAGACTATACGAAATTGCCATTTTTGTGGTCAGACGAGTCAATGTCAGCAATTTCATGAGAGGGAATCCAGTCTTGTTCTGGGTTTGCCAAATGCCAAATCACAGACCGAGCTGAAAAGTTTGGATTTAAAGATAAAGTGGATGGAATGTTCCAGACTACTTCAGGCTTTTACAGAGAAAACAAAAACAAGCACAGCTCTCTAAGTGCCAATTATATTTTGCTATTATTGCCGAGATGATTCTATTAACTATGTTAAGAAGCTATAAAGTAAAATATTTTGCAGGTTACTTCTTTAGTCAACTGAGGTAGATATTATCTCTTGACTAACGAGCGAGGGTTCATTTGATTATAAAATGCAGTAGGATATTAGTGTGATTTAAGTGCCCATCATATCTAACTGGCATAGACTCTAATTCCAATGTTGTTATGTAGGCCTTGCTTCTCTATTAAAATTGAAAGTGTTAATTTGCCAGTAATCACTCCACTTTCTCCTACCGCCTCACTCAAAGGACAGGCCCTTACTGCATGGGTAAAATGTAGTAATGCATTTAGTGCTAGGCCATGATTTTAGATCTCCAGCTGTTTTACTGGTTGTGTAACTAAAAATAAGATAATGTTATGCTGGGTAACCACGGCTTTTGTAGGCATTCACATTTTACAAATCACTGCACAGTATGCAAATCGTTATATTTTTTTAAATGCTTAGATCCCAGCTTAGGAGTGGAACACTTCCATTATTAAAGGAGAGACAAGTCTAGTCCTCCAGACTGTGAAGTGGATTGAATCCCGGACAGAGAAGCCACCGGGCTGCATTTATGCCGTCCAAGTAATTCCTTGCTAATCTCCGTCCCCACGGCTCTGCTGGGAACAAGCATTCTTCACCATCAGTGATGTAGAGCAGAATCTCGAAAGGTTGGCAAGTTATTTTTGTTTTTAAACTTTTATGTGATCCGTAAACCTACTACTGATTCAGATAATGCAAACCAGAGAACGGCGTACGGAGCAAGAACAGAGAGGAGAAATCGTATGCCTCTCTAAACAGGCTTGTATTAAAAACAAAGGGTCAGAGGAAAGAACTTTGCAGGGTCACATCAGGCAAATGCACAAAAGCCCTGTGATATTTATACTTCTGTGATCTAATCAGGAGCCTAAAGCATGCTGTCTTTGAGTGAATATTTGTTTTGCATGAAAGCACTGATAAATAAGGGGAACTATTCTGAGCAGCATTTTTATAATAGCAACTTCTTCCAGAAATACCAGTCGTTCAACACAAATGCTCCCAGCGCGTACTGCTCCACGTAGGCACAAATACTGGTGAGGACTCAGTGAGACGTTTTGCAAAGTGCTTGGAATTGCGTTCAAGGTTCTCTGATGATCTATAATTTCCCCCCAAACACCGCCTCCCAGGGGGATGCCAGATTTGTGCACAGGTGCTCCTGGCTCTTATAAAAATGGCTGCAGGGGAGACCGGCCCCTGGGAGACGGTCCGTCAAGATCAGCCAAATATAAAACAAAACGTCTATCATTAGAAGCGCACAAACGTCCGGGCAATAGGAACTGGTTTTTAGATCCAGATCTTAAGTAACTCACTTGTAATGACCAAATGAGTAGTAGGGAGACTGCCTGGAGGGCGGATATGAAAAAATATACTGAGGTCTACAGTCTCTATTCAAACACTAATGGGAGCTGAAGAAGGAGGAAAGGGACATGGGAGTGTGGATTTGAAAAGTGAACCTTGATGAATAGGAAATGTAAGGGACATGGGAGTGTGGATTTGAAAAGTGAACCTTGATGAATAGGAAATATAATTAAAAGCACCACCTGTGAGTTGGTTTTTTTGTAGGGGGAGAGAGTGTGTGTGTGCAGCAGGGTGGGAGGGGGTCAGAGGGAAGGAGAGAGAGAGAGAGAGAGAGAGAATCTTAAGCAAGTTCCACATCCAGGACAGAGCCCAATGTGGGGCTCGATCTCATGACCCTAAGATCAGGACCTGAGTCAAAATCAAGAGCTGGATGCTTAACTGAACCACCCAGGTGCCCCTCCATCAGCAGATTTTAAGACTGGATTTCTGTATGGGGCTGCCAGAAGAAGGCTATAATTACTGATTCTGTGAGGGGAAGAATGAAGCTTCAAAGAAGACCAATCAAAAAATTGAGAGTTCCAGGGAACTCAGAGAATAACAGTGCCTAAAACTCATTTTTCCTTCCCTAACGACTGTAAAGGCTGGAACCCTTCTCTTCTCATGCCTCCACCTTTCCCTCTTTCCCACGCAATGTCCGGTACTCTGAGTGGCCCCAGAGTGGGTCTTTCACTGAGGCAGGAGCGGACAGGCCCGTGTCAGGCTACTGTGTATGTCCTGCTGGATTGGGGTCAGGATCTTCAGAGCTGGAGGGTACCTTGAATCCACCAGATCCAAACCTCTGACTTCACACAGCGACCTGTGACATAGAGATGTTAGATGACTTGCCTAAGGCCATAAAGCGAAACTGAGCCGAGGCTTTTGGGGGCTAAGAGCTGTATCCAAGCTGCCCCACCAGGCCGTCTGTATCTTCTATTCTTACCACTCCTAAAAGACAACTAAGAATGAATGCAACTCATTCTTTAAAATGACACGTCTCCTCACAATGGACAAAAAGGACAGAAGAAACAATGATGTCAGCCATGCTTTGGCTCGGGAGGCAAGCACAGTCCCTTCTGTTTGACTCACTGGATCCCTGAGTCACACCTCTCTTTTCTAGCTGACTCCAACTTCATCTGAAGGGCGCGGTGACTACTCCCAGCCCACTACTGAGTTTTAGCCTTCTTTTTCCCGCTAGAGAAAGTTAAGGACCCAAGGGATTTCATTTGGGATTGGGTTGTTCTTCCAAACGTTTATGAAACTTACACCTTGGGGTAAATTGACAATATTTTACTACGCATAGGAAGTTAGTTTTTGATTTTGTTTTTGATTTTCCATGTTCTAAGGAGGCCCTACGGCCTTTGCAAGCATGTTTTCCAATAATGCCAAGTTCTTAAGATTACTTTCTAAACTCCAGGTAATTCTGTACTATGTAATTTTGCCCCTAATGTCTTCATATTTAAGAACAAGACTTCTGGGGTACCTGGGTGGCTCAGTGGGTTAAACCTCTGCCTTTTTCTCAAGTTATGGTCTCAGGATCCTGGGATCAAGCCCCGCATGGGGCTCACTGCTCGGTGGGGAGCCTGCTTCCTCCTCTCTCTCTCTCTGCCTGCCTCCCTGCCTACTTGTGATCTCTCTCTCTGTCAAATAAATAAACAAAATATTAAAAAAATAAATGAACATGACTTTTACCTTATAAGAATGATACAACAGATGTGATATATAAAGTCACCAGGTGTGTTGACGCAATGTCTTCACATCTCTACCAGGCCCTAGATTTGGCCCCTCACTAATGACCAGTCCACTTCCTGGGATCCAATGTTCTCAAATCAACACTGTTCATTTCCTGTTGTTTCCTGGCTCACTGAAAGCATGTCACGTCTGCTCTGTCCACACCCCAGTTTCCTGGCTTTTCCATGTCTCTGTCTAATAACAACATATTAATTTTTTTTATTTATGGCAGTTCTATTGCTGGAAAATATCGCACAGAGTAGATAACTTAGTGAGGAAGGCACGAAGCACCTTCTTTTCTCCAGCATGGTGACAATTACAATTCTCTCCAGCTGCCTACAATCCAGTTCTCTCTGGAAGACTCCCAGATGCTAGGACGCCCCTCCTCTTCTCCTTCCTCAACTCTGCCAGGCATTCTGGAAACAAGAAATGGCCAGAATGACTTCTCTTTCCTCTTCCATTCCCCGCCCCCACCCCAAACTTCTCTTCCTCCAAATGAGGGGTGGGGGAGGCTTTGACAAGGAAAGTCTTCAATAAACAAATAAAGCAGGGTTTTTTTTCTTAATTTCAAGTCATTAAGAAGTGGATATCGCATTCCAAAGGTAAATGAGAATTAGGATTCCACCCCCACACACACACTCTCCCGAAAGCCATTAGTAGTTGCAAATCGATTAGGCTAAATTGTCTCATCACATTTTCTGCACCACAATATAGGAAATGTGAATTTGTAGGGGTAGAAAGCGAGGACAGATATGCTATGGGCAAGAATTCAGGGCTCCTTGGGTGGCGGGATTTTTCTGCCGGAAAAGGAACAGTTTGGTGGGATTCTCAAAAGGGGTGACCAAACATAGGGTTTTGCATCAAAGCTTTTTATGTGTGTAACAACTCCCTTTTGCCAATTGCATAACGTGTTAGCTGCTACTGTTTCTTGATGACTTCTTTAGCTAGCGTCTCCCATTTCCTATGTTAGAAACAGACAAATACATAAATGAAGTTGTGTTCAAACCCTTTTGTGGTTGTGTTGTGTTGGTGTCTGCTTTCTCTAAAGATACTATGGAAAAGCAGTTCATTAACAGTGTTTTGTATAGCTATAGAGAAACTCTAGTCTCCAGACTTTGGCTCTTAAACACATTTCTACTGCTTCAACTTTTTTTTTTTTAAGATTTTATTTATTTATTTGTCAGAGAGAGAGGAGAGCCCGGGGGAGCAGCAGACAGAGGGAGATGAAGGCTCCCCACTGAGCAGGGAGCCCAATGTTGGGCTTGATCCCAGGACACTGGGATCACGACCTGAGCTGAAGGCAGACATTTAACTGACTGAGCCACCCAGGCATCCCTGTTTTTACATTTTAATATCTCGTTATTATTTATACAAATATTCCTTATATTGGAAATGCGACTCATTTTTTGCTGCCTCCATAAGAAACTAATGTGTTCTCTTGCTTCTGCTTCAGAAACAAGGAAAAAAGAGACTAGGCAAGCAGGATTAATATTCTTTCTGAATCCTGTTTCACAGCTTCCTAAGAGACAGCACAGCCTGGAAAGAACATGGGCTTCTCTGTTTTGGAAGCAGGAGTACCTGGGTCCCAGCCCAGTCTTGCCCAGGCTTTTGCTGGCTGTGTGACCTGGGGCAAGTTAGTTAATTCCTCTGAGCCTCCAGTATTGCCTCAGTGTATCCACTTTTTTAAAGTCAATGGGATTATTTGTGGAAAATAATTAGCATAATATGAACAGACGACAGTCATTATTATCATTAGGTCCATAAGAAGAAAGGAGACAGATCTTCTACTCACAGCTGGTTTAGTCATTCTGCTGGAATTGGCTGGCTTTCCACGCTGTGTGGCATTGAAGCTGGAGTCCCAACTACTTTTAGTGAAAACACTGAGAGAGATGATCTTGACCCCATTCAAAGGCACGTCTCAACATCCAAAAAATAAACAATCCAGGAGCACCTCGGTGGCTCAGTTGGAGGAACATACAACTCTGGATCTCAAAGGTGCGAGTTCAAGCCCCAGGTGGGATGTAGACATTACTTAAATAAAACTTTTTAAAAAAGAAAAGAATGTTTAAAAAACAAAAAAAATCCAATTAAAAAATAGGCAGAGGTCTGAATAGACATTGTTCCAAAGAAGACAGAGATGGCCAACAGACACATGAAAAAATGTTCAACATTACTGATCATCGGGAAAATACAAATCAAAACCACCATGAGATATCTATCACCTCACACCTGTCAAAATGGCTAAAATCAAAATGACAAATAACAAGTGTTGGCAAGAAGGTGGAGAAGATGGAATCCTAGTCACTGTTGCTGGAAATGCAAACTGGTGCAGTGGCTGTGGGAAACAGTATGGAGACTCCTCAAAAAGTTAAAAGTAGAGGACACCTGGGTGGCTCAGATGGTTAAGTGTCTGCCTTCAGCTCAGGTCATGATCCCAGAGTCCTGGGATCGAGCCCTGCATCAGACTCCCTGCTCCGCAGGGAGCCTGCTTCTCCCTCCCCCTCTGCTATTCTCCCTGCCTGTGCACTCTCTCTCTTTCTGTCAAATAAATAAATAAAACCCTTTTTTAAGAAGTTAAAAATAGAATTACCATATGATCTAATAATTCCACCACTCGATATTTACCAAAAGAAAATAAAAATATGAGTCCAAAATATATATGCACCTGTAGACATACCGAAACATTATTTACAAAGGCCAAGATAGGGAAGCAACCCAAGTGTCCACCGATAAATGAATGCATAAAGATGTGATCTGTATATTACACAGCCATGAAAAAGGATGACATCTTGCCATTTGCAACAACATGGATGGATCTAGAGCGTATTACATTAAGTGAAACAAGTCAGACTGAGAAAGGCAAATGCCATATGATTTCATTCATTTGTGGAATCTAAAAAACAAAACAAATGAACAAACAGAAAATTAGTTTGTTCTCCATAAATACGGAGAACAAACTAGTGGTTGCCAGAGGGAAGGGGAGTGGGCAAAATGGATGAAGGAGAGTAGGAGATACAGACTTCCAGTTACAGAATGAATAAGTCACAGGGATGAAAGCACAGCATAGGGAATACAGTCGATGAGACCGGGATCACATTGTATGTTGACAGAAGGAAACTATACTTGCCATGAACATGGCACAATGTATCTATACATTCTCTAGAAGCAGAATCACTACGTTGACACCTGAAACTAATGTAACATTGTGTGTCAACTATACTCAAATTTAAGTTATTGTTTAAAAACAATAAGATACCCCCATCATCCTCTATTAAAGTAGAAAAATAGCAACACATCTAGAATACAATAGCTTATTTATACAGTAGGATAAAGCATGTTGCTTCTGTAATGGGCACTGTTGATATTTTTCAAAGCATCCTTTCTACCTCATCCCAATTTCAGTCCTGAAAATTGGGTGTCACCCTACCCCGTTGCCAGGGTGGATCCTGGTCACTCTGGGTCAGTCAGTTGAATTATTGGTTCAGGTGTGAGTGTGGAACCCAAGCTCAGTTATTCATAGAGCTTTGTCCTGAATTTTGTTTAGTGGCAGGAGGAAGAGGAATTCACTCATCCTTTGGGAAGGTGGGGGTTGTCTACAGAAAACCAGGAGCTGCTAGAGTCCTTCCATCCTCTGGGAGAATCCCCACTGAGAACGAAGCCAACCACCAGAGAAGGGAAAAGCCGAAGTAATCTCAGAGAAATGAAGCCGGGGAGCTGATCAAAGCACTCCTGAAACTTACCAGAACATCGGACTTTTCAATTTCTTCAATCAAGAAATGCTCTAAGGGGCGCCTGGTTGGCTCGGTTAGGCGACTACCTTCAGCTTAGGTCATGATCCCAGAGTCCTGGGATCAATCCCACATCAGGCTCCCAGCTCCATGGGGAGTCAGCTTCTCTCTCTGAGCTTCTCCCTTCTCATGCTCTCTCTTCACTCTCTCTCTCACTCTCAAATAAATAAATAAAATCTTTAAAAAAAATAATAAACGAAATGCCCTTAAGCCCATTTAGAATTGGGTTATAAGACATATGTGACCTAACTTACCATAACTGTGAAGGCTTTATGAAGATTCACTATTACACCAACATCCTCTATCAGGGGTTGATGTATAGAACCCCAGTATAGATGTTCCTCTCTCTCTCTCTCTCTCTTTTAATTTATTTGACAGAGAGAGAGAATGCACAAACAAGCAGAGCAGCAGAGGGAGAGGAAGAAACAGGGTCCTGCCAAGCAGGGATCCTGATGTGTGGCTTGATCCCAGGACCCCAACATCACGGGCTGAGCCAAAGGCAGTCGCTTAACCAACTGAGCCACCCAGGTGGCCCCCCACCACCACCAGTATAGGTGTTTCTGAGGCTCCTGAAAAACCAATCTTAAAGACAGCACGTTACCATTGTCTTTTAAGCCTGAATCTACATAGCAAATTTACCCTTTGAATGGGACGTCAGAGAGGAGCAATGCTCACTTCTAGAGACTCTACATGCTATCATTTCTCAAACTATGAGACCTATAAACCAGCATAATTTCCTTTTTTCCCCAACCATCTAGAAGAGCAAAGATAGGATAATGTTGGCAGGTTTGGTGAAGAGAACTGTGGGGACCTTGGCGATGTGTGGAAATAGGAAGACTGGGAAGCCAAGAACACCAGCAGGGTCTCTGACACCAGCGGGCATCAGGGAGCAGCACGGGTCCTGGTTGTGCTTGAGAGGACAGAAGGCAGAGATGGCGAATGACTGCACTCAAAGTTGTAAAACAGCACGGAAGGGCCAGGCATGGAGTAGACCCTGAATAAATAGCAGTCCTCTCCTGGGGCAGCATTTCCAAAAACAGCAAGAGAATTACCCACCTCAGATCTCCCTGAGGAATCCAGGAGAGTGACTGAGAAGGCAGATTCCTGGAACTCAGTCTCAGCCTATTGAATCTGATTTAGGGTGGCCTTGGGAAATCTCTACATCTAATGAATGCCTCAACCGCCTCTCAGGTGTTCCCAATTTCCTGAACTTACCTGCCCATAAGACTGACCCAGAGTCCTTTGAAATAGACCACAGAGTGCCCCATCCCAGAACTCCAGAATCCGAATCTCTAGGGGAAGGGTCTAGGAATATTCATATTTGACAAGCATCCCAAGGATTTCTTATGACAGAGGTCATTTAAGAAAAGCTTCCCTAGAGGATACTAGCAATCCATTGGCAGTGGAGACGGGGCTCTTCTATCCCAGATCCACTGAGCAATAGAGAAGTCCCAGGGGATCACGTGACACGGAAGCTACAGCAAGGTCTTCATATCCAAGGTCCCTTAAGATGGTGACTATCCAGAAACTTCCCACCACGCCCAGGTACCATCCCAGGACCGTGACAGTGCCCAGCATCAGAGCCAGCTGCTCAAAGCTGGCAAACCCAAGCCAGGTCATAGGAGACCCTTGTCTGCAATGACACACAGGTCCCCATTTCCTCTTGCCCCTCATCATGGGGTCTCAAGCCTGGCCACTTTAAGTCACCTGGGGATCTTTCAATAAAGTCGATGCAGGACTCCAGTTCAAACTAATTACATCAGAATGGCACGGGCTGGGGTGATTGGGGCTCCTTTCCCCATCCAGCTGATCTCCTGTGCAGGTTGGGAAACACTGCAGAGCTGTTGCATGTCTCTCTCTCCCTCTCTCTCTCTCTCTCTAATCTTCTCTGTCAACTGCCCTGCCTCAGCATTTTTACTTAAAAAGGATCTCTTTAACTGTTGTTGCACATGGGTGTGGGAATACATTAAAATGGCTTAATTGACTCATTAATTCAGCCAAACAACCAGTGAATTCATTTTTAAAATATCCAAAATATAGGTGAGTAGGCTTTTTTTTTTAATCCTTCCTCAACGATGGAATATAAGCCATAAGGATTTCTAGCTCCAGAATTATGCATGTGCTTACCTCTTTAGTAGTCAGTATGTAGTACTCAGTATCTATCACTCCCAGAGGGTGGAAAAACAAATCTAAGGGGTTGACCTTGGCCTCTCACCTGACCGAAGTCTTCACCCTTCACAGACTTTGGCCGCATACATGCCCAGCCACGCTTGCCCAGGAAGTGCTCCAGGCACTGTGGACCATACAAGAGGGCAGTGCACTAGAGAGGATTGGGAATCACCTTTCCCTCCCCACAAGAAAATAGCCTTTTTAATTGGAAACAGTACAAAGAACCCTAAAGGCCAACGTTTTACATCTCCATGTGCATCATTAGGAGTAAAACTCTCATTCAGTAACTTTGAGATTACACTGAACAAAAATCCAGTGTTTCCAAAAGCATTTATAAGAGACCCTTCATTATGGACACACTCAACGTGAGCCCTGCTCTCACCAAAGTGGCTACTCAGCCCCAGCACACAGCGGTCAGAGTCTTAAAGGGTCAGTGAGCAAGTGGAAGAGTTTGGTGGGAGGAAATTAATAAAACCACTCATCTACAGTGGGGGGGTAAAAAACAAGTTCTTAGGAAGTAGAGCAGAAAACTCTTTAGATGACCATGTACTTTACAAATTGTTTATAAGCATGAGTCGCCATGTGGTGGAAAGAATGTTGGTATTTAGAGACTGGGATCCCTAGACTCTGTGCCAGCTGTAGCTTGTACTGTCTCTGTCACCTCGGGCAAGTCTCTGAGTCCTTCTGAATCTCGGGGTCCTCATCTGAAAAAGGAGGATGGTTGTACCCAACTCACTGGGTTGTAATGCAGCTCACAGGAAATAACATGTAAGAGTCCTTTGAAAATCACCTTTGTGGTACAAACGTAGGATGTTATGATTCTGTGGCATAACAGCTCAGCTTAAAAGAGGACAAGTCTCGAGTACAGTAGGGCATCTAGAAATGGTATAGCTATACTCCATGTTGTGAAAAGTTTCAGCTGAGAACTTTAAGCAGTTAGGCACTCCAGAGTAAATTGAAGGACATGGTGAACTTGGAGAAGGTTCAGAAAAGAGCCACAGAGATGATTAAAGAGATGGAAAATCAAAACCATGCTCAGGAGAGGTTAAAAGAACCAAGTTCATTCTGCTTAGAGAAGACAAGTCTACAGGGTAATTTAATAATTGTTTACAAGCATAAGCAACCTGGTGTCCAGCTGTTCTTTCCAACGGACACAGAAGAAAGTATTGGAGACCCTCTGGCAGCTCTGGCAGATTTGACATGTGAGGTTTAAAATGATTGTGCGTGACTCTGATGGCTCATGACATATAATAATTGATAATTTTTCAAAGGCATAAATTTTCTAACCGAGGTGTGTGAGTGAAACCCATTAGTTCACCAGCGAATGAGTCTTTCTAGCCACACGACATAAAGATTGCAATGGGACTGTGTTGTTCTCCAATTCTCTTCCACATTGTAATTCTCAAAACTAGCAGTAATAATAGCTACCTTTGAGTGTTTACTGTGTACACAGCGGTTTATGCTGAGTTTTATGGGATGTATTCCATTTAATGGGTAGATAAGTTAAGAAATCTGCTTGAGGTCACCCAGGTAGTAAATTAAAAAGACAAGATTTTAGCTAGGTCTAAGCCAGGACTCAGATTCATAGTCACTGTAGCAAATTGCATTGGAGATAAATGGTCCTAAAATAGTCACCATCCAGTGCTGATGAGAGCAATAAAGGCAAAATGAAGAAGTCAAATAAAGTGATGATTGTTACCAGAAACCAAACGTTTCACAATGTTTCTGTTAAAAACTCAGTCAAGGAACTCACACACACAAAGAAAAAAGGGATATGAAATATAATGACATATACCTAAAATGTGGGGAGGAGAGGGTTAAAGAATGGGTTCAAGCTTTAACCACTATCAGCCCAATATAGACTGCTACCTTCAGGAGGGGTTGTATATAAACCTAATAGTACCAATATACCAAAAAAACACTAATAAGGGCACGTGGGTGGCTGAGTCTGTTAAGTGTCTGCCTTTAGCTCACGCCATGATCTTGGGGGTCTTGGGATTAAGCCCATGTCGGGCTCCCTGCTCAGTGGCAAATCTGCTTCTCCTTCTCCATCTGCCCCTCCCCTCCCCACTCATGATCTCTCTCTCTCTTATTTATTAAAATAAATAAATTAAAAATTCTAATTTAAAACGTAAAAACACTAATAAATATGCAAAGAATAAAGAGAAAGAAATCCAAACATATCACTAAGGAAAATTAGTGAAACGTGAAAGAAAGACAAGAAAGGATCAGAGAAAATCTTCAGAAACAACCAGAAATCCAAAGTTGCATTGAGTGTGGATTTGGTTGACATTTATGACACAGAGACCAGCTGCGACTTTGACTGCATTCATGATTGCATTAGCATATTTGGAGATTCTCTACATCTATGGTCTTTATCCAGCCTTCCAAGACCAATCCAAGTTGGACTCCGACCTTTCCTGCCAACACTTGTCTAAGGAACCTTCCCTTTCCTGCAGCAGCCTGTGCTTGCTGTCCGCACAACAAAATTATGGTGGACTTTTTTTTTTTCTCACAACAAAATTAAATCAACATCACATACAATCCTGCTTTTTGTCTGTTTCACATCTTCCCATATTCTCATCATTTTCTCATTGTCTGATTACAGCACATGTGCTTTCTAGGTACATTCTCCAGTTCTTTTTCACAGTCTCAAGTGTTCACTTGAGTGTTGTTGGTCTGTGAGCTGGTACTAAGAGCCAAGAGAATCTGTACTAGTTTGAGCTGTTACCCATTGGGACTGGGTGTAAATTCACTGGAAGTGAAATTAGTAATCTGACCCAAGAGAAAGTCAAGTCTGAGACCAGAAGCTCAGTATCCAGATTCAATCATTGAGAAGCCATAATCAGGAAATGAGGCAAGAAGCCAGAAGCTAAGGAGAGGAAGAATGGAGGTCGGCTAAAAAGAGCAGTAAGATTTGCTGCAGAGACCTCAACACACCAACGATAACAAGACTCACTCTTATTGGGACACATGGCATGGAGGAATTTTGCCAATTGAAAATACAGGATTGGGTCAGACTTACGTTCTTGTTATGTTCTATTTGTCTGAAAGGGAATATGATGACGTAAGCCATCTCAATGCAATGTAGTCTTCTACAACAGTGCTAAACATAAGTGTATGCTATGGGATCCCAGAGAAAGAGCCATCAGAGGGGTTTTGGGGGAGATGAGGCAGCTTAGATTCAGGTGTTCTTTTTATTTTTATTTATTTATTTATTTTGTGAGCAAGAATGAGAGCTCACACACACACATGACTGAGGGGGCACAGAGGAAGAGAGAGAATTTTAAACAGACTCCATGCCCAGCATGGAGCTCAACGCAAGACTCCATGTAAGGTTGGAGCTCACAACCCTGAGATCATGATCCAAGCCTAAATCAAGAGTCAGATACTAAATTGACTGAGCCACCCAGGTTCCCCTTAGACTCAGTTATAAAGGAAAGCCTAGGGCACCTGGGTGGTTCAGTTGGTTAAGCATCTGCCTTCAGCTCAGGTCATGATCTCAGGGTCCTTGTATTGAGTCCCACATAGGGCTCTCTGCTCTGTGGGGTGTCTGCTTCACCCTCTCACTCTTCCTCCCGCTTTCTCTCAAATAAATAAATAAATAAAATCTTTTAAAAAATAAATAAGTAGGGGCACTTGGGTGACTCAATGTGTTAAAGCCTCTGCCTTCAGCTCAGGTCATGATCCTAGGGTCCTGGGATCAAGCCCTGCATCGGGCTCTCTGCTCAGCGGGGAGCCTGCTTGCCTTCCTCTCTCTCTCTGCCTGCCTCTCTGCCTACTTGTGATCCCTGTCAAATAAATAAATAAAATCTTAAAAAAAAAAGAAATAAGTAATAAAGAAAAGCTAAGGGAGAAACAGGAGAAAAGGTATTCTAGGAAGAGGAACAGTATATGCAAAGATCACTACCATTGGTTCTAAAGAAGTTCAAAAAGGTCAGTATGATAGAAGTTTTGGAAGAAATAAACTTTGAAATATGGTAGAGATTTAGAACATGTGAGCTAAAAACCCAAGCAGAAAGACAGAGGCAGGAATAAGTGAAGCTTGATCAACCAACATCCAAAATCAGACTGGCATCAGGAGAAGATTCTGAGTGTTAAAATGGGAAGCCTAAGGGGCTTCTGGGTGTGGCTCTGTCAGTCAAGTGGCTGCCTTCAGCCCAGGTCCTGGGATCTGAGTCCCCTGCCAGGTTCCCTGCTCAGCAGGGACCCTGCTTCTCCCCCTCCCTCTCTCCCTACCTGTGCTCTCTCTCTCTCTGTCAGATAAATAAATAAAATCTTAAAAAAAAAAAAAATGGGAAGCCTGATTTCAAGCAAGAAGGAGCCACTGAATGAAAGAATCTCGTAGCCTGTAGGAAAATTACCAAGTGAGCATACACATTGTGCACATGCTGTCAGCAAAAAGGCCAACTAACAAGTCAGTCACCCAGTCACTGGCCAGAGCAGGGATTGAGGAAAAGGAAAAAAAAAAAAAAAAAAAAAAAAAAATTCAAAGGCAATTTGCCAAAACAACAACAGGACCTGAAAAGAGTTTGCAAAAAGAAAATAAAATCTTTAAAAAAAAAAAAAAAAAGGCATGCCTGGATGGCTCAGTTGGTTGGGTGTCTGCCTTCAGCTCAGGTCATGATCTTGGGTCCTGGGATCAAGTCCCGCATCGGGCTCTCTGCTCATCAGGGAGTCTGCTTCTCTTTCTGTCTGCCACTCCCCCAGCTTGTGCTCTATCGCTCGCTCCCACTCTCTGGCAAATAAATAAATAAATAAAATATATTTTTTTAAAGTTTGCAAAAAGTAAGAGTAAAGAAGTCAACAAAACCAGGCATGCTCACTGATCTCCTAGGAGAATGAAACACAATTGCTCTGGAGGGGAGAACAGCACACGGGGTCCCAATACTTTCTGAATGGCGGGGATGAGAGATCTGAGGAGGAAATTACAGGTCTTCCCCGACCTAGAATTCCAGGGCAGGTTGCCCCAGACGATCAGTGATGAGTCCCATGGCCTCCAGGGTCATCTGCCCTCTTGGTCGGCTGCTTATAATATCATTAGAAAGGATACCATCGTTACATTATCTAATTATTAGAAATGCAAGAGGCAGAAGAGGTTAGTGCTAGAACCCACATTTTGAAACCACAGACCCGGGTTCAAATACTAGTCTTGGAAGCATTAGCCATGTGACTTGATCATGTGTCAGTCTCCTTCTGGTAAAACAGAGACAAGACTGCCACATGGGGCTGCTGTGAAGACAAGCCAACATGAGGAGTTTCAGACAACTAACACTGGCCCTGTCTGCACCTGGATGGGGATTCTGGGCAAGACCAAGGCCAAGCAACGAGACCAGAAACACCACACCAGTGAGGACGTGCGATCCAAGCAGGTAGCCAGAGTCTTCCTTAGACCTCACGGGAAGCTCATATGTGTTGAGTCTTCCGGGCACAAGCAAAGTTTTCTGCGGGACTAATATTTGATAAGGGTAATCTGCAAACAGCAGGGAAGTTCTACAAGAAACCAAATGGGGGACACGGAGAGTGTTTCAGAGAAATCTTACAGGCCACAATTAGGCTGAGTGGATTTTATTTGCTTTTCCTGGCAGAAAATAACTTTAAAATCAAAGTGTGACAGACACATGGAAATATCTATTTTATAGATGAGTTCAGATATGATTAGGATTCCTCATTTAGAGCACATCTACTTTGTGTCCTCATAATGAAAACAGTATTTGCCTTACTTTGAACGAATTTCTTCAAATATCAATGTGTCATGAAGTCACTCTTGACCCTTGAAAGGAGACTTTAAGAGCACATGTCCTATCAATGACATGAAAATCCGGGCAAAGGGCCCAAGCAAATCCCCACTGCTATTACTGACACCTCTCATTTATCCACTTAGGGATTATCTACCACAAGATTTCTTCAAAGTCCTGTCCCAAACTTCTGGGCTATTCCCTGCCACCATGAGTTTATGTGCCATTGAGAAATACTAACCTACTTAACACATTTAACAAAACCTAATTTAGAAGTTTTTCCTTAAAATTAGATTCTGTCTTCCAGAGCCAAATTGAAATCATTGTTTAATGCCTATTTTTCTGATGACTTTGTTCCTCCCGTATGTATAATTTCGAGTCCACCCATGAGAGCAACTGTGTCACGTTTTATTCACTAAGATATCCACGTCCCTAAGGGAGTACGTGATACACAGGGGACACTCAATGAATATTTGAGTGAATGAATGAATGCATGTTCGAATGAGAAAAAAATTCAGTGTCAGAGTGAAATCAGCAAGAAATCGCTAACGTGTCTCGGTTTGAGTTTCTCGGAGAAATTCCTTTCTTCCCGGGACCTGGGATGTGCCTACACACACACCGGAGTAAATGCTATTGTGAAATGAGTCTTTCTTAGGTCATCAGGCTGTTTCATAAAGTATTTAAAACCCTAGGCCTTTAGTGATAAAGCCTGATGATGCAACTTGATTATAATATGACAGTTGGATTCAAGCACCAGTGATATGCCTGCAATGCAGCCATGTGGTTGGTTTGTAAAGGATTCGTTGATGATACGTGAAATAACTGGTTGCCCCTGATATGATAAGGCCACCAGCCCCTGTGATCTAGCCTTCGTGATGAGAATGAGGATTACGTGCAGCTGGTTCCATTAGGGAGCCTCTGGCTGTCTTCCCACCAGAGCCTAAGGCAGTAATACAGGTAGCCATAGTTGTACCTGTCAGGACTGGCTCCTAGAAGTGCTGTATCTCCTTCCATTGGGTAATAAAGGACTCTTCTTTCTCCAGGACCAATGAGCTCTCCATATGCTGCTCCAGCCTGTCCCCAGTGTTAATCTAGAATGAAAAGAAAATGTAACCCTTAACTCCCTTAAAGATCCTCAGCACCTCCCCACCATTTCCCCTATGACTCTCCAGAAAGCAGATTTGTTTTATTTAAGAGTGTATGTCTCTATGCAAAACCCTATCCCCTTAAAAAAAAAAATTTTTTTTTTTTTTTTGCTTCAGTTCTGCTTTTGGAAGTAGAAAATCAGTCTTTCGTTGAACAAATATACAAAGGGATATACTCACAGTTGCCTTCCCCTCAAAATACCATCTACAAATACGAGGATAAGACCCTGGTCTAAGAAAGATGAACTATGAGCACCTCACCCACAGATCTTAAAAGATGTAGACTTGTTATCTGTAGCAAACCCTCTTCTAGCCATTTCTTCATCCCCAACTGATAAATGTTGGAACCGAGAACAAGTTCGTGACAGGACACGTGTGTCATGACTCCATGTGTCGTGACAGGACACGTGTGTCAAGACTCCAGTGTTCTTGATTAAAACGGAAGTAAGACTTTAAGCCTGACAGGCAGATGAATCCTAAGAAATCTGAATAAAACTTTATAATCAAAAAAATGAAAGATGAATCCAGCCTCCAGGGAAAGTGGAGACAGGAGGAAGCTATAAGCAGGCTGGGGACTCACCCTCGAGTCCAGGAGAGTCTGGAGGCATGGGTCTCTCCCTGCATGAGGACACAGCTTGTGTTTGGTGGAGAATATTTTGAGTGAGATGACAGGGAGTATCATTTAAATTAAGCTTCATCAGGGCGCCTGGGTGGCTCAGTGGGTTAAAGCCTCTGCCTTCAGCTCGCGTCGTGATCCCAGGGTCCTGGGATCGAGCCCCGCATCGGGCTCTCTGCTCCGCAGGGAGCCTGCTTCCTCCTCTCTCTCTCTGCCTGCCTCTCTGCCTGCCTCTCTGCCTGACTCTCTGCCTAGTTGTGATTTCTCTCTGTCAAATAAATAGGTTATTTTAAAAATTAATTAATTAATTAATTAATTAAGCTTCATCTTCTGGAACTTTCGAACCTCTCACCCTCTTCGTTTTCCATTCTCTGACCCTGACAGGGAGAGTGTCTTTTAATGGAATAAGATATTGAAGTTATGCAAAGCCATCAGTGTAAACAGGAGGCATTGTCTTTGTAGGAGCCCCCCTACGAAAATGTGGGAGGGCTGAGCCTAGGCACAGATACTGCCATGCTCTGGCACAAGCCACAGTCACCATGGTCACCACCAGAATGGACATAAGGCCCCGAGGTAGAAAATGTGTGGAGTCAAAAGAGGAAGCAATTTTAGAGGGGAAAAAAAGCCTCCAACTTTTGTCTGAGCAACTTTATGGGAAAAACAATGAATGCTTTACTCTCTGGTGTGCTCTAGATCAGGGACTGGCAAACTATGGCTCACAACCAGTTTTTGTCAATAAAGTTTTATTAGAACACAGCCATGATCAGATTTTATGTATCATATATGATTTTTTGTGTGTGCTACAAGGAAACTAAGGAGTTACGCTGAGACCATATGGCCCAAAGAGCCAAATATATATTTACTAACTGGCCATTAACAGAGAAAGTTTCTTGACCTCTAGTATTAAACATGAAAGAGAACTGTGCCAGCCCATTTTGTACCTTTTGTAGGAAAATTAAGATTACTCCAACATTCTCCAGCTTTGTCCTTACTGCCTTTTCCCCCTTTTTGAAATTGCTTGTATCTCCCCCTGGTCTCTCTTCTTTTCCACCAGGCCTAGAGATGGCCAGCTGTGCACTCCTCTACAGGGATGGGTGATATGAAGGAGAAATCCAACACTTTCTTCAGAAATGAAACAGAGTGTGAACATATTTTAAGAAAAGCAGCCAACAGTCAACTCTGCTGTCAACACTGAGAGGTTATCCTTTTCTCCAACGTGCTGTGCGTTCCTTCAATAATCATAATAATCAGCACAACATTGTGTCTCTGAACGATGCTTTTTTTTTCCTGAAGATTTTATTTATTTATTTATTTATTTATTTATTTATTCGAAAAAGAGAGAGACACAGCAAGAGAGGGAACACAGGCAAGCGGGGTGGGAGAGGGAGAAGAAGGCTTCCCACTGAGCAGGGAGCCCAATGTGGGGCTCAAACCCAGGACTCCGGGATCATGACAGATGCTTAATGACTGAGCCACCCAGGCACCCCGATGGGGGGTTTTTAACTGAAGTAAAAATAGCCAACATTTATTGACCTCTTACTGGATGCCAGTAGCCATCTGATGAGCTTTATGTGAACTATCCCAGTGGGGGTTCATGTAGGCTCTCAGGTCTCCCACATCACCATTTTCCAGATGAGCAAACTGAGCAACTTGCCCAAGGTCAAAAACACAAACCACTCCTGAACTACACCCTTGACCACCATATTATTCTACTTGCCTCAGAAACATGTGAAAATGAACTTAACTAGAAATTGAAATGAAAAATAAATTTTCATTAGACATTCACCATTTAAGCATCTATCATATGCTAACTGGGAAGGACAATATTAATTTTTGTCTACATCGATCTATAACTTTCCAGATAAATACCTTCTCTGGAACTTCTTAAAAAGTGTAACTTTTAGTAGTTTTTATTCACTTCTAGGCCTTCACTGAACTTTGATTTCTTTCCTGGATTGGGAAGCATTTTGGAGTCATTCCTACCAAACTCATGAATATAAGGCTATCGTAAACTAATGACTTTATCATTAAATCTATGCTACAGACAGTGAAAGAAAGAAAGGCAACTACAATTTTGTCCTCCTTTTACTTAACTGTATTTGTTAAGAAACTTGCAGAAACCTTAGGACTCCCAGGAACAGCATCTCAGCATCAGCACACTGCCAATTCTTGCTCTTTAAGGCTGCTGATTCATCGGGGGCCTTCAAACAGCAAGTCCTTCTTTGTTTACAGACCCAGAAAATCAGCTAAAAGTATAATTTATTCATGAGAGTTAGATTAATGACTTTGGAAGGAATATTTTTTAAGATTCCTAAAAGATCAGAGGAATCACCTCTGCTTCTGCCCCAAGTTCTCCTCCAGAGAATCAGACCCAAAAGATTCCAGTAATTCCACTAGAGAATTTCCCCCCAATTTTAACCAGCAACAGAGGGTCTAGATACTATATGGTGGATTCTTTATACCTATGTTTGGTTTTATAAAAGTACAGTTTGAAAAAGAGTTTTACAAAGACATGAACTTCTGGTTTCTGGTCCAGCACATAAGAAACTCATAAGTCTTCACTCTGTCCTAACAATGGGTAAAAAAAAAAAAAAAAAAAAAAAAAAGAACAGACTGAAAAATCAATCACTATGCTTAGGTCCACTAGTGGAATGAAGACACAGGGCAACCTGCTATCCTCAAAACTGGAGAGACAGACAGGCAAATACAGAGAACCTCCACTTGCCAAAGCAGAAACCACTATGGGAACCTGGGCCACAGTAGGACAATTGGAAAATTAATTGAAGAATTTCTGGAGGTTCAGTGTGGACAATGCTAAGAGATAAAATTCCACAAGGACTTAGTCTTGGGGGACCAACACTTTTGTATCTTTTACCTCCAGGAACTCTACCAGGTCCTCACAGTAATATTAGAAAAAAATGTTCTCTGGCTCCTAGCAGGGGAAGAAGAAAAGGAATCATTTTGCGATATGCCAGAGCATTCTGTTTTACTTAACAATACCTGCCCTGGAAAGAAGGTACTTTACCAGACTTTAACTTGCTGGGGTTTTATCAGAGCCTAACCTACGTAGGGTAAGGGAAATACCCACCTCTGGCCAGTTCTAGCCTTTTATGTTGGGGAAAAGAAATACACGAATCTTTCTCCTTCTGCCCATCCTGTCTCACCTAAAGTAGGAAAAACATTCATAGTCCAGGAGCACAGGTTCACCAAAAAAAACAAAACCCAATCATAGGACTACAGAGAACTTCTCCTCCACCTAAGTCCACATTACTAAAGGTCTATATACCACAGTTTCATTTACATAGTACATTATGCATGCCTTTCAAAAAAAAATTACAAGGCATATTAAAGGCAAAAACACCACTTGAAGAGGCTAAACAAATACCAGAACCAAAATCAGAAATGGCAAGATTGTCGGAATTATAAGACCAGGGATTTTTTAAAACTGTGATTGATATCGTAAGAGATTTAATGGGAAAAGTAAGCAGCATGCAAAAACAAATATAAGCATAGAGATGGAAATCCTAAGAAAGAATCAAAAGAAAATGGTAGAGGGTATCTGGGTAGCTCAGTCATTGGACATGTGCCTTCGGTTTGAGTCACAGTCCCAGGGTCCTAGGATCTAGCCAGACATCGGCCTCCCTGCTCAGCGAGAGGCCGCTTCTCCCTCTCCCACTCCCCCTGCTTGTGTTCCCTCTCTCACTGTGTACCTCTCTGTAAAATAAATAAATAAAATCTTAAAAAAAAAAAGGAAATGGATCAAAAGCAAAAAAGATCAAAAGCACTAGAACAGAAATGAAGAACATCTTTGAAGGCTCATTGGTAGAATAAACATAGCTGAAGAAAGAAACTCTGAGCTTATGGATATGACAGTAGAAACTTCCAAACTGGGGTCACCTGAGTGGCCCAGTCAGTTAAGAGTCTTCCTTTGGCTTAGGTCATGATCCCAGTTCCCAGGATTGAACCCTGTGTTGGACTCCCTGCTCAATGGGAAGCCTGATTATCTCTCTGCCCCTCCCTCTTGCCCTGCTCTCACTCTCTTTCTCTTGAATAAATAAAGTAATAAAAGGAAGAAAGAAAGAAAGACTTCCAAACTGAAAAGCAAAGAAAAAAGATTAGAAAAAAAAATAGAACAAAGTATCAAAGAACCATGAACTAAAAGATACTATATGGGTAATGGGAATATAAGAAGGAGAAGAGAGAGAGAAAGGAACAGAAGCAATATTTGAAGCAATAACAACTGAAAGAATTTCCCCAAATTAATGTCAGACACCAAACCACAGATCCAGGAAGCTCAGAGAACACCAAGAAAGATAAACACATACATACACACACAGCAAACAAAAACTATGTCTAAGCAAAGCATATTCAAACTACAGAAAATCAAATATAAAGAATCTTGAAAGAAGCCAAAGGGAAGAAATACCTTACCTATAGAAAAGCAAAAATAAGAATTATATCTGACTTAGCTTTAAAAACATGAAAACAAGTAGGATGAGTATTTAAAGTGCTGAAAGGAGGGGTGCCTGGGTGACTCAGTCAGTTAAGTGTCTGCCTTCAGCTCTGGTCATGATCCCAGCGTCCTGGGATCTAGTCCCACAACGGGCTTCCTGCTCAGCAGGGATCCTGCTTCTCCCTCTCCTTCTACCCCTCCCCAATGCTTGTTCCCTCTCTCTCTCTCTCAAATAAATAAATAAATACAATTTTTAAAAAATAACAAAGTGCAGAAAGAAAAAAACCCCCACCAATCTAGATTTCTGTAACCTGCAAAATTACTCTTCAGAAGTAAAAGAGAAAGACTTTCTCAAATAAAAATTGAAGGAATTTGTTGCCAGTAGATGAGGAAAAAAATGTTAAAAATTTTTACATGTTAAAAATGTTAAAAGAAGTCCTTTTAACCTGCAAAAAAAAATGTTAAAAGAAGTTCTTCAGAGAGAAGGAAAATGATCTAGGTCAGAAATTCAGATCTATATAAAGAAAAGAAGAGTATCAGAGAATGAAAAAGTGAAAGCAAAATAAAAACCTCTATTTTGGGGGCACCTGGGTGACTCAGTGGGTTAAGTCTCTGCCTTTGGCTCAGGCCATGGTCTCAGGGTCCTGGGATCGAGCCCCACATCGGGCTCTCTGCTCAGCAGGGAGCCTGCTTCCCCCTCTCTCTCTGTCTGGCTCTCTTCCTACTTTTGCTTTGTCTCTCTCTGTCAAATAAATAAATAAATCTCAAAAAAGCCCTCTATTTTTCTTATTCTTAATTGATCTAAACTGATAACAGTTTGTTCAAAATAATAAAAATGTGTTCAATTATGTATTACTATGGGTATGTATACTTAAGTATATGCTTTCATACATATATATATTTGTATATAATATATTCTTATGTATACACAAGCATACCCCAGAGATAGTGCTGCTTCTGTTCTAGACCACTGCAATAAAGCAAATACCACAATAAAAGAAGTCAAATGAATTTTTTGGTTTCTCAGTATATATAAAAGTTTTGCTTACACTATACTATAGCCTATTAAGTGTGCAATAGCATTGTCTAAGAAAACAACTGTACATAATTCAAAAATACTTTATTGCTAAAAAATACTAACTGAGCATTTTAGTAACTAGCAATCACTGATCACAAATCACCATTAACAAATACAATAACAGTGAAAAAGTTTGAAATATTTTAAGAATCGCCAAAATGTGACACAGAGACTTTTGTGTCTGAGCAAATGCTATTGGAAAAATGGTGCTTATAAATCTTCAGTATGTTAAAAAAAAAAACTGTATCTGCAAAGTAGTAAAAGGAGTAAAAGCAGTAAAAGGAGGTATACCTACACAAATACTTCTGTATAAATGAAATGAATGACAGTAATGATACAAGGAATGGGAGGGAGGAATTAGGGATATTTTGTTGTTATAAAATACTTGCACTACTCACAAAGTGGTGTGGTGCAATTTGAAAGTGGACTTGGATTGATTATAATGTTTCATTCAAACTCTAGGGGAACAAATAAGAAACTCTAAGGGAACCACTAAACAAAGAAGTATAACTAATGTGCTAAAAAGAAAAAGAGAATGGAATCATATAACATACTCAGTTAAAACCATGGAAGTCCAAAAAATTTAAAAAAAAAAAAGGAATGGAAAACAAAAATAAGACCAAACAAGAGCCACAAGTAGAAAACAGTTACAACAACTTGATATTAATCCAACTATATCAATAGTCACCTTAAACATCAATAGTCTAAATACGCAAATAAAAAGATCGAAACATTTAGAGTAGATCAAAAAACAAGACCTAACTCTATGTTGTTTACAAGAAACCCATCTTAAATAAGAAGACACATATAGATTAAAGGAAAGGGATAGAAAAAGATGTACCATGCCCCTATGAATCAAAGGGGAGTAGGAGTAGCTATATTAATTTCAGACAGAGCTATATAACTTTGAGAGCAAGGAAAGTTGTCAGCGATGAACAGGAGCATTAAGGGATCAATGCTCAAGAAGACTAATAATTGTTAATGTATACACACCTAACAACGGAGTATCAAAACAACATGACACAAAAACTGATAGAACACCAAAGGAAAATCAATGAATCCACTGTGATTCTTAGGGAATTTAACTCCTTTCTTTTGCATAGAGCAAAGCTTCCATGATATAAGCTTTGACTAGAGTGAATTAAGAAAACTCTACAATCATCGTTATCTTGATCATTAATATTCATTCAACACTTGCCACAATGTTTCATGTAATCTAAGATTCTATCAGTCATAAGACTCGCCATTATTTTATGAACCAAGAAAAAGAAAATGGTACCAATTAAATCATGGTATCATTGATTTGTTAAAACATATTTCAGAGATGAGAAAATGTGGAAAAGCATGAGTCTCTGAATCAATGAAAAATGGTATGTACCTACCAAGTGCTCTCTGTACCTTATCTCATTTAATTATCAAAATAAACTTCCGAGTCAAATACTATTATTTGGCTCATTTTTTAGATGAGGGAAAAAAGGCTTAAATTTTCCATAAGGGGCAAAACTAAGAGTCAAACCCTAACTCCAGCGTCAGAGTCTGTGCCACCACACCTCTTATAGATGACTTAGGAATATCTTGGAATAGAGCAGAAAAGGGACCATGTATACTTAAGTATATGCTTTCATACATATATATATTTGTATATAATATATACAGAGATCCAAGTGGATCTCTGATACATCAGCTCTTACCTCTCACAATTAGAGTTTTTCATTACAGCTACCACTAGAGTATCCTCTCCTCCCCACCATATAGGGCCTGCCAGGACGTGCATCCCTTTGCTTGTGCCCTATACCCACTAACATTCCCAGAGTATAGAACTCACCCCAGCCTCAACCTGCTGCCTTCCTCTTGAGAAGAACATAACCCGAGAAGTAGTCAAATTTTCCTGGACTTAGAAGGTCATCGTTCTACTTTCTCTCTGCTTTTGTGTTTAAAATTTTTCATGATAAAATCTTTTTAAATTAGTTGGAATTCAGTATTATAATGGTAATAGCACATATTAAAACTTGTCTATTTAGGGCAGAAGATATGAACAGACACTTCTCCAATGAGGACATACAAATGGCTATCGACACATGAAAAATGCTCATCATCACTAGCCATCAGGGAGATTCAAATTAAAACCACATTGAGATATCACCTTACACCAGTGAGAATGGCCAAAATTAGCAAGACAGGAAACAACGTGTGTTGGAGAGGTTGTGGAGAAAGGGGAACCCTCATACACTGTTGGTGGGAATGCAAGTTGGTGCAGCCACTTTGGAGAACAGTGTGGAGATTCCTGAAGAAATTAAGAATAGAGCTTCCCTATGACCCTGCAATTGCACTGCTGGGTATTTACCCCAAAGATACAGATGTAGTGAAAAGAAGAGCCATCTGTACCCCAATCTTTATAGCAGCAATGGCCACAGTCGCCAAACTGTGGAAAGAACCAAGATGCCCTTCAACGGATGAATGGATAAGGAAAATGTGGTCCATATACACAATGGAGTATTATGCCTCCATCAGAAAGGATGAATACCCAACTTTTGTATGAACATGGACGGGACTGGAAGAGATTATGCTGAGCGAAATAAGTCAAGCAGAGAGAGTCGAGTATCATATGGTTTCACTTATTTGTGGAGCATAACAAAGAACATGGAGGACATGGGGAGATGGAGACGAGAAGGGAGTTGTGGGAAATTGGAAGGGGAGATGAACCATGAGAGACTATGGACTCTGAAAAACAACCTGAGGGTTTTGAAGAGGCAGGGGGTGGGAGGTTGGGGAACCAGGTGGAGGGTAATAGAGAGGGCACGTATTGCATGGAGCACTGGGTGCGGTGCAAAAACCATGAGTACTGTTATGCTGAAAATAAATAAATAAATTTTTAAAAATTGTCTATTTACCATAGCACTAACCTTTTATTATTATTTTTTAAATATTTTATTTGTATTTATTTGAAAGAGAGAGAGCGCGAAAGAGAGCAAGCAGGGGGAGGAGCAGAGGGAGAGGTACAAGCAGAAACCACGATCAGCGCAGAGCCCAAAGCAGAGCTGATTTCAGGACCCTGAGATCATGACCTGAGCCAAAACCAAGAGTCGGTTGCTCAACAGACTGAGCCACCCAGGCCCCCCACCACAGCACTAACCTTAAGATCACTTAAGATCACATATCTAATGAGTGGCAGGGCTGAGCTCAGGCCTGAAATATATAGACCAGATGCTCTACATGTACTGTGGCGAGAGTAGCTGACTCTTTCTAAGGCTTCCGAGAAGACAACATTCAATCACAGTCTTGAAGGGCAATTAATATTCAGTGTTAGAATGAGACAGAAGGAGAACCCCATGCTCCAAGATGAAAGGGATGGAAGACTACTTTTAGGAAAAGATTCCAGGAAACAAGTGGCAATTCCTTAGCGATATTCCATACATATTCCACTGGTGATGAACAGTCAGTGTTTCTCCAAGGACTCTACCATTCCCATCCGTGAACTCAATATGCCTGTTAGGTACTTGCCATCAGTTCTCTTGAGACAAAACAGAATTGGCTCACATAGGGGATGAGTGTCTTATCTTGCCCGCATTGGAATGGTTTTCCTGGAAATCTCGGCGTGGTCCTCATACACCTGCTCAGAGAACAAATGAATCCAACCTCATGCAATTCCTCTTCCCATTAGTCAGGGAGAATGGGAGGTTCAGTGTGTTCATCAAACACAAAACTGAAAAAAAGGATTTGGGGGTTTCGCATTTGCATCAAGAGCTAAAAAAAAAAATTACCTACTATGCCTCAAAAAAAAAAAAGAAAGAAAAAAGGAGAGAAGAGAAGGAAAGGAAAGGAAAGGAAAGGAAAGAAAGCTGGGTTGTTGCTGAAGCAGCTGTATCTTGACATTTCCATAGCAATGGGACTGACCTGCTGAGCCCCCCTTGGCCCTGGCGTCCCTGTGCTGGGGCTGTGGGAGCCTCTCAGGTGGCTGACCCAAGAATGGCAGCAGAAGGGGCCGCTGAGATGGACCCTGACAACGGGACAGAGAAGGGGAAAGAGAGGGAAAGAGAAAAGAGAATGAGTCCAGAGAACATGTACTCAGGAAAAAGCAGTATTTGCTGACAAATTGACAGATTAGCGATTCCCTCTGATGGTTGAAGTTTTAAAGAACAAAGTTAATGAAAGGTTGAAGCCAAGTCCTAGACACAGATGCTCAGTCCACAGAATCCTGGACACATTGGAGTCCCCCAAGATATTTTCAAGCATTAAACTGAAATACTATTGGGTTAATTGTGCTATTTTCAGGACAACCGGCTTTATTTCACACATGTTCATAATTCTTGTATCTCCTCAAATCACTTTTCCCCCCATGGGAGAAATAAACAGCTGTAATAATGCTTGGAAGGGAGCCCTCCATCTCTCTCTCTTTCCCATTTGGGGTACAGACTAGGTACCTTGAAATATCACCTCTCTAGTCCTCCACTTTGATGATCTAAAATGCAAAATAGGGGCGCCTGGGTGGCTCAGTTGCTTAAGCATCCACCTCTTGGTTTCAGCCCAGGTCATGATCTCATGGTCGAGGAATCGAGGCCCCACATTGGACCCTGCACTGGGTATGGAGTCTGCTTCAGACTCTCTCTCCCTCTCCCTCCTGCCCTCTCTCTCTCTCAAATAAATAAATAAACTCTTAAAAAAATAAAATGCAAAATAAATAAAAATTTTAAGATAAAATAAATTACAAGATTGTAAGGAGGGTGGAGTTTGCAAATGAAAGAGATCAAGGTCACTAGTCACAAGTAGAGGAAAAGAAAGCCCGGCCAATACTTTGTTAGACTAGAAAAGGGTTTTCTTAGCTAAAGACATCACGCAACTGACAGTTAGACATGGAATTAATTCTTTAAAGATTTTATTTATTTATCTGACAGACAGATCACAAGTAGACAGAAAGGCAGGCAGAGAGGGGGGCAGGGAAGCAGGCTCCCTGCTGAGCAGAGAGCCTCATGCGGGGCTCGATCCCAGGACCCTGAGATCATGACCTCAGCCCAAGGCAGAGGATTTAACCCACTGAGCCACCCAGGCGTCCCACAGAAATGGAATTAATTCTTATACAATATGAGATAACATCCTCATGGGGTGCCTGGGTGGCTTGGTCTGTTAAGTTGGTCATGATCTCACGGTCCTGGAATCGAGTCTCAGATATCCCGGCATAGCATGGAGCCTGCTTCTCCCTCTCCCTCTGCCCTTCACTCCTGCTCTTGCTCTCACTGTCTCTCTCTCTCAAATGAATAAATAAAAAATCTTAAAAAAAAAAAAAAGAGAGAGAGAGAGAAACAACACCCTTGCTAAGGAAGCACTGATATGGAAATTATTTTCAAAACCTCAGTCCAGTGATAACACGCAGCATCTCAAATACTCTTAGCAAATCTTTTCTTTATCTGCTTGCACTTGGTTTGGGCATTTCTTCACCAACCTCTGCACAGGTGTCTGCAAGCTATACGGCAGAGGTCAACTTTTTTCCTCTGGACTCCTAAAGTTTCTAAAACAGAGACACATGTATTCGGACTTAGAAACCAAATCTGAATTTTGGCTTTGAGGAATTTATATTCCTTCGAGAATCTGTCTTGCTGCATTTGGGGTGGGGGTTGGGGGGCTCATGAGCACACAAAAACAGTTGCCAGTGGAACAGTCTCTGATGAGCCCCCACTCTCGTGCAATCTGGTTCATTTATTTCCTTTGTTCAGCCAGCTCTCCCAAGGTCCATCATCCCAGTATCCTTGCGAAAAAACTGCCAGGTCATGAGAGCTGACTCAGAAAGTTGGATGCTTGACCTTTCTGTTTTACTGGGGTGTGTGTGTGTGTGTGTGTGTGTGTGTGTGTGTGTGTGTGCTTGCTGACAGGCAGTATTCAAGACCACCGAGCTGCAGGACTCTCCTGGGACCTCCAGCTCCCAGGTTGTGAAGCCCTGGATTGTCCAGCTCTACTCTTAGGACCTGACTTGTCTCCCCAGGCATGTGCGAGTCAGGAGGCCTCACGAGGAAGAGAAGGGGCGAGCATGCATGCACAGGCGCCGGCTTCCAAAATCCGGCTTTCCCTGAGGCTTGCAGCCCGCCTGCACGGTGGGAACCAAGAGACACCGGGCTGCCCGTAACAGATGCAAGTTCCTGGGCTCCCGCTCAGCTGGGAATGCAGGCTGTAACGCAGAAATAAATCACACGGAACTTGCTGTCAGCTCTCTTACCTTCCTGCGAGAACTTTCCAACGCTGCCGCTTGACTGGCTGGAGTCGCGGTAGTTTTTAAATGAAGGCTGGAGACGCATTGGCAGCGCTGCCTCATTTTTAGCAAATACCTTTGTGGGCTCTGCGTTCGCATCTGGCCAGTGCCATCATGCTGGGTATGATTATAATAGGCTGCTGCTCTTTCCCAAGCAGGAAGCTGGAGCCCTGTTCCCGACAGCCGAAACCCAGGCTGGTTCCAAGCACAACAGCCCATCGCAGCCAGGGAAGGGTCTGCAGCGCGGGACTTCTCCCAAGGCATAAAAGAGAGAGAGAGAGAGAGAGAGAGAAATGTGTTAACTGTGCTAACAGTGCCAAGTAATATGCTTCGTTAAAAATTTAATCACCTACAAGTGCAAAACAAGTGCAAAGCAATCATGTTGTAATTAGCACAGCAATTAACACCTCCCTTTCCAATAGCACATGCGTCCTAGGAAGTGCAGGACTGCAAGTTTGTCTGTGCTGCTGATGGGCTCGGTTCCTACAGAGAGGGAGAAAAGGGCTTGAATAGAATTTTTTGGTTTTTGGCATTTGGGCTTGTGATGTGTTCATGAAATCTCTGAACCAGCTGCCATGTTGGTTTGTGCAAAAGGCGTTCTGCTGTGTGGTGTAATTCACCGACTTCCCCACTCTGTGTTCTCTGAAGCTCTGATGTTAGCATTGCCTTCCCCTTTTTCTAACGTTAAAATGTGAAGAAATCAGCATAGGGACCAAATTGGCATGCAAAAATGGTGCTTCCTACAAAAAGAAAATTGTATACATCATGGTCCCCTTCAGACTGTTGTCAGAAATAAAATACCCCATGGCAAGGGAAATAAATGACTGTTGGAAGATGGTGCTAAAAGTATTCAATCTGTCACTTCGGACAATTTAGGTCTTCTCGGTGCCACCAAGCCAGGCCGTGGATACGAAGATCTTCTTAGGGACAAGAGTCAGTTCTTGAAGGAATGGGGTAGGGAAGGAAGTTGGACACTTTCCCTCCGCAATTCTCCATCCCCAGCACAAGCCTAGGGACAGGCGGGGAAGCGGACACGGGGGCTGTCTGGCATTGCCTGGGAGGTTCTCCTAAGCTGCCGAGACCGCCTACTGAGCTGGTTTTTAGGGACCCCCGCCCTCACCTCGATGCAAGAGAGAGCAAGGAGTCTTCGATTCCCCACTGAACAAAGAGAGTTTTATCTTTAAAGAGAAAGATCTTTAACTTCCCGATCTGTTTCAAGTCCCCAGACAGAGGAACGTGTAACAGAGCCTACAGTCTGAGATGCCACCTATTGGAAATTTTTCCAAGGCCCCAAAGTTCTTGGCATGGTTGAGAAATTACTATGAGAATGGAACCTAGTGACACTAAAACTTTAAATGTGTTTGAAAGGAGTTTCATAAGGAATTTAAAAAAAAAAAAAGAGCTAACGAAACAGGGATTTCGGAATTTAATGAGCAGCATGAGGGCAAAGCCAATCAAACCTTTAGCGTGGATTTGTTTTACTCTTGTTGGCCGTTGATCACGGAATGAGTGTGATCCGAGAAGAGGAGGAAGTTTGGGGTGTAGTATGGGGAACAGAAAAGCGGATGTCCAGACTCACATTCCGACTGCTGACTTTTTAACAACCCTGCTAAGATAGGAGGAATGAAAAGCAAGAGCCAGCAAGCACACGCTACCCCTATTCTGCACTCTCTGGAAAGTGCAGGCCTTCACACAGGCTACTCACTTTCCTGCTTTGCTATTTCCTTTTCCCAGCAATCTTTTTGTTCCAGCTCAGAAACCAATCTGATCCGAAGAGCTGAGGAAAGAGGCCTTCTACCCTGAGACAGAAGACATGCTTCATACGCAGGGCATGCTGCGACAGAAATTCACACTGGAAAGCTCAGTAGGAAGTCAAATGAACCCCCTGTCTCAAATACAAAGAGGACAAATGTCTTATTATGCTAAGAAGCCTCCAATTAAGGACGGAGAGCCAGTTGGAATAGACAGTTCCCATAGTCATAGTTTTTATTCATTCTTATAAAAATACGTCTTTTGAGACCGATGTTCTTTAAATATTGCTATCATTTGTAAAACTGGTTGAAAATGTCTGCCATATCATAGCCTTAATCCAGAGACTCAGATAATATATTCCTGCATTTGCATTTATTTTTAATAAATATTTTATCTCCGCCGTGCCCTTTTTATTTTCTCTTTCATCAGAAAGGCTTAGATGACCGAAAGTTTGAAAACAAAGTCATTGTGCATCTTTGGTAATCTTACCTTAACATACTGGTTAATGCAAAAATTTACTTAATAAGAAGTACCTTCTAGGGGTGCCTGGGTGGCTCAGTCAGCTAAGTGTCTGCCTCTGGCTCAGGTCATGATCCCAGGGTTCTAGGATCAAGCCCCACGTCAGGTTCCTTGGGAGCCTATTTCTCCCTCTCCCTCTGCCTGACACTCCCCCTGCTTGTGCTCTCTCTTGCTATCCCTCTCTCTCTCTCTCTCACCTGAATAAATAATAAAATCTTCAAAAGAAACAAAAACAAAAGAAGTACTTATTAAATATACCAGGCATTGACCTAGGACCAAGCCAGGCATTGACTTAGAACTATTCCCAGCATTGACCTAGGGCGAGGCGTTCTTTACAATATACAAACAACTACCAACAACTAAGAATAAAGACCCCAAGTCTAGAAGCAACATAAGGAGCTTTTTTTACTGTCATATCCCCACGGCCTTGCCCAGAACCCAAGACGCCTTAGAAATCTGTTGAATGAATCAATCAATGAATCATCGAACCATCATCCAAACTCACTCTATGCTGACAGCCTAGTAGAAGGGATTTCAGGATAAAAATACTCTTAACACAACTTCTAAATTAAGGAGTACTCTAAGAAAGACACATATTAAGTGTGAGGAGAGGATGGAGAGAAAACTTGCATTTTTAGTGCTGGAGGAGGAGGGGAGACGAAGCATGGCAGAACAATGGGTTTTGCAGGAGCATGGTGTCCCTCAGTGGGAATCATGTTGGAATAATGCTGGAAAGGTAGGTGGAGGCAGAGCACAGAAGGCTTGAATGCCTGCCAAACAAAATTAAGTTCAGAAAGAGACGCTATTAAAGGGAGATTAATCTGGCCACAATGTATAAAACTGATTACACTGGAAATTGACTGGCAGCAGGAACACCAATTAAGGAGCTACTGGAATAGTCTAGGCAAAAGTTAAAGTTCACCCAAACTGGGAAAACTGTAGATGAGAAGGGACCACGGGCAAGAAATGAGTGAATTTCTCGTAGAAGTTGTCACAGGAGATCTGGGTCATGTCAAGCATCACACTGAAGTTTCAATGCTTGGTGACAGGGTAGGTACCTGTTCCATTCGCAGAAACCGGAAACAAGGCAACATGAGTATTTGGGGGAGATAAGATGAAGACTTGGGTTTTAGCCATACTGTATTTGAAGGATTGGTTGGACATTTGGTGAGCAAGGAAAGGTACTTAGAAATGTCAGACTAAATCCCAAGAAAGAAGTCAGAAGTGGAGGTAAAAAAAATTTAGGGTCCTCTGCGTATTGTTTTAGAATCACCCTTGTGGCCAAAGGCATAGAATTGAATCAGAGAGAAGAGAAAAGTGGGAATAAAAACTTGAAGGCAAGACAAGTGTTGCAAGGAAGAGGATCATTCAGAGCCATGAAGCCCACGGAGAAAGGAATTTTCAAATGCTTGTGATGCCGAATGCTGCAGAGAAATCAAAGTGATGTGAACTGAGGAAAGGCCATTGGATTTGACTTCCAGGAATTGATGGGTGACTTTTGAGAATGCAGTTTCAAGAGACCGGTGAGGTCAGTAGAAAGATCACAAAGGATTAAGAGTGGAGAGGGTGGCGAATCAGTGGAAGCAGAGAGTACAGATAATGCTTTCAAGAAGACTGGCATTTGTGGGAAGGAAAAAAATAGAGGACTATCTTAGGAAAGAACGTGTCAAAGGTCAGTTTCTTTAAGACGAGTGTGCCTCAAACTGAAGGGAGGTATTTATCAAGTAAGGCCCATGATACAAGCAGGAAGGGATAATTGCGGGAGCAAATTTTTAGAGCAGACAAGAGGAAATGTGATGGCTGGGGAGACTATAACCCCAGAGAGCCAAGTAACATTTCTTCCTCTGAGGCAGATAGAAATGAGGAAGAACTTAATGGAAAGAAATACTGAAGTGAAAATTTTTGATGGACTCAACAGATGACGTTGGTGTACTTTTCCCTATTTCTTCTGCTAAATGCCACTAAAGACTTACGTAGAGAGGCATTATATATAAAACAACACAAGAAGACTTAGAAGAGTGGAGAGCAGAAAGCAGAGAGCTAGGAAATCTCAGGACCCAAAAAAGAACAAAGGGATTTCTGTGAGTTTCTTTTTGCCCCATATATCTAAGATTTGGAGCTAAGAAAGAAGTCAACCTGGAAACTCCATCAGACATAGACTAACATAAACAAAAACCTGAGCATCAGGAAAGGGATAACTTGGGCGCCTGGGTGGCTCAGCGGGTTAAAGCCTCTGCCTTCGGCTCAGGTCATGATCCCAGGGTCCTGGGATCGAGCCCCGCATCGGGCTCTCTGCTTGGCTGGGAGCCTGCTTCCTCCTCTCTCTCTCTCTGCCTGCCTTTCTGCCTACTTGCCTACTTGTAATCTCTATCTGTCAAATAAATAAATCTTAAAAAAAAAAAAAAGGAAAGGGATAACTTGGCAAGGAGGAAAATTTTTCAGATAATAATTGTTTAAAAAACTTTAAAAAACAATACAAAATCCTCTGGCCCAGGGGCGCCTGGGTGGCTCAGCCATTAAGCGTCTGCCTTCGGCTCAGGTCATGATCCCAAGGTCCTGGGATTGAGCCCCACACTGGGCTCCCTGCTCTGCAGGGAGCCTGCTTCTCCCTCTCACCTTCCCTCTGCTATGTTCCCTCTCTTGCTGTGTCTCTCTATCAAATAAATAAATAACATCTTAAAAAAAAAAAAAAAATCCTCTGGCACAATCCACACCAATGCCAGCAAGGGCCCAGTGGAGATTCTAGACTTCTACCTTCACATGGCTGTAAGATGTCCAAACGTGCCCACAGAACTGGAAGGCCTCAAAGAAGGACAAATAGGGAGCTGGAGCTTTCATCTTGCCCCTAGGAGATGGTGTTAGTGGTGGCCATAAGAGGAGTACAAATAAGGCACTCCCACACCCCCAGCCACATAGCTATCAGTGGAGGCCTAGTGAAAAGCTGAAACTTCCAGCCCCTTTTAGCTCTAATGAGAAGACCCCTAGACTGATACTTCTATTTGACAGTAATGAGAACATACTACCAACCCCCTTTGATGTACAGAGCATCAAAAGAAGCCAGCTAAAATGAAAGGTTTAAATTGGATTCAAAAATCTCATAACATACACCACAAATGTCCACGTTTCAACTGAAAAATCACTCATCAGACCAACAGCCAGGAATATCTCAAACTGAGTGAAAAAAAAAGATAATAAATACCAACACTGTCGTAACAGAAATATTAGGTTATCTGACAAAGACTTTAAAGTGATAATCATAAAAATGTTCTAATAAGCAATTACAAATACATTTGGAACAAATGAAAACATACAAAATCTCAGAAAAGAAACAGAAATTCTCAGCAAAAAGAAGATATAAGAAAACCCAAGTGGAAATTTTATAACTGAAAAAGATAAAAACCAAAATAGAAAACTCAAATAACAGAAGGAAAAGGACAAAGGAAAGGATCCTTCAACTGTGATACAACAAGAGAAATTAGACAAACTAAACAACAAAGAAAAAATAAACTGGCCCAACAAAATAAATAAATAAATAATGAGCAGTCTCAGAGACCTGTGGAACTATAACCAAAGATTTAACATTTGTGTCACTGGAGTCCCAGGAAGAGAAGACAAAGAGGACAGAGCTGGGTGGGGTGGAGGGGGGGAAATGCCTGAAACATTTCCCAACTCTGGAAGACATTTTCCAGCTTTTGGAAGGTTTAAAACGTACAGTAAAGGGGCACCTGGGTGGCTTAGTGGATTAAGCCTCTGCTTTCAGCTCAGGTCATGATATCAAGGTCCTGGGATCGAGCCCCACATCGGGATCTCTGCTTAGCAGGGAGTCTACTTCCCTCTCTCTCTCTCTGCCTGCCTCTCTGCCTATTTGTGATCTCTGTCTGTCAAATAAATAAATAAAATCTTTAAAAAAAAAAAAGTACAGTAAATCCACAAAATAGAATAAACTCAAGGAAATTCACAACAAGGCAAATCAAAGTCTAACTTCACAAAACTAGGGATGCCTGGGTGGCTCAGTGGGTTAAAGCCTCTGCCTTCGGCTCAGGTCATGATCTCAGGGTCCTGGGATCGAGCCCCGCATCAGGCTTTCTGCTCAACAGGGAGCCTGCTTCCCTTCCTCTCTCTCTGCCTGCCTCTCTGTCTACTTGTGATCTCTGTCTGTCAAATAAATAAATAAAATCTTAAAAAAAAAAAAAAAAAACTCCACAAAACTAAAGGCAAACAGATCTGAACAGAATTGAGATCACACAGCATGCATTCATAAACAACACACTTCTAAATAATCCATGAGCCAAAGAAGATATCTCAAGGAAAATTTTAAAAAACACTGAACTGAAAGAAAATGAAAATAAAATATAACAAAATTTGTGGCACACAGCTAAAGAAGTTCTGAGAAGGAAACTTATAGCACTAAATGCATACATTTAGAAAAGGAAAAGGGGGCACCTGGGTGGTTCAATCAGTTAAGCATCCAACTTTTGGTTTCTGCTCAGGTCATGATCTCAGTCAGGGTTGTGAGATCCAGGCCAGCCCTGAGCTCTGTTCACAGTGCAGAGTCTGCTTGAGATTTTTTCCCACTCCCCCTCCCTCCCTTCTGCTCCTCACCCCTGCCCTGCTCATGCTCTCTCTTCTCTCTCTCAAATAAATAAATAAAATATTTTTTTAAAAGAAGAAAAGAAGAAAGTCTCAAGTGAATTTTCTAAGCTCCCACCTCAAGAATGTAGAAAAAGAACAAAATAAACCCAAAGCGAAAAGGGAATACAAAAGATAAGAACAGAAATCAATGAAATGGAAAACAAAAACAATAGAGAAAAGGGATAAAACAGCTGATTCTTTGAAAACATCAATAAATTTGACAAAATTCTAGCAAGACTGACAAAGAAAAAAAAAAGGAAAAAATGGAAAGAGATACAAACTACCAATATTAGGAATGAAGCAAAGTATACCACTATGAAACCCACAGACATCAGAAGTATAAGTAAAGAATACCACCACCAACTCGACACATATAAATTTGATAACTTAGGTGAAATGGACAAATTTTTTAAAAATACAAGCTACTGAAACTCACCTAATGAAACAGATCACTCGCATGATCTTATAACTATTAGGGAAATTGAATTTATAATTTAAAAAAAGAAATCTCTAGACCCAAGTGATTTTACTGGTGAGTTCTACCAGATATTTAAAAGAGAATTAATACCAGTTACACAAGTCATTTGCAGAAACGAGAGGAAGAAGAGTAAGGAACAATTTTCTATGCATAAACCAAAGATCATTAAAAAAAAAAAAAAACCTACAGAAGAGTTGCTTTCATTAATATAGACACAAAAATTAATAACAGTATACAACAATAGCAAACAGAATTCAGCAATATTTAAAAGAATTACCTACCGTGACCAAGTAGATTTCATTGCAGAGATGCAAGGCTGGTTCAATACTGAAAATCAATCAATATAATCTGACATATTATGGAGCACCTGGCTGGCTAAGCTGACAGAACATGTGAGTCTTGATCTCAGGGTTGCGAGTTCAAGCTCCACATTGGATATAGAGATTACTTAAAAATAAAATCTTTTTATTTTTTTGGGTGGCTCAGCGGGTTAAAGCCTCTGCCTTCAGCTCAGGTCATGATCCCAGGGTCCTGGGATCGAGCCCCGCATTGGGTCCTCTGCTCAGCGGGGAGCCTGCTTCCCTCCTCTCTCTCTGCCTGCCTCTCTGCCTACTTGTGATCTCTGTCAAATAAACAAATAAAAACTTAAAAAGAAAAAAAAGAAGGGCTAGAATAAAAAATAGTGGCTGCAGCAAACTTGGGCAAAACTGTGGAGAAACTGGATACATTGTGGGTGGAAACGGGACTGCCGCTCTGGAAAGTAAATTTGAGTTTCTTTAAAAACTGAACACGCAAATACCACACAACCTAGCAATTGAGCTCTGAATGTTTTTCCTGGAGAAATTAAGAGGAAAAAAAATAAATAACCTGTGCACGAATCTTTATAGTAGCTGTATTCATAGTAGCCAAAAACTGGGTGGGGTGGGAGGATGTCTTTCAAGAGATAAATAATTAAATGAACGGTGGGAAATTCATACCATGGACTTATACACACACACACACACACACACACACACACGCATATATATATATACACACACACACATATATATGTTGATCGACACAGCAACCACTAAAGAATTATGCTGAGGGGTGCCTGGGTGGCTCAGTTGGTTAAGCGATCACCTTCAGCTCAGGTCTTGATCCCAGAGACTCAGGATCGAGTCCCGCATCAGGCTCCCAGCTCCATGGGGAGTCTGCTTCTCCCTTTGAAATTCTCTATGCTCTCTCTCACTCTCTCTCTCTCAAATACATAAATAAAATCTTTTAAAAAAAGAATTATGCTGAATGGGAAAAAAATCCTGAAAGGTTACATACTGTGTGATCTATTATAATTTTGCCAGAATTATACAAACGCCAGTGGTTACAGAGAGAGAGGTGTGGGAGGCAAGAGACACTGCCTATAAAAGGACAATCTGAGGTACTTCGAGTGATAGAAATGTTTGGCATCCTGACCATATCACTGTCGATATCCCAGTTATAAGAATGTACTACAATTTTGCAAGAAGGTGCCATTGAGGGAAACAGAGCAAAGGGTAAGTGTACCCTTACAAATACTTGTGAATCTACAAATTATCTTTTTTTAAGCAATTTTTTTAAAGGTTTTATTTATTTGAGGGAGAGAACATCCACATGAGCAAGGGGGAGCGGCAGGCAGAAGGAGAGGGAGAAGATGCCTTTCCTGCAGAGCAGGGAGCACAAGGCGAGGCTCGATCCCAGGACCCCGAGATCACAACCTGAACTGAAGGCAGACACTTCACTGACTGAACCACCCAGACACCCCCAAATCTACAATTGTCTTAAAATAAGAAGCTTAATTTAGAAGGTCAGAACTGTGACTGATACATCATAAGTCTTGTATCTGAGTATTTAAGTAAAATTAATTATTACACTAAGAAATAAAGCAGGAGGGCGCCTGGTTGGCTCAGTGGGTTAAAGCCTCTGCCTTGGGCTTGGGTCGTGGTCCCGGGGTCCTGGGATGGAGCCCCGCATCAGGCTCTCTGCTCAGCAGGGACCCTGCCTCCCCCTCTCTCTGTGCCTGCCTCTTTGCCTACTTGTGATCTCTCTCTCTCTGCCAAATAAATAAAATCTTTAAAAAAATAAAAATAAAAAAAAAAAATAAGGCAGGAGAAGGCCTGGCGGGAGATGGGAGTAGAAAGACTTTGGATAGGTGCTATATTTCTTTTTGATGGGCAATCAGAGATTAATTAGAATTGGTTCTTCACCCATTTCCATATCAGCCATAGAAACACATCAGAATAGAGATGCCTGGGTGGCTCAGTCAGTTAAGTGTCTGCCTTCCGCTCAGGTCATGGTCCCAGGGTCGAGGGATCAAGCCCCATGTCAGGCTCCTGCTGGGTGAGAAGTCTGCTTCTTCTTCCTGCTCTGCCTGCTTGCACTCTCTCTCTCTCTGACAAATAGTCTTTTTAAAAAAAAGTGCATCAAAACATTAAAATGTGGGGCGCCTGGGTGTCTCAGTGGGTTAAGCCTCTGCTTTCAGCTCAGGTCATGGTCTCAGGGTCCTGGGATCGAGCCCCGCATCGGGCTCTCTGTTCGGCGGGGAGCCTGGTTCCCTCTCTCTCTGCCTACCTGTGATCTCTGTCTGTCAAATAAATAAATAAATCTTTAAAAATATATATATTAAAATGCACTTACACACATATACATAAATATCCTATGTCCCAAAAGAAAAGCAGAAGGTCATTAAAAATTTAAAAAAAACTAAAAAGAAGAAAAATGTGGTGAGGAAAGAACGGAGTACACACTTCGGGCGAGAGGGTGATAGAAGGAGGAGGATGTGGTGGTACGGTGGTACCACTGACCATTTACTGAACACGCAGTAACAGCCGGCTACGAAGTGCTTTCCACGCATTACGTCATTTGGTCATTTTCAAGGAAATTCCATCAATATTCCAATTTTACAGATGAAGAATTTGAGTTCCTGGGGAAGTTAGTCAGGTGGGCTGATAAAGCCTGACTTGAGAGCCCGTGGTCCTCCCACTGCACTGTCCACCTGCTCCTAAGAACAGAAAAAGGGCCTCAGGACAGGCCATGCGGCATTGACCTTGAGGTGCGGCATTGACCTTGAGGTGCCGCATACCTCGAAAATAGGAAGAAAGAGTAAGTAAGGAACGCCAGGGCTGGAGCCAACGAGCCCAGCCTTCTAAATCCAAACATCCACGGAGTGTGAAATACTCATGCCCAATTCTGACAACCTTGATTCCCAATGTTTTTCCTCACACGATTTCCAAAATCCATTTGAAATCTGGCGCTGTTTATGTAAGGACGGAATTAAAATGAGAACACCCTTAAAGTGTTAATTTGTTAGGCTTTGTTATGACTGTTGGTGATGGCAATTATTTAAATGATACTGGTTAATCTGTTTTATTGTTTCACATAGTTTGATTTATTTGCTATTTATCGGTTCCCTTATATAATGAGTAGGGTTAGATTAATAGATTTTAGAATGTAAATTCATTTCCACTAATGTTTATGAGCTACATTTGTAGATTGGTTTAAATAAAAACACAACCAGGAATCAGGATTACAGTACATTTTGAAGTAATAAAGTAAGGATTCAGATATGTTCAGAATAAATAAGAGACTCGGATTCGCAAAGAAAACCGCCTGCCAGAGACGGAAGGCATAGCCTAATTCTGCCACATGGTAAGTATGCAAAAGGTTCTCCCTGCCCACCACCACACACCCCCCCAAAAAATGATCATTATCAAACAACAATCCCAGGATCAGGAATACTTATATGTGAGGCCTCGCAGAGAAACGTCTTCCTGCTGTCCTGCTCTGAGCGGGAATCTGTGGAATCCTGACAGAGCGCCTCTGAGATGGGAGCTCTCTTCTCCGGACCTTCCAGATCTTGCCAATTTCCCACTGAACAGGACCTGTGAGGCAGAGTGAAGGGAACAAGGGAGACGCTTGCTCAAAAGTGAGCAAGCTAAGCTACTCGGGTTGATCTCATGGAAGTAACTTGACTGCAAACAACTCACTCTTGGGATTGGAGAGGATGAATCTTTTCTAAGCTCCAGGGGAACATGAAGGGCTCCAGAAGAATCCATCAGTAACATGAGCTCAGGTGCCCAGGTCGAACTGATTCATCTGACTTGGAAGAACAGCAGGTGTATCTGTTTACCGCCCAGCGAAACAGCCAGAACAGTCATGAAGTATCTGCGGTAGACTGAACTTGCCAGCCCAGTTCTTAAGAAGTCCAGACGCCCAGTACAAACCAGTTAACTCTGCATAAAGCAACAGTGTTGGTTAAGTAGATGACCTAAATTCTCCAGGCATTACTGTTGTTTTTTTTTTAAGTTTGTTTTTTTGTTTTGTTTTGTTTTGTTTTGTTGGTAGGGGGGAGGCGTCTGGGTGGCTCAGTCAGTTAAACATCTGCCTTTGGCTCAGGTTATGATCTCCCGTCCTGGGATGCAGCCCTGCCTTGGACCCCACTCCTCAGCTAGTCTACTTCTCCCTCTGCCCTCCCCCTGCTCGTGCTCTCTCTCTCAGTCTCTCTCTCTTTCAAATAAATAAAATCGTTTTGTTTTGTTTTGTTTTGTTTAAAGATTTTACGTCATCTCTGCACCCAACATGGGGCTTAAACCCACAACCCCAGCTCCATTGACTGAGCCAACCAGGAGCCCCACAGTAGTGATTGTTACGAGCTGAGCTGCATAAACCAACTCCCCCTCAAATTCATACGTTTAAGTGCTAATTCCCTGTACCTCCAAATGTGACTGGGGAGTTAGGGTCTTTAAAGAGCTAATTAAAGTAAAATGAGGTCATCACGTGGACCCTAATTCAATAGGACTGGTGTCATCGGAAGAGGAGTTTAAGACACACACGTGTACAGAGAGACAGCCACACAAGGGCACAGGAGAAGGCAGCATCTGGAAGGTAGGAAGAGAGGCCTCTAAAGAAACCAATCCTGTGAACCCCAGGAAGACGTTCCGTTGATGGAAGAAGTACCAGTCTGTGGATGAAGCCCTGCCCCAGCCCCGCACTAGCCCCGCCCCAGCCCATCCCCACCTGCTGTACTTTGCTATGGCCGCTCACAAACACTGACAGTGACCCAGATGACAGGTCACGGTCCTACCGTGAGAGGAGAAGCCACACAGCCCGTTTGCGGAGCATGCTGATTCCGTGTGGTCATAATTTAAGTACCTGAGGATGCGCTTTTTTTCTAAACTTCTAAACCAGGGGAGAGCCTGGGTTGCTCGCCTTGCAATGTCACTCTTTTTTGGTGTGGTGTTTCCTTGAATGGAGAGAAAGGGGGGAAATCACTGCTAGTGAGCAAATTGCGCATAATACGACGTCTGTTGTTCTGTATTTCAGCCGTCACCTACGTGCCACCAGTAGCTTTGGCAAATTCAAATTACTGAAGTGCTTATAACCTGTAATTCTTAGAGGGAATTCTTTTTTATTTTTTTAAGATTTTATGTACTTATTTGGGAGAGAGAGTGCATAAGAGAGAACACAAACAGGGGAGAAGGATAAGCGGGGGAGAGGGAGAAGCAGGCTTCCCGCTGAGCAGGGAGTCAGATGTGGAGCCTTATCCCATGAGCCTAGGATCATGACCTAGCTGAAGGCAGATGCTTGATCCACTGAGTCACCCTGACGTCCCCTTAGGGGGAATTCTTCTTTTCTTTCTCTCTTTCTTTCTTTTTTTTTTTTTTTTGATTTTATTTTTAAATAATTTTTTTAATTTTTATTTTATTTTATTTTTAAATAAAATAACCTCTACACCCAACATGGAGCTCAAACTTACAGCCCTGAGATCAGGAGTCACACTCTCCACCCACTGAGACAGCCAGTCAGTGCTTTCTTTGAAATTTATTTTAGGTTTCTTTGAGATTTCTTCTGTAGATAAATGTTTCCTAAGAAAAGGGCAAGGAGGGATGAAGAAACTGATCTATATGTGAAAAATTGAGAGTCATCAAAATCCAGCCTTGCCTTTAGAGATGTATATGTGCACCATCGTTCACTTATAAAATCTACTTACAGGTTTTGAACTACTTAACGGTTAAGTCTCCAAGCCAATCACTGTTTGGGATGTAGGAGGAAGCTGAAGAGTGGGTAGGTGAATTTTGTAATTCTAGCCTTACATTAAAGACCTAAAATCTTAAGAGCTAGTGTTTATGATCCTTAGAAGCATAGGCTGGAGACAACAGGCATCCCACCCCCCCACCCCCCACCCCCGCTTACCCCAAAACCCCCGCCCCATCTCCCCACCTCCCCACTCCTGCCCGCAACCCCACCCCTGGCTTTGCTCTGGATGCACCCCTCTCCCATTCTGTTCATTCATCCTTAAAGTGAGAATAGAAGTAACATCTCAGTTTGCTCACTTCCAGCCACAATGGAGTTATAGGAGCTGAGTTTACCCTCTTGCCTTCAACAACGAAGAAACAGAACAAAATATATGAAAAATATATAAAACAACACATCTCAAACATTGGATCCCTGAGTGAGGGGAAACACTCAGGGTGAGCCCTGGTCCCAGCACTCCACTGGGAGAGAGTTCCCAGCCTGTGGGGGAGGCAGGGAGTCCAGGTGGGGCCCAACAGTGGCCTTGAGTCGAGAGCCAGGAGTTCAGGGAGGCCAACAAGTCTCCATGTCACACAGAGGGAGAGCTCTGGAAATCTGCAGGGAGTCTGCCAGGAGTCTTCAGCCAAGGACTAATCAGAGCATGCCTCTGAGGAAACTACTAGAGGTCAGGACAAAACTATCCAACGGAGCAGGCAGAACCATCCTTGGAGCTCAGACAGTTCCTAGAATAGTTCAAGTTCCTACCTGCCAGAGCAGAAAACCTTCGGAAGCCATAGGGCATTGGGTAGTGGTCCTCGGAAGGGTTCCCGTGGTGGGGGAAAGCTAGCCCCACACTAAAGGCTGCTCTGGTCCCATCTGCAAAGCTGAAAAGTCAGCCTGGCAAGGATCGAACGGCTTCTGAGTGTCTGAACTGCATCTCTGCATCAAACTCAAAAATCTTTAAAATAATAAAGGAATATCCAGCACCCAACAAGACAGAATTCACGGTATCAGGGATCCAGTCAAAAACTACCAGCCATGAGAAGAAACAGGAAACCATGATCTGTGAGAGGAAGAAAAATCAATCAGAACTGACCCAAAACTAATGCAGAGTATAAAATTAGTGGGACCAGGATATGAAAAGAGTTGTCAGAACTAGATTCTGTACATTCATGAAGCTAGGGACAGAAAAAACATGACAAAGAGAAATATGTACACTATTTAAAAGGCCCAAATCCGGGACACCTGGGTGGCTCAGTCAGTTAAGGGTCTGCCTTCGGCTTGGGTCATGATCTCAGGGTCCTGGGATTGAGCCCCATGACAGGTTCCCTGCTCAGCCAGGCGCCTGCTTCTCCCTCTGCCTGCCACTCTCCCTGCTTGTGTGCTCTCTGACTCTGTCAAATAAATGAATAAAATCTTTTAAAAAATACAATAAAATAAAAGGCCCAAATCAAACTTCTAGAGGTTAAAAAAAGTCTGAAATAAAAATATATTGGATAAAATTTAAAATGAAGCCTCATACAATTGTTATTAAGATTAAGGTAATAAAATGTTTAGCATTATGCTGCAGTTAAAAACAGCATCAAACTACATGACAAGTTGAAAGCCTTACCATGGCATAGGTAACAAAGAGGTCTGAGGGGCACCTGGGTGGCTCAATTGGTTAAGGGTCTGCCTTTGGCTCAGGTCATGATCCCGGGGTCCTGGGACTGAGTTCTGCACCGGGTTCCCACTCAGTGGGGAGCCTGCTTCTCCCTCTGCCTTTGCACCTGCCCCCGTTCATGCTCTCTCTCTCACTCTCTCAAATAAATAAGATATTAAAAAAAAAAGATGTCTTAAAGACTATTCCACTGCCAGGTATTTAAATTCCATTAGACATTTTTTAAAAGTCACAAAGAGAAATGGATAACTTACATAATTCCAGCTCTATCCTAGTATTAATCACACTCCTATAACACTTTCTAGTCTACATGTTTATTACATACCTCCCCTAATTTAACTCTACCACACATGAGGTCATCATCATTATCCACATTTAACAGGAAGGAAACTGAGGCACAAAAATATTAGGTATCCCAAGTTTGCATAACTACTGGTATGGAACTGGGATTGAAATTTTAACCTCCTGCCAACGGTGAGCTGTCCCCGCTTTCAAGTCCCCAAGGCCAGCAAGCCCAGGTGTCAGTTGGTCATTTTCCCCCATGACAGGAGAAAAGAGACCTTCTAAGAATCTTTCAGCTCCTTGGCACCTTCATTCTGAAACAGGCATGAATTTGTCGACACTTGTCCAGATCCTTCTGGACGTTGCCAGGTTCCAAGTATGCTGTTCTACTTAGCAGCTGTGTGACCAAAAGCAAGTCACTTAACTCCTAAACCTCCTCAGCTTCCCAACTTATAAAATGAAAATACTATCAACTGTACCTACCTCATAAATTTAAAGATTTTATGAGTCAACATCTCTGTAACAATTTCAACTGTGCCTGCCTTATGGCAAGTGCCATAAGGATTTACTATTATTATTGTTATTCCTGTATAGAGATTCAGCTAAGGGATGCCCAGGTAGCCGGTAAAATGTTATTTCTGGTCATGTCTGTAAGAGTGTCTCTGTAAGAGAATAGCACTTCAACCAGTAGACTGAGTAAGATTACCCTCCCCAGTGTGGGCAGGCATCGTCCAATCCAGTAAGGACGTGAATAGACCAAAATGGCAGAGGAAGGATGATTTCAGTGTCTGGTAGAGCTGGGACAATCACCTTCTCCTGCCCTCAGACATCAGTACTCCTGGTTCCTGGGCCTTTGGACTTAGACTGGAACTTATACCATTGACTCTCCTGATTCTCAGGCCTCTGGGTTCCGATTGCACTACACTACCTGCTTTCTTGGTTCTCCAGCTTGTGGACAGCAGACCCTAGGACTTCTTGGTCTTATTGGTTCTGTTTCTCCAGCACATCCTGACAAGTACACAGCTCCTCTCCATTTTCAACCCATATCTTTTTTTTTTTTAAGATTTTATTTATTTTGAGAGAGAGAGCATGCACAAACAGGGGAAGAGGAGCAGAGGGAAAAGCAGACTCCCCGCTGAGCAGGGAGCCTGATGCAGGGCTTGATCCCAGGACCCTGGGATCATGACCTGAGCTGAAGGCAGACGCTCAACCAACTGAGTCACCCAGGCACCCCTCACCCTATTTCTTAACATTAGCTATACGGAAATTGGTCCTGCGCTGAATCGCTGGATTTGGCTATTCTGATGAATATTCTACTCACGACAGAAATTTTCAGTTAGGGATATGCCAACAAAGGGATTCCATGTGTTTTGTGTTGAAAACTAACCACTCTGTTTGGGAACACAAATGGAAATTTGAGTGCCGTAACTCTGTAGCGTGCAGGCGGGCACACACACACACTCACACTCCAAGTTTCTGCTGGCCTAGACTGATTTTTCCCTGAAAGGGCAATGAAATCAGTTCTGGCCAACCACAGTGCTGACTTTTTCAGTCCTAGGCAAGCCGCCCCATAGGAGGTAAAGAACACAGGGCGAGCGTGGACTCTTGCCAGGACCTATCGGCATCATTATCAAGGTGAAATCTTGTCATTAATGTGATTTCCACTCATTTCTATTTTGTTGACTTTCTCAATGACTGACTCTAGTAGCAAACATATGTTCTTGTTTCTCACAGAATGGCAGTGACTTTGAGCTGTATCTCCCCAAGTTTCCGGTAATGACTCTGAACAATACCATATCCGGGCCCGCCCTAATGGGACTGTACATGTCATCTGCGGATGGTCAGTGTAGCAAGACCAAGCCTCTACCACCCAAGCCCTAGACAGTCACCTCGGGAGAAGAATGCGTGTCCCCTCACTCACTGCCTGCTCTTTGCTGCCAAGGATTTCCATTCTGCCATGCCATGTGCAACCAAGAAACTATTTCCAGGCAACCCTCCATTGCACATTGTCATTGAAAGGCGGCAGGCAGCACCGCACTGCAGACCAAAAACTTGCCGCAGACACACACCCTGCCACGTTACTGCCACTTCACTGATTTAGGATTGGCGTTCACTGGACTTCTTCAAGATACTGCAGACTGAGCACCGTTTCTCTCAACCGTTGTCTTACCAGGGCTGGTCATTTCCAACACTCATTTTCCCCATCGGTTTGGCATGAGAAGCATAAGCAAAGCAGGAAGCAGTGCTGTCTGTTATTTGTTTTTATTGCCTTCTGCATATACAGAGGGGTCCTTGGGGTCCCTTTCCATATCTAAGTTCAATATTTTGGGCACAGAACTCAAATTCAGTAACACGCAGTTATGGAATAAACAAGGAAATGAATCACAACAGCTTGGACGAGGACAGCGCTCTGGAGCCAAGTAACCCACAGTGTGCCCACGTTTATAGGCATGGTCGATGCTGCTGCTGATTTTATTTAAGACTGGGGAATGCTGGACTCAGGCTGCAACAGGGAAAGGCCATTTCAAGGCAAATGCATGTTTTGCAACGGAAGCTGGTGCTGTTTGCAAGCCAGGGGTCGGTGAGCCTTGGGCAAAAAGACACACTTTCCAACCAGGCCCCTAATTCCTGAAAAGATTACATCCACCAGCCGGGGACACTTGCAAGAATTTTGCGGCAGCCCCTTTTCATCAGCATTGTCCCAGACCTCTGGAATGCTGGAATGTGACGCTGAGCTGGTGGAGAAAGGAAAAGGCACACCGCGAGGAATGACTTCCCCCTCCGCCCAACTATTCTTAATGTTCTTCTGCATTCTGGAGGCATAGAAACTCTTTGACCCTGCTTCATATTTTTAGGGGACAGTTCACATGTCTTCTCCTTATCAGTGAAATACCCCAAACAGTCAAGCCCTCTGTGCCGTCCCAATATGGCATCTGCCATCTAAAACATCCGTTCGTCCTGGCCCCCTCCTCGTCCTGCCATTTCATTGGCAGAAGTGTCATTAACTTTGCGCTGACAATGATTAGAGGACCAAGCAAACTGTGGAAATTCGTAAACTCTTGAATGGCTAAATTAAATGCTATTTTAACTAACAGTTAATAGTGTTTACTGCTGTGTAATAGTAATTTTCATTTTTTACTGTATCTAATGACATTCTGATGGCTGGAATTCTCTGTAGGGATACAAAATCATTACATTAAGGATGAGTGATTTTAGTATGCAATGACTGATCAGTGTGATAATATGTAGACTAATGCTTGAGCTAGTAAATTAAATCATTTGTACCACAGTGTTTGTCAACTAGACTAGGGATTCCATTACACCATTAAATTATAATGTAGAGCCTGCTTAAAGTAAAATAACAAATGAGCGTCTTAAATTGGTGCTGCCTTGGTAAGAACACTTTCTTAAGAGGTATGCAAAGGAAAGAAATGCTCCTCGTCAGCCCAAACAGCTCATCACTTCTTTACCATAGGTGGCATAGTCACTGAACTGAAATATAGAGGAAACCCTGTAGACGCTTTAACGTGTGAGGACAAGAGAAGATTTGCCTGTTGGAGGAAGAGAAAGGAAATAGGACCTCAGGAAAGGTTTGGATAATCAACCAGGTGAAGAATTGGGTTTTTGCTAGCACGTGAGATGTAATGAAAAAATACAAGTGGAAGGAGAAAGAACAAACTCTCTTCCAGGCTGTGATCAGCCACACCTGGGAGCGAGATCAAAGCATAACAGCCCCCAGGGCGAGACCCCAGCTTCCAGGTCACACAACCAGAGACCCACCTCCTCGGGGCCTGAAAGTCATCAAGACTTCCCTAGCTCTCAGAAAAACTAGACCGCACCTCACAAATAGTAGTACCTTTTTAAGTCAACCACTCTAAAAGCTAAAGTAGGTTCAATGTCTAAGACATAAGATCAATCCAACTCAAGAGACTGCAACCCTCAAAGGAATAAGTCATCCAAGTTTTTATTTTTTTTATTTTTTTTTTAAGATTTTATTTATTTATTTGACAGAGAGAGAGAGATCACAAGTAGGCAGAGAGGCAGGCAGAGAGAGAGAGGAGGAAGCAGGCTCCCTGCGGAGCAGAGCCCGATGCGGGGCTCGATCCCAGGACCCTGAGATCATGACCTGAGCCGAAGGCAGCGGCTTAATCCACTGAGCCACCCAGGAGCCCCGTCATCCAAGTTTTTAGATCCTTTCCTTAGATCCCCGTGATTCTCAATCATCAGATCAGGTTTTGGAAGCAATAATATTAAGGAAAGCTCTGGAGAATGGAATTGGTAGAGTAAAATACAGAAAGGAGAGAAGCAGTACTATGGTCCTCTTTTCCTCAACTAAAGGTTTGAGGGCCAAGTGAGAAGGAAGTAACCTTTACTTTAAAAATGCAGTGTTGGGTGCCTGGGTGGCTCAGTGGATTAAGCCTCTGCCTTCAGCTCAGGTCATAATCTTGGGGTCCTGGGATCAAGCCCCACATTGGGCTCTCTGCTCAGCGGGGAGCCTGTTCCCCACCCCCACTCTGCCTGCCTCTCTGCCTACTTGTGCTCTCTCTCTCTGTCAAATAAATAAAATCTAAAAAACAAAACAAAACAAAACAAAAACTCAGTATCTTTTGGAGAGGAACCTTTAGAAACAAGGTCTACTCCATTTGATTCCATTTAAAGTTATTTTTGAGCAGCCATTATGAGTCCGGTGTGTTGAGAGTTCCTGTGTTCATAGATATGAGGACTCTGAGTTGCTCTCTTCAAGAAGCCCACAGTAGAGTGAGACAAGCATGGAACCAAGAGTTACTACAGGGGACCTTACAAGCACCCAAAGAGAGGTCCCAACTCTGAACAGGAAGTAAGAAGGGCTTCCCTTTCTGTCAAGTAGGAGTTGACTGAATGAAGAAAAGGAGAAAGGGCTTACCATCATATCAAAAGGCCTAGAGGTTCAAGAAAATGTGTGGTATTGATCAAGATTCAAAAGTATAGCAAGGATAACTCTTGGATGTCAACAGGAGATTTGATCCTGAAGAGTTTCTGGCACAGCACCCAATAGGGTTTAGGGGTCATTTTGAAGGCAATGGTGTCGCTAAAGAATTTAAGTCCAAGTGATAGAACCAGTGATCAGATTTGTATCCTGGAAAGGTCATTCTGGTGGTGACATAGAGATGCTTTGAAGAAAGGGGAAGGTACAAATAGAGATATCGGTAAGAAAGTTATGACAGTAATTATTACAACAGGTGATAAAGGCATGTGTGTAACAGCAAAAGTAGAAAGACAGAAACATGTATCTAGAAAGTAAGGATAGGGGATTGACCCAGAATAAGGTGGCAAAGTAAAGTGGGTATGATACAAGGAGTCCATTCATTGGTTGCATTTATTCACCATTAAACCGTACACTTAAATGGCCTCCCTCTGATAAACACAAGCACCTTTTATATTAGTTGATTATACATTTCAGTTTCTTTCCCAAGGTTTCCAAAAAGAAAACTCTCATATAATATAATTGGGTATTTTCTTATAAATTAGGTCACTTTACCCAAGATGTAATCCTAGGCAAAACGTGACTCTAGATTATGTTATTCATAACTGTATTCAGTGGGTGAATTCTCTACCAGGTTTTGTGATGTTTGTGACCTAGACGGCGCTGATTGGTTTAGAAATGTCCTCCCAGCTCCTATGAACTAACAAACTGCTCTGGACATTTTCCCTATCAATGGGGACAACTTGCTAAACCCACCGAATTCTCTTTCAGGGAGTTTAAAAACAGAGAGATAGAGTTACTAAGTCTATGATGACAGAAAAAAAAGAGGGAGAGAGAAAGCAAAGTCACCAAAGTGGAAGGTCCCTCAAGCAAGGAGGAACACATGACTGCCATCGACAGGGAAACAAACTTTGTGATTTTGCTAAAGCTTTATTGTGTCCTAAAAGATGGGATGTGCAGGTTGGGCACTGCGCCAGAGCCTCTGGCTGAGGGAACAAGCAGGAACAGAAACACAGCTGGCCACCCACCCACCAGACCAAGCACACTTGCTCAGCAAGGCAACTACCCCGAAAAGGTTACCTTTTCTAAATGGCATAAAGGTCTGGTAGAGGACAATCTAGGCTTCTGTGATGTGTGGTATGCAAAACAGAGACATTCTTGTGCCCCGTTTTTGTCCCCAGTGATCTTTATGGTAAACTGCCATTAAACAGTCGTCAGGAACACATAGCTTTACCAGGCCCAGCCACAGATGTGTTTTGGTTTAACCTACCTCAGACTTTTTAAAACTTTCAGTGCACCTATTTTTATACTGAGGGAGAAAATGGGAATTAGGGGAGAAAAACCTAGGAGGTACAAAGACAAAACAATAGCAATACTACATAAACTCCCCAATTCATTAAGTATTAACACATGCCTTATTCCTGGACAGTCATGTTACAAGGCTCAGAAGCTACAACTATAAGCAGTAATTATCCTTAGTCTAGTCTAAAGACTGAAGCGAGAGGAATCTTTCAAAAAACTAACTAGATCCTGCAATTCTTCTGTGCAGGCCCTGCATGGTGAATGTCAAAGTCTTTACAGTGGTTTACAAGGCCCTGTATGATCATTACTTTTTTAACTTCATCTCCCATAGCTCTCCTTCTTGCTTACTGGGCTCTAACTGTGGGATTGGGTTGACAGGATATGGATTGACACAAAAGGTGACAGAGTGACTTGCTGTTCCCCAAAGTCAGGCATTAGGTCCTTCACATTAGCTGCTACCCTGTTCTAGAACAGTCTCTTCCCAGATACACACATGGTTAAAACCTCTAGGTTGCCATGTCTTTGTGCAAACATCACCTCCTCTAAAAAAACCTTCCAGCACCATCTTATTTAAAAAAATTGCAACCCACATCTGTACATTCTGGCTCCCTCCATCCCTCTTATTCTTCTCTGCATTTTTTTTCCCTATTGCTGTCTTCAACTGCTAACATTCTTCATCTTTTTTTTTTTAAGATTTATTTCTTTCTTTTAAGAGAAAGAGAGAAAAAGTTTGCAGGGGGGTGGGGCAGAGAGAGAGAATCTTAAGCAGACTCCCCACTGAGCACAGAGCCTGATATGGGGCTCAATCTCATGACCCTGAGATCATGACCTGAGCCCAACCAAGAGTCAGACACTTAACCAACTTATCCACCAAGGTGCCCCTAACATTTTCCATCTTATGTGCATGGTTCATGGTTTGTTTCTCTGCATTGGAACATCACCAGTACAAGGACAGGACTCTTTAACTCTGTCACTCACTGATGGGTCCCAAGTGCCCAGAAACATTGCCTAACACTTAGTGGACCCTTAATAAATATTTGTTGAATAGATCATTCAATTGCTCTGACAGTGTGCCATAATTTGAGCCTCACCTAGAGCTTCATACATGTTAGCGGAGTTACCACACTTAACAATCCTGTGAGGTAGGAGCCATCACTACAACCATTTTTCAGGTGTAAAAAAACTGAGACACAGAGAAATTCCAAGCAAGCCCATGATCACACAGCCAGTAAGGTGGCAGAACCCAGACTCAAAGTCAGATGCTCTTATTCCAGAGCTGTTAATTATGATAAGCTACCTGGACCTCGACACCTTTGTAGTTCAGAGGAGGCAAAATTAATACACACATTCTTGCAGTCACTGGTGTATCTGAAAGTTCCTCAGTGGAATCTAACCAACAGCTTTTCTGGACTCCTTCACCCTAATCAAAGACAGAAGGAATAATAAGGGAAAAGCAAGGTGGAGATGAAAGTGAGCCAGTGAATATATTGGGAAGAAGGGCAGACAATATGGAATACAGTTGACCCCCAACAAAGGATGCCCATAAAGAAAAACAATTGAAGAACATTTTAAGTATTCTGAAAGTGAGTGCACATAATTTTTAACTCAGCTCAGATATGCTATCAGGTAAAATTAGTATGATTTTTAATGTCTTTTACTATAACTTTCACAGGAAACTCATTTCATGAAGAAATGACCATGATTTCACAGTACTTTTGTTCTCTAGAGAAGCTTCTATACATACCGTTACACAGTGATGGTAATCAATGCTCATTGATTCAGATATTAAATGATATACTTTTCAAATACTATCCAGTAAAATGTATGAAGAAAGAAAGGTGGTTCATTAGTTCTTTCTTTCTTTTCTTTTCTTTTTTTTTTTTTTCCTATTCTATGCACTGGGTATTTTTTTTTTAAAAAAAAAAAATTCATTTTTAAGTAATTTCTACATTACTTAACATGGAGCTCAAATTCACAACCCTGAGATCAAGAGTTGCATTCTATAGTGACTGAGCCTGCCAGGTGACCCCTAGACATCTTTCAAGATATCAAGAAAAGATTCTTCTTTTAAGAATCCAGGAAGGGGGGGGTGCGTGGGTGGCTCAGTCAGTTACTGCCTTCAGCTCAGATCATGATCCCAGGGTCCTGGGATTGAGTCCCACATTGAACTCCCTGCTCATTGGGGACCCTGCTTGTTCCTCTTTCTCTGCCGCTCCCCTCAGCTTCTGCTCTCTCTCTCTCTCTCTCTCTCTCAAATAAATAAATAAAATATATTTTTTTAAAAATGCAAGTATGTCCTTAGCATAAAAACATATATTATATTTAAAAAAAAAACTTCTATAAATGCAAAACTGCCAAGTAGAGGATACTGTTTTACCAACAAACTTAAACTTATTTTGACTTTATAGTAATTTAGGTTTTGGTTTCAATTAATATTGTGATTTTCCAAACAGAAAAATGGTTTTCTCAAAACTGATCCAAACATTTTCTTCACATCATCTGATTCTACTCACTAAAATGTTGTCAGGGTCTCTAGATTTGCTGTGCTCTTGAAAGTGATCTCATGACTCCACTTTCTTAGCTGTGAATGGTTTCCTGCCGTACATAACTGCCAACGAAGTCTTGTCCAGATTACCTTAAATAAATATGTGTAAAGAGATCAGCTAACACTGTACTTTATTTTAGTCCTTATTTCATAAACCCATTATTTTGCAAGGAACAATAATCTCATTGGTTGCTTGAAATAAAATCCCTTTGCCACATGCCACAAATGGCTCAAAGATGATCAGATTTGATTTTGGAAAGGAAGTTAAATGACATTATGGAAAGAATTTTTAAAATTCAAACTGAGATATTTTAAAAATTCAGGGTATTTTCAGGGATATCTGATCACCTGAAACAAGTAATTAAAACACAAGATTTTTTTGAAGTTGCATTTAAAAGCTCTACAGTAAGCCAAGAACTATGGATTTGAAATAGGGACTCATCTTGGTGCTTAGTATGAAAAAAGCAGAAGAGATGAGGAGAGTATTTCCTTCTCCTGTTATTGTTCCTAATTTGTGTTATTGGGTGATCAGAATTCCTTACTTAAGGGATTAGTCACTGCTATACCATTTTATTCCAGTGTTCCAAGAATTCCTTTGGGGATTAAAAACAAATCCTTGGAAAAAGGATCCAATTTTTTAGTCCAAAATTACTTCTCGGGACACCAGTGCAAAACATCAGAAATGAGCTAATCCCTTAAGAAAGGGATATTTGATAACTCAATAGCACAAATTAATTGTGAGAATGCTCAGGGAATCCAAATGCATTATGATTAATTTAATTCTTAAGAAATACATTGAATAATGTAGTTAATCCCCATAAATGTAACCTAGTAGAGGGAAGGTGGGAGTTGATGTTCTTGCCCTCCTTTGATTTTATAAGTCAATAATCAGTCTGAAGTTAGGGAAGCCCATGCTGCCTGTGTATCTCTATGGTCTACACATTTCTATGTAAAAGATGGTGTAAGCTATATGGTGAAGACACACATCATTTTCAGTTTGGAAATAGATGGAAACAGGTATGCACTGATGACTCTACTACCCAGTGTAATAATCCCTCCTGAAATAGTATGAATATGTTCTTCTGATAAAGGAAAAGCCTCACGTCCCAGAGAAAAGAGCCTGTTTGGTGAACACATTTAAAGCTGAATGCCTATATTGTTTTCCAAGGACTTAATGACTCATTTTATTTTTTTTCCCCAAGAGGTCCAGAGTTACAAAAGCATTGTATTTTAAGTTGAAAATTCCTCATTACAGAAATGTTTTATGTACTGCAGCATTCAGTTGAAGCTTCTCTAGTGATATGAAAAAAAAAAAAATCAGTTATCATGTTTAGTTTATGGCCTACTTAGCATGCTTCAGTGAGAGACTTTTAGCAAATAAGATAGGTAGCTTCTCAACTATCTTAAATAATATCTTAGCTCCTTATGCCATGCAGCTTCTTTTCAAAAGAAGACCAGGGGCGTCTGGGTGGCTCAGTGGTTTAAGCCGCTGCCTTGGGCTCGGGTCATGATCTCAGGGTCCTGGGATCGAGTCCTGCATTGGGCTCTCTGCTCGGCAGGGAGCCTGCTTCCCTCTCATTCTCTCTGCCTGCCTTTCTGCCTACTTGTGATCTCTCTCTGTCAAATAAATAAATAAAATCTTTAAAAAAAAAAAAAAAAAAGACCAGCAATGTTCTCAAGCCCTTTTTCATAAAAATTATTAGCAGTCCAAAGTTAAGTGTTAAGCCATCTCAAAGGGCACTTTAGGTGAGAATTTTTTTTAAAGATTTTATTTATTTATTTGACAAAGAGAGAGAGATCACAAGTAGGCAGAGAGGCAGGCGGGGGGGGGGGGGGAACAGGCTCCCTGCTGAGCAGAGAGCCTGATGCAGGCTCAATTCCAGGACCCTGACATCATGACCTGAGCTGAAGGCAGAGGCTTAACCCACTGAGCCACCCAGGCACCCCAACTTTAGGTGAGATATTGCTCCTCTCCTAAAATTAAATACAGACAACCAAACCATAAAAACCAAATATTCATCTGGTCAACAGCTGAGTATTCCAGATAAGTGACTTCTGAGGATACGACAACTCTTATGGCTTTTCCACCTAACGGTAACCTCAAAAAGAGCACAGACCATTGCATATCTTGCCGTCTGCAAGTGGCTCAGACATGACTTTTCTTCTGGGACAGTTACAGCTGAGTGCTAGCTGGGTAAAGTAACACCTTACTTTCCTGTCCTGCTCCCACCTCGGTCTATGTGACCTCATGTGACTAAGTTGAAGTCATTGTCCCTCCATTTGTCCTCCCATGAACAGCCATTATTCCTTTAATACGGGTGTCCTGAATGCCCACCCTGTGCTAAGTTACACAGCTATGTAAGTCGCGGTCCTGTCCCAGTTCCAGAGGAAGTGACCATCGAGTTGAGGGAGCAATAGCGAACCACAAGAGGCTAAAATACAATACAGATTAAAATTACCACAGAAGGCAACTGCAAATGACAACCAAGCAAGCCGATGACTAAACGACAAATGAGTGGGTCAGACAAGAAGCTTTTATGTGGGAGGTGACTGGGAGGTGGACAGGACTGAGGGAACCAGGAGGGAGGAAGAATGATTAAGACACTTCATAGATAGCACCCACATACCACGCATGCGCATAAAGAAGGCATTAAAGGTATTAAACCCTCAAGTCCTGCTCTCCCATATCTCCTATTATTGTTCCCCCTTTTGTTTGCCCAAAAGGAAGGGAGAAGATAGAAATAGTATATGGTCAGAACCTGGAACAGAAAGGAGATCAACAGGGTTGGCGCCCAGACAGAAACTGTGTACAAGGCTCAAGCCTGGGGCCCGTTCCCACTGGCAACAGCAAGAGACCCAGAGCAAGGGTGAGGGCAGCTTCAGACAGCTAGCGAGGCCTCTCTTGGCTCATCCCTGCCTCCCCTGAAGCATCTGCCCACAGGCACAGGGTAGACCAGCAGACTGGCACACACACACCTCCAGTGAGGAGGTGGGGAGAGCAGAGCAGGGCTGGCGGAAGGGATAGGCTCACAGAGAGACCCAAACACTCCAACACTCTGCTCTTTGCCTCTGTCACTTGTTTTAAGCTAACTATTGTCGATTTTCCTTCAACAAATAGGAAGAGCTTCATATGTGACTAGAATGGGGCATTCTTCTTTCTCTCTTAGCTCTGAGAAAAGAGACCATGCCTCAGAGGGGCACACGCATGAAGATGGCAAGAGGTATCAAGGGCAGAGCCAAAAGGAGGGTCCTGTGCTGTGGCTCACTTTCTGTTTTTTCAGGTGTCAATTGATTTTGCTCACATATACCTTCTTTACTTGTCAATGGGAAATGTCATTGCAGCTTCACGAACTTTCTGAGGTATTTTGAAGCTGAAGTAGCGAATTCCAAAAGGACTTGGGATTCTCCAAAGAAACATGCTTTAGATTCTGAGTATGATTCTACTACGTCCTGGGCGTTTCTTGCCTCAGCTCATCCATCTTCTGTATCCACAGAAAACATACCATTAAGTATTAGAAAAATGTCTGATCTTAGGATACATTAAGTTTATCACGCAGGGGAGTCAAAGCCTACACATTACACAGATGCAAAATTCCACAGATCCACACATTTTAAAGATAAGTATTCCATGCTTGTGATTTTAAGTTACTACAGGCACAGCACTCTCTTCTATCCTTCCCGCTGGGACCCACGGCTTTGGCGGGAGAAAAGGAAATGCTCTCTTGGAATCAGCTCACTAATATCCTTCCAAATAAACAAGTCAAAGGCAAGCGATAACACTTATTAGGGAGACAATATTATAAACCAGAAGGTTAAAATTTTTCTTAGTACTTTCTTGCTGGAGGAACAAAGATGTTGGAACAAAAGACACTGCCTTAAAAGGGAAGGAAATTCTGGCACATGTGACAATATGAATGAACCTTGATGACCTAATGCTAAGGAAAATAAGCCACTCACAAAAGACAAATATTATATGATTCCACTGACGTGAGATACCGAGAGTAGTCAGATAAATTCATAGAGACAGAAAGTAGAATGGTGGCCACCAGGGGCTAGGGAAAGAGATCTGGGGACATAGTGTTTAACAGGTACAGAGCTTCAGTTTGGGATGATGGAAAAGTTTGGGGGATGGACAGTGGTGATGGTTACACAGCAATGTAAATGTACTTAATGCCCCTGAACCGTACACTTTAAAATGGTTAAAATGACAGATTTTAGGGGTGCCTGGCCCGCTCAGTATACAACTCCTGATCTCCGGGTCGTCAGTTTGAGCTCCATGTTGAGCATAGAGATTACGTAAAAGTAGAGGCTCCTGGGTGGCTCAGTCAGTTGAACATCTGATTTCAGCTGAGGTCATGATCTTGAGGGTCCTGGGATCGAGCCCCATGTAAGACAATGCTCAACAGGGAGTCTGCTTGTCCCTCTCCCTCTCCTTCTGCCCCTCCCCTCACTTGTGCTTCTCTCTTTCTCAGATAATTAAAATCTTAAAAACAAAAAAAAATCTTTTTTTAAAATGATAACTTTTATCATCTGTATATTTTACCATAATTTTATAAAACAGAATGCAGTGGAAATGTATGGAATGAGATGATAAATGTCTGGTATTTGCCTCCAAATAATAAAGTGAGAAGGGGTATAAGTTAAGTATAGACCAAATAAAGTTGCTCTCGGTTGCTGATCACTAAATCACTAAAGCTGGGTGATGGGTACGTGGAGGGTGTATACTATTTGTCTTCTTTTGTTTATGCTTGAAATGTTCCAATATAAAAAAAAAGGTTAAAAAAAAAAGCCAGAATGCAGAACACGATCACAATTTTGTTTTCTTTGAAGGATTACTTGCATATAAATACATAGGACAGTACTGCATGAGCATGCATTGCTTTTGAGAAAAATGTAACGTACTTTAAAAAGAAAAAGAGTTACGCGAGTAATGGACTAACACCCGATTGCACAGAATTCTGGTAGCTTCAAAAAGAGCAACCTGGGCTCTGTCTCCAGTCCTGAGCTCAACCCTGCTTCTGCCCCTTGTCCCTATCCTCCTGCACTTCCACACAGGACACACACACACACACACACACACACACATTCTTCTGTAAGTTCCCCTTCCCGAGTTTAGATTGATGAGGAGAAGCTACTAAGCCTTGGGTCGACCCCTGGGAGCAAGGCCAGTGACAGCAATCAGCAGGGCTCTGCCCCAGGCCATCTCTCAGCAAAGAGCCCAGATGCTTTGGCTGGAACAGCCTCCTCCACCCACCCCAGGCCAGGCCCCTTTAAAAGGAGCTCCAGAAGAGGCTTCCATTGTGGCTCTTTGCATTATAATCAGCCCAAGGCAAAGAGCATGAAATGGTCTTGAAGTGCAAATTTCACGTTTAACAATGACTATTGCACACTAACATTTTATGTGTCCACACTCACATAATTTTAAGTCTTCTGCCCTACTATTTATTTAGTTCATGGTCTCCCACAAAGTAACAATGCGTTGGTCATCCAAAAAGAATCCTCTGTTTAAAAACTGTCCATGCATCATACATAGGAACCACAGCTCTGCTCACCATACAGGGGCGGTTATCTCTGAGGTAGAATAGATGGGAGGGGATCATGCAGCCATTTTGTCACAAGGAAGCACAAAACTGCACGACATTTCCTCCGACGAGAAGAAAAAGAAGACTTAAGATAAAGTCGTTTGGAAGTGCCAAATAAGATCATCCCTGATGCAATAAACCCCAACTGAAAACTGCCCAGGACACCCTGGCCCCTGCGGACACAAGCAGAGTAGTTCTGAGAATCGTGAATGATCCGAGTCTTCGGATGGACAAAAATGACCAGAGAGAGATGCAGCTCTGTGGGTGGTTTTTCCCCCAAAACATTGAAAAGGCAAAGTGTGTCTTTCATTTTACATGAAGAGCTCACTATTTGCTCTTCAGGGAAGAAGGGCATGCTGGATTGTCCCCTGAGTGCCCTTTTGTAGTGGGTCCTGATCCCGGATAAAAGAGCCAAACCTGCCCCATCTTTATCAGATGCAGAAACAAGCTGCCTCAAACAGCTCTCTCGCTTGAAGAAGAAGGGTCCTCATGCCTGGGAGAGCTTCTCTAACCACTGTCCTTCAGGAGCCCAAGGATGACTTGACAGGTGGTGGAGATGGACCATTGACCTCCGAGAAATTCTAGAGAAAATAGAACTGGGGAGCAAATTCTTGTGTCCCTGAATCTGGGCTGTACCGAAAATCTTAAATGATCCTAAAAACCTTCTTTCAAATAAAGCTCTTTTCAAATAAAAAAGGAAAAGGCTGTTAACAACCATCACAGATTTCCCCCCATATTCTGGTCATATTTTAATAATTTTATTGGATTATGAGACCTGCCTTAAATGCCCCCAGGACAGTAACCATCATCAGTGACGCCTCTTTTACGTAGGAGGCTGAGAGTAAATTTGCCAACCACTGACCGCATTTCTGTGATTCTGAGATCATTCCAACGGACGCTACCTTATGGCCCAGTAAGAAGCTGGTTTGGGTCCCAGCTTCATTCCGAGCTCTGCACACCGGGGAGCAGCACTGTTGGCCAAATCAGGTCACCTCTCCAGGCAGAGAATTTCACGTCCATAAAATGAAGATGCCAGTAATTTCCAAGTCCTTCCCATCTTCCCTTTCCCCTCCTACTAATTCCATAACTTATGCAAATATTAGATGTGTTCATCTTATGCAAATATTAGATGTAGATCCCTGGTGTTCCTGAGAAGGAGAAATCTGAGCCAACAACTGAGCCTACAGAGACAATGGCCTGAGCCAGAGTCAGACTTTGCAATGAGAAATACTTGAAACCACAGGGGAAGTAGGAAACAAAATACTTTGACCCGCACAGAGCCGACCTGCACCTCTCTTTCTTTCCACCAGTCCTTCTTCTAGATTCCCTGAGACCTTCCCTTTTCCTCTCCCAGCTGGTAGGTCCACTTTGCAAATACCAAGAGACGACACACATACCATTCCTGGGACAGCCCACCTGTGTCATTTTGCCACGTTTCATTTTTTAATAAGCTCCGTTATCATGAAACTTGGAACGTCCCTGCATCCTTCCAACCACTGTATAATGAGGATGCGGTACAACGGAAGCACGTAATAAGAGCAAACGACTCCTTTCAAAAAGCTGACCTCAAGTTCTAGTGCACTAAACCAAGATGGCGCGAGACGGACACATTAGCCCTTTCCCCTTTCTATTTCATGCATATATGAAAACAATTCAAGCTGGGTTTGTTTGGGGGGGTGTTCTTTTTTTTTTCCCCCAGCGTATTACATTTTGTCTTCCCCCTTGGCCTTTTTCCATCCCATTTCGAAGAATGTACATAATATCAATAGCAGAGTCTCTCTTGTTTCCATTCTCTCCCCCGTTTTCCTCTTAACAACTGTCAGTCTTTTAGGGTTAGCCCACCATGGGCTCTCATTATACTCCAGCAGTGTGGTAAGGTGGGTGCCACAGTCCCAAATGAGAAGAAGAAAGGACAGAAAAAAAAGGGGGGGAGGGGAGGCGTTTAAAGCTCCTCATAAAATTAAATCTTAGATTTCAATTCTCCCTCATATTTTATTGTCTTTTCTTTTCTTTTTCCTGTGGTAAATGGTAATTAGAGTCAATAATCTTTTGCTGAGAGAGCACCTTGTCTTCACAGTGTTTATATCATCATCATCAAAGATCTGCCTTAAGGCCCTGGCGTGTTAATAATTTAAGGTGTGCACAGCCTAGTTATAGCAGGAAGCCTAGTTATTGAGTTTGTAAACCAGCCGATGATTTATGGGAACACCTTGCATGAGTCATGCTCATTAAATAAAATACTTCGGTTTAATAAGGAACATGGGGTAAACACTTCTTCCCGTTACGGGGGTGAGTGTGCAATTGGAAATTGTTGAGTTTTGTCCCCGAGTTCGTCAGTGTCATTTTGTCTTCATTGTGTTAGCAGGGGGAGGGAGGGAGGGCTGCCCGACCCGTGCACATCTGTACACGCACGCGGTGTTGACCCTGTCCCTCCGAGAAGTTTCCCTGGAGCAGCTGCGTCCCAGAAGCCAAATCCTCTGATAGAGAGAATGCTAAATCTCTCTCTAAAAGGCTACTAATTAAGAAACCAGAAATGCTCATGGAAATAAAATTACAAGAAAAAAATCAATATACGGTTGTTAAATGTAGCCTACATTTAAGAGCCATAACCATATTTTACTGTTTAACACTACAGTTTACTCATTAGGAATTCCTAAGCAGACTGAGACAGCAAAAGCCAAACATAGCTTTCTGGTCTGTTCAAAGAAAAAAGGGTACACGGGGTCACTTTTTCTTTTTAGTGTCCCGTATCTGCAGCTTTGGGGAAAAAAAAATCTGAACAGTTTTGTTGGAGGTCAGTGTGTCCCACTCCCTAAACGACACCAGTCCTGTGACCATTTGCCTTTCTTTCACACTGAATTAGTCGATATGAGCCTGAAGTTGGCACGGAAATGAGCAACTCAGCTTCTTCGGCTTCACAGATTTCTATATAAAGTGAACTTTGATGTTTGGTTGTGCTGATTATCACATGATCTCTTGGATGCTGCAAAAACTTTCAAAGAGAAGAAAAAAAAAAAAAGCGAGGGCAGGCACCCTGAATTTGTATCACTTTCGCATGCTTAAAAACTCCTCCAGGGGCGCCTGCGTGGCTCAGCTGGTTAAGCATCTGGTCATGATCTCAGGGTTCTGGGGTCGAGTCCCAAGTCCAGGGCCACCCCCCCCCCAATTGGGCTCCTTGCTCAGCGGGAAGCCTGCTTCTCCCTTTCCTCCCTGCTCATGCTCTCTCTCACTCTCTCTCTTTCTTCCTTTCCAATAAACAAAATCTTTAAAACAAAACAAAACAAAAAAGTCCTCCAATCTCCATATCCAGTTTGTTCAGCTTTGGGGCAATTCCTAAGCAATTTTTTTTTTTAATTTTTGAAACACTAAAAGAAAATCCATTGCATTCATTTAATACACCAAACAGTGGTTTTTATCAGCTTTCTTGAGAAAATAAACCTATCCCGAAAAAAAGATGCCACTGTGAGGTGGTTTGATGAGTAAGTGGGTATACTTTGTGGTTTCTGTTTTACCACAGAGGAAAATGGCTAATCTGAGTTTCAAATTACAGTGTTTCTGTCCCGGGAGCCCTACCTGGTTTGAGTTTGATGTTCAGTTTGCGCTCACGGTGGACACGGTTCAGGGATGCGGCTTCCCTATTTCAGAACCCCTGGGCATGCTCGCTTAACTTCCTCCAGATAAGACAGCACCTATGAACCTTCCACTTAAGCGTAACCTGTCCTGATTCCAATCAAGTTTTGCATTTGGCTGGTACAGTATGCAATACGATAGCCCCTTTATGATGAAAGAGAAATTGCAGGCTAGCACAAAAAAGAATGCACAATGAACACTTCCATGGGGGAAATTCCTGAAAAGCGCCCTCTCCACCATATAGAAATGTGTCTGTCAGTGGACCTTTCATTACGCCCTGGACCATAAATGTCCTGGTTTCCCAAGTATACGAAATGTATTTGGCCACAACAAATTCACAAGTCCTGCCTTATGCCTTTCTCTTCTAAGACCTATTTTAGACCTCTCCTCTCTGTGCACAGAAATCTTATACAGAAAAGTAGGTCCGAGTAGAAACCCTTTATTCGAAACATTTTAAATTCCAAGTAGCTTCATGGGCATTTTAATAAGTAACATTTATAATACAAATCAGACTGCAAGCTTCCAGCAGACCAAAAATGGGTATTTGTATTATTTTCCATATTATATTTAGCAGTGTCGTGTAATTAAGTTCTTACTAACTAATGATTGCGTTAACAGGACCCACGCTATTATCTTATGCCCCCGGGTTTGGTAGTGTTTCCCTTTACTCTAATGGCATGCAGCTCTGGTTTATGCATAAGTTTTACAAATTCTGCTTTGATTTCAGAAATGTATTTTTTTAAGAAGAATTAAATAGCTGTGAGTCCATTTTAAAATCTCCGTGTGTGTGTGTGTGTGTGTGTGTGTGTGTGTGTGATCTAATAATCTCACATTTTGGATAAGGAGACAGAGGCCATTGAGATGTTAATAAATAAATCCGGGGTCACACAATTATTGAGTATTTTGGTTCTTTTGAAAAAGAGAGAAAATACAACTCTTATTCTCAGTGTCCCTACAAGACGTTTCCCTTCTTCCAGGACCTCAAAACCCTTTCGCTATTTTGCTTCCCACCTGCTCGCCCCTCAGCCTCTGTGGAGAGGCAGAGCCCTCAAAGCGGAGAGCACTGTCATGTCCACTGTGCCGGTGACAGGCCACAAAGGCGGCAAGGTCCCCACACCCTGCTCTGAGGAAGGCTTGGGGACCAAAGCCACCTCTTATGCAACTAGCCCTCCAGGTAGACAGAATGGAAGTCAGTCTCTCTCACCAACTTCATTCACTGCAAAGGTTTGCTTCCTGGGGCCCCTGGGTGGCTCAGTGGGTTAAGCCTCTGACTTCAGCTTGGATTGTGATCTCAGGGTCCTGGGATCAAGCCCCGGATCGAGCCCCGGATGAGGATCTCTGTTTGGCAGGGAGCCTGCTTCCCCCCTCTCTCTGCCTACCTGTGATCTCTAGCTCTCTCTCTGTCAAATAAATAAATAAAATCTTAAAAAAAAAAAAAAAGAAAAGAAAAGAAAGAAAGAAAGGAAGGAAGGAAGGAAGGAAGGTTTTCTTCCTGACAAGGTCTCCTAATTTTCTGTTCTTGCACAGCCATTGATAAGTATCCCCAAATCAGAGCAAATCACGAGCACTCCGGAAAGCATTTCTTTCTCAAGCTGGTGCTGAGTTTTTCACTTCACTTTGCTTCTGACATGGGGGCTCAGGCCTGCACCCTCCCTCAAAGCCAGGCCACCTGGCTTTGATGTCGGTGGGAGTTGGGCCTTCTTGGAGATGGAGGCTAAGATACTATTTGCAGAGTCCGCTTTGCAAAATTCAGCTTCTCTCCTGTCTGCTGCAGATAGGATGATAAGCGGGACAGCCAATGCTCTCACAGGACAATCTCCTTGCTGGGCCCTTCAACCAAATCCACCTAAATCAGTCTTTAAGAAAACCAGGGGCCCCGCTCATTAGGGTGCCTCCGCCACACCCACCCGTCTGATAGCATCTCAGCTACTCCCTTCAAAGACAACACGGGTCAGCCTTTTTTTTTTTTTAAGGCCTCCATTCGCATCCAGTATATTTTACTCACGGTGCCAAAATTGTAAGCACAACTGAAAACAGACTGTTTATCCGTGCCCAAAGATAAATATTTACTAGCCAGCAAACGCAAGCCCTGTGAGAGCCGACTGGTCCAAAGGCAATCCTTGAAGAGAGAGACCCATTGATTAAGGGTGTGTCTTCAGTGTTCTCTGACCTCATTCACTCTTGCCAAGGGACACTTGGGGACACTGGGGATGAACAGAATCCACGGTTTCACATGCTCAGTGGCAGCAATGACTCTGCCGGGGATCTTGTCCGTCATTCCGGAAGCTGAAACAGAGTTTTTCTCTCTAGAAATAAAATCAGAGATCGTCCAGGGGAAAACAACGGTGAGGAGATAAAAATCTTGAAAATGCTGGAAGAGGAGCTCTCTTTCTCCTCCCTCCACTTTGTGTGTGGACAGTGACTGCTGAGAGCGCTCTGTCCGCCACCCCGAGTAGAGCTGCCTTTTGTGCCCCAGGGCCAGGGGAGATTTCTTTACTGGAGATGCAATCAGCTCTAACCAATCAGTAAGAAGGGTTAATCAGCTGATCGATTGGTCCCAGAGCAGCCGGGACCTGGCTCCTCTCTGACTGGCTCTAGCCTGGCCTTGGGGCAAGAGGTTGGGAACTTTTCATTATCCGCCGCAGCTACGGCTCTGATTGAATGGTCAATGGGTTTACTACGGAGCCGGCACTGCTTGAATAATAATAGAAAACAATGTGAATGCTGGCGAGCGCAAACAGAGGGCCAGAAAAGGCACTTGGAGACGCAGAAGGCACGTTAAGATGGGTTAATTGCCTGGCAGAAACCAAATTTCAAAGATCTGCAAGATGTTTTATCCAAGGGTGCTGGGGGCCGGGGAGAGAGCAGTGAGATGGCATTTTCTTGTGGGACTCTTCCGTCTGGGACCATTACTGGCTACACGTTGCTGCCCCAGGCCCCGGTGGTTAAAAAATGATCACCGCAGGAAATGTGTATTTTGACATTTGCAGGCACTGTCAGGATTTAATTATTTTTCATTGAGAACTTCCTTTCAAAAGAAATCATCTCCCCCAGCTCCACTATGTAGGATGTGCTCATGGGGGAGGAGACACAGTGGGGAGGGAGGGGGTAAAAAAACAAGGTTACATCATGCCAAAAATATACTGTTCTGATCACACCCAGGGTTTTTGTTTTGTTTTGTTTTGTTTTTTGCTTTGTTTTGTTTTGTTTTTCTTAAAGCCTTCCTAACTTGGTGGTATGGAGATCCTTTCACTTTGCATTCTCCAAACAGAATAAATCATTCATCCAATAATTCACTATAGAATTCTGCTCGATCCTTTCTCTGCTAAAACAGTTCGTTCCTGGTGGTTCCTTTTTTTCCCCCTTAAGATAAAGCCAACAAGTGCCTCAGAATAAACATGGTATCTGTGTTCAGATCCTCTGAGGCTGTAACAGCGGAAGCTAATGCCCCAGAAAGGGCAAAACAACCAGCCAACAACTCTATGGGCTGGCAGGGAGGTTAACAAAAAGACGTGAGCAGTTGCACAGAGCTGCTGAAAAGGATACGTTTGGGGTCATTTAAAAAAAAAAAAAAAAAAACCACGAAAAGAAAAGAACAATCAATTTGGCACGGAGACAAGTATTTGCAGGGGTGTCAAATAAGAGTCAACCAGAATCCCTTTTGAAGGTGTCAGCCGGAATTTTAATCAAAACCCTCAAATCGCTCAAGATCAGAAATCGTCCTATTGAAGCAGGACGTGCTAAAAATGTGCCTTTCTCCAGTGATCTCACATAAACACGGAGCCTTCTTCAGACTCCACCGGAGTCATTACTATTTATATTACCATACCCTGGCCGTGTGCAGTCAATTCATAATTGTCCAGTTTTTCTAATTAATCACAAAAGATTTTTGTTTTGCCTGCAGCTAGTTCTGGGGTGACTCACGATGGCAAGCCAAAGCTCATACATCAAACACAGGCCCTTTCTCACTCTGGCCTTCTGCTGGGGAATGCGGCTCAGCGCTTCTCCACCAAAGAGGCGCGCACTGGGCATGCGCGGCCCCGGGCAGGGGAGAAGCCAGAGATCTGTCCTCTACTGTGTGACTTGTTATTTTTATCTGATGCTGGCATTCTCGGGCCAAATCAGATCCAGATAGCAAAGCAAGGTTTCTAAATTCAGAGCACTGGCCGCTCTTGGTTCTTTCTCGCCGCTCTTCTGTCTTCCTCCTCTTCTCCTTTCATCAAATTGTTCAAGACTGCGATATTTCCAAAAAGAAAAAAAAATCTAGATACCATTTTTCATATCCCTCAGTCTTTTCAAGGGTGCCCTTCCATGGAGGCTGTAATAACAATAGAATGGCACCAGGAAAAAAAAAAAGAGAGAGAGAGAGAGAGAGGGAGAGAGAACCTAGTTTCTGTATTTTATCCTACCCGATCCATGGAATGACAGAGCCGCAGGAAGTATGTTTAATATGCAGTTTATCTCACTGAAAGGCACCCGGGGGGTGTTTCAGCAGGTGACCCGTTGGAAAGGTGTCTGGTGCAAATAACCTCTGGGATTGCTAGGAAGGGGGCCATTGCCACACCTTGTATGAGTCAGGGCTGTGAATACACGTTAGACAGGTGATCAGAGGGCCTGCTGTGGAGGAGGCAGGCAGAGATTGGCTGGTCACCTGCACTGCAGGCAAAGAATTTCAAGGTGAGATCAGTCACTTTAGAGGATCTCCTTTGTCTGCCCTGGCACAGGGTCAGCATAGTCAGGGGGAAAAAATCACGCTGCTTGGCAATCCTAAGCGACCTTCAGAACTCCATCAGATGCTTAGGAAGTGTTAGCTCCCAGCCACTGAGTTTCTTTATGGATGAATTTTGCTGGTATCCTACATGCACAAATGCTGTTGATATCGTCATGATGAATATACCCCAGGCAGCAGCAGAGACGCGCGTCTCCTCGTGGAAGACACTGCCCCCAAGGCCACAGTGCTCCCAACCGCCCACCTTGATAGACCCCACTACCCTTTCCGGTCTGCACCTGCTACTTGCCTCCACGCCCCCTACCACCTGTGCCCACTGGGCTTAGATGCATCTTTCCTGTACCTGTATAAAGGCTTGAACTGCCTCTATCATAGCCTACATCGTGATTGCCTGGGAACATGCCTGATTCCCCACATCACCAGGACCACCAATGAGAGCGGGAACCACTCAGTTCCACACCTGTGTCCACGTACAGCTCCAGTAAACAGATGAGATTTACCATCAGATGGATAGGTCATGGTAACGGTGAAGGGTGGTGAAGACCACATGCAACTTTCTCCATTTATTTCCCAAGTTCTTTACCTTCCCAGGGTTCTGCTAACTCACCTCCTCTCTCACCCGTCCCCTTCTGTGCCCAGCAGACATTCTTTAGCATGCTGGAATCCAGCCCAGGGTGAATTCATTTTAAATCACAATAACAATAAAAATAAAGAACTCTGTTATTATCTCCTGATTAGGGAAGGCCAAACAGACCTGGATTTGTGTTTTGCCTTTTGGCTTCTTCCCTTTCTGAAACCTATTTGCAGATAGGAGTTGGGGGCTGGACATCAAAGGAACAGCTGCTTGTTTGCTCTAATTAGTCTAGTTCTCATTCTTTACGGTGAAAACAGAAGGGAAGGGGAATTCCAGATCAACTTGCATCTCTGTGAGGTTAAAATCCTCTCTCAGATGGGAAGAACTGGATCTTCTTTAACATAAAGGAAGCCAAGTCTAGGGAGAACTTTCCAGACATTTTTTTTATTCAGCACGTGTCACACACCAGCATGTAATGGGTACTTGCTCTCATTCCCAAGCAACCAACACCAAGCTTGCTGGTCTTCTGGGCAGACAAATCCACACAGGCTATGACACGTCTGAGGAATCATCAAAGGACAATCACGGGGTGCCATGGAAACTTGCAGCTGAAGGAACTACCATGGGCTGCGTGGGAGTAGCCTACAAGACTTGGAAGCAGTTGTCCCTTTAGGCTGAGTCATGAAGGAAGACTAAGCGAGAAGTGCTCACAGCAGGTGGAAATGAGCGGGCTGGGCTCCTTTCTCAAGGATGGTCAGAGCCCGACCTTGGGAGTAAATGGAAGACCTATTCCCAGAGGCTGGGGAGTTACTGGGTCACCAAATGGAGGGCCTTATAAATCATAGTAGAAATTTTAAATATTTGTCCAAAGGACAGTGAAGAACTATCAAAAAAGGGTTTAAAACAGGTGTGGAAAAGACTCAGATGTGTTGTCTACAGGGCACTCCAGTTGCAGCTGTGGAGCACGAGAGAGAGAGAGAGAGAGAGTGAGTGCACGAGCAGCAAGGTGGAAATGCGGAAGTCCACAGGCAGCCCCCGCAGAGGTGTTGGTGAGAAGTGATGGCGTCCAGGACAGGAGAGCGCTCTGTGGGCATGGAGGGAAGGATGGGTTGTGCAGATTCTGAGGAGTTAAGAGAGCCTGAAGGGAAAATGAACAGTGGAATTTCCCAAGGAACAACTCGGATTAGTTTCTTCTTCCTTCCAGGCTTTCAATTCTGCCTTACCTAGTCCCTAAAACCAACAAACCTCAAATGTAAAGCAATGAGTTTAGGCAAAATAAGTGCATGAAACTATTTTTGCTCCCATATTTGCTCCCTGGAACATAAAGTCCAGCTAAAAACACTTTCTCCTTATACCTAACTTTGTCGTGCATTCTCTCTCTCCACACCTATTTGGAACCAAAAACGACTGTATCCAGCAATCCGGATTCCTGCCATAGTCCTGACCCATTGCCCACTGGGACCCAAAAGCAGGACAGTCTCCCCAACTTTGCCCTACACTTCGGTTCAGCAGGTATCAGAGTGGCCTTGCAAAAAGCCATTCTCTTCTCCAGGCTTCAAGTTTCTCCCTTGTTCAACTGGAGAAAAGTGGAAATGACAACCTTTCAGCAGGAAGAAGATAAACCAAACTCAACTAACTGCTCAGAAGACCAACACCCTCCAACCACAAAAAATTCTTATCTGAGAGTGGGTCTGTGGTTCTGTCCTCCTCTGCCCCCCACTCGCAGAGACTCCAACAACAGACATTCGGACCCAGGAAATTACTGTAGCAGGGAACGACTGCTTGCCGATGACTCTCAGAATACAGTCACCCAGGAGGGGAATTTGGAATCTATTTGAAAAATCTAAAACCAAAAATTGTATACTCTCAGACTCAAAGTCAAAAAATTTAAAAATGTCAACAGCAAGAACACTTCATACGAATGACCAAACTAATTCTTTTTTTTTTAATATTTTATTTATTTGACAGAGAGAAATCACAAGTAGGCAGAGAGGTAGGCAGAGAGAGAGGAGGAAGCAGGCTCCCCGCGGAGCAGAGAGCCGGACGTGGGGCTCGATCCCAGGACCCTGGGATCATGACCCGAGCCGAAGGCAGAGGCTTTAACCCGCTGAGCCACCCAGGCGCCCCCCAAACTAATTCTAAGTACAGCTAGGTATCACATCAGGTTTCAGACGGCATTATTTCACTTGTTTATAATATCCCAGACAGCCAGTTTCTCCTTCCCCAAGAAAGATTCTGAATTCTCAACGTGAGGCTTTTTTTTTTTTCCTAATAAAGAATAGCTATACAAGTGGCTTTTTTCTCTCATGCTAGTATAATAGGGGTGTTGATGCTAATAATAGGCACTCTCTCAGGTAGCTAGCTAAAAGAGCAAATCCCCTTCCTATCCTTCTGAAGGAGTTTTCAAAAATAAAAGAAGAGCCTCATTTGAAAAATGAAATACCATTTGCAATGAAAAAAAAAAAAAAAAGTCTGGAAGTAAAAGATTCCTAAACACAATTCATTCCTTCCTTTATTGAACTGAGCTAGCGTTATATGGAATAAGAAATTCCAGATCCATAGAAGAATTTGTATGGGGTCTTAAAGCCTGTTGAAAAAAAGATTTAAACTCTAGGGTGAGTATAAGTGCCCACTCACGGCTGGCAGAAGCTTCCAGAAGCATCTCCTTAGCTTCACTATTGGACAATGGACCAAAAATTGAAAAAAGAAGGAAGGATAAGAAAACATTTAGGATTTCATTAGAGAGGAGTTTTTGTAGGAGCAAAGGGGTGCCTGCTTTCCAGTCGCTGAAAGGTTTCCTGGCTTTCCTTCTGTGTCCAACCCCAGCTCCACCTCTTACATAGGATCTGCTTCCAGCTTCTTCCCCGGGAGGGGGGAGTCTGACCTGGGAAGTTACCTTCTCCTCTGGAAAACTCACTTGCCTGGGATGCAAAAAGCCCTGGAAGGCCTCAAACAGTTGCTGACTTGAGCCCATGCCTGAACACATACATGCCTATGCCTGTGGGGCTTCCCTGAGTCCTGGCCTCTGGGTTCTAGTTCTAGACCCGGTTCTAAACGCAGAGTTCCAGAAGGAGCTGGCCCCACTTTCCCGAACTTCCCTCAATTAACTAGAACCTAGCCCTCTTTCCTGCAGGCCGATGGACAGGACAGCAGAGCGGGAGCCAGGAGAGGCCTCTCCCTGGCTTCCCTGCCCCCCTTCAGGGTGCCCAGGGACAGAAGATCCATGGTGGCCCAGAAGTCCCTGTGCGTGCCATTGGCACGTTTGTCTTGGTGCCTTTCAGTGAGGATCAGCACAGGTTTCTCAGAGGGTTGTCATGACGAAGCCATTCCTTTCAGCTGAAGACAAAAAAGGGACCCTTCCTCCACTCCCCACTCACCTGTCCCCTTTGTGGCCATTCCCGTTTTCAGTTCTGCTTCCAGATTTGTCCTCAAAGGTAAGATAACTTTCACGGGTTTAAGTACTTGATCTATTTACAAATACCCTCAACGGAAAAGCCTAAGCCAAAAACGACTCTGAGAACTTGCTCTTTGAAGGAGTCGCTTCCTGGAACAGACAGACATGAAGACCACTGAAATTTGACCTCTCCTGCAACTCTTGGAGCGGCAACACATGAGTCAGGGTAAGGCAGAAACCTGAAAATCCGAGTCCCTTTAGGTCAGACCCTGTGATTTTTCATCCTTTGGCTCAAGCCGCAATTACGGAGAAGGCTCTCGATCACAGGTGTTTGGAGGTAAGCCTCTGCGTGAACTGTAAACGGTGCTCTTAGAGACACTGTTCAGAGACTCAGAAGATTGGGTTGAGGTGGAGTTTCTACTGATTTATAAGCATTAAATCAGATGAGGATAATAGCAAATATGCATCTCTTCCTTCTCCCACCACACGAACAGCGATCATTCTGGAATACCTAAAGGAGTTCATCTCCCAAGGCGCAGGTAATATAAGCAGTGGGAAGGGAGGTTGAAAGTGACTTCCTGTCATCCCCGCATTAGTGCAACGGTAAGATGAATGTTGCGTGTTGAAATGCCTCGCATTTTTTTGCCTGCTATTATTAACCTTGCATGCTTCTAAGCAGCATGGGGTCCTGGAGAAAAAGGTTATAACAAGTGGATATTGGAGAGCAGAGATGCTATCTGGGGTAGGCTGAATTGCGTGTGCTTCCTTTAACCTTCCTTTGTGCTCGAGAGTCACTATTTCAAGGCAGCTGTTCCTTCCCATTTGTAACAACTTCACCAACGCAGCCACTTAAACGTAGTTGGGCTGGGCACAATATTAGATTCAAATAAAGTGCCGGAAATGATTAAACGGACATTCCTCCAAGGCGGTCGGGAAATTTCCATCTAGAGAAGTGCTGGCTGGCTTGTCCCCAGTGCTGTTTCCGAGTATCATAAGGGGCTTTGTGTTTTATGGTCTCCCTTCTCTCTCTCGGTATGGGTCCTATACTCCAGTTGGCGTTTTTATCAGGCTAAAGAGGATATATTTTATCATAATGGCTTTATATCCAATGTGTGCAGGCCAACACAAATAGGGTATTACGAGTTAAAGAAGTATACCTCGGGCACCATTTTATTAGAACTAGTGTTTACATCAAACAATACATCATAAGTACTTTATATTAAGCGTGGACAAATCATTTGCCTGAGGATTAGGTGTTATGCCATTGAAATGCAATCCTTCTGTTGATTTTTTTCTTAACTGCCAAACCAAACAGGGTCAAAGAAGTAACTGTGAAAAGCTAAAACAGCAGCACTCTTATCCCACATTTCAAAAGCACAAAATAAAAAAACGAAGAGAAAACCCATGTGGTCCAGCCATGCACCTTGAAGCATTTCATTGAGGCGCACACCTGTCCCTGTGGTGTCTAATATCTGTCCCTAAGTTTGCTCCCATGACTGGAGCCTACCCATGAGACTGCCTTCTCAGAGCACAGAAGGACAAGGAAAGAAAGCAGTGCCCAGGAGAAGCCACCCAAGACCTCTCAACATTACCATCCATCTGGTAATCCACTGGTTCTTAAACTCAACTAATCCCATCCCTCAAAGGCTGACAGAGAGACAGGTCCTCATGTATAAGAGCACTGTGGCCGTAGATTTTAACTCTCTCACACCAGTCCCATATGCTTTAGGATACTGTTAAAATAGCTCTTACATAAGCATCAGGGATATTTTCCAAACTAGACATTTGTTGCGCAATCTAAGATATTCTTCTATGGGGTTTTTCTTAGAGGCAAGGACTTTTTTTTTTTTTTTTTTTTTTTTAGTTCAAATGACTCATCCTAGTCAAGATAATATTTGCCTTGGGTGCCTGATGGCTCAGTCAGTTGAGCGTCTGCCTTCAGCTCAGGTCATGAGTCCGGGGTCCTGGGATTGAGTCCCACACTGGACTCCCTGCTCAGCAGGGAGTCTGCTTCTCCCTCTGACCCTACCCCCTCCCATGCTCTCTCTCACTCTCTCTCTGAAGTAAGTAAATAAAATCTTTAAAAAAAAAAAAAAAGAGGAAGGAAAAGAAAAGAAAATATTTGCCTTATTCCAAATTCTAGCAATGAATATTTGCTGAGTGAAGGGAACAAAAATTAACATCCTGTGGTGGTTAAAAGTGATTAAGAATGGAATCAGCCTGGGGTGCCTGGGTGGCTCAGTGGGTTAAGCCTCTGCCTTCGGCTCAGGTCATGATCTCAGGGTCCTGGGATCGAGCCCCGCATCGGACTCCCTGCTCGGCAGAGAACCTGCTTCCCCCTCTCTCTCTGCCTGCCTCTCTGCCTACTTGTGATCTCTGTCAAGTAAATAAATAAAATCTTTAAAAAAAATAAATAAATAAAAGAATGGAATCAGCCTTCCAGAGTTAGAATCTGTTCTGCCACCTGCCAGCTGTTCAGTCGTGGAAATTTTCTTGACATCTCTGGGCCTCAGTTTCCTATGAATTGAGGGTAATGACAATACCTACCCCATAGGTTTCCATGAATATTAAATAAGATCACCAGGAAGAAGAATTCTTGGGCTTCTTCCCCTCACTTAGGATTTGCTATAGGGGCTGCACTGGGGTCTCTGCTTCCCGTCCACAGAGGACTCTCTGTGCGCCTCCCAGCCTGTTTTTCCATCAGAGTGGGAAGAGGCTGTAAAGGCAATACTCAAGCTGGTGAGAGGTCTTATTAGCTCCTTACCTTAAAGTCCCAACATACTCATTTCTCTTCTAGCCTAGGTGTCACACAGGTGCTACCCTCTGGACCCATCTGCTAAAACCATCTGCTGAAACCATCTGGACCCATCTGCTAACACCACCCCATAGGTGTGCCAAGCAGAAACGGGACATTCAACATGGCTGCCCCCAGTGGACCCACTCCAGACCAGGACTCTAGAAAGGGTATGACAACTCTGACTTGAAAAACACATAAAACATAATTTTTAAAATTATTCTCTGAGCAAATCATGGAACAAAGAGAGCAATCCTAATAGATCATCGTTAAGGGTTCCAAATAATTGAATGGAGGACCTAGGTTAATTACTGAACGCTTCCTGGGATTTCATTAACCCCTTAAATTCAGCCTCTATTGATTGCCTATGGCAGGCATCGTACTTGGTAGTGGGGTCACAAAACCTGAGGAAGCAGATAAGTAAGTCCACCCATCATTCCTCCACAAAGTCATTCATCTAACGAGCACTTATGAGCCAGGCACTACGGCAGCTTCTCGGGACGCACCAGTAAAGGGGGACAGCTGCAATTCCTGTGCGCAAATCCTTGGTCCGTGGACTTCCGAAAATGACGCCCACTTTGGAAATACTCATCAAATACTTACCTCCTGGGGGCCTCTTCAGCAGCAGCGCTCAGATCTGATTTTTGTTGTGGGACTTTAACCAAGTCACAAACCAGAGTAATTAAACATGTTCAGAAGGTGCCCCCCCTTTCTCAGTCTGCAGCTGAGTGACTCATTCTCATGACCATTTTGCAATATCTGATTAAAAATATAAAAGGGAGGGGTTCTCACGTCCAATATTCTGGAAGCACTCAAAAAGAACAGTGAAGAAACTGGACAGCTTGCATGGGCCCAGTCTCTTGAGTGGATCTCTTATCACTGAAAAGAAAAAGAAGTATGTGAAAACAACAAGGGATTCGTTCCCACAGAATTGCCTAGAAGCATGAAAAGCCAAATTCCATTACCTGCATACTTTTCCTGAACAAAGTGCAGGAAAATCAGATGGTCTGAGGGGTGTATAGGGAGTGGCATGAGGGATCTTCCTTCTAAAGATTAAGATGGGGAAAATCTAGAGCACTCAGCCTCTTTCCCGCTTAAAGAATAGCTTTGTTTGTGGTCCTACGTGACCCGTTTCAATCTAAGGTGAGTTTAGGAGGACACTTCTCACCAGCTTCAGATCATTTGCGACAGAGGAACTTAGACATATTTTCATGGACCACGTGTGTTGTATTGGTCTTCCAGGAGCCTTTGTTTTGCATGCGTGTGTGTGTGTGTGTGTGTGTGTAAATACACATATATTTTGTTACATATATATTTTATATATAATATGTTGCTATACATATTTTGTTATGTATTTCTATATAATGCATATTTCGGTTACATATTATATATTTATTTATATATTTTGTTATATATTTCAATATATGTTTTTGTTATATATTACATATTTTTATCTTTGTTATATATATTTATATATATTTTAAGGTCTCTAAGGTAGGACACACAGCAGCACTCATAATTTTTATTTTCCCTCCACATTTATTTCTAAATGTAGAACTTAACTCCTTTCACATTCAGTTTTCAACGTCTTTTGGAGTAGCAGTTTCATAGTTTACTCAACTATTTCAAACATCAATACATTAATCTCTCTACTTGGCACTGTCAAAGAATCAGAAAGTCTTCAAATATTTGAAACTTTACTAAGCTGAAGAAAAGCTGGAAATATGACAGAGTTCTTTCCCAACACAAACCTTGCCCTAGCACCTTCTCCACCATCTTGGTTCTGTTGGTAGATGAGTTTCCTCAGGACAGCATCTGAGGATTCATTTGTTTGTTTGCTTGTTTTGAGAGAGAGAGAGCACGAGGCGGGAAGGGGCAGGGGAGAGGGAGAATCTTAAGCAGGCTCCAGGGTCAGTGTGGAGCCCCAGACAAGGCTTGATCTCACCACCCTAAGATCACAACCACGAGATCATGACCTGAGCAGAAACCAAGAGTCAGACGCTTAACTGCCTGAGCCATCTAGATGCCCCTTGACATTTTTTAACATAGGGAACGTCTGTTGTTCTCAATCCCAGATCTCCCCAATGCTTTTCTACAAGAGAAACATGATGATAATCAACAGTATGTAATGTTTATCTTCTACACAGATTAAGAGAATTTTCTAGTATTAATCACCCACAGAGTTCTCCTGAATGTCCCAAGTCATTTAGGAAATAGTTAGAAAGTGGATTTGTGTATGTAACTCTTACATATACACCTCATTATGCAGAAATCTGATCCACTGATATTCACAATTATAGAATTTAGGATCTGGAAAACTGACTCAATCTACATAATCCCAAAGCTTTTTTTTTTTTAAGATTTTATTTATTTATTTGGCAGACAGAGATCATAAGTAGGCAGAGAGGCAGGCAGAGAGAGAGGAGGAAGCAGGCTCCCCACGGAGCAGAAAGCCCAATGCGGGGCTCGATCCCAGGACCCTGGGATCAGGACCTGAGCTGAAGGCAGAGGCATTAACCCACTGAGCCACACAGGTGCCCCCCAAAGCTTTTTTTACATGACTTGAAAGTCAGTTCAGTCCTATATTCCAGTAAGCATGCCCTACCTCCTTACTTCATTTACAAAAACAATTAGACACAACCTCTGTGGCATTCCTGTATTTTCTGCAGACTAGAGAAAGCTGCTCGTTCTAACACGGCTGTCTCCTTATTCTGGCTAACCAGCTGTGGGTAAGCAAAAGGAGTTGCACATTTGCTCCCAACGGAAAATAATGAGTGTCAATCATCCAGAAATAAATGCCTCTTCAATCCAATGCAACTATTCAGTTAAGAACTTGTTTAGGTTTGGGGCGCCTGGGTGGCTCAGTGGGTTAAGCAACTGCCTTCGGCTCAGGTCATGATCCCAGGGTCCTGGGATCGAGTCCCACGTCGGGCTCTCTGCTCAGCGGGGAGCCTGCTTCTACCCTGCTCCCTTTCTCTCTCTACCTGCCTCTCTGCCTACTTGTGATCTCTGTCTGTCAAATAAATAAATAAAATCTTTAAAAAAAAAAAAAAAAGAACTTGTTTAGGGGCACCTGGGTGGCTCAGTGGGTTAAAGCCTCTGCCTTCAGCTCAGGTCATGGTCTTAGGGTCCTGGGATCAAGCCCTGCATCGGGCTCTCCTCAGCATGGAGCCTGCCTCCTCCTCTCTCTGCCTGCCCCTCTGCCTACTTGTGATCTCTGTCTGTCAAATAAATAAATAAAATCTTTTTAAAAAAGAATAAAAATTAAAAAAGGAAACACTAGTAGGTAATTTAACGGTTTGAAATATCAAATGTGATTTTAATGTACATATTCTCAGTTTTATAATGAAACCAGAGAGGCTCTGATTCGTACCAATTGATGTTAAAGCAGAGTTTAGGAGTCCCCGTGTCCTGAAAGCAGCTTGCGCCTGCAATCCATCAGACACTGGCGACTTTGAAGTTTTATTCTGGTACAACTTTCAAGTGAGTCATTCCCTCCTCCGCACTACTTTGGTATTTGTATAAACTTCAATTTCTGACTTTGCTGCCGCATTTACTGTCTTCCCTGTTTCCTCTGCTGGACTGTGAGCGGCTTGAGGGAAACTCTGGTTTATACCCGCAGAGCCTGGTGTTCAACAAACACACATCCAACTCTTAACTAGGAGTCACTTCCTGTTCTCAGGTCCTGATCTCAGGGTGGTGAGATTGAGCCCCTGGTCTGGCTCCAGGCTCAGCAGGGAGTCTCTTTGAGATGCTCTCACTCCCTCTCCCACTGCCCCTCCCCCGGCCGCAGGCTCTCGCTCTTTCAAATAAATAAATAAAATCTTTAAAAAACAGAAAAAATAAAGTAAGGATCTTAAGTAAGCCAAACTGCTTTCATGGCTGCTCTTGATGCTGCTGTTTTATCATTCTTTTCAACTTTATGTTGACCCGCTCATTTCTGAGCCCATCACTACATATACCAAGTCTCATCCTTTTGCCAGGATACCTGGTGGGACCTGAATACCCACTGACGGAGGGAGGGGGAAAAGGCAGAGATTCCACATAAGATCCAGATGGAATGCCCAGTTGCTGATGTTCCCCGAACTTAACCTATTAGTCCCCATCACCTCTTGAGATAAACCCAGATCATGGGTTACCTGGGACATATGGTCCTAAGAAACCGTGGAGCATACACAAGAACTGTATCTTGAGGGCAGCCCATTCTCTGCGTTGAGGACTAGCCTACAAGTCCCTAGACCCCTGGGGAGAAGTCTAGAGCTTTCAGCTCCCTAACTTCTGACCCCTAAGGCTGAGCTGGTCTCCAGCCTTCCACATCTCTTGCTGCTTCATCTGTAAACAAGAACGCTTCAACGGGAACTATGATACTAGCTTCTCCCGGCATTGTTCGCTGAAAATCAAACAAGATTTAGGACAGTTCTGTTACATGCTTAGGGCCACCACGAACAATTTTTATAAAGGGGCCAAAGTGAAAGTGAGGATGATGGTAAATCCTTCCTTTCTCCCCAGGGAAGACTTCAAGAGAAATCTTTGTTTCGGCCTCTCCTCTGTTTTAAGGCGATTCTCCAAATTCCCTTTTGAGAACCCCAAGGAACATTGAGGAACGCAGTCATCCCCACTGTGTGAGAGCAGCGGCGTAACTGCTGGGCAGATGGAGGAAGCTAGAGTTCTAATCCCACGCCTCAATTTTACATACGAATCGACTGGAGGGATAAAGGTTAGTGGGTTACCCAAGAACACATGACTAATTAGTGATGCAGGAGAAGGAACTGATACCATTCTTCGTATTTACTGGAACCTTTCCCACACTCCTGCGGGTCGGCAGACTGCGATAACCTTTCCGAAAAGTAATTTAGGCAACCTGGTTCAATAGCGTTAAATACATGCATAGAAGTTGAGCCACAATATCCATTTCTAGGAATGGGCCTTAAGAGAGGACTCAGAGAAATGCTCTATGACGTAGCCACAAAGGTGTTCACATCAGGGTATCACAGAATAAGAAAAAATGGGGAGCAAAGTCAATATACAATAATAATGCATTGATTAAATTAAAATGGTCCATACAGACAGGAAAACATATGCAAGTACCAAAAACTACATTTTAAAAGGTTATATCATTAGCAGCACTCTGGATGAAAAAGGGAAGTGGCAAAATGAAGTGTATGGGAGATCCAAATTCCATAAAAACCTGAAGGGATGTGAAGACTTGCCCCCGTGATACTGAGGTCAGGGAAGGCAAAGGAATGGTGTCACAAATGCATCACCTGGGGCGCCTGGGTGGCTCAATGGGTTAAGCCTCTGCCTTCAGCTCAGGTCACGATCTCAGGGGCCTGGGATTGAGCCCCACATCGGGCTCTCTGCTCAGTGGGGAGCCTGCTTCCCCCCCTCCTCTCTGCCTATTTGTGATCTCTGTCTGTCAAATAAATAAATAAACTCTTTTAAAAAAATAAATAAATGCATCATCTTTTGTTTCAGTCTGCACCGTCTCTGTTTTTAGGGACTTCAAAAAGCCGTCACTTCACATGCTCTGGTTTTCTGAGATGATTAAGTTAAGTCCCCACCTGGAAGGACGTGTTGCAACACTGAATGGAAAAGGGGATAAAGCAGAGGTTAGGAATGAGAATTGGTGGAAAAAAGGAGCTGGGAGAGGGTGTAACTAAAAAAAAAAAAAAAAAAAGAGAGAGAGAGAGAATCCCGATAGAGATAAGGATGGAATTGGGTGGAGCACCAAAGATGCCGGAGAAATGTGTGATAAACTCTGACCTAGCCCTTTTCCTGAGGAGAAACCTGAGATAACAGGGACAGGTGGGATGCAGAGGGGAAAATGGGAGTTAAAAGTTCAAGGATGTTCCGTGCGTCCAGGATTTACCATGACCAAGATGGACTCATCTAAATGTGGTCGGTTAGAAAAAGGCACTCTTCGCCAGGGATTCTGAATGTCACAGTGTGGAAGTCCCATCTTAGCAATTTTAGATCACCGTGGTGCTGTAATTAATGAAAATGTGTAGTACTTAACCAACAGGTAGAGCGTAACACCTGCTGTCAACCTTCCTCCTCCTTTTCTTATCCGGCTTGTGTCATGAAAAAAAAAAGATACAGGCTCATGGAGTCAGATCCGAATTCAGATCCCAACTAGCCCTCCTGAGACAGTTTCCTCATCTGCCTACGATAGAAGATGATCACGAGAACTGAGGGAGTTCATATGGTTGCCCTGCCCGGCACATAACAGACTTTCAATAAAGATTTGCTTTTCCAGGGCGGCTAGGTGGCTCAGTGGGTTAAAGCCTCTGCCTTCAGCTCAGGTCATGATTCCAGGGTCCTGGGATCGAGTCCCACATCAGGCTCTCTGCTCAGTAGGGAGCCTGCTTCTTCCTCTCTCTCTCTGCCTGCCTCTCTGCCTACTTGTGATCTCTGTCTGTCAAATAAATAAATAAAATCTTAAAAAAAAAAAAAAAAAAGACTTGCTTTTCCTTACCCACTTCTCTGTGCCACTGGCTGGTAGGGGTGGGGAAAGAAAGTCGAATCTAGCAAAGAGAGAGAATCAGGCCAGCCTCACCCTGCGTTTGATGCAGACTGACTTCAATCTTGACTGATTTCTTCCCTCCTGGCAGAGACAACTGAGCACCATGGACTGTTCACAACTTGCTCTAGTGCTCCAAACAGATCTGATGATTTTATTTAACATCTGGCCTTTCAGACAGGCACCAGGGGTTAGTTGTGTCTACAGGTAATACTTGTGATTTCCCGCCACTCCCATTTTCTGCTTCTAGAAAATAGGCATCTCACATCAGTGACCACAACCCAAGGACCACTCCCTGCCAATTTCTCACCATCCTATATTCCTGCTACTCAGTCACCCCCCAAGAGCCCAGGGCAGTTCCAGGAGTTCACCAAACTTTGGTTCCAGGCCAGCTACACCAAGCACTGCCTACCTTTTGAGCATGGGTATCTGGCAAGACCATTTCAGGCTGTGTTCCCCATTATCTGCTTTGAAACACGAGCCAATATTAGAAGAGAGGCTTGGAGATTTCCAGCTTAGAAGAAGACTTCATCAAAAGAGTCTGCTAGGAAAGTACTCCACTCTATTTTCTGTATTCTGGCTGCTAGAAAGTTCTTTTTTTTCACGCATTGAGATCTGTTCACCCATAACTTGCATTTATTGAGGTCCACTCATGACTCATGAAACAAGCTTAAAATTCCTTCTTTCCTTTGATATGTTCCATAGTTATTGCACAATATGTGGGGCCCACAGTAAGTGGGATTATTATTCATTTTCATAGACTGCACCTCTAACAGAAGTATATTCAACAAGCAAAAAAAAAAAAAATCAATAATAAAATGGTTACTTACCAGCTTAGAAAATTTCTCTACCCAAAATATCCTCAGGATGATTTCTAGAAGGCAGATCAAAGTGGGAAAAGATACAATGACCAATATCAAAAGCAAAATAAAGACCCGGACAGTAAACTTCATTACCTGTTTTTCCCTCTTTTTTATATTTGGACACATTTTCACTCAAGAAATCTTATCAGACAGGTGCGTGGTAGGCTAGGCTGCCATCATGCCATAGTGAATGCTGATTCTTCATGTAGAAAAAAGACAGCAACACTTCAATGAAACAAAGAAAGGAAAGAAAAGAAAAGAGAGAAAGAAAGAGACAGTCGTCAGACATCTTTCCAAGTAGTAGGTAATCTTGGCAGAAGGAGCTTTAGCCCACAGAATGTACCCAGAGATACGTATTTTATAGTTGTATTACTGTTATTACCAATATTAATATTTTTATATGTCCAGTAATTTGCATTTTCCAACGCCCATCATTGCCAACACCTCATCAGATGGATCACCAGAACAAGAAATTAAAGCAAGTATTATGAACGCCGTATTTCAGGTTAGACCCTGGAGGCCCAGAGGAACTGGGTAACGTACCTAAGATAAGAGCATGGAAAATTCATTGTTACTCTCCATGGAATCGGTGCGGTATTTTTCTTCCACTTTTATTGAGCTATGACGGACACACAGAGCTGCCCGAGTTAAAGGCGTACAATGTCACAACTTGACTTGCATACATCCTGTTATGATCACAGTAAGTTTAGTTAACGTCCATCACCTCGTGTAGACGGAAAAAAGAAAAAAACACGTTTTTGCGTGTGATGAGAACTCAGCAGTTTCTCTCTTTCTTTTTATGATTTATTTATTATTTTAGAGAAGAAGAGAGAGAGCATGAGCGGGAAGGGCAGAGGGAGAGGGAGAGAGAAAATCTGAAGCAGACTCCATGCTGAGCCTGGGGCTCGATCTCACGACCCTAAGATCATGACCTGAGCCGAAATCAAGAGTCGGGCGCTTAGCAGACTGCGCCATCCAGGCCCCCCAGGATTTATTCTCTCAAGAACGTTCCTGTATGTCACACAGCAGTGTTAACTGTGGTCCTCACGTTGGACACTGTGACCCTGGTGCTTCTTTAGCTTCTAACTGGAAGTTTGTACCTTTTGACCGCCGTCCTCCAATGGCCCCACCCCCTATCCCCTACCTCCAGTAACCACCAATCTGATCTTTTTTTCTGAGATTCGGATTTTGTTTTTGTTTTTGTTTTAGAGTCCATATAGAAGTAAGATGATACATTATTTGTCTTTCTCTGACTTATTTCACTTAGCATAACACTCTCCAGGTCTGTCCATGTTGTGGAAAATGGCAGATTTCCTTCTTTTTTGTGGTTGAATACCATCCTTTGTGTGAATGGGTGTGTGTGTGTGTGTGTGTGTGTGTGTGTGTGTGTGTGTGTTATAGGCTTCAGCTTCTTTATCCATTCATCCATCATGGACACTTGGGTTGTTTCCCTGTCTTGGCTCTTGTAAATCACACTGCTATGAACATGGGGGTGCGATATGTCTTTGACATAATGTTCTCCTTTCCTGCAGATATATTCCCAGAAGTGGAATTGCTGGATCTCAATATGGTTTTATTTCAGAACCTAAATTAGTAGATTCCATGAAGAAGTGCACCAGTTTCAAAATTCTCCAGGTGTTATGGACTAAATTGTGGGTCCCCCCCCCAATTCTTATGCTGAAATCCTAACCACCGATAGCCCAGAATCTGACTTTATTTAGAAGTAAGGTCTTTGGAGAGGTAACTAAAGTTAAATTAGGTCATTTGGATGTGGACCCTAAACCAATCTGACTGGTACCCATATAGGAAGAGATTGGGACACAAACATCCACAGAGGGAAGACCACATGAGAATGCCGTGAGAAGACGGCCATCGATAAGCTGAAAAGACAGGCGTCAGAAGAAACCAACCCTGTGAGGGGCACCTGAGTGGCCCAGTGGGTTAATAACCCTCTGCCTTTGACTCGGGTCATGATCTCGGGGTCCTGGGATCGAGCCCCGCATCAGACTGTCTGCTCAGCGGGGAGCCTGCTTCCCCCTCTCTCTCTTGCCTGTCTCTCTGCATACTTGGGATCTCCATCTGTCAAATAAATAAATAAATAAAATCTTTTTAAAAAAGAAACCAATCCTGTGAACGTCCCTCTGACTTCCAGCCTCCAGAACTCGGAGCAAACAATCGTGTTGTGTGAGCCAGCCACCTGTAACATTGGTCATGGCGCCCTGAACAAAGTTACATACCAAGTATTCCCAATTGCAAGCTCCATATTGTAAAAAGTCTCACGGGCAGTTTCTGTTCATGAACAGCATCATCAGCCAGTGTTCTTCGGTTTCTTCTGACGCCTGTCTTCTCAGCTTGTCGATGGCCTCCTTCTCCCGGCATTCCTACATGGTCTTCCCTCTGTGGATGTGTGTGTCCCAATCTCTTCCTATTCTCTGTGCATTCTTGTTGTTGTTGTTACAATCTGGAGGTTACGGAGGGATAGTGACCACTTGTCTGTCTCCCACGCTCCCCACAGCAGCCCATGCAGCAGGGTGTGGGCACACTCATGACTTCTACCTTGACCCCATCTCCCTGGAACACGTGTCTCGCCTACAAGCGGAAAGGCCAAGTTGCTCTCATTGAGACATCAGGTCGGTTTCTTACAGGAAACCCCAAGCTCAAGAACAAGTCCATCGGTACAATTCTGCACAATGCATAGAGTGCCAGGCAGGTAGACTAGATTGAAAAATCTATCATTTTTCTAATAGAGCAATCACACACCAAACTGGGACATACGGCAGCAGAACCAAGGCTTTAGGATCTCTCAATTCATTTTCAGATGGTCATCCCCTATCCTAGCATTCAGGCACGTCACCAACATCTGAACCAATTGTTCACTTCCAAAACCCACTTGCGGATAGAGATGTTCCATTGGAACAACAACAACAACAAAAAATGCTAGATATTACTAGCCAGATGGACCTGATGTCAAGGAACGAAAGAGGATTCCGAGCCTTCCTACTTGACAACCACCGTAGTTCAATACTTCATAACCTCCCGTACCTAAAAAGCTGGGCTTGTGTTCAAACTTTCTACATTGAGTTATGTCCTGAAATCCATCTTAATCATTGACAGAATTATGTAACATTCTGTAAGACAGTTATGACATGATGTAAAACAATGAATCCATCTGGCTGGTTTATCTGTAAATAATTATAAATGTGTACTGTAAATAATGGGCTTTCCTTGAAGAGGGCACACGTGCTGTTCTAAGACATCTCTGAATAATTAGCACAGAGTCCCTGATAAATGTCCGCATCTGGTAAGGACAAAGCTGTGTCTGATTTGAGCACATGGTCACTACCTGGTAACTGTCCTTGAAGCACCAGATCTTCCAACAAACCTGTGTAAGCACGCTTGTGAGATCTGTGTTTTTCCTCCTACTTAGATCTGACCGTCACACTCACAGCTCAGCCTTTCAAGATCATTAATGTAAGAAACATGCGGGACACCGATCATGGGTTACCTAAGACATAGGGTCCCAGCAAACCATGGTACAAACACAGGAGATTATTATTATTCCAGAATTATTCCAGGTTTTCCCAAGGTCGGTGAACGCAAAACATTCCAACTCCTGTCATCTAAGAAAACGTTGTCTAGGACCTTCCCCCCCAACTGTTTTTCCTGAAGACCTTTGAGGGAACATCTTCAAGGAATCAACAACTATTTGCTGAGCCCCTGCTGTTGCTATGGCAAAAAGTCCTGTTTTTTTAGGGACTTGCAATTTAATTGCAAAGAAATATCCATCACATTTGAATTTTGGGGGGAATTTTTAAGTCTTGTGCGATGCAATTCATCTGTAATATGTAGCATGTGTCTCCATAACAGACCACACCTCCGTGAGAGCCCAGTTACACACCTGCATTTGCTCAAGCTCAAGTTCCCAGTCCTTCTAATAATCATTAGTCCTTGATAGTTATTCATAAATACATTTGAATAAAATATATATAATAAGATTAAAACAGGAGTTGAGAGAAAGGGAACATCAATTCTAGGAATGAGTTCTTGGAGGAAATGACCAGAGTCTTGGAAATTCAGAGGTCTTTGCACAAAGAGACATGTACAAAGAAAAAGATTAATGACACGTAAGAGAAAAAGTCCACAATTCTTAGACCCCCGTGACCTCAAATCTATTTACGTCACCAAATTTTTTTCCCTGTCCAGCAGCCCCATAAGGCATCCATTTCCCTCCTCACCCTGCTTGGAGTCCATGATCCATCCAGAGACTCTCCCCCTTGCACACACTCTCAACCCCCTTCTCTCTCTCCCTCCCATCTAGAACTCACTTGGCAAAGCTCCCAAACCTGGTTAAAACCAAACCTCCATCTGCTCAGCATCTGTCCTCCCGCTGAACATGACCAGAGGAAAGCATACAACTGTGCTAACAGGTTTCACTTTAAATTCAGGTTTGAGGGGTGCACCTGGGTGGTTCAGTGGGTTAAGTCTCTGCCTTTGGCTCAGGTCATAATCTCAGGGTCCTGGGATCGAGCCCCGCACCGGGCTCTCTGCTCAGCAGGGAGCCTGCTTCCCCCCTCCTCTCTCTGTTTGCCTCTCTGCCTACTTGTGATCTCTCTCTGTCAAATAAATAAATAAAATCTTTAAAAAAAAAAATTTCATCCCACCATTCAGCCACAGCTGCTCTTAAGGTCATAATCTCAAATCTAGCAGTCAGTTTCCTGTCCTCCTACTGCACCACTCAAGAGGATTTGGCCCAGGGGACCACCTGTTCTTTCTTTAAACATTATGGCTCGAGGGACATCAAATCCTTCTGGGTTTCCTCTAATTTCATTGGCTATTCCCTCTCAGTCTTCTTCTTTTTTTTTTTTTTTAATATTTTATTTATTTGACAGGGAGAAGTCACAACTAGGCAGAGAGGCAGGCAGAGAGCCTCTCAGTCTCCTTTATGGGCCCCTCATCCTCATATTGTCCATTAAACATTGGGGTGACCCGAGCCCTACCACCTGCAGCTAATTCCGCTGCCATACTTAAGGCCACGGCCAGCTTTCCCGTCTATTCTGTAATAGTCAAGTAGCTGGTTTTCCTAGATCCCTCTTTCTCTTCAATAGAATGTGTTCGACAGGAAAGTCAGAGTAATTTTTTTTAACATTTTATCCATTTGACAGAGAGAAATCACAACTAGGCAGAGAGGCAGGCAGAGAGAGAGGAGGAAGCAGGCTCCCTGCAGAGCAGAGAGCCCGATGCGGGGCTCGATCCCAGGACCCTGGAATCACGACCTGAGCCGAAGGCAGAGGCTTTAACCCACTGAGCCACCCAGGCGCCCCAATTTTTTTTTTTTAACTATAGTTCGAATCACCTTGTTCCCTTGTTCAGCTCCTCTGTTCAGCTCTCTCCCATGGCTTCCCACAATACTTAGAATTCAAGGTCCTTATTATAGTCTACAAGTCCCTACTGACCTACTGGCTTCTTCCCCTCATTATACTCTTCTTCCTCTCCCCACTCCTCTCCAGCCACACAGACCTTCCTGTTGTTCCTTGACCAAGCCTCATTCTCTTCCACCTCATCTGTAAAGCTTCCCACCCAGATCCTCGCTTGAATGTCCGACCTCCCCAATTTAGGTCTCTGCATGGATGTTACTTCCCCAAATGCTTGTGCACCCCATCACCCTGCAATGCCTTATTTGCCTTCTTTGCTTCCCAGCATTCACCACCATATGAAACTATATATATATATTTTTTAATTGGTGTACTCATTATTTATTGGTCTTCCATTCTGGAATATACATTTAATAGAAGAAGGAAACTGTACTTGGTTTCTTTATAGTGTGTTTTTTTTTAAAGAATTATTTATTCATTTGACAGAGAGAGAGATCACAAGTAGGCAGAGAGGCAGGCAGAGAGAGAGGAGGAAGCAGGCTGCCTGCTGAGCAGAGAGCCCCATATGGGGCTTGATCCCAGGACCCTGAGATCATGACCTATGCCGAAGGCAGAGGCTTAACCCACTGAGGCACCCAGGCACCCATGCACTTGGTTTCTTTACCTCTGTGACACCAGACCCAAGATGAGGCATTTCAAAATTACTGTTAAGGTAAGGAAGGAAAGAAGAGAGAGAGGCGGGGCCAGGGGAGAGGGCATGTTCTTTACCACCCAATCACTTCCATGAATCCATCAAACTCAGATATCCAGGTGAATAGAAACACCTTCAAGTTATCAACTTTGCAAAGTAGTTGTCATCAGTCTAAAGCCAATCGATATCCTGTTGTGTCCCATAGTTCAGCCTACAAACTGACTTGGCTGTCTTAGAATCGGATTGCATGGCTACCAGATCTAGATTCCATCTAACAGGTGCATTCTTTGTATGGATTCAGGCTATCTACTGCTAAAAGTATCTGTCTCTGAGAATAGATATGCTAATGGAATTGCTTTAGCTACCCTGGAGTGGCTGAAAATATGAACTCCTGGAGATCAGGATTCTCAACCCACTATGACCTACAGAATAAACTTCAAATGTAGATGAAGTTAAATGCCCTCCTTTTGGGGTGCCTGGGTGGCTCAGTTGGTTAAGCGACTGCCTTCAGCTCAGGTCATGATCCCAGAGTTCTGGGATCGAGTCCCGCATCGGGCTCCCTGCTCCTTGGAGAGTCGCTTCTCCCTCTGACTTTCTCCCTTCTCATGCTCTCTCTCACTGTCTCTCTCTCAAATAAATAAAATCTTTAAAATTTATTTAAAAAAATGCCCTCCTTTTGTGAGACACTGTGCATGGCAGGTAGGTCACAGTATGGCCCCTAGGACCATACCCATGGACACATGAAAGCATCGAGAACCTGGGGGAAGAAGAGATTGCCATGAACTGGTACACTTCAGTTCCTGCTTTAAAGCTCTTATTATGTCATTCCCCACACCAAGAATACTGGGTAGTGCGACCTTTCTCAGCCTGACGGTCAACCTTCTCCATCCCTTCCCTGCAAAGATCCCTCCCACTACCATCCCCATCCACCGGTCAGATGGCTTACCCTTCCTTCTCATAGATCGTTGCAGAAAATATGCTTGTTCTTGCTTTAAACTATTGAACTAACTCAGCTTCTCCTGATTCCCTTTCTCCATCTTTGCCACAATTCAAAGACCTACTCATTGTAGGTTGTTTTTTCCCTAGATTTCTCTAGGTATTGTTAATATTCTGTCTTCACAAATTTGAACAACAGCTGTCTCTCCAGTGGGTTGGCCCTCCCCTCCTTCTGCTCAGGCCTGAGTTGACCTCACCTGTCTCTGGCCTCCCACCATGCCTGTTATCTGTACTGATCATTTTCTATGTCACCACAGCCAGCTGTGATGTATCGTTAACATCACTTCTAGGTGCTGATCTGCCAGGGCATCCAGGAAATGATCACCGTGTCTCCCAGCTCTCTGAGTGAAGTGTTCCCCTAAGGACCACACTCGGAATAGATTTTCTATAAATCTTTTCATCAGTTCATTTGTTTTACAAAACAGCAATTTGAGGCACCATGGCAATGATCATCAAAGTCCTCATCACTGGTAAAAAATGTCACTTAGACTTCATACAACCAAACATTTCCAAGGTACAGAAGACACGGCATTAACCCATGTGGCCTACATTTATCTACCTGTAGTTAATACTATTCAAATGATAATTGCCATTTAGAAATTGACCTGAGTGAGAGAAATCATCTTCCGTATAGCAACGTATTTCTGCAGACATACCCATAGAATTTTTATTCTAGGCTCATCTATAATGTCTCTAAGTTTATTTATTATATCTTCCACCTGTACCAGCTACACAGAAGGCAGAATTCTTGAGTTCAGCCTTAAAGAATGAAAGAGAATCTGTCAGAAAGAGAGTTGAGCAAAGAGACTTTGGCAGAGATTGAAAGACTGGGTAAAGAAGATGTGGTAGAAATACAGGATGGAATATTACACAGCCATAAAAAAGAATGAGGGGTTTGGGGGGGTTTGGGGTTTGGGGGGCCATTTGCAACAACACGGATGGAGCTAGAGAGTATAATGCTAAGTGAAATAAATCAGAGAAACGCAAATACCATATGACTTCACTCATATGTGGAACTTAAGGAACAAAACAACGAACAAAAAAAAAAGAGAGACAAAAAAGCAGACTCTCACCAATCGAGAACAATCTGGTGGGTGCCAAACGGGAGGTGGGGGGGAGAGTGGGTGAAATAGGTGAAGAGGATGAAAAGTGCTCTTATCACGATGACTCCTGAGTAAGGTATGGAACTGTTGAGTCTCTGTACTGTACATCTGAATCTAATATAACACTGTAGCTGAACTATACTTGAATTTTAAAAAGGCTGGAGTTGTGAGAGTGAAAGTATGGAAAGGGTTGGAAATATGACTTGTCTGACGTGTGGGCGCCTGTTCCAGAAATCCCACAAGCAAAGCTACACAATTCTGTCAAGGTGAGACTTGAGGGTCAGGGGGAGAGAATGTAATCACTCTATGGACCACATTAAGGATTTAAAGAGTTTGGACTCCACTCTGCAGAGCATGAATGAACCCAAGAGGTTTTAAAATTTTTGAATTAATTACACTGGCAACAGGTTGGAGAATGAACTAGAAGGCATGAGGCTGGTGGGAGGGAGAGACGGGCTGGGAGGGAGCCATAGTTCAGACCAAAGGTGAGGAGCTGACGGCGGGCACTGACGGGAAGGTCAGTCCGATTTGACAAACATGTTTAAGGAGAACCAAGAAGTGTGTGCTGTGAATTATCTTCCACTAAAATCTTTTGTGACTCATGAGATGCAGAGGCTGAGGGAGGGCTGTGAATAAGGATGACGGCGAGGGTTGTCTGGTGGGAGAGACTGCCTAGGTGGTGACGGCATTATCCAAAATGGATGAGGGGGCAGGAGGACGACAGGTTGGTTGGGGAGGAACAATGCACTTCTTCTGAGACACATTACATTCCAGTGTGGTGCTGTGGAAGCTCAGGAGTAGGCAACAACAAATAACAGTAGGTAACAGGAAGTAACAGTAGGTAACAGGAAGTAACAGTAGGTAACAGGAAGTAACAGTAGGTAACAGCAAGTAACAGTAGGTAACAGGAAGAAGTCACAACCAGCAACAGATGTTGGGCAGAGCCCAGGAAACGGATGAAATCACCTGGGTGCACAGAACAAGATGAGAAAATGTGTCCTCCTTCACAAAATGTGGCAATGTACAAAGAAGGGAGACAGAGGAGTGTCTGGAGAGAGGATCCTAGAGCAGGTGGAAGATGATTTTAGATTTAAAGAGACACAGACGTTTTTGTTGGCTAAGAAGAAGGGACTAAAGGAGAGGGAGCAAACGGACATTCCAAAATGAGGTTGAGAACTGTAAGCAGAAGGAGGGAGTGAAGGGAGCAGAGGTGGGGGGGACTGAGATGCAGTGCCCAGGTAGCAGAGGGTTTGCTCTCCAACACAAGGGAGAGATGGATGAACAAGCAGTAGCATGGGAAAGCCAGGTTGGAAAGGACGGCACTGACCGCTTATCCAGGGGTCTCCATGTCCCCTGTACGAGGGAGGTGACAGAATCTGTGGAGAGTTGGGGACAGGGTGAGTGAGGGTACCCAATTTGCAGGAATTGGTGAGATTTTGGAACAGCAGCCCTGGAATAAGTGACAGAAAGCCAGCTGGAAAGTGAAGATGGGGAGGTATCAGTTCACGGAAAGGGGCCAGCATTCAGTAAGCGCCTACTCCATGCAGGCAACATTCTAACTGATACACAAGAGTCCTGGCACCCAGGAAAGGTTGGAGAGCTTAATGGGCTTGAACTTCATGCTGTCATATGGTTTCATCACTAATAATTTTCGAGCTCCTTGGCAGAGGACCATTAGGCATGATGATGATGATGATGATGATGATGATGGTGATGATGGTCATGACTGATGGTGGCCCTGGCTTCTTCCGCACTTGCCTTGGCACAGGAGCCTGGTGTAGCCGCGACTTGCCCTGTGTAGGAGGGCAGAGCTGATTCTTTCACACCTTCCTGCGATCAGGCTACACCTTTGCACCCTGCTCCACTTCCCAGCTGCCCCACCCAGTTCCCATCAGTACAGGATGCGATTATCAAGAGAAAAGACTGGAAGTGTCCTTATCAGCAGCAAGAGGAACGCTAAAGCCTTTCTGCCTTCCTTCCTTCCTTTCTTTCATTTTTCTTTTTTTTTTCCCCCCTTGGTTCAGAGCAATTTAATAATAATAGCTGATGACTTAGGGCCCGGGTATCCTTGAACAGATGCTGCAAGTATTGACTCCTTTATTTCTTACAACAACCCCAAGAGATGACCCAACATAGCTCCCAGGAAGTAGGTAGTGCCGTTATCATCCCAATTTCACAGATGAGAAAACTGAGGCAGAAGAGTTTCGCCTAAGGTTACACAAGCACAGGTTTTAAGTAACGGAATTCGAATCCAGACACCCTGGCTTCAGCCTCCACTTTTTTTTTTTTAAAGATTTTATTTATTTATTTGACAGAGAGAGATCACAAGTAGGCAGAGAGGCAAGCAGAGAGAGAGAGAGGAGGAAGCAGGCTCCCTGCTGAGCGGAAAGCCCGATGCGGGACTCGATCCCAAGACCCTGAGATCATGACCTGAGCCAAAGGCAGAGGCTTAACCCACTGAGCCACCCAGGCGCCCCAAGCCTCCACTTTTTATCAAGGCAAAGTACTTCCTTTCAATAAAAGAGCTAAATGGAGGAAAACCTTAGCCTTACTTTCTGTTTGGTTTTGTTTTAGATTTACTTTTTGAAACAACCTCAGGAATCATCAGTCCCGGTCTCCCACATCAAGCAGACATCCTTTTGCAGCTTGGATAATTCTGGACGTGACAGCCAGTCCTCTGCTTTCCTGCTCATTCTATCAGGAACAAAACTGCCCAAATCTTGTACTGGCCTACCCTCCCTTGGGAAACCTAGAGAAATGTGCTGTAAGGGTTGTGAGCCTGGTGACCCTCCCAGCATGTGCAAGTCATTACGTTACCCCTAGACAAGCAAGAGAAGGGCCATTTCTTAGGGTGAACAGCAAAAAAAAAAGAGGGGGGGGCATCTGGGTGGCTCAGTCATTAAGCATCTGCCTTCGTTTCAGGTCATAGTTCTAGGGTCCTGGGATCAAGCCCCACGTGGGGTTCACTGCTCAGCAGGAAGCCTGCTTCTCCCTCTCCTACTCCCTCTCTCACTGTCTCCTCTCTCTCTCTGCTAAATAAATAAATAAATAAATAAATAAATAAAATCTTTTTAAAAAAAGAGAGAGACCAGCATAAACATATATGGTGCTTTCTATATGGCCTCAGTGGTTCTTAGCTGTGCCCAGTCCCCAAAGTCAAAGAGTATTTGCTTGTCCTAAGCCACCCAGAGGGAGAAGGACACTTATCTCTGGCCCCTGGAGCATTCTAAAGTCCTATCATAAAATGGCTGTGGGTCAACACTTGGTTAGGTTCAGAAATGGGCAGAAAAATCTCCTTTCCTCTCTACAGTCGAGCTCTTCCATTGATAATTCAGAATTCGCTTCTGCAAGTGAGAAGTATCCTGGTAATGGCTACTTTGTCCCTATTCATTAAGAGTAGGTCTCTAATCCCTGGTTTTCCTTTGGGCAAGTAGATTGACTCACTGTGCCCTTCAAAGCTTGGCCTTTTGTCAACTTCCTCTGGGCCCCTTTGGAAGCTCCGTGGGTCTGTTCCCATTTTCTTCTCCCACCATACGGGCTGCACTCACCTGAGCAGAGAGAGGGCATTTGGTCAGATGAACAGCGTGTCTCGGGAGTGAAGCAGTCAGCCTCCACGGGCCTGGAGACAGCAGCCTAGAATGACTTTCCAGAAACAATGGCTCTTCTTTCAAGAACCCATGCATGGAGGTTGCACCCATCAGCAAGCAGCCGCTTCGCACTCCTGGGTGTGTGTGTCTGGCAAAGAGAACGAGCAGGCAGAGACAGGCCGGGAAACTCAGGAAACTATAAAGAAAAAAGGAAGTGCGAGCCAAAGCTTTTCACACTAAGGGAAATAAACATATGGAATAAGTTATTGGAGCAAGCAGCTAAAGCAAAGGCCATAAATGAGTTCAACAGGTATCTGCTTTGTCTACTTGAAGAGGAGAGATCCAAGGAGAAAGTGAATAAGAGAAAAGAGCAAAGAGGAGTATTTCTTTGTCCTCGAATCTATTAATTCCAAAAATTTTCTTGAGCACCTACTAGGTCCTGAACACCATGCCAGGTCCCAAGGATAAAAAGATGAATAAAATGTGATCCCTGCTCTTGAATTTTTCACAGACTAGTGTTTTAATAACCTCAAGTTCTCATGGTTTTCAGGTCCTATTAAAATTGTATCAGAATAAAGTGTTTTAGGCATCTCAAGACCTACAGGACGTTGGTAATAAAACTAATTTCCCTCTTGTCCATGCTTTGATGCATCATTTCCAAATGCAGACCACCACCACTCTACAATGGAAGACAGGAAACAAGCTCGTAGTAGTGGGAGTTCTTTAGTTAGTACATGTGATGGGACTTAGATCTTCACACTATAGTGGAAATTACCCAGGCTTTGCAGTTAGGAAGAGTCCAGACTCCGCCACTTATTAGCCATGAAAACTTAGTCAAGGCATAATTTTCAAAATTTTAAAATTTGCCTTTTGGGAGGTAATTCTCCATGTACAGTTTACAAAACACTGACTGTCCTTTGTTCCAGTTGCAAATACATTTGCAAGGCCATTTCCATAGCAAATGGACTTGGAAGATAGGGATAGTGTCTCCCTGGAGAAAAAAGAGAAGGCAGACTTACCGAACATTATAGAAGGTTCAGGTTCTTCATACTTAGTATAATGATTGCCACCCCTGTGGGACTTGAGGGCAGGAGTAACTGTCGGAAATACATCGCTGCTTGCTGAACTATAATCATTAAGTCCTTTATTTCTGACCCGGGAATCTCGTGTCTTCTGCCAGCATCTATAAAGCTCTGGCAGGCCAACTTATTAGCTGGCATGTAAGGGGAAATCTTAAACCATTGGAAGGTTTTACATTGACTCTCCTATAAACATATAGTGAGCATTAGGGCACCTGGGTGGCTCAGTGGATTAAGCTGCTGCCTTCGGCTCAGGTCATGATCTCAGGGTCCTGGGATCGAGCCTCACATCGGGCTCTCTGCTCTGCAGGGAGCCTGCTTCCTCCTCTCTCTCTGCCTGCCTCTCTGCCTACTTGTGATCTCTCTCTCTGTCAAATAAATAAATAAAATCTTAAAAAAAAAAAAAGACCTCTCTTTAAAAAAAAAAAAAAAACATATAGTGAGCATAGAACAAAGACTGATTTAACTCATTAATGAAGGAACCAATAAGATGGTAAAGATAGTTCTACCGGCATTTGAAAATAGACGTTTGTTTACCCCTTCAGGCAAGAAATGTTGCAAAATTTAGTTACATTAGATACAAAACTGGGGAGCGTCCTACTGGTCAATGAAAGTATAACCTTTGGGAACATCTTTTGTAATAGAAAAAAATAATTTGCATTACTGAAAAAAAGTATGTTGTAATTTAGCAACCTACAAATTAACAAATTGAGCTCTAATTTATAGTCCGGGCCTTAATCCTAAGAAAAATTCAGTCAAAGCCAGTTACATGTACCTGCCTCTAGAGAATGAAATAATCTGGAGGGGAGGGTGCTATTAGACAGTGCTTCTGATGATACAGAAAAGACATGGGGGCAGTCATCCTTTTGCTTATTTCTGAGTTTTGTATTACTTTTCTTACTATGTTGAGCAAGTTACCTACCCTCTCTGGAGTTCAGTGTCTTCATCTGTAAAACAGAGAATCGTAGGGGTGCCTGGGTGGCTCAGGGAGTTAAGCCTCTGCCTTTGGCTCAGGTCATGATCTCAGGGTCCTGGGATTGAGCCCCACATCAGGCTCTCTGCTCAGCAGGAAGCCTGCTTCCCCTTTTCTCTCTGCCTTCTTCTTCTCTCTCTCAAATAAATAAATAAAATCTTTTAAAAAATAGAGATCATAATGCTCACCTTTAAGAAGAAATAGTATAGGGGCGCCTGGGTGGCTCAGTGGATTAAGCCGCTGCCTTCAGCTCAGGTCATGATCTCAGGGTCCTGGGATCGAGCCCCGCATCAGGCTCTCTGCTCCGCCGGGAGCCTGCTTCCTCCTTTCTCTCTGCCTGCCTCTCTACCTACTTGTGATCTCTCTCTCTGTCAAATAAATAAATAAAATCTTTAAAAAAAAAAAAGAAGAAGAAGAAATAGTATATACAAAATGAATGGTACAGAATAGGTGCTAAATTAAAAGTAGCTGTTAGGAACAGTAATCACACACAGTTGGATTTTGCTAACTCTTTCTTCCCCAGCCTGCCACAATTTCTTATTTGGGCTCTGAAGCTGACAAGAACATGTGTGTGCCAAAACTTTGAAAAGCTGCTTGGGAATCATGGGGTGGTAAAGAGTGACAAATTCATTTATATAAAGATACAGTCTGGCTTAAAAAGGCAAGCCATACCCACCCGGAGCTTAGAGTGTGGTTTTAAAGGGTTCAAAAGTATTTGATCCCTAGACAAGTTGAGCTAGAAGGCACTAGGCCTGAATCCCAGCATATTGTGGGGTAACCAACATCTGCTATCCCTGGAAATCCTGCCCCATAGTTTGAGAATAGGAAGTTGTCCAAACTCAGTCAAAGGAGAAAATTCAAATCAGCCATTCTGGACTAAAGAAGCAGCATTCTGTCTCCTTCCTTCAATGCCTTGCCACTATGGGGAACAAGTGGTCATAGATGAGCTCTGAAAATACTAGTATTTAACCCCCAGGTTTACCGTGCCCTACATCTCCTGCCCATCTGCCTGCCACCACCCAGAGCCTCATAGAACAAGACTTTACAGTCTTGTCAGTCCTAGGAGGGAAGTCCCCACCCACACTGGGAAAGCCAACCCCTGCTGGTAACCTGGTATTATTCCTCGCCCCATGAGAAATGTTTGTTTTTCCATTACAGTAACATGCATAGTTCCCATGGGTGCTAATGGGACTACCCCACAGACATAAAAGGGAATAGCACCTTGAATTTAAACAGGTAGAACCTTCTACTGAATTCAGACATTAGCTCATTAACCACTTTTATATAGGATGTACAAAGTGACTAGGAGTCAAGTATTAAGATGTCTAGTATCCAGAGAAAAGAAATAAAAAAAAAAAATATGCCATCATGTGTGACGTAAAAATGGGCATTTTACAAAGGGAACTGAGTTGAAATCCCCTGCCCTCCAAGAATTTAGAGCTGTGCTTTGGATATGGTAGTTACTGGCCACATGTGGCTCTTAAGCCCTCAAAATGTGGATAATCCAAATGACATACGATATAAGTGTGAAATATACATCAGATTTCTAAAACAATACAAAAACGTAAAATATCTCAATAATTTTTATATTGGTTGCATGTTGAAATCTAATGTTTACAGATAGATTTAAGTAAAATGGATTATTAAAATTAATGTCATCCCTTTCTTTTTGCTTTTTTATGTAACTACTAAAAACCGGCACGTCTGTAACTTGCATTATATTTATGTTGGAGGGCTGATTTAGAACCCAGTGGACTGCATATATACCTTTACAAATAGTCCTGGATTCAACAGGATAAAAATGTAATCAAGAGGCCTGAGTTTTCATCCTGATTCTATACTTAACTAGCAAGCCATAGAACCCTTTCTTTTTTTAAGATTTTATTTATTTATTTGACAAATACAGATCACAAATAGGCAGAGAGGCAAGCAGAGAGAGAGAGGAGGAAGCAGGCTCCCTGCTGAGCAGAGAGCCCGATGTGGGGCTCGATCCCAGGACCCTGGAATCATGACCTGAGCTGAAGGCAGAGGCTTTAACCCACTGAGCCACCCAGGCGCCCCAAGCCATAGAACCTTAATTAAATCACCATCCTCCTTTTTATGAGCTTTGATTTCCTTCTTAGTAAGATGCAAGTTTTGGGTGATTGGTTCTAAGCTTCCCTTCCAGCTCTGTTAACTGATAACTTTAAAATTATTCTACTTTTTCATTTCTAGAGCCAGGCCCAATTCCAGGGGAGTCCTCAAATATCTAATTCTAGAACAAGATGAAGGGACCTGCTCTTGCTTAGGGATTTACATCTGTTCTCTTCTGGGCAAGCTCCAGGTGAAAGGACCTGGAGGGGGACGTTCTGGGGGGATACTAGATTAACTAGATTAAGGAGAAGGTTTAGTTACGTGACATTCAGTGATTCAATGATCAAGCTTCAATATCAGTCAGAACACATTTGGTTATGCTGTATAACAAACAACCTCCAAATCTCTATGAATGGCTCAAAAACAAATTTGTTCCCTGGTCATGTTATATGTCTATTTCTGGTCATCAGGAGGGCTCTTTTCATTGCATTCACTCAGAAACTCAGGCTAATGGAGAACTCATCATCTCAAATACCACCAGCTGTCATGCCAGAGGAAAAGCGAGCACTAGACGGTCTCAAATAAATGATAACATGGTCTAGCTCACAAGTGACTCAGGTCACTGTCATGTCATCTCCTTACTGGAATTGGTCACACAGCCCCACCCAACTCCGAGAGGACCAGGAAGTGCAATCTCACATGTGCCCAGAAGGTGAAGAGCCAGAAATGTTTGACGCACAGACCTGGGATCACCACCTGCCCCAAGAGTGATCCTGAACTTACCCCGTCTCTGTAAGTATAACCTAGGAGAACATGTGGCCACTAAACCCATACAGAGTGGAGGGTAACCCAGGTAGAGCAGGCTCTGAGCCAAGGGAGATGGGGAGCTGGAATATAAAGCCAATACCTACTCATCTTACTTCAGCTTTTTCCATGGATAAAGTATTTCCCACTAAGCATCATTCAGTATTTTTATTTACTGGGCATGATGCTCTCATTTCGGAAAGAGACCAAGTGACTTGTGTCTATGTTCCCCATTTTTGCCAAGTTACTCCTTCTTACAGAAAACCATCTTTCCAAGACTAAAAACTGTGGTTATACTGGTTTCCTTCCTATGGACCAACAGCCTCACTGATCATCTCTCTCTCTTCGGGCAACCTTAAATAAATATTACCACCATCAGAACCAAGCAGCAAGCCCTTCCAGAATTCTGCTAACCATCCAGCACATATTCAAGGGGCTGTACTGAGCTGCTTCCTTAGATGTCCTCTCTGAGGAAGGCTCCATTCCAACCAGATCCCTGTAATCTGGACAAATGCATACCTACAGCCTGCCTTGGGGGCACAGATCTTTCTAGTGGCCTCTGCTGAGAGGGGCATAGGAGTGGATATTACAGGCTGGACATCTTCTAGACAACCCTTTGAGGAAATTCCTATGGTTATCCCATTTTACGTGAGAAGACAGCAATATGTTGGCAAATTAAGAACTTGTCTGTAGTCATAGAGTTACAAACTTTGGGACTCAGAATTCAGAACCCAGATACAAATACAGGCCTCAACCCTGGTCTATGAACCAGGGTTCCACAGAGAAACAGAAACCAAAAAGATAGAGATAGACATCATTGCAGATGGATCAATCTATCTATATACAGATGTATCTATATACGTCTATATACAGACGTAGATAAAGAGTTTTATTTCTAAAAATTATGGCGGGGTGACAAGTCTGAAATCTGCAGAGCAGGAGAGCAGACCAGATACTTGCTCAGAAGTTGATGCTACAGGGCACCTGGGTGGCTCAGTAGGTTAAGCATCTGCCTTTGGCTCAGGTCATGATCCCAGGGTCCTGAGATTGAGCTCCACATTGGGCTTCCTGGGGGGGCGGGGGGCGGGGGGAGCCTGCATCTCCCTCTGCCCTCCCTCTGCTTGTGCACTCGTGCTCTCTTTCTCTCTCTTTCTCTGTCTTTTGTAAAAAATACATAAAATCTTGAGGCACCTGGGTGGCTCAGTGGATTAAAACCTCTGTCTTCGGCTCGGGTCATGATCCCAGGGTCCTGGGATCGAGCCCCACATCAGGCTCTCTGCTCAGTGGGGAGCCTGCTTCCTCCTCTCTCTCTGCCTGCCTCTCTGCCTACTTGTGATCTCGCTCTCTGTCAAATAAATAAATAAAATCTTTTAAAAAAAACACATAAAATCTTAAAAAAAAAAAGACGTTGATGCTACAATCTTGACGCAGACTTTCTTTTTCCCTGGGAAACCTCAGTTTTTGCTCTTCAGCCCTTCAAACAATTTGGATCAGGCCCACCCACATAGCAAGGGTCATCTCCTTTACCTAGAGTAAGTGCTAGAGTAAGTACTACAATCAGCTGACCTGGGGTGGGGGGTGTTAACCACATCTACAAAACACCTTCACTGCAACGCCTAGTCTAGCATTGGGTTACAAAACTGGGTCAAGATGACACATAAAACAAACCATCACACCCGTTCATTTGATTCGTAAGCCACACTTTTAGCCCCTGTCCTCTGCCTTGTAGCAATGGTGAGAATTGTTATTTCTGTACTGGGAAAAAATGCCAAGGATTGGTCTCTTCACACAAGTTGGATACTTTCTTTTTTTCCTCTTTTATTTATTTTTTTAACTTAAATTCAGTTAATTAACATGAATCGGACACTTGCATTGGTCTTCTATCCCTGGCAAACTGCCACCAAATGACAGTCCACGCGTCACCTCCTTCTTTGCTAACACCAGCAATAAGACGGGTTCGAAAAGAGAATCCAGAAATTGAATTAAGGTAGGATGTTCTTCCTTCAGCCACGGCAGTAGGTTACTAAAGTTACTTCTTGAAGCATTGGACTTTTTCATCTCCCAATCCAGAAGGGTAGTTCCTCCAAGGAAAGGACCCTAATGATTCTTACCTCCCCATGCCCCGGCAAGATGCTTGAAGTTACAAGTGACCAATACGAGTATGCCAAGTCACTGAAAGGCTGAACAAAGTCTTTAAAAGTAGCAGGATTCAGGCATAAAGAAATGACAGAATCTCCAAATCAGGGATTTTTATCTTTAGGTCCCTTCCTGCAACCTAATGTGGCTCTTGGATTGGCTTCAGAGGGTCTCCATGAAACCCCAAAACTTTATGTGCCCACTTTGTTAGCATGTGCATGTGTGAGTTGTAAAGAACTTTCTAATTTCATACTTTCTGGGACAGTCCCCTTTTGCTCCAACTGTAGTCCAGTTAACTTTTTAAAAACTGCTTTTAGTATTCCTTTCGATCTCAAAGGGATTCTGGCTTGCACAAGACATAAAAACCATTGTCCAAAGCTTTATCTAAATGTCTACCTTTGCAGCCAGGGGAATTCAAGACCTCTGAAGCAAGAAGAGAGGCTTTCCTGGCCTCTTGCTTTATGGATCCCATACCTCTGCTTTGCACAGAGACTTGTACAAATTAGGTCAGAGTTACAGCTAGCTAGAGGGGACCCCACTTAGCATCTCATCCAAAGCTTCAGACTCCAGACTCTGGCTGCACCCTTGGCACCCATGGGCCATTGATCATAAGTGAAACCAGATCAGCAAAAGAACTAATAACATTTCTGGGAACAACTGAAAATACATGTCCTGTTGACAGGGCATCAGTAAAAACCAATGCAGTAGCACATTCTTTTAAGGGAGGTGATCTCAGGCTTTTCTTGACTGAAACTTACCTTGATAGATGATGAGAAGGCAATTTGCTGGCTAGAGACCAGTGTGGACCATGGGAGGAGGGTATTGGGCTGCCCCAACTAATTTGGAAATGGTTCAGTGATCAACCCGTTGATAAAGATTGACCTATTGGAGAAACTACTATAATGAGATGCCATGAGAGTACTTTCAGAATCAAAAACTGGGACTTGTGTGCTAAGAAGCATTCACGGGAGAAAGTTGGGACTGTCTCAGATCCTCAAGGACCTAGAATTTTCAAAGATGAAATGTAGAAAAATCATTGTATTTTGTATCAATGTATTAATTCTGTCATTCATTCACTCATACTAGGTGAAAGGCACTAAAAGGAAAACATAAAAGAGCCAAAATAAAATTAAAATAGAATCCCTATCTCTGGAAACTGCTGGTGAACTGGCTGGGGAAGGTGAGGCACAGAGGGAGACAGTAACATAAAGAAATACCCAAATACCAGGAGAATTAGTTCTGAAGATCAAACTGGGGGAAGATCAATGGATATTGAATAGTCAGGGAAGAGGTTGTGGAAGGGAGGGTATCTTTCGATATGAGCACCGTTTGCACAAGCAAAGCAAAAAGGAAAAGATTCACAAGTAGAAAGCACTCTGGAGTCCCCACCTCGGCGTGCTTCATATATAAGAGTGCCCTGTTAGCCTTCACAGGTGCTATAGCTGGACACAGGAGCCAGAGAAATGAGAAGGAGAGACATTTTCCTCACCGTCAGTGCAAGCTAAACCCAATCACCCTCTGCCCAGGGCAGAGAAATTGGGCTCATTGTCTCTCTGTGTTTCCCAAGTCTCTCAGTAGTTCATCCATCAAGATCCTAAACTCCTCCAACAGGTCTTGGGCCATGTCATTTCTGATTCACCCAGGGATGACGTCTATCATTTCTCTTTCTCCTGTGGTATTTAGGCCCATAACAACACACTTGAAAGGCTTTCTTCTTCAGAGCCTAGAAGAGAGTCATACATTCCACTTCCAGTGAAGGTTCAAGTGCAGAATAAATGTCTTTGTTGATTGCTGTGATCTGTCATTTCAGGCAGGAGGCTACTTCAAGTCTTATTGTTCAGGGGTTTGGATTTTATTTTGCCCTTCTGCATGTTAAAGACTTTATATCTTCTACAACATAAAGGCACAATGCCAGGAAATATCAGATATTTCAGCAGCTGGTATCCACAGTAAAAAAATCAGGTCCATTCTACTGGTTCCTTGATTACATCTTTCTGGAGATTTTTAGGTCAAGGCTGTTGACCCTAACGATAGTGATTTATTGGGAGATCTTGAAACCTTCTTATCTGATGGTTTTCCGTTGTCATGCACTAGAAAGTGACATTTGCGATCAAAAGTATTCTTTATAAGGAAAATTTGAACCAACCAATTTTGTAGTATAAAGCAAACGAATTCAACTTCAAGATTTGAAACAATAAGACTACAAATTTTCATGGGAAAGTCAGGTGGTCGCCTTTGAAGAGTATTGGAAATCAGATGAGATTCTGGAAAATCAGATCAAAATATACTTTCGGTTTTTACAAAAAAACAATATTCTGCAAATTTTAGATCAGTGAATCTGAGATTTTTCACTGACAAAATTCTAGAAAAGTAAACACAGGGATGAGGGGAAATCTTGTGGATACAAGAAAGAGAAGATACGATCACGGCAAATCAGTCAGGGTTCACGAAGGACACCCAAGAGAGTTCACTTCCTTTTCATAAGGTTAACCAGCCTAAAGAATATTTCCAACAGCAATACCTCAACTTTTTTTTTTTTTTTAAAGATTTATTTATTTGACAGAGAGAAATCACAAGAGAGGCAGGCAGAGAGAGAGGAAAGGAAGCAGGCTCTCCGCTGAGCAGAGAGCCCGATGCGGGACTCGATCCCAGGACCCCGAGATCATGACCTGAGCTGAAGGCAGCGGCTTAACCCACTGAGCCACCCAGGCGCCCCAATACCTCAACTTTTTTTAAAGGCTTGATAAAGTCTTGTGGTATTGATAGAGAAATGTAAGCTGGATGATAATATAGTTCTAGGTGAATCAAACTTAGTCAACAACTTTATGTAAGAATCCTTGCTTCCCGGGGTGGACCATCATTGGATATGCATGAGGCGAGAGGCTGCTGCCTCATAGTTTTTCCAGACTCAATATTATTTATTTTTATATTTCTTTTTTTTTAACTTTTTTTTTATTTGTTTATTTTCAGCGTAACAGTATTCATTGTTTTTGCACCACACCCAGTGCTCCATGCAATACGTGCCCTTTCTATTACCCACCACCTGCTTCCCCAACCTCCCATCCCCCGCCCCTTCAAAACCCTCAGGTTGGTTTTCAGAGTCCATAGTCTCTCATGGTTCATCTCCCCTTCCAATTTCTCTCAACTTCCTTCTCCTCTCCATCTCCCAATGTCCTCCATGTTCTTTGTTATGCTCCACAAATAAGTGAGACCATATGATACTTCACTCTCTCTGCTTGACTTATTTCACTCAGCATAATCTCCTCCAGTCCCGTCCATGTTGCTACAAAAGTTGGATATTCATCCTTTCTGATGGAGGCATAATACTCCATCTTGTATATGCTCAATATTATTGTCCATGAAGAGGATTCTTGGTTCAGCTCCTTTCCAGATTGTCTCTGCTACACCATTCATAGGAGCTCTCACCTCAAGGGATAAACTTGACAGAGAAATGTCTCCATAAGAGGGAGGCTCCATCAATAGAGCTTTACCACTCTTCATCTCAGGGTCACTGAAGCTGGGCACCAATGTTGGATATAGAGTTTACGTTAAAAAAGAAAATAAATGGGGGCGCCTGAGTGGCTTAGTGGGTTAAAGCCTCTGCCTTCGGCTCATGTCATGATCCCAGAGTCCTGGGATCAAGCCCCACATCAGGCTCTCTGCCCAGCAGGGAGCCTGCTTCCTCCTCTCTCTCTGCCTACTTGTGATCTCTGTCTGTCAAATAAATAAATAAAATCTTTAAAAAATAAATAAATAAATGAAACAAATAAGAATTTTTAAAAATTTGGGGCATCTGAGTGACTCAGTCGGTTTAAGCATCTGCTTTCAGCTCAGGTCATGATCTCAGGGTCCTGGAATCGAGCCCTGCATGGGGCTTCCTGCTCAGTGGGGAAGACTCTCCCTCTCCCTCTGCAGCTTCCCCTGCTTGTACTCTCTGCCAAATGAATAAATAAAATCTTTAAAGAAGAAAGAAAGAAAGGAAGGAAGGAAGGAAGAAAGAAAGAAAAGAAAAGAATTTTTGAAAAGTCTCTGTTGTTTTAAGCCAAGAGCCTAGGACATTGATAACTCTAACTCTGGGATGGGACATAGGCATATTACATTGGTGTCATGAAATGCCAATTAACATAAAAGCTTGCTTGTTTTAACAATGTATTATATTTTTCAGAGATGCCAGTAGCTTTTCCTTCATGTACCTGTCATTCTTTTTTTTTATTTGTTTATTTTCAGCGTAACAGTGTTCATTGTTTTTTGTGTACCTGTCATTCTTCTGTTGTCTATATGACTCTTCATTTTCACCCCACAGCACTGCTCACTGTCTTCAGCTCCTCATCCCCAACTTAACTTTAAAGTGTCGGGCAAGGCATGAACACTCACACCAAAGGTCTCTGTTACTTCTCATAACAACTGTCATGCCAATGATGAATCTGAAACACAGAGAGGTTCTAGGCCAAGAGCACTCTACAGAGTAACCAGGCCAAGTCACCAGCTGGTAACAGGAATTCAAATCCAAGGAGCTGATTCCAAAGTGAATGCTTTTAAGCAATCCCCATTCTCTATTGTTGCCTTCCTCCTCAAATCAGAAAATCTGATCTCTTCCCCCCTTAACTGAATGGCAGAATCCTGGCCCTCTCAGAGCAGCCCTCCTGACCATGGAGACTCCCAAGAGACACCAGGGACAAAGGCCAGCTCATCCACGATTGCCCTACTTCACTGTCACCAATGCCAGAAGTCGACTCAGGGCCTGGAAGTGCCAGTCTCAGCTCATCCTGATTTCCCTGAGCTTCCCCTGTACAGAGATGTGTTCCAGGCATTCCAGCCTTGAGTGATATAACCTTTTTTTTTTTCTTTTAAGATTTTATTTTTGGGGAGCGCCTGGATGGCTCAGTAGGTTAAAGCCTCTGCCTTTGGCTCGGGTCATGATCCCAGGGTCCTGGGATCCAGCCCCGCATCGGGCTCCCTACTAGGCAGGAAGTCTGCTTCTCCCTCCCCCAACCCCCTGCTTGTGTTCTCTCTCTCTCTCTCTTTCTCTCTCTCTCTCTTTGTGTCTCTTTCTGTCAAATAAATAAATAAAATCTTTTAAAAAACGTGTATTTTATCTTTATGAGGGGTGCCTGGGTGGCTCAGTCGGTTGGGTGTCTAACTCTTAATTTCAGTTTAGGCCACACTCTCAGGGTCACGAGATCAAGCCCCACATCAGGCTCCACACTCTGTGCAGAGTCTGGCTGACATTCTCTCTCTCCCTCTGCCCTTCCCCCCGGCTTGCACATGTGTTATCTCTCTCTTTCTCTCAAATAAGTAAATAAAATCTTTAAAAGCATAAAATAAAGTATTGCCATCAGAAGTGTTAACATCGATTACCTCTAGACAGAGAAACCCACAGAGGAGAAGATAGTAGGTTAGTTTGCTAGAGGAGCCGTAGTAAAGAAACTAGACGAGTTAACACAGTAGAAATGTATTCTCTTACAGTTCTGGGGACTTTGAGTCCAAACCAAGGTGTCAGCAGGGCCTTGCTTCCCTCTAAAACTCTGCGTAGAGTTTTCCATGTAGATCCTTCCTCGCTTCTCTCTAACTTCTAGTGGTGACCAACAATGCTGAGTGCTCCTTGGCTTGCAGCTACATTACTCCAGTCCCTGCCTGCCGCCATGTGATCTTCTCCCTCTGACTGTGTCCAAATTTCCCTCCTCCTAGAAGGACACCAATCATACTGCATTAAGAACTCACCCTACCCCTGGATGACCTCAACTTCACCAATCACACCCACAATGACTCTGTTTCCAAATAAGGTCACATTCTGAGGCCTTAGGGTTAGGATTTCACATATCTTTTGGGGGACACACCATACCACCCATAACAGATGGGATGGGGAGACATTTCCACAGTGTCTCTTTTCACACTGTCTTACTTTTTCATGCCAAGGCCAAAAGGGAAATGCAAACCCTTTGAAAACATAAGACAACCTGAATCACAAACAAACCAGGGACCTGTTGGAAAAGAGGGCTCTGGGGGGCAGACGGCCTTCTGAAACTTCACTGTGTGTGAATTCTGCGTACACCTGTGTTTGCTGGGCACAGGGATGATTTTAGGGGATTTCCCCCCCATATACTAAAAGAAAAGTAAAAACACAAGCTAGGGAAGTGTATGCGTGTTTACAGAAGCCGCCAGACGCCGTGATCTTTTCATGAACTTGGTGCGGTCATAGTGGGACACAATCGACCCAGAGTCACTTTAGTATAAGTGGCCCAAAGCATCCTTCATTTTTGGTTTATGTTTCTCTCCTGTAAATACCAGGAAGAAGCAAATATGTATCACCCAAGATCTCCCTTCCCCAGCATTTATTAATTACCCAATAAAGTCGGATGGCTTTATCATTAATTCAGATGACACCCATCCACCCTAGAAAGCCATAGGAAATTTCGGCAGCAAAAAGGCCATGGGCCACGCAGCCGCTGATTTTTCTACTATAATATCCTGGAGGAATTTGTTTGTCAAAATGAAAAAGCAGTTAACTTGTTTGCTGGCAACAACTCAGAGTTGTAGGGGGTTTTAGGGAGATGAAAAGGCTAACTAGGAGATCTCTCTGCTCACAGAAAACCCAACCTGGAAGCCTGGCACAGTCTTCACTTACAAAAGAAGCAATACGGGGATGGGGGGCGGGAGTGTCTTTAAAAATATCTTCCTTTAAATTGAAAAATCAGAGCCAATTTTAGCAGAAAAAAAAAAAATCCAATGGGGTCATATGTTTTCAGGAACTCATCTTCCCTCGAAGTATACCCATTTCCAAATCGCATTAATTATTGCCCTTTGTTTAACATTTTTCACACCCAAAGAGCTAAACCATACTATGCATCTTATTAACCTAACGTTCTGCGGTTGCTGTTGTGACTAATGCATGCAAGGCTCTGCCAATCACTGGAGAGAACACGGACCTAAATAAACCATAGGCCCTGCCCTTGGTGTACTTGTCATCTGGTGAAGAAATAAACAGCTAGCCAAACACAAAGTAGACTGCGAGTTTTCCTCATGCTTTATTAAACAGGTCCTCCTTGTACCTGAAGCATGCCCCGAGTTACATTTATTAACTTTATTACAGAGATATAGGATGTTCAGCAAATAATGATGATAATCATAGGTTTGCAGCAAGTGGGTTTAAATAGAATTAAAACAGGGTTAAGGAAAGTTACAAAAATTATGCTCTACGAAGCCAGGAGAAGAGACGATTGCTTCTAACTAGGGGAATTAGAGATGCCTTATAAGATGAATTTGTAAGCTGGGATTTAAAGGATAAGTTTGGGGGTGTTTTGTGTGTGTGTGTGTGTGTTTTGTTTTTGTGTTTTTTCCGAGTGGGAGGAATGGCCTTCTAGACTGAGCAAAGGCTAGGAGGAGTCCTGTAAATTCCTGGCATATTCCAGGTCAGGCAAAAGTGTGGAGCCCCAAAGCCTTGGGGTGCTGGGAAGCATTTCACAAACAAAAGTCTGGAAAAGCAAGTTTGGTTTGGATCAAGGAAGACCTTACCTGCCAGGCTAAGAGTCTGAGAAGTTAATCTTTACCATTTTGTGGAGAGGAGATTGATAGAATTAGAACTATGCTCTGGAATATAACTCTAGGCTACATAAAGTGCTCAACGTTCATCCAATGTGGCAGATAAACTGAGGTGAGGAGTAGCTCTCTGTGAAGGTCTCGGAGGGAAAGTCTGGCTGCTGTCTCAATTCAGCCTAATGATGAAGCTGCCTTACATTTCCAGAGCACTCTGCAGTTTTACCATAACCATTTATTCTACCTAATTCCTACAGAATATATATTATTATGCCCATTTTACAGATGAGGAAATGAAAGCTCACCCATATTAACTGGTTTGTCCACAGCTAAAAGCCATCGGTCCTCTGCCTCCAAACCCACTCTCCACTAAACCACTGCCAAGTCCAAAGTCACCCATCTTTATTTGACAACGAGGGTTACTGACTCAAATATACCTAGTGTTATAGACAAAAAGATGGAAATATTTGGGAATTTAAAGAACAGTTTGCCTTGAACAAAATTGCCTCTTTGGTCTTCCTCATTTGTGAATACACACACACACACACACACACACACACACACGCACGCAAAACTTTAACACCAAGATTTAAAGTGAAGCAAATGTTGGCAGTCAACTTTTAAACTTTTGAAAATGGTGTCATTAAAGGAATAACAACCACAATAACAAGGCTACAATAAAACAGTCAATACTAATATGGTGTGAATGAGAAGAATTGTGCATTGCATTTCCTAGGAATGTGGGTCAACCTTCTCATGACTCCCCATCAGCCTTGTCTGAAGCGTTAACAAATGGCTTTTGTGTCCCTGTCTGTATGACTGTGGTATGCGACCGGGCAAGCAACCTCTTCACACAAGAAGGGCTTATATGTAAAGGTTTAATCTACAGTAGCCCCTTCTGACCCAGATGGATTGAAATGCTATTCAAGAAGCACTGTGTGGTCCCACCCCCTCCCCACTGGCCCTGTTTTGGGAAGCCAGGGAGACTTGCCCTGCTCCATCCTTTGCTGGAATCAAGTCCTAAGCTGGGTTTTCTGCTCACACCCCCGAATGTATTCAGTGACTCCTTACGACTACCCAGGACGTGTCTGTGGGTGGTGGGGTTTTTTATTTTTTAAACTTTGGTGGACTGGGGAGTGGCGGCAGATCGGAAGTTCCGTTATCCTTTTTCAATGAAGTCATTTCAGGTAAAGCGATTTTTGTGACCATTTTCATCCCCCTTTCCCCCCTGAGGCCATGGGTTGTTGTTGGTTTTGTTTTGTTTTGTTTTGTTTTGTTTTTCCCTTCTTCTTTGCTCAAGCTGCTCAGTAATTATCATTTCTGCTTTCTTGGTTGTTAGAGTCTGACTATTAGTACATTTTCCAACTTATGTTCTAATGTTAAATGTCTTTGTATGGTGAGAAAGTCCTTTCGGGGGCACCTGGGTGGCTCAGTCGTTAAGCATCTGCCTGCGGCTCAGATCATGATCCTGGGGTTCTGGGATCGAGCCCCGTATCAGGCTCCCTGCTTAGTGGGAAGCCTGCTTCTCCCTCTTCCACTCCCCCTGCTTGTGTTTCCTCTCTCACTGACTCTCTCTGTGTCGAATAAATAAATAAAATCTTAAAAAAAAAAAAAAACAGTCCTTTCGAAGCTGTCTCCAAAAATCTCAGATATTAGGCTCAGCGATTTCTTAAGTTAAGCTTTGGGCAAGATACAGAAGTGGTAATTACAGTTATAGCCCAAAGAATAAAAACTGCAAACCAAAAGAATAAAATACTTACAACCTCGTGAAGGGATTTTATTGCTTTCCCTGTGTATTAAAATTTGATATCTTAACCTCCATGTGAGTGGAAGGAAACATATTTGAAATATAACCACCATCTATTTATGAATAATGATAAGGAATATCATTTGTCCAAAACCTCTCCTTTCTGCAGGTGTCAACATTTGACCTAAGAGCTTTGTTTTGCAACAGGGAAACTGAGGTTAAAAGTTGGTTTCCCGGGCACCTGGGTGGCTCAGCCAGTTAAGTGGCCAACTCTTGATTTCAGCTCAGGGCATGATCTCAGGGTTGTGAGATCAAGCCCCAGGTCAGGCTCCATGCTCAACAGGGAGTCTGCTGGAGAGTCTCTCTCCCTCTCCCTATTTGTGTGCTCTCCCTCTCTCTAAAATAAATAAATCTTTAAAAAAAAATAAAAAGTTGCTTTTCCATGCTTCTCCAGAGGTAACTAATTTCCGAGGGAACTAGAGGAATATTTGAGAATTCACTTTCCTATGTTGTGAGAGTGGAGGAGGGGGTCTCTCTGTACCAAACCACAAAACAGAAGAATTTTACTTGGTAAAATAATGACAAATATTTGGAGAAATCGGCCAAATTGATCCCTGCTTTGAAACGACCCAAGCGAGGCAGTCGCAAAAGCCATCCTGGTCATTTTACACAGACAAGCCTGAGTTATTGAGGCAAATTCATGGACCAGGCCCCATGGTTATCATCAGCCTGTTTTTTTTAAAATTATTATTATTATTAACGCAGCCTCTAAGGAGAAAAAAAAATAATTTAAAGTCTATCTAACAAGAAAATCTAAATACAGAGGAATAAGATGCTGTCAAGTAGGGTTGAGCATGATGGGTCACAAACCATTGTAGTGTCTAAGATTTTTTTGTCCCTCAAGAACAATTTCTCCCCCTTTGAGGGCAGTATCACCCCAAGTGAGAATGCATGTTTTTACCTAATTCCATGTACCACAATGCTTCACTGGCCAGTCTCACACTATGTGTCAATCCCGTTAGAACTTACTCTTCTGTCTGTGATTATATTTTTTACTCACCTACCTCCCCACCTGCCTGGAAGCATCTTAGTGGAATTTCTGAAATCCCAACAAACAGCTCAAAAGTGTTGAATTAGTGGACAAACACGTGAACAAATGAAATATAAACACTGACTACTCCAACAATTAAGAGGCCAGTATGTCCTTAATAGCCCTGCCTCTTTATTCCTTGACGAGCTGACCCAAGTTTCAAACATTAAAGATCTCTCCAGGCATAGCCCCGGACAAGCACAGAGGGCGAAAAAGCACTCAAGGCTTTTTTTTTTTTTTCAAATACCCGTAAAGTCTTGCCCACTTTTTGGAGGATGACAGGTGCAGAAGGCGGTGACAGTTTTGAGGGTTGTTTGATGTCTTTGTGACCACTTCTCTACCAGACACAATAAGGTGTGGGAAGTAGTAATTATATTGTCTCCAAGCCGCATTGCAAATGCACTCACCAAAATGAGAACTTAGCCTTTCTCCCTGTTGTGCCTGGCTTCACTACGAAGAGTGACGGCCAACAGCACAGCCGATGGCCTGGGCAAAGCGGAACAGAGCACCCTGCAATTAGCAGGGAGGGGATCCCTAAGGATACCGTGCAGGGTGCCCAGCGGTTCTCAGACACCCACTCCCTCCAAACCCTGAGATGCCACTAGATGGAGGGAGGGCAGTCAGGAAGAGTCAAATCATTGTCCGTTGTGTTTCTTCCTTTCAACCAGCACTGTCTTTCCACCTCAGTTCCCTCCAGCTCCGTCATCACCCATGTCCCCAGACAACTGCTCAACCAGAGTTCAGTCCATTTCAGGGATTGCTGGCACAGAGTAGGTTGATGGGAGGTACTAGCGATTATGGGTAAGAAACAGTGTATAATAACAGTAATAATAATGGGGTGCCTGGGTGACTCAGTCTGTTAAGCTTCCAACTCTTGAGATCAGCTCAGGTCATGATCTCACAGTCGTGAGATCAAGCCCTGGGTCAGGCTCCATGCTGGATGTGGAGACTGCTTAAGATTCTCCTTCTCCCTCTCCCCTTGCTCCTCCTCCCCCTACCCCCCACCGTCTCTCTGTCCCTCTCTCTCTCTCTCTCTCAAAAAATAAGAAGAACAACAACAACGAAAGTACCAGGATGCCTGGCTGGCTCAGTCAGCTGAGCATGAGACTCTGGATCTCAGGGCTGTTAAGTTCGAACCCCACGATGGATTTAGAGATTACTTAAAATTAAACTCTTTAAAATAAAATAATAACAGAAGTATCATATATTTATAATATATTTCAATATTTACAAAGTGTTTTTATAAATGGATCAAATTTTATCTGTACCACACTGTCTATAATATAAACTAGACCGATACTAACTACATTTTATAGATAAGAAAGCTGAGGACAAATGGCTTGCCCTTGATCACGGTGGCTGAAAGTCCCGTGGCAGGTGTACTCGCCCTTCTAGTGTCCTAGGTTCCAGATCTTGAATTGCCAGTTACTCACAGGTGGCCTGAGATAGGTTACTTACCCCATTCCCTTCAGCCTTGGCTCCTTCCTTTAAAAAATAAAGATACTAACAACAGGATCTCTCTGAAAGGATTGTTGAGAGTTTAAGCGAGGTAGAGCTTGTAAGGCACTGAGCACAGTAACTGGCAAAAGACACAGGCTAAAAAAAATGATAGCTATTACTGTTAGTATTCATATTTACAGGACATGAAATATTAAGCCACATATGCAAAGCTAAAATGACTTGATTTCAGCAACTCTCGAAGGGAACAGGAAAATATTCAAATTGTCCTACGTATTTACAAAAAATAAATCTGTTTTTTCTCTTTCAGAAGAAATAAAGCCTTAAGACAAAATGACCCCATTAAAGAAATATAAAACATCCTCCTTCAAAACATATTCTTTAAAAATGTGATACACACACATACACACATGTGCATAATAGAATATTATTCAGCCTTAAAAAACAAGGAAATCTTGCCACTTGTAAAAATGTGGGTGAACCTGGAGGACATTATGCTAAGTGAAATAAGCCAGATAACAGAAAGGCAAATATTGCATGAGCCCACTTATAGGTGGAATCTAAAACAGTCCGACTCAAAGAAGCAGACTAGAACGGTGGTTGCCAGGGGCTAGGGGTAGAGGGAAATGATGAGATCTTAGTGATAGGGTACCAAGTTTCAGTCACACAAGATCAATGAATCTAATGTACAGTGTGTTGGCTACAGTTGTAACATTGCTGTATCACATACTTGAAATTTGCTAAATTTTAAGAATTGTCACCAACAGGGACGCCTGGGTGTCTCAGTTGGTTAAGCGGCTGCCTTCGGCTCAGGTCATGATCCTAGCATCCTGGGATCGAGTCCCATATCGGGCTCCTTGCTCAGCAGGGAGCCTGCTTCTCCCTCTGCCTCTGCCTACCTCTCTGCCTACTTGTGATCTTTCTCCCTCTGACAAATAAATAAATAAAATCTTTAAAAAAAAAAAAAAGAATTGTCACCAACAAAAGTGAGGTGATGGATATGTTAGTTAGCTGGAGGGTGGTGATCATTTCATTTCACAATTTATACATATATCAAAACACCAAGTTGTATTCCTTCCTATTTGTCAATTCTTTGTCAGTAAAGCTGGAAGAAAACAAAAGCATATGCTTTATATCATGACTTTCACCAGCAGACCTTAAATGTCTTCTCCTAAGCTCCATTTAGTAAAGAGGGATTTGGAAGGTAAAAATTAAAGCATTTCCCCAAAGTTAGATAAGAAGCCATTTGCGCAGCCATGTAAAACAATACATCTACCAAAATATCCCAAATCAAAATGTAACGAGGGAAGCGATTTTTGCCTATTTTGGTTGCTTGCTATACCCCCAGTGCCAAGAACTGTTCCTGTACATAGTAAGTTATGAAAAATAGGGCACCTTGGTGGCACAGTCGGTTAAGCGTCTGCCTTCAGGTCAGGTCATGATCCCAGGGTCCTGGGATCCAGCCCTGCACTGGGCTCCCTGCTCAGCGGGGAGTCTGCTTCTCCCTCTCCCAGTCCCTCTGCTTGTGTTCCCTCCCTCACTGTGTCTCTGTCAAATGAATAAATAAAATCTTTAACAGATTTTTATATATATATGTCTATATATATAATCTAGATTATATATAGCTATATATATAAATAGATATATATCTATATATCTAGATTATATATAGAGATATATAATTATATATATTAATTTATTATATTTATATTATATAAATATAATATTATATTTATTATATATTAATATATATTATATATTAATATATAATTATATATCTATATATATCTATAGATATTGAAAATATAGATTGCTCCAGCATCTTGGTCCATCTTCAGATGCTATCAGGCAGATAATCCATTTCACTTTCTGTTATTGGTCCATTTAATCATTTACTTATGCAACACACACCTATTAATCCCCTAGGGTGTGCCAAATGCGGGGCTGGATACTGAGGACAGAAGAACCGGAATAAGGTCTGCTCTGAGAGTTTACAGTCCGATGGCAGAGGAAGGAGTAATGAATGACGTCCTTTAGGTTGTAGACGACGATGAACTCGCCTTGCGGTCTTCCCTCTTCTCCCAGGCATTTCCACGGGGCGGCTTTTCCTGCCTGCATTTTGAGGACGTTTGAGTCACCAACCAGCATTCGGTTGCAAAAGAAGAGAAAGAGAAGAGCCTTTCATTTTTACGTTCACTCTGACCCACCAGCCCCTGTGCCTCGACGTCTGGGGTGGCGGTGCTGGGCGGCTGCATCGCACTGGTTCCCGTCCAGGGGAGCCCCGGCGGCCAGCCCAGATGGGTGTAATGGTGCGGCGCTGGACCAGAGCTCCAACCGCATTAGCCATAGGCCGCATTGTTGCTGCCGCTGCTGTTATTTTAATTATGATTGTACGTTAACTACCACCTTCCTTCCTCTGCCTTCCTTCAGCTGCAATGATGTATGTTACTTTTTGGTAACTGGATTTCATTAACATTTATGAACTCTCATAAAGTAGTAGAAAAAGCAATTTGTGTGGAAGAATTTTCCACCTCATTAAACAGTGTTCTTTTGGGGGTCAAGCTGATATTTTTTTTGTTGTTGGATTTTTTTATAGGTCCTTTGTCCTTCCCCGAGCCCCGGGGGATGAAAGGAGAGCCGTCCACCGCCGGCGGGGCTCCAGAGCCCTGCAAGAGGGCGCTAGACCGAGCGCGGGCTTCTCGCTCGCCTCCACGGGGCTCTACCCGGGGCTTTGCGGACCGGTCCCCGGTGCCCACTCGGGGTCCGCTACGCCCTTCTCCCTCCTGGGACATGTCTGACTCCTTTCCCGCCTGCGGATGATGTCGCCTGGCTAAGGGGAGTGGGGACGGGATGGTCCCCTGTCCTGAATGTCCTGAATGCAACTCACACCTGGGGCCTAAAAGGGTGCTGCGGGGCTTTGTCCGCGGTCCACTGCGCTAGGCAGGCGTGGGTTGTGCCCAGCTCGGCTCTGGCTCTACGACACCACCGTTGACAAAGGCGCCCTGACATCCTCCACCCAAGCCCCCTTGCCTGTGAGGCGAGCTCCAACCCCGGAAGAAAGACCCGGGGGAAGTGGGAGGAGAGACCCGAATAAAGTATTTTAAAAGCCCTTCCCGACGTTTCAAGTTTAGTTGCCTGTCTAGCCACCGGCTCCTGGCCCAAACAGATTGTGTTTCTTTTCACACTCGGACTGCAAGCGGAGCCGGCCTCGGTGGGCAGGAGGCTGGAGCCAGGCAGTTCTCAGCCCCCTTGCGGGCGACGCCTGCACTCCCCAGCCAACCCCCCCCCCCCCCCAATGCCGCATCCACCCTCTGGGCCTGGGCCCAGGGACCAACCAGAGGACGTGCTGGAGCCACTGAAGAGGGCAAAGGAAAGCAATGCCCGAAAGAACCTCCCCAACGGCGGATCCAAGGGAGCTGGGCAATATGGCAGCGATTGCAATGGGCTTTGGTTAGGGACGCCCTCTGTCCCCAGCTGAGCTTTGTGACCTGCCTCTGGGTGCGGGGGAAGAAGCGAAAAGGGCAGGGTGGCCTAACACTCGGGCGAATAAAGCAGAACCCCGAAGACGCCGCGGCCCGAGTGCGCTGTAAAGTAACCAAGGAACCAGGTGACAGGTGCTGGGGGGAAATTAACATGTAAGAACCTCCTTTCTCTCGAAATGTGAAAATGTAAAAACAATAGTCCAAACTCAACGAGATTAAAAAACCAAACTCAGCTCTCCAAGAAACCGCTTATTGGGTGCCTGTGGCATGGTGTCCTGCCGGACAGCTCCCAACCCAGATCTTATGACCTCTAAGACCTTTCAGCAGGTGACTGGGGCGGGGGCAGGAGCGCGTCCGCTCTTCAGCCTCTGGACAGGCTCTTCGCATCAGCCGGTGTGGTGTGGACGCGGTCCCCGGGCTTTTCCGATTTGCTGAGTCAGCCGCCGGCGCCGCAGGCTTTGCTGTTTCCAACCCAGGCGACTGTGCTTTGCTGACTGGTGTGTCGACTTGGTGGTGTAATTATTGTTTTGTTTTCTAATATGTAATTACTCTTTGTCGTCGCTATTATGAATCCGCCGAGCCTGACTTGAGCAGCAAGTTGGATTCAAGCTTGGGGTGAGGACTCGATGCGTGGGAAATACTGACTTCTCCCCCACGCAGAGGGCCCTGGGCCCACGCATCTCTCCGCCGCCCCCTCCAGCCCAGCAGGAAAGGGTGCGCCCCCCGGGGATCCCTGGCTGGCGAGGGGCCCTTAAGCCCGAACTCCACAGGGTGGGGCTCCACTCTGTTAGCTGGAATTGCTGGGATTTTTTTTCTTTTTCCTCTACTGCATATTTATAAAGAGGGAGGGAGATAGAGAGTGGGAGGAAGGTGGGAGGAGGGAGGGAGAAAGGAAAGATTGAGATAGACGGACCAGAGACTGGAGGACAAGGGGGAAAAAAGAGGCAGAGAGATTGACTCGGTGAGTTAAGAGACAAGGAAGGATACAGAAAAAGGGAAATGAGAGGAAAGAAGCAGAGAAGCTCGCTTACTTTCAAAATGTTTCCTTCCAAGATTTAAAATGAGATCCTGGAAAGTTCCCACCATTGCCCACTGTTTTACCACGCCCTGCATTACTAAACCCCCCCCCCCCAACACACACCCACCACACACACCAAGTGGCCGCTGGGTCTCAACACTAGGGCACCCCCAACTGTGTCTCCCGCTCTGAGCCAGGCCAGCAGGGTCCGGTCCCCCGCCCCCCACCCGACGGGGCGACTTTCCGGAGGCCCTTAAACTGCCAGAACAAAGAACTGACGCCGCGAGCGCCTCCAGCTCGGTCCTAGCTCGGTGGGCCCCGCCCTTACAGTCGGATCTCGGGGCTGAGCTGGGCCGCAAAGGTCCCCAACCACTTCGCGGGAGGAAGTTCACGGCTGGGCTGGGCTGGGCGCCGCCCGGACAGAGCGGAGCGGTCAGTCCTGCAGAACCTTTCCTAGGCCGGGAAGTGAGGTCTCTGGCCCAGGAAAGCGATCCATTTTCTCTAACCATTTGCCCAAGAGCTGTCAGGTTAGCGCTGCCTCCTTGGCCACCCAGAGAAGAATGTGTTAAAAAAATTCTTGGCACGGGAGTCTCCCCAGACCCAAATATACCACACCTTGGCATTCGCGGCGCCGACCGCGGGTCCCTAACCTCGGCCACCTTCTCCCGTTGAAATATGCACATCGCTCTTCAATAATTTAGACACCTGGGAGACTGGACAAGTATAATTTTTTTTCTAAACACACGAGCATCCGGGTTGCCATCAATCATGCTTTTGTTTTATGTGAGATAGGCTTTGGGTTAGCTGCCCGGCTCCATCCTATTTGCATGCGGCTACTTAATGGGCATTTATGTTAGCTTTGAAGATCTGCTTAAAAATCTAAACCCGGAAAAGGGAGGATGGGGCGCCCCCACCCCTTGTGGTTCGGGTGAATTTGCCTCTGGGGCCCCTTCCTTTCAGGAGACGGGCCCTGCGGGTCTCGATTACAGATGAATTTTGATTCCGAGGTGGGACACGTAATGGAACGGAAAAGATACGTCCTTTCCCCCTAAATCTCAGGGTTTCTTTCTAGCAAACAATGCTCCAGTCAGTATTTGTGTATGAGACAAGTAATTGTGCTCCAAATGCTTAAATAAATCATTGATGGGTGAAATTACACATGCTCACTTAAAGTGTAATGTGATTAAGAGATTATGAGATTGAAGCTAATATCTTGTCTCCCAGCTCCTGGCCCCAAATTTTGACACCAGAAATTTATCAACTACAACTGTCCTGAAATTTACAGATACAATGGGTGACTATGGAGAGCGAGTCAAAAACAACCTCTAAAATATATATAAAAATATGGACACATGCATCCATATCACATTGGTCGTGGTTTTCTTGTAGAAGGGCGTCAGAAGGGAAGAAAAAAAGACTGAGAGGATACGGAGAGGGTGTTTGCTTGTTTTATCTCTCATTTTTAAAAAGTAAATGGCTGGTGGGGGCGGGGGGGGGAGGGGCGGGGGGACAGTGGCGGGTGCTACGTCTGCGAGCTGATTACTCCCTGTCTGAAAGCGGCTCCATTTCCCGCACGGTGGGTAAGTCCTTTATCGGGGGAAGCCCCGGCCTCGCCCGCAGCCATCCTTCGCCTCGAGGCGCGCGCTGGGCCGGGGCGCGGGAGCGGCTCGGCGACTCCGTAATGACCCGGGTTCGCCGCAGCTGCGCCCTGACCCTTTGTGATGGCGCAGATAGCGCTCGGATGAAATTATGTCCTTCTCCGGGTGTGAAATTACCATGTTTATTAATTGAGCCAGACATTAGCTTTACCTTTTCTTTTTAAGCCGTGAAAATTTGTGATTCAGGGCAAATGATTCTCCGACAGACGCTGCGCTCCGCGCCCGACCCCTCCCGGCCCAACCACCCCTCCCTTCCCCGCTCTCCCCTTCCCCCCGCGTCCCGGGCAGTTCGCGAGAGCTTTCTAGGTTTCCAAGCTGGAGAGCCCAAGGAGAAAAAGCGAGCGGGCCTGAGTATGAGAGCGCGCGTGTGCGTCAGTGCGCACGCGGGATTTTTTTCCTCCTCGGCAAGTGTTCTCAAACAATAATAATAACCCCCGACTTGGAATTACAGCATTTCCCCCAGAATTCTTGATCAGTAAAACCCAAATCGTTTTCAAGACAAAGAGGCATCAATCAGCGACAAAGACAGATTTAACGTATTAAATCTTTATTAAAGTGAAGTCATTCTTATTGAAATGATGTATTGGGTGTTCAAAAAGATTGGACTTTTTTTTTTTTTTTTTTAAACAATGCTTACGATGGAGTTGGTGGCGGAGAGCGAGAGCTGTGCCTTATTGTTCTGGACTGGGGTTGGGTTCCCGGGGCTCTGCCCAAGATCTCGCGCCCCAGGGAACCCTGCCTTGGACCACGGAGAGAAAGGCTGATGCCCTTCCTTCTGCCTGGCCCCACTCCGGTATCCCGCAGAGCAAGTGCCCCAGTCCCCTCAACTGCCTGCCTTTGTCGCGGCATTAGGGAAACTGGGGTACCACAGACACGGATGCCCATACGCTCGAGAAGTTAGTGACCCCGGGGGGCCTAGAGAGGAACGTCCTAGGCTGGGTGTCCCTTGGTTTTCTGAGAACAAGCCTGCCTCAGTTCTCTTGATAGCCTCAAGAAGGTCCTTGTGCCCCAAGTCTGAAGGGGAAGGGGAGCGTGTGTTTGCTCCCAGCGCGTTCTCAGGTGGTCTCGGCATTCTTCCTTCTTCTGGGCCAGGGTCCGGAGTCACGTAGTTGATGTCTTTCTGGTCTGGGAAAGACTCTCAATTCAACTGGCCCTTCGGACCTGGAGTCCTGTCAACGCTGGGGAAAACCAAGACCAAAGGGAGTTCAGAGAAGAATCCTCTCTCCCCCAGGGACAGCTGCCCCGAGTTTTGGGCATTGCACATTAAATGGCTCAAATTCTTATCTCCCTAGGAGAGGTGGAAGGGGGAGGGGATCTAAAACCCTAGGCTGCTTCTCAGAATGGCAGCCACAATTTCAACAAGATGTATTTGCGTCTCCACCTTCAGACAACACAGACATCCACCCCACTGAAAATGAACTATTGGAATCAATTTCCTTGGAATACTCCACTTTTTTTTTCTATCATATTTCAGCAATGGGCTGAACACTATAGCTCCTTGATTCAATTTAGTATTTGCATAACCAGGAGAAGAAGGTGCCTTTGCAGACTCAATGAATAGGCCTCTTGTTTGTTGTGTGTGTTTTGGGATTGGACTTCTAAAAACAGGTAGGGGAGGAGGGCACTGGGAGGCCACATCTAGGACTGTGTTGCTGCCCCATGAGTCGGAAGCAGAGAAGTCACTGCTGGGAGAGTAACAGACTATTGTTCCCTGCCCCTCCGGATTTCTTCACGCCTCCCTCATACCCACCCCTAGAATTCTCTACTTTCAAATATTCATGAATTGGATCCTCTTTTTTTTTTTTTTTTTTTTCACGAATTGGATCCTTCTTTCATTTGTTCCAGGCAGTCCTGCTTTAAAGAGAAATCACTTTGGTAAACTATTTGAAATAATTCAGTGGCAAGGAGAGATAGCGATGCTATTTTATACTCTGCATAGAGGAAAGGAACAAGCAGATTTTTCAGGACAGTCTTCAGAAATAGAGCCAGTTTTAATAAGATCCTAACCAGTGTACTAATTAAATATTTCACAGTCCCAAAGTTAATGTGCTAACATGGAGATTCCCCCCCCCACCAAGTCATACAAATTGGCCTTCTGTAACACCATCCCCCGCCCCCAAGATCCCCTCCCATCCCCACACACACACACACATACACACTCCCTGCCGCAAACTCCTACCCACCCGTTTTCTGAATGGCATTACAAAGAATTTTGTTAAAGAAAAGTCAGACTAATTGCTGCCAGAAGACCCGTCTCTTAGAGAAGTCTGGTTTTCATAAACCAGATTCTGTAAGGGTTGTGGTTAAATCTAAGCCTAGTAGAAGGTTCCTAAGGTTTTCTCGGCAGAAGAGGGAAATACAAAGAAACGCTAAGTTCAGCCAGAATGCTCAGTGGGGAGAAAGGGAAGAAGATGGGGTGGGAGGGAAATTCAACAGGATTCCCTGAACGTTTGTTTTTTTCTAGATTCCTCTCCTTGGGAGAGCTTTCTCCAAACTCACTAAGGCCCACTGAGATCGTTTTCCTAAGTACCTCTAGCATTGTACGGTCACAGACCAGGGACTTGCTTCTCTTAATGTGGCTGGGAGTTCTACTAGAGAGTATAGTAAGAGACTTTCCAGCCCAAGATTCTCTGTGGCACCCCCTGCTCGGTCAGCTCCAGACTTTCTCTCAGACCTCCTGACTGATGAGTAGCAAAAGGTCCCTTCAGACAAGTGCACGGAGATACCCCCCACCTCCCAACAAGCCGTGTTGCTGGGGGTGGTCCCAGTCCAGACATTCCTGCCAGCCCTCTCCTCAGCTCACAAGCAAGATGCTTCTTGGCCTTGAAACAGAGTTAGATGGCCGTGGTGTAGGTGGGGTTTAGAGAGATCAGTGTCTCTTTGAGTGTTTGAAAAACAAACCCCTCTCTAAGACAGGTCTCATTATCAACTGGTGACTGAATTTTAGATATTCCTCATCCGAACTTTCCTCCGTTCTGCTGTTCCTGAAGCTTTTATGGGCACAGTCCCAGGGATGGTTCAAAGTCCCCTGGAATTCATCATCAGAATGGGTCTCCCCCCACGACACCTTGATTCAGGTGACCCTGAATGCTGGAGACACCAGCTTGTGTCTTGAGATGAAAGAGAGAAACCTGCTCAACTCCCAGCCTCCGAGAACCTCATGGGGATCTCCAAGACCCTTCTGGCTTGGAGAAATATCCACAAAGTCAGGACTCATCACTCCCCATGTTCCCTGGTATTCCAGAAAACAGTTTCCTACCTGGGACCTATTATTTTGGGTCCTTCCATTCAACCCGTGATTGAGGGGTGTGTGTGTGTGTGTGTGTGTGTGTGTGACAAATAAAACATCCAATAGTGATGCTCACTGAGCACCATTAGGGGGTTCTCCCACTCCTTAACATCCTGATCTATCATATTTAACTTCTTCCTCCTCCCCAAGATTCCTTCTGCATTCCTTTCCCAACCCCCAGTCTTACTGCAGGGTTGACAAGAGGGACGGAGGAGATCTTGGTGTTACTGTCTTCTTTTGTTGTATAATTACCAAAAGATCATGATACAAGCCCATGAACAAGAACTTAAAAATCCCTTTTCGTCTCTTTCCCACTGACAATCCTCATGGTTTAGGTTTTGAAGGATTTTAACCATACTTCAGTGTTTCACATAACCATAAGAAAGTAATTTTTTGCTCTCAAGATATAAAGCTACTTAGCTAAGAGATGGGTCTCATTTTCCATTTCCAGGATGAGTCAGGACAGCCTTCTGCCCAGAGACCTATCACTTCCCCATCCCACAGGCTGAACATTTCAGAGGACGTAAGGTAGCACATTTCTATTAAAACTGTGGTCATGAAGGTCTAACAAAATAAACACCTGGACCTTGACATCAACAACAAATATGGCTCATCTGCTTGGTTAATCCAGGAGACCTCAAGGATTCATTTGGCTCCAGATATGGGTCAAGGCTAGTGGTGTTGGCACTGATGGGCCCGTATGTGTGGCAAGAACATAACCTTTTCAAGTACTTTATGAAGTGCTTCCTTAGCCTGGGCTTGTGCCAAGTAAGGGGAATCACCAGAAAGCCCCATGGTGTTTTATGCCATCAAGTGCGCTGTATTCTAAGACCATAGAACACAAGGCATGTCCCTTTACACTGCCTTTCTCCTCCTCGATTATCATGAAATAAATTGTTGCAAAAGGAAAACTACCTAAGTCCCTGAAATCCACCTAATATAGGGTGATTTGAGATTTGAAAAAAACTGTTCATTACTCTGACGTTCTCATTTTATAAACAAGCAGCAAAGTTGTGTTCCTATAATAGAACTACAATGTCTTCTGTTTGTGTATATTTGCATAATAATTGCTACACAAAATCAAACTCTAAGCTTCGTCTTTTGCATTGGCTTCATTATTTTTTTCTACAGCATCAAAAATATTTTGTCTATCTACTTCTAAGGTCTTTCCCAGAGTTCATCTTTTCACTCTGTCATTCCCTTTCTTTTTCGCCTAATCAAGGAAAGCTTTTTGCTCCCGAAGCTAGAAATCCAGCCCAACTATCAAATCAGGAGATGTAAGACTTACATATTCACCAAGAGGATATTACCATAAGGCAGAGATCTTCAGATTCAACTTTTATTTGTGCCTGTCACTGGCAACAAAAGAGAGGTTGGATGTGTCCAAGGGACTCAGTGCTGGGGATCTTTTTTTGTCAAAGCTGTGTGATAAACAGACTACCAGTAATATCCTTTAGACAGGATCCTTCCCTGCTGCCTGTTTTTGCTGAGCTTGTGTTTGTCTGTCTTTTTCTCCCACTACACTGCCCAAACACTCCACAGAGGCAGTCGGTTTCTGTAATTTCAAGGAAAAAAATAACTGAGATGAAACATGTTTTCTCTTTGAGGGTGACCTCTGACCTTTCCTATCCAATACACCTGACACCAGGGCTTTAGAAAGAGACCCGTTTAGGTCTGGGATGCTGATGTTGCCTTTCTCTTTTTCTCTTTCTTTTCTTTTCTTTTTCCTTTTTTTTTTTTTTTTTTTTCTTTCTCTCTCTCTCCTTCTTTCCCTCTCTCTCTGCCCCCTTCGGTCCCTCCCTCCCTCACTCTTTTCCTCCCTCTTTCTCTCTCTGCCTTCTCAGAGGCCGAACTCAATGAAAAGTTGTTGCAATCATCGCCGCTCCCCGCTCCGCCCGGGCGCAGGAAGACCGGCGGAACACGCAGGGTGTTTTGTTAAATGCTCGCGTCGTTCGCAGGGGCTGGGACTTGATAAAAGGAGACAGTTTTCTGAAAAGATTTGATTGAAATGGCGTGTGCCAGGGCTGATGGGAGCCAGCGAGGGACAAAGCGCCGAGAATCCATGGACACCCGAGCAATTATGCCTCCGCGCTGAAGGTGGATTAGCGCGCTGGAAAGAAGCATATGTTTGGCCCGGGGCGACACTTCCCCCCGGCTGAGCTTAGAGAATGGGAGCGCGGAGAGCGGCTGGACCCGGAATATCAACTATCTGCGAAGCCCCCCTCCCCAGCCCGGCCCAGCCCAGCTAGTCTCCCCGCCCCCGCCCAGAAAAGTCTGAGCGCATTTTTACAAAGAGAGGAGGAGGAAAAGGAGGAGGAGGAGAGGGCTGGGAGGAGGGGAAAAGGGATGGAGGGAGGGAATCCCAGAAGTGCCAGTGGGTCTGGGATTGGCGAGAAGCGCCACCCAAGGCTTTTATCTCGGGTCATCCTAATGGGACATCCAGGCTTGGGTGCTGAAACCCAGAGGAGGTCACCGAAACGCTCCTCCATGAAATTTCAGTAGTTCAGTCCGGGATGAACGTTCGCTCAAATGGGTGTTGGAAGGTCAACCAAATTGTTGCAATACAACAAGGTCTTAATGACTCTTTAAAGATTCAGGTGGCTAATGGTCAATGTCGCGGGAGGGCAGGAGGCGCTGAGCGCGCGACACAGGTTCTCCGCGTCCGGGTGGGTCTAGGTGAAGGAAAGGCCTCGGGAGAGGTGTCCGACAGTGAGGTGTTTGGTGAAATGGGTTGAGTTGTGGAAAGAAGCTTGGGGAGGCCTGGTCAGAAAGAAAGGGTGAAGGTGCCTGGGGTCGAAGTCCCACGCAGTCTTAGCTGCTTAGAGACCCAGGCCAGGGATGCAAAAACTGCGCGCCGCCCTGGGAGTCGTGGAGGCAGAAAGTTCCTGAGATCCTGCCTCTGATCATTAATTAAAGCACCGCTCCTGTGAAAAAGGGCCTTAAAACTCTGACCCGGAGCCTCCCGGCTCGCTCTCACTGCACCGGTGAGCGCGCGCAGGGAGGCGGGAGGATCAGGCAGGTCCCAAAACTCTTTCTCAAGGTTTTACAGCAGCTTAATTGGGTCTAACCTAGTCGTAAGGGTCGGTGACCGCCGCCCAGGCCGCCCACAGTCCATCCCGGGGCTGCCCTCCGGCCCCCTACGGTGCCCAACCCCGCCTCCATCCAACCCCAGGCTGGGCTCGAACCTTGGTCTCCCGTTCCACCGTCACCACCCCCGCCTCCCACCTCTAACGCCAGACTTCCAAAAATCAAGTTGCACTTTGCTTCTGATAAAGAGGCACACGACGGGATTCGGGGGCGAATTTAGCTAGGGCGGCGCCCAGGCCGGGGTTGTGGGCGGGATCTGGGGTGGATCCGGGCGGGGTGCATGGAGGGGGTGCGGATCGTGCCGCTTCCTCCTAGGCTGGGATCCTGGCGCCCGGAGCTGAGATCTGGCGCTGGGGACCGACTCCATGCTGTGGACAAAGGCACAGCCCAGACTTGGGGGCTCCAAAAAAGACGGGGGTGGGGGGAAATTCTGAAATAGGATTTGGTAGCTGACAAAGCAGACGGAAATTTGATCCTAGCATTAACTCAGCGCCTTAGGAAAAAAAAATCTTTTAAGCTATATTAGCTAAATTTAGTTTGACCAAACAGTTCAAATAAAAATATAAATAAATCTGTATACATAGATGTGTATATTTCCCCAGGAGAGGCTAGATTCTAAAAGGGTGATGAACGAGAACAATTCAAGAGAGAGCTCGGGGGCAGAAACAGGGGCCCAAACAGGGGCCCAGGCTTCCTGACTTGCAAAATTTGAGATTTAGGGTGGGTAATGGGACAGCAGGGCATGGTGGTGCAGAGAGAGGCTGGACCAGGAGACTCCACTTCTGTTTGAGGGCTTGGGTTTAGGATTGTAACTGGAATTTAGTGTATATAATCTTAATTTCCATAGAAGAATCACCAGCAGCGAAAGCAGAGCATAGAACTGGGCCACACAAAAACCAAAAACAAAGAACAAAAACAACAACAACAAACAGCTGGTTCTGCTCTTGAAAATATTCCCACCTCTAAGGGAAAGTTAGGAAAGTCAAAGTAATTCTGTGAAGTTTCCCCAAAGATGATCAGACTCGGTCCACATTAAAAACTGAGAAACAGAGAGAAAAGGAAGGGAGGGAGGGAGGGACGGAGAGAGGAAGGAAGGAAGGAAAGAAGGAAGGTCCATGTTATGAATACCATTAAGTATCTCCACTATGGAAAGTTCATCTCGCCAGCACTTGCTTCTCCTCTAACATAGACTTCTCCAGTAATATCCTAAGTGTTGCTTTTTTTGTTGAGAAATACATCTCTGTGGGAAAGCAAAATGGGCTGTGTTGTTCTTTTCAGGCATCAAAGATGAAAAAGAAACAACACACTTTTACACATGAATAACATTTAAAGTTAGTTGTAGCCCCCCCCCCCCCCCCCCCCCCCCCCCGCAGTTCAACCTCAAATCTCCTTCATTCCCTCCTGTGCTTTTGCAGTCATGATCCTAAGGGGCAGAATATTATTTTTCAAACCCAGGAACCTCTCATATACATGAATTACTTAGGTTTCCCTCCCAATATCCTTCTCTCTTCCCACTCTGGATAACCATCCTGCTGTCCTCAGTGCGAAACCCCAGTTACTTCTTTGGAGGGAGAATTAAATTGTGTTGGTGATTTGTTGAGAATGTTTCTCATCTATATCCACGTGGGCACAGATGAGTTTGGGCTACTGCTTTGGTAGAAAGAAATCAATGTCATGTTCAATCATACAACTGCTCTCTGTTTATAAATACTCCACCTCGGACTAATTCATCCCTGCCTTCAGAAACACAGTTGAGTAAATTCTGATCATTAATGGGAGTTTCAGTTCTGACTCAGAGTTAACTTGGCAAATAATGTATCTACAGACAAGCTTCTGAGAGGAACCCCCAACAGGGTCAAACTTTCTCAGTTTCTCTCCCACAGAGTATTCACAAGGAGGACAGTATCCTTAAGAGTAGTAGTAACTGTTGGAAACTGAGATGGCTATCTGCGCAGCAATCAAGGTTAGAATAGAAAAGAGTTGTTCATTGACATTCACAAGGGAAAACATCCCTGAGCATCCCAAGAGGTGATACAGGGGTCTGAGAGCTGCTGTTAACCTGGTGTGTTGTGTGGTTTCATTCTTCTGGGATGGGTGGTTGCGGGATGCAAGCAGTTGACTTGGATTTGTCTGTGGTGTGGGGGGTATTTTTTCTCCTTGCATGTTAGATTTCTTTTTTACCATATGACACTAAGCGATGGGGAAACATGGATGTGTTTCTTCAAAGGCTCAACTTGGATAATCAAGCACGTTAAAGAACAAATTTCAGTCCTCTGGCCTCAGGACCGCTGATATCTCTGCACCTGTAACTCAAAGAATGAAAACGCTGGTTATTTATGTCGTCCTTTCCGCCTCTTGGATCTCCAGCGAGTTGACCCGGCTTTTATAGCCCTTTTACCCAAGCAATGAGGATTCTTCCCCTCGCTTCACCTCCCTCCCACCCCCAACCCTGTAACTGAGTGGCTTAGGAGATCTGTAACTGGGATGAAGCAGCTGTTGGCTTCATGCCGTCCTCTAACTTGATTATTCTTTGGACACGTTAGGCAAGCATTAGTGATTGATAATGACGCTAATTAACCCCTTTCCTTTCCAAACAGTAAACTGCTGCCAGCAGGATGCTACAAACAATAAATATAAAACGCTGCATACATCAATATCTGTTTAAAGCACAACTTCATTTGGGCACATTTAACCACACTGCTTTCAGTTAACAATTTCGCTGTTTGTCCAAGCACTTCTCCAAAAGCCGGAGGGAGGAGGCAGAGGAAGAGAGAGGGTTAAGAAAAGGAGCCTGCGGCTTTAAGACCACAAAACGCTGTCATACCTGTCAGCTGCAACAAAGTTAAGCTCTAATGAAAACCATGCGTAATTTTTTTTTTTAAATTTCAGGTCAATACTTTTTTAAAACTTAATTAATCCAGTTCTGTTCTTAACCTATTTAAACTTAACACAAGGTTGATGACCACATAGGACTTTTTTTCTTTGTGGGGGAAAGCAGCTCTCCTGCCTGCCATTAAATTAGTATGAATTTACTTTTGATTGAGAAAGAAATGGGGAGGCCCTGTTTCATAAAGACTGGTAGAATTCAGATTTTTAGCAGGATTTGGGGAAACCAGGGCAAATTTGATCCGATTGTGCAGCCTAATATAACCTGAGTTGTAAAGAAATGTACATTAAATTTGGAATTTTGATAAATGAATATTCCTAGCAAGTGAATAAAATGTATTCAATTAACTAAAACCCTGTGCACTTCTGAACTGAAGTGGAATCGACTGTAATTGATTTATTTGAAACCAGAGGTTAAGGACTGAATTAGCTAAGTACAACTGGGTATTTCAAGCCACTGACTTCTCAAATGTCAAATCCCTTCTATTTTAAATATTATTTCAGCTGCGGGGCATTGCAGTCCTGATGGTAGTTCCATCAAGAACTCAAATTATATTAATATTCGATTTTGGGGAGGAATGGATTGGGTTGTGATTTTTAAAGGGTGTTGGAGAATAGAAGGGGTAATAAAGGAGCATTGTGCTTTTATAAAAATTGGGTGTGGTAATTAGCATAGCCTAGCAAGCATCCTTATAATTCAAGTTATGTATCCTAATTTGAGTTAATCCAAAGAGAATCATGGTTGTTAGTATATAAACATGTGACCTGTCAAGAATCACCATGTGATTTGAAAAATACACCTTGGTCACAACAGATAAAGTAAAAAATCTATATAGTCTTCAATTAGTTCCATAAAAATTTTTAATAATAACCCCTCTACTCCTCCTACCCCTTAAAATATATAACTTCTTTCAAATTTTTGTTAAAAAAAAAAGAAAAAAAAGTCACAGTATCCTACTTCTCAAAATGTCCAACTACAGAATAAAAATAACTAATTCTGTGCATTTGGAAACCATTGTTTATTATGACCTTGTAATGTTCTAACCCACCATTTCCTTTCTATCTTTCTCAGGATGCAAGGATTATATTGGGTTCAGGTTTTCCAACATAACAGGCATCTGTAAATCCAGATATGAATGAATGGTATTTAATAAGATTGTTTTCGTTTTAAAATGAGTATTTATGTGTCGTTGGAGAAAGAGCAGCAATGTATGGCTGTTTATGAATGCTATTGTGCCTGAGGTTAGGATCCCCCACACAATCTGAGATGCAGCCAAGAAAAACAGCCCTGATAGACAATGCTTCACTTCACCTGCTACGATGCTGTGTGCATTTCATTTCTGTCAAGAGTATGTACAGTTAGGGTTCATTCGCCTCATTATTTTGTTACATCTACGGTTCCAGTTAACCAGTCTCTCTAGGAAATAATAAATAACCGCTTTAAAAAACAGTTGCTGCGTGGCTTTCTAAGGATACACTTTCCATTTGGAAAAAAAAATTTTTTTTTTTTTAAACCCACCATTGTTGTGAATTCTCTGGCTTTGGAAAATAGAATTTAGACTCCACCAACTCTCGTTCGTCTGTCGAGATTGATTTCACAGAGCCTCCCATAAGGAGATTAGAAAGCAAAAGGCTGCAAAATGGACACTGTCTAATGCTTTGCTTTCTTAGTCCTTCGGAATGTCAAACTGGATGAACAAATGTTACATCTCCTCCAGTGTGTATACCTAGACACTTTTTCTGTGACCTTTCCTATAAACCTTCCAGTTAACTACCCCCATTTTCTTCTTAAAAACCATTTAAAATCTCCCTCAGTTCCAAAGCAAAGTCTTTCCAAATCAGACTTTATAAAAGCACTAAATTCGCCATTTTTACGTACAGGAAGTCCTTCCTGTTCTAAGAGCTGAACACACAGCCCTGTTACTGTAGAAGACAGATAGGAAAGGTCTGGAGAGGCAGGACGCACAGCCCTTCCCCATCCTCTCCACCCCACCTCAGAGCCCGTTTTGTATTTCTAAAAGGTCCTAGGAGGAGCCCCTTGGTGATAGAAAAGGGTGGGTCGACATTTAGGGAGGGCAGGCAGAAAAGATTCTGGAAATCCACATAATTCCCCACTCACCTCTGCTATCTCAGGAGATCCTAAGAAGAGCATAGTGGTGAACTCATTCCTAAAGAAAATACTAAAATAAATGGGAGACAAGGTACCTTCTCTTTCTCTCCTCTTCATGCATTTCTGCCACCATTCCTTTTCTTTCCAGAATACCAGAGTTAGATTTTGCTCATTTACATGTCTTAGCCACAGAGAAGCCTGAGCTAGCAAGTAAAGGTTTAAGTGGGTATTTCCTTTGTGCTAATGAACTAACAATTCACATTTCAGTTATCCTCTAAGACAGGTTCCAAAGTAGTTATGGGGGTGGGGGTGGGCGGGGGAGGGTCTTCTGTTCTGTTCTCCATCTTCCTTGTCATCCTTAACGTTTGGTTCTGAAGGTTTTATATTGCGGTTTCCAGAACACAAATGAAAACCTAAAGGATCAACATAAATAAAATAAAACTTTATTTTTAATAATAAAATTAATGTTTCTAGTAAGGAAAAGATAGTATGTCATTCTTTTAGCAGTACAAACAATATTTTATCCAAAAGAATACATTGGGTTTTATTGTGTCATTTGTCTGAATACAGACTCCGTGGAATATCGAAATGATACCCTGCTCTGAACTCCAAGTTGAAAGTAAGTTTTTATTATACTTGAGGGAAACAGTGGGTTCAGCTGCTTATTGCAAGGAGCAATTGCCAAGGGAGAGTTAAACTCAATTACTGTAACCATACTGAATAAAAAATACTGCCAAGAACAAAAATACGCCTGGGTAAAGACAGCCACTGAATAAAAAAAAATCGACATAAAGCGTATCAAATATTTATTTATCTGGGCAACAAAGGACTATGATACATTGACAGGCATGGAAACTACGCCAGCACAACTCAATACAATACAACTCGAACTGCTTCCAAAATGGCCAGTGAAAATACAGAATACCAGGTGGTCCCAAATGTTTGAAGTTTTTTGAACAAAAAGAGAGAGCGAGAAAGAGAGAGACAGAGTGTGGGGGTGGGGGAATCCCTTACCCTTGGTTTAAAGACAATACTCATTTATTGCTCAAATGATGCTTTCAAGGGAGGACAGTGAAATAAAATAAACTTTTTTTTTTTTCTCCCCACAGTACATAGAAGGGGTTTCAAACCACTCAAGTTTAAAAATCTTTCCAGGGTCCGATATCAACTTTTTTCTTTCAGTTCAATGAAATGCTAAATGTCATACTAATTATATATAAAATTTTATTTTACTTTTTAAAATTCTGTTCAGCTGTTTCATTGTCTTCTTTAACATGCTACAACAGGGCTAAATTCATGAACCCCAGAGGGGGGAAAAAAAAATCCCCCAAACCTTGAATTTCTAAATAAGTACCATGAACCACATGAAGAACTAATAGGGAAGATTCAAAACCCACTAAACAAGAGGTAAACAAGATCACCAGATAAATAAAAAAAAAAAAGAGAGGCTTAAAACAGACTCACCATATTTACAATTCCCATTAAATTACACATAAATAAATATATACAGAGACGTGAACACGGATTCCCTTATATAACTGTGAATCGTGTTGCCAGAGAAAGTTCAAGTTGGTCGCTTTACCTTGGAGAGGAAAAAACTTCTACAACTGAAGACATGACATGGAACTTCGTGTATTTGTGTTCAAGTTTATTCACAATACTGATAAAAATGTCATTTTCCTTTACGCCTTTTTTTTTAAAGTATGGCTACAATCGGAAGTATGTAAGGGAAGGTGGTGATTCAGTCCCATGAAGCGCATATAGTATTTTTTTATTTTTATGTTATTATTATTATTTATTTTTTTTTTAGAAAAAAATTTTTTTAGCTTTTTTGTGGTGGTGGTGGTTGTTGAGTTGTTGGGTTGTGTTTTTTTTTTAAAAAATCGTTCACAAACTTGGACAGAACTTTTCTTTGCTGGCTCCTCGGCCTGTTCTGTTCTCTTAGGCTCCACAGGAGGGCAAAGGGGAGTTGGTGCCGACGGGGGACTTGGAGGCTGGGGGTCCAGTCAGCAGGTGCTGTCCCACTGACGGCAGAGAGTCCCCGGGCATCTGGGGGGCTGAAGGTGGTGGCGGTGGTGGCGGCAGCATCAGCAATAGCAGCAGTGGGGGAGGGGGCGGGGTGCTGGTCCCGGAGCTGTCACCTGCCTGCGGCGGTAGGGGGCTGGAGACTGGGTGGGTGGGCTCGCCGGACTGGTGAGGACAGCCTCACTTTCTGTGTTTCTCCTCTTTGTCACTGCTTTTGGCGCTGTTGTCCGTGTGGCTGTTGGGGTTGTTGCTGAGGTACATTTTGTCCATGGCCTTGAGGGCCTCGGTGAGATAGTTCTGCAGGGCCGTGACCGCGGCGCACACCGCTGGGCTGCCGAAGCCGTGGGAGATGAGGTTGAAGTGGGTCAAGCAGCTCTGGATGCCAGGCTCCAGGATGGGGTTGGGCCGCGAGTTCCCCAGGGGAGATCGGTCCTGAGCCAGCAGGTCAGTGAACTCTTTGCATATCTGTCTGTAGCACAAGTGAAGCAGAGAGAAAGAGGGGGGTGGGGGGCAGGGAGAGAGAGAGTTGAGGCTCCCCTGTGGGCAGCATGAGCAGCGAAGAGAAAACCTTTCTCCCTGCAGTTACCTCCACCGGAATCCCGTGAACCTTGACCTGACCCAAGGCCCCAGAGACAGACTTGGAGTGGGTGGGGGGTGCACAAGACAGAAGACCCAGTCACCCCTCCATGTCCACTGAATGTGGCCCTTCCTACCTTCACAAATTCTCCCTCTCTCACTCCCCAGCTACCCCTAACGGCTAGCCCCCTTCTTTCTCACTCACACCAAACACCCCTGACACAGAGAAACATTCCACATGTTTAGAAGAGAAACAAAGGAGGAGGAGAGGGATGAGGAGTCAGAAACAAAAGCATTTCCCAATAGCCAATAGCCAGCAGCCATGAGTTGTCCTGCTCAAAATATCAGAGAGACCTGCTTCCTGCTCTGTTCTAGAGAGACCTCAGTGGGTGGGATGAAATCCTACAAATCAGGTTGGATGCAGACAGAAAGGCAAACTTTTCTTGGGATTACTGTGCCTTTAAATAAATGCACAAAAAAGCGGTTACTTGGGGACAATGCAGACTTGATACTGAGAGCCAGCTCAGAGAGACAGACAGACAGAGTGCCAGGGACAGAGAGAGCTCAAGCAGGCTCCCAGCCCCAGTCTGAGAGGCAGGGATAGATCTCAAGACCCTGAGATCATGACCTGAGCTAAAATCCAGAGTGGGACGCTTACCCAGCTGAGCCACCCAGGTGCCCCTCAGACTGATTTTTGAGAATAAATAGATGCTTCAATTTCAATTTCCCATTCTGAGGGAAAATTGTGAACACAGGTGTGCTTAGGAAGCTAAGGGAAGAGAAAAAGTTGAAATCTCAAGAAAGGGTCTTGAGAAGTAGGAAATACAGACAGCAGAGGCCTGTACACCGGAAGCTGTCTGTGAATCTGGGAAGCAAGGCCTAGGTGGGGCCTTCCTGGAACAGCAGCAGTCTGGAGGGGATGGGGGTACTGGTATGAGGCAGGTGGGGAAGAGGGAGAATGGGGGAGCACTGGCAGGCCAGCTGATGTCCCCAGGCCAGACACTGTCCCACCTGAGGCCTCAGCCTCTGCCCTCTGGTTCCAAGCCCTCCTGTGACATCAACTTTGATAATTAAGGGCTTCCAAACAAGCCTTTTAATTTCCAGAAAACATATCAAAACAGTCATTTTCTTTTCACACACCACCTGGAGAAGCCTATTCAGCCCAAGCACTGATGGGAATATAACTTGGGCCCTTCTGAAACCTATTTGACATCTCGCCTGTAGGCTAAAACTTGTGGGCTGTGTGTGTGTGTGCCTGTGAGAGAGACAGAGACAGAGAGAGAGACTTTCCAGGAGGGAGGTGGAAGAAAGGCAAGAAATGGGATAAGGGATTAAGCCGGAAACTAGGACAACTTCTGGCTTGCACATTTTGCAGGCCACTGCTTAATCCTTGCTCTCGGAGAACATATTGATAGGAGACAAAAACTGATACAAGCAAGCCTGTTACCCGTTTACAGACTCAAGGCTGGTCTTTCTAAAACAACATAGTCACCAAACCACACTCAGCTTCCATCAAACCCCTACCGTACTCCACCCCCATACACACTTTTTTTTTTGTTTTAACTGAAAAGGGGGAGCAGAAGAGAGGATAAGAATGGGAGCACACGAAGAATCCCACCTACGCTTCCCCTTGAAGGTTGAGTATGGATTCTAAGACTGCGCTGGTAACTTCAATTATTTACGATAACAAAGCTGATTAACACCAAACGAAGAGAGGAGGCAAGTGTGACCAGAAACGATTCTGGTTGTTTCTCTCGACAGTAAGACACAGAGACCCCGGAGAGGTAAGGTAAATGCCTTACTTTGTAGCCAGAAGCATGTTTTTTCTTGTCACTTGCTCATTGGGATCGGAATGTTGTCGGTTGAGAAATTCAGCTACTGCTTTGGCAGGAAATTCAGTTTCACACACGTACCCAAAGTCCCGGGCTAGGTGGACTGCTTCTCCTGGCAGGAGGCGAGAGGGGAGGTGAGCGCAAGAGAATGAAAAGAGTTGAGGTCAGATTTTCCTCCCAACACTCTTATTTTCTTAACCCAGATGTTTAAGAAAACACAAACTACTTGTTTTCCCGTTTCAGGCATTTTATTTCCTTCTCTGTAGGATCTGGCAGATGAATTTATCAGGAAAAATGGCCACTTGTCCCAGTAAAGCCTAGATGACTTGAAAATGTAAATCCCATCCGCCACCCTCCTGTCCCATCCCCCACCCACCCTGATCCCTGATGACATTCCCCCAACTTCTCTTTTAAAATGTTCCTTGTATTCCAACCTCACACCTATCAACACATTCATAAATGATATTCATAATTACTCGCTGAGTTTTTCTGCAAGGGGAACAACTGAAGGTTTACATTTTAACTTGATCGCATATAATTATCTGTTCATCCAAACCGATTAACCAAGAGGATTTGAGGGTCACTCCACTGAGTCTGTCTGTGTTGTTGATTTTCGAATCTTTGGTTTTAATTTCCTGAACCAGTTGGTTTTTACTGCAGGGCTTCCTGCCATTAGCTCCAGCTCCGGAAGAACGCATGCGCCAATTAGAGCATCAAAGCCCTTTCTGCAGAGCTTGTTTCCATAAAATGGAGCGGATCACAAACAATAACAGTTCTCCAGAAACTGCCTCCCTGGAACAGGACTCAACCCCCAAGCTCATGCACACTCTCACACTACACCCAAAGCCACTTCGACCATTTCCTTTGCGCTTAATTCTTTTGGGGTATGCATAGTGGGTTCTGTATGTACTCATGGTATTTCTAATGCAAAGCTACTGTTGTTGCGCTTCTGGCCCCAAAGAACTGCTTATTGTTTAACAGTTATATTATCATCTTTAACGCTGTTCACAGATTGCCTCCTGGGAGTCCTCAAATGCATGATTTTAAACTTTGCTACAGTTCTTTATAAAGCTGGAACCCAAATTCCACTGTGATCTATCTCCTCAACTGTAAGGTGTAAAGAAGACAAAATACCTTCTTTAAATATAAATGGTAGTTTTGATATCTACCTGATCATTTAAGTGTCTTTCTTTTTCCACCGGCAGTAGACATTTCCAACACAACACAAAGGAAAACGCAAGACAGCTTAGACATTCCTTCTAACACATCTAAACTTAAGCCAATTTACTATTAGAAGAACTTAAAAGGAATCCAGAGGAAGTAGGATTGTGAGTGGATTCTGATGACAGTGTATCTAGAGCACCGAGTGAGAACAGGGGTAGCTTTTGTTTTAAAGGGGTTGGAAGCTTTGTGTGTGTATGTTAAAAACTGCCATGAGGAACTTTCTGCAAGGCTTGTTTTTCTTTTTTCTTTCCTAGCCCAACAATTCAAAATCCAAGATTGCTCACTTTTCTTCCCCTCCACTAGAGAAGCACAATTAAGTAATAGATAAGGGAGCATATGTTTGGAAAACAAAAACCTAAAAGGGCATATAACCCTGAGCTTTCAGGACGGTCTTAAATCAGGATGCAGGTCAAAGATTCCCAAATTAATTCAGGAAGTAATGGTCACGCATTTCTCAAACGCAGATGTCAGAATAGCTTAAGTGATTTACTGCTGAGCTCTGTGGAGGAGACAGGAACTTGGAGAGAATATGCAGTTCTTAAATTTTCACTTTGTTTAGGTCAGAATTGGGTTCAGGGAGGTGGAATTTTATGGCAAAGGGGAAGAAGAAAGGAGGACAGGAGTAAGTGCAAATAGTTTTTTGACGTGCCAGGATTCTGTTCCCTTCCAGCTCTATTTGCCAGAAAAAAAAAAAAAAAAAATGAAACTGCCTAACTGACACAAAATACAACCAAACATCTGGCCACAGAGTATTATCCATTTTCCCAGAAGACAGTTCCCTTCTTGTTAGCAAGTGGACTCGCTTACCCTCCACTAGTGATGTGAGCAGGGTGACATTGGCAGCTTTACGTCTCCCTGCTGGCAGATTTAATCCTATTTTGTCCAGTTTTTCTCTTAAAGATCTTCCTCCATTTTTAGACTTCGCCCTGTTTCACAAATATATGCAAGAAAGGGATTTAGAAAATATTGGGTGGCTCTGAGTTACAGTATAGTCACTTTGACAACCTCCTAACATGTGCTTTTTAAAATTAGGAATCATGGCCCCGAGATACTTAAGGGAGGGAAAGCTAGGAAGGAATGGTAGGGAAAGATCATGGGAGACAAAGGCTAAACAGTAAAGCACCCCCTGTGTTCAGTTATTCCTGCAGCCCTGATGGCAGGTTGGAAGGTTTTGATTCCCCAACTCTCTAAAGAAGAACCACAAACAAACAAACACCGTTCTCATCTCTGAGGTTTGAGGTATTTTTGAGTTCAACTGATTACTATGTATTTTCCCTGTTGTTACAATCACACAAATCCCAATGGGGTCTTTAAATTGTCTTTGCAAGAACCGCTGTTAGGCTGTTCAGGGTAACCAAAGTTATCATCACTCTCACGTTTCCTGCTCTGGCTTTAACCCCAATGGGAAATTCATTTTACCAACTCTTTACATGCCATGTCAGTAGCCTAACTGGAAATGTCAAAAGCGGGTATCGGCCTTTAAAAATTTCACTGATTTCAGAGACAATGGAGGTGGTTCTAAATAGATGTCTAAATAGACTCCCATAATCAGAAAGTGGTTAAGATAAATTGTTTAAATAAAACAGCAAATTAATTAATTTCAGATTTTATTCCCTACTCAAGTGCTCTTTAATTGTGTGGATTAGATTATACTCCCCTAGGTAAACAGTCTCCAATACTGGGGGTGGGGGAAGGGGAGGAAAAAGCAGAGGGCGGTTTCAGATCTGTCAGAGAAAGATTACAAAAGGAAGCCAAAATGACTGTGAAGGAGGAAGAAAACACTGGAAAAGCTGATGTCCGAAACCTCCCAAAAATGGTTTTACACGCTTTGTGTGGAACATGCCCATCAGAGCAGGGCTATGGGTCCACTGATGAAAAATAAATAAACGGCAAACTGTGAAGTTCTTGGTCTACTTAAAAAAAAAAAAAAAAAAAAAAAAGGAAAGAAAAGATAAAAAGATCATCTGGGAAAGTTCAACCCAACACCCACCACTCACAAAGTTGGGTGGAACCCTAAGAGGGCGAAGCCCAAAGGAAGGAGAAACCTGCCCTGAGGGAAGGTGCTTCACCTCGCAGACCCTTATCAAATCTTATCTAGGAAACGAAACATTCCGACCTCACAGGGCTGAGACGTGTATCCCCAGCCACGTATGTAACATGCACTGGTGGGTAACGACTACACATAATGCACGTACACGTGTCATGCGTGCTGACTGGAGCACGTCGCTGGCAGCAGTACCTGGGAACCACTAATGTGAGCGCCTTAGGCACTGGGAGTCGTCGTCTGGCCAGAGGTGATGGTGATGGGGGTAGGAGGGGGGGGGGCTGGGTGGCGGACTCAAGAGAAAGCCAATGTCATCTACTTAAAACCCTACTCAAGGGACGGTGGTTTACCTTCGGAGACCCTACACGGAGGTAAAGCAAAGTAAGGCGCCTGAGAGGAAGTTTTCCAGGGCGTGCAAGGTGTACGCGAGGAGGGAAAAGGCGGCTACACGGCGCCCCGCCGCTGTAGCAGCCGGGACTGAACCCGCGGTGCAGTGCGCTGCGCGTGCGCGCGAGGAGTTGGGTTGGGGGCGGAGGGCCCGGGGAGCGCGCTGCGGCGGCGGACCCGAGCGCGCGCCAGAACCTCGAGCGCGCGAGAAGGCTGCGGAGAGCGCAGGCGCGCGCCGCCTCATCCCGCCCCTAGCTCCCACCCACTCCGTTTTACGCCCTTTTCCCCGCCCCTTTCTTTTCCCGCGAAGGGAGGGCCGTGGCGCGAGGCCCTTCTGCGTCGCCGCCCAAGCGCAGGCGCAGTGTTTCCCCGGGCCGCGGGGCGGGGCGGGCAGGGCGGTGCCGGGCCTCACCTCCGCAGCACTCCGCCCAGCAGCGAAGCGTTGAGACACTCCGGCGGTGAGAGGCGCCGCTGTACTTCCGCTACCGTGACCTTGTACTTCGAGGTGGAGCTGAGGAGCGAGAGACGACCCGGAACTGAACAGAAGACTTCGTTGGGGTTCACGACGCCGCCGAAGAGGTTGTCCTTGTTTATGGGGATGGCGGAGACGGCGTTGCTGTTGGACTTGGACAGGGACACGGGGCCTGCGGAGACAGACGGGGAAGCTGCGTGTGGGCGTCGGGGGTCCCTCCCAAGTCCTGCCCGAGCCCGGCTCTCGTACCGGCTTGCGCCGCAACCCCCACTTTCCTTCCAGCCCTGAAAAATCCTGTGGTTCCTTTCCCCCGCCTTCTGTCCTATTCCCTGCTGTATTCCCGTTCTGGGGATCAAGCCTCATCCCCTCGGCGCACCCCGCCCGGCGGCCGGAAGGCGCCCACACCTCGCCCCACCAGCTAGGACTGTGCTTCTGCCTAAACCCTTTCCTGTTAGCCGTCAGGGTGCTGTCTAGAAATGGTAGTGAAATTGTGACCCTCAGGGCGCCCATCCGAGGAGAGGTAGTACCGGTATAGGGTGCAGGGGAGGGGATTACGTTTGCACACCGAGAGCAAGCTACGTGTACTTTGGAGGTATTGTGGGGTGGGGAGTTCAGTGTTGGGGAGAAATTGTTGTAAAGATCAGCAGAGAGTTTAGATGGCTGAAGTGGCCTGTATGTGAACATTTCCGCTAAGGCACCAAGCTGGGAGGTGGTGGATTCTCTGGTCAACACACACGGCAGGCAAGTGCCCCATCCTTTTGATAAATAGGCCCTTTCCTACGTTTAGTTTTAAAAAGGACCGTTTAGAAATGCATTCCACAGTCCCATATTGAACTGGGAGAGAAGAAGGATAAACAGGCCTATACCATAGGCTCTATCAATGCCCTTCTGTTGAGCAGAGTTAATATCCTTGTCTGCTTGAGTGTCTTCATTGGCAAGTGGAGAGGATATATTCTTACTAGGCAAAAATCACAAGCTCTTCCTTGTCGGCCCCACCATAGAAAAAAATTCAAGACCAGGAAAAAGTGTACTACCATGTTACATTTCTCAAACACTGGTATAATTCAGATGCATTCACAATTATTTACGTACTGTATGCATTTGTATTTTAAAATTCCACAAGGAGACATATATAATAATATGCATACATTCTCAGTGTTCCTCCCTCCTTAATGGGGATATTCTAGACGTATGGGGAGGTGGGGGGCTCTAGGTTTTGGATAGATCACTTGTGACATTAATAGCTCTGGGGAGGCTAATAGAGACAATAGGAGTTAAACGAACTCTTGAGAGATTACTAATAAAAGAGCCAATTATCATGTCGACTTGGAAAGAGCATCTCTTAAGATTTATCCCTTGCACATCTAATTTGACGTGACAAAGACTTCACAGATGCAAAAATGAAACTTTAAACTAGCTAACAATATACTGATTGGGGTTAGAAATGAGAACAGTTTTATATAGCATCGTCCTCTGGTGGTGCCTAGAATCCTGCAATGTAACATTGCTACCATAACAACAACAACAAAAAGCTGCTGTGCATAGCATTTAATCCAGTAAACTTTATTTCTACTCACTAACCACAATACAAATTACAAATCCAACCAAATCACTTGACACTTTTTAAAAACAATTTCTGCTCTGAACAATTATGCTAATAATCCTGACATCTTCAAGATGCTAATTTTAACCAAAAGCCAAATTTTTGTTAACCTAATTCACAAAGTTTAAAAACCCTTAAACAGCTAATGAGAAATTAAATTGAAGAACATGAAAGTTTTTTTCTTCCTCTGCTAAGGAGTGGTACAAAAGACACAACTCTCATACTGATGTTGAATTATTCGCACTATTTTAGAATTATATACTTCTTAATACTCATGGCCATTTACACAACGGATTAACTAAACTATTAAACCATTTCAAAATTGAAATGCCACTTCCAAATCAGTTCAACTATTACACATTTCATGTGTCTGTCTAGATATCATTAAACTAAATTAAATGGTCAAATCATGAACAAAGCTAGCCTGTTGCCATTACTAACATACTGAAAGCCGATCATTTAAAGCATGGCTGTTCTATGCCATCTATTTGCTAATTCTGAGCCTTTAGGAAATCCTATTTGAAAAAAATAAATACAGCTCTGAGAGTTCTTTTAAATAGCACTATGCCTGTAAGGACATGCCTGGAATGTAGAAGGAAATGGCTTACCTTTCTTAATTACAGTTTGATCTGGGATGTTAATACCCGGGTCTTCTACATGCTGCAACAAAAGGATACACATGGATGTAAGTGTGTAATCAAAACAAAAGGAAATGAATATTCTGTGCAAGATGGGGGGAGGGGAAGGTGTAGAATCAAAATTTCCCCCTCCTGTATAGTGACATTTATATATAAACATCTCATCTTGGCTTATTGGAATTTGAGGCTTTGGAACTCAAGAGGTTTCACTGCACACCCATGGCCAATTTCTCCTCCCCCAGCAAATAATCCATGTTTGAAGGAGATGGGGCTGGGGAATAAAACTTTCTTTGGAAATTAAACCAAGTTTTGGAGCACCTAATCTTTCTCACAAAGTCAGTTTCACCTTTAAAAATGCACCTAGCTTTAGTTTGGCGCCTCAGCGTCTTCGGACTTTAGCGGTTCCAGTGTTCAGGCAGCAAAAGCCACGGAAACACAATAGAAATGACAGGCGGGAGTAACAGGGGAGTGTTATAAGCATTTTAGGTAATGTGATAAAAAGCAAAGGCGTATACACACCTTCACTTATGGAAAACTAAAAATAATTTTTAAAGACGATTACAGCCTAAACTGGGTATGAGAAACAAATATGAACACGACTAAAACAAAAGCAAAAACCTGTGAGGGTATTTTTCGCCCTGTTGTCCAGCAGCGGGTTTGTTGGTGTGGGTTTTTTTTTTTTCTTCTCTCTCTCTCTCTCCTTTTTTTTTTTTTTTTTTACAGATGGATGGGTATACGTGTGTGCTAGAGTCAAAACGTGATTAGAAAGTAAAATGAAATCATGTTTTCTAATGCAGAAACTGACAGGCAATATAATGTCTGGCTGTGTTTACAAATTAGCACCAGGGCTGCTGAGATAGAAGATTTCGCAATCGTTACCAAACACAGGCATTACCATTTAAAAAACTATTACTTCCTTCTCTAGTCTTTGTCCAACAATAATACTGATTCGAACATTTTCCATTCTGTCTTGGATTTATGCTCCTGTTAATTGTGCCTGATCGCAATGATTCCGGGTGGATGGTACTAAGTTGCTTTATTACAGGTTTTATTATACTCAATGCTCTCATTTGTAACTTGCCTAAAGTGCTTCTGGATGTAAGTATAATTAAATTGAGAAATGTTCAGAAATGACTACTGCTGCAGTTCTTGTGTTTTAACTATATGGGGAAATATGATCCCTTTATGCATGCACCCTAAACCCATAAAGTAAATGTAGTGTGGCATAATACTTTTATTTGTGTTATTTCTAGACCTTGTCCATACAGGGAAGACTGTTAAGTTTAAAACCCCACTGAGATATTAATGATTAAATAATTTTCACCATCAATTTGATTTTCTTAAATATTTAGCAGTCATTCTTATTAAAGGTTAACTGTTGTAGCAATGGGAAAATTGAAAACAACCCTTTTCCTGACCCAAATTCCTTTGAAAGAATTTTTTTCTTAATAGGTGGGGGAGGGTGGGGAAGAGCAGCAACTGGGTTTCCTTGTTTTTATTTATCTTTTGGTTAATTTCTCCTACTGACTAATTTCACCACAAAAAGTGACTATACAGGTGTTAAGAATTCACACCAGCCACTTTGGAATTTTTGCAAAGTAGAGCAATTCTAATTCACAGTAATTCCAAAGGACTGCAGTGCATTTTGCAATTCAAATATGTCCAAAGAGCAGGTTAGAAAAAGGATTCAGAGACTCTTTGGGAAGGGAAACTGAAATGATCACAACTCCCAGGTTTCTTTTTAATTGCTTTTTCTCAACTACTGCTCCTCTTATTTTACTTTCAAGAAATGCACTGTTTAATGTCAGTTTCCAAAAACATTTATGAACACAGACATACACACAATGCTTTCTAAACCCCACAATGGATCAAGTGCCTGCTTTCCTTCTTTCCATGCAAGGCTGCTGAACATAACCAACAAATTTCAGTGATTAACTGGGCCAAATGAGAGCTGTAATAAATTTTCTATTTTCCTATGTAACTTAAATAATGTTTTAAATTCACCAAGCAAGCAGGTAAGTTCATCTGACCATTTTCTTTGCAATCTAATGCAGTAATCATTAAACTGTCAACGGACATATTGCTGCAATATTTGATGCACTAATTTGAAATAGCATTTTAGTAAAAATCACATCCAGATACATTTCCTCTCCAAAGAAAAGCAGCATTAACAGAGCCTTTACAGCTTTAATAAAATTATTGGCTCATTCTAATTCCATTTCAGGAGGGTTGTGAGGAAACCATAAATACGTAGAATTGAAACAGAGATGCTGGTTTAAATTTAATTTCAGAAAGTATTTTCAAATTATCAATAGCCTGGTTTACACTGCAAACATTAGCAAACAGTAAATGTGCTAATACCATGCTTATTCAGAAATCGTTTTAAACTGCATTTATCGATAACTGGATTAGAACTCAAATAATGTATTGCTCAATAGTCTCAAAACATTTAATTTAATATAAGGGGTAGCAGGTTCTGATAGGAGTTGGGAACCCAGCTAATGATTTATGAGGTCAGCACTTAGCACCCCTAGGAGGAGAAGGAGGCTTCATTTTAATGTCCCTCTGCTCCGATTTGCTACTTAACTATTCTTTAATCAGGGTAAGCTACACACAGAACTTTTAGACATCACTAGTGCTTATGAAATCCGGTAGAAATAATTTTCTTAATATGTTGTTCACACTTTATTTTAAACTGCTAGGGTATTTAATGAGTTCTTTTGGTTGAATTTAACATCTTTTCCAGGACAGGGATAAATCCCCCACGCCAGACGCAGCGGTGGAATTAGATCCTCTCCCAATCGAAACAGTTTACTGTCCTGGAGAGGGGCAGATATTGTTAATGGTGACATTCATCTGATTTATTTCTGTGTCGGTGGAAATGGTAATGCAGGCATTGTTTGAAGGAGCTCCAGGAACCATTGTTCTAGGGCTATAACTCTCAACTACTTTTTAATTTTTTAATTCGGTCGTTTATGTGGGTTCTCCAAGTGTCCGCCCAAAAAATAAAATGGAATTTTGAAAAAGTGAATGCCACTGAGGGAAACCCCAGGCCACAGTCTGTGTGTCCTGATTAATCTTCTCTGGGGGCGAGTGAGCAGGGGCTGCGTTCTCCCTCGCGCCGCCCGCGCGGCCTCTTACCGGGACGTCCTCGATGGCGTGAGGTAAGGAGTGGATCGGGAGGTCTCCGAGTCCTGAGCTAAGCCCGTGTGGGCCGTGCAGGAGGTCTTCGTGCCGCCGGTAGTCCCTGCGAGGATCCAGGCCCGAAAGCTGGTGGGGCAGCCCCCGGTGCGTGTGCAGGAGCCCCGACTCCTGGCTCTGCCTCTGGCCGGGCCAGCCCGGGTGCTGCGGCTGCGGCTGGGCGTGCAAGGGGTTCAGGCTGTAGGGGTCGTTGACGTGGGAGTAAGGATCTTGCGACTGGGGGTAGATAGGCTGGTAGGGCGGGGGGAAGTAGGGGGGCTGGAAGTCGGCATTGGGGGTGTGGGACAGCGGCGGGGCGCTCGTGTAGGGAGATTGACCTACAGTGCCCAGCTGGGGCAACCGCGCCGTCCCGTTGCTGGTGCCGTCGTGGCGGTCCTGAGAGAGAGAAGAAGAAGAAAGGGGAAAGAACAAGAAATCAGGCGTCGAGTTACATCTGCCCACTCTAAATCCACTCCGCAAGACTGAGTAGGAAACCGTTCATTCCCGTCTGCAGGCCGCCGAAAGAAATGAGCTCTAAGTTGTTCATTTCGGTATCCCAGAAGTGAAACGGGCTTCTTCCAAAATCGCAGGAAATTAGATCGTGCAAATGTGGGGGCATAAGAGGCTCTGTTCAGGCGTTTCTTTCAAAGTTGGGGGCGGGGGGGAGAGGGGAAGATAGAAAAAGGCCTCCCAGAATACAGCCCGTTAAGCTGCAGCGTGAAACCTCCCTTAAGCAAAATTAAAATTCCTGCTAAATATTGAACAGTAGAAGCGGCCTTTTCTTTTTCCCCCGGATTTGAACCTGCCTGCCACTGCGTTACTGTTTAGCCTGTTCCATTTATTTGGGGGGGGGGAAATCATACACATTCAAAGACAATTACCATTTTCATGACTATTTAAGTAGAAACATTTCGTAGAGGGGCTGTAAGGAAAGCACACCTTTAAATTACCAGCTTAAAGAAGGTTTTAACTGCAGGATGGGTTTGTCTTTTCCGCTTTCTCAGTTAGGAGCCTTTTTCTCAATAGGGTCGATTTACGATATGGATGGGGAGAGGGGGAACGTCAAGTCAACGTTTAAAATAGAAAGATTCAGCCTTATTGGGTTTAAAAGAGAGAGGTGCAACCCGGCGCGGAGGCTCCCGCCCCTTGCACCCCAGCCCCAAAGGGCAGAAGAAACGCCAGACTTTATGTTCCTCTATTGCAATTCGCTTGCCAAACAAGCGAACAGAGTTGATTCCAGGGGGTGCGAACCCTGGGAGGTTCAGCCCCGGCCCCGAGGGCAGGGGACACACCGGGCAGCGTTTATCCTGCATATGGATTAAGCATCAAACGTTGAGAACACCTCGGGAACAAGTGAAGACGCAAAGAAATAAGGATGAACGTGGCGAGGAACACGCCTGGGGAAGTAGCGGCGAGGTAGGTCTGCGCGCCGGGAGAGATCGAGCGGGGGGCGGGGGGTAATGCATTCGATTAAAGAATGAAAAAAGCGAGAGGAAAGAGGGAAAGAGCGAAATGCAAATGGAAAAAGGGGTGCCCTGAAGGAAACCTGAGCGCGAAACCCGAGGTTGGTGCAGCTCCGCAGCACCAGGTTTCCAGAAGAGAATTGCTAAGGAAACAGGGATGGGGGTGGGGATGGGACTCACCATAGCTGAAAAACTGTGAACTAACATCTGCGAAGAGTCTGGGGTAACGAGTCAGGGTGGAAAAAAACAAGCAAGCCTGGAGAGCCCGGCTGCCCCGCTGCCCGAGCGCGCCCCACACAAAAGGCGCCGAGAGCCCCGCGCCACCCAGGACTCCAGTCACGGCGCAGACACTCCCCCGAGCGCTGGAGCCCCGCTCTGGTCCATCCGAACTTGAACCACCGATTCGAGCGGCGCCTTCAGCTGGTCGAACCCACGGTCTCTATCCTGCCGTGATCGGTTATGATTCAAAGTTCCTTAAAAAATGAAAAACCCCAAAAAAAGGAAAAAGAAAAAAGTGTGTGTGTGTGTGTCTGTGTGTATGTGCGTGTTCCTTAATCCGTGTCTCCCCTCTTTTCTTAGCGGCGGCTTCGCTTGAGCTTCTAATAACCGCGCTGGGCAGCGTTCCTGGAGCCTCCTAATAGCAGATATTCATGACTATTAATATTACACGAATACTTAATAAGGGAAGAATGCCTGGAAATCGAGCGTGAAGCGGAGAGGCAACTCGCGCCGGAGCCGGCTCTCAATGCAGTCCATTGACGGGAGCCTCAGTGTAGCAAATCGGAGGTGGGGAGAGGGAGCGCGAGAGACAAAAAGCGGGCGAGAGAGGGAGCGGGCGAGCGCGCGGGGGGCCGCGGCGCGGCGTCTGGCGAATCACAGGGAAGGGGCAACATTTTAAAAGGTTGCAGGGCATGCAAAAGTGAAAGAGAAAGAGGGAGCGAGGGAAACCGAGGGAGGGAGCGCAGAGAGGGAGAATGTGTCTGCGTGCGTGTGTGAGAAAGAAAGTGTGGGTGAGAGAGTGGAGCCCAGAGTGGGGAGCGAGGAGGGAGGGAAGGAGGGAGAGCCCGAGAGGAGGAAGGGAGGGAAAGAGGGAGGGAGGAAAGGAGGGGGAGGGGGCCGAGCCGGAGCGCAAGGAGGGGGAGGCCGAGGGGAAGGGGGAGGGGGAGAGGAAGCGAGCGAGTACAATCAGACCTAAAAGGCTGGGGCAGACCTCGGGATACCGTGGGGGCCGCGCGTCGCGGGCAGGAGCTGCCGGGGACCGCGTCCGAGCATTCATCGGGCTCTCGGCGCGGGAGGTGCTGCCCGGCCCTCTCCGGCCGCGGGCTCCTCCGCTCCGCAGCCGGGCCTGGGACTCGGGATTCGGCTGCCGGCCGCCGCGCCGCTCTTCCATCGGCGCCCCGCCCGGGACCGGCCCGCCCGCCCGCTCCACCGGCCCTCGCCTCGGCCGCCGCTCCAGCTTCCCTCGGACAGCCCGGGCCGTTCGTTCTGCTGCAGCTGCCGCCCCGCCCTCAGCTCTCCGGGGCAGGGGTTCGGGGAGGGAGAGCCGGGACGCGGTCCGGGGCGCGCAGAGACGCTAGGCGGCCCAGCCCGGGCGCCGCTGGCATGGGCTCCCGGCTCCCGGCGCAAACCCGTCCGACTGGCTGGGCCACTCCCGCCCGGCGCCCCCACCCCCCAATCCGCTGACACGGCTCGCTCTCTCCCAGCGCGGCAAGGCTGCCGCCGCTGCCAGTCCGCCCGCTGGGTTGTCAGAACAAGCGGCACCTCGCCTCCTGCGTGTCCCTGCAGAGCCCCGACATAATTAGACAGCCCTGAGCCGGCTCGGAAACCCGAAATCCCTGCTCCGGCGCTCGCCCACCGCAGTCAAAGTTGCTAAAACAGCCCTCACTGTGTTTTCTCTCTCTCTCTCTCTCTCTCTCTCTCTCTCTCGTTGCCTCACTTACACACACATTCACACGCGCCCCCACAGGGTCCCTCAAGTTCTTTGCCTCCCACTTAGGTCTCATAGGCGCCCAGCGCCGTGCAGAGGTTCGAACCCCGCACGCCACGCCGAGGGCTTGGCACCCAGAGCTAGGTTTCGGCCTCCGCGAAGGTGAAATGCTCGAGCCTCGGGCCACAGCCCTTGCGGGGACAATTCACCTGCGGAGACTGAGGAGCTAACTCGGACCAGTTCGCGGAGCACCCCGCCCCCGCCCCCCGCCCCCCGCCACGGGCCTGAAAACAAAGCGGCTAGTGTGCCCTGTGGTCTCTGCGCCCCGCACAGTGCACAGCAGGAGCCCCCAGAGAAGAGCCCGTCCCCGCGGGATGTCACCCTGTGCCCCATGGGGTGAGGGGAAGGCGAAAAGGAAGAGCCCGGGAAAGGAGAAAGATTTTAAAATAGTCGACGGAGAGGAGAGGGGGAAGGGAACCAGTGACACACCGTTCACACAAACCCGGGTTCTGATTTCAAGTGAAGACGAGCCCCACGCTGCTGAGCCCGCACAGACCTCTGCTCCAGACATTTCCAGCTCCAAATGCCAAAGAGAAAGAAAGGAACAGAGAAGGAAAAATAGCAAAAGCCGGGACTACCACCTATTTAGGTAATAATCGGCCTCGCCCCCCTCCCCCTCCTGTGACTCCTCCGCTTATTTCAGCGGGGGTTGTGAAGGAGTTGGGGGCAGCGGCAGCCAGGCCGGTTCCCAGCACCTCCCGCGGGCGGGCCAGTGGTGCTGGGGCTTCCCCGGCTGCCCTAAGAAGCCGAGCTCCGGAGACCCTGGGTTTTAAAATGGGCTCCAAAGAGGCGCGTTCCACCCGCGCCTCGGGCTCCGCGCACCGGAGGTCGTGTGCAGCCGGGTCAGGATTCCCACGGTCACTCAGCCGACCGCCCGGCGGCTTCAGGGCCCGCAGCTTGAGGACCCGGCAACCAGGCGGCTCCACGCGGTGCAGCCCTCCCACTTCCACCCCAGGGATGCTCTCAAAGTATCTCTCAGAGGGAGAAGGTGCTTAGAACTTCTTCAGCAACACAGATACCCGGAGCGAGCCCCGCAGCAATTTGGGAGAGGGGCGCTTCCAGACTGAACCCGATAACTGGGAGGTGCAACACAGCTCAGAGAGAAGTGTGCGGGCGCCTTCTCCAAACAGAAAAGACCCTTCTTTTTTAGAAAGGAGGAGGAGGAAGATAAGAAGGAAAGGGAAAAAATGAATAAATAAAAGAAGGAATATTAAAGATTGGAGAGGATTTAAGGAGGGAAATGGTTTCTTCTCCTTCCTTTCCCTTCCTGGTGACTCGGCCCCCCAGAACCTCGCTCGAGACACACGCAGGGTGCACAGACGCGTGCCCAATTGCCAGCAACTGCCTCAAAAACCCAGGCTCGTCTTTCCACTCTTAAGCAGTCCCAAAACTGACCAGGGAATAGAAGGGGGGAAAGTGGGACACGAGCTTCCAAGGAGGAAAATGGAAGAAGACAGCGTCCACATCCTTCCTCTCCAGCTTCTCCCCTGAGTTCTTAGGGCGAATTGGAGAGGCGGGCGCTGCGTTGGGGAAAGTTTGTCCCACCCGCATTTCGCAGCTGGCTGCGAGGGAAGGAGGAGGAGCGGGAAGGTAGAGCTCGGAGCCTGCGGCCGCAAGGATAGCCAGCGCCGCGCTTACCTCGCAGTCTTCGTACTTGATATTATCCGTCAGTTTCCAAAGCATTTTCATGGATCGGCGTGAACGGATTTGCCCCCTTCTCCGCCTCGCACCCAAGTGGAGCTACTCTCTGGGTAAGCGCAAAGTGTCGGCTGCCGGCGGTGAGCGCAGGAGGAGGAGGAGGAGGTCGAGGAGGAGGAGGAGGAGGAGGGCGAGGGCGAGGAGGAGGAGGAGGAGGGCAAAAAGGAGGAGGAGGAGGAGGGCGAGGAGGAGGAGGGCGAGGAGGAGGAGGGCGAGGAGGAGGAGGGTGAGGAGGAGGGAGGAGGCGAGAAGGGAAAGAGCTCCCGTGTGCGCTCGGAGATCTCCCTCTAATGGTAGAAACTTTTCCCTTTTCCAGCTCTTTACCAACAGCCTAATCGCCTCATTAGCATATCAACAATAGTCCAATTGCTCGCCAGCACCGCAATCTGCGGCCGGCCGCTCCGACCCAGGTATAAAGGCCTCTCCGAGCGGCGAACTTGCTCCTAGAGCGCACGCCTGCCTGTGAGCCGAGGAAATCTCCCCTGAGACCAGCCGCGCGCCCCGGTCCCAGCCACCCCCGGTCACCGCCGCCGCGCCATTCCGCCCCTCTCCTCTTCCTTTCCGTCTCCTCCTCGAGGGAGATGTCCTCCGCAAAAACCAGGCACGGTGCAGGGTCCAAGCGGCTGCGCCTGGGGCTCGGCTTTCACCACCTCTCCCTCACCCCTGCCTGCGCTAACCGCGCTGTCCTTTCGGCCCCGTCCAATTTTATTAGAAATTATTATCCCTTTCGCAATTAAATATAATCATCAAACCAAGACCGGCAAAGTCACTCCAGGATTTCTGCCCAACAAGAGATCGCCTCCGCTCGCGGCAGCCACCACCTCGGGCCGCAGCGCCTTGGGAGTTTTATTGGCTTTGCTCTTACCCCCTCCATCCCCTCCCCCCCCAGGTTGAGAATTTTGCCAAACAGCTCCAGTCGCTCGGCTGGGGTTTGCGATCCTTTAATTGCCGCGTGTAAAATAAAAATTGTACCCCGAAGAGGTTAGTTGACAGCTCCGGGGGTTAAATGATTTTCCTCTCATTTGTATGAAGCTAGGGCTGACTGATAATTCAACGTGGTGTTGGGGCTAAGGGTTTCGTAGGTGCGATGTGGACAAAATACAGAACTACGGAGACTCACAGTTGCTCCTGGAGTTGTGCGGAAATACCGACATGTGTGCTTCGTGTCATGCATGCATCAAAATAAATCGCTGGGAACCAACTCTTCGCTGTGCTAATCTGCTCCAGTTTTCCCAAGATCCCCCTTTTTAATTAAAGCAGGGAGAGTTCCTTCATGATTTGGTGATGTTACTAAAGCAGGCGCGCTTGCCGCGCAGTGCCCGGCTGACGCGGAACCCGGAGGCCCCGGGGCCACCCCCTGGTCCAGGTTGGCCACTCCAGGCTTTCCCCACTCCACACAGGGACCGGCTTGCCCCAGCGGGGCTTTATAGATGTTTTCCTTCTGTTTTGGCGAATTGTTTTAAAGAAGAAATTAAAAAGAAAGACGTGATGTAATCTTTCGAAATACAGAGTAATTAATTTTTCTGGTCAAACTTCTCATTTGTCCTCCATAAAAAAAGTTTTTGTGTGTCTTTCTCTCTCTTGAATACTGCAAACTCACCAACAGTAGGTCTGCCTCAGAGTTGCTCTAGGAACGACTTCTGATTCCATCTAGGCCTGTCTTTTGCAAATCTCCAGGCCTCCCAGGTCTCCTAAGTGTGTCCTTGCAGAGGGGGTAAAGGGTGTTGCAAATCCAAGCTCTTCTTAACAGGTGGAAGGCGGGCAAGAGGAGGGAGGACCTCCCCCCCTCCCCATTTGCTGAGGGCAATTTCTCCTTCCGGATGGCCGCAGCAAATTCCCCAAGCCAGGCAGAGTAGGCCAGAGGCCCTCCCAAAAGTTAGAGAAATGACTCGAGCTGGAAGGGGGATTTAGAGCATGAGGGACACCCTCCTCCGGCCCTGTCCTGCACTCCTTTCCCCCACCTGCACACTATCACAGTTCTCTGACTGAACACAGCCCGAGGTTAAGCGCCACGCTCCACCTGGAAAACGGTCAACTTCCAGCACTCGCACCACTCACCCTGAGGGGCTGCCCCAGGGCCCGCCACCCAGTGCAGTGGCTTGAAGTCGGGAGATGGAACGCTGCGAGCATTTACACCTTCCCAGCAAGTGGCCACAGCCTCAGAGCGAGAGCTGTAGGCCAAATCCTAGGCCTGGGAGCGTGGGATTTTTACACCCTCAGACGTCGCCGCACTGTGCTTAAGGAAACTTCAAGTTTCGCTTTCTTTCAGATTGTGGGCTGGGGAAGGCATTCAAGGCCCTTTATCTTCTCCGTCCATCCCCCGCTTGCTGACCGACACCCTGCAGATTTCTGGCTCCGCACCCTCTAGGGCTGCTAAACTGTTGTTGTATTCCTGCCGAGGGTGCCTTTGAGGTGCAGATTAGGGCCTGTGGGCTCTGCGCCAACGCCGGAATTCTGGGCCTTGAAGAAAGGCCCAGGCGAGTGCCCCAGTAGATCCTGGAGCGAGGGGAGCCGCATTTGTGGGAACGTCATTACCAGGACAAGTCTCTTCATTGCATGTCAATGCTCCGTCCCCACCAGCACCCCAGGGCAATAGTGCCAGGCCTGGGGCTAGAGGTGGGGGGTCCAGGCCTGAAGTGGGAGCGTGAAGAGGCCGTTGGAGGGAAAAATGAGTATCAGTGTGAGACAGAGACACTGGCAGAAACAAAGAGACAGCAAGGGGTCTGAGTAACTCTTCTCTGGTCCTCACCACTCAGTGGGACCCGAGGGCCCAAAAAGGTCAAGCCTGAAGGATCCAGCCCCTCCAGGCCCCAAATCCACGTGCCCCACCCGAGAGGCAGGCTTCCCACCACTTGCCAAACTGTGAGCCCGTGGGAGCCAGGCAGAGGGTTCACTCCTTTCCCCTCTCGGCCATATTCTCACTGCACCCGAATGGTAGGCCCTTTGGAGCCTCAGACCCAGGATGATCCTGTGCTACTGGTGCCTTCTCAGACCCAAGGAGTTCGGCTGGGAGGTCCACTGGGTTTGTGGAGAAAACTGCAAGGACCTCAGCCCAAGACCTCCACCAGTCTACACCCTCCAGAGAAAAGAAGGAAGAAGGGCCCTGAGGCCCACTGGGGCAAGGGAGGGAAAGGTATGGATTCCCAACATTTGTGTTTGGTGTGGGTCTTGCATCCTTAAACCACAAAGTCAGTCTAATTTGGGGGATGAAATTGCATTTTCATGAGGTTTAATTGGGAGGAGAGGTAAAAAAGAGCTCAGGGTTAATACAAATAATAAATAGAAGGAGAGAAGTAAAAATTGCAAGACTATTTCCTTTCCCCAACTCCAAAGAATATAGAAAAGACGAGACTTCTCTGAACTTTATTGCTAATGGCATGAATCTGAAACAAGAAAAAGAAAAAGAACTCGCCCCTGAAAAGGGCAGAGCCTTGGCTTCTCTCTGGGAAGTTCCCCACCTTCAGTTCAAATCACCCTGCGGCCTTTTAGGCACAGAGAATCTTGCCCTAACCAGGCCTCCCTTGGCCAGGAGGTTCGGTGGGAGGTGGGGGGAGGGAAATAGGGCCCCATGGTTCCCATGATGAAATCGGGGAAAGAGGAGAGAGTCGGCTACCCTCACCAGCCTGTGCAGAGCTGCCCTGGTTTCCACAGGGGAAATGTCTGGAAGTTAGGAGAGAGCCGGAAGAATGCTCCTTTGGCCCGGGTTGGGTCGGAACTCAAGGAAGGCAGGATCAAGAGCCCATTTGGCCTTGAGGTACCCGAGGCCTAGCCCGCCGAGTTTGGCAGACTTCGATTTCTGCAAATTTTGGACCTCCCTTTCCACTCACCATTCACCCCTTATCCAATCACCCCAATCTGTAGCCCAAGAGGCGAAAACTGGCTTCACAACTCGGACGGAGAGAGAGGCTAAACTTTGTGCAAAGTCTTTTAAGTATTTCCCCAAAGAACATTCTCGCGGGCGCGTCCCGTCCTTCCGGACCCCTTTCCATTCTCCACACACACTAGGCCCCCCAAATTGGAGACAGAAAGAGAGACAGGTGCACCAGAACCCCACCTCATGCGTCGCCCGGGGGTCTAGGGCAAAAACGAAGGCGTACCGAGTAGAGAACCTTCCTTACCACGCACTGCAACCCCCGCCCCGCGCCCTTCCCCCTCCCGAATTAGTCATCCTTCCTTGTTTCCACCGGGTGGGGAGGGGGGGGCGTGAAAGGCCGCAGCGCAAACCACAAGTGACCCCCGGGGCCACCTGTGGAGCGTGCGCCGGACTTTCCTCAGCTCCGGGCCCGCCGGCAGCGCGTGTTTTTTCTGCCCTTTCTCTCCTGGGAACTCTCCTGGGCGCTGCCAGGCGCGCCTCGCTTACGACTCTCCTGCCCTGGGCCAAGGCTCTTCCTCTCCGCCTCCCCCCCCCCCCCTCCCGGCCCCCTCCCCCCCTCCACCCCCGCCCACTTCAGCCCCAGCCAAGGCAAACCCCCGTACCTGCCAGTCCCCCATTTTGGCAAGTATGGACATCGCGGCTCGGCGCTCCAGGCGATGGATCCCCGCCGGGCATGGGCTGTAGGGCTCGGCCGGGCCCGCTCCCTGGAATCGCTTAGACAAATCCTCCTTTTTTACCTGCTCACCAACATCTCACCTGGTCATAAAGAGCTGGGTTGCTACCTGCCGACGCATGCGCGCTAGCTCAGGAATTCACTCCGCCAGCTCTAGTCCCAGCGCCTCGCGGAGCTGACCTGGGAAGTGATGGATTTATAGCCGCGGCAATCTCGCCATCAGCTCCAGCTTTTCCCAACAGCCCCAACCCGCTTTCCCGGTCAGTTTCTGACCGGGGAACAGAGGCAGACTGCTTGCTGGGGTGTGCAGGGCTCGATGCGAGCGTGAGTGGTTGTGTTTTCGCACTCAAGCAATGGGGGCATCTGCGCGCTCTTCCCCGGACTCTCCTCCCCGCCCCCCCGAACTTTGGGGCTGGGAGTCTCCACCCCGAGGTGGGGAGAATTGGGGGGTGGAGTGGGGGGGAAGAGCCAGGCCCGGAGATTGGGCCCGACCGGATAGGTCCCGCACACCTGTACGCATGCGGTTGGGCCAGACCCTAGGGCGGACCTCCCCACTAGGCCGGGAGATTCAGGACAGTCCGGGCCCTCGCGGATCCGAGTCCGCAACCCCCATGGGGTTCAGCGTCCAATCCCAGATCAAAATGTTTCCCAGTAGGTGGAAACGTTCGCGATTCTGTTTCATTTCTGGCTTCTAGTTTAGTCTCCTCCCACCGCAGACACACATACACTCTTGCACACTCATACACTTACACTTCTATTTAAGGTGGCCCCCTCCCCCACTCCTCTATGAGCTCCCTGCTCTTTATCTTTTCCAATAATATGTCTTTAAAGGAGAATGGGGGCGTTGGTGGTTCTGGGATGGGCAACTGAGGTTTGGGCTGGGGTTTGCTTTCCCATGACAGATAAAATCACTCAAGTGATTTCACCGCTGCTTCTAATTAGAAGGGAGATTTAAAGGAAGCCACAGGATTTGGGGCTCCGGAGGAGCTCACCTCCGCATCAGGAACCACACCTGGTTGGGAGGGAGGCCCGGGTTGAGGAGCTTAGCCTCGGGCCGCGCTCCTCCGAGACCCTGCCCGCCCCATCCCGGCAGCGACGAGATCGGAGAATCCGGGGCTTGGGCCTGTAACCCCCGGGACAGGCTCTAAGGCAGGGCCGTTTACCCTCTCCGTCTGGCTGCCGTCGCGGGGACTAAGAGGAACAAAGAACCAGCTTCAAATTGACCACGACACGTCAGGCAAAATGTGTAAGAGGTCAGCTCAGAAGCTGAGGAGTGAAGACTTGTCCCCATACTCAAACTGCCCCTTTCTAGCTCTGAGCTCCAGCCTCCATACCTGCCCCACTGGCCTTGTACCCTCCTGGCATGCACAGAGATGGTGTGGTTGGTGACTCTCAAGGAGTCCCCGTGTCGCCTAGGCATTTGAGTCGTCCCTGGGCTGAGGGACTCTCATCCCTGCGGCTATTCTCTTGTGGATCTGAAACTTTCTTGGACCTGCCTTAGACCCTTGCTCAACAAGTCTGGTGTGTGTTTGTGGGTGCTTTTTTCCCCCCCCTTGCGAGAACTTTAAATAATTAAAATTACGGCATTTTTAACCCGTAGTATCTCCACTTCACTTTCCCGGCTTTCTCCACACGGTCAGAGCAGGTTGGTGAATTCTTTAAAGTCCCCAGACGGACAGCGCGGGGCGCTGTGCTCTCTTACAAAATGAACACCGTTCCCGGCCGCCGCAGCCTCCCAGCTCGCGCGCTCGGGCGGCACAAGAGCTGCAGGGACCTGAGACCTGCTGGCGGGGCCCGGTTGGGCTCGGGAAGGACCGGCGAGCGTGTGCCGGGGTTGGGGTAGGGCGCAAAGAGGACCGTCTCCGACTCTGGTACCTTTCAGGGGCGGGGGGTGGCAGGGCCTGTGCGGGAAAGAGAAGGCAACGCTACCAGCGCGGTTAAGCCACGCTGCTGCGCTGGGTTGGATGGGAGTGGACACGAAGATTTGGAATCGAAGTAGCCTAGGCCTTGGGCATGAGGGTTTCTGTTCGGATGACTGGGGCTGGGGTCCGAGTGGGGAGAGGACTGAGAAGGAAGATTCCGGAAGCAGCCGGGAGCAAGCATTTCGCTTTGGAGAACGACCACTCGGGGTCCAGACTCCGCTCAGTCATTTACATTCACAGGCTGAGCGAAGTTCCTAAGCTCGTTTGAACCTCAGTTTTACTCATTTGTAAAATGGGTAATTTGTTGTGAGAAGTCACTAGAGGAAAGCACTTAGCACATCACTAGCCCACGTTGCGCTCTCAAGGAAAGCCCCAGAGCCTGGTCAAGGACCGTCTACTCCTCCCATCCCCCACCCTCAGAGTACCTGAGACTGGTCCAGTTCAAGATGTAGTCAATTCCACTGGCCCTCCATTGGCACACTGCATTCAGACACTGTGGTCAACCGGGCCTCCAGCGACTCCTTCCATCAAACCCTCTTCTTCATGTGTGGGCCCTCCCCCTTGCTCCCCAGATACCCTATTCTCGCCTCCGGGCCTTTCCCCACTCGACCTCCTCCAGAGGCCAGCACCAGCCTGACTCTGACTCCAGGAGGGAGCCTTGGGGCGCAGGCGGGGTGACACCTCCCAACTTCACCCAGCACCCAGACTCGGGTCAGATGCACCCAGTACCAGGGCAGTCCCAAGACCACTGGCTGCACTTGGTGACCCACGTCAGCACCTAGCAGTCTCCGGAACTGTGGCCTCAGGCCTCCTGCGGCGAACCAGAGAAAAGTCAGACTTTTTTTTTTTTTTCTTGTTTCTTTTTTTCTTGTTGGGTCAAGGAAAAGGAGATCAGCAGGAGTCCTCCTCCCCTCTCCCGACCCGGCCTCCGAAAAGCAGGTTCGTAGCTAACAGGTCCTGGAACTTCTCGACCCAATAGCAAACTTTTCTGTGCACTGCTCAGTGCAGGCGGCCAAAGCTGCAGGGAGAGGCTGGAAGACTTGGTGTCAGATGGTGCCAATTTCCCAGCTTCATGTAATGCTCACCTCAGGCTCTCTGCAGACTCTGGTGCCCAGAGGTACCCGGGTGGAATTTTTCATATCCTGTAACCTGCCTCCCAGCCCCAGGAGCCCCAGCATTGCAGCGGGAGCAATCTCTCCCTTAGGGTAGAGCTCTGCTCCAACTACATTCCTCCCCACCCCAGAACTTTCTGGACTTACCTCACCTTTTCATTTTTTCACTCTGCATCAAGGGCTCCTCCCCAGCATCCCCCACTCCGCCCACTAGAGGCTCCGTAAGGCACTTGGAAATTTAAACTTAAGTCTGAGCAATGGGTTAACTCAGAATCTCACACCTGTGGTGGCCTCAGCTTGCTTTTCCCCTAGAGGAGTCTGGAATTATTGCGACAGATTGAATGAGGGCTCACTGCACCTGGAGCTTCTTCCCCTGTAGAAGCTCATCTTTCTGGCACTTGGACCTGACAGAACCTTCAACTTTGGGTCATTCTTGGGCCCCTCTCAGTGGTAAAGTAGACCTCAGGATCAGAACAGGGAAGGGAAAAGGTTTGACTCTTCCGGGGGGGAAAAGTGAGGGGAGCTATGGGGTGACTTGCCACGCCAGGACCCTCCAGCAACTCCTTCAGCGCACAAAAGCCCTCTCAACTCTCCAACCCGATTAGGGCAAAGGATTAGGGTTACCAGTAACCGCAGAGGAAGCCAGACCTCTCACCAAAGTTGCCCAGGGAGAGTGCAGAAGGGACACGCTGCGTCCCGGAGCTGCACTCACCTAGGTACCTCCCAGGCAGGCATTTTGAACTGGGAGTTCTTGGAGCAGTGGGTACAGAAGGCCCGAGGGGTGCAGACAGGAGGCCCAGAGGCCAAAAACTTAGAGATGCCCTGGAGGCCAGAGGACCGTGACCCCCTCCACGCGTGGCCCGGGTTCCACCAGGCCCCAGGCGACAGGTGCAGCCGCAGCCTCCGCCGCCCGCTGTGCCAGGGCTGCCGCCGCTCGCTGGTGCGGAACCACTATCGGAACGAGTTTGCGCTTCTGTTTACAAAGCAATCCTGCCATCAAAAGAGGAACAAAATCACCACTTATCACACCCTGTCATAAAGTAATCTGCCCTGGAGGGAAACCCTAGCGTAGAACCGCGAGGAGTGTGTGTGTGTGTGTGTGTGTGTGTGTGTGTGTGTGTGTGCATGCGCGCGTGGGGCGGGGGATGCGGGGACAGCAAAGGAAAGGGGAATTCGCCCAACTCTTCCAGAGTAAATCTCCTGGACAGGCAGCGTCCCTCCAGGCGGGGAAAGACTGAGGGTAGCCCCAGTTCTGGCTCCGGGGTGCGGTGGGGAGCCCGGTCCAGGGCTGGGTAGGGCAGAGTGCCCAATCACTCTCTTCGTCTTTGGAATCCACTCATTTGCAGCTCTCCCACCAGATGCCTGCTTTTCTAGGGTCTTCAAAAATGCTCGACCCCCACCCCACTCCCCACAGATGAGCGGAGAGGAGAGAAAAGGGAGTTCTTGGAAACTGCGAGGTCCCTCTTGATCTCCCTCCCTGAGGGGGCACTGCAGGGTTCAGTAGACAGTCTTCAGTAATTCCTAACCAGTGGGGGAGGGTTTTGTTCTCTTTAATTCCCATGGTGTCTCCCCCCCATACTTGTTGCTGAGGAGGATAAGGTTAAGGCTGCTCTGGCAATACAGACCAAATGGTCTGGAAATTGGGGGAGGGGTGCAAAATTATAAGTTTGGGAAGTTATAAGCAATCCCCGTGAGTGTCCAGTCTCTTTGGGTTATCTTCATCCCTTGCCTTGTCTAGAGTGAAATGAGAAATCCTTCTGGAGATCAAACCTATGCCCAGCAGAGTACCTCTGGGGGCTTCCTCTGGGGCATAGGTGTCTCTGCCCCTTGTGTCACCCTTGGAAGGGCAAAGAGAGCTGGCTTTCCCACCCTCCCCATTTCCCTTCCATGGTGAAGACTTTTCTAGTCTAGCTGTCAGTAATTCAAGACTTCATAATATAACCAGAGTTTGGGCGTGGCATGCGTGATCCTCAAATCCAGTACCGCTTCCCCCCACCCCCACTCTCCTAGGCAAGCGTGCAATTTCCCCTGCAATCAACATTAATGTACCAGGACAGCATCTGGTGAATTTGTATCCAAGTGCCTGTGATCTAGCCTAGATTTGGGATTCTTGGGCTCCATGACGCTTGCGATCACTAACCCAGAGAGATCACTTTGGCTCCTAATGGGATATTCTGAGCTGGGGCATGCAGAATTATCAATGAGAAACTATCATTTGTATTTTTAAAACCTCGGGGGGAATTGTTTCATCCCTTGTAATTCCTATATAGTTGAAAACAGAGAGTCCACGTCATGCTTGCATTACTGTGCAAAACATCTGTAAGGCGGGGGACTTGTGTTTCCTAGACTGGGGCGCTAGATCTAATGCTGGCAGAATCGCCAAGAACAGGATGGGAGAAGGTCCTTGTCCCCTCTCCCCGCACACAAGTTATTGTGTAATCTTGGGACAATAAGTGACTTAGGGCAGTTGTGTCCAACCTTTGCTCGCTATTAGAATCACCTAAAGAACGTGAAGATCCCGATACCCGAGTGGCACCCAAATCAATGGAATCAGAATTTTGGAGATTAGGACCCAAGTATAAATATTTTAAAAAGTATCCCAGGTGACTGCACTGTGCTGCCAAATTTGAGAACTAATGGCTTGGGCAGTGGTTCTCAAAGGATGGTCTAGAGCATAGCGAGGTGAGCATCCTATGGGAACTTCATAGAAATGCAAATTCTTAGGCACCACTTTAGCTCTGCTGAAAACTCTGAAGGTGAGGCCCAGCAATCAGTTTTGGAAACAGCCCTCCCAGCCATGCTGGTGTGCGCTCAAATTTGGGAACCACTCACCTGGGGAACTGTGTGCCTCTAACCGAGGCGGAGTTTGCAAGCCGCAGCTATTCGTCTTTGTCTTAGCGGAAAACTGCGACCCCGGGGTTTTACCTGTCCATCCTTTGGCAACACAGGGCATGTCTCGGCTGTAGGTGCGGAGACGTGTCAATCTCTCCAGCAACTTCCCAGCATTAGAATTAACCAACTTAGGAGCAAGTTCGACGTCACTGCTAAACAACCCCCTACAAACTCAGCGTTTCCCCGCCTCTCTAGGTGGCGTCGGCCGCTTTCGCGGGTTACACTTTAGAACCACGCCTGGGTTTGACTTGGGGCCAGATGGAACTTTTTACTCAACCTCTGAGCTCTGGGCTACTTTTTCTTTCTGAGTCTTTCCTTCTCTACCCTTTCTCTCCCCGTCGCCCCCCCCCGCCCCAACTCCTGGAACCCTGCTAGACACCTCTGTCTCACTCGCCCAGGCCACGTGTCTGGGACTTGTCCCGGGAATCTGAAGTCCGATCACAACTCTCCTCTATTCTCCGACTTCTTCCGGCGCTGCGGGCGTGCAGTCTCTCTCCTCTCCATCTTGCCCCCAAATCGGTTGGGTTGTTTGCTGATCGGTTGCACACCCAGTCGCCGCGCCCTCTCGGACACCCCGGGGCCGGTTCCTAGGGCAAGCTTGCCGGATCTGTACCTAAAGGGCGCTAGGCTGGCTGGGCGGAGCGGCTCGGCGCCTTTCCCTGCGGCGGGCGGCCGGCGCGGCTGGGTCCCGGTTGCGGCTGGCGCCGCGGGCAGCGCGCCCTGCCCTCGGGGCTTCCCACGCAGCTGCCCCTCGGGCCACGCAATCTAGAGAAAGGTGCGCGCCCGGGTGCCCTGCCGCGCCTCGGTCGGGGCCTGGTCACCATCCGGGCTCCCAGTGTCTTTCCTTAGGGCGGCATCTGGGCAAACAGGTGCGAGTGCTCCCAGGCGGCGCAGAGGGTCGCGCCGGGGCCGCTGGCGAGCCGCGCTCCCAGCACCCCGCCCCCAAACTTTCGGATGCCCAACGGGTCTTCTCCGGGGTGCGGGGACCGGGGGCGGAGGGAGTGTGTGGCTTGGAGGCCGGACCTGGAGGCGGCGGCGGGAGGAGGGGGAGCCGCCCTGGGAGTTGGGCGCCCCCGCCGGGCGGACGGTCCCCGCTGCGCACGGGCTTCGGTCCGGAGGGCGCCCTGGCGCCAAACCCGGGCGGGCCGCGGCGGGGGGTGGGGGAGCCGATCGGGCTCCCTCCCATTCAGAATTGAGAGTCTGGTGGAGACAGAGAGTCTCCTAAATTGAGGCACGTCTCCTGAAAGTCTGGGAAGGAAGCCTCAAAACTTTCCGCATGCACAGCCGGGGCTGTCCGAGGGCTTGGTCTTGGTTCCCTTTGTGCGGGCGCTTAATCGCTCGCCCATTTCCCGCTGCCCGGAGGGGTCGGCCGTCGTGGCTGGACTCTGGCGAGGCTCCGTTTACTTTCAGTTTGCTTAGCTGCCTAGTGGCAGAACCGGCTGCACTGCGCGCTCTGAGCTTTTCTCAAGGATTTGCCCCTTTAATTTAGAAACACGAGGTAAGGCCTTATTTTCCAAAAAGTGGAGATCGCGAGCTTGACCTTTCTGCCTTCCTCAAGGAAGCTCCTGGTGGTGGGCTCAATCTGGCACACGCCAGATTCCACTGCTTTTTTCCCCCGCGACCACAGACTTTAAAAGAGCAAACTTCGGTTGCCATGAAAACCTGCCCGACTTCCACGTTGGGATCTCATGCAATTTCCTAATAATGGAGCCTTACTGCTTTTCACGTGCTGCCGGAAGACTTGCACTGCAGTGGGGGTGCCCTGCTGTGCGTTTTGAGGCCGTGCAAGACTATCAGGGATCTCCAAGGAACAGGCCAGCTACCTCTGGATTTCCAATTACATGTTCCAAAATCAAAGATGTGTGTGTCTTGCTTCTTGAGTCTAAAGAAAAAAATATATTTTTGGAAGTCTTTTTTTTTCTTTTCCCAAAATAAAAGGATGTTTAAAACGGCTCTGGAAACTTGGGGGGAGGCATTGTTCAAATGGTATTGTGCTCTTCTGTATTTATTTCTACATGGCAAGTTGCATTGGAAATTTAAGTTGATAATTGAACAAGGCCAGATCAAGCATGTGAGGTTTTTAGAAAATTGACATGGCACACATCTCTTCATCTGTTTCCAAACTCAAAGTGTATTTTTTCTAAATCTTACAATGTAAATGGTACAACCTTCCTAACTGGATAATTTCAGCCCTTATGTTGTGGATATAAGAATTATACAATTGTCCTTTGAAGTGCAGTGCTGAGGAAAATGGAGAGGAAGTTTTTTCTTGGGAAGCGATTGCAAACAAACACCAGAACCTGACAATTTATACACACAGTTCCCTTTCTGACTTGACCTCCCCTCTCTGAGAATTACTATTTAAAATACCAAAGTTATGGGATACTAGTTAACTGTGGTCTTCAGTTTAAATATTTGATTTCTCATTTTGAAAAACTCATTTTCATTTGCTTCAGGAACTTTTGAAGGAAAATCGTCTGAGACACTTTTTTGAACAGACAATAGCAGTTGACTGATTTTAATTTCCAATAATCTTAAATTTTTTAAAATTTTCTTTTTTTAAAAAAGATATTTATTTATTTATTTGTCAGAGAAAGAGAGAGAGAGCACAAGTGGGGTACTGGGAGAGGGAGAAGCAGGCTCCCCTCTGAGCAGGGAACAAGATGAGGGGCTGGAACCCAGGACACTGGGATCATGACCTGAGCCGAAGGCAGACACTTAACCGACTGAGCCACCCAGGGGCCCCAATTTTTTTTTTCTAATTTTAAAACTACAGCTAGAGGAAACTCTCAAGTATATGAATAAAGGATAAAACTTAAAAACCGTTTAAATACATATTCTCTCCTTTCATTGTTGGAGCGCTCAAACACCTTTATATAAAATTCAGATTAAGTAAAACATGTAAAAAATACATATCCAGTTTACATATTCTTATTATGTTCAAATATTTACACACAACCCCACCTCCCAGGATACTGACAAGATTTTTAGCATTTTTTTTTCTTTTTCATTTCCTGCTAGAAAGAGAAACTAACAAAGCAAAAATTCTTTAAGCAGTAGGATTTCCTTGGCCCTGGTGTATCTCAATGCCAACACTAGGTAGGAACAATCTGATGTGATTTTCAACAGCAGCCTGGCTCAAACCTCCCAAAGAGTGGGAATTCAAGACACTCTCCCTAGTTTTATCCCAAGGGAGAAAGAATCATTATAATGCCCTTCACCACAGGTAAGTGTGTTCTGAGCCTAGTACTGGTACAGGTTCTGAGCCCAACACCATTCAGCTTGTTGGTAGCCAAGGGAGTCAGGACTAGGTGTCCAGACTGGTGGCCTTTCCCTCGCCACACCTGTTCCCCCACTGAGTTAGTCCATGACACTGTGTCCTAGACTGTGCTCAGGATTAAAGGCCTGATTCCAATACTCTTTTAACTAAATGTTTATAAACCTAAGCATCGAAACCGCTTTAAAGGAATTGAGATTAAATATGACCTATGTACCCATTGTTAATTGCAGATGGGGAATGTCCGGTGTTGATAGAAATGACCAAGGCCTTGATTCTGGTGGTGCTAGAGAGACGGCTCTTGGATTTAATGTTGATGTTGCACTGGTGACTGTTTCCCGCCAAACAGTCAACCTCCACCGAAAGCTACAAGAAAACCAGAAAATGTAAAACACTTCTAGTCTAACTATGCCTGCAGTTCCCTGTCTCATCAGTGTGCCCTGAACATTGTCTAGACACATGCTTGATATTCTAGAGCACACAATTCTAGTATTAGCAGCCCACTTCTAGTCTAAGTGATGGCAGGAAAGCAGGACTAATCCTTCTAGAGTCACTATTTGGGAATTATTAGAGAGCGACAAGAAACAAGCAAAAATAAGAAGAAAACATTAAATGAGTAGGAAAGTAAAAAATTGAAGTATCCACCAAAAGAGAGTGTGGATTGATCAGTAATCATAACAGTGAAATGGGTTATAATAACAGCTGAAGGAAATCTTCACCAGCAAGTTCAACTAATAAGTTCATGTGACATAAAATCTTGTTAACTTCTTCAATAATTCTTTAATATTGGGGCGCCTGAGTGGCTCAGTGGGTTAAAGCCTCTTCCTTCGGCTCAGGTCATGATCCCAGGGCCTGGGATTGAGCCCCACATCGGGCTCTCTGCTCCGCGGGGAGCCTGCTTCCTCCTCTCTCTCTGCCTGCCTCTCTGCCTAGTTGTGATTTCTCTCTGTCAAGTAAATAAAATAAAAGAAAAGAAAAGAAAAAGAAGAAAAAAATAATAATAATTCTTTAATATTAACAAACATTCTGAAGAAGACATTCCATTTATAAAGAGTGCTTTTGATCATCTCTTAGTGATGGCACATTTGGAAGCAAAATGGAATCACCGTGACTACTACTGTCTCTGAAAATCTCTTTTCCAAACATTTTCCAAATATATATACAGACACAATCTCCTACATGGTCGATCTGGACGTTTTTCCTAAACATTTGCTGCCCCCATGTGTTCCTTTAGAAAACTGAGTGTTAAGGCGAAATCCCGTTTATTTAGCCTTTAGCATTCAATTTTGATATACAGAACTACAATCAGAGAAATGCTGAAATCATTGTAGGGAAAGGCACCAAAGACAGGGCTGGAGAAAGGTGGAGAAAAGATCTCACTTTTGCCGCAGACTTCTGATGTAATCTCTAGGAATTGCATAACTTCTTTATGCCTCTGCTTTTTAAAATATTAACATGGGTGGCCGGTTGGCAGGACGGGGTACGATGGGAGCCAGATTTTCTTTAAGGTCCCATCTAGCCTCATATTTGGTCATTCTCATTGAGGATAATAAAACAGACGTAGGAAAACCTAGTGATTCCATTTCTGGCTAGGTAGTTGACTTGGAGATGTGCCCAAAACTCATGAATGAATTTCCTGTTTCATCATTGGAATCCATTACCTTGGTCCTCTGTCATCTTGACAAACCTGCTTCTCAATGTCTGAGTAGCTCCGAGCCTAAGGAGACAAGAAAGAATTCATTTTCTTTAATGACCAACAATTATGAAGCCGACTGCTTGTGATTTGAAAACTGAAAATCATCTTCATGGTTTATAGTAGGTATTAGTAACAGGTGCTTCTACAGCTTTAGCTGTTCATAAATCTTCTATGCAAACCCATGGTAAACTTCACAAAACTATTCTCTCCCTATTTCCTTGATAACAGAACCCTGATTTTACTTACTTATCAGGCAACCATGTGTTTCAAGAAAGGCTGGGTCCCCTCCCTTACCCAAGGGGATGAATCTTGGTTCATCTAAGAATTAGGCTACTCATTGACTCTCACTGCCTTCTTTTTTTTTATTCAGAAGTTTTTGTTTTATTATTATTATGGAGGTGCAAGTGACATAGATTACTTTCAGCTGTAAATATAATGGTTTGATATTTGTATGTATTGCAAAGTGATGACCACAATGAGCCTAGCTAATAGTCATCACCATGTATAATTACGATTTTTTTTCTTGCAATGACAACTTTTAAGTTCTACTCTGTTAGCAATTTTCAAGGAAGCAATACAATATTAACTACCCCAGTTGCCATGCTGTACATTATATCACCATGACTTACTGCTTTTATAAGTGGAATTTTGTAACTTTTGGCCCCTTCACCCATTTTCCCAACCCTCAGCTTCACTCTAACAACCACCAATCTGTTCTCTGTATCTAGGAGCCCAGTTTGTTTGTTTGTTGTTTTTTTTTCAGATTCCACACGTAAGTGGGATTCTATGGTATTTGTCTTTCTTTGATTTATTTCACTTAGCTCCTGTTCTTAAGGTCCATCCATGTTGTCACAAATGGCAAGATATCCTCCTTTTTGCAGCTGAATAATATTCCTGTGTGGTGGTGTATACATGTACACATACCACAGTTTTTAAAAATCCATTCATCAATTGATGAACACAAGGCTGTTTCCATATCTTCGCTATTGTAGAAAAATGCTGTAGGGGCGCCTGGGTGGCTCAGTGGGTTAAGCCTCTGCCTTCAGCTCAGGTCATGATCGTGGGGTCGTAGGATCAAGTCCCGCATCGGGCTCTCTGCTCAGCAGGGAGCCTGCTTCCACCTCTCCCTCTCTGCCTGCCTCTCTGCCTACTTGTGATCTCTGTCTGTCAAAGAAATAAATAAAATCTTTTTAAAAATGCTGTAATGAACATAGGGGTTCATATATTTTTTTGAGCTAGTGTAATTTTTCCTTGGATAAATACTCAGAAGTATTGCTGGATCCTATGGTAGTTCTATTTTTAATCTTTTGAGGCATCTCCATCCTGTTTTCCATGATGGCTCCGCCAATTTACATTCCCATCAGTAATGCACGAAGATTCCCTTTTCTTCACATCCTTGTCAACACTTGCTATTTCCTGTGTTTTTGATATTAGGCATTCTAACAGATGTGATCACTGCTCACTGTTAATCAGAATTTTCTGAGAAGCTCTATAAAAATACTGACTCCCAGTCTCCCCCCAGAGATTCTGGTTACTTGGTCTAGAGCTTGACTGTTTTTGAAAACTCTCCAAGCGATGCTAGTGTGCAACCTGGATTGAGAATCACCTATCTAACCCAGTGATGATCATTCTATTCACTTCTCTGGCAGTTAGTTTAGGAATGAACACATGATGCAATTTTCAGCCTTATAAGAGGAAATCTGATTGCAGTGGGGCATCTGGGATAGTTTTCCTCACTCTTAGAAAGGAACAGAAGATGAGGTTATGTCTTTATTTTTCCTTCTAGGTTTTGGTTATTACCATCTGAGGGTAGAAGGAATGTGATGTCTGGAGCTGCTGCAGCCACTTTGTGACCATGAAGGAACATGAAGGAAGCTCCCACCTGCAAGGAACAGCTGAGTGGAAAGACTGAAATAATTCCAGTCTTTGATGATCTTGTTAAACTGCTAAATTAACTAAGCCCGTAGCTGTCCTACCTCAGGACTTAATATGTACGTGAGTAGAAGACATTTAATTTAGAGTAGAAGACATTTAATTATTTAATTTAGTCATCATCCTGATACTCCGATTTTTTTTTTTTTTTTTTTTTTTTTTAGAAAGCAGTCACACTTATTTTAAATGAGGTTCCTTGAACCATGCACATGGAAATCCTGGGAGTTCATGGAATTCTGTTAATATTGTATAGGGATGTTTTGTAAGTAGGATTCTGTAATGGGTATGTATATCTTAACATAGTAAAATGTGTGATGATATAATTTCAGAATGTTATTCCTGTCACTTCTGTCTTCAAACTAAAGCAGTCTATTCATTTGCAAATACAAAACCAAGACTGGGGCAGAGATAACCTACAAGTAGAAACTTTCTTATTTACCTGGATAAGATTAACCCTAAATATAAAGACATTTTTCTTGCAATTCAGACACAATCCCTAAACTATCATAATGTGTACAATTGCTATTTACTACTATCATCTTCCAAGTAATTATTAGTGATATAAACTTCATTACCACTTACCTTGAATATGTAACTCATTAAAATGATACCAGGATATCAAGGTTTCCCAATTGTTTCCTTTCACTTTTTTTTTTTAAAGATTTATTTATTTATTTTCGAGAAAGAGAGAAAGCAAGCATGAGCAGGGGGAGGGACAGAAAGAGGGAGAGAGAGAATCTCAAGAAGACTCCCCACTGAGCCCCGACCAGGACCCAATCTCAGGACCCCAAGATCATGACATAAACTGAAATCGAGAGTCAGATGCTCAACTGACTGAGCCACCCAGGCGCCCCAAGATTTGCTGATTCTTACCAATTGCTTAGCTTTAATGACCGAAGTGTTTGAAAACTCCTGTACTCAAATCTGTTTTTCTTTTAAAGAATCTGGCCTTCTTTTTTTTTATTTTTACTTTCAGCATTGGTTTTTCATGTTCATCATTAATGTACATATCAGCACGTGATGTACGGTGAAGCCCTTTGACTTTTTTGTGTGTCTTCTTCTTCACACACATGAAACATTAATGCAGTCGCTACGTCCCTAGGGCACAGAGTTGCAAGTCATATTCAGATTTATGAGCCCTCCTTTGAATATCATATATTAGCGCTAGAATATTCATGTGCTAGCATACTATGCCTCACAAAACAATGCGGTAAGTGATTCTACCCTCGGTTGCTTGGAGGAACTTGATTCTGGTCTCACATTCTTGTGTTTCCTAAGCATTACCGGCATATTAGTAAAGCATGTGTCTTGCTATGTGAATTATATGCACGTGGACCCTGACTCCAACAAGTGCATATGTATAAGGCAGGTATTACTTTTAGCCGGATTACCATCTATTACAATGTGACATTTAAAAATCCAAAGCCCCAAAGGCATTAAATGTAACATTTCAGGTTAAAGGTAGGCAGATTTTCAAACATTCTCTCCATTACCAGGTGGCTTACTATATAACACAGAAAACAGACTTAGGGTGTAGGAAATATTCATTTTTTTAAAAGATTTAATTTATTTATTTGTCAGATAGAGAGCACAAACAGGGAGGGCAGCAGGCAGAGGGAGAAGCAGGCTCCCCGCTGAGCAGGGAACTGAATGTGGGGCTTGATCCCAGGACCCTGGGATCATGACCTGAGCCGAAGACAGTTGCTTAACTGACTGAGCCACCCAGGCGTCCCAATATTCATGTGTTCTTATCTAAATAATGCTTCTGTTATTCCACTTTTTCCTCTGTACCAAAAAACCAATGATATTTATAGACACTATTAGCAATTATAACCAGAAGAATCTTCTGAGAGCCACGGGTGTAATGTGTGTCCTTGGAGCAAAGGGCAGGGGGGGCAGGCGTGAGGTAATGACCTTCAGAGCCCAAGTTCAGTTTGGTGGAGGAGCCAAGTGCTGGGTCTGATTGCAGTCCACTCATTATTGCGAGGGCTTTGTCATTTTTGTAATGCTTCTCAAATGCCAGCCCTATTCCTGTGCTATGCCCATTGTTTCCCAAAGCCGTAGGACCTGTTTAAAAATAGAGTACCTAGCCTTCTAAAAAGGGCTAATGTCACAGGTAGGGCCATGCTAAGTTTACAGTGGGTAGGAATGTGGAGGGTTTCTGAACAGCATGGAATGAGGGAAAGGGACTCAGACTGGCGTTGAAAGAATGGGACTCCGATGTCACCCTCGTCACAAGCTACCTGTATGTCATTGGGCAAGTGGCTCCATGTCTTGAGGTCACATCTCCTGACTTGGAAAGCAAGATGATCTCTGAGGCTCCTTCCAGATCTAAAAGCCCCTTGAGTCAGATTCACGTGTCTGTCAGCTGAGTTCCCAAACAGCAGCCTAGAGATCATTTTTCTGGAAGGGAAACGTACAACTGAAAAACATCGTCTAAAGCATGCAGTCCCCTTCAGAGGAAAGTGAGGTTAAACAGTTCAGGACACATGAAAGTCAGTCCTGTTTTATTTTATTTGTTCTTTTGTTTGCTTTTAAGGAGGCTCTGTGCCCAGCATGGAGCCCGATGCAGGACTCAATCCCAGGATCCTGAGATCAAGAGCAGAGCTGAGGAGTACCTGGGTGGCTCAACTGGTTAAGCGTCTGCCTTTGGCTCAGGTCCTAGGATCCAGTCCTGCATTGGGTTCCCTGCTCAGCAGGCCTCCTGCTTCTCTCTCTCCCTCTGCTGCTCCCCCTGCTTGTGCTCTCTCTGTCAAATAAGTAGAATTTTTTTAAAAAGAAAAAAGAAAAAAAAAAAAAGAACTGAACTGAGATCAAGAGTCAGATCCTTAACCTACTGAGTCACCCAGGTGCCCCGTGAGGCAGTCCTATTTTTTTTTTTCAAGATTTTATTTATTTATTTGACAGACAGAGATCACAAGTAGGCAGAGAGGCAGCGGGGGGTGGGGGGTGTGGGGCGGGGTGTGGGGGGAGCCGGCTCCCTGCTGAGCAGAGAGCCCAATGCGGAGCTTGATCCCAGGACCCCGAGATCATGACCTGAGCTTGAAGGCAGAGGTTTTTGTTTGTTTGTTTGTTTTTTAATATTTTTATTTATTTATTTATTTGACAGGCAGAGATCACAAGTAGGCAGAGAGGCAGGCAGAGCAAGAAAGAGGGGAAGCAGGCTCCCTGAGGAGCAGAAAGCCCGATGCAGGGCTCGATTCCAGGACCCTGGGATCATGACCTGAGCCGAAGGCAGAGGTTTTAACCCACTGCTCCCCAGGTGCCCTTCAGTCCTATTTTAGATTATCTGTTACGGGGCAAAACATTTTGCCTGTGGTATCTCACTCTGTATCCTAACTTACAAAATCCACGTAAGTTCTGCTACTTCATCCCATTATTAGCTCCACTGAAGAGAGCTGTATAAACACATGCCAGTAATACTCAGGGACATAATAAAAATTATGACATTTCCTCAAGGGAACTGATTCATGCAAGCCTATGAATGTATTATGTATAATAATCTTTATAGGCAATTCTGCTGTTGTATTTTTTATAAAAACAGAAATAGTCGGGGCGCCTGGCCGGCTCAGTTGGTAGAGCGTGTTGCTCTCGATCTCAGGGTTGTGAGTTCAAGCCCCATGCTGGGTATGAAGATTGTTTAAATAAACTTAAAAAAAAATCATGAATAAAAAAATAAAATCAGAATTAGTCTTACAAAGCTATTTGTTGTCTGTCAAATCCTCCTGAGTGCAAGAATGCTACATTTGAATGTTTAAATGCACAAAGATCAGATAAAGAATACATTTATCTCATGGGAGCCGGGCAGCTCACTTGGTTAAATGTCTGGCTTTGGCTCGGGTCGTGATCCTGGGGTCCTGCAATCGAGTCCTACATCAGGCTCCCTGCTCTGTGGGGAGCCTGCTTCTCCCCCCCCCACTCCTCTCTCTCTCTCTCTCATGAATAATAAATAAAATCTTTAAAAAAATACATTTATCTCTATCCACGCAGTGGTGGGTATGTGGGCCAGGAAGACGATGAGAAGCTAGTCAGTTCTTCCTCTTGCCTTTACACAGAGCAAAGGGAAATATCAACAAATTTGGAAACTATTCTATTTTCCGATGTCTTCAGATATTTGGTTATTTTTGTTTAGAGCTTATTGCAATACTTAAGGATTTTCAATATCTGGTGGTTGTTTTTTTTTTTTTAATTCTGTATAATCCTTCATGTTAGTGGCTCACATCAAATTTTTTTCTTGTTGTCTCTGTGTGAGATGTAGACAGCTATTGGGATTCTTCATACTATAACCTTTCTGGTTCTTAGCAATTACCTCTGGGTGGGGCAACATGGTCCAGTCCTTTCAATTATTCAGCATATACTCATTGAGTATCTTCTGTGTACCATGCCCTATTGTAGATTGTGGGGGTAGGACAGTGAAAATAAACAAAGGAAATCTTTGCCTTTGTCGAATTTATTTTCTAAAGAGAGGAACCAGGCAATAAACCAGATAAATAACTAAAATATATAGTATGCTAGGCAACGGTATGGGCTAAAGGAAATCTAAATGGAGAAAGGGAGTTAGGAAGTACTGGGAGAGTGCATGATATGCATTTTAGATAGAGATGCCCCCAAGGATAAGGTAACATCTGCATCACCAGGGAAATCAGCAAGTGCAAAGGCCCTGAGGCAGAAACGTGACTGGCTTATGTGGTTGGAGAGACTGGACAAAGGAAAGTAGTAACTGATCAGGCCAGAGAGAAATTGCGAAATGTTGGAGGCCTAGGAGCTGGAGGTGCTCATGGCAAAGGGCCTTCTGAGACACTCTAATGACCTTAGCTTTTCCTTTTGAGGTAGAGAAGAGTCTTTGAAGGGGTTTGTGCCAAAGAACAACATGATCTGACTCATGTTTTAACGGGGATGCTTTGACTGCTGTGTCATCATAGGGAGACAAGAGTGGAAGCAGGAAAACCAGTTCAGAGGCTGGAGCAATTACCATGAGCCCGCTTGAGGTCACCTGGGCAGTGCTTTCAGATAAACAGGAAGAGGCCCAAGACCGAGCTCTGGGGTTCTCAACGTGTGGTGTCAAGGAGGTGCGGGGCGCAATAAAGCACACCTGAGAAAGGAACCACCAAAGAAGGAAGAGGAACGCCATCGCGCGTGGACTCTGGAAACCACATTTTCTGAAGAGGGAATGAACTGTTCTATCAGATTCTGCTGACAGTCTGAGCAGGAGGTAGACCCCTGGCCGTAGTCACAGAGAGTGCGCTGCCTGCGGTAGAAAGCGCAGAGACATTCCCATCAGAAAGCCCCCTGGTTTTAGCTAGATTCACTACATAACACGTGGCTACTGTTAAGCTACTTGTCCCTCGGTGCTCTCACTGGTAAAGAGGTAGAATAATTCCTACCTCAGAGTGGTAAGAACCTGAAGAGATAATCACTGGGTGTTATATGCAACTAATGAGTCATTGAACACTACACCAAAAACTAATGTTGTACTGGGACACCTGGGTGGCTCATTCGGTTAAGCAACTGCCTTTGGTTCTGGTCATTTCCCCTGGGTCATGGGATCGACTCCCAAGTCCTGTGTCCAGCGCCTTGCTCAGCAGGGTGCCTGCTTTTCCCTCTACTTGACACTCCTGCTCTCCTTGCTTGCTTGCTCGCTCTCTCTGACAAATATATAAATAAACCTTAAAAAAAAAAAAACAACTAATGATGTATTGTATGTTGACTAACTGGACTTAAATGAATAAAAAATACAAATAAATAAAATGCATACAACTAATAAAAATAAGAAATAAAAAGGTGATGCTGATGAAGCGTGTATTGGTATGCTCTTGCCGCCATAAAAAATTCTAGAGACTAGGGGGTAGGACGCAGTCTGCAGGGGGAAAAAAAAAAGTACTACAGTCTGTGTGGCTTAAATAACAAAAATTTATTTTCTCATAATTCTGGAGGATGGAAGTCCAAGATCAAGGTGTTGTCACAGTCAGTTTCTTTCTCTCTCTCTCTTTCTTTCTTTCTTAAGATTTTATTTCTTTATTTGAGCCAGAGAGAGCATGAGAGGGAGGAGGGTCAGCGAGAGAAGCAGACTCCCCACTGAGCAGGGACTCCGATGTGGGACCTGATCCTGGGACTTCAGGAACATGACCTGAGCTCAAGACAGACACTTAACCAACTGAGCCACCCAGGCACCTAAGCCAGGGTTGTTTTCTGATGAGAACTCTGACCTGGCTTGTATACTGATGCCTTATTGATACATCCTCCAATGGCCTTTCCTCTGTGCTCCTACAGAGAGAGATCTCTGGTGTCTCTTCCTCTCTTTCTAGGGACACAAGTCCTAGTGGATTAGGGCCCATCCTCATGGCCTCACTTTGCCTTAATTATCCCCCCACAGGCCCTATCTCCAAATGCAGTCACATTGGGATAGGTACTTCAACATATGGATTGGGGGATGAGCAAGTACCTTTTGGTCCATTACAAAGCACTTAACACTTAGTACTCAAAAATATTACTTCCTGGGGCCCCTGGCTGGCTCGGTCAAAAATGCAACACTTGATCATAGGGTCATGAGTTTAAGTCCCATGATGAGTGTAAAGATTACTTAAAAATAAATAAATAAACTTTAAAAAAAGTTATCTCATATCTCACTTACTCTAGTATTGTTGTTTATGTCATTAACACTTAAAAGTTTCTCTTATTTTTTTTTTAAAGATTTTATTTATTTGACAGACAGAAATCACAAGTAGGCAGAGAGGCAGGCAGAGAGAGAGGAGGAAGCAGGCTCCCTGCTGAGCAGAGAGCCAGATGCGGGGGCTCCATCCCAGGATCCTGGGATCATGACCTGAGCCGAAGGCAGAGACTTTAACCCACTGAGACACCCAGGTGCCCAAGTTTTTGTTATTTTTAACTAATTTCTTATTTAATTCAATTCTTATTTTATATTATGTTAGTCAGCATATAGTTAATTCAATTCTTATTTAGAAATTTAAGAAATAATCTAACTTGGGCGCCTGGGTGGCTCAGTGGGTTAAAACCTCTGCCTTAGGCTCAGGTCATGATCCCAGCGTCATAGGATGGAGCCCCAAGTCGGGCTTTCTGCCCGGAGGGGAGCCTGCTTCCTCCTCTCTCTCTGCCTGCCTCTCTGCTTACTTGTGATCTCTGTCAAATAAATAAATAAAATATTTTAAAAAAAGAAAAAGGAAAAGGAAATAATCTAACTTGCCCAAACAAGGTTTCATTAGCATGTTGAAAACCAACTTTAAGGAAAAAAAGTTGACCAATACTGCCATCTACTGGAATGTTCTCAAAGCTCATTTGTTGGATTTAATTTATTCATACCTTATATGGAGTGACTTGCTCATTTTTCTCTTTCTAATGAGTGTAAAATTGGATGATTTTGTTCTCAGTTTAATCCCACTAAAAGAAATACATAAATATTCTAACATGATACATTTGGTCTTTTCCTACTTTCAGGATCCATTCTGCACATGACAAAAGTAAGCTGTGATCAGGAAGGCATAGAGGGAAAGTCTTTGCTTTTGGAGTTTGTGCAATGATGGGTAGATAATGGTATATCATTTTTTCTTATAGCAAAGACTGGAAACAATCTAAATTGTAAGTAAGATCTTTAAGTAACTTATGGTATAGTTACATAAAGAAATACCGTTATGTTACCAGGCGGAGGTACTTCTCTGCGCTGAAATGGATGAATCTCTAAGATCATAGTGTTAAAAGAAAAAGTCGAGTACAGAGCACCGTGTAGGGCATACACATCTGTTAGGAATTGTATTGGGGGGCGCCTGGGTGGCTCAGTCAGTTGAGCATCTGCCTTTGGTTCAGGTCCCCATCCCGGGTCCCCCGGAACAAGTGTCACATTGGGCTCTTTGCTCAGACGGGAGCCTGCTTCTTCCTCTCCTGCTTCCTTTGTGCTCTCTCTCTCTTTCTCTCAAATAAATAAATAAAATTTTTTAAAAAATTGTATTTTGCTTCAAATAATAACCTCATAATAAAGGTTTAAGTGGCTTCTCTTGCCAATAAGAGAAAATTCAGACATAAGCAGGTCATAGCTTGCAAGATTTGGTGAACCTCAGGATGAACTTTTTTTTTTTTTGAAGATTTCATTTATTCATCCGAGAGAGAGAGAGAGAGAGAGAGAGAGCACAAGTAGGGGGAGAGGCAGAGGGAGAGGGAGAAGGGGATTCCCCAGTGAGCTGGGAATCCAATGCAGTGCTCGATCCCAGGACCTAGAGATCATCACCTGAGCCAAAGGTGGACTCTCAACCACCTGAGCCACTCAGCTTTCTCTAATTGCATTAATCTGCCATTCTGAGTGGGCTGTTTCAAGATCTAGTCATCAAAGACACCATTCAGCCTGCAGAAAGAAAACTTGTGAGAAGTCTGAGATACACTTGGGCTTCCATTCCAGTATCTAGAACTGAGTTCCATGGTCAACATTACTGACTAAAAGAAAGGCTGTTAAATGTAGTTTTTCAGCTGGATAGCGATGAGCAGCCCCAACTAAACTTGGGGTACTATTGTAAGCAAAAGGGGCACAAATAACATTGTATATGTATTTGCTTGGAAACAGAATACCTAGAAATACACAAGTACCTAGCAACAATGTTGTCCTTGCAAAGACCTGAACTGACCGAAAGAAAATCCAGGAATGGAGATCATTTTTGCAACTGACCATTTTGTACCTTTTGAATTTTCCAGGATGTCCGTTTCTTCTATAAGAAAAATTTGAATGCAAAAAGGTGTCCATCAAAGCTATGTAGGACTGATATTGCAATAGACAAATGTATCAAACCAATACATGGCACTCTTCAAACTTACACAATGCTATATGTCAATTACAGCTCAGTAAAAAAAGAAAAAAGAAGAAACATTTGACTTTGAGATTTTACATTGAACCTACTTTGTTAGCTAGAATAGTCCCAGAAGGAATAAAGTGGAGGAGAGATGAAATCCCTTTAGTGGAAGAATAAACTGGGAGAAATATGACTGTGTTTTCATTATGCCCACTGGGAAGAAAAGAGCTGGAGGCTGGTTTCAGTTGACTCCCCACCCCCCCACCCCCGCCCCCATATGACTATCTGGCTAGCACACGTGTATCTCAGTCGAGATGAGGTTTGATAAGAGTTTGCAAGAATGGAGAGAAATACCAACTCAGTGGGGGGAAATGCAATCATTTTTCCTTAGCACTCCCATTTTTTCCTTTATGATATACCTGCGCTTGGACACCTACGCCATTACATTTACATATGAAAAATACACATTCAAACTTTGGAATCAGGTGACATGCATGGAATGCCCAGATCAGTTGAACACATTAGAATGCTGACATTTTCTTTGCTCTAAGAGGAAGATTTCGGGACCTTGAGGGGTTTGCCCAAAGCATCAGCTCATTGCCCGGACTGGCCCTTTACCCCCTTTGCTTGCCAATGCTTGAAATTCTTTTAACACAAGATAAACCCTCTCATTCCGCAATTTGGAGATAAATCTTAAGATCTGATTGAAGGTAGGGCACGTGAAAATGGAGCTGAAATGACAGGGCATAGAATCCCAGAGAAGCTGACAAGGGACAGCTAGCATGCTGCCGTCCCCACTGAAAGAGAGAGGGAGCATGGCGCATGGATGGAGCAAGCAACACAGCATGGTGTCGCAGAGCAAGGTTATCTCTGGGTTCATGGGAAAGACCGTCAGCCTAAGGCCCTGAGATAGAAAGAAAGACATTCCCTTGGGACACCTGGGTGGCTCAGTGGGTTAAGTGTCCCTCTCGTGATTTCAGTTCAGGTCATGATCTCACTAGTAGTGAGATCGAACCCTAGTCTGGCTCCGCATGAGTGGGGAGTCTGCTGGGATCCTCTCCCTCTGTCCTCCCCCTGCTCGTGCTTGCTCTCTCTCTCATAAATAAATAAATCTTTAGAAAGAAAGAAAGACAGACAGACATTCCCTTAAGGGAAACCTCCCTGATTGCCCAAGAGGCTTAGAGGAAGAAAGCTAGCAGTGCTAAGGAAAATAGAACCGCATCCCATTCCTAGAGGAATATCCATTGCCACTGGGGAACAGGCTTAACAATCTATGTAGTCAGGGCACCTGGGTGGCTCAGTCGGTTAAGCGTCTGCCTTGGGCTCAGGTCATGGTCCCAGGGTCCTGGGATCGAGTCCTGCGTTGGGCTCCCTGCTCAGTGGGGAGTCTGCTTCTCCCTGTCCCTCTGCCCCTATTCTCTCTCTTTCTCTCTCTCTCTCTCTAATAAATAAATAAAATCTTTTTAAAAAATCTATGTAATCAAAAGTTACAGACTCCCAGTTATAAAACAAATAAGTTCTGGGGATACAATGTACAACCTGGTGACTATAGTTAATAACACTGTATTGTGTATTTGAAAGTTGCTAAGAGACTAGATCTTTAAAGTTCTCATTCCAGTGAGAAAACATTTGTAACTATGTATGGTGATAGACATTAACCAGATTTACTGTGGTGATCATTTTATAATACATACAAATACTGAAGTATTATATTATACAGCTTAGCAATGTTATATCAATTACTTGTCAAAAAAAAAAAAAAGATGTAATGAAGGTGTCCTCTAGCAGTGGGCAGGGGCTTAGAGCTTCCATTAGTCAATGGAACTCTTTTCTCCCCACTACAAAGTGCACAGAAATATTTACCCAAAGAGTAGAGACTGTTGAGATACTTAGTACTTTTTAAACGATTTTATTTATTTATTTGGTGGAGAGAGACACAGCGAGAGAGGGAGCAGAGGCAGGGAGAGTGGGAGAGGGAGAAACAGGCTTCCCGCTGAGGAGGGAACTCAATGTGGGGCTCGATCCCAGGATCCTGGGATCATGACATGAGCTGAAGGCAGAGGCTTAACGACTGAGCCACCCAGGCACCCCTCAAAAGGCTTTTTGAATGAATGAAATGAAGGAATGAATGAATGAGACATTCCTAAACCAGTGACTGTGCAAACTATAAAGGAAGGATGATCCTAACATGAATTTTACAGAAAACCCCTTGAGGGAAAACACACATAAACCAAAGGATAAGTAAATGTCTGAAATTGTTAGGTCTCAACACTCACTCTATCAAATGTCTTGAAGGAGGAAGGGGACCAGAAAGGGAATTTGAAGTGATATCTAAGATTAGTGCTCTTTTCCTTAACAATTTACATCTTTCTTCAATCGTGAAGCACACACTAAAAAATTTTGAGAAAACATATGTTACTTCTTCTTTTGGGAAAGCACATTATATCAGAGGTTTTGGGGGATGGTTATAATTGATTCTGCTAAAAACTGGTATATTCTGCTTCATGGGCCCCTCAACACCCAGAGAGTTTGGGAGAGAGGAGTGGTCCATTTGTAGGCCCTCCTAAGAGAACTGACATTCTAGAATTTGCTTTAGGCTCAGGTGGTCCTGGGATTTGAAAATCCCAGAGAGGGACTCGCTGTGTTTCCTCAAAGATCATACTTCTTTCCGTGAGGTCGGGGCACAGGAAAAGTGCCTAATCCAGGGATTCTAGACCCGGGGTGCACATGGGAATCCTTAGGAGAGTTTTATATAGTATTGATGAAACAAAAAAAGAGAATTAAAGGTGAAGGCCCCCCCCCCGACCCCCGCCCAGGACAACGCAGTCGGAATCTGTGGGATTGGGACTGTGGTGAAGCCCGACTGTGCAGGCAGGATTGAGAGCCAATAGGCCAGGACACTCAAGACCACCGCTGGAGTCCCTGAAGCATGTTCTGGCCTGAACTTGAGTTCATCATCATCAAAGTTAAGGGGAAAGGGGCTCATTCTAAAATAGGGAAGTTGGGGTGTCTGGCTGGCTCCGTCAGGCTCTTGATCTTGGAGCTGTGAGTGTAAGCCCCATGTTGGGTGTAGAGATTACTTCAACTTAAAAAAGGAATAAAGTAGGGGCATCTGGGAGGTGCAGTTGGTTAAGCATCTGACTTTCGGTTTCAGCTCAGGTCAAGATCTCGAGGTCCTGGAATCGAACCCTGTGTTGGGCTCCCCGCTCAGCGTGGAGTCTCCTTGGGATTCTCTCCTTCTGCTCCTCCCCCCACACACTCTCTCTCTCAAATGAATAAGTAAAATCTTTAAAAAAAATTTTAAACTTAAAATAATAATAATAATAATATGAAATAAAATAAAAAATCCTGGCAACAAATGGATCACATAGTGGGGCCGACATCTTGGGAAATGGAAAATAAGAATAACAACGCTTCATCTATCTTTTTTTTTTTTTTTTTGAATTCTGTATTTTCTTCTCGTGTCTGTCCTCCAAATGAACTACTTCCCTGGGGTTAGGACGGCCCCTGATCTTGGGCTTTACTTATAGGTCTTTGAGTTAAAATTATTCCACTTCTTGGGCCTTTAATTCTTAGAATTCTGTCCTTACGTCTACGTCACATTTGTACCACCCCCAAAGTCTCTGAAATTAACCTTGGGAATGTATCTGAGAAAGAAAAACTCTGTTTATCCCCAGAGGATGACGTAAACACCCCATTATTCTTTCCCTAAATGCATTACTTCTCAAAAACTTGAAGGTCTATTATCTTTTATAGGTTCCTATATAAGCCGCATGAAGACTGCCAAGCAGTTAAAGCTCTTCTATTGTTCAATGTCTGGGGCAATTAAGGTTGTGTTCTTTCTTGGTTTTGAATAGCTTCAGATTGCTTCTTTCATACCAGAGTGGAATTCTACTGTCCAAGAGAGCTTGGGGGACAAGGGGGACACCTTTTAATACGGTGAAATGTATGCCCATGGACAACAGACTGGGGTGAATCAAAATCAAGGCGAGATTTTTTCCTCCCGGGAATCTCAAACTTTCCTTCCTTCCTTCCTTCCTTCCTTCCTTCCTTCCTTCCTTCCTTCCTTTCTTTCTTTTTTAAGATTTTATTTATTTATTTGACAGATCACAAGTAGGCAGAGAGGCAGGCAAAGAGAGAGGGGGAAGCAGGATCCCTGCTGAGCTGAAAGCCCGATGCAGGCCTCGATCCCAGGACCCTGGGATCATGACCTGAGCCAAAGGCAGAAGCTTCATCCCACTGAGCCACCCAGGCGCCCCTCAAACTTTTCTTTCTTTCTTTCTTTCTTTTTTTTTTTAAGATTTTATTTATTTATTTGACACAGAGAGAAAGGTCACAAGTAGGCATAGAGGCAGCCAGAGAGAGTGGAAGGGAAGCAGACTCCTTGCCTAGGAGAGAGCCCAACGAGGGGCTCAATCCCAGGACCCTGAGATCATGACCTGAGCCGAAGGCAGAGGCTTAACCCACTGAGCCACCCAGGTGTCCCTCAAATTTTTCTTTATTTTAACGAACTTCTAGTTCAAATTTGACACCTCACAAATTAAATCACCCTGTTAGGAGCTCTTCCTTCCCTCCCTCGCCTTTTCCTTCCCTCCATCCCACCTTCTCTCTCTTTCTTTTTTTTCTTTTTGACAAATGAAGGAACTTCTTAAGTTTAAAAATTATTTATTAGCACTGACCACGTGTCAAGCATTTGTGATACATTAATTAATACATTAATACAGACTCTAGATTCAGCACTTTCTTTGTTGTCCTCATACCCAAACAAGGCAATTTTTTACCCCCAACTTTTTAAAAAAGTAAACTCAAATCATCAGAAAAGCTGGAAAATGGTGTACAAACCCACAAATATCCCTCACCCAGACTTAACAGTTCTTATTACCTTGCCATTTTTGCTTTTTTCTCAGATAGATAGATAGACAGATGATGTGAGATGGATACACAGATAATAGACGACATGTGTATGTGTTTATGCATATGCATGTGTGAGAGAGATTTATAATTTTTCTAAGTCATTTGAAGGTCCGTTGTAGAAACCATGATACATCACCCTGATATACTTCAGAATGCATCCCCTCAAAATAATCCATCAAGGCTAGATTTTTTTTAAAAGATTTTATTTATTTGAGAAAAGGAGAGAGCATGAGCAGGGGGCGGGGCAGAGGGAGAGGGAGAAGCACAGACACCCTGCTGAACAGGGAGCCTGATGTGGGGCTCGATTCAAGGACACCATGAGCTGAGCTAAAGGCACATGCTAAACCAGTCTGAGCCAAGGCCAGACCTTGAGAAGAGAAAATACAATGCCTTTTTTAGGTAAACTGCATCATCGAAGGAGACTGTGTTCTGAGCATCGAATTTCAAGAAGTTAGCCTGGAGTTCACACAGCATGGAGCCTGCAATTTAGACCTGGATTGAATTTTGTAAGTGGGCCAAAAAAATGGCACCCCTGTTTCCTAAAGGACTAATGCTCTCCCTTCTGGGTGAAGCCTGTTGAGGCTTAAGAGTTCCTTGTCAAGCTAGATTTGGTGAATAAAATAAGTACATCTTACCTAGCTGCATCCGTGTAACTTTTACCCCAACCGCCCCCCCCCCTTTCATTCTCACATCGAATCAAGAATAGTTTTGCACAGCAGACAACTGGTTGACCATGTGCTGTACTTTGACCCATTTGAGGGTCTAAAATACTGTATCAGAACATGGTCACAATATAAATAAAACTTCCTGGCTCCTTCCCCCTCTCCAGCAGTCCATCTTTAGGTAGCAACAGGAATTAGCAACATGCTTATGGGCCTTCCCTTTGATGTAGGTTCATTCATTTCAAGGCATTCATTTGATACAAATTATAATTCTGTCCTCAGTTCCGTACATTGGGTCTCCAGAGCAGTTTTATTGTACTTATATTATGTTGACCAAATACTGCCAATGTTGCTTTTCTTTTCTTTTTTAAGATTTTATTTTATTTATTTGACAGAGAGAGACACAGCGAGAGAGGGAACACAAACAGGGGGAGTGGGAGAGGGAGAGGCAGGCTTCCCACCGAGCAGGGAGCCCGATGGGGAGCTCCATCCCAGCACCTTTGGCCCAAGGCAGACACTTAACAACGACTGAGCCACCCAGGTGCCCCCCCAAATACTGCCAATATTTCCCTTTAAAGTACAGTATTATGATGTCAAAATTGGTTCTAGGTTTAGTCCAACATGTCAAAATGTATTTTTCTGTAGAAATTTTCAGAAAAAAAATAGTGGTTTGAGATTTTAAAAAATATATATTTTAGTTATCCTGATGTAGATTTTAGTCACATTTATATTCCTTAATGTTCACTATTTATATCCACTCCATTAGAAACTCAAGGAACAGATACAACTGTTCTATTTGCTGCCACAATAAGCAACATGGAACATCAAAAATAATATGTATTCATACACAAGAGCAAAGATGGTATGGCACTATAAAATTAAGAAGGACATTACAACTGGACTCTGGGAAGAGCCTGACTGATTTCTTCCAAGCAATGCATTTTCATCAAAACTCATACATATTCAGCGAAGCAAATAGCGGGCTATGAATTCAATGAGCTGTCAACTGAAACTAAAACATCCATTTCCCAGCATCTGTTTATGGGGATTATGTAAAATACTTAATGCAACGTGTTTTCACTGCAATCCTATTTTTTTGTTTCCCAACCCGTGAATTTTCATTTAAATCAATATGTTTACCTGAGACCCGGGTGCATGCATTTATTGGCACTGAAATGCACTGACAGATACAGGCAACATGTCCGGGGCCAAACCAATGCATTTTGATGCAACTCAGTCAATTTTCCACGACATGCACCCTGTGTCTCTAGGGAGAGAGAGCCCCTGTATGGGTGAATGCTTCTGATTCTGAGGGAGGGCCCGAGAAACTGATGTCCTGGACTCGAGGGACATCCCACAAGAGCAACAGCCCTCTTAAAACCTTGTTACCCCAAGAGTGTTCCGCAGACCTGCAGCACGGTCTCCCCCCGGAGCTCCAGCTGGCCCCTCCCCCGACCTACTGATCTGGAATCTGCATCATAACAAGCTCTCCAGGGAACTTGTTTGAAGGGTAAAATTGGAGAGGCTCTGTTTTTTTTTTTTTTTAATTTAATTTAATTTTATTTACTTGACAGAGAGAAATCACAACTAGGCAGAGAGGCAGGCAGAGAGAGAGAGGAGGAAGCAGGCTCCATGCGGAGCAGAGAGACCGATGCGGGGCTCGATCCCAGGACCCTGGGATCATGACCTGAGCCAAAGGCAAAGGCTTTAACCCACTGAGCCACCCAGGTGCCCCTGGAGAGGCTCTGTTTTAAAATAAACTTTTGGGACCCTGGGAGTGGGGGTGGGGGGTTGCCATCAGTTAAGCCTCGTACTGTTGGTTTTGGCTCAGGTTGTGGTCTCAGGGTCCTGACACTGAACCCCGAAATCAGGTTCCCCACTCAGCTGGAGTCTGCTTGAGATTCTCCCTCCTTCTGCCCCTCCCACTCATGCTCTCTCTCAAAAAATAAATAAATCTCTAAATAAATAAAATAAAATAAATGAAATGAAATAAATAAAATAAAAACTGTTAAATGCACCCTGTTATCTCTAGAGCAATACTCAAGGTTCTAAGGCAAGCACTTTTTCTAGTGGACAGACAGCTTGGTGAGACCAGCTTGCTTTACAGGAAAAGGCAACCTCCACCTCCTTTGTCTTTTTATTGCACACATCATTCATGACTGTCTTTTCTTTGTCAAGATTCAAACTGTTTTTTTTTTTTTAAGATTTCATTTATTTATTTGACAGAGAGAGAGAGAGCACAAGCAGGCAGAGGGAGAGAGAGGCTCCTTACTGAGCGGAGACTTCAATGTGGTACTCCATCCCAGGACTCCAGGATCATGACCTGAGCCAAAGGCAGACGCTTAACCCGCTGAACAGCTTAGGTACACCAAGACTCAAACAGTTCAGAAATCTGCAGGGCAGTCTCCTTTCACCAGACTTAACCACCATCACTATTTCTTTCTTTCTTTTTTTTTTTTTTTAATTTATTTGACAGAGAGAAATCACAACTAGGCAGAGAAGCAGGCAGAGAGAGAGGAGGAAGCAGGCTCCCTGCAGAGCAGAGAGCCTGATGCGGGGCTCGATCCCAGGACCCCGGGATCATGACCTGAGCCGAAGGCAGAGGCTTTAACCCACTGAGCCACCCAGGCACCCCACCATCACTATTTCTTTTCCTTTTACTTTCTCTCCTGAGAATTTCTGCACACTTACATGTGTGAACACATATATATTTTTTAATTTTTTAACTTTATTTTATTTTTTCAGCGTTCCAAGATTCATTGTTTATGCGTCACACCCAGTGCTCCATGCAATACGTGCCCTCACATTTTAAAAGCACAAACGAGATATGTATTTGTTATACATTATGCACACCTTTTCACGTGTCTGTTTTGAATATCTTTTTACTCACCCATGTATGTTGGATGAACCCAATCTTTCGAACGACTTCAAGCTCTCCTGAGTACAGATACCCCATAATCTGTACAGCTCATTCCCTATTTATGGACATTTGAATTGTTTTGGCTTTTTTTCTATAACAAACAATGCTCCCAGAACACTCTTGAACATCTTTTTTTTTTTTTAAGACTTTTTTTTTTTTATTTATTTGACAGACAGAGATCATAAGTAGGCAGAGAGGCAGGCAGAGAGAGAGAGGAGGAAGCAGGTTTCCTGCTGCACAGAGAGCCTGATGCGGGGCTCGATCCCAAGACCCTGAGATCATGACCTGAGCTGAAGGCAGAGGCTTAACCCACTGAGCCACTCAGGCACCCCTTGAACATCTATTTTTGTGGCCACGTGTTGAGAATTTTAAATTAGACTCCTAGAAATCTCTAGGGTCAAGAAAAAGAGATAGAATAGCTTAAAAGCACAGGGCACTATGTTGGTTCCCAGTAGTAATCAAATGAATGCAAACTGAACCAACAGTAGAGACCTTCCCCTTTCAGGCCAGCAAAAATTTTTAAGACCGATGCATTTTGGGGAGCAGTACCAATTGGCAAAGTCTTTGAGAAAAACCATTTAGCAACATCCAATCGAAGGTTTCGATGTTGATGAAGGTCATGCTCAGGCTGTGTCCAGGGCCGGCGGGTTGAGCCTGAGGGGCCCACGTCCCATGCCTTAAAACAGCACTTCAACCCTTTCCTTTCCCTACATGGCTCACTTCTCTTCTTGCAGCCAAATCCCAGGAGGGATCAGAAGAATTTGCCTTAGTGTCTGAGACCCCATGGAACCCCCACTTCTGCTCCCTTTTCCAGCAATCTCCCCAGCCAGGGCTAGCCTAGGGTCCCCCTTATCTTACCCATCAGGACAACTATTTTGGTCCTCCTGTAGACCTTCCCCAAACCTGGGTCTTCTTCAGAGCTTCTCTAGGAGCTCTTGCTAGAGATCCCACAGCTGATTCTCAGGGAACAGGGGTTGAGCGACTGGGCCTTATAGTCTCAAAAGGCCCTGATCTCTTAATGTGCACGGCTCGCCTCTCCGCCAGAATCAGGCCATATGCCATTTGCATAAGTAGCGGAGATGTTCACTCAACCTCTCATTGGGCAAAACTGATCAGCCTCAAGAAAATCCTACGCCCTCTCGTGCTGAGATTCATGGGGAAGGCCAGGAGGAGCTGCATCTGGTCTCCCACAGGGGTCCCCGAGCACCACCAGGGGCACATCAGAGCGTGGATGCCTTGATGGCAAGGCCTGCCACATTCCAGGGAGCATCCCCCCCCCCCGCCCCCGGGGCTGGATTAAGTGTCTGCCGTCCAACACGAGTCCGGTGAGCGATGTTTCTCACATCTGCCTCTCATCTCTGGGAGTGTCTGCACTTGGCTGTCCCTCCTTCCCTTCCCGCCTCGGGCATTTGCTCCAGGTGTCAGAAGTGGGCATGGGAAGCACAGTCCTGAGTCGGTTCAACCGCCATGGGTCAGGGTTTCGGCCACGCCATGGCACTTGTGACAAGAAGAGGGTTCCTTTCGGGCTCTCACTCCTGGGACACTCAGAAGCAGCTGTGACAGTGACCTTGGCTGGGTCGCTGGGGAGAACAGACAGACAAGAGCTGACACAGTCTCTTTCTGGGGAGGTGACCGTGTGACACCGGACAGGAGGACAGCTAGACAAAGTTGTCTTCCTTTCTTCTTCTTCTTTTTTTAAGATTTTATTTATTTATTTGACAAAGAGAGATCACAAGTAGGCAGAGAGCAGGCCAGGAGGGCGGAGTGGGGAATCAGGCTTCCCTCTGAGCAGAGAGCCTGATACAGGGCTCCATCCCAGGACCCTGAGATCATGACCTGAGCTGAAGGCAGAGGCTTAACCCCACTGAGCCACCCAGGCGCCCCAACAAAGTTGTTTTTCCGATAAAATGTTTGGTGAGTCTTGTCCATGCGTTAATGGCATGTTTTGGTGAAACAGCCCTGCAGAAATGCCCGTGTGCCCTGCAAAGTGACGGTGATCTCCTGGCAGAGTCCAAAATTCTAAGCCAAGGCAAGGATGTGGAGGAACAAGATGCCAAGGCTCACCCAAGAGGGAGGATAACATGTCTCTGCTGTCGGTACTGAAGGGAGACAGACAATAGGGCACAGGCAAGGGGGGTAGCGTGGCGAGCGGAGCTCAAGACCTGCTCACTCAGCTGCTTTCCTCCAGGATCTTGGTCCAGATGACATCTGATGAAAATGAACCCTATGAGCCATCCTCAAAGCCAAACGAACCCTCCAACACACAAGTATAAACGTGGGGGTGTGTGAGGAGGGTGGGGCAGGTCAGGTTCAACTATTTGCTTTCATATTAATGGCAGTGGGGTGTGTGTGTGTGTGTGTGTGTGTGTGTGTGTGTGTGTGTGTTGCTGATACTCAAGGCAGGTCTTCTTGGCTCCTACTCAACCCAGTTGTGGCTCTCAGGTTGTCATCAACGTTCACAAACCTTCGTTTGCATGCCTGGCAGACCAGCTTAATGGTAACCATGGCCATGCGTGATTAAACGTTATTAACCTCGGTATCGATAAGTTAAAGTTAACTTCCTGAGGATTCTGAAGCAACAGTCCAGCAAAAAGTCCTGACTGCCGCTTTGCAATTCTGCTGGGCACATTTCTACATAGACATTTTGAATTCCAGCAGTGGGAAAGGGTACGTTTTCACTGGGGACCTGCCCGAGTTACCTTGAGTACTTGTGGTTCTCAGGGAGTGCTATTTTTGTTGTTGTTTTTGGGCAAATTTTGGTCAAAATTGCTTATTAAGGGAACACAGTTTTGTGTCTATTGGTTTATTCCAGTTAAACATAATATGATACATGTAAGCCTGTAATTTTTTTTTATTAGATGTGGTGATACCCTAGCACTGACACTTTATTTCAATTTATGAATTTAGTTTATTCCTGAAATTAATGACTCTTCAAATGCAAGGGTTTTTTTTTTCTTTATGAGAATTTTAGTAATATTTTAGTGCCTGAGAATGTTCTCTATAAAATGCACAACGGAATGCATATCAGTAATGACTCAAAGGAAAACAGCTATCTTAAGACAAAATTTGATTTGCAACTCTAAATGCGGGTCTCAAAACTTCCCAAACGATTTGGTCAAATAGAATTTTTCAGGTGGCTTGAATCTAGAACCCATTAGAAAATTAGAAAGTGTTTATATTCACTGAGTATTTTATTAATTATATCTACCCGTATTCATATCATTTAAATGGGTACTTTGAGTTTTATTAAAAGGTAACGGTTCTGGGAAACAAACGGGAATTATTTTGTAGGAACTGTAAATAGTAGGACAGTGTTACGGGAGTAACGGAGGCCACAATCCAGTGGTTTCTACATTTTCCGAGCGGATGATTTGTATCCTGTCCTTTGCTTCTTGCCGCCTTTTCTCCAACTTTTGCAACATCAAGGATGGAACATCAAAAAAGTCTGTTTATAGTAGTTTACAAAAATGTCTTTCATATACAACGGCACTTGTTTAAAAAAAAAATGGATTTTCCCACTGCTGAATCTCAGTTGCCTGAATGTGTCTTAAAAGTTCTTCTGGCCCTTTTCCGTAAGTTGTAGGCAGCCCCGAGGTGCGGTCAAGATGACTGACAACTGACAACTCTTAACTCTTGCTTGGTATGAACTAACTTGAGAACTGTGGCCGGATCTTGGGTGCCACGTCGGGGTATGATCCCTGAGAGAGGCCCATGATTCCCCACTCCCTTGAAGAGAATGTTGAAGCCTTGGGCGATGGTTCATCTTGGTAAATGACCAGATGTCAGAGCAGGAGTAAGGCCCAGAAACCTGATCTTACCTCCTTTCCCCTCCTTCTGTTTGCCTTCACAGCAGAGATAATCAGAAATTGAACTCTCTTGCCTAAAATAGGACATTTGGTCACCTGTGTGCATGACCTCCTTGGACATATTTGTGTCCACAGCTATTGCTGAAGTTAAAGTGGGTAAAAGTTGGTACTGATTTTTTTTTCTTTGGTAGAAAAAGGTGGTTTTATTAAAGCATGGGGACGGGACCCATGGGCAGAAAGTGCTGCACCAGGGTCATGAGAAGTGGCCCGTTATATACTTTCAAACTGGGAGGTGGTTAGGGATAGCTTAAGTCTGTAAGGAATTTTGGAAGCAAGGTTTCCAGGACCTTGAGCAGGCTAGCTATTGCTGGGAAAGGTCATTTATTTTGGTACTGATTTTTAATGATGCTAATATTGTTGGGTTTTTAAAAAATCTTTATCAGTTGAGTTTATAGTGTGCTGTTTGGTTAACCCTACAAGTGCGGCAGAACATCTTTCTGTATTTCTGATTTATACTTCCTAATAGCTAGACTAGAAGTTGTACCCATGACTGCTTACATAGAAATAACCCAGGCCTCAGTTGCTAAAACAGGCATATATCAATTTTTTCAAATTGCTGTAAGACAAACACACTTCATGGCTGATAGCTTACCTCACATGTGTGTTCCTAATTTTCAACACGCTCTTGAAGTGAGTAGAATAAAGTTATTTTTTTTAAAGTTTACTGTGCATTGCTTTAGGTGATAGTATGAACACTATTTTATAAGTTCCCTGTGATCTGCTAGAAATATCTGTCATTACAGAGTATTTCCCATCCAAAAGTGGGGTGGTTAGGTCGAATGGGCTGGGGCATATTTTGCTGATTAACGACTGACTTGTTGGCGAGCCACTCATCGTGGAACACACTTATTGGGTAAGCTTTCAGGCCAGGTGGCCTCACGGGCGACTGAGAAGTAGATTGGTGGCTTCTGCACAAGTGCAGGAGAGGAGGCCATGAGAGGGAGTCCCCTGACCGAGAACATTCGAAATGCCCGAAGCTGTGAGTGGGACAGACACCCGGAGTGTCCACTAAGATGCGCCTTCAGGACAATAACGCTACTTGTCCAACTAACAGGCGTTTCTCGAGCATTCCTGGGCACTGTTTCATAATACTTATCCATTGTGTTCATAAACAAAACACTATAGTTAAGGAAAGTGTCTTCTGTTCTAAGGTTATCAATAAGCAGTTCATGATTCAGAGCAGGGATTCAGAGCAGACTCATCGTGATGAGCCCTGGGTGATGTGAGGAAGTGTCGAATCGCAATGTTGTCCACCACAAACGGATACCACTGTGTGTTAACTTCACTGGGGCTCAGATTCTAAAAAAAGAATCAGCTCACTATATTCCACTCCAGATCTTTGTTATTATAGATAGTGCTCCCTAGCACCAAGAAGCTCATTATCTGCTGGGGTAGTAGGCTTAGAAACATCCCCCTCTAATAAGGCCGTATTAGCAAAAGCAATCGCAAAGATGAAATCGAGGGGCAGGTTAAAAGCAGGGACTGTGGAGCCAGGCCACCTGTATCCAAATCTGGATTCTCACACACTTTCTAACATTCAGCTTCTCACCAGCTGTGTGACCATGGGCAAGATACCTAACCATTCTGTGCTCATTTTCCCATCTATTGAACAAGGATTTTATGAGAATTATTCTTTATGAAGCACTTAGGGAAACACTTGCGCTTATTAGTTGTAAAATACTGTTTCCTACATAAAGTTCATGTTAAAAAGACTATATGGGGCGCCTGGGTGGCTCAGTTGGTTAAGTATCTGCCTTTGGCTCAGGTCATGATCCCGGAGTCCTGGGCTCAAGCCCCCTGTCAGGCTCCCTGTCCTGCAGGAAGTCTGCTTTCCCCTCTCTCTCTCTGCCTGCCACTCGCCCTTCTTGTGCTCTCTCTCTCTCTTTGTCAAATAAATAACAAATAAATTATTTTTTTAAAAAGCCTATATGGGACAAAGATTAGCAAATATTTGAGATTCTTGTATATAGATATGGGGAATGTACTCCTCCCTTTCCCCGTCTTGGAGTCTGGGTAGGACTGACCCCTACCTGTAGTTCCAGGGATGGATTCCAATTGCGGGAGGGGTGTCACAGCAAATCTCATTCCTCTTATCACCGTATTTGATATAGGAATCGTCAAGTGACCCAAGTCGGACCCATAAGAAAGATAGGCTCCCAGAAATAACATACCAGGATAGAATCTTTTTTTCTTCTTGGGATATTGTAGAGTGAAAATGAGAAGCTTGGAACTACAGTACCCATTTTGCTACCACGAAGGGAAAGCCTGGAGCTCATGGGTTGGGGAGCACCTCTGCTCCTGGATGTAGCCTAGTAATGAAGCTGACACCATGAGAGGCAGAATGAGGAACATGGAGAAATTGTATCTTTGATTATATTGCTTGAACTGCTGGATCAAACCTTACTTGAAGGTAGGCCTATCTGTAGATTTCTGAATTTCAGGGATCAATAAATTCCCCCTGTTGTTTAAGCAAGTTTGAGTTAAAGTTCCATCCCCTGAAATGGAAAGAATCCTCACTGATTAAATATATTGACTTTGTGGAGTAAAGAAGAGTCATGATTAAACTAAGTTCCAGGGGCACCTGTGTGGCTAAGTCAGTTAAGCCTCTGCCTTCAGCTCAGGTCATGATCTCAGGGTCTTGAGATTGAGCCCCGCATTGGGCTCCCTTTCCCTCTGCCTGCTTTTTCTGATAAATAAATAAATAAAATCTTTTTTAAAAATACATAAGCTAAGATCCAAAAATGTATCTACATCTGCAGGTATGGGATTTCCTGAGAGCTGCGTTTCTCAAAGTGTGATCTTCGGATCACTAGCTCTGACGGGTGAGCCCTGAAAAAGCTCTCTCGTGTTGATTTTGGAAATGCTGCCCATTGTAACCTCCTTTTGTAAATTAATGGTGATATAATCGTATTGAAGGAGAGGTCCCCAGTCAAAAAACAACTAAACAGTTTCATGTTGTTATCCTAGTATTTCCAGAATTTACTTGATCATGGAACTCTTACTGATAAAATTTTCATTAATGTTTTAAGAAAGGTTGACTCATTATCATTTGTTTCCATGAATTTTTTTCAATTCTTCTTTAATTTCCTGGTTGACCCATTCATTCTTTAGAAGGATGCTTAGTGAAATAAGTCAATTGGAGGAAGACAACTATCATATGCTCTCCCTGATATGAGGACGTGGAGAAGCAACATGGGGAGTTAGGGGGATAGGAGAAGAATAAATGAAACAAGATGGGATTGGGAGGGAGACAAACCATAAATGACTCTTAATCTCACAAAACAAACTGGGGGTTGCTGGGGGGAGGTGGGGTTGGGAGAGGGGGAGGGGGTTATGGACATTGGGGAGGGTATGTGCTATGGTGAGTGCTGTGAAGTGTGTAAGCCTGGCGATTCACAGACCTGTACCCCTGGAGAAAAAAATACATTATATGTTTATAAAAAAAAAAGAAATAAAGAAAGGTTGACTCAAAGAATATATTGCTTTAGAGAGAAAGACAGCCTCATGACTAAAATGGCCCCATTATTAGAGGTTTGATAGGAGCCTGAGGCACATGCTGTTCCTGTATTTTGGACAAAGTATGCAAAAACCACACGGGATATCACAGACACCCTGTGTTCTGTGTAAGAACCAAGAAGTCAATGATTGGGGGAGGGGAGGATTTCCATCTTAACAGCAGCACATGGACGTGCTAAAGGAGCCTGGATCTTAGAGTCTGATTCCTGGTCCTGGCAGTTGTTTGAGACAAACTTAATTAAGCTTTCTGAGCCTCGCTCCTCATCATAATGGGGATAATTTTACCCTTACTTTAAGCGTCGTGGTGAGAACACAACAAATAAATAGATGACAGCTGTTATTAATATCATAATAATGTTTTACCGCAAGTAGGCTGTGGGATTTTTTGCAAATGTGTCCCAATCATTAATTAGATCCAGTTAATTCTCTTTGCCTTGTTTTTGTTCTCTATAGCATTTACTACTATCTAGCATGCTATATATTTATTGTTAATGAGTTCATTGTTTTTCTTCCCCTGTTAGAATATAACCTTCTTGAAGGTAGCCATGTTGCATGTAGTAGGCACTTAATACATGCCTGTTGAATTAAATAATGAGTACTAAAAGCTATCCTGTATTGAGTGCCTACTGTGTGCCAAGCCTTCACTAAGTGTTTTTAAAAATATGTCTTTGTGATGCCATTTAATATTTATATTAACCCTAAAAGATGGCTATTATCCCTATTTTGCAAAAGCAAGAGCTGAGACTGAAGTGGAGTAACTTGCCCCAGATTACATTGCTAACCAAGAGACAGAATCCAAGTTCAACCCTGAGAACCCTCTGGCACTGTTGATGGGAATGCAAGCTGGTGCAGCCACTCTGGGAAACAGTATGGCGGTTCCTCAAAAAGCTACAGATAGAACTACCCTGTGACCCAGAAATTGGACTACTAGGTATTTAGTACAAAGAATACAAAAATACTGATTCAAGGCATACATGCACCCCAATGTTTACAGCAGCATTATCTACAATAGCCAAGATATGGAAATAGCCCAAGTGTCCATCAATAAATGAATGGATAAAGAAGAACTGTATCTATATACAGTGGAATATTACTCAGCCATAAAAAAGAATGGGATATTTCCATTTGTAATGACATGGATGGAGCCAGAGAGAATAATGCTAAGGGAAATCGGTCAGTTGGAGAAAGACAAATACCATGTGATTTCATTTGTATGAAGAAACAAAACACATGAGCAAAGGGAAAAAAGAGAGAGGGGGCAAACCAAGAAATAGACTCTAACTCTAGAGACCAATCTGATGGTGACCAGAGGGGAGGTGTGGGGGGGGGGGATGGGAGAAGATTCGAGACCAGAAGTCTGAAATCAGCACCAAAGGGACCAAATCAAGGTGTTGGCAGGACCACACTCTTTTCCAGAAGCTCTTGAGGAGAATCTGTTCCTTATCTCTTCGAGCTCCCGGTGGCTGCCTGCACTCCTGGGCTTATGATGACATCTGTTCACTCTGTGTCTCTGTGGTCACTTTGTCTCTTCCTCCTCTGTATAAAATCTCCCTCTTTCATTTTTTATTTTATTTAAAATCAATTAATTAACATGCAGTGTATTACTAGTTTCAGAGGTAGAGTTCAGTGATTCATCAGTTGCGTACAACACTCAGTGCTCATCACATCACGCGCCTTCCTTCATGCCCGTCACCCAGTTACCCGTCCCCCCACCCCTGCCCCTCCAGCAACTCTCTTTGTTTCCTGTAGTTAAGAGTCTCTTAGGTTTGTCTCCGTCTCTGATTTCATCTTATTTTATAAAGTCTCCCTTTTACAAGGACACCGTGACTCTGTTTTAAGGTCCATCAAATAGTCCAGCATAGTCTCTCTCTATTTTAAAATCCTTCATCACATCTGTAAAGTTCCATTTTGCTATATAAGACCACAGTTTCCAGGAATTAGGATGTGGATATCTTTTGTAAAAAGAGATGTATTTGCTTATTTGAGAGAGAGAGTGAACATGGGGGGAGAAGCAGTGGGGGCAGAAGAGAGAGAAAAGCAGACTCCCTGCTGAGTGTGGCACCCAACGCAGGGCTCAATCTCACAACCCTGAGATCATGACCTGAGCCAAAATCAAAATCAAGGGTTGGACACTTAACTGATTGAGCCACCCATGTGCTCCAGGATGTGGGCTTCTTTGGGGGCCATTATTCAGTCTACTATTCTGACCTCTTAAGAAAAGAATTTTGACTGCAGTCCCCAGGTCCAAAGACAGCTCCCCAGGACAGTAAAGCCATTTACAGCACTCAGGCAACATCTGGATGTTGGGGTAACACCTGCAGCCAAGAGCCCAAGGACTGAGGTGAATCTTTATTAGATGCAATTATTTTTTTTCCCCTGGGTTTGGGGGATACAGGCTAAGGGGCTCAGTCCAGGAAAAACTGGATGGGTTAGATGCCGGGAAGGTAAAAAGATAAATGCTCATTTATCAGATAGGCAGTGATTTGTGTCTGTGGCTTCTCTGAAAATAGAAGAAAAAGAGGAAAATGAAATAGATATTTCATTAATATGAAAACAACCTGTGTATTCACTTTAACCAAGTGATCAAGCTTAGAACCACCAATAGTAGGAAAACCTGGTTTATGCACCTTCCGATACGATGTGTATCAGAATACTTGATATGAGATACTTGACATTATCTATACAGCTTTAATAAACAGTTAAACATATAGAAACCATCGGACAAATACAGAATGTAAGACATTTTTATAAAAGAAAAAAAAACTGTCCTGGATTCTTCAAAATGTTTCCATGCCTGAAAAAAAAATCTAAGGAGACTTTTCAAGATTACAAGACACTACAGAGGCATAACAGCCAAATGTAACATTTGATCCTTTTTTAAAAACTTTCTTTTCAGTGTTCCAGAACTCATTGTTTATGCACCACACCCAGTGCTCCATGCAATACGTGCCCTCCTTAATACCCACCACCAGGGTCACCCAACCTCCCCTTCCCCGCCCCTCCAAAACTCTCAGTTTGTTTCTCAGAGTCCACCATCTCTCATGATTTTCTCCCCCTCCAATTTCTCCCAACTCACTTCTCCTCTCCATCTCTCCATGTCCTCCATGTTATTCCTTATGCTCCACGAGTAAGTGAAACCATATGATAATTGACTCTCTCTGCTTGGCTTATTTCACTCAGCATAATCTCTTCCAGTCCCATCCATGTTGCTACAAAAGTTGGGTATTCACCCTTTCTGATGGAGGCATAATACTCCATAGTGTATATGGACCACATCTTCTTTATCCATTCGTCCGTTGAAGGGCATCTTGGTTCTTTCCACAATTTGGCAACTGTGGTCATTGCTGCTGTGAACATTGGGGTACAGATGGCCCTTCTTTTGACTACATCTGTATCTTTTGGGTAAATACCCAATAGTGCGATTGCAGGGTCATAGGGAAGCCCTATTTTTAATTTCTTATGGAATCTCCACACTGTTTTCCAAAGTGGTTGCACCAACTTGCATTCCCACCAACAGTGTAAGAGGATTCCCCTTTCTCCACATCCTCTCCAACACATGTTGTTTACTGTCTTGTTAATTTTGGCCGTTCTAACTGGTGTCAGGTGGTATCTCAATGTAGTTTTGATTTGAATCTCCCTGATGGCTAGTGATGATGAACATTTTTTCATGTGTCTGATAGCCATTTGTATGTCTTCGTTGGAGAAGTGTCTGTTCATGTATTCTGCCCTAACATCTGATCCTTAATTGGATCCTGGATTGGTTTAAAAAACAAAGAGCTATTGGAACACCTGGGTGGCCAAGTGGGTTAAGCATCTGACTCTAGATTTCAGCTCAGGTCTTGAGCTGAGGATCACGAGTTCAAGCCCCACATTGGGCTCCATGCTCAGCATGGAGCTTACTTAAAAAGACAAACAAATAGGTATTAAACTGATTTTGGGAACTATTAGGAAAATACGGTTATGGGCCAATTTACCATATGATACTGAATTAATGTTAACTTTCTTAGATGTGATGATGCATTGTTGGAAAATACATTTTTTTGGAAAATATTTTTAATCTTAGAAGGCACATGCTGGAGTATTTAGAAACGAAGTATCCTGGTGTTTGATAAATTCAAACAAAGGGCATGTGGATATCGCCAAATTTTCTATATGTTTTGAATTTTTTTTCTAAATCCAGAGGAAAAAAATTATAAAAAAATAATTTTACTGGTGAATCGGTGGTGCTCATCGCCAAAAGTCACAGAAGGTCAAATGAACTTGTAATTGGTGCAATTCTGATCTTGGATTGCCCTCTTTACAGTAATAATCAGGAAACCAAAATCATGAAGGGGAGTCACTAGGGGCTCATACGCTCTGCCACTGTTCTTATTCCATTCTTCAAAACTGTAGTCGTAATGTTGACTAATATAAATGGATTATTTGTGGTTTTTTTTAAGACTTTATTTTTAAGTAATCTCTACACTCAATGTGGCGCTCAAACTCGTAATTCCAAGGTCTAGAGTTGCCTCTTCCTCTGACTGAGCCAACCGGGCGCCCCTATTTGTGGTTTTTCTGTGATCTGTAATTCTCTTTTCTATTGGAATGGATGATTAAGCACTAATAATTGACTTAACACGTCTTTGAGCATTTGATTTTTGAGCATTTACTCATTCAATAAATCTGCATTGAGCACCTACAAATGGCCCTGTAAGGGATTCAACAGACAAGATACAATGCCTGCCCTCATGGAGATAATATTCTAAACAGAAATATTGGAGATACTTTAAAAATCGAGAAAGAGCTATTTTGCTTACTCACTGCTGTTCTGTTTGCTCTCATGCCTACCAGGGCACAAGCTGAACATGATCATAGCACTGGACGGCGCTGAGATCAAGATGGTCCTGCGGTTCTCCATTGTTCCTTGTTTCTTGGAATTTTTTTTTTCTTTCTTTCTTTCTTCTTTTTTTTTTTTTTTTAAAGGTTTATTTATTTGACAGAGAGCAGAGAGGGAGAGGGAGAAGCAGACTCCCTGCTCAGCAGGGATCCCAACTCAGGTCTCAATCCTAGGACTCTGGGATCATGACCTGAGCAGAAGGCAGATGCTTAACCGACTGAGCCACCCAGGCGCCCCACTTTCCAGAATCCTTACCTGTGTGTAGTCCTCCCCACTAAGAGAGTGTTCCATAAATGCCATGGAACAGAGACACAAAGGTGTTGGAAGCATCATCTCAGTGGACATTGAGATCTCCCAGAATTGGGATGGGAGTGGTGTTGGATAGAGTGGCAGTGTACCCCTGCAAGGAAGGAGGGTGTGACCCCAGGGTCAGCAGGTGACTGCCAGCAAGGGGGAATGATGAGTGGAATAGTCTGATGACGGCATGAGATTTCTAGCTGGATGTATCCATGAAGAAGAAAGGAACACAGCTTGGAAGGAAGCGGCAATGAAGAGCCAGGAGGAGATTTACTTCTCCCCTAGGCTCAGTGGCACGAAGGTTATAGAAGAGAAAGCAGATATTGGAGAAACTCAGGGAATGTGGGATTTCAGCGGGGAGCCAGGTCACAGTTTGAGAAGGAAGTGGTTCCCAGATGAGTTGGAGTGAAGGCCTTCTCTCAGCATCCTAGCCAACATTATCGCTGATTGAGCAAACACAATCATTTCACCAACAGTGAGGATAATTTTTTTTTTTTGCAAGCTTCTTTCTGTGTTGCTAATAAGTACAGGGAATGCAAATTGCTATTATTGGGGAATTAACAAGCGAGCAGGAGGTAACTGGAAAGTGTGATATGTGAGGGTTAATTATTGTTGGAGAAAGGCACAGCCCTCTACCCCTGAGCAAAACTGCCTCACTTGCTGGCTTTTGATTCTGATTCTAGAATTTGTTATTCCTGCACAAGATATCCCCTATCCGCCAGTCTTTCTCTGACCCCCAATTTACAACACTTCCCTCCACCCTTCTCATAGCCTTCTCTGACTACTAGTTTTTACACAACAATACTTATCACTACCCAACGCGTATCTTCCTTGTTTATTACCTTTTTATTCCCCATTGAGAGCAGCAACATTTTTGTTCACTGCTTTATCTCGGTAGAGCCTAGATGACCATAAACTTCTATTGCTTACTGGATGAATGAATAAATTAACACAACACCTCCATTCAACAACAGGTCAACAGATGTAGTTCAGAATTGGGTAAAGAACATTGGTTTGGGGGCAAAAATCCTTAAGCATAAAACCTAGTTCCATGGTCTTTGAGCCTCAGTTTTCTCATTTCCAAAATAGAGATGATAATAAAATCTCTCACGGGGCAGCTGGGTGGCTCGGTCTGTTGGGCAACCGACTCTTGATTTTGGCTCAGGTTGTGATATCAGGGTCCTGGGATTGAGCTGTACATTGGGCTCCTCGCTCAGCCAGGAGTTTACTTGGAAATCTCTCTGTGTCTCCCTCTGCCCTTCCCCACCCCACACTCTCTCTCTCTAAAATGGATAAATAAATCTTTAAAAAATAAATAAATAGGGGCACCTGAGTGACTCAATCAGTTAAGCATCAGCCTTTGTGTCAGGTCATGCTCTCAGGGTCCTGGGATCTAGTCCTGTCAGGCTCCCTGCCCAGCAGAGAGTCTGCTTCTTCCTCTCCCTCTGCCTCTGCCCCGACTTGTGCTCACTTGTGCACACTGTCTCTTAAATAAATAAAATCTTAAAAAAAAAAAACCAACAACAAATAAAATCTCTCACAAGTATCTTGATGACTAACACATGTATGGTAAACACATGATGGGCTGTCTTCCCACCTCATAATGACCTTATACTTGGGTTCAGTTGCTTGGACCAAGGGTGGAAACTTGATCCAAATAAGGCCAATCAGAAACTCTCTCCTGGAAACTAAGTATGGGGGGTCATGAGATTCCAGTTCCATCTGGAGCACTTTCTTGAACAGAGGGCAAGTAAACCTAAGAGCTCCAGGGTCCCTGACTATTTTCTAGTCCCTTTTTTCCAAAGCTGATTTTTAGCTTTGAGCCTCCATAAGATCTATGTGTAGACTTGTTGTAAAACTCCTTTGTTGCTCAAGCTGGTTCAGAAGGGGTTATTACTTGCAAACAGAGTTGTGACATCGAATGCAGTCATTCTGGCACATAGGGAAGTAAGAGTAGCTGTCAGAAAGGAGAAAAGGGAGAGAGAGGGAGAGAGGGAGGGCAGGCAGGAGGGAACAAAGGAAAGAAAGGAGCAAGGAAAGAGGAGAACCTGGCTGGCTGAGTCAGTGGAGCATGCAACTCTTGACCCTGGAGTTGTGAGTTCAAGTCCCATGTTGGGTGTAGAGATTACCTAAAAATGAAATCTATAAAAAAAAAAAAAAGGAGGAAGGAAAGGAAAAGGAAGAAAGAAAGAAAGAAAGAAAGGGAGAGAGAGAGAAGGAAAGGAAGAAGAAGAAGAAGAAGAAGAAGAAGAAGAAGAAGAAGAAGAAGAAGAAGAAGAAGAAGAAGAAGAAGAAAAAGATAGACTAACTGTTGTTTCTAGCGCTTGGCATGATTTCTTTTATTTGGTTAACTGGCCAGAATTGAAAACTAGGTGTCACGTAGGGGAAGAAAAAGGTGAGAACAGGTACCATCTAGAGTGCAAACCTGGGCAGAACTTTGAAATGGAGCTGGCGGGGATGGGGGAGCAAAATGGGGGTCCTGCTTCCTTTGGAGGTGTGTGGGGGAAGGGGAGTCTCAAAGGTGGAACAGAGAGGCTGACCACACTTACCTACTCCACAGCTCCACCTGGTGGGAGCCGTCCTGGCAGGACCAACCTATGAAGACGGAGAAGAAAGGATCTGATATACACAGGTTGAAGCCACTACTTAAATTACTAATATTTAAAGGAAAAACATTAAAGACTAACTCCGATATTCCATTATTACTACTTTTTTTGTAATTTGTCTTTAAGAACAGCAGTCTTTAACGTAATGCTGTCCTTCTATTACTTGCCTTTTGAAAATATAGATTTCACTTTTTTCCTGCTCATTCTTACAGCACATTTGTATGAATAAACTTTCCTTTGGACACTTTCTGAGCCCCCTCTTCTCCACTCATGGATGGAGAGCATTTGCATCGTTCATTTGTCCAGGTTCTGTATCTATTCATTCAGCAACCCAGCTCCTAACACACGTACGTTCTTGTGCACACATGTGCATACACACCCCCCCCCACACACACACACCCCTTATGCCCTTCCTAATAAGGTCACATTCACAGATTCAAGATGGATCGGAATTTGGGGAGGGGCTCTTCAAACCACCCGGGCTCCTGCATGAAGCTTTCAGGTTCTGATGACTCCAAAGTCTTCTGTGTGTCCCCCCAACCCTTAGAAGAAGGGATTCCAACAATGATTGGAAATATCCCTTGCATGAACACAGTGCTGAGTTCCTTATAAACTGGAATTCCAGTAATCCATGCATGCTGTGGCCTCATGATTAATTACATTGTAATCTCTTGTGGGTGTGGTGCAAAGCGGTGAAGCAAGTGTTGGAACAAACCAAGAAGCTGCGTTTGACCCGTTTGTTTGCTGTGATCTACAAGGGTTGGGGCCAGTATATTAGCTTTCTCTTGCTAACCTGCAAAGTACCACACACTTAGCAACCTAATACAACATTCATTTATTAGCTCACGGTCCTGTAGGTTAAAAGTTCAGGCATGGCGTAGCTGGTTCTCAGATCACATGGCTAACATCATGGTGTGGACTGGGAGCCATTTCGTTCTTACAGACCACCCACATCCCTTGGCACATGGTCCCTCCTCTTCAAAATAGCAGTGGAAAATCCCTTTACGTCAAATCCCTCTCATGCTTCAAATCTCTGACTTCCTTTGCTCTGCCCTCTAGACATGATTTAGAGGGCTGGTATGATTAGGTCAGTCTCACCTCGATAATCTCTCTTTTGATAATCTCGGTGTCAGCTGATTAGTGTCCTTAATTGCATTTGCAAAATTTCTTTTGGCATGTAATATAACTCAATCATGGTACTGATATCCCATCTTGTTATTTTACACCCACTCAAGGGGAGGAAATTATACAAGGTGTGTATACCAGGGAGAGAAAATCTTGGTACCATCTCAGAATTCTGCCCACAACAGATGGAGTGACTACTTCTGAGCACCCTGGAGAGCTTACAGGAGGAGGGGAGTGGAGAAACAAGCTCAGAACACTGAACACTTAGCTCAAGTCAGGATCAGAGAGCCAGAGTACATCTCTGACAGCCCTAAAAAAATCTCTTATTTTTGTAGCTTTGGGAAGACTTCGTTGTAAATACAATTTTAATTTTGTGGGCTACAGAATTACAGTGTAAGTTGATTTTACAGACCTACCAATTATCTTACTTGAAAGAGCTTTGGTGGGGCACGAGTGAGACCTCTGGGTGAACTTAGACAAAGCTGAGAACTTTGAATCCCCAGGTCTTTTTTTGTCAGTAGAAGCAACACTTTTTCACATATATGAGATCAGCTTTCCCTTGCTTGAAAAATCTTGTAATAACTTCACCTGAGGCAGTTACCTTGCCAGAATAGGCCTATCTTCTTCAATATCTGGCTCTTGGGTCATGAGTTTTGAGCCCCACATTGGGTGTAGGGTTTACCTTTAAAAAAATTGCAAGCTTTTGCCAATACACACTGGCAGAAACTTGGGCACTGCGGGTTGGATTGGCTTCTAAGGGTGTTTATTAAAACAGACTAGAACATTGCATTAGGCCAGTGTATGATATGGGTGCGCTTACCGGGGATTATGAATCTAATGTGTTCGCTTAAACACCTGGGAGCTGGCTTTAACAATTTCCTTGGTTGGTTGGGTAAATTTTGGATTCAGTGGTAGCCTATATTCAATGAAATTAAGATGTGAAACTTCCCTGGTTTAACACAGAGAACGGAACCTAGAAGACCAGAGAGAAAGGAACAACCGAGTGGACAAGAAGGTTAGTCTTCTGCACCCCCCCCTCCTCCACCCAACACATACCCTGAGAGGGTCCAGAAGACACTCCCTTCACTATGTGTTCTATTCTGAACTGTAAAGGATCTCAGATGTTACCGCTTGCGCAGGTATGGACTTTGTGTATTTGACTACAGCACACACACAAGGCACCTGAGTCAGGATTGCAGCTCTTAATTTTTTTTTTTAATTTTCTTTGAAGATTTTATTTATTTATTTGACAGACAGAGATCACAAGTAGGCAGAGAGGCAGGTGGGGGGGGGTAGGGGGTGAAGCAGGCTCCCTGCTGAGCAGAGAGCCCGATGTAGGGCTCAATCCTAGGACCCTGAGATCATGACCTGAACTGAAGGCAGAGGCTTAACCCACTGAACCACCCAAGCATCCTGAGCCAGCCAGGCACCCCTGCAGCTTTTTACTGATTCAACCATATCAGCAGCCAGAGTACTATTGATGGATTGGTCCCCCACTCCTTAATCCTGCCGGTAATGCAATGAGAGCAGAAGGAAGCTTTCTATGGGGGTGATGGGTTACACCCTATAGACAATGGATGAAGAACAATGGATTTTCTCTTTTTAGATACAGGAGAGGTAACCATTCCCTCCCCTCCCAGAAAGAGAATTTTGTTTTTCTCCTTTAAGACCGGAAAGAAAGGGCCTTAGATTCTCATCCTAACTTTTAGGAATGTAAGTGTATTTTTCCAAGGACCAGATCTATCTATCCACATGAGCCTTGCTGTTAACAACCCAGAGAGGGCTCCAAATTCTAGGCTTCATCCCTCCTGACATGTAAATTCCTGGGCAGGTAGTGTTTCAGGTTTCTTAGCACCTTGGGGCATAGCTGAGGGACAGAGTTTGGGCTGTAACCATTTGGCCTTTTTGGGGAGATAAGAGAAGGTTTATTATCTTTTCTGATCAGAGCAGTTAACTGACAAATGGCTACGGAGACAATGCTTATGGTATGTGAAGAATAAACTATTTCTGGAGGAAGTGAAAAAGCTTCATGTTTTGTATAGTTTTCTGCATCTCAGTAGGCTAGGGCTTTTGCAGAAGCACAAAGAAATCTGAGAATGTTTCCTTTCCCACAACATGGCATCGAGAAATGTGAGTGGGAACATCAGCATCCTAGGAAAGCTAGATGAAAAGAGGATGGGTGTCCATTGTGGGGGAATGAGAGTTGGAGACTCTGTCATTGAGATGGGCTTTCTGATTTCTGTGGGATTTGGGGTCTGGGAACCAAGTTTATTACCAGAATCAAAGTGGGTACAGATTTCATAAAAGGTAACAGGGATGAAGGGTTAATCAGAATATTTTGACCTATAGAGATCTTTGGGGATGATAAATCATTCACATTGCCCTAAGGATAAAAAAAAAAAAAAAAAGATGGTGGCTTACATAAGTACTGCTTAATCGGTGTTACAAGCAAAACTCTAGATCTGATGACCAGAAACCTGACTTAAGTTGTCACAGTGGACTATCACAGCCTCTCACTCAGTTCTCAGACCTGGAGCCCTTGCTGGAGAGGAGGCTGGGTCACCCTGAGAAAGACCCATGAACACTGCCATCAGTAAATGTATTTCTTCCTCCAAAACTTCCCCAAGTACATCTGCGATCATTTCTAGGGGTACTATGCCTAGAGAAAGAGAAATTCCCAGTTTTATGATCTGGATCTTTTGTAGATTACTAAGTACTGACTTTGAGTTGTTGTTAATTCTAAGAAATCTAATGTGCCATTATGGTCCACAGTTCAAAGTGGGGGCTTACAGTGGCAAATAGAATTTTTGACCAACCATCCAACTGTGGGAACTAACTTTGCAGTTACTACTCTAAACCTTGAATGTATAAATCAGGGGTTGGCAAACCAGCAAATGCTCATCAGAGAGTAAATATTTTAAGCTTTGCTGGCCACGTGGTTGAAACTATTCGTATCTGTCATTGCAGCATGAAAATGGCCATAAAGAGAATGTAAATAAATGATTGTGTTTATTTTCCAATCAGATTTAATCTGCAGAAACAGACAGTGGGCCAGATTTGAACCACAGACCACAGTTTGCAAGGACCCATAAGAAGTAAGTCACTTTTGGGCACCTGGGTGGCTCAGTGGGTTAAAGCCCCTGCCTTCAGCTCAGGTCATGATCCAAGGGTCCTGGGATAGAGCCCCGCATTGGGCTCTCTGCTCCATGGGGAGACTGCTTTCCCCTCTTTCTCTGCCCGCCTCTCTGCCGACTTGTGATCGCTTTCTGTCAAATAAATAAAATCTTAAAAAAAAAAAAAAGAAGCAGGTCACTTTCATCTAGCAGGCACATTTTGCTATATTCCAAGGTTATGTCAATTCTCTTATTTGCCATCATCTAATATCTAATAAAATGGCAGAATGGTCTACTGAAGACACAATCATCATACCAATTTGGAGACAGCACACCAGGAAAACAAGGTTCTCTCTTACAGGATATAGTTGTGCTTTAACTTATTAGCCAATTTAGGGGTGCCTGAGTGGTTCAGTTGGTTAAGTGTCCAACTGACTCTTGGTTAGGGCTGAGGTCATGATCTCTAGGCGTGACACAGAGCCCTGCGTGGAGCTCAGGGCATGGCACGGAGTCTGCTTGAGTTTCTTTCCCCCTCCTTCTCCCTTCACTTCAACTCCTTCTGCCACTCGCACATGCTCACTCTCTTTATCTCTAAAATAAAATAAAATCTTTAAAATTAATTAATTAATTAACTGCTAGTTTATGATACTATTTTTTCAATAGTCAAGACATATAGGTTCAACAAGCAAAAAGTGGACAAGAGACTTTCTCTGCAATGCTTAATAATCCACTCACAGAATTTTTGCTTCTCATCCTATAACTTTAGACTCTGCTAGTATGGAGATCTTAGCTCCCGGGGTTGTGAAACAAATGTTTGGGCCACCCCACCAGGTAAATAAGCTCCATCAGTTGAGGCACAGACTGAAGGAAAAGGAGACATTGAATCCCAGTGGAAAAAGAAAACTAAAACTATCAGTTACAGTCTCGTTACCAGTTGCAAAGACGGGGCTGAAGTTAAGTTTCTGGAAGTGGACACTGAGTTTGACAAACAGGATATTTATTAGGATATTTATTTAATACCTCTGGAGAATATAGGGAGAGAGTAGGATTGGAAGAGGAAGTCAAACTGCATCCCCTTGGTCAGACCCATGGGGAAATCCGGTTCTTAGACTACCTTTGGCATTGGGCCAAAGTGATTAGGCTCTTACACTCAGATAAGGATCAGTCAGTCATTGGAAGTGAGCTGCCCCAGGAAGGCCGTGACCTTGTTCAAGGCAGCTCTCTGCCAGTAAACCTTATAGGGTCCTGTGGTTGTAGGCTGTCTGCTCACAGCACTCCCCAAAGCTGGAACAAGTCTTTCCTTGAATGGGAATCTTCATGTCCATGTCTACTTGGTCTTCAACTACCCCCTCTTGGTTGGCCACCATTCTGCTCAGAGGCACTTCTTCATTTACATTTGGGGAGCAGCTTCTCTAGTATTCTGATGAGCTTCTCTTCCAGGGGGAGACTTAAAAGAAGGTTTAGAAGCATGAACTACAACCCTACTTCTGCAGCTGGTCTCAGGACCACAACTGATGCTCATTGCTTCCCTCCTCTGCTATCCATTCTAGATTTCCCCTCACCCCTGCTGGTCTCTGCGGCTTACCTTGTGGTGTGATCCTGATCTCCATATCTTGGGGTCTGAACTCTGGTCACCATGCCCTTCTCAATGGGGTTGCAGCCCTTGTACACTTACCATCACAAGTGGGCAAAGGAGGACCATGATTTGCCCAAGTGGATCACAGGTGTCGCACACATTTTCTATTCTCACAGCATAACCGGAGTCTTTCTTCCTCCTGATCATCAGCGTCCATTACCTTTACAAGATGACGACTCCTCTTTTGCTGCTGGCCCCTGCAGTGCCCAGGCAGCAAACAAAGCTTATAATTCAGGGGGACTCTTGCTGTGTCACCAGACAAAAGTGTGTTCCCTTTAGGGACCAGGATCTCTAGTACTGCAGAAACGGGAATGTCAGGGACAGGAAGTACAAAATCCTCCAGTGAATCACCGGCAGTGATGGAAAGTAGGGATTCCCTGGCTCCATTCCTTGGTTCATAGAACAACGTGTTTTCCCTACTGGAAAGATAGCTCCAGATAAAATATCCTTGATTCAGTGTATATACTGCATCCTGGAGGATGGTGCCTTATTCTCATAGAGTATTGCCTCTAATTTGATGCTTTAACTGTGCTTTCTGTGAGCTCTCCGAATTCCCTACAAGGCTGCACCCTGTGGGTGTATGTATATAATGTAGTCAATTTGTATCATTGTCAGGGGCCTGTTGGTCTGACACAATGCTGTGTGGAATCCTGTGCCAATGAGTTAACATGTCCTTAGCCCACATATAGGGGTTCTAGAGGAAGCTTGTATGGGCAGGAGAGGCAACGTTATACCTGGAAAAAAATGTGTCTATTCTTGTTAGAACACATCTCTGTGCTTTCACATTGGAAGCCAAAGTAGTCAACTTTCCACCAAGTCAACAGCTGGTCTTCTCAGACAATGATGCAGTATCAGCAAATCTGCATTGGTCTCCATTGCTGGAAGTTTCAACAATCTGCAGCAGCAATAGCTACAATAGCCTCGAAAGCTGGTTTTTCTGCTCACTTCCGTGGCTGCTTTCGGTTAGTAGCTCACCTGGGGAATCTCAGTTCTCCACAAATTCTTTCTCCACATGCTGCCTCATCATCCAGGGCTTCTTGACATGGTCTTCCTCTCCAAAAGGATAGCCTTAAAGCATGGAAGGTGGGTTGGAAAAGAACAAGTCCAATACCCAAGTACTCATCAAGCCACAGATTGCCAAAGCAAGTTACATCAATGAAAATCAGCTTTTCCTCAAAGTAGGGGATAATGGGCCAATACAAAGAACAGAAGTAAATGAGACACACATACATAAACACAAATTCTCTCTATTCCTCTCATTTTATTTGGCTGCATTATCAGGCAAAACATCAAAACAAACATGTCCTACTTTTTTCTAGAATTTTAGGATTTTAGTATACTTCACTTCATTACAAAAGTGCAGGCAATTCATTGTGTTCATTCAAAGCTACTTGGAACATGGTGGAGGGGGTGGGTCAGAAAGTTAAGAAAACAATTCCATTTACAATGGAATTGCAAAGAATAAAATACTCAGGAATAAACTTAACCAAGGAGGCAAGTAACTCCTACACTGAAAACTATAAATGTTGCTAAAAGAAGTTAAAGAAAATACAAATAATTAGGAAGACATCTCATATTCATAACCTGGGAGACTAAGCATAGTTACGATGTCAGTAGCACCCAAAGAAATTTATAGATTTAATTCAATCCCTATTGAACTCCTAGGCACTTTTTGCAGAAATGAAAAAGAATTTATCCTAAAATTCAGTTGGAATGTCAAGCGACCCCAAATAGACAAAACAAACTTGAAAAGGAACAAAGTTGGAGGCCTCACACTTTCTGATTTCAAAACTTCTTACAAAGCTATGGTAAGCAAACAGTATGGTGCTGGCATAAAGACAGACGTGTAGACAATGGAACAGAATAGAGTTCAGAAGTAAACCTTTATGTACGTAGTCAAATGATTTTCAACAAGGGTTCCAAGGCCAAAAAGGACAGCCTTTTTAATAAATGTTGTTAGGAAAACTGGATACTCTGATCTTACACCATATATAAAAATTAACATAAGGGTCAAAGACCTAAACACAAGAGCTTAACTATAAAACTACTAGAAGAAAGCATTGTGGGACACCTGGGTGGCTCAGTAGGTTGGGCGTCTACCTTCGGCTGGGGTCATGATCCCAGAGTCCTAGGACTGAGCTCCATATTGGACTTCCTGCTCAGGAGGGAGACTGCTTCTCCCTCTGCCCCTCACCCTGCTCTTGTGCTCTCTCTCTCAAATAAATAAATAAAATCTTTAAAAAAAAAAAAGAAGAAGAAGAAGAAGGAGGAGAAGAAGAAGAAGAAGAAGAAGAAGAAGAAGAAGAAGAAGGAGAAGGAGAAGAAAACATCGTGGAAAAGCTTCATGACGTTTGATTTGGCAATGATTTCTTCGATGTGGACATGAAAAACACAGGCAATAAAACAAAAACAAAGATAAATTAGACTACCTCAAAATCCAAAACTTCTGTGCATCAAAAACCAAAATCAATAAAGTGAAAAGACAACCCATGGAATGGGAGAAAATATTTCCAAAACATGTGTCTGCTAAGAGCTTAATATCTAGAATGTGTAAGGAACTCTTACACCTCAATGACAACAACAACAAACCATTTAAGAATGAGTAGCGGACCTGAGTAGGTATTTCTCCAAAGAAGACATACAAATGGCCAATGAGCATATGGAAAGATGTTTAACATCTCTAATCATTAGATAAGTGCAAATCAACAATGAGATACACTTCATTCCCATTAGGGCGACTACTATATAATAAAAACAAAGCAAACGAACAAAAACAAAAAGAAATAGAAAATAACAAAATAATTTCTGCACATTTAGTGAAAATGTGCAGAAATTAGAACCCTCGGGCACTGTTGGTGGGAAGTTACAGTGGTGCAGACACTGTTGAACGCAGTAGGGTAGCTTTTCAAAAAATTAAAATAAAATTACCATTGTGATCTGGAAATTTTATTCCTGGGGATACACCCCAAAGATGAAAGCAAGGTCTTATTTTTCATTTTTTAAAATTTAAATTCAATTAGCCAGCTTATAGACATTATCAGTTCCAGATGTAGTGCTCAGTGATTCATCAGTCGCATATAACACTCAGTGCTCATCACATCACACGTCCTCCTTCATGCCCATCACCCAATTACCTCATCCCCCCACTCACCTCCCCTCGAGCAAACCTCAGTTTGTTTACTGTAGTTAAGAGTCACTCATGGCTTGTCTCCTTTTCTGATGACTTCCCATTCTGTTTTCCCCTACGATCCTCTGTGCTGTTTCTTACATTCCACATATGAGTGAAACCATTTGATAATTGTCTTTCTCTAATTGACTTATTTCACTTAGCCTAATATCCACCAGTTCCAACCACATTGAAATAAATGACAAGTATTCATCCTTTCTGATCGTTGAGTAAAATTCCATTGTGTATATGAACCACACTTCTTTTTTTGTTTTTTGAACCACAACTTCTTTATCCATTCATCTGTGGTTGGACATCTCGGCTCTGAAAGCAAGGTCTTGAAGACATAATTGTACACCCATGTTCACAACAGCATTATTCACATTAGCTAACAAGTAGAAGGAACCCAAGTGTCCATCAGGGGGTGAATGACAAAAAACATGAGGTCCATACACACAAGGGATTATGATTCAGGCTTATTTTAGGATGGAACTTCTGACACACACTACAGCTTAAGTAAACCTTGAAGACATTATGTCAAGTGAAATAAGCCATTCAGAGAAAGACAAAACTCATTTACGTGATGTACCCAAGCATCAAATTCATGGAGATGGAGAGTAGAATGGTGGGTGCCAGAACTGAGGGGAGAAAGGAGAAAATGGGAAGTCATCGTTTAATGGCCAAAGAATTTCAGCTTTGCAAGATAAGAAATGCTCTGGAGATCAGCTACACAACAATGTGAATGTACTTAATACTACTACACTGTGCACTTAAAACCAGTTGATGTGACAGAGTGCCTGGGTGGCTCGGTCAGTTGAGTGTCTGACTCTTGATTTCAGCTCAGGTCCTGATTCAGGGTTGTGAGATCGAGCCCTGTGTCAGGCTCCACACTCAGCAGGGAGTCTGCCTGAGAGTCCCTAGCCACCCCCCCTTACCCCTCCACTCTCTCTCTCTCAAATAAATAAATAAAATCTTTTAAAAAATAGTTAACGTGTTAAGTTTTATGTTATGTATATTTTACGACTTTTAAAAATACCAAAAAATTATTTTAATTCTGTATACTGGCAAGCATATAGCCTGCCTTTCTAGATTTGTTGCTTTATAAGGACGATCAGTAGCCCAGGGGTTAGAGCACTGGTCTTGTATAAGGACGATCAGTTATTCTCTCCCTATTCTTTTCTTCCAGAAGAAAACAACAAAAATAAACCCCGATCAAGTTAGTGGGGAAACATGAAAAATAAAAGTCAAAAGAAGCCACTTGAGATCTTAACAAACTTAAAACCTAATATGAGAATTAGACACCATTAAACAAGTTTAGTTTATTGTGGAAAGTCTGGATTTGGCCCTTAGGGCAAGTGGGTCCTGAAACATAGTTAAGCATGTACTTGAAGCAGGAATCTCATAAGAAAGTTTAGGGAAGCTCCAGGTTCTTGTTCATGTGTGGGAAAAATACCTTCCCCAACCATACTAAACAAAAAATCTTCTAAACTTTGAAGATTCCTTCCTTCTCTCTTTTCTCTCCTCTTTTTTCCTATTCCTCCTCATCTTTCTTTCTTCTTTTATGTTATTTTATTTTTTACAAGAGAACAAACCTACACCTTTATTTATTTACTTTTCAATAAGTTTAAATCCTTGAGGGGTATGGCATCTCACGGATTCTGTGGCCAATGGCTTTGGTAGGAAGTTTCCTTCAGAATTTTGAATGACCCTTGTTACTGTTTCCATGAGCATGAGTTACTTTCCCCCACAGTAATCTGGTTTTGTTCAGTTTACCTCCAGGAGTCCCTGTGTTGTTCTTTGCTTTGTACACGCATCTCTGGCCTAGACAGAATTCATTGTCATCTCGAGCATAAACACTTTCAATTTTAAGAAGAGCTGTGTGCTCGCTTTGGTTCCGGAGACCCTTGCTTATAGGCAGCAAACTTGGCCTTGGACAATAGCCTTCCAGACTTTGTCATTTTAGGAGTCCTGTTCCCAGCAGGCCCCACTTATCTGTACCTCTCTTTCTCCTTCTCTCCTCTCCTCTCCTCTCCTCTTCTCCTTCCTTCCTTCCTTCCCCTCCCCTCCCCTTCTCCCCTCTCTTCTCCTCTTCTTTCCTTTTTTCCTTAGTCTGCATCTCAACTGGGTCCTGGTAGTGCTCTTTCCCAAAGTACAGCAAAGTCCAGAAAGGGACACAGCTGGAGAACTTGTAAGACTCGGAATTTATGGAATAATTGGAAGTGTAGACACAGTAACGGAAGATTCTGGCAGCGCGCGTCATACCCTGGGCCTGCCTCCGAAGTGAGCGGCGGCTGTGGCGAACTGTTTTGCGAGGTCCCGTCCCCACGGAGGGTGGCGTGCGTCAGGCCGAGGCCCTGGCTCTCTTTGAGTTGTTGCCTTCTCCAAAGTGTGGGAGACCTGGGGCAGCTCTTGAAAACACAGCCCAGAAATGCATGGAAGTTTATGTACCTGGTGACAAGTCTCCAACAAGCAAGGATGGGAGCCAAGGGCAAATGCCCCAGCCCCCGGTTCTGAGGAGAAATATGTGTGCTGCCCAGAGCTACTGTTGCTGCAACCTTGCTAATGCAAACTTACTTTGCTTTTTCCTCCTTCCTTCCTTCTTCTTACCCCGTCACTGTTGCTTTCCGGGCTTGCCTCCTCCACAGGTGCTGAGTGCCCTAGTCCCGCCCTCTCACTCTTGGAAGGTGCTCCCTGGGGGCAGCCTGCGCTCCCAACCCCCCCCCCCCCCCCACCGGTCCACTAGCTGCAGGGAGTGCTGTCACCAGGCAGCCTTCAGGGCTGGTCCCTTGAAGATATGCAGATGCCATCTCACCCAGGGGAGACGCAGCCTCCAAAGACATGGTTATTGTGACTCAATGTGGGATAAAGCTGAAGGGCCATGTTAGCTCCAGAACTCCCCATGGGTTGGCTCAGTTTGCTGGGCCTGCAGCTGAGCCTGATTTCTCCCTCTGTGCTCCCCTGCAGCCCCCTCCTCCCTTCCACAAACACTGATCCTGAGAAGGGTCTAGCGGAAACAGGCACACACTGAGCTCCGCCCACCTCAGAGACTGCTCACTGGGAAACGCAACCTTCAGCAGAAGGTCTGAGAAAGGGTGTGGTAAGATGTGGTTTTAGACCTGGGTCGTGCACCATCCAGCAGGCACTGAGCGGGGAAGGGGGGAGGGGGCTGGAACACAGATAGCCCTGCCCCAGGGGGGTGGGGGGAGCCCACTAGGTAAATACTTACCAGTGAGGCATAGAGAGGGTGTACTGGTGGGAAGGAAGGCATCTGCTGGTGTCATGCATCAGGAATTTAAAAAGCAGGAGAGATGCCTTCTGCCCCTTGGGATGGCTAGATTGGGAAAACAAAAATAAAAACAAAATACCAAGTGTTGGCTAGGATGTGAAGAAATTGGAATCCTTGCGGACCACAGTGGAAAGGCAAAATGGTAATTGCTACGGAAAACAGTGTGGCCGTTCCTCAGAAAGCTGAAAATAGAATCGCCATATCCCCCAGCAATTCCAGCTCTGGGTCTGTACCCCAGGGAATTGAAAGCAGGCTCTTGAAGCGATGTCTGTACACCTATGTTCCTAGCAGCATTAGTCACAATGGAGACGGGAGCCTCCCTCTAACATTCTAATTTGTTAGTTTGTGATAGTGATTCAAAAAGACATCCCAGCAGAAAAAGCAAAAGTAGAGAACAAGTTCATTAATTTAAAACAAATCATAGTAGGGGCGACTGGGTGGTTCATTGGGTTAAGCCTCTGCCTTTGACTCAGGTCATGGTCTCAGGGTCCTTGGATCGAGCCCCACATCAAGCTCCCTGCTCAGCTGGAAGCCTGCTTCCCCCTCTCTCTCTCTGCCTGCCTCTCTGCCTACTTGCGATGTTTCTCTCTTGTCAAATAAACAAATAAATCTTAAAAAAAAAAAAAAATTAAACAAATCATTGTAATTCACAGATTAACCCGAAGATGGTGCCATAATACTGATTCTTTCTTCCCCACTTTTTCGTTTGTTCTTTGAATTATTTGGTCTTAAACTAATATGTTTTTTTTTTTTTAAGATTTTATTTATTTTTTTGACAGACAGAGATCACAAGTAGACAGAGAGGCAGGCAAAGAGAGAGAGGGGGAAGCAGGCTCGCTGCTGAGCAGAGAGCCCAATGCGGGACTCGATCCCAGGACCTTGAGATCATGACCTGAGCTGAAGGCAGCGGCTTAACCCACGGAGTCACCCAGGCGCCCCAGTCTTAAACTAATATGTTTTTATACCCATCCTCCTACCATCAAGACTTACGATGATGCAGGATCCTGGATATCAGGTGGGGACTACAGAGATGGGACTCTGAGGCAGAAGATTCTTGTACTTTTTATTTATGAGAACACTTGATGCTCTTAAAGAGTATTAAGCACTCCAAAGAGCTTTCTTTTTTTAAGATTATTTATTTATTTGACAGAGAGAAATCACAAGTAGGCAGAGAGGCAGGCAGAAAGCCCGATGTTGGGTTCGATCCCAGGACCCTGAGATCATGACCTGAGCCGAAGGCAGAGGCTTAACCCACTGAGACACCCAGGCGCCCCACCCCAAAGAGCTTTTGTTTATGTGGGTTACATCCATCAATATCTACCATAGTGGACATTAAAAATGAGACTTTTTTTTAAAATACAAGAGTATACAAGTTCATATTACATTTGTCCTAGAAAAATGACATTATGTCCTATAGCTTCTCAAAGTCTCTGCCATACACAACTGAGAGAATGAAAATGCGAGAGAATGAGCCTAATGACAAATAAAGTCACAGCATTATTATGAGAAAAGTTAGATCTCCTTGAAAGGATCGTGCAGACCTCCTTAGTGTCAGAAATCGAATTAAAATCCTTTCTGCTACATGGTAATAGGAACAAGTTTATTTTATTTTATTTTATTTATTTATTTGACAGACAGAGATCACAAGTAGGCAGAGAGGCAGACAGAGAGAGAGGAAGGGAAGCAGGCTTCCTGCTGAGCAGAGAGCCTGATGCTGGGATTCTGGGATCATGACCTGAACTAAAAGCAGAGGCTTTAACCCACTGAGCCACCCAGGTGCCCCAACAGGAACAAGTTTAAAGCCTTTCAGGAGGCCTAAAAACTTTTAAATTTAAGCTTTTTTATAATGACTACATATCAAAGGGAAGAAAACACCTTTATAACAGAGTGATCCAGCCTTGCCAAAAAAGGAACAGTCTTTAAGTCTCTCTAGTCAGGGTCCGGTGAGAGATAGAAGATAACCTGTCTCACAGTCTTGTCAAAAGTGTTGGTTCCAGTTGTGAAGAAACAATCAGACATAACCTGGTTCTAGGACATTCTGTAAGACAACTGGCCTGAATTCACTGATCAATTAAATGGGGCTTACGATCTCTCCGTATTATTGAGAGGGGTTTGTAGCCTGAACTCTTCAAAAAACAGTGTCACCAGGGGGCGCCTGGCGGCTCGGTTGGAGGAGCATGTGCTTCTTGATCTTAAGGTTGTGGGTTTGGGAGGAATTACTTAAAAAAACAAACAAAAAAAAGTGTCACCCAAGACCAAGAGGGGGTGGGATAAAACCACTCTGCATGGGGGGAAACTGAGCAACCAAACGCACCAAATGTAATGTCTGAGCCTTGATTGGATCCCGGGGTGCTAGGTTGCAGTCCTGCCCATGTCCCCAAAGAGCCTATAAAGGACTTTTGGAGACAAATGGAAGCATTTTAACGTGTTTTGTGTATTCGATGATATTATTGTATCAGTGTTAAGTTTCTTGTGATATTGGTAGAATGGTTGGTAGGAGAATGTCTGTCCTCAAGAGGAACATCAAAGGGGCGCCTGGGTGGCTCAGTGGGTTAAAGCCTCTGCCTTTCGCTCAGGTCATGATCCCAGGGTCCTGGGATCGAGCCCCACATCGGGCTCTCTGCTTGCAGGGAGCCTGCTTCCTCCTCTCTCTCTCTCTGCCTGCCTCTCTCCCTACTTGTGATCTCTATCTGTCAAATAAATAAATAAAAATCTAAAAAAAAAAAAAAAAGAGGAACATCAAAGCCTTTGAAGGTGAAATGTCACGACCTCTGCAACTTATTTTCCAATCCTTCGGCAAGGAGAAAGCTGTAGATAGAGACGGACATAGCTATGTGGATACTCACCTGTATCTACAGAGAAGACAGAGAAAGAGCAAACCAGTAGGACAGGTTGTTACCTGGTGAACTTGGGTAAAGGACAAATAGTTTATGGTCACCATTCTTTCCACTTTTCTCTTTAGTTTAAACTCTTTCCAAATAGAAGATGGGGGGGGGGGCGGAATGTGAAAGTTAAACATTTATAGCAGATTGAGGAAAATATTTGCAATTCATCTCCCAGGAAAAATGAATGATTTCCTTAAAATACAAAGAGCTTCTAAAGTTAGTAACAGAAGATGAACTCGGTAGAAATACAGGAAAGAATGTGATCCATTTGTTCCTATGAAAGGAATATAAATGTCCCTTACACATCTGGGAGAGATGCTCAGTGTCAGCTGTAATAAGAGAAATGCACATGAAAACTGCCCCGAGATCTCCTTTCTCATCCATCAGATTGGCAAAAAACCCAAAAGTCTGGTAACTTACGGTGATACCGTAATGGCTGTTGGGTGAGTCTGTGGAGAAACTGACAATTTTAGACCTTGCTGGGGAAATACTAGTGCAACTCGTAAGGAGGCAAGAGGACAGTATTTATCAAAATTACATGTGTAGGGACACCTGGATGGCTCAGTTGATTAAGCCTTCCGCTCCTGATTTTGGCTCAGGTCAGGATCTCAGGGTCATGAGATCAAGCCCCGCCTCGCTCCTTCTCCCCACTGCCCCCGCCCCAGCTCCTGTGCAAGTTCTCCCTCTCTCTCTAAAATAAATTAATCTTTTTAAAAAGTTGTCCAAGAGATATCGTTAGTGAAAAAGGCAAGGTACAAGACTCTGTGTGCAATATGCTTTTATGTAAAAGAGGGGATATAAAAATATATACTAATACTTGTTTACATCCTTAGGAAGGATAGCTATGTTTATGGGGGGGAAGTTGAACAGATGAGAAGTAAAGGAAGTTTTTTTACTCTATATCTTTTTAGTGTAGCTTTTTAAACAAATGTATAACCGTATGACTTACCAAAAACCCCAGTTTAAAATAATACTTACCAAAAAATCATTTAAAGTATCGACATATATGACATGAGAGAGAACTACTATGAATAGTTTGTGTGGGTATAATTCCAGACTAATGATGCGGATACCAACACCCCCTACCCCCACCACCATGGCCACAAACACAGACACACTCATCATAGTGGGGAAAGAGAGAAGAGATTTCTATACACACACACACATACCACACAAATACAGATATAGACGTATAGATACAGACAGATGTTTCCTGCTATGTCAGTCCACAAAAATCTACATTTTTTTTCTTTAATTTAACTGCTTGGAATTCTGTCAAATAGACATGCCATAACTTACTTAACTTCGCTCTATTCATGAATACTTGGTTATGGGGTTTTTGTTTGATTTTATTCTTACACATGATTGCCTGTGACAGTGGTCCGGGGCCAGACTGCTTGGCTTTAAATCCTGACCGTTATCAGGATTTAACGTTATCTACTCAACCTTGGCCAAGTCCCTCCCTGAGTCTTAGTTTTCTCACCTGTATAAGTGGTAAAATAAAAAATGTCTTTCCTTATTGAGTTGTTATGAGGATGGATGAAGAAAATCAGCCCACCTATATTCAAACTACTTTCATATATTTATTAATGTGCTGGTAAATGTTTATCAGTCATCTCTCCCGGGGGAGGGGGGGTGCTGATGTGTCCTATGTGCTGATTCCTGTGGTATAAATTCTCTACCTGGGACCGGTTTCAAGCCACCAATGTGAAGTCACTGAATGCAGAGTTGGAAAGAGGTTTGTATAATTCGCTGTCCAGGGCCAATCAAGGGGTCCTGCATGCCTTTTCTGGAAGTATTTTTTGAAGTTAGAAACACTGAACTATTATGACTTTCTTTCCTTCCTTCCTTCCTCCCTTCCTTCCTTCCTCCCCTTCCTTTCTTTCTTTCTTTCTCTTTCTTTCTTCTTTTTAAAGATTTCGTTTATTTATTTGAGAGAGACAGAGAGGGAGAGGGAGAGAGAGTAGGAGCAGCAGAGAGGGGCAGAGGGAGAGGGACAAGCAGACTCCCCAATGAGCAGGGAGCCTGATGGCTACTGATCCCAGGACCCTAGAATCATGACCTGAGCCAAAGGCAGACACTTAACCGACTGAGGCACCCAGGTGCCCCTCAAATGTTATTTGACCATATTTTGTTTTGTTTTGTTTTGTTTTAAAGATTTTATTTATTTATTTGTTTGACAGACAGAGATTACAAGTAGGCAGATAGGCAGGCAGAGAGAGAGAGAGGGAAGGAGGCTCCCTGCTTAGCAAAGAGCCCCATGCGGAGCTTGATTCCAGGACCCTGGGATCATGACCTGAGTCGAAGGCAGAGGCTTTAACCCCCTGAGCCACCCAGGCACCCCTGTTTTGTTTTGTTTTAAGATTTTATTTATTTATTTGAAAGAGAGAGAGAGAGCAAGAGTAGGGGGAGGGGCAGAGCTGGAGAGGCACAAGCAGACCCCTCACCGAGCACAGAGCGCAATGTGGGGCTGAATCCCAGGACTCTGAGATCACGACCTGAGCCAAAGCAGATGCTTAACCAGCTGAGCCACCCAGGCGCCCCTATTTGACAGTGTTTATAGTTATTTCCCTCTCCCCTTTTCAAAATGTACCCTATAAATTTATTTTCTACAGACTCCTTCCTCTAAGGATCCCAAAACAATGTCTGGAAGGTGAGACTATAGACCCAATCTTGCATTAATTCATATAAAAATGAAGAGAATGTAAAAAATGCACCCATTGAGAACTGAGACGACATGATATTATTTGCCCCCTTTCTTCCTGCTGACAGCCTTTTAGCAAGCAGCAAAAGCCAAATTAAAAAAAAAAAAATTCGAAGTCTATGGTCTTATCTTCACAGGAGGGCTTAGTAAGTTAATAAATGTAATATACCTGGAAAAGCGTTTAGAGCATAGTTAGGGCTTGACAGAACAAAGAGACAATAAAAATGACATCTTTGTGCACCTGAAAATATTTCTGTAGGAAAAATTTTTTAGAAGTGGATTTACTGGACCAAGCATATAAGCATGTCACATTTTTTTTTTTAAATCTTTTTTTTTTTTTTTTTTTTTTATCAGAGAGAGAGGTCACAAGTAGGCAGAGAGGCAGGCAGAGAGAGAGGGAGAAACAGGCTCCTCACTGAGCAGAGAGCCCGATGCGGGGCTCGATCCCAGGACCCTGAGATCATGACCTGAGCTGAAGGCAGAGGCTTAAACCACCGAGCCACCCAGGCGCCCCAGCATGTCACATTTTGATAGACATTGTCCTACTCCAGGAAGTTTATTATACATTTACACTCTCATGAACAGTATGTGAGTATACTTCCTCCTAGGCACCCTGGATAGTATCCAACTTTCTGATCTTAATTTTATTTGCAAAATGGTTACCATTCTGATATTTCATTTGCATTTTCCTAGCTCTAGTAAACTGGAGGATATTTCCACATGTTTAAAGGTTTCTTAACAGATTTCTTCAGTGAATCTCCTATTTATATTTTCCTGTTGGATTGTCTTTTTCTTATCAATTTATATGAGTGTCTTTATATCTTATATCTTTATATCATGGATATTAATATTTTATTTGTTTTACATGTTACAAATATTTGATCTCATCTGTTCCTGGTCACACAAAATCATTGTATCCCTCGTTGTACAGACTCTTACGTAGTCAAGTCCATTTCCTCTCTTGTGGTTGTCATGTGCCATAAGGAAGACTTTTCCCACCTAGGAAAATCTTATCCAAGCTAAGGTTACAGAAGTAATTTTGTACACATTTTCCACTACTTCTGTAGTGTATTAAAAAAAGTTTAGGGGCACCTGGGTGGCTTAGTGGTTAAAGCTTCTTCCTTTGGCTTGGGTGATGATCCCGAGGTCCTGGGATCGAGAGCCCCGCATCGGGCTCTCGACTCAGCAGGGAGCCTGCTTCCTCCTCTCTTTCCAACTGCCTCTCCGCCTACTTGAGATCTCTGTCTGTCAAATAAATAAATACGATCTTAAAAAAAAAATAGTTTTAGCTGCTGTCCTGGAGGATGAGTTTTCTTTGATCCTCTTAGGATCTGTATCTGGGTCTGTAAATGAAACGAGCAAAGGTCAACGGTAACATACAAATTTGTGTAAGTTTGACATGACACCAGAGGCCTCAGAGAGGAATGAAAACTCAGAGAGATGGTGGAACTTGCTTGCTTTTATAATTAGGTTGAAAAAAGAGAAGCAATTGTGGAAAAGAGACTAATGGATGTGGAGAGGCAAAAGTAAGAGAAGAACTACTCCAGCAAGGTCTGTCTGTGGAGAATGCTCTCGGCCTCACTTTCTTGTCCCTAATACATGTGTAACTCTCCTTCAGGTACAAGAAGGACATGTTTCTTTCTCTCTTTCTTTCTTTCTTTCTTTCTTTCTTTTTTCATGTCAGAGAACATGTTCCATACAGGAGTTTTATCTCCTGCTTTTAGGAAAACAAGGGAAATCAGGGTCACCTGGGCAGCTCAGTCAGTTTGGTGTCTGACTCTTGATTTTGGCTCAGGTCATGATCTCAGGGTCATGTCCCTCGTCAAGATCTGCGCTCAGTGGGACGTCTGCTTGAGATTCTCTCTCTCCCTCTGCCTGCTCCCTGCTTGTGTGCATGTGTGTGGGCTCTCTCTCTCTCTAAAACAGAATAAATAAATCTTATAAAAAGAAGACAAGGAAAATCTGGGTGTTTTTTTTTCTTGTATTTGCTGTTTTCAAAGTGCCTTTAACTCAAAATAGTCACTATGCCAAAGCAGCAGATTTGAAGGTGACATGATCTGAGCTCCTGCACTACCTAGAACTTATTTTTTTTAATGTGAACTAGCTATCGCTATTGGTGTTCTTACTCTTTTTAACTTGATCAGTTAAAAAAAAAGACAATGGAAGGTTAGGGAGGAGTTTGTAGAATTGAAAAGAAAGCTAAAAAAAATGAGCATAGAAGACAGGAATAAGAAGGAGGCCAACTCTAGGCTAAATCAGTCCTTTACTCAAGACTCAGATCCCAGGGAAAGAGCATCCTCTTGATCAACCTTGGCCTAAAGGGAGGACCAGGGAAAGGCACGGATGCACATGGATGTTCCACTCCTTTTTTCTGCTAGAAAGAAAGAAAGGAGAAAGTGGATGCTGGGTAAAAACCACAATCATATCCCCCCCACCAAACCCGCCCCCCCCAAATCAATCAACAAATGTTTTACTACCTTTCCTTAACCAGCTGATTCTTTCTTATATTGCCTTATATAGTTGTGAGTCTTTTCTTAGGTTCTGCCTTTAATTGTCTGGAGCTAGTATCACTTATTTTGAGTTGCAATAGATATATAGCATTTTTGGCATTCTGGTAGGGAAAGTCCTTCTTATCTCCTTTTTGGTTTTTCTTGTCATTTTAATGCACTTACTCTTCACAATAAAATTTGAAATTAACTTGCCACATCATTTAAAAATCCCAATAGGATTTTTTTTTCTTTTTTTTAGAGAGAGAGGGAGAGACCCCATCATACGTGAAAGCAGTGGTGGGGGGCAGTGGGGACAGAGAGAGAGAGAATCTCAAGCAGACTCAATGTTCAGTGCAGAGCCCCACATGGGGCTCCATCTCACCACCCTGAAATCATGACCTCAGCCCAAGTCAAGAGTCAGACGCTTAACTGACTGAGCCACCCAGGTGCTCAGTCAGTTGATGGGATTTATAAAACTTGGTATTACTTGAATGTGTAGTTTAATTCAGAAAGACAATTGAATCTTCTCACTGTGAACTGTGGTATGTCCCTCCATTTACTGAGAACCACAGGGTGGTTTTCCTTAAGCGTTTCCTTAAGCGTCTGAGCCTTTGGCTCAGGTCATGATCTCAGGGTCCTGGGATTGAGCCCCACATTGGGCTCCCTGCTCAGCGGGAAGCCTGCTCTCCCTCTCCCACTCCCCCTACTTGTGTTCCCTTTCTTGCTGTCTCACTCTATCAAATAAATAAAAAAAAAAATCTTAAAAAAAAAAGAGAAAAAGGGAGAGTTGTTCAGGCTTGAATAACTTGATTCTTGTTGCATATAGGCAGATAGAGGAGACCATATTTTAGGGGATTATCACCCATTTGTAAGAAACATCAGTGAGTTTGTCAGTGTCTTCTTTTTTCTTTCTTTTTTTGGATGTGTAGATTTTTAATAAAAGAATGATCAAACCTGGGATGATAAATGAAACCTGGAGACTAAGAGTTGATGAGGGACTCTACATCTCATAATTTTTCTAGTTCATAACTTGGCAAGAAAGAAATTGCCTTTCAAATCGATCAGGTTTTTCAAGAAGTTCACTAACGTGATATAGATGGGTTACCATTATCATAGGTGTGAGCATATCGTTCACATTTGCATGCTTTAAAGGTAAAAGAGTGGGTAAGAAAAGTGGGATTAACTTTCTCCAAAGACTTCACTGATTTTCTCCGTGCCTAGAAAATACAATTGGCCCCGGCACTTGGGTGGCTCAGTTGGTTAAGTGTCTGCTTTAGGCTCTGGTCATGATCCCGGGGTGCTGGGATGGAGCCCTGGGTTGGGCTCCTTGCTCTGTTCAGCAGAATGCCTGCTTCTCCCCCAGCCCCTTCCCCTGCCCCTCCTACTGCCCCTCCCCCCTGCCCATACAATTGACCCTTGAACAACACACGTTGGACAGCACCAATACACTTATATGTGGGTGTTTTTTTTCTCCCATAAACACAGTGCCTTACTGTAAATGTATTTTTTTCTTCCTTATGATTTTCTAAATAACATTTTCTTTTCTCTAGTTTACTGTAAAAATACAGTACATAATACCTATGATGTACCAAATGGTGTTAATTGACTGTGTTATGGGTGTTTCAGTCAATAGTAAGCTATTAGTCCTTAAGATTGGGGAGAGTCAAAAGTTATGCACAGATTTCTGACGATGCTGGTGTTGGCTCTCCTCACTCCCATGTTGATCAAGGGTCAACTATAAAATGTCATCAATTACTATTCCACTGTTTATGAATATTGGAAATTTTGGAAAACATGAATCACTACAGAAAAGAAGGTCTTTATAAATATCAACATGTAAAAATACCACAAGGGCCAAATAGTTCTCACAATTCAAAGTCATTGCACCAGTCAAGCAATCCAGCCCTGTTAGGGAACCATTGCTTGTACCCTGAAGGAAAAAAACATTTTAGACAAGTAAGAGGAGTTAAATATCTATCTGGCTAACATAAAGTCAAGGTCTTTCAAAAGACACGGGGTTGGGGGGGGGGATAACCCTCCTATTTCACAAGCCATCTGAAAACCCTGAGTTCAAGGACAAGAATGGCAACATTGTCGAAGTCTGAGCCTGTGTGTGGAAGAGTGTTTCTAACGCTTTTTGAGAATGTCCTCTGTGCTACGTACAAGACCAGTCTCTGGGGAACTTCCGGCGTCCCCATGGGCTTTTCCAAGTACCTGGTTGGTTTTAAGTGCTCTAAATTGATCTTCCTTGGTCTGGATGGAACACGTTCTCTGTTTGTCTTGATTCTACTCTTGGTTTGAAAAGATGAGGCGTATTAAAAATTTTAAGAGTTCATTTGAGCAAAATCGAACAGAGGCAGGAAGCACCAGAGGGGAGGTAGTTAGGGATGCTGCACAGTCGGGAGCAAGGGGAAAGCCTTTTATGGGGAAAAGATAGCAGCAAAGCGAGGAAAGGATGTGACTGCCTACAGCTTAAGCGGTTGCATTACTCGAGAAAGCCCCGTTGGTTATTTGTGATTGGTCGTCCTTAAGTTTCCTTTTCTTTTTTCTTTTTTTAAAATCTTTTAAAAGATTTTATTTATTTATTTGAGAGAGAGAGAGAAAAAAAGAGACAGTGCAGAGATAGAGTGAGAGGGAGAAGCAGGCTCCCCGCCGAGCAGGGAGCCCGATAGGGGCCTTGATCCCAGGACCCTGAGATCATGACCTGGGCTGAAGGCAGAGGCTTAACCGACTGAGCCACTCATGTGCCCCCATGCAGGTGTGTCTTGAGATGGACCAGAAGGAAAAGTAGGCTGTAGTTCTAGGCAGAAGGTAGGTGATCCAGGTGGGGGAGGGGGCATGAGTGTGACAGGGAGATGTTGAAAAGTAAAGGGTTAATAGAATTGTGGTCACCAGGCACTGGGGAGAGGAGCAGTGGGGATTTCATGTTTAATGGGTGCAGAGGGATATTCTGTGTGGGACAATAAAGAAATCCTGGGGGTGGGAGCTGGTGACGGTTGCACAACCATGGGAATGTCCTTAGTGCCGCTGAAGCGTACACTTAAAAATGATTAAGATCGTAAATTTTATGTTACGTATATTTTACCATGATAAAAAAATAATTTTTTTTAAAAAGTGAAGTTTTAAAGAATGGGAATATTTTTAATATCTTAATTTCATTTTATTTTTTTCAGTGTTCCAAGATTCATTGTTTATGTACCACACCCAGTACTCCATGGAATCCATGCCCTCCTTAATACCCACCACCAGGCCCTCCCAACCCCTACCCACCTCTCCTCCAAAACCCTCAGTTTGTTTCTCAGAGTCCACAGTCTTTCATGGCTCACCTCCCCTTCCAATTTTCCCCAACTCCCTTCTCCTCTCCATCTCCCCATGTCCTCCATGTTATTTGTTATGCTCCACAAATAAGTGAGACCATATGATATTTGACCCTCTCTGCTTGACTTATTTCGCTCAGCATAATCTCTTCCAGTCCCGTCCATGTTGCTACAAAAGTTGGGTATTCATCCTTTCTGATGGAGGCATAATACTCCATCGTGTATATGGAGCACATCTTCTTTATCCATTTGTCCGTTGAAGGGCATCTTGGTTCTTTCCACAGTTTGGCTATTGTGGACATTGCTGCAATGAACACCAAGGTACAGATGGCTCTTCTTTTCACTACATCTGTATCTTTGGGGTAAATACCCAGTAGTGCAATTGCAGGGTCATAGGGTAGCTCTATTTTTAACTTTTCGAGGAATCTCCACATTGTTTTCCAAAGTAGCTGCACCAACTTGCATTCTCACCAACAGTGTAAGAGGGTTCCCCTTTCTCCACATCCTCTCCAACACTTGTTTCCTGTCCTGTTAATTTTGGCCAAAGAATGGGAACGTTAAAGGCCGAGAGCTATAACAAAGAGAAATCAAGTAGATCTTGCTGGGATTTCCAGGAGGTCCAAAAACTAATCTCTTTTCCATCTGAATGGAATTATGAATCACCATCCATGTGAATGATTAGACAAGAATCTAATTAAACTCTATCTCTATTTATCTCTTAATAAAATCCCTTCCCAGTTATTTGATTTGGATTTTATGGGAGCTACTTAATAGTCCTATTAAGTTGTAGATAAGTGACCGCAAAGGAAAAGAATTTCACAGACAAAATTGTAGAATAATTATTATTGTTCTTGCCTGCAGACATGAAAATTAATTCTGTCCGGTGCCCACCTTTGAAAAAAAAAGTTTTATTTCCATGGGCCTATTTATTTAAGTAACCCTGATCTATAAATGTTTCTCTGTTTTCATTTTCCTTGGAATTGGTTTTAACACCTCACTAGCTTTTTCCTTAATGAGCTAAATAAAATCTTTAACTCGGGTTCATTTTCCTGGCTCTATAATTGTGATTTTATCATGGTGTGTGTGTGTGTGTGTGTGTGTGTGTGAGATTATCCATTAACAGTATCTAGCGTAGTGTGATACTGTAGCCCCAAGTGGGCCTGCTAATTGAATTCATAAGTTAAGTGATCAGTGTTCTACCAGGACAGGGGGTTTGCTTACGGCAGACAGAAGGCGTGGAGTCGGGAAGAACTCGCACGTTCCAAGACCACATTGGCTTCCAAGAAGAGAAAGAGAGCGGCTGAGCCAAATACACCCAGTTCATTCCATCTCAATGTACTGATTGGCTAAATCGCTTTTTTCCTGGTACAGATGAGGAAAGAGACCGTGGTAACCCAGTTCCCTTCCCATGAAAGGAAACACAAGGTGTGGGAAGGCGTTCCCTCCAACCCATGTGCAGTGTTTCCCAAAATATAGGACACATGAGCACATGCCAACGCTTCAGGTGGTCAAGGTGTGTGGAATTAAATGACACCGAATTACAAAAGAGAAAGAAAAAGGGGTGTCTCTAACAAGAAACACATTTGAGCAGGGTGCCTGGGTGGTTCAGTTGATTAAGCATCCAGCTCTGATGCATCCATCTCAGGTCAGGACCTCAGGGACCTGGGATCGAGCCCTGCATCAGCCTCCACACTTAGTGAGGAGTCATCTTGAGATTCTCTCTCCCCCTCTGGCCCTCCCCCAGCTACTCTCTCTCTCTCTTAAAAAAATCTTAAAAAAAGGAGAGAGGAAAAAAGAAAGAGAGAGAGACAGAGAGAGAAACAAACCTTAGCTTTTTGCTGCCATGCTTTTAACTCTTCTCTAACGGTTGTGAATTTCCTTTTTTAACAAAGAAAGCTGGCCTCCCATTCAGAGCCTTTGGCAGGCAACCAAACCTAGCCTGAGTTGTAAAATATTTACTTTATTTCTATTGTATTTGCTCTCCATTGCCTGCTGTCTGTGGCAAATTACATGGATTTTTCATTTTATAGTCACAAATGCAAGGTTTCCTTTTGTATGCATCTGCTTTAATGTGTGAGCCAGTGTTCTAAAAAACAGATGAAGTAAAGTGCAGGTGGAACATAGTTGTGGCCAAAAAAAATAAAAATACAAAAGGTGATACGCAAAGGAGAGGAAATGTTGAAGTGGAACCTTGGGTTCGTGAGGGACGGGAGTGGAAGATCGTGCCCCAAGCCAGAGCAAGTAGGAGAAAACAAAGTGTTGAGGACTGGAAAATCAAATGTCACACAGGCCATGGAGTATTGTTGGAGAGTTGGGGGCAGGATCGTGATATTGAAGAGATCATGCAATATCATGCAATACCAGTCTGGCTGTAGAGTGTAAAATGAGTGCTGTGATGGTGGTTCCCTCCACTTGGAATGCTTGTCCCTGTATATTTCCTCGGCTAACTTGCTCTCCTCCTGTGTGACTTCATCGAAATGTCACCTTCTTGACGAGACCCCTCTTGACTGCGTTATCAAATGGTAGCCTTCTCCTTCTACCAGGACCTCTCCTGGTCCCCCTTAGCCTGCTCAAACTTGCCTCCCTCTCCGTGGCCCCTAGCATCTCCTAACATCCCATGATTTATCATACTGATTGTGTGAGCTGCTTACTCCTGGTCTCCCTTCTCCCCAAGAGAAAACTCCACGAGATCAAGGATCTGCTCTGTGTCTGGCACATAGTAGGTGTTCGGCACAGGAGACCTGTGTAGAAGAGCAAGAGAAGGGAGAGAAGGGGCCCAGTTTGAGAAGTGGCAGCAGAAAGGGAGAACAGGGGACAGAGGAGAGGAGTGTGGGGGAAGGGTGCCCAGCATTTGGTGACTAACTGGAAGGGGGTGTGAGTGGGACCATGGACAACTGGGAAGGGCTTGACTTCCCACAGCTGGGGTAAGACTGTGATCGAGGGACCTGACCTGGCAGGTGTGGGAGGGGCTGATCTGAGGGAGGTTGCAGTTTTACTCCTACTAAGCTTGAAGATATAGCCAGAATCCCCAGGGCTGGTATTCTGTTCTGAGAATATAATTTCACACAAGATCTCCCCGCCCAGAAAACCTCTCCACAAAGGTGGTAGGGAAAGAAAACACTCCTAGTATTGACTAAGTCAGCACGTGATGTGCATGCCCAAACCCACTGAGAGATAACAAAGACAGAAAGAAATCTCACCCTTTCACGTCATCAAGCCGGTGCAACCCATTCTATACATGCTCTCAAGATCAACAATGGATGGTCTCCCAGTAAAAGGACTGGGCAGCACCATTTGTTACATGGGGCTTGTTCTAAATCCACCCAGTCGTTGGGGTGACCATCTGGGTACTGTAACTGGCATTACACAAAGGAAAAACAAACCTCTCGTATGTTTATGACTGGAGGTAGTTTTGCAACTTGGAGCCAGGAGCCCACTGAAGTTAGACTCCCACTGCCCCATAGATGCTAAAAAGTAAATAGTAAAAAGGGGGGGGGGCAAAAGAGAATGTGAAAGAAGATTCATTCCAGCGTAACTTTGCTTACTGATTCTTCAAAGCAGTTAGCCATTACATTACCCTTGCCGTGAAAACTGGAGACCACAGGCTCAAAACTTTCAGCTGACTCTCTGCCATCTACTACGAATCTGCACGGAGGAAGACAAATTGGAAGAAGCACTTAAATGACAGGGAACCAACTCTCTAGTTCTCATAGTATCTTTTTTTTAATATTATATTATGTTATTCACCATACAGTATTTCATTAGTTTTTGATGTTGTGTTCCATGATTCATTGTTTGCATATAACACCCCGTGCTCCATGCAATACCTACCCTCCTTAATACCCATCGCCGGGCTAACCCATCCCACACCCCTCTCCCCTCTGAAACCCTCAGTTTGGTTCCCAGAGTCCATAGTCTCTCACGGTTCCTCTCCCCCTTTAATTCCTCCCCCCTTCATTTTTCCCTCTCTTCTCCTAATGTCCTCCATGGTATTCCTTATGTTCCACATATAAGTGAAACCATGTGATAATTGTCTTTCTCTGCTTGACTTATTTCACTTAGCATAATCCCCTCCAGTTTCATTCATGTCGATGTAAATGGGGGTATTCATCCTCTCTGATGGCTGAGTAATATTCCATTGTATATATGAACCACATCTTCTTTATCCATTCATCTGTTGAGGGGCATCTCGTCTCCTTCCACAGTTTGGCTACTGTGGACATTGCTGCTATGAACATTGGGATGTATATGGTCCTTCTTTCCACTACACCTGTATCTTTGGGGTAAATACCCAGTATTGCAATTGCTGGGTCATAGGGTAGCTCTATTTTTAACTTTTTGAGGAACCTCTGTACTGTTTTCCATAGTGGCTGTACCAGCTTTCATTCCCACCAACAGTGTAAGAGGGTTCCCGTTTTTCCACATCCTTTCCAACATTTGCTGTTTCCTGCTTTGTTAATTTTTGCCATTCTAACTGGTGTAAGGTGTAGCTCAATGTGGTTTTGATTTGAATTTCCCTGATGGCTAATGATGTTGAACATTTTTTCATGTGTCTGTTAGCCATTCATATGTCTTTGGATAAGTGCCTGGGCTTTTCCCTGAAGATCAGGAACATGAAAATGATGCCCACTCTTACCACTATTGTTCAACATAGTACTAGAAGTCCTAGCATCAGCAATCAGACAACAAAAAGAATAAAGGGTATTCAATTGGCAAAGAAGAAGTCAAACTCTCTCTCTTCACAGATGACATGATACTTTATGTGGAAAACATAAGACCCAAAAGACTCCACACTCCCCCCCCCCCCCAAATTACTAGAACTCATACAGCAATTGGGTAATGTGGCAGGATACAAAATCAATGCATAAAAATCAGTTGTTTTTCTATACACTAACAATGTAACTGTAGAAAGAGAAGTTAGGGAATCAATTCTATTTACAATATCAATGCTATTTACAATAGCAAAATCAATGCTATTTACAATAGCACCAAAACCCATAAGAATAAACCTAACAAAAGAGATAAAGGATCTGTACTCTGAAAACTACAGAACACTTTTGAAAAAAAAACTGAAGAAAACACAAAAAGATGGAAAAACATTCCATGCTCATGGGCTGGAAGAATAAACATTATTAAAATGTCTATGCTGCCCAGAGCAAGCTATACTTTCAACACCATCCCAGTCAATGGGACTTTTCAAAGAGGTAGAACAAACAATCCTCGGGGCGCCTGGGTGGCTCAGCGGGTTAAAGCCTCTGCTTTCGGCTCAGGTCATGATCCCAGGGTCCTGGGATCGAGCCCCACATCGGGCTCTCTGCTTGGCTGGGAGCCTGCTTCTTCCTCTCTCTCTCTCTGCCTGCCTCTCTGCCTACTTGTAATCTCTATCTGTCAAATAAAGAAATCTTTAAAAAAAAATCGTAAAATTTGTGTGGAACCAGAAAAGACTCCGAATTATTAAGGAAATTTTGAAAAAGGAAAACAAAGCTGGGGGCTGTTGCCTGATGTCAAGTTATACACAGCTGTGATCACCGAGACAGCATGGTACTGGCACAAAAACAGACACATAGACCAGTGGAATAGAGTAGAGCGTCCAGATATGGACCCTCAACTCTATGGTCAAATAATTTGACAAAGCAGGAAAAAATATCCAATGGAAAAAAGACAGTCTCTTCAATAAATGGTGCTGGGAAAATTGGACAGCTATTTACATAAGAATGAAACTTAACCACTCTCTTACACCATACACAAAGATAAATTCTAAATGAATGAAAGACCTCAATGTGAGGCAGGAATCCATCAATATCCCAGAGGAGAACATAGGCAGTTACCTCTTTGACATCGACCATGGCAACTTCTTTCAAGACACATCTCTAAAGGCAAAGGAAATAAAAATGAAAATGAACTTTTGGAACTTCATCAAGACAAAAAGCTTCTGCATGGCAAAGGAAATAGTCAACAAAACTAAGAGGCAACCCACGGAATGGGAGAAGATATTCACAAATGACACTACAAAGGGCTGATATCCAAGATCTATAAAAAACTCCTCAAACTCAACACCCAAAAAACAGATAATCAAGTCAAAAAATGGGCAGAAGACATGAACAGTCCTCATAGTATTTTGATGACACAAACATTCTTTTATTCTGATTTATGCAGAATTAGCTGAGCAGCTTCAGTGGGCTCTCAAGATAACTACCTTTTGGGGGCCAGAGACATCTTTTCCCAGTTTTCTTCTCTGTTTCTATGGTTAGGAGTTTGTTAGGATACAGAAAAACTGTGTGTGTGTGTAAGTGCGCACGCGCGCGCCATATGGAGGTGGAAGGGTGTTCTGAGGGAGGGGGTATCTTTGTGCCATGGGTACTGATGGAGAGTGTCTGGTGATGTGGGGTATTGTGTGACAGAGGCAGGACGTGGAGGGAGAATGATTAGGAAGGAGAGTTTTAGATGGGATCGGGGAGGAGGGTGGGCAACAGTGCTTTGGGCCCACACAAAAAGCATTAGTCAGAGCATCTAATGTGACTCCCACCGTCCAGGCCCAAGGCCAGAGAGGGGGAGTCTGGGACACCTGCCTGTCTGATTTGCTCACCTCCCTCCCTCTCTCTTCCACCTCCCATCATTCTGGAGCCAAGAGGGCAGGCTCCTGCCTGAATGACATCTCTCTCTTTCCTGACTCCAATGTCAGAGCTGTTTTCTTTGTGCATTTGAAGTCGGTTCTACTAAATGGAGACAAAAGGGATGTGGAAAACTCTCTTACAGAAAACCTGGCTTTCAAGATTGTTGCTTTGCTGCACAATCCCATTTTGCATGTCAGAAACTGGAAAATGCCTCATTATGTCTTTCTCCAATCCCTCAGGAACAGATGCTAGTCTAATACCAGGAAATGGGTGCCTTGGGTTGACAAGAGGAAAATAAATCATCAACATGGAAAGATAGAAAAACACAACCAGAATACAATTACAATCCTTTAAAACATTATCCTTGTGATAACGATAAAAGGGATTATTAAATCAACTGGTTTTTCAGTGGATTATTTTTAGAGGAATTGGCATTAGGCAGGTTAATCTAAACCTCTTTTAACTGCCTTTAATCTGGCATTTTGTTGCTCTGTGTGTGGGTGCATCGTAATTTTCAGTGCCTTACTTTTAAAAATATGATCAGGGGTGCCTGGGTAGCTCAGTTGGTTAAGCCTCAGACTCTTGAGCTCAGTTCAGGTCCTGATGTCAGTGGTGGGATCAAACCCTGCATCAGGCTCCCTGCTCAGCAGGGAGTCTGCTTGCCTCCCTCTTCCTCTGCCCCTCCCCATCCCTCTCCTCTTCGACCTGCTTGTGCACGCTCTCTCTCTCTCTTTCTCTGAAATAAATGAATCTTAAAAAAAAATATGAGCAGATAGCAAAAAACCACCAGATATTTGGAAAGACCTCTAACATAAAGATTGATATAAAAGCAAATCGAGGGGTGCCTAGGTGACTTAGTGGGTTAAGCCTCTGCCTTCGGCTCAGGTCATGATCTCAGGGTCCTGGGATGGAGCCCGCATTGGACTCTCTGCTCAGCGGGGAGCCTGCCTCTCCCTCACTCTCTTCCTGCCTCTCTGTCTACTTGTGATCTCTCTCTCTGTCAAATAAATAAATAAAATCTTAAAAAAAGAAAAAGAAAAAACAAATCAGCCAGCTGAGTCATCTTTTGGAGGGAAGCCATAAAAGCCACAGGTCAGCCTGCTGCCAGTCAGCTCTAATTGGGGTTTGAGAGAAGATGTCAGGAAATGGTAAAATGTGGTGCAGAATGAGGGCACAGGGATTTAAAGGGCACGTCTTCCGCCTCCCTTTATTGGTATGTAATTGACACATAACACCGAATCATTTAAGGTGCACCGCCCATGGATTTGATCCCCTCACAGGAGGAGGATCTCTGCGCTAGCATCAGCTAGCTCCCCACCAGAGCAAATAACGGCCATGTCTTTTTTGGTGAGAACATTCGAGATTATTCTCATAGCTGTAATTCAGTGTTATTAATTATAATCACCCTCCTCTTCATTAGATCTCCCGAACTTATTCAACTCATACCTAGAAACTTTTACCCTTTGTCTAACATCACCCTATTTCCTGTACTCCCCAACCCTTGGCAAACCCCATTTTCTCTGTTTCCATGAATTTGGCTTGTTTAGATTCCACGTATAAGTGATATCATATAGCATTTGTCTTTCTCTTTCTGACTTAACTTAGCATAATGCCCTCAAATTCCATCCATGTTGTTGCAAATAACAGGATTTCTTTCTTTCTCATGGCTGAGCATAGTCTTATGTATACACATATTTATATGTATATGTGTATATATAACATCTTTTTAAAGATTTTATTTATTTATTTGAGAAAGGCGGAAGGGCAGTGGGAGAGGGAGAGAGACTCTCCAGCAGACTCCATGCTGAGCACAGAGTCCAAGGTGCGGCTCAATCCCAGGACCCTGGGGTCCAGACCCAAGCTGAAATCAAGAGTCAGACACTTAACCGACTGAGCCTCCCAGGTGCCCTTATATAACATCTTTTTCATCCATTTATCCATTGACGGACTTCAGGTTGTTTCCATATTTTGACTATTGTTAATAATATTGCAATGAACATGGGAGTTTAGATACTACCTTAAGATCCTATTCTCATTTCCTTTGAATATATACCTACAAGCGGGATTGCTGAATCATTTGATAATTCTATTTTTAATTTTTCGAGGAACATTCGGACTATTTTCCACAGTGGCTGCACCCTTCACCATCCATGCACAAGGGTTCCCTTTTTTCCATATCCTCACCAACACCTGTTCTCTCTTGTCTTTTTGAGGATAGCCAATGTAACAGGTGTGAGATGATATCTCATAGGAGTTTTGATTTGCATTTTCCTGATGATTAGTGATGTAGAGCGCTTTTCTTGTGTCTGTTGGCCATTTGTATGTCTTCTTTGGAAAAATATATATTCAGTTCCTCTGTCCAATTTTTTTTTTTTTTTTAGAGAGAGAGAGAGCACATGCAAGTGGGGGTGGAGGAGAGTCAAAGGGAGAGGGAGAGATAATTTAAGCAGACTCCATGCTCAGGGAGAGGCCCAACTCAGGGTTCAATCTCACAACGTGGAGATCATGACCTGGGCCAAAATCAGGAGTCAGATGCTTAACTGACTGAGCCACCCAGGAGCCCCTCTGTTCATTTTTTAACAAGATTTTTTTTAAGCTATTGAGATATGTTAGTTTTTAAAATATATTTTGGATACTAATCTTTACCAGATATATAGTTTGAAAATATTTTCTTCCATTGCATAGGTTGCCTTTACATATTTTGCTGTGCAGACCTCTTGAGTATGATGTAGTCACACTTGTTAATTTTTGTTTTTGTTGTTTGTGCTTTTGGTGTCATATCCATAAATCATTGCCAAGGCCAGGGTCAAGGAGATTTTCCCCTGTGTTTTCCTCTAGGAGTTTTATGGTTTCAGCTTTCTGTTAGTATTTGCTTAATATATCTAGGTGCTCAGATGTTGAGAGCACATATATTTGTGATTGTTATTTCTTCTTGAAAATTTGACCCCTTTGCCATTATAATGATACAATGACCTCTTTTGTTGCAGTGTTTGGCTTAAAATCTATTTTGTTTTCTCATTTCATTCTTGCACTGTTTTTCTCTCTTGTCAAATTGTTCATCTGTTCTCTTACAGTTCTCGGAGCGTCTTTAGAACAATTATTTTGAATTATTTGTGGGACAGTTCCTGATTCCTCGTGGGGGGGGGCAGTTATTAGATTTCCTGTATTCCTTTGGTGGAGTCTTGCTTCCCTGATTCTTCATGATCCTTGTCTCCTTGTGTGCCTACCCATTTGACGAAGCAGTCATCTCTCTTCTAGACTTTATGGTGTAACTTCAGTAAGAGAAGACTTTCACTTGTAGGCATGGGCCCACTGGACTGTGCTGTGACCCCAGGTCTCGTTACGCAAGAAGGTAAGTGCAGAGGTGTGTGGCAGCACTGGGCCAGCTGTGGAGGGCGAAGGCGTGATGTCACCTCAGCTCAGACCGCTGGGGTCCATAGCATTGAAAACTCTATGGTCCTCGGTAAGTGCTGTGTGTGTGTGTGTGTGTGTGTGTGTGTGTGTGTGTGTGTGGAGGGTGGTGTGGTCCTGCAGTGGTTGGAATGGCTGTTGGGGTCCTCAGGTAGAAGCTAGGACAGGCTGTGCTGGTGGCCAGAGCCAGCAGTGTGGACACGCTCAGCTGCAAGGGTTAGTTTCTGGCGCCCGTGTAGTGGCAGCGGCCAGTTACAGATATACACATCGTGGGGAGGACGTGGAGAGGGGCTCGGGGGACTGACATACGCTGGTGAAATCTGCAGGGGTCCCCAGGCAGCTGTGCCCACCATTGGTGACTCCTTCAATGGCAAGCACTGCTAGATGTGACTGTAGAGCAGGTCCCTGAACCCAGTGGCTCCCATGGCGCGGCCGCTATGGGGTAGTCCCCGCTTTTCTTCCTCATTGGCTGCCGTCCCTACATGTCTCTGCTTTGCCACTCTGGGTAGGGGGAATCACGAAAGTTCCCTTTCATGCAGTGCCCTGAAGGGCTGGGGAAGTTGGTGTTTCACGCTGCTCTCCCTCCTGGTAAGGGAAGTTTTTCTAACAAGGGAGTTCCTTCTCGGCACTGATCGATGCCTTTGTTGGGGAGGGAATGATGTAGCTAAAATGTAGCTGTCTTCTTTGCTCTTTTTCATGCGGTTATTCTCAAGGTTTTTTGTTCTATTATGTTGCTGAGGTTTCTTAAGTGGAGCTAAATGGACTCCAGAGCTCTATGTATCTGTTTGTGGATTGACAATGGTTGATCTTCGCGGGAGGACAGTGGTTCTCCTGTGCCGCCATCTTGATGACATTACTCTGAGGGACACGTTTAAAGTAGGACACGTGGGTGCCTGCCAGAAGAACCCTGTCCCGGGTCCAGGGTGAGAGGAACCACCAAGGGGACCTTTTGCTGTCCCCCCTCCAGGTGGGCACCTGGGTCCATAAAACGAGCAGACATGGGGTGGGATGCACAAGGCAGAGATACCCCAAAGCTAGATAGATTCTTTGCACATCTTCTGAGGTGCAAAATAACAACAAGACCAGCTTTGCCTGTCAGTAAGAGAAATAGAGACTGCAGATGGCTATGGGGAAGAGTCCTAGGAGGAAGGCCCCGCACACTGCTGGCAAGTGGGTTACCCTGGAATGACGCCAGTGACCCTGGGGGCTAATAAATGAGTCCTAACGGGAACAGATACTTATTCTGGATTAGCTTTGCATGCCCAATGCTAGATGCAAATGTTCAAAATACTATTAAAATTTGCAACAGACGATACTGTATCAATCTGAGTGGCCAAATTACATTTCTTCAGACCAAGGGATGTACTTTATGGCCCATAATGTCCAACAGCGCCCATTATCAAGAGGACAAATCAGGTTGCATATCCTCCCTAGAGAAATAGTGTAATAGAGCATTGGAACAGGCAGTTGAAACATGTAATGTCTAAGATGGTGTTGGGGATGGGGGGAGAGGAGAGAGCTAGAGGGAGGATGCTGGTGCAGCTATATCTTTCCCCACCCCAACACCCCCAGCTCAAGTTTATTTTTTCCTATCTGACGCCATGGTCCCAGGACTAGGGATGCAACTGAGGGCACCAGGAGGAGGGATGATTCTTAAGCAAGATACTGTAACTACACTTTTAAGTCTTTACACCAGAATTCCTAAGGGCCTGGTAGGGTAGGTTGTGCCTTCACACGGTCTGGCAAACTCGGGGTTCACAGGGAATGCCTCTGTGTTTCTTGGTGGGAGGGCAGCCCACTGGTTCTGCCCCTGTGTCACCCTACCCTGTATGAATGGGAGGGGATGGAGGAGATGCATTTCCTAGACTAACATTGTTGCCAGCAATCTGGACCAATGCAGTGGCTGAGCCTCATGTCTCTTCCAAAAGTGGAAAAGTCTGGGTAAAAATAAATGACAAATGGAGAGAAGAAGAAATAAGAGCTAAGAACAAAGGAATAAATAAGTGGGATCTGCAACAAGGGAAATCCGATATGATGTGAATATTTCAGGAGAGGCTCAGAGCAGAAGAATAATATCTCCTAGCACAGTTAAAGCAGATGCCCGGAAGAGGGAGGCTGTGTTTGCCAAGACCAGTCCTACTTTTGGAATCTGGTGAGGCTGAACAGCAGCCTGCAAACCTGAGTGGCATCCCTCAGGGAGACGTTCTGGTCATACAATATGACAAACTGGACCGATGGTTAATGATTAAATGCAACTCCAATAACGTGCTAGTGTCTTTTGATTCCTACTTTTTAAGCTACATCTGCTGCAGAGAATATCATTGGAAAAGGAATTTCCAGGAATTGCTTCCTTCTGGGACTTTAAACTGTGATGTACGGATCTCCACGGACTGACTGGTCACTAGGTAACTCTCAACTTTGAAGATCAAATACTGTAGAAAGGTCTTTGATGATAATGAACAAACACAATGGCAGCACGTCCACCATGCTACTGTGTGCTAAGCACAAATGCGTACCACCCTTGTTCTCCTGGATGGAGAACCAGGAGGCAAGATCAGGGTAAACAAGGGGCCTCTGATGGGATTAAAGCAGAGGGTCTCACAGGGCTCCTCCGAGTTCCTCTGGGGAACAACCCCACTCTGAAACTAGGAAGGATGTGGGAGTCCTTATGGCGTCCTCCAAGTAAATGACATCTAGGCATGACCACCACTCATCTACCCCTATTACAGGGACCCTATGTTCTGGGGTGCCAAACACGTACCCTAACCGCATCCAGGCTTAGTACACATGGCAACGACATGCAAGGTGGATTAAACAGCGATGGCCCACAAGACAGAAAAGATCCTTAGAGGAGATAGGTGTCAATCTGGGTCCTCTGGGAAAGTGGAGCTTGTTTCTAATGAAGATCGGCATTCAGAAGAAAAAGATTTATTAACTAGAGTAGACAGATGACAGGGAGTTCCCGCCCAAGAGGAAGGCACAAGATGGGAGTCGGCTCCCAAGGGTGACAGGGCTTTAGTGAGGTGGTCTGGTGACTCAACTGAATGAGTCCATGAGGCTGGATGATGCTGGAACCTGGTGTGGGGAACGGGCCAACACACGGACCCAATGGGCTTCTTGACCATTTTAATACAAATGGAGGCTGAAACCACCATGGCGGGCTCTGGGGACTTCCTTCCCTTCAGGAATGTGGAGTTTTTCTTGCATGTTTGTCTTTTGTTTAAAATATTGATGAAGTCTGAGGTAAATTTTGTACACTTTTTAAAAAAGATTTTATGTATTGAGAGAGAGAAAGAAAGATCTGTAGGGAGAGAAAGAGAGAATCTGAAGCAGACTCCACACTGAGTGGGGAGCCAGATGTGGGGCTCGATCTCGGCACCATGAGATCATGAGGTGAGCTGAAATCAAGAGTCAGTAGCTTAACCAACTGAACCACCCAGGTGACCCTTGTGCAAGTTTTTTAATGGCATTTTGACCATTTTTGGTCTTTTGTATTTTTTTTGTATCTTTTTTTTTTTTTGAAAGATTTTATTTGAGAGAGAGAGCATGAGAGAGGGGAAGGTCAGAAGGAGAAGCAGACTCCCAGCTGAGCAGTCAGCCTGATGTGGGGCTTGATCCTGGGACTCCAGGATCATGACCAGAGCTGAAGGCAGATTCTTAACCAACTAAGCCACCTAGGCACCCCTGTATTTTTTTTTTTAATTGTCATGTCTGCTCTGCACATTTTGGCAGTGTTTCCATAAATTTTTATGTAAAATATTCCCTATTTCTAAATGACTATTCTAGAAGCCAGTCATTGGTCATTTGAGCATGTTCCAGGAAGATTTTATAACTGTTTAAGCATTTCAAACAATTTCAAATGCTTTCTAAGTAGTTTTCCTCCTCAAAAACCTTTATTAAAGTGGAACTATATGTAAGCCACCAGACTAGTGCTGGGTAGCAAACCATGCATTGTGTTCTTAGGGGGAAAGATACAACATGCCTGGTCCGTGGGAAGATGTATAAGGTGAAATGTTCTAGACAAGTACTTCTGACCTCTTTCTTTTACATTCCAATGTCAAAATAGAAATTAAATGTAACGTCTTTCCCAGCCATGTCTACTTTAAAGTGTCACTTCTTTCATTTCTGTGAGAATTTCATTTTTAATTTGAATTTTAATAAAATTTAACTTAATTTATTAAAGCTACCGATTCCATAAAGTTGAAAGATGAGTAAACAGCTTGAAGTAGCTTAAAATCTGAAGTAGCATGGGGACATCAGAGAAAGACCCAAGATCTGTGCACAGGACTGTGGTCTCACCCAGCTCCCACAGCTCTTAGAAGTTTGATCAACGTGTAAAGCTGATTTTTGCTACAACTTGAATGGGTCTTGGTGAAATCCTGAGTGCCTGAGTGGCTACTGTGATGTGTGACAGTGGTCTGCAAAGGGCAAAAGCTGCCGAGATCAAGTAAAAAGTGAGCCTCAGCATAATGCCCAGCAGGGGCCAAAAAATATGGCAGCCTCCAGAAATTCAGGGAAGGTCACATGCTAAGGAATGCAGGTTGAACTTTGAACTTCTGATTCCCGTTCTGGTTCTCCTTCTCCTGTATCATAGTCTTCTCGGGTGGCTTCTTAGAACAAGAGGCCAAGGGCATAGGCCCTGAGAGAACTCAGAGAGAAGGTCAAAGGGAAACATAAAAGGATTCCTGATAATGAAACCCAATGGGGTAATGACTGGGTTAATACTATTCTGAGTTAATAGGATAAACCTTTCACATGAAAAGCCAGAGAGAGTTGGACATTTCCAATCACATGCAACAACCATGCACAGATATAAGGTGAAATTGAGTGGAAATCGGGTAAAATGGGTCCTATGACCTGAGGACTGAAGATGAAGACCAAGATGACCAGTTGGTTGGAAATGCTTGAAGAGCTTCCTCAATGAACTCCACTGTAGGAGTAATGTGAGCTCATGCCTATGGCTTACACACGTGTGTAATATCCTCCTGTCACTGGCCTAGCACAGTGCCTGACAAACACGGCGCCTGACAGCTTGGGGGCCACCAATGAAGTTGTCAGAGGGTGTGTTTCCCAGGAAAGGGTTTGGGTCTCAGAGCTGCATGCAGGAGGATTCTGGGAGTAGGGTGAGGGCAGCCAGAATGGGCAGAGGGAGAAGCTGAGTGGAGATACCATTGTAACAGTATCACAGAGGCCACAGGGAACTGGGGGGTTGGGTGGGGGCGGGGCTGTTCAGAGCTGTCGCAACTGAGACGGGGCTCTGAATCCTGATGCCCGTCTGTATGCTAGCTACTGGGTGCAGGAGGCCCCAGGAGGAAGGGCCTCAGGTGACGCAGCCTCTCTCAGCTGAGGGAAGTCTCTAGGGAGCACTCCCACGTGAGCAGCCACACACACAGCAGCTGAGGGCAGGGGTGAGCACCCAGGTTCTGCAGGGACCACCCACGGCACGTGTTTCTGTCTTCCAGCACTATTCTAACTTTATTCTTTTAAAAAATATATGCTTTGGGGATGCCTGGGTGGCTCCGTCGGTTGAGCGTCAGCCTTCTGTTCGGGCCACGATCTCAGGGTCCTGGCATCGAGTCCTGCACCAGGCTCCTTGCTCAGCAGGGAGTCTGCCTCTCTCTCTCCACCTAACGCTCCCCCTGCTTGCGCTTTTTCTCTCTCTCTCTGGTGAATAAATAAATAAAATATTTTTTTTAAAATATGCTTTTCATAAGAATTAATTTGGAGATGAGGAGAGGTGGATACTTTTTTTAAGAGCAGTTTTAGGTTTATAATGCATTTGAGAGGAAGATTCAGAGAGTTCCCTTATAGACGCTGCACACAGACCCCCAGGCATCCACATGCACAGGGCCTCCTCCACTACCAGCCTCACTCACTGGAGTGGTACAGTTTTCAGCAAGGGTGACCCTACACTGACTCATATAATCGGCTAAAGTCCATAGTTCACCTAAGTGGTCATGCTTGGTGTGGGGCTCTCTTTGTGTTTGGACAAATGTGTGGTGATGTATATTCATCGTAATAGTATCATACACAGTATTTTCACTGCCCTGAAAAGGACACTTGTTCTTAACCAGCCGTTTTCTTTCATTTTTTTTTTAAGATTTTATTTATTTATTTGACAGACAGAGATCACAAGTAGACAGAGAGGCAGGCAGAGAGAGAGGAGGAAGCAGGCGCCCTGCTGAGTAGAGAGCCCGATGCGGGGCTTGATCCCAGGACCCTGAGATCATGATCTAAGCTGAAGGCGGAGGCTTTAGCCCACTGAGCCACCCAGGTGACGCTTAGCCAGCCATTTTCATCCAAATGTGTGCCTCTCCTAACACTGAACTACTCTTGAGATACCAATAATAGTATTTCATTTCTCCATGATGCATTTTTTTAAGTGAATAGATTTTATTTGGCAATATTTTGAAATCACATCTCTCTTCTTTCTATACTCCTCATAAGCATCCCAGAATTCTCATATTCAACCCAGCTTTTTCGCGAAGTGAAATATATTGACTCATTATAGAAATTTTTTATTAAACAGCGATGTGGTTGGCATTGTGCTAGAGACACAGCCCCGAGGAGGGCACACATGATCCTGATTGTTAGCACAAATACTAAAACATGTGGTGTGTGAAATAATGAAAGCATAAAGTGCTTTTAAAACAGAGCATGGGCAACTGCCCACGAGGGAGTCAGGAAAGACTTTACACAAGAGAAAACACGAAGCAGGCCTCAGCTGATGTGTGGGAATAAAGATGGCGGGAAGACAGGCTGGCGTGGGAGAGCACAGGACAGGAGTTTGTGTTTACCCGGTTTGGAGAGCAGTAAGACATTTCAGTGTGTCTGGAGCTGGTGTTTTTAATGCATTCGGGGAGAGGGGTTGGGTAATTTTTAGTCCCTTGCTCTTTCCCCCAAACATCTTGGAGTTTTCTAGAATTTCCAGTGGAGAAGGGAACGTCAGCCCACTTAAAAGATTCACTAGCCTTGTGAGTGGCAGCTGGGAAGACCCCTTGACTCAAGGCCCAGCCTCTCTCCTCACCCCACAGGACTTCCAGCCCCTCAGAAGGGCGCTGTTGTATTCCTAGGGGAGACTTCAGGATTGTGGGACTACCTCTCTGTCTTGGTAGTTGCCCAAACTGGTTTCTTAGCTAGGCCCTTGGCAGGCCTGGGAGGTGAGAGAGTGAGTCAGCCATTGGGGTTGTGTAACACAGGACTGAGGAGAGTCATCACCTTTCGGGGAAGCCCCAGCTGGGTGGTGTCTGCCCGACTCCCATCGCTTCCTGCACGGGGATAATGACAGCTGTCTTCCTGTGCAGCGCCTCTAAGTAAGCACCTTGCAAACGTCATCTCATTTTATCCTTAACACAACAGTGGGAGGTAATGGTCTTACCCTCACTTTAAAGTTGAGGCAATCGAAACTCAGATATTAAATAACTTATTCAGTGCCCAAACACCAGAAAATGGTACCGGCGTAGGCACTTGCGTCTTTTCGTGAGTGAGAAGTGGAAGGGCTGCTCTTGTAGACATCAAACTAGACCACTACGCTGCACTTGGTTAATTGATGGTTCCAAAGGTGGACAAGTTCTGCCCCCTACTAGACACTCTGAAAACATGGTTACCCATAGTACTTGTGGTAAAGGTGAGTGAATCTCGAGTAGGTGGGAAATGGAAATTAATCACTTGTGGAGAGATGCTTCCTCACAAAATCTCTATGAAGTAGTTCCTTATCCCCATTTTGTAGATAAAAAGACAGATGCTCAGAAAGGTTGAGGAACTTGTCTGAGGACAGTCAGTAAGTGTTAGAGTTGGAACTTTAATCCGGGACTGTGGGACTCCAACATCCCGTTGTGCGCATAACCATTCCACGAGAAGGCCAGCGTGGAGGGGCTCCTGGGTGGCTTGTTGGTTAAGCAACCAACTCTTGGTTTCGGCTCAGGTCATGGTTTCAGAGTCCTGGGATCAAGCCCCAGGTCGGGCTCCACACTCAGTGGGGAGTCTGCTTATGTTTCTCTCTTCCTCTCCCTCTGCCCCTCCCCGCACTTCTTCATGCACTCTCATTCACTCGTTCTACAAAATAAAGAAAGAAATCTTAGAAGGTCAGCGTGTAAAGTGGTGCTCCCGCTACCAGCTGGCCAGGCAGAAGCCACTGGTAAGTCATGGAGTGAACAGTGTATGTTTTCTTTGCCCTCCCACCTTCTACCAGCCTCCACACTCTTCCTTCCATTTCCTGTGCCTGAGCACCCAATGGTCTCGTGTTACTCTTTGGTTGGTCAGAGAAGAAAGCCCTGCCTTTGACAGTACATCAGAGAGGTTGACCTATATTTTAAAAGGATTCTCTACTTCTTATTATCAAAATTGCCAATCCCTGCTCTCACAACCCACAACCAGTCCACCAGAAAATCCCCTTGCATCTATATTCAAAATATGCACGGAAATTGTCAACTCCCTCCTGCCTCTGTCACTGCCAATCTGGTCTGTCATCTCATGCCTGGATTAATATAATAGTCTCCTTGCTGGTCTCCCCACTTCACTTCCGCCCATGCCCTTGTGCTGAAGTCTTCACTCTTGTAGTATTTCAAGGCCTCAGTACCCAAGTGTGGCTAATGACTTGCCTATTGCCTGTTATCATGACAGCAGGCAGACTGATACTTTAAAAATCAAAATCAGGTCATATCTGCTCAAGCCCTCCCATGGTTTGTTTCAGAGTAAAAGCAAAATCATTATAATGACTTATATACAAGTTCTGCTGATCTGGCCCTGGCTACCTCTCCTTGCCACTCTTTCTCCTCATCCCCTCTCTTTCTCTCCCTTACTCATGTGGCTCTACCTTGCCACATGCTGTTTTTTGATAGTGCGGAGCAAAATCCCACCTCAGGACCTTTGCACGTGCTGTTGTTACTTCTGGATTTGCTTTTTCTCCAGAGATGCTCAGGGCTTTCTTGTCCACCCCATTCAACTCTCTGCTCAACTCACTGTTCCACCTTAATTGAAAGGCCCCTCTGACTGCTCAATTTAAATAGTACATACTCCCCACTGGTACCTCACACTCTATCCCTCTACCCTGATTTGATTTTCTCCATAGCAACAAAAGTGTTATACATGTTTGTTTACGTGTATATTTAGCTCTGTGAGTGCAGGGATTCTGTGTTAGTTTCTGAAACATCTCCAGAACAAAAAGCAGGCCATATCTCTGGCATTTTGGCACACATTGGGTGCTCAACAAACATTTGCTGAATGCATAGGAAAGCAGCGGATGAGCTCAGGTGTTGATGACTATGTTGTATTGTGGAAATATTTGCATTTTATTTAAAGCTTATAACGAGGCACTTCCATCAGGAGAAATGGGAGATGAACAGTCAAATAATTTCTCTTGTGAGGAAGATATTTTTGGTGGAGAGAGCTCTTACATCACAGCATGCTCAGGGTGTGAATCAGGGATGGCATCTTAGATCTAAGAGCACTGTCTCATAGACCTTTCTGTGATAATAGAGATATTTTTACTTGCCCTTGCCACCAGGGTAGCCAGCAAGTAGCTGTGGAGCACTTGAAATGTGGCTAGTGTGATCAAGAGACAGAATTTTCAGTTTTATTTTTTTACAACTCAGGGGCTGCTAAGTCAAGAAGACCAGGAGTGAACTCTGGAGAGCCAGGAGGTTCCCTGCAGGCTTTGCGAGAAACTCTCAGCACCCCCACCCTGATGGTGTAGACAAGGCCAATAACATTCACCTTGTAGCTTCCACCAAGGTTTAAGAGGAGCTGAGGCAGCATGATTCCTTAACTGACTAGTCTCTAGTGCCCAATCAGTTTCTGTGAGCTTGGTATATGCTTCCCAAGAGTCCTGTGATCTCATTAGATAACATCTTCTCTCTCTTGTCAAGAATAGGAAACTGATTCACAGCATGACTCTCATGAGCCAAGGCCTCAAAATGATTCAGAGAAGATGTAAGGCTAGAGTGCTAGACACCAGCCCTTACTCCCTTGGCAGGTGGGTGTGTCTGTGACTCAAGTATAAACCTACTAGAATCGAGGGGAAGGGGGTAAGAATACGAGCATTGATGGTGTGCAACGTAGTGTTCCAAGATGTTTACATGGTGAAGTACTTGCTGGCATTTTCCCATTTCACAAATTAAGAAATTGAGATACAGAGAGGTCAGGTTTGCCGAAGATGAAAAACAAATTATGTGAAATAATAAATAAGCTGCTACATTTTACGGAGCTTTGTTATGCAGCAACAGCTAACTGACCTGGGAACTTTTGGGACTCATGGGCATCCTGGCCAACAGGATCTTTGCCAAAGATGACCCAGCAGGTGACGGCTGAGTGAGGACTCAAACCCAGCAGGTGACGGGTGAGCTTGCGCCTACCCAGTGTACGCTACTACATCGGACATGGCAGAGTCTGGGTGGGTGTCCATAGCCCCCACTCCCTCTCCTTTCACCCACCTTGAACAGCTTCAACCATGTCCTCATTCCCACTCCCAACCTCCCTGTGTCTCTCTTCTTTCTCTACCATCAACACCCGTGCTTCTTCCTGCCAATAGCTGGCTGACAGAGGAATCACAGACTATCACAAGGTACCAAGGCCATTAGCGCATTACGAAAGGGTCAAGGTTTTCTCTTTGGGAAAATCACCACCAGACTGGGCTGATGGGGTGCGAAGGGCAGCTGGAAGCCATGCTAAAGATGGTCTAAAGATGGCCACTAGAGCATGAGGTAGGAGATCTTCTAAGGACTAGGACCCTGCCCTTTGGAACCAAAGGATTGGAAAAGAAGCAGGACACTTAAGAGACACCCCCTTCCCCGCAAAGTTGTCAGTGTCAGGGAGCTTCTACTACATAACAAAATAGCCCAAAACTTAGCAGCTGTGTTATTTTGCACAATTCTGTGGTTGACTGGGTGCTTCTTGTGTGGGCTTGCACAGACGAGGGTGGTCTCACTCCTATGTCTGGCCTTAGCTCCAGGAGTTGAGGTGATGGAAGCCTTTCTCCACGTGGTTTCTCATCCTCAAGGAAGCAATCCTGGACTCGTGCATGTGGTAGCAGAAGGACTCTCAGCAACAAGAAAAGGTGAAACTCAATGCATAAGGACTTTTCTTTATTTTTTTTATTATCATGTTCAGTTAGCCAGCGTATGGTACACCATTAGTCTTTGATGTAGTGTTCAGTGATTCATTAGTTGTGTGTAGTACCCAGTGCTCGTCACATCATGTGCCCTCCTTGATACCCATCCCCCCAACCCCCATCGCCCCATCCCCCACCCCCTCCCTTCTGTAACCCTCAGTTTGTTTCCCAGAGTCCAGAGTCTCTCATGGTTTGTCTCCTTCTCTGATTTCTTCCCATTCTGTTTTCCCTCCCTTCCCCTATGCTCCTCTGAACTAGTCCTTATGTTCCACATGTGAGTGAAACCATAAAATAATTGTCTTTCTCTGACTGACTTATTTCGCTTAACATAATCCCCTCCAGTTCCATCTGTGTCCATGTAAATGATGGGTATTCGTCCCTTCTGATGGCTGAGTAATATTCCATTGTATATATGAATCACATCTTCTTTATCCATTCATCTGTTGAAGGGCATCTCAGCTCCTTCCACAGTTTGGCTATCATGGACATTGTTGCTATGAACATTGGGGTGCACGTGCCCCTTCTTTTCACTACATCTGGATCTTTGGAGTAAATACCTAGTAGTACAATTGCTGGGTCATAGGGTAGCTCTATTTTTAACATCTTGAGGAACCTCCATACTGTTTTCCAGAGTGGCTGCACCAGCTTGCATTCCCACTATCACTCTAAGAGGGTTCCCCTTTCTCCACATTCTCACCATTGCTTGTTTTCTGTCCTGTTAATTTCACAAGGCCTTTTCAAACCTCTGCTTGGATCACATATGCTACTGTCCCATTGGCCAAAGCAAGTCACAAGGCCAAGTCCAGATACCAGGGATGGAAAAAGAGACTCTGCCTCTTGATGGGAGGGAGGATCTTCCAAAGCCACACTGCAAAGGGGAATGCCATGTCTCCATGGGGAAGAATTCGCAGGCAGCTTGCCATCTACTACAGCTTCGGAGCTGAACTGTCATTTCCAAGCACTACACAGACCTTGTTGGCAATGTTATCATATTCTGATTTCTTTACAGTGGAACTATTTTTATCTGAAGGGGAAAATAAAAATCAAACCTCAAACCTGAAACATAGCAATGCTGGGATGATAGTTCAACTTGATGGGAGAAGATTTTGGTGGAAGTACAGAGGAAGATGCTGCATGATAGCAGTCCTGGACAAAATCCCAAGAAATTCCAAATTCAGTAAATTTGGCAGGACCAGCCAGTAGTATCTTTAAGAACTGCAGCAGTTTGGGGTGTCTGGGTGACTCAGTGAGTAAGCATCTGACTCAATTCCAGCTCAGGTCATGATCTCATGGTCCACACTGGGTGGGGAGTCTGCTACTCTCCCTTTCCCTCTGCCTCTACCCTCCCTCACCCTTCTCCCCTGCTCCCCTGCTCCCTTGTGCACTTGCGTGCTATCTTTCTCTCAAATGAATACATAAATATGAGGGGAAAAAGAATTGCAATAGTTCAGGGGCACTTGGCTGGTTCAATCGGTAGAGCGCGTGGCTCTTGATCTCTGGGTTGTGAGTTTGAGCCCCACACCGGTTGTAAAGATTGTTTAAATCAAACTTAAGAAAGAATTGCAACAGTTCAGTCCTCCAGTTTGAAAGAGAATGAAATTCCTGAATAAGCCTGCTAATTGGGTTATGATGACGAAAGTTCCAGTTACTTGTCTGTGCGGTCAAACTCCCTCTTCTTACTTAACTTCTCCTGACCACACAACCCCTGTAAGGAGCAGCTCTTCAGATCTGCAACCCCATTGTCCTGTCCACAGCTACTCGTGTCAGAGGTAGGTGCCCGACACACAGCCCTGTCTGCATGCAGCTGAGCAGTAAAGGCAGAGTGACAAAGAAACCAAACCAAGAAGCACAGAATTTTGGCAAATAACAGGGGCATTTGAATTGGCAGTGGTGGAGAGCTTGGTCAGGACTATGGCAGGGAAGACTATAGACAAACTCAAATGATGTGAAATCAGAAACCATAAAAAAGCACAAAGTGAGTATTCAGAGAGGAAAATGCACTGTACATGCAGAAATAAGTGTGTCTGGTCGTTTTATTACACCCTGTCTCTTGGCCACCTCCTCAGCTTTACCTTGAGCATGGCTATAGTGATTTGATTCCAGATTCATAAGCTCTTCCAACCCCAGCACCTACAAGTTACTGATTTGTTATATTGGTACCTCTGTTCCAAATTTGCAAGAGACTCGTCTTTCAAGCCAGGCCACATGACAACACAGTTGTTGGAAAGCTAGTCATGGCTCCTATCAGTCATGTGGGTGAGGCATGGTCCCTCCTCAAAGATGCCGGCCCTCAACAGACAATGGCAGCCATGTCTGGTACGGAACCTGTCCACAGTTTTATACCCATGTATGCGTTCACCCACACATACATTTCTGTAGTAAACATTTATTGAACGCCTTCCCCAGCTCCTTCTCTAAATTTCCAAACCCCCACAACCTTGTGATCTACTTTAATGTTGGTTGCTAGGCGTGATTCTCTTCACAGAGGTAGTCTGCATGAAATGCTTGTTTTCCACGAGGAGAACTCAGAGAAGCATTTATGCCTCCCCAAACTCCTAGCTCTGACAAATTTTCCCCTCTGTAAGCAGAAGGTATATTTTTATAAACCAGCTGGTTTCCTCATTCTTCAAGTCATGGTATCTTAGCCTGTGTCCCAAGCTCTCATAGCAACAGCCAACTAGCGCCCATGTCCATGCGGTAGGTTCTGGGGCCCCTTCACGTTGGCAGGCAGCCCTTGGGAGGGTGCCCACATCCGGCTTCCCTGAAGCCTGGAAAGAGGAAGCAGAGACTCTCACTGCTGTTCTAGGTCTGTATTCATCCTGCTTGACAAGACCCACGTCAGTGTGGCTGTAGTCATTTCTTCCATGTCTGTTTTCCCTTGCTCGTTAGCCTGAGGAGCCACCGTCTAACAACTTCAGTAGTGAAAAGAAGTCTGGAGGGGGACGAGCTCAGTCAGGCTGGGGTCGGAGTGCTGTATCTCACTCCATGTTGCACTTTGTGTCATCTGTTCTAGACACTCCCAGTGAGTGCATTCTGGAGCTCAAGCTTCTCTAGAACACTGGGATGGGCAGAATAACGGTCCCCTTAAGATGTCCTTGTCCTAATTCTTGAAAAGTTTGAATGTGTTACCTTAACATAGCAAAAGGGACTTTGCAACTGTGATTAAGTTAAGGAACTTTGGATGGGGGATTATCCTGGATTATCTTAGTGGCCATGTAATCACAGGGGCCCTTACCAGAGGGAAATAGGAGGGTCAGAGTCAGGAAGATGTGATGAGGCTAGAGTAAGCTCTTTGAAGATGGAGCAGGGGTCCGGGGTCGAAGGGGTACAGTTGACCTCCGGAATCTAGAAAAGGCAAAGAGACAGATTCTTCCCTAGAGCCTTCAGAAGGAACTGCATCTTTGATTTTGGCCTGTAGGGTCCATGTCAGGCATCTGGCTTCCACAACCGTCAGATAACAAGTTGGTGTTGTTTTAAGTCACTAAGTTGCTGGTGATTTGTTACAGCAGCAAGAGGAAACTAACTCATCAACATGGTGGCCAACAGCAAATACAAGGGCATCTTCTCTCTGGCTGTATGAGCTGAGGTCTTGGTGGCTAGCAACAGAAAGCCATGTTCATGAGCATACACAGAGAAGGAAAAATTGACAGACTCCCGGGAAGCTCAGCATTGATGGGAAATCTGAAGATCCGGGCTTAAAACTAGATGGGGCTCAAGGGAGGCCAGGCAACTGGCATCCTAGCCAAGGACACATGACAGAGATGATGAGGTAAGTGCATTGGCCCAGGACATCATCATGCTGCTGCCATGAATCATTTCCGAATTGCCTTTGCATCTTTGTGTCACTCACTCAGAATTCAAGCACTTGGCTGGAACATCTAAATGGACACGCTTGGATCGCTTGCTTAGGCTCTGGCAGGGTGGGAGTCCAATCTCCCCACTTTGGTTTCCATAGTGGGTGGCAGGGCACTGAGTCCTGCCAATGCCACAGAGAGTTTGCATAATCAGAGGGGAGTTTGCCAAACACAGGACAAATCCCAAATACAGCAGCCATCCTCAACTGCTCCCTTATTTTCAATGCACCCAAAAGAGAATTCTGGAGGTGGAAACGTGACCAGGTGCTAACATCCAAGGGAGTGAGCATAGGCAGACCCCAGTGGGAGAGAATGGAGAGTGAGGCGGGCACCCATGGTGGATGGGGCAACAAGCTCATTACAAAAGTCCCTTGCTGTCCCTTCTGACTGGCTCTGAAACAACAGTAAAGGCTCTTGCCCACATCCTGCCCACCCCCTCCACTCCCTCCGCCTCCGGACAAACCTCGGTGCTTCCCTGTGTGCCCACCACCCCATGGCACGACCCCTTCTCTTGGGAACCTCATGTAAAAAACTATGGTTCCAATGGCCATTGTCTCCTGATCTGTTGGCCTCACCATACTTGAACGATAATAAAATTCATATTTGAGAACATTGAATCCCATTTCTGTTGGTGTCGGATGAGTTGTTGTGGGCAGGTGTTGGTCTTACCTGTAGATCTACTGATCTTAGGCCATCGTAGGACGAGAAGTCTGTCATTAGCTCCAACACAGTTTGCCTCAGGTGTTTCACATCACCAGAGCATTTATTGCTGAGGAATCACCAGCCTTTCATGGGGAACCAGGAAACCTCTACAGCGATGCTTCTGACAGCAGGCTCCACCAACCAGCAACATGAGCGTCTCCTGGGAGTCCCCTGGGCATCCGCTGGGCACTTAGAAGTACAGTCTCTGGCTCTGCCCCAGACCGACTGAATCAGAATCAGCATGCTACTCTGCCCCCCGCCAGGTGATTCTTCCCCATTCAGTGGCAATCTATGAATCTGAGCTCGAGCAGTCTGTGAGCCTGTCTACAGGGTCCTGGGCAGGATTCGTGGGCATCTGACCACCCTCCTCACCACCAAGTTTTGTTCCTTCTCCTGTGCTTCTCTCTGGGCCCCAAATCCACGTCCTTGGACTCTGCGTCACTCCTCTGTTTCAGCTACAAGAGACAACAGCCCCACTGTTCAGGATTTAGCCAGGTGGCCCCAGGGTGTGATCTAAGATGTCCCTTCCAGACAGAAGCTCCACCCCTTCCCTGGTGACTCTTTTTCCTTGTGGAAAAGTCGGCATAAGGCAAAATTCATCATTTTAACCATTTTGCAATACTTAGTTCAGCAGCATTACATATGTGTACGTTGTTGTACTGACATTATCACGTCCATCTCCAGATTCCACATGACGTTTCTTTTAGCCAGAACACGAGAGGAAAGAATGTCTCATAGATGGTAATGCCACACAGGAGTTTCTGCTCTCTCTGTGACTTGTCATACACTTCCAGGAATCTCTCTAATGGGGAGGGGAAGCATAGCCCATGCCACGCCAAGAAGATACTTCCCCAAGAGACTTAACAGGATCTGTGATCCAGAAACTGCTCCTCAACAATCCCAGCTCAGAATCCAATTGGTTAGAGAGTCAAGAGCAAACTCGCCTCTGGGGAAATGGGTATTGGTCAAACTCTAGAGACTGATATGAGCTCTGAACACCGAGGACATAGCATGTACATGAGAATTATAAATGCCTCCCGGTCAGAGCATGTAGACTGAAGGCGTGTCGCATGGAAAATGAAATGTAATCAGACGGTGGTTTGATGGGCATGCCATCCAAACAAGACGCATTACTAGATCGGAACATCTAATGTCCCAGCTGCCCCCACAGCCCCAGCTCCTCCCACAGACCCCAGTCCTTGGCCAGAGCGCTCGTTCCCTGAGACAATGCTCGAACGCCATTTCCCAGATTTTGCCACCCTCTCTTCTTTCCTTGGAAACATTGGTATCAACAGTTACGGTCAAGTTCTGTCTGTTCTGATTTCACAGACTCTCTCTCTCTCAGGGAAATATTTTATTTCCAAGTTCTTGGGAGACGCCTCATGGAAACTGATACCAGCCCTATTATTCATTGGCTTTTTTCCTTTCTGTGGTTTTTAATTTCACTTCCTGGGTTCCATTAGCGCCTCTACTGGGGCTTTCATTATTAATGTACTTTTGCTATGAATTGGATTTGCTGGGGGAGGGACCCGTTTAGCATGGCTCAACCTTTGGTCTTTTGTATCAAGGCTGTTTTTCAGAGCTCTGGGAATCTCTCTGCCTCCTGCCATAGTGTTCAGAACAATCTTCATCATCACTATTTATTCCATTATGCCCAGTACCCATTTCACATATATTGATTTTCAAGTGGAGTAACCTTTTTTCAAGTGTGGGTTCAGTTTCCTGTTTTGTTTGGTGCAATCCTGCTCCTTCTGCCCCATAGACTTCGTTCCTGTCCCTCACCTGATCCTTGCAATCTTTTCTCCTCATGCCTTAGATCTCAGCTCTGGCTGCACTGTTAACAACCCCTTGGGGAGCTCTGAGAGCTTCGAATGCCCAGCCTGCACCCACACCCATGTGTTCAGACTTCCCGGGGCAGTGCCCCAACACTGGCACTTTTCCAGCTCCCCGCGTTAGTCTCCAGAGGATCCCAGTGTGCAGCCAATGTTGAGATACACAGTGACCCAAGGCGCTTTCCCCACCAGTTGCCTCCAGCCTCGCTCTCGAGCAGGGCTGTTGGGCATGCCTCTGTGTGTGTGTGTGTGTGTGTTAATGGAAATATATTTGACATGTAATGTTGTGTCAGCTTAAGGTGTACAAACATTGCCTTGATACATTCATATACAGTAGTATGATTGCTTACAGAATTATTTCTTTTTTATGGTGAGAATAAGGGGTCTTTTACCTGGCCCTCCAGGGATGGGCTTTAAGAAGTCCGTGAACCCTTAACCTTGTATGGTTTTAAAGAGAGGGCTCACAGCTTTTGTCCAATTCTGAAAGGGATCTGGGTCTCAAAAAGAGGGGAAATTGCCTTGAATACCCTTTCTTCCCAGACAAGATCTTAGCCCAGGGGCTGTCAGCTTTTCCACCATGGAAGCCCTCTCTTCTCTCCTGTAAGCACGTGGACGGCACGTGGCAGGACTGGCTACAGCAAGTAATGCTCCTAATTCTTCAGAATTCGTTGTGGGTAACATGTTTGTCCCATCTGCAGCGGAATCTCCCGCACCGTGGGTGTGTTCATTCGCTGGGCACACTTTCCCTGTGGTGTCGCAATGCTTTCTTAATTCAACCTGTATGGGTGTGACTTTTTTTGTTTTTTTGAAAAAATTTTTGAAAAAAAATATTGTGTATAAATCATGACTTTCTGGGCTTGCCCCTTTTCATTGTTTGAGATATTTGCATTTTATGGGGTGGATTTCGTACAAAAGCAAAAATCCTTCTGAGCCTTTTCTCTCTGCTGTCTTCCCAGAGTTGGGGACGGGAGGTTTCGTGGTGTTCATCCAGGGCTTAGGTGTGGCTGGGCTTCTCTTACTTCCTGAGCCTTAATTCCTGTCCCCAGCCTCTGAGGTAGCCAGCATTATTTGCTAATGTGGAACTCCCCCTTGAAAAATATTTTTAAAATTTATGTTGATGAATCATTTTCAGGGGAGGGTAAGCTGCATTCTCTCCCATCTGCCAACACGCAGAATCCCACATACACTTTCTCACCTGCCCCCCCCCCCCCCCCCCGCCACTCCGGAGTGAAGCTATCTGAACCGAGGCTCTTGTTCTGTGGTATGCTGTTACACTGTACACTTTTTCTTATTCTGCATTATCCCTGGAGGACCTAGCAAAGTGTCTGTGCGAGGTAGGAGCTCAGTCAGTACTTGCTGAATGAATGATAACCTCCCAAGTATCTCATCTTTAAGAACAGGAAAAGGGGGTGCCTGGGTGGCTCAGTCGTTAAACCTTCTGCTTAGGTCATGATCCCAGGGTCCTGGGACTGAGCCCACATCAGGCTCCCTGCTCAGCAGAAAGCCTGCTTCTCCCTCTCCCAGTCCCATCTGCTTGTGTTTTTGTTCTTGCTATCTCTCTCTCTGCCAAGCAAATGAAATCTTAAAAACAAACAAACAAAAACAGCAAAGGTGCATTCATGGGACATGGGCTCTGGGCTTTCCAAACAGTCCCTGAAAACCAATGCTTTGCTAATTCTCTTGTTACAGCCTCTTCGTCTACATGCCTTTTCCTTTCTCAACCCAGTTTCAAATGCCTTTAATGTTCTGGATCTTTCGTTCACCTGTCCTGACCCTCAGACTTGGTGGCCCCTTTGCGGAGAGTCCCCAGTTCTTGATCTCAGAGAAAACCCCCAAGGTCTTCATTCACCCTGCTCCTGCCTGGTGTGGGTGTCCCACCTCTGTTCCTGCTGCGTGACAGCTTCTTGAGCTGACTTCCAGCTCGTGGTCTCACGTTGCTTCGGCATTCTGAAAGGACTCTGCCAGTGTGTGGAGCCCTTTCTGTGGGATGTGTTCATGAGATTGTGAGTTTTACTCCTTGCTGAGCCAGATACATTTATAAAGAAGACTCCTTCAGCCACTGGCCAGAATATGGAAGGGTGAGTGAATGACAGCAGGTTGCCCCGAGTCGGTCAGCAACAACCACAGCCCTTCACCCTGAAAAGTAGTGCCGTGTTGGGAAAGGTTTACGGATGATGACCATCCATTGACGAAAATGTGGGAAGATGTGTAGGATGGGATAGGAGCAACACTCATTCCCTGGGAGAAATCAGCATCGAGTGTCTCCTGGGATATATGACATTCTGATGATGAGGATGAAGATGATCATGATGGAGACAAAAGCATTTATCGAGTGCTTTCTACACACAGGCCCTGTGCTAAGTGTACGCTCTCATGTTAATCCAGGAAGTTAGGCACGGTTTTGGTCTCTGTATTAGTGCGCTCTGGCTGCCGTGACAAAATGCCACAGACTGATAGGTTTAAACAATAGAAATTTACTTTCTCACAGCTCTGGAGGCTGGGAATTCCAAGGTCAAGGTGCCAGCAGGGCTGGTTTCTGGTGAGAGCTCTCTCTGGCTCACAGATGGCAGCCTTCTCACTGTGCTCATATGGCCTCTTCTGTTGGTGTCTGGTATCTCTTCCCCTTCTTTTTAAAAATTATTTTTATTTTTAAATTAATTAATTTATTTGAGACAGAGAGAGAGAGAGTGAGCAGGGGGAAAGGCAGAGGAAGAGGGACACGCAGAACCCCTGTTGAGCAGGGAGCCCGACATGGGGCTCCATCCCAGGATCCTGAGATCACGACCTGAACCGAAATCCAGAGTCCGCCACTCCACCACTCAGCCAACGGAGCCGCGCAGGATCCCCTATTAGAGGCATTTCTTAGGGAGAAGCTCTGGATTTGCACTGTGCTCTTGCACCTGAGCCAATGAGTTGCTGAATAAATGATTTTAAAAATCAGACAAGCATGTTTCCCTAAGGCTTTGGAAGGACTCCATACAATAATGGAAAGACACCGAATGAGAAGAATTCTGATTTCCTGAGCTAAGCCCCCTGTCCCCCCACCTCCGGCCCTGGCGTGATGCAAGGTACAGAGTAACAGTAAGGAGACGACGCCCTAAGCCATCTACCAGGGTTCGGATCCCAGCCCCCGTCGCTGTGACCCCTGTGGGACTCCAGCAAGTCGTCCATCATCTCTGTGACATGGTTTCCTCAAGTAAGTAACAGGGAAGCACCTAATTCACAGCGTTGGTGTGAAGCGTGAGTTCACACCTGGCCCCGCCCACGGCGAGATCTGTAACTACCAGGGTCACTGTTTATTTTTACTCTGACCCCTCCAGATGGAGCTGCTCGGGAATCACACTGACCATGGGGTTGTCGAGAAGTGTTTCTGAAGCGGGCTCTGCCCCAGGAGTGGTAGGAGCTTGACCGCAGCATCACGATAAGGGCGACAGCTGTGCGTGGACCCAGCACCCCAAGGGCTCCGCCTGCCTCCCCTCCAGCCTGATCCAGCGTCTGATCCCTGTTTCCCAAAAGAAAGGACAAAAGCGCAGGAAGGCAGCAATGTCTCACCCAAGGCCGCATCATTAGAAGAGGAGTCAGAATTGTCTCAGAAGTCCTACAACGTATTAGGCTAACTTCTTCAAGATCAGTTAAATTAGAGCTGACGGGGATAACCACATTCGTCTCTTTTCTGGCATCTCGTTTGTGCCGGGACCGCGGGGACTCACATGTGGTTGTTCGGTTCTTGCAAGGACCCTGGGAAGGAGCCAAGATGTGATTACAGACTGCAGTAGTTAATTTTCGGTGTCAGCTTGGCAAGGGTAGGGTGCCCAGCTGTGCCGTCAAAACTGGTCTAATGTTGTGAAGGTGCTCACAGATGTGAGATGCTGCAGGTGTGATTAAACGAGTAGACTTTGAGTAAGGGACATTATGACAGTGCACCGCACCCAAGCAGCTGGAGGCCTGAAGAGTAGAGACTGTGCTTCCGGAAGAAGGACTTTTGCTTCAAGACTGCAATATGGAAACCGTGCTGAGCTGCCTGCTGGGTGGCCTAAGGAATTCAGAGCAAAGACCGTAGCATCAACCTCAAGTTCACATCAGCTCTCACCTGAATCCTCAGCCTGCCAGTTCTCCAAATTGTGTGAGCCAGTTCCTCAAAATAAATCTTTCTCATGATCTATCTAGTAGACATCAGGATCCTATGGGTTCCGTTTCTCTGGAGAACCTCGACTTAAAAACAGAGTAAATGCGGGGGCGCCTGGGTGGCTCAGTGGGTTAAGCCTCTGCCTTCGGCTCAGGTCATGATCTCAGGGTCCTGGGATCGAGCTCAGCAGGGAGCCTGCTTCCCCCTCTCTCTCTGCCTGCCTCTCTGCCTACTTGTGATTTCTCTCTTTCTGTTAAATAAATAAATAAATATCTTTTAAAAAAAAAAAAAGAGTAAATGCAAACTCAATGTTGTTAAGAATTTGTTCCAAAGAACACGGTTTATGAGGGCTAGAGATGGGATTTAAACCCAGGTCTCTCTGTTCCATGTTGTCCAGCTCTGAGAAGCCAAGGACATTATCCCTGACCCTGTGCTTTCAAGCATCAGAGCAGCTGGGCTCTGGCATTGGGCGGGAGTGAGCCTCCAGCACTCATTCCAATAAGTAATGACAAATAAAAACAGACTTATAGCATAGGCAGGCTCTGTGCGCGGTCTCCCCATCATCACCAAAGCAGAGTGGTAGGGCTTGCTTCTAATTCTCCCTACAGAATCGCCCTTCAGCGAGTGATTTGTCTATTGTTCTCTTTGAAGATTGCTCTCAGTGGTCATTTAACCCAAGTGCTTTTACTCCTGCTCTGTCCCCTGTGGTAGGCACTGGCCACGGGGTGACTCTTGAGCATTTGAGATGTAACTGGTTGAATTGAGGTATGTCGTAAAGTATAAAACACACACTGGGTTTCGAAGGCTTGGTACGAGAAGAAGAGTGTAAGTTATCTTGCCGACAATTGCTTATATTGATTTCGTGTTGAGATAATACTTTTGCTATATTAAGTCAAATATATTTTAAATATATTTGTTGTATCAGCCCACATGTTATTATATTTATCCTATTGTTAAATTATTATATTATAAAGTTATCTGATCAAATATACATAATTATATAATTCTATATTTCATTAACATAATTATACTTTATTATAGTAAGCCATTACCTATGTATTACAATTTCAGATTATTCAGATTATATTGTTTTAGAAAATTAAATACACTAATTGTACATTGTATTATATATGACATAGTATAATATATGAATCATAAATATATTGCTGTCATCTATTAATGTATAACTATAGTAATAATATATTGCCAAATATTAAAATTAATTCCACGTGTTTTCTTTTACTCTTTTTTTTTTTTTTACTCTTTTTTTCTCCCCCCTTTTACTTTTTTTTTTTTTTCTTTTAGTAACCTCTATGTCCAGCATGGGGCTGGAACTCACATCCCAGAGATCAAGAGTCACGTGGTCCGCTGACAGAGGCAGCCAGGTAGGCACCCCTCTCTTTACTCTTTCAATGCGGCTACAAGAAAACTGACCATCATACATGTCCCCGGATGAATGTATTCCTAGTGGGCAGCCTAGCTCCAGACAAAGAGGGAGGAAGGAAATAGATACCTGCCCACTTAAGTATTCCTTTCACAAAGGCACTGGTGTTCCTGTCCTGGGGTAGCTAACATTTCCGTCTTTTGTTAGCCCCATGCCTGCTTTAGGTGTATTGTTTACTGATATTCAACACTGTTGTGTAAGTGAAGGACTGCCTCGTCCCGTCCCCCTCGAGTGGCTGAGGCTTCCCGAGTGGCTGAGGCTTCCCGAATGTAAGTGAGGTTTCCAGAAGCTTCACCATTAAGCACAAATTCAAGGAGTCTGACTCCAGACGAACTCCTACCTGCTGCCCAAACATGAACTTAAGAGCCTCAAGCGCTGGGTCATTTGCCAGGCGCTGTTGTCCTCGGTTGAGGTTCTTTGGAAAGGTCAAGGGGACCGACAGCTCGTAGACTCTGAAGGCAGGATAGACGCAGCTTCAGAGCAGAATTGTCACTATGTGATCTACAGCAAGTTATGTGATCTCACAGACCCTCAGTTTCCTCTTCTATCAAGAGATGGGGACGTCTGGGTGGCTCAGTTGGTTAAGCAGCTGCCTTCGGTTCAGGTCATGATCCTAGCGTCCTGGGATCGAGTCCCATATCGGGCTCCTTGCTCGGCAGGGAGCCTGCTTCTCCCTCTGCTTCTGCCTACCTCTCTGCCTACTTGTGATCTTTCTCTGTCTCTCTCTCTGACAAATAAATAAATAAAATCTTTAAAAAAAAAAAAAAAAAAAGAGAGATGGGATAACACCCCCCTACAGGATTGTTGGGAGGACTACATAAAAGGCCTATTTGCCAGCACTACACTCCTGTCCTCGGGGCTGGTGTCCCCACACACCCATTTAATTGTTTAAGATACTTTTGAAATGCCTCATAAAAATTTGCATTATAAAAGCAAGACTGGGGGGCATCTGGGTGGCTCAGTCTTTAAGCTTCTTGCCTTCAGCTTAGGTCTTGATCCCAGGATCCTGGGATGGAGCCCTGCATCAGGCTCCCTGCTTGGCGGGAAGCCTGCTTCTCCCTCTCCCTCCGCTTGTGTTCCCTCTGTCGCGGTGTCCCTCTCTGTCAAATAAATAAATAAAATCTTAAAAAAAAAAAAAAAAAAGCAAGACTAGGGGCCCCTGGCTGGCTTGGTCTGTGGAGCATGACTCTTGATCTTGGGGTTGTTAAATTCGAGCTCCACTTTGTCTATACCGATTACTTAAAAATAAAAATCTTTGTAGGGATACTGGGTGGCTCAGTGAGTTAAGCCTCTGCCCTTGGTCATGATGTCAGGGTCCTGGGATTGAGTCCCGCATCGGGCTCTCTGCTGAGCAGGGAGCCTGCTTCCTCCTCTCTCTGTCTGCCTCTCTGCCTACTTGTGATCTCTCTTTCTCTCTGTCAAATAAATAAATAAAATCTTTTAAAAAAATAAAATAAAAATCTTTTTTAAAAAAATCAAGATTAAAAGTGAGAGAAAAGCAAAACAAAAACCGTTTCTAAGGCTTAAGTAGGCAAGTTCTTTAGTGATATTTTCAACACGGACTGGCTATGGGCGTGAAGAAACGTTATTCCACAAAGCTGGTCGGGAGTGTTCCTGCAGCCATCACCACCCCGATCTCAGGCTTAGTCTGGGATGTGATGGTAAATCCTGGTGAGCAACTCTGATGAGCCAACTCAATGGACCTTTGAGACAATCTGGTGCAGCTAAAACATTCATAATGATCCAAGGGCACGAGGACCTTGGTTCCCTCCCTCTGTGTCGAAGGACTGCGACCACGTCTGGCATCTGAGACATCTGGAGGCTCTGGAAAAGGAAGGTACATTCCCAGAGTGTGTCAGTACCACACCCAGCTCCCAGGGCCCGTTGTCTTCTTGTAACGCAACGAAGCTGAAGGCGGAGTGCTCTGGCAAGTTTGATCTTGCTCCAACTTGAACCTTGCCTTGAAAAAACTGGTCATTTACATTCCTTCTTTTCAAAATTGGGAGGAGATTGTCTCTGGCCTCTTAGATCTGGGGGGCCACCATGGAATCCTGGCTCCCACTCTCTCCCAAGGACGTGGGGAAAGAAAGTCACCAGAGATGCTCAAAGATTCACTAGTCCTATTCTCCATTGCCTTTAGTTCTGGAAGCATCTATCTTACTTACTATCAACGTCAAGTCAAAACGGAGCCCTGCTGACACTTGAATTGATGAAGGAAAAAGACTGAGCTTGAATGGACCCCTCAATGCTTCTGCTGCCCCAGGGGCTCAGCGGAGCCTCCCAAGGGCTGGAAAGCTTTGGAGCTGCTACACTGACTTTCTTGTGGGGGGAAGGGAGGAGCATGGAACATGTGGTCAGAGGGCCACCCCCAATCTTGCAAGGAGGGCAAGGAGGTGACATGAAGGATTAAAGTCTTCCTCACTGCCCAGTATGTGCCTGGCAGGAAAGGCAGGGAAGGCATCTCAGCTCCCTGAATCACAGTGGGTATCTAGAGAAGCCTTCTCCGAACCATTTGAATTTTCAGCATTTTATTTTGCCTAGGTCTTGCTTTGAGATTTAAAGAAAGACATCAAGTATTCGGCTCTTTGCATGAAAGCATTAGTCATGGGATAGGAAATTTAATTGAATGACAGTGAATGGTAACTCAATTTATAGCAGCTTCTCCTAGGAGCATCTTCATGATCGTTAAGGTCTCTGGCCAGCCTTAGAACGTGCCTATTAGGGCAGCAGTCACCTATTTGTGAAATCATGTCCTGGCAGCCGAAAGCCGGGGTGGGGGTTCACTTCCGCTCATCACTTAGCTGTTTTAGAGTTGCCTTTATAAAAGCAACACATGGCTAGAGCTCTGTGATGTTGCCAGGGCCGGTGGTCTCCATCGAGTTGGTACCAAATGTGGTCTGATGGTGCTAATGAGTTCTCACAGGCCATGTCCGCCAGAGGCAATCACTTGTACTTTCCAGCAGTGAAAGCAAGAAATCTCTGGAATCCTTAGACTATGGAAAGACCATGCTTTCTCTGGGAGCATACATACATACATACGTATGTCCATATTTCTCTGTCTTTCTGCACATACATGTGTATGTGTATTTTCTACTCTAGAGCATTGTCGCAGTGAGTTTTTTTTAATTGTATGATTTATTGCCCATTTTTTAAATGAATTACATCTACACAGCATCTGACGGGCGACCTACCCCCAAGCACACAGTGCCCTCCTTGCCCTCCCCAGCTACACTTATTTACATTTTTTTTTTTTTTTTCAGAGAGGGATAGAGTGGGGGAGGGAGGAGGATGGGGAAGGGCAGAGGGACAGGGAGAGAAAGGATGTGAAGCAGTCTCCATGCCCAGAATGGAGCCCAGTTTTGCCACCCTGAGGTCATGACCTGAGCCAAAGTCAGGAGTCATACGCTTAACCGCCTGAGCCACCCAGGTGCCCCTAAACTTACTTTTATTTGGATCTCTACAACCTGTCTGCTCTTCTGAGCAGGGCAGCTATCGGTACTTATTAGTATAGATTGATGCGGCTTACATTTTTAAAAACCAAAGCAAAGTCAGCTCTGTGGAGTTAGGATGTGAGACTGGCGGGATTCTATGAAGAGAGGTGGAGTTCTGGAAATTTTGATATTGCACCAGTAATACCTAGAGGGACGGCCACCCAGGAAGGAAGGAAGGAGGAAAAGGAGGGAGTTTGTCCAGAGATAAACCTGTAAGGTCTTTGCATGTGTCTATCTATCGACCTACATCCCTCTATCTAACATCTATCATCTATTTATCATCCAGGTTCCTCTGTGTTGAGAATCTTGCTCAAGTTCACACAGGAAGTGTAGGAACCAGAACTCTGCCCTTCTTTTTTTTTTTTTTTTTTTTTTAAAGATTTTATTTATTTATTTGACAGAGAGAGATGACAAGTAGGCAGAGAGGCAGGCAGAGAGAGTGAGAGGGAAGCAGGTTCCCTGCCGAGCAGAGAGCCCAATGTGGGACTCGATCCCAGGACCCTGAGATCATGACCTGAGCCGAAGGCAGTGGCTTAAACCACTGAGCCACCCAGGCGCCCCAGAACTCTGCCCTTCTTGCCAGAGCAGCAACTCAGTATGTCCAGACAGGTTTTTTATTTTGTTTTGTTTTGGGTCTTTTGCTCTTTATTCCAGACTTTTCTGGAATGTTATCAAATCAGATTATCAATCTGATCACAATTAATGAAAGAACACCCACCCTTATTCTCTTTGTGGACACAAAAGACCCAAGGTCAATTTTCTACTTAGAGGTAGGCTAAAGCTGTCAATGTGTGAGCCGAGCTAACAGGATGCTAACCGTCAGCCTTTGGAACACTCTAGACTTGGGGCTTGTGCTTGGAGACCTGCATGCAGGACCAGAGGATTCGTCAGTGGTGCTGGATAGTCTGAAAGCCCTCAATATCTCACTGCTTTTGTGTGATTAAGAGATACTAGTTAGAGTTTTTTAAAGTAAATTCTATTTTGAGGGGTCTTGGGTGGCACAGTTGGTTAAGTGTTGGCCTTTGGCTCAGGTCATGGTTTCAGGGTGTAGGGATCGAGTCCTTCATCAGGCTCTCTGCCCAGTGGGGAGCCTGCTTCTCTCCCTCTGCCTGCCGCTCCCCCTGCTTGTGTTTTCTCTCTCTCTCTCTCTTTCTCTCTCTGTCAAATAAATAAATAAATAAATAAAATCTTTTTAAAAATTCTATTTGGGGATGATATTCAATTTACAGAAAAGTTGCAAAAATAGTACAGAGAATTCCTATATACCCCTCACCTGGTTTTAGTTTTCACTAATGTTACCATTTCACGTTACATTTGTGGTACATTTGTCAAAACTTAAGAAACTAACGTGGGTCCTTACCACTGAACTCCAGACTTTATTTGATTCCACCAGTATTTTCACTACAGAGAAACTGTCCCCCAACTCTGCCACACTTTTTTTGGCCCAGAATCCAACCCATGATACCTCATTGCATTTACTTCACCTGTCTTCTTGATCTCCTCTGGTTTCTGACCGTTTCTGTCCTGCCATGTTTTTCATGACCTTGATAGATTTGAGGAGTACTGACCATCTGTTTTCTAGAATGGCCCGCAGTGGGGGTTTGTCTGATGTGTTTTCTCAAAATTATCCTGCAATTTGGAGTTTGTTGGGGGGAGGGTGGAGAATGAAGTGACGTGCCCTGCTCATCATATCATTTCAGGGAGTCCCTGACAGCCATACAATGACACTGAGGTGTTCATTTTGATCATGTGATCAAGGTAATGTTGGCCAGATTTTTCCCTTGTAAAGTCATGATTTTTCCCTTTCCATACTCTATAACTTGGAAGTGAGTTACTGAAACCAGCCTACCCTCAGGGACAGGGGGATTGAACTTGACCTCCTGAGGTGAGAATAATTAGATTGCCCCCCACCCTGAGAACTGGGGATCACTCTGCTCCATCCTACCCTCCTTATAATTTGCCACTTATTTGTGTTATGGGATAGAGAATGTGTCAAAATTTTCTCAAAAATTGGAATGATATCATCTTTCTGAACAATTACAAAAATTAAGCTGTACAACAAGGCTGAAGACAATGCTGAGTACAGTGTTTGGTATGCAGTAGATGCTCAATAAAGGCTACTTGCGGGGCACCTGGGTGGCTCAGTGGGTTAAAGCCTCTGCCTTTGGCTCAGGTCATGATCCCAGAGTCCTGGGATCGAGCCCCACATCGGGTTCTCTGCTCAGCAGGGAGCCTGCTTCCCTCTCACTCTCTCTGCCTGCCTCTCTGCCTACTTGTGATCTCTGTCTGTCAAATAAATAAAATCTTTAAAAAAAAATTAAAAAAAAATAAAGGCTACATGCCTTCCTCCAGTGAGATAACACAGTGTTGCTGCCAAGAAATGGGTCTTTACTCCAGACTGCCTGCCTTTGAGTCTGGTTCTCCTGCTCTGAGCTGTGTGATCTTGGGCTGGTTACTTAACCTCTCAGTGCTTCAGCTTTTTTCTTGGGGATAATAATAGTACTCCTTTCATAGAGTTGCTGTGAGTTTCAAATGATTTATTGTAGGTAAAGAGCATAAACAGTGCCCAGAACATTTGTAAATATTGTGTATCCTTCCATACATTTCTATTTTGGGCACAGGGATAAAAATACAATATGCGCTATTTTAATATCAAACTATCCTATAGATTACCATGCCCATTTTTCCTGTCAGAACCCCCACATTATTGATGTGTAATTGACATACAATAAATTGGCCATAAGTGTGCAGTTGACAAGTTTTGACATATTAATATATCCATAAAACAATCACGATGATCAAAATACCCAACTTGTCCATCAGACCCCAAGTTTCCTTGTTTCTCTTTGTAATCGCTCCCTTCTTTGCTTACCATCTCTAGGAAACCATTCATCTGCTTTCTGCCACTATAGATGTTTATATTAATGGAATCATGTAATAAGTACTGGTTTTTTGGTATGGCTTCTTTCAGCACAAATATTTTGAGGTTTATCCGTGTTGTTGCATGTATCGAGCATTCATACATTTCTCTCTGTTTTAAGATTTATTTATCTATTCGAGAGAGAGAGAGAGCATGTAAGTATGTGATTGGAGGTTAGGGCGGAGAGTGAGGCGGGAATCTCAAGCAGACTCCTTACCCAGCAACGAGCCCACGGCTTGCCTGGATCCCACGACCCGGGAGAGATCATGACCTGAGCTGAAATCAAGAGTCAGACACTTTAATGAGCACTAGGTATTATATAAAAGAGTGATGAATCACTGAACTCTACCTATGTAACTAATAATACACTATGTTAATTAATTAAATTTAAGCTTTAAAAATTTTTTAAAAAAAGAGTCAGATGCCTAACTGACTGAGCCACCCAGGCACCCCAAGAGTTCATTCCTTTTCATTGCAGAGAACTATTCTGTGTGGATGTACCACAATTTTGTAATCCATTCATCTATTTCTTTTAAGATTTATTTATTTATTTGAGAGAGAGACAGTGAGAGAGAGCATGAGAGGGGGAAAAGGTCAGAGGGAGAAGCAGACTCCCTGTGGAGCTGGGAGTCTGATGCAGGACTGAATCCCAGGACTCTGGGATCATGACCTAAGCCGAAGGCAGTTGCTAAACCATCCGAGCCATGCAGGCACCCATCCATTCATCTGTTGATGGACATTTATATTATATCCAGTTCTTCTGCTATTGCAAATAAAGATGTCCTGAGTAGCCATACCCTGAAAAGCATGCACAAGACTATGCCTGAACATATGCTTTGATTTCTCTTGAGTAAATAAAGATAAATGGTCCTCACTCTTCACGGATTCAGTATTTGCAGATTTACCTACTCGCTAAAATCTGTCACCCCAAAGTCAGCACTCGTGGTCATTTGCTCACATGTGCAGAGCTGCAAAAAATGAGTCTCTAGGCTTTGCAAATTCCCAGCTAAAGTCAAACAAGACAGTGCTCTGTTGCTCTGCCTTCTTGCTCCGGCTGTCACACGGAGATGACTAGAGCGATGGAACGCGATGGGGTGGCACGGTTTGTGCGAAAAGCTTCAGACTTGGGGTTCGTCGGACAGGGATTGAATCCCAGCCCTGGCACCAGTGAATGGGTTGGTCTCAGTCAATTCACTTAATATTTCTAAATTTTGTTTTATCCTTTGTAAAGTAAATAAAATAGAATCCACCAGGATGAGTTGTTTTTAGGATTGAAGATTATAATCTATGTGATTCCTATATATATATATATATATATATATATATATATATATCAAATATTTCTCTCTATATATTTTATGTTTTACATATATATATATATATATATATATATATATATTTCTTCAAGGAACAATGATTCAGTATTAGCTAATTCAGAGTTTGTGGTGTCTTTATAGAAGTACCTACCTCCAATAATGATAATCTACTGTACCCTAGGAGTGAAATGGGGGGCCTTGTAAAAGTTATATATTTAACATTTTAAGAAACTCCCACACTGTTGTCCAAAGTGGCTGTATGGTTTTACAGTTCCACAAATCTAGGAAAGTTCCAGTCGATTCACATCCTCACCAACACTTGGTGTGGTCAGTTTTTTAAAAAAACAAGAGTCTGACATCAATGTATTTTCTATTTCCTGATAGATTTTCTCTGCTTTCTTTGGTTCTAGTTTAGTGGATTTCTGCTTTTTAGTATTGCCTTTATTTTGCATATTTCAGGATGAATATGACTTTTCCCCTTAGTTTGTTAAAATTGAAACTTTAACTTTGACACCTTTCTTCTTTTCTAATGTAGATGTTTTGTACTATGCGTTTTTCTCAAAGCACTCCTTTAGCAGACTCCCATAAATTTTGGTATATATGTCTTCACTTTCATGAAGTTCAAAGTACTTCTAATTCCCATTATGAGTTTTTTTTATTATGGATTATTTAGACATATGTTCTTACATATGTCTAAATACATATTTCTTTTTTACATATTTTTTCTTTCTTTTTTACATATTTCTTTTTCAACGAAAAATGATGGCTGGTTGGCTTTCTTTCTTTCTCTCTCGCAGTCTCTCTCTCTCTCTCTTTCTTTTTTGCTGTGGTTTTATTTTCAAACCTTCTCCATAAATTCCAAATATTTGGGGATTTTCTAGTTATCTTCCTGTTCTTGACTTCCAGATTTGTGCCCATGGAAAGAATATGTATTCTGAAAATGTTGGAGGCGATGTTCTTTCAATGTCAGTTAGGTCAAGTGTTGTTCAAATCTTCTATATCCTTACTAAATTGGTTGCAAGTTAGTCTAGCTCCAGTTTTGCTTAACTAAAGAGGAAGCCACTTCTTAGTACTCTCTCCCATGGACTTTGAATTACCAGGTTTTTCTACTCTGGTTGGTAGGAACACACACTATTGCTAATCCCATGTAAGCTTTGGTGATTCTTGTCTTTAATCCTTGTTGGTTATTCTTCCCTGGCATTGGAGAGTTTTCTTACACCTATTTCCTGATCAGTACTGAGCTCGAGACTTGAGGGGATCATCTGAATGAGTCTGGAGTTCTCTCTCTTAACTCTTTCTTTTTCAACACTGTCTCCTATGATGCTTCTTGACAACCCAGAACTCCCAAATCTGTTTGCAGAGCTCAGGAAGATGGTGACTCCACCTGGCTTCCTCCTCCCCACTCTGTGGTTGGGAAACTCAACCTTCTCAGTAAGTTGGAGCAATCACTGCATGAGACCCCCCCTTTCTCAGGGTTCACTGTCCCATCTGTCTCATGTCCTGTGTTTGAAAACCATTAGCAACAATAAAGATGAAGTGTAGCTGTGTCCTGATTATTTTTATTTTTTTTATTTGACAGACAGAGATCACAAGTAGGCAGAGAGGCAGGCGGGGGGGCGGGGGAAGCAGGCTCCCAGCTGAGCAGAGAGCCCGATGTGGGGCTCCGTCCCAGGACCCTGAGACCATGACCTGAGCTGAAGGCAGAGGCTTAACCCACTGAGCCACCCAGGTGTTCCAGAAACATAATCTCTTTTTTTTATTATTTTTATTTATTTGACAGAGAGAAATCACAACTAGGCAGAGAGGCAGGCAGAGAGAGATGAGGAAGCAGGCTCCCTGCTGACCAGAGAGCCCAATGCGGGGCTCAATCCCAGGACCCTGACATCATGACCTGAGCCAAAGGCAGAGGCTTTAACCCGCTGAACCACCCAGGTACCCCACTCTATGTGTGTTCTGATTATTGAAAGCTACCTAATTGAGCTTTCATTTTGTATTGATAACTTATTTGAATTATTTGGACAATGTATTCCTTGATTCTGAACCTACATGTCCTAGTAGTTTGAGAAAAGAAGGCTACCGTGGATTGTAACCTCAGTAGAACTACATGGTGTAGAGAACAACTTCCCTAAAACAAAGTGGACTATTAAAAAACTGCAACTCCTTCTCCAGGAGATACTATAAATGACTTCATTGTTTCTTCCAAGGACAACAGGTTTCCATTTTCTTATTGACCACAGGCCTCTCTACTTACCTGAATTGTTTGAATTCAGGCTGTCCTGATTTATGTACTTTACTTTCTAGCCCTGGCCAAGTATTAGTCCTATACTTCTAGAAAAGTGAAGTTCTTTCAAGTTTGAGTCCCATATCCATTCTTCTGGATTTTAGTTGGATCCAATGCAGTGGAGACTTTTCTCTCCAAACTAGAGAAAGAATTTTCTCTCCATTCATAGTCCCTTTTAAAAAGAACCTGTTCTTTCCATGAGGGCATGTGACCTACAACTATACCCATTGCCCTTCCCCACTCTTCCAGCATTCCCAATCCCAACCATTGGGATAGAGATCTGATCCAAATTAGGTGAATCTAACACATTCTACCAGGAATTTCCATAAAAGTCAGTATTGTCTTAGTGCTTTATTTTCTTAGCTGTGGAAGCTGAGCTGAAAGTTTCTATAGACTTGTTTGAGGAGCCCATGATTTGCAGTCAAAGGAGACCATGTGCAAGGGGGTGAGTGAGTGAGCAGAAAGGGGGGTCCAAGGATGCTCAGAGTGGGGGAGAGAGAGAATGGTTGTCCATATGACCCAGCTATGCTCCTTGGACTTGAACAGCTCCTTTCTCATCAAACTTCTTTGAGTGGTTTTCTATCCTTTGCAGTCATGTGGTTCCTAAGACCCTCACCATCTGGGCTGGCACCTGACTCTGATCCTGGGAATCCTTCATTCTTGTTATTACAGACCTCTGCTCCTTATAGTAGCCTTGCTCTTGCTGTTTAAGTATTGTGCTCATCTGCCAGGGCTGCCATAACAAAGTCTCACAGGCTGGGTTGTTTAAACAACAGAAATTTATTTCTTCACTGTTCTGAGAGCTGGAAGTTCGAGGTGAGGGTGTGTGTCAATAGGGTTGGTTTCTTCTGAGGTCTCTCTCCTTGGCTTGCAGATGGATACCTTCTAACTGTGTCCTCACATGGTCTTCCCTCTGTATGTGCCTGTGTACTTATCTTTCTTTTTTTATAAGGACACTGGTTCCATTGGATTAGGGCCCATCCCAAAGACCTCAGTGAATTTTATTTACCCTTGTAAAGACTTTACCTTCTATTTGCAAATGATATATCTGATAAGGGGTTAATATCCAAAATATATAAAGAATACTTACAACTCAACACCAAAAAAAAAAAAAAAAGAAAGAAAGAAAGAAAGAACAAAACCCAACAACAAACAAACAAACAAACCCAGACTATCTAATTAAAAAATGAACAGAGGACCTGAAGAGACATTTTTCCAACGCAGTCATGCAGATGGCCAATAGACATACGAAAAGATGCTCAGCAAGAGCCATCGTCAGGGAAATGCAAATCAAAACCATAATAAGCTATCACCTTACACCTGTCACAATGATGAAAATAAAAAACACGAGAAATAACAGCTGTTTAGGAGGATGTGTAGAAAAGGAAATCTTCGTGCACCATTAGTGGGAACGCAAACCAATACAGCCACTGGAAAACGGTATGGAGCTCCCTCAAAAAATTAAAAATGGATTACTTTATGATTCAGCAATTCCACTACTGTGTATTTACCCAAAGAAAACAAAACCATTTTTTTTAAATAAAAACTATTTTGAAAAAATTCATGCACCTCTGTGTTTATTGCAGAATTATTGACAATAGCCAAAATATGGAAGCAACCTAAGTGTCCATCAACAAAAGAACAGATCAGGAATATGTGGCATGCATATATTATACATATTCATATAAATATAATATTGCACAGCCATAAAAGAGGATGAGATCTTGCCCTTTGCAACCATATGGATGGATCTAGAAGATATTGTGCTAAGTGTAATAAATCAGACTGAGAAAGACGAATACCATATGATTTCACTTAAATGTGGAATCTAAAAAAATAAAACAAATGAAATAAATAAAACAAACAGAAAGTAGAATCAGACCTATAAACACAAAGTGCAAGTTAATGGTTGCCAGAAAGGAGGAGAGGTAGGGGGACTGGCAACATGGGTAAGGAGAGTGGGAGATACAGGCTTCCAGTTATGGAATGAATAAATCACAAGAATAAAAAGCTCAGCACAGGGAATATAGTCATTGATATTGTAATAGTGTTGCATGGTGACAGATGGTAGCTACACTTGTGGTAAGCACAGCATGACATGTACAGAAGTCAAATCACTATGTTGTACACCTGGAACTAATGTAACACTGTGTGTCAAATATACTAAAAAAATTTTTTTTAATAAAGAAAGGAATAAAATACAAAAATCTACAAAGTTAGCATGTGTGAATCTAGACAGACATAAATAAACATTTGGATTCATAAAAATGGGTCACAAGAGAAAAAAAAAGATAATTTTGAAAGTTCTCCCATTAAAAATCCTGATTTTATGTAGATGTATGCTAATTAGAAGGCCTCCCTCCTTACCTAAAACCAAACTGAGAAAGTAACTCTGAAATACAGTAGAGGAATTTAAAGCTTCAGCATTACATATGTATATACTTTCTGTTTAAAAAAATTAACAAAGAGGCACCTGGATGGCTCAGTTTGTTAAGCATCTGCCTTCAGCTCAAGTCATGATTCCAGGGTCCTGGGATCAAGTCCCGCATGGGGCTCCCTGCTCAGCAGAGAGCCTCTCTCTCTCTCTCTCTCTCTCTCTCTGCCTGCCTCTCTGCTTACTTGTGCTATCTCTCTGTCAAATAAATAAATAAAATCTTAAAAAAAAGAAAGTTAACAAAGAAAACTAAAGAGGTGGACAATGAAGAATCTATGAATAAAAATATCAATTCAAAGAAAAAAAAGTCTAATGAGAAAAAGTCTTCTAATAAAAAAGTTGATTCTAGATATCCTAATAAAGATATAAAAAATTAAGGAAAAAAAAAGATATAAAAAAATTTTTTTTGAAGACCTTGTCGTCAATATAGTCACATCCTGAGGTACCAGGGGTTGGTTTTCAACATATGAATGGGGTGGGGGAGAGTCCCAGTTCAGCCCCAAATAAGTATTTTGCAGTTTGCTTCCTTTTGCTTTCCCACTCCTGTGGGAAGTGGTCCTCAGTTGCTCCTCTTTTAAGGCTCAAATTCACCATTACTGGAGTCTCTTTGTTACTCTTATTTCTAATAAGAGTCTGTTTGTATTCTAACTATTATAAAAATTGGTCCCAGAACCCAAATTTGATGTCTTGTTTGTTGTTTCTCCCAATTTCATCTTTCACACTTCCATTAACATATTTATATCTTAGTAGCATTTATCTCCTTTATTTAAAAATTTTTAAAAAGTTTTATTTATTTATTTATTTGAGAGAGAGAGAATCTGAGTAAGGAGAAGGAGAGGGAGAATCTCAAGCAGACTCTGCTGAGTGCAGAGTCTGATGCAGGACTCTATCCCAGGCCCTGAGATTATGACTCAAACCAAAATCAAGAGCTGGCTGGTCAACTGACTGAGCCACCCAGGGGCCCCTCAACGGTTTTTGGTTATGTGGAACGTGGAGCCCAGTGCAGGGCTCAAACTCATAATCCTGAGATCAAGAACCTAGCTGAGATCAAGAGTTGGACATTTAACCAAGTGAGCCACCCAGGTGCCCCAAGCATTTTCCTCTAATAAAACACCTCAATATTTCAAAGGCAATTATGCACTATAACAAATTCAAGTGACACAGAAATGTATAAATTAAAAAATTTAAAATTTCTCAAAGTCAAGGAAAGACCAAATGCTCAGTCTAGTTAGAATGCCTGATTTTTAAAATATACATGCTTTTCCTGTCTCTGAGTGAAAACGAGGACCCATGAGCCTGCGTGGGTCCACACACGCATGTACATGTATGAATGCCAGTGCACACACGTGAGCATTTGCACCTGTGTGATCTCTGTCCTTTATGCAAGACAGGGCTATGTGAGGAGAGACTAATATAGAACTTATTTTTTAAAAGCAACATGTAATATAAAAAATAGGAATCAAGATATTGAGTATGTTGGTGGTGTCAACTTCCCAGGTGAAAAGGAGGCAAAAACAGTTATTGAGAATTATTTAAAAGACAGGTGTGTCCTGGGGCACCTGGGTGGCTCAGATGGTTAAGTGTCTGCCTTCGGCTCAGGGCATGATCTTGGGGTCCTGAGATCAAGTCCCATGTTGGACTCCCTGCTCAGCGGGGAGTCTGCTTTTCCTTCTGCCTCTGCCCTTCCCCCTGCTTGGGCTCTCATGTGTGTGCATGCGCTCTCTCTCTCTCTCTCTCTCTCGTGGATAAATAAAAAGTCTTGAAAAAGAAAAAAAGACAAGTGTGTCTGACATTTTCCAACTATACGCACATTGTGAGTATAGTTGGGATGTAATGTATCACCCCTGCTGAATGGACCACGCAGCCTTGCTCAAGTGACATTGACTTGTTCCTTGGGTTCCTGATGGGATTCCTATGATGAAGCGGTCTGTGCCAAAATAAATATGGACACTCACCCGTTAGAGTGGCTGTTACCAAAACAACAAGTTTTGGTGAGAGTGTGGAGCAATTGGGGCACTGCTGGGGGGAATGTAAAGTGGTATAAGTCATCCAGAAAACAGTGTGGCAGCTCCTCAAAAAATTAAACATGGCATTACAAAGGGGCTAGCGAGTCCAGTCCTAGGGATCTACCCAAAAGAACCAGAAGCAGGGTCTCAAACAGCTACTTTCATACCGATGTTCATAGTAGCACAATTCACAATGGCCAAAAGTTTAAAACAGGGGAACCTGGGTGGCTCGGTCGGTTGGGTGGTTTGCTGCCTTCGGTTCGGGTCACGATCACCGGGTTCTGGGATCGAGCCCCGCACTGGGCTCTCTGCTCAGCGGGGAGCCTGCTTCTCCCTCTCGCTCTGCCTGCTGCTCCCCCTGCTTGTGCTCTCTTTCTCAAATAAATAAATAAATAAAATCTTAAAAAAAAAGTTTAAAACAGCCTAAGTGTCTGTCAACAGATGAACGAATAGACAGAACGTGGGACACACGTAAAACCAAATATCATTCAGCCAGAAACAGAATGGAATTCCGACGCACGCGACGGACAACATGGGTAAGCTTTGAAAACATTATGCGGCGTGAAATCAGCCCAGCCCAGAAGGACAAATACATTATTGCGCTCCTATGAGGTATCCAGAAGGAGCAAATTCCCAGAGACAGAAAGCGGAGTAGAGGCGAGCCGGGGCCCAGGTGGGGAGGAGGAAATACTGTTTCATGGGTACAGAATTTCTGTTTGGGGTGATGACAAAGTTCTGGAACTAGTGGTGATAATTGTACGACATTGTGAGTCCACTTCCTGCCACTGAATTGTACATTTTAATATTACACATAATTGTACCACAATAAAATAAACAATAAAGCGCTAAAGTATGAGCTGGGACAATACTGCATTAAATAAAGTGAAGCAGGTCTCTTGACCCCATGGCATCTGAGAAACTTTAACGGGTTATTAGAATCATCAGTCCTGGGGGAATAAGATTAGTATTTTTCAAATCGCCTTTTTTTTTAAGATTTTTATTTATTTATTTGATAGACAGAAATCACAAGCAGGCAGAGAGAGAGAGAGGAAGGGAAGCAGGCTCCCCACTGAGCAGAGAGCCTGATGTGGGGCTCAATCCCAGGACCCTGGGATCATGACCTGAGCCGAAGGCAGAGGCTTTAACCCACTGAGCCACCCAGGTGCCCCTCAAATCACCTTTTTTTGCAGAGTAAATCCATAATAAAAGTTGATAAATAACAAGTGAGCATTTAATCTTGAAATAGAAGACCATGGAACAAAATAAAGCAACATTGATCTTGAGCAGTTTTTTAATCAGTCAGTCCAGGGTTCCACTCCAGAAGCATGTGGCTCAAGAAGGATATAACAGGTGGCCTGTGTGCCTCGCTCAGTAGCCAGAAGGTCAAAGTCAAGGACAGGGAAGATGGAGGAACTGAAGGACATGTCTGCTCCTAGCCCCCACCAACCTTTCTTGGTTCTGGAAAGAATATGTACAGAGAAAGGCAGTGTTTTATTTCTTCCTGACTAATCTCTTAATTTCATTAAACCGAATCAAATTATCCAGGACACAGAACTTAATAAAAATATCAGATAGAATTTCTTTTCCTTCTCTTGAATGGATGCTATCAGAAGTCCTTGGATATTTCTCTTACAAATTGCAGATCCACATTAATTTTGAAACACTGTTCTTTTTCAGGATGCCCACACTTAGCGTACAGAGCTCCTCCTGGAGCAGAGGTCATCCACTTTGATAATCCTAGATTCCAGTACTTAACACTTAACCATGAGACTGAACAAAGTATTTCCCCTGTGAATAAAAGTAACGTACATTCTGGAATGGAGTGAAAGTAACAAAAATAGTCTACAATCCTATAACTCAGAGATAACCACTGTTAACATTCCAGGGTACCTGTGTACATGTGTGTGGCAAGAAAGTCTCTCGCTCACCCCTGTCTCCCTATCACGGAGCACATGTTGAGCTCAATCCCTGACAGAGAAGGCATCCAATAAATAGAGCTAAATATTCTTGCATAAATTATTATAAAATTGTACACATTAAATTTTATATCAGATTCAATTTGTATGACTCCTATAGAATAGGCAAATCTATGGAATCTATGGAAAGTAGATTAGTGGTTGTGAGGGTCTGAACTGAGGGATGGTCAGAGTTGTGACTGCTAATAGGTATGTGACTTCCTTGAGAGATAATAAAAATTATGGGGGGCACCTGGGTGGCTCAGTCTGTTAAGCATCTTACTTCGGCTCCGGTCATGATCTCAGGGTCCTGTGGGAGCCATAAGTTGGGCTCCCTTCTCAGCAAGGAACCTGCTTCTCCCTCTCCCTCTGCCCCACAGCGCCTCCCCTCCCCCACTCATGCCCACTGTCTCTCTCAAATAAATAAATAAAATATTTTTTTTAAAAAATGCTTCAGGGAACATTACTAGCTGAAATAAGTCAGTCTCCAAAAGACAAATACTGCATGATTCCGTATACATGCGGCATAGAAAGTAGTCAAGCTCATAGAAACAAAAAGCAGAATGTGGTTCCCAGAGGCTGTGGGGGGAGAGAGGTTTGGAAATCGTTCAGTGGGTATAGAGCTTCGGTTACGTAAGATGAAAGTTCTAGAGCTCCGTTGCACAATATAGGTATCTTTCACATATTGTACGGTGCACTTTAAGATGGCTAAGAAAGTGAGTTTTTGTTATTTTTATACTGCAAAAGAAAATGATTTTGCAAGTCCTCAACGTCAGGGACGAGGGATAGAATTTGAATTTTACCGGTTTCAGACCTCAGTATTAGGGGTTAGAAAGGGATTCTGTGTCAGATTTTCCTGTAGATGCCCCTGCCCCAGCCAACTGGACAGAAATGCAAGCTTAGGTCAACTGTGGAAGGACAGGGTGGAGGGCATGGGCGAGAAGACGGTGAAAAGATCCATAGTGGGACCCCACAGAGGAGACACTGAATACGAGCTTAGAAATAGGCTGATGTGTTGGGTTAATTCTTGTTTTTATGAGAAATAATGTATTTGCAGAAGGTAACTGAGGAGTTAGAGGACATTCGTAAACATAAATGTCATTAAAACTCGGGGCTCTTCACCGGAGTTTTGAATGTACCTATTGACTTTGGTCATGAAATTTCCAGAATCTGTTGTTTTGCTGTGGCTATATTTTCCCAATCCTGATATGACCAACCAGAAGAAGTGTTATCTCACTGTGCTTCAAAGTAAGTGCAAATATTCTACCAGCTTCGTTTCAGAGCACAAATATTACCTTTAGCCTGGGTTTCTGAGGGTGGAAGCTAAATATAAGAACAAATTTCAATGAAGTTTAGATAATCTCATCCCTTGTTTAATTTGTCTTTCAGAGTTCAGATAGGCAAGCGCTTGTGAAATTGTGTTTTCTGAAGTCTTCTCTCTCGGACAGGGGAAGGAAACACTTTTGGGAGTAACCGATTGCATGGGCCAGTTTCCACTCCTGTGACAGGTGCTCAATAACTCTGTGACTTCAGGCAAGACTCTTTAGCTGGACCGTATCTTGCTTCCTCTGTAAAGTGACAGCATGGGATAAGAGGACCTCTAACCTACTTTCCAGTTGTTAACCTGGGTTGTTCTCCTCTGTAACCATTTAACTATTCTAGAAAGAAATAAGAGTTGGAAATTTAATTGTCAAATGACATGAGAATTAAAATGAAACTTGAACTTTGAGGTCAGTGTACCTACGGCATCGGGGAGAATTTGATTTGTAAGACATATCTGATTCTGAAAATGATAATATTGGTGATGGTGCATGACACCCCCAGTTGCATCTTCCTGCCCTCGTATTCTCTCTGGGATGCCCTCCCTGCCAGCATACTCCAAAGAACCTACAGTAGCCCCCCATACTCCAGACCCTGCTTGCTTTCTTTCCATCTAATCTAAACTGTCCCTCCTCCCATTTTTTTTAGAAGGTCTACTGAGTGCCATTGGTTGCTAATGGCTCAGTGACATACTGAGAAGTCTCCACTGTGTCATGACTCTTGACTAACTCACTTAAACAACGTGCCTCCTAATGAGACCTCCTAACTAGCATTCTGGATCCCTTGGCTGGGTGGTGGGTTGGAGACCTTGAGAGGGACATGTTTTCCAGGAGCCCTCCAATGCCACACTGAACACTCCTCCTTTGTCGTTGAAGACCTATTCTTTCCTTCAAGTTATGCCCAGTCTAGTGGGGAACGGGATGCTATAATGGCACAAAAATTCTTCTTCCCTCTCATTCACAAGATTTTCAATCACTGAGAGGGAAAGAAAGCCACATCAAGCTACACGGCATGGGGCCATTGAATGACAACACCACGCCTTGCCAAAGTCTGGGTCCAGTGGAGTCAGGTAAAGCATTGTGGTATGAATTTTCAACTCACCAAGAGTGCTGGTAGATTTTTAAAATGACCATGTGCAGATAATAATGACCAGCATTTGAGAATACAACTAGTCAACTCTGCTGTTGCAGTGTGAAAGCAGCGATAGCCAATCTGTAAACAAACGAGTGTGTCCGTGTTCCAATAAAACTATATTTATGGACACTAAAATTTGAATTTCATATAATTTTCACCTGTCATGAAGTAGTTTTTTGTTTTTTTGTTTTGTTTTTTTTTTTTTTTTTTTTTTTTTTTTCAGATTTTCTTTCAACTGTTTCAAAATGTAAAACCAGCCTTAGTTCACAGGCTGTACAAAAACATGCAGAAGCCTGGATTGGGGCGCCCTCCCTCCCCCTGCCATAGTTTGTGTAGAAGAAAGAGGAATCACCACACTTAATTCAATGAGCACCTACCGTACAGTGACCAGTAGAGAGAGAGTTTTCCATAGCCTAGTGGTGGAGAAAACAAACAATTAAAAGGATATAAAGTCCTGTTAGGAAGGGGGAAGGCTCCTAACCCAGACTTGGGAGAGTAGGGAAGGGACACCAGGAAAGTAGTGCCGCAGGAGGACCTAACGGATGGGAGGAGCCCATCAAGGAAACATGAGGGGAGAAAATATTCCAGATAGAAGACCTGTACAGTCAGAAGAATTGGGTTTGAGACCTGAGGGCTACCCTTAACTCATTATTGGCTGTCAGGCAAGTCCGTGTACACATGGGCTTCCGTTGGTGCTTCCTCTTGTGCCCAATGGATATAACGTTGATGCTTACCTCACCAGTTGTCAGTAAGAGGACAGAGACCAGAGTGTGACAGAATATTAGTTACCGTTCACGGTCCATGTTCTCCATTTGTGAATTGAATGAGTTGGTCTGAATACTCTGCAACGTTCCTACCAGTCCTGAAGGTCTATGAATTCCTGATTTTTATTTTTACATAAAGAGAAGCAGTGCCGTTGAGCAGTTCTGGATGCTGTCGATGTCAATGGTGCCCCGCCTCACCCCAACTGAAACTGCCCAAAGTTGAAGAAATAGGCTATCCCTTGTATTCAAAGATGACATCAGCGACTGTGATGGTGGCCGCTCTCTGGAGTAAAAGGATTGCAAGATGGACAAATGTTTCACCTTCACCCTACATGAGTTGGCAGCAGTGGTGATTTGTCAGAATCTGAACTTGAGGTTGGTCTAGACAAAGGCACTCGACGCTGTCCAGCTCTTGCTCTGCTGGCCCCAGTGGCTCACGTTCTCAGGTCTGCTCAACCCCTTCAATGCAAGAGAAGAGCTTTCAGACTCGCGGTTGATCCCCTTAGGTGAGTGGCAATATTTCTCTTCCTGCTCAAAATAACAAGTGGGAGTAGATTCCCTAAAGGTTGACCTTGGCGATGGTATGAAGTCCAGCAAGTGACAGACAGAGAAGAGATGGTAGGAAAAATAAAGCTAAAGGTGTTTGGGTCTGTCGAAGGGCATACAGCCATTTCTGTAACTCTTTTGTTCCTTTATAGTGATTTAGTTTCACAAAAATACCTGCAAGAGAGGAACATCTCAAACCCTGTCACAGACTTTGCAGAAGTCTGTGACATGCAAGGAAAGAAAATCTTCTGGGATTAAAAATATACCAGTGACACTGTGGGGGAGGAAAACATTTCCCTTCTTCCTTTCTAGGCTCTTTGGCTGGCCTAATCATTAAATTGATATTAGGCAGATTAACAGGAGAAAAACAAATTTAATTTCATACATATGGGAGCTCATAGAAATATGAGACTGAAAGAGGGGACTCAAGTAGGCAACTTTTATACTTTTTAGACAAATAAACAATAAATCTGTGAAGAATGAAGAGATGAAGAAGTTTGGGCTGGGGTAGTAAATTTGTGAAAAAGTGACAAGGTTTGCCCTTGGCCCTAAATGCCCTATCTCTGGTGATAAGGATGTCTCTCTTTCTCCTAGTAAGTACAGGGAGAGTACCTTTCACACAAGAGATATATTTCCTGCTTCCAGGAAAACACAAGAGAATCAGTGCCTCCTTCTTGCACTAGCTTTTTCTTATGTAATTTTAATTCAAAATAATCCATATGCCAAACAGGCATTTTTGGGGCAGGCTGCCCTGAATCCCGTCAACACCAATGAGAACAATAACTTGCCAACAGTACTAGCTCCAAGATCAATACCTAATGAAACTTCTGTCTAAAGATGAAGCTGAGTTCTGCTTGGTATATGTCGTGGTCATCTACAAAGATTTGGATATATTTGAAAGTCTATTAAAGACTATTTGCTCACCTCAAAATTTCTACCATGTTCATGGGGATAAGAAAGTCATCCCTGCTTTCAAAGATGCAGCGGGTAGGCTATTGAGCTGCTTTGCAAATGGCTTTCTGACTTCCAAGAGGAAACTGTGGTTTACACAGAAGTTTCCAGACTTCAATCTGACCTGCACAGCCTGGCTGTAGCTTCTGAAGCTCCATCAGTTTCCATGGGTGAGATTTCCCCCTGAAAACCAAGGAGGAATTAATTTAGTATCTGATTTTAAGGGGAAACTATAACTCTAGGGGAGCCATCTCCTCCTTATAGTATCAGAAGGACCAAAGACGTGCACTTAGAGCAGGGATGCTGTTTGTTTTCCTTTATGCTGCAGGTTTGGATGCGAAAAATACCTCCTCATAACCTGGCATTTGCTTCGGCTCTGCCCATGTGGTCCTTACAAGAGAATTTGCTAATGTTGTTCTTCAAGACCAGAAGGCTATTGATTTTCTTGGGTGGTTGAAGGACCCCTGCTCTCCTGATCAACGTTTCTGGGGGACACTCAGTAAGCTTCTTTGTAAGTGAAACTGGATTTCCATTCTACCTGAAGTCTGGAAGCAGTGTGTGTGTATATGTTTTACACTTTGAAATGTGCTTGATGGCGTTATGTATATTCACCTATGTTTCCAGTCTTTATGGGCATCCTATGGACTGTTTTGCACATCGGTTACTTCTTCCATATCAATAATATACTGTTTGCTTATATACTTACGTACTTACAAGTACGTAAGTATATATTTATATACTCGTTAAAATTTTTATTGCACAAATTGTCACAAATCTTTGATAGGACACATGAGACTTTTTAAAGCAATTATAGCATGTTCAGGAATTCAGTTATCTTCAACATGGGATAATTTGTTATGGTCTCATTTTGTGCAAGTTTGAGTTGTGTGACTTTGGGAAGTTCGAGATCTGAAAAATAGCAATAAGATCCCTGTAAGAACAATTTGAAATAATGCACATCTGTCCATATTGAATTTTTTTAAAAAGCCGTCAAGAATTTCAAGAATTCAGCACTGTTGGCCAAATGAAGTATAGACTGTGTTTAGGCTTGGCCATGTGGCAACCTCACTTAAGCTTGGTGAATAGAAATCCTGCCATCCATTGTTAACTCTGTACTCTGGCCCTGGATGAGTCTTCAGGAACTCACCCTTCAGGTAAAATTTGAAAACCCTATAGTAGTTACTGATGGGCAGAAAAATTAAAAAATAATAATAATAAAAATAAAACTTTTTTTCTTATTCTAAAATACAGTCCTATTGTAGAAAATCTATGAAATGAAGAAAATTAAAATAAAATTGCTAAGTAGAAATAGTAAGAAAACAAAAATTATACATCATACAAATTGAGAAGTCTTTGCGGTGAAAATATTTGTATTATTTATCTCCTTCTCCATGTATTGCTTTAGGTAGTTAGGTATATATATAATATATATATTATATATATATATATATTTTTAGGTAGTTAGGTGTGTGTGTGTGTGTGTGTGTGTGTGTATATATATATACACTTTTTTTTTTAAAGTAGTTTCCATGCCCAGTTTGGAGCCCAGCATGGGTCTTGAACTCTTGACCCTGAGGTCAAGACCTGAGCTCAGATCAAGAGTGAGACTCTTAAGTGAGCCACCCAGGTACCCCTGTACTTACGGCATATTGATTTATATAATTTTGTATCCTGCTACTTCCTCCTAACAATATATGAGAGTGATTTCCCTGTCTTCTTGGAAATATGACTTAACTGCTTTCTTTTTCACAGCACAGATGAAGCATAATTTGCCAATCATTGAGCATTCATTTCCATTTTCCTACTGTGGAAAATAATCAATGTTGAAGAACATCGAAAGTAAGTCACACCTTTTCACATAAAGCTTTGTCACATTTCAGTGTTACTGCCTTTGGAACGAAAACTTCATGAATTGAAAGATAATGGAATCACTCTGTCATATGCCTGAAACTAATGTAACACTGTGTGTCAACTCTACGTCAGTAAAAACATTGTAACAGCCATTAACAAAAGAAATTGAGGGGCACCTGGGTGGCTCATTCCTAAAAAGTCTGCCTTCTGCTCAGGTCATGATCCCAGGGTGCAGGGATGGAGCCCTTGCTCCCTGCTCAGTGGGCTGCCTGCTCAGTGGGGAGCCTGCTTTTCCCTCTGTCTCTGCTGCTCCCCCTGCTTGTGCTCTCTCTAGCTGTCAAATAAAAATAAATAAATACAAAAAATATTGAGAGATAGGAACTTTTTTTTTTAATTTCTTTTCAGCGTAACAGTATTCATTGTTTTTGCACCACACCCAGTGCTCCATGCAATACGTGCCCTCCCTATTACCCACCACCTGTTCCCCCAACCTCCCACCCCCCGCTTCCTCATGTTCTTTCTCATAGTCCATAGTCTCTCATGGTTCATCTCCCCTTCCAATTTCCCTCAACTCCCTTCTCCTCTCCAGAGCGATAGGAACATTTTAAGTTCTTTTTTTTTTAATTTTTTTTTAAAGATTTTATTTATTTATTTGACAGAGAGAGATCACAAGTAGGCAGAGAGGCAGGCAGAGAGAGAGGAGGAAGCAGGCTCCCCGCGGAGCAGAGAGCCCGATGCGGGGCTCGATCCCAGGACCCCGAGATCATGACCTGAGCCGAAGGCAGCGGCTTAATCCACTGAGCCACCCGGGCGCCCCACATTTTAAGTTCTTGATACATATTCCAAAATTGTCTCGGGGAGGAAAGCAAACCTTGAGTTTACCGGCTTAGGTTCTTCTCCCAGGGCTCTAGAAAGTACACTGACAAAACACAGGTTGTCGAGAGAAAAACAGTTTATTAACACACGCAGCTCACATTCACACGGGAGAGACTCAACGGTGAGTAACTCAAAGGAATGGTTGAAACTTGGGGTTTATACAGCGTCTTAACAAAGAACAACACCTTTGTAGAGGAGGAACAAGACAAAGGAAAAAAGAGTTTAGGCTCTTAGGATTAGAAAATTGTAGTAAAAAAAAAATGTGGGGACAACTAATGGAAGATAAGAGCTACTTTGTAGGGCTTATGATCTGGATTCCTCTCGTGCCATGTCCATAAGGGTCTAGAGTTGTCTCAGTGATTAAGAATCATCCCACGTCATGGCCGTTTGGCTAAGATCAAGTGTGAAGATCATCCTGCCCCTCCTGCTACAGATGGGAAGGTCAGAGTTTCCTGTGTTTGCTTCTTCTGAATCACTTCAGATCACAGTCCTTATGTCACAGGAGCAGACTTTGGGTAGCCTACTCTGAATGCTCAGAACTCCTTCATTGCCTTCCAAAATGCGTTCTAATTTTCAGTCAGACCCCCAGTGCACAGGAGGGCTTATGTCATCACGCCTCTGCTCACAGTGAATATTCTTTTTCTTTTTTCCTTTTTTTTTTAGATTTTTATTTATTTATTTGACAGAGAGAGATCACAAGCAGGCAGAGAGGCAGGCAGAGAGAGAGAGGAGGAAGCAGGCTCCCTGCTGAGCAGAGAGCCCGATGCAGGGCTCGATCCCAGGACCCTGAGATCATGACCTGAACCGAAGGCAGTGGCTCAACCCACTGAGCCACTCAAGTGTCCCTCTTTTTTCCTTTTTTTAAAGATTTTTTTTTTTTAATTTATTGACTTGACAGACAGAGATCACCAGTAGACAGAGATGCAGGCAGAGAGAGAGGAGGAAGCAGGCTCCCCGCTGAGCAGAGAGCCCGATGCAGGGCTCAATCTCAGGACCCTGAGATCATGACCTGAGCCGATGGCAGAGGCTTAAACACTGAGCCACCCAGGCACCCAAGACCTGCATTTTTGGTTTTATTTGCAATTCAGTGAAGGTGAATCTTTTTTTAAAACATCTACTAGGCCTTTTCCTTTGTCTTTGTAGGATGCCAATTTTTCTCCATGGTAGGCATGGAATTTAAATATTCTCTTGTTAATCATGGAGAAGAGAATGGTAGGAGGGTCAGAAGGAAAGTTAAGGGTATTTAGAGAAGAGAATGGAGCCATAAAGAGCAGGGAAGTCCTGAAGTAATTTGAGCGGTGTAGTGAAATAATTAGTGAAATAATTAGGTCATTGTCAAGGAATGGAAAATCAGCTTTGGCTGAGATCATTTGCCTTGACTGGCTCTTTCAAAATGAGAGGACTGAGTCCTTAACCTTCAGAACAGCTGCTTCTTCTTCCCCTACCCCCTCCACCTTCCAGTGCTGGAAGGGTCTGAAAAACCCCCATATATACAATAATAGCTATCTGATGGTTTTATTCCGTTGTTGGTAAATGACGTAGAATCTTATAAGGCATTGCATTTTCTTCTCTAGCAATATTCCTATGGAGTAGGGTCTATTTGTTCGTACTTGTGCACGTGGTACAGAATGCCAGGCCGTAAAGAAATTGAGGAGGTTGAATGCTAAGGAGGAAGTTGAATTGTCCATCAATGTCGAGCACATGCAGCTCTGCGGAGGGTGATGGGAGAGATAACCAGCCGAAGCTGTTACAACTTTTCTTTTCTTTTCCAATTCAAAAAACAACCCATGACCATGAATATGAAAAACAGGAACAAGTGTATAAACAAGTGTATAAACTTCCTAACACTCAGAAGAAAACTATTACAACAGTTGAGCCTCTTTTAGTCTCTTCTTCAAGAAATGGTCATTTTAAGAATTGCTGATTTGATATTCCTTTGGCTTTTCTTGACTCTACTGCAAATTTTGTTGGGGCCCCCCTCTTTTTATTTTATTTATTTATTTGACAGAGCAAGAGAGAGAGAGTGTGAGCAGAGGGAAGCGGCAGGCAGAAGAAGGAGAAGCAGACTCCCCGCTGAGCAGGAAGCCAGGTGTGGGGCTTGATCCCAGGACCCCGAGATCATGACCTGAGCCGAAGTCAGACCCTTAACCGACAGAGCCAGTCAGTGCTCCTGCCAATTTTGCTTTTAAAAACCCATTGGATATTATCAGTTGCTTCAAACCATTTACTGGAAGAGAGGAAGCTGGGTAAAGGTATAATAGCACCTAGCTTATTCCCTGGAACATGAATCATAATTCATTCCTGGAAGGATATGTAAAGGGCCCTCCTGTTTGCCTGGCCTGAGGCTCATGGTGCAGTAACACATTCAAGGATTACAACTTATGTTACGGACCGCAGAATCTGGTCTTCTAACTCCCAACCCAGTGCATTTTCTACTAAATCCAGTTGCCTTGTGATTTCCCTTCCTGAGTGGGCAGATCTGTGTGAGGGCCACTGATCTAAATCCATTAGAACTCACTCTGGATCTGGGACTATAGAATTTCCCATCTGGAACTACGTTGAAGGATGAAACTCAAGCTCCAATGATCTGTGAGGAGAATCCAAAAATCCCTTCTCTGGGCAAAGCAACCTTTGAGTGGGGAAAACGGAGGGTAGTTTCAGAAAACTACCAGAGAATAATTCTCCTGCCTCCTCCATTAGAGCATCCTAGTGGGAGTTCCGTACGGCAAGACAGCTGCTTCCCTGTGTAAGCTCTCTGGGGTTGGAAGTGTTAGATTCAAAGCCCTTCTGGATTCTGTAGGGAAGGGTTATATACCGGTGGTCACTAGATAACAGTAACTTGAGACGTGAAGACTCCAGGCCTGATCCTTCTTAGGCTCCCAGGCCAGCCCTTTGAGGGTGGGTCTAAAAGACAAACAGATCTTTGTGCATCCACATTCCAGCTTTTGTTATCCCACGTCTAAACATTAAGGTTAATTTAGTTAACCTGTCTTTACCTTAAAGAGAAGGAGGGATTTGCTGCAGGATTCATCTGGGCAACTTCATCCTCCTAGGAATGAGAGAGAGAGAGACAGAGACAGAAGAGGGGAGATTGGAGGTAGACAGGCACAGCACTTACCTCTGTTTAATCCCAAGCAGTACCCAACCCAGTAGGATTAAGTTCATGTGGACTGCCTTTATGTTTTCTATTTCCAGAACCTAGCACAGTGCCTGGCATAAAGTAAGCCCCCCCCCCCCCCAAAAAAATGCTTGTTGAATGACTGAGTGAATCATTTGATCATGGTACACGGGATTTCCATTTCTAAAGGTTTTTCAAAGAATAATTCAGGCTAGTGGGGGCTCTCCTTAGGCCATGGACTTGCTGGGGACTATGAATTTCTCGCATTTGTCTTGTTAAATCATTAGTAGCCATATATATTTAATTACAACTAAGCTTTTATTGAAGGACGATGTTCATTTCTAATTTAATGGTTGACATTATGTACTTCAGTTTCCTTCAGGCAAAGGGAAAAAGTTTCCAGAATTTAACAAAGTACTTGGCACTGTGTGGTGAGTTAAAACGTACTTTTATTTCACGAGTCCCCACAACATTCCTGTTGAGAGTAGGTAAAACTGTACCAACTAGAAAAGCAATGAGGTAGATTTGCAAGGGATCGCTGTGAAAATCCATCTCCCAGAACTAAAGACACAACGATGACTTAAAATCAGGTTTTGCCAAACGCAGAGCTACGTTTCTGGTTTCCCTGTTTTTTCAATCTGGGCCTGTCTCGAGCCCGCTCTGAGGGCAGGTCATGGGGTTGTATCTTTCCACAAGGTCGGCTTTACACAGTCGTAAAGCCAGGTAAATACAGCTGTAAAGCAGGTTCAGGATTCCAGATTCAATGGCATTTCATGGAGCATTTAACCTGGCTTCAAGCATGGCACCCAAAACAAAGCACAATACAAAGTCACGGAAGAAAGATACAATAAAGAGTAAGAAAGTAATGAACCAAAGGCGAAGTCAATTTGCGAGCCCATGAATTATGTTCAAGCCGTGGAGGGTCTCTGTCATGTTCAGTGATCAACCAGGCAGAGCCTTTGGCTACTTTCCTGATTATATCACTCCTTGACATGAGTGACACCGTCTTGCACTCTGCAGGGCCTTTGGTAGTCACCTCTTGTAAAGAGGCCCCCTCACCCCCATCCAGGGGTGAATTGGCTGAATAGGCAGTAGGTATCCAACAGTTTCTGTAGACTGTGGGCTCTGAAAGGAAAAAATGGGGATATTACAATTCCAGCACCTGGAGACTTTACAGATTAGGGGATCCCTTCTTCGAAGTCTGTTCTGATTGAACAGCCTATCGCAGTCGGAAGAAGGGAGACTCTGTTCTTTGAGCACGTTATTCTCCAGGATCAGAAGCTCGAGGTCTCCCCTGTGGTAGGAACACTTGCGGCAGCAGTGATCTTAAGGTCCTAAAACTTCCAAATCAAATCAAGGACTTCTTGAGGAATAGAATGGAGAAAGGGAAGAATAGAAATCTAGAAAGGTAAACAGGCCAAGCTGGACCCCTGTTGTTTCTCCCCTGACACCCAACCTTGAAAATCCAGCCAAATCTCACACATGAGGATTTTCTGAACTGGGAGTTTAGACTGTCCAAGCATCGGAGGTCCAGGCTCAGACTCCCTTATTGCGTGGCATTTATAGTGAGGGTGACCAGTTATCCCTTCCTGTGCAAAGGAGCTGGGAAGTGCTCGGGCGCCACAGACTTGACTTAATGCCGCTGAGATGCTGTTCATCGTTCAGCTCTTTTCCTCAGCTCTGCCTTGTTCCAATGTTATTAAACCGACTGCTTGCAGAGAACCAGCCTTTCCACGCATTTCCACACTCTCCTACGTCCAGTTATCCTGTGTTAAACTCCTAGAATCCTCCCCATGTTCTTCCTGTGATCTGTGCTTTCCCAAGCCTTTCCCTCAAGGTCTGACATCTCTGGCCAGCCCTGAGCTGGCTGCTGACTCCTGCTGGAATCCTCCCAGCTCCACCAGAAGATTGATGATGGCACCCAGACTGGAATTGAAAACACGAGACTCAGAGGTGTGGATGACCTGGCAAGGAAGGAAGCAGCCACTGGGGGGGAGACCCCGGGGTAACTGCAAGGGGTGTTTCCTCAAATTTACCCAAAAGGGAGCTGTGAGGGGTGAGATCCAATGTCTTATGGACAGCTGAGATCCAGCTGTCCACAGTGGCATTGGTCCAACTGGAACATTTCTGACCCCCAACCTAGGGCTCTTCTCGTCTATTTGAAACCCTGTTGTTTCCTGTGGTTATTAAAAGCATTGATGAGGATAAGACAGGGTACTGAATGAATTTAACAATAGTAAGTACATCAATAAGCAGAGGAAGAGATAGATAAATAAATAAACTGAAAAAAATACTAGTGGCAAGCACAGGGTGAATGCTGGGACATAAATTTACACCCTGTTACTTATGAAAGGACCAGGCCACAAGTCTGACCTGGTTCCCAGTTTCTTCAGCACTCCATCCTGCCTGATCATGGCCTCCAACTTAGAATTGGGGGTATTAATTTTGATCTAAGGCTCCAGCTGGGATGAAGAATCGCACTGTGCTTTTCGGTCACCCATTACCATCCCCTTCTATTACTTCACACAAACGCAAGAGCCCAGAGCTCAGGATTTAGGAGGATAATTAGTGATATGTTGCACAGAGCCTCGGGAAAGCCAGGAGGATCAGAACGAGCATTTCCCATATTTCTTACATGAGAACCAAGAAGGTAAGCATCAGATAGACTAGGTAGATGGGAGAGGGGCAGATTGGTACTAATTCTTTAAAATATGTTTAGCATTGTTGAGGGGTGTCTGGGTGGCCCAGCTGCCTTCAGCTGAGGTCATGATCCCAGGTCGTGTTGGGCTCCCTGCTCATCAGTGAGCCTGCTTCTCCCTCCCCTTCTGCCACTCCTCTTACTTGTGCGCGCGTGTGCTCTCTCTCTGACAAATAAATAAATAAATTTTTTAAAAGAAATAAAATTTAAAATGTTTAGCATTGTTGAAGATTCCATTTTAAATAATTGTGGAAGTTTCTAGAGCCTGCCATCGGAGGACCCTTGGAGTGGTTCAGGTGAGGTACAATAATGAAGGACTCCACTGCAGCGAAGGACTAACCTTGAATGTTCTTTGCTCCATGACTGTACATTCTGGGAGCTGTAGGTTTAGAGAAGAGCCAGGAAACTGTTGGAGATGCATTTCTGTATGAAATGTCTGGAAGGATGGGACTGTGCCAGGAATGGGGGTGATAGCCAAAATAAACAAAGGAAGTTATCTGGATATGTTAGGAGAAGAAGCTGTAAAAATTGGACTAGTTTCGGTAAGCATAATTACGTATCGATGGCTTCATTTAATCATCCCTGGTCCCTTTCATCTGATGTGGACAGTGGCTGCCTAGAGGGATAGTAACAATTTTTTTTAAGTGAGGGAAATTTTAGTCATCATTTCAGAAAAGATTATTCTTGGATGACTACTCTATTGAAGAAACGATTTGTTCTAAAGAATTCTAGGTACACGCATGAGAGATGGTTGTATAAACAGGTATTTGGGTTGTGTGAATTCTATTTTGGGTCATATAGACAAGACGATGCATCTGAATCATGCTAGACAATCGGATTCCAGAAACAAGTAAGATTGACTCACCTAGTTCTGAAGAATTTCCCTGAGTCCATTCTAAGCATCCTTTTCTGCATTCTCAAAGATCCCCTCATCGGAACATAAAACTTTCAGCTGGGGTGGGAAAAACAGATAACTCCAGTCTTGTGTTCTAAGGTAATGACTGTGAAGACAATGCCCAGTGAAGACTGAATAGCACCATGGAAATGAGAGGCTATGACATTAAATGCAACACACAGGATGCAAACTTGCATATCCCCTGTGTTCTTTGTAAAAATCAAAACGTGAATGTCTATGGGCAAGTAGTCTATTTATTACCAGAGAATAAAACACTGTGTTTACAAACAGTCTGTAATACTATGTTGTCTTTATAACTAAGACGTATTGGGAAAATAGGTATGTTGAATGTACCCACATCCACAGACACAGATAAAGATTAGAAGTCCTCAGTACTTGGAATCTCACACTAATATGATCAGGGAAACAGGGAAATGAAAAGTAGAGCACTCGATCAATACATATTTGATTGTCTAGCATGTGCAGACAGGGCTGGGAGCTAAAAACAGATGAGGGATGTGCGAACTCAGTGCTAACACACCACTCCTCCAAGTGTGGATGGCGGATGTTCATACCCATATGCAGCCAACCACCAAATAAAGTAAAACTGATCCATGCTATCTTTGATACATCATCTAACTGGCATGGGCTCGTGGAAGAGAGGATAGGGAAGCGTAAAAAGGCTTCAAAAGGGGACGCCTGGGTGGCTCAGTTGGTTAAGCGGCTGCCTTTGGCTCAGGTCATGATCCTAGCGTCCTGGGATCGAGTCCCATATCGGGCTCCTTGCTCAGCAGGGAGCCTGCTTCTCCCTCTGCCTACTTGTGATCTTTCTCTCTCTGACAAATAAATAAATAAAATCTTTAAAAAAAAAAAAAAAAGGCTTCAAAGGAGAGGTGGCGATTGTGTCCTTTCCTTGACACGTGGTGGGGGAGGGTTGTTTGTTCACTCTTCTCTCTCAGCCCTTCTTGTGGTTGGCCATGGCATGAACTTTTACACGTATTATCTCATTGTATTTTCACGACTAACCTAGGAAGGTGGTAAAATTATTTTCGCTTTTTACATAGGGGAAACCCCTTTGAAAGGGTAACGTTTTTTGAAAGGGTACATTTGTCATACCTTTCTCCTTGAGTTCTGGAACTTCCCAGACCGAGACAGTGCCTCTTTCATACCTCTCCAGGTACCTAGTTTGGGCTAGGATGAAATCAGCTTGGCCTTTACAGTTCTAGCCTTTACACAATTTTTGGGTAAGGACAGCTGTTTGGGGTTTTTTGTGTTTTTTTTTGTTTTTGTTTTTGTTATTTTTTAATTAACCTTTATTCATCAAGTGCCCCAGTCACTTTGTGTAATAAGTTAGGTGGTGAGGTAAGTTTGCAAATGTGCCTTTTTAAGGACCTCACCTAGCAGCAGGGAAAATTAAGCCTTGGAAAGAATTTGGCTCCACAGCCAGTCATATGCCTTGCTTTACAACATACTCAGCCAATACAGGAAGGAAGGTGAGCATGTGTGGAAAAGGACAGGTTAAGAGATTAATTTTTAAGCACTAAATATTTATTGACAGAATATCTCTCCAGGCAGTGTTCACATGCTTAGAACTGAAGCCTTTAAAATTGGCAGTGCTGTTTAAGCAAACAAAGCCAGTCAGTTGAACGCAATGATTAACAGGAAGTTGGGGAGCGGACACAGTTGCCAACCCTTGGCCGGGAGAAGAGGCTGGGGTTGAGGCCGTGGGGGGATGACTTGCAGAATGGTGAACTCAGCCCTTGGTGATTTTACGGTCGTGATAGGTGGCTGCGTTAAAATCGGAATCTCCCTGAGGCAGCTTGCTTTTGTGTGGTAACAGGTTGCAGGTTAATGGGGGAGCCGGAGCAAAGCAAATCCAAAGAAGCTACTTCAGAAATGTGTCGAAGAAAGGTGGAAATGAAACCTAGCGGTGAATGAGAAGGGAAGGAAGACAGCGAAAGGACAAAACGGCCAACTGGAAGGGCACAGAGCAGCTGATCAGAATTGCATCTACCAAGAGGATGATTTATGGATTCTGGAGAAAACGTAAGTTAAATATATCTATACTCTGGTCAGCTCTTGAAAAACATTTCCCTCACTTTCTGGTCTTGAATGATGGTCTCTTGGAAGCATTGTCTTTTTACTGTGTCTCTTATCACTGCCCTGATTTTTGTGTTTGTTTACAATAACGAGTTATGGGAGGAGAAGCATTTTCTGAAGGCATCTCTGTCCAATGCTTCACTGTTAGCACAAGTCTGTCATCAGATTTTTAAGGGGAAGGTTTTTTACCCAAGAGAGAATGCATTGAAAACTACCCTCAGCGAATCTACCTGTTACGAGTACATGGCTCAAAGTCACTATATAACAGAAACGCTATCAGAAGAGGAAGCAGATTTCCCTTTGGCTTATACGGTGACCATCCACAAAGACTTTGGCACTTTTGAGAGACTCTTCAGGGCAATTTACATGCCCCAAAATGTCTACTGTGTTCACATGGATGAGAAGGCAACAGATACATTTAAAGATTCAGTGAAGCGATTACTGAGCTGCTTCCCAAATGCTTTCCTGGCCTCCAAGATGGAGCCGGTTGTCTATGGGGGCATCTCCAGGCTCCAGGCTGACCTGAACTGCCTCGAAGACCTCACGGGGTCCAAGGTGCCCTGGAAGTACGCCATCAACACGTGTGGGCAAGACTTCCCCCTGAAGACCAACAAGGAGATCGTTCAGTATCTGAAAGGCTTTAAAGGGAAAAACATCACCCCGGGGGTGCTGCCCCCAGCTCACGCCATTGGACGGACTAAGTATGTCCACCAGGAGCTATTAAGCAAAAGAAATTCCTATGTGCTTAAAACAACAAAATTAAAAACTCCACCTCCTCACAACATGACCATTTACTTTGGTACTGCCTATGTGGCCCTCACAAGGGAATTTGCCAACTTTGTCCTCCAAGACCAGCATGCACTTGACTTGTTCTCATGGTCCAAGGACACTTACAGCCCTGATGAGCATTTCTGGGTGACGCTGAATCGGATCCCAGGTATGTGTGTCTCTACTTTTGTTCTCATGGGTGAACATTGCATGGCCAATACTGAACGAACTGCTTTAAAAACTAGTTTAAAAAAGTTAACATTTCAAAGTTTTTGAAACTTTAACATTTACAGTTTTAAATGTTAATTTAAAAAATATTTGTAAGAGTTCTGTTCACAGATGTCACTCATGTCCATTTACAGATGAGGAAACTGAGACACAGGGATTAGCAGGGCCCAGGTAGAGCTCAACCCTCTGACTCAATTTTGCCGACATGCCAAACTGCCTTTCGGGACCCACAGACCCACTTCAGATACGGGCTGCAGCCTTGAGACAGGGCAAAGGATTGAGGGAAAGCCAGCTGTGCCAATGAAAAATTAAACCCAGTTCTCCTTTAAGCGTGATGTCACGTACAATCAGGAATAAATATTAAAAAGTACATTTGAGGAGCGCCTGGGTGGCTCGGTGGGTTAAAACCTCTGCCTTCAGCTCCGGTCATGATCCCAGGGTCCTGGGATCAAGCCCCGCATCGGGCTCTCTACTTGTGATCTCTGTCTGTCAAATAAATAAATAAAATCTTTAAAAAAAAAAAAGTACATTTGAATGGCAGTTTGGACATTTTTTTTTAAGATTTTATTTATTTATTTGACAGAGATCGCGGGTAGGCAGAGAGGCAGGCAGAGAGAGAGGAGGAAGCGGACTCCCTGCTGAGCAGAGAGCCCAATATGGGGCTCAATCCCAGGATCCTGGGATCATGACTCGAGCCGAAGGCAGAGGCTTTAACCCACTGAGCCACCCAGGTGCCCTGGCAGTTTGGACATTTTAATAATACTTTGGCTCCTGTCAAAGCTCCAATAGCTAAATGCACATGTTTTCAAAGTGGGAGCAGTGTACAACTTTAAAACATTTTGTTTGCAAGTTCTTTTCCTGGAATTGAGTCAGAAATTTAGAGCACCTTAAAGATTTCTAGACCAGTGCCTTCATTTTATAGACAAAGAAACTTCCATGGGATCAACGTGATGGTCTCAAGCTGCCCAGCTAGTGAGCGATCATGCCAATGATACAAACCAGGTCTCCTAAGCCTCATGCTCTTTTGATTCCGGTTAGATGTCAGTCATTACTAAATTAACTGCACCTTCCCTTTGGCCCAAGTTCTAAACGATTTGAATGATCTCAAGTTGTTTATAGTGAACCAATTCAGTCCTGCTAGTTCAATTCAAAAATAAAAATTCAGATTCACAGTTCAAGCAAAAAGTAACTTGAATCCATATGAGCATCAGATTCATGGTTTCTCCAGATTAGTGGCTCAACCCTGGATGCGTACTACATTCACCTGGAGATTTTAAAATACATAAGGCCAGGCCCCATTTCCCATAGGGCCTGACTTCTGGGATGGACCTCATCTTAGGGATTTGTTCTGTCTCCGGGTAATTCTCAGGGACAGCCAGGGCTGTGACCCGCTACAGTTGTCTTGCTTTAGAAGTTGTTATACAAAACTTCATAGACTTAGAATGCTTTTCTTCAACCACAGGAAAATAACCTCTTATTTATTTTTAAGATTTATTTTTAAGTTAGGTATAATTGGCATATAACGTTGTATTAGTTCCGAGTGTACATACAACGTGACCTGCTATCTGTAGATATTGCAAAATGATCACCACCACAAATCTGATTAGAATTTAGCAACTTTATTTTTCTTGTAACAAGAATTTTTTGCACGTGTGATGAGAACATTTAAGAACGGCTTTCTTGGGACACCTGGGTGGCTCAGTTGGTTAAGCTGCTACTTTCGGCTCAGGTCATGATCCCGGTGTCCTGGGATCGAGCCCCACATGGGGCTCCTTGCTCAGTAGGGAGGCTGCTTCTCTCTTTCTCTGCCTATCATGCTGCTTGTGTGCTCTCCCTCTCTCTTTCTCTCTGACAAATAAATCAATAAAATCTTAAAAAAAAAAAAAGGAACAGCTTTCTTGAACGTAATAACAACAATAATAAGAGTAATATTAAAGAACTGCTTTTTAAGCAATTTTCAATATACTGTCAGAGAGGAAAAAATTTACCTCTTCTTTTTAATGTTCTTCTGGCTGGTCTAAGAATTCAATCAGCATGAGATGAATTAACACGAGGGGAAAAAACCCCAAAGTTTAATTACGTGTGTGCAGAGAACCAATAATGAAAGTACAACCCAAAGCTGGATGGTAGCATCCTGCTTGTATACATTTTAGAAAAAGAGGCATAAATCTGTGAGAAATTGACAGGACAAAGAAAACTTATGTTTGGGAGCCTCGATTACTAAGAAATTCTAAATAGGATTTGGGATGGGGTAATGAATTAGTAAAAGTACCAAGGTTTGTTTCTACCTTCTTCTCAGTTCTGAATTTCCTACCTATGGTGAGAAGGAGATCCCTTAATCTCCTGAAACAGGGAGAGTAGTTTCATGTGGGAGGTTTAGTTCCTGCTTTCTGGAGACAAAGGGTGGAGGGAGGGTCAGGATGTTGCTCTTAAGCAGCCTCTTTCTTTTCTTTTTTCTTAACTTAAATTTTTCTTAATTAACATACAGTGCAATATTGGTTTCTGGAGTGGAAATCAGTGATTCATCACTTTTGTACAATACACAGTGCTCATCACAACAAGTGCCCTCCTTAATGCCCACCCCCCACCCACCTTCCCTCCATCAACCCTCAGTTTGTTCCCTATGGTTAAGAGTTTCTTATGCCTTGATTTCCTCTCTCTTCCCCCCCCCTCCTGTATTTTCCTGTTTTCCTTCTTAAACTCTACAGATAAGTGAGATCATATGATATTTGACTTTCTCTGACTGACTTATTTCACTCAGCATAATACACTCTAGTTCCATCCACATTGTTGCAAGTGGCAGGATTTCATTCTTTTGATGGCTGTGTAATATTCCATTATATATGCATGTAAATATGAGATATTTCTATATATGCATATATATGATATATATGTGTATATGTGTATGTATATATATATATATATATATATATATATACATACATATATATCTCACATCTTTATCCATTCATTCTTTGGTGGATATTTGAGCTCTCTCCATAGTTTGGTTATTGTTAATAAGGCTATTGTAAACATTAGGGACCATGTACCCCTTCAAATCTGTATTTTTGTATTCTTTGAGTAATGCTCTGGCTCTTTCTTAAGTAACTTTAGTTCAAAATATGTCAAAGAGGCACATTTCTGGGGTGGGCTACCCCCACAGTATAATACAGTACTATTAACTATAGTCATATGTTGTACATTACATCTCTAGGACCTGTTTATTTTAAAACTGGAAGTTTGTACTTTGTAACCATCTTGACCCATTTGCCCTCCTCCCCACCTCCCATCTCTGGAAATCATCAATTTATTCTCTGTATTGTGAGTGTTTGGGTTGTTGTTCCCCCCCCCCCCCCCAGATTCCACATATAAGTGAGATTATGCAGTATTTGTCTTTCTTTGTCTGACTTATTTCACTTAGCATGATGTCTTCGAGGTCCATTCATATGGTCACATATGGCAAGATGTCATTTTTTTTTATGCTCAGTGACATTCCATTGTATATGTATATCACACCTTCTTTATCTATTCATCCACTTATGGACACTTAGGTTGTTTCCATGTCTTGGCTATTGTAAATAGTGCTGCAATGAACAAGGGGGCACCATATCTTTTTCATCCAGTGTTTTTGGTTTTTTTTTTTTTTAAGGTAAATACCCAGAAGTAGGATTATGGGATCATAGGGCAGTTCTAGTTTTAACTTTTTTTTTTTTTAAGATTTTATTTATTTATTTGACAGAGAGAGATCACAAGTAGGCAGAGAGGCAGGCAGAGAGAGTGAGAGGGAAGCAGGCTCCCTGCCGAGCAGAGAGCCCGATGTGGGGCTCGATCCCAGGACCCTGAGATCATGACCTGAGCCGAAGGCAGCGGCTTAAACCACTGAGCCACCCAGGCGCCCCTAGTTTTAACTTTTTGAGGAACTTCTGTACTGTTTCCCAGAGTGGCTGCCCCAGTTTACACTCCCACCAACAGTGCAAGAGGGTTCCCTTTTTTCTACATCCTCACCAAGACTTGAAATTTCTTGTCTTTTTGATAATAGTCATTCTAACAGGTGTGAGGTGATATTGCATAGAACTCTATTTAAATCTGTGGTTTCCCAAGAGCTGGAAGGGATAAGGTTGTAGTGATAAAAGAAATCAGGTCTCAATTAAGTAGCGGGGATAGTCATGACCATATGGTTGTTTCTATGGAATTACAGTGTATAGAATGAGGGAGGAATCACCCCACTTCTGACTTGCATGTTGCTTGGATCAAGCATGATGGAGATTTTTTAGGTATGAGCCCCAGCCTTTAAGCAAAGACATTGACAACGCAGGTTCCAAAGACAGCAGTCAAAAAGTGTAAAAGACCAAAACCCATTTTTTTTTCTAGCAAGGACCAAGGCAAACAAAAAGGTTATTCAATATGAAAAAGTTATGAAGAAGTGTCATTGTCTTCACGTGATTGGAAGATTTGCTCATTTGGAAGAAGAATCTAGGGTCAGTGGTGGGAGATTTAAAAATCCGTCAATCTGGGATTAGAACGGGTAGCTTCCTCGGTGATGGGCAAGCAAAAGGGATCTGTAGAAACAGAGAAGGAGAAATGCAGTAAAGGCAGCTCATTTATCAGGTATTGGACAAGATGTCCTGTGAGTCTCTTCCACCCTGAAAGTCCGTGATGCTAGAGGATGATTCTAGTCAGTTTGTTGCACAGAAACTTAAGGGTAATACCCTGGCTTCTCAAGCTGGTTTATCTATTGAAAATGGGCTTTTGCACCTCTGGTTAGCAGTTACGGATCAGTGAAACAATGGAAAACCATTGTACTGCTCCAAAACTTAGAAGAGTGAGCCCTTGAAGGAGTTTCTATCTTATATGTATGATGGTTCCTTTCTTTCTTTCCTTTTTTTTTTTTTTTAGATTTTGTATTTATTTATTTGGTGGAGAGAGAGAGTGAGAGCACAAGCAGGGAGAGCAGCAGGCAGAAGGAGAGGGAGAAGAAGGGTTCCCTGCTGAGCCCTGATGCTGGGTTTGATCCCAGGACCCTGGGATTATGACCTGAGCCTAAGGCAGAGGCTTAACTGCCTGAGCCATGCAAACAACCTGAAGGATCCTTTGGAAGCCGGTGCCCCTTCACCGGGGGAGCTGGCTCATGCAGGACCTGGGTGAGCCTGAGTCGAGGGCTTGGTCGTGAGGAGGGAACGGAACTGAAACCTAAACATCTGTCTTGTCCAACGATCACTCCTGCTGTGTGGAAATCTGAGTCAATTCTGTTTTGAGGGCACTTCTAGCTGATGTATTAATTGGCTGGTTTGTTGTTTGGGACATTAGAAGATTGTTCTAGTTGACTGCAGTGATTGGGGGTTTATTAAAAAATCTCCCAGACAAAATGGCCTCACGGGGCGCTAGAACAGCACCATCCAAAAGAAACATAATGTGAGCCATATATGTAATTTTGGATTTTCTAGCAGCCGCATTGAAAGAAATAAAAACAAACTGGGTGTTAGACGCAACTGATAAATTACCGAACACTACATCTGAAACTAATGATGTACTATATGCTGGCTCATTGAATTTAAATAAAAAAACTTAAAAAAAATATTAAAAAAACAAAGAGGGAAAATTAATTTAAGTAATATATTGTATCTAGCCCAGTACACCCCATATACCATTTGTATATGTGGCTGATGCCGCCGTGGCAGGTGTCCTCCCAGCTGTGGGTAAGATGGGCAGACAACACGACGCCGTCCCCGCAGCGTCATGGAGTCTGTCACCGCGGCTGCTTTGGCTTTGCCTGCTTCCTTTTCCTTTTCTGAGATCCTTATCCTGCTTCAGAGCTTCCCTTGCTGGGGCTGCACGCTGACCCATGGCTCGTGCCCTTTGCGGGTCCCCACTCCGCAGCCAGATGCTGAGCTGTTCTGTGGACCGCGGTTTCTCAGGACACCCCCTTCCAGTATGTGCAGAGTCTTGCCTTGGGTCACGTAGGAACTGCAGGACGAGTCCCTGTCCTCATCTCACATCACTGCATAGGGTGCCGCCGCCTGCCCTGTGCATGGCTGCCCTTCATTTAGGTCTTGAGCTGTTCCAATCAGCTGTGGGTTAAAGCACAAAAGAAAACAGCCACTCCTCACCCCATCCATGTCCATAATAAATGCCTTAAGAAGTGACAGGTCCTCTGGAAGGCTTGAAAGTGAGAATTTGTGCATACCATACACAAGGGGCACGTGCCCATGAGGACAAAAGAATCACAGAAAAGAAGTTCACCTAGGGTCTTTTCTTTCTTAATTTAAGATTTTATTTCTTTCTTTGAGAGAGAGAGCGAGCAGGTGCACACGAGCAGGGGGAGGGGCAGAGAGAGCAGGAGCAGCAGGCTCTCAGCTGAGCAAGGAGCTTGACTCTGACTGGGGCTCCATCCCAGGACCCTGAGATCACAACCTGAGCCGAAGGCAGGTGCTTAACCAACTGAGCCAGCCAGGCGCCCCCATTTATGTTCTTTTTTTTTTTTTTAAAGATTTTATTTATTTGACAGACAGAGATCACAAGTAGGCAGAGAGACAGGCAGAGAAAGAGGAAGGGAAGCAGGCTTCCAGCTGAGCAGAGAGCCCGATGTGGGGCTCACTCGATCCCAGGACCCTGAGATCATGACCTGAGCCAAAGGCAGAGGCTTAACCCACTGAGTCACCCAGGTGCTCCCCTTATGTTCTTAAAGAGATTGCTCCCTCCCCAAATAAGTAAAAATTCAAACAAATAAAGAGGTTGCCCAATAAACTTCACTCCCTGTTGTAAAACTAGGGCTTCCTGACCTCCCTGCTTCCCCCCGGTGCCTCCAACTTTCCCCCACTTTTCTCTAAGCTCTCTCCTCCCACCTCTTTCCCTCATCCAGTCTGCAACCAGATGGTGCCTCTTAATCCTCTGACACAGCTGGCCGTGATTTCCAATTAGGGAAAAGCTCCATTTGTAGTCCCCGGGTGCAAGTTCTCATCCTCCCACTTTCCTTCTGAGTTGCTCCCTTTGTGCGCGTCTGGCTTTCAGGGTTCTGCCTGGGTTATGGTAGCACCAGCGACTGTTATATTCATTAAGTGTTCCTCGGATTTAAAGATTTAATAACTGACCGATGATTTCTGTCTCACTTGCTACAAAGGCATACTTGGAATATGATTCCATGGGGGTTTATTTGAAATTCATATTAAAATCTGAATGAGTGAAAAAAAGAAACCTGACCGCAGGTTTTGGTGGAGATGAGAGGAGAAAGGAATGCGAAGGTGCCTAAGGGGAAGGGGCAGAGAAAGGAAGAGAGCCGGAGATAGTGGACCTGCAAAAGCAGACTCCCTGCATCTCATTTTTCTTTTCCCCTGGAGCCGGCCTACGGACCAGCCCCGATGGTCTTCTGTGTCATCCATGAACCCCTGTGCCCTTGATGGGGGAGGCTTGCTGCCGAAGAGGCCACACTAGCGTGAGTCTACCATTATTGGCAATTGGCTAATCTCTTTAATTGCCATGTTTGTAGAAATGCAAAGCGGAGGTGCCAAGCTCCTGAAAGAAGCAATTATAGGAGTCAAAGAACAGTAGATCTGAATCACGAAGGTCCTGGGAACCCATGCTTGTGGCCCCAGTGATTTGGCTGGGATCTTGCTATGCCCAGAGGGAATTCATGTTCATGTTCCTCAATCACTTTTACGCTTCCAAGAGCCCCTGGGTGTATGGACAGACTTGCAGTGGGGGAGTGGTGTAAGTCGTACTATTAGCTTGAACAGTATCTTTTTCTGTCTGCTAGAAAATACCAGTTTTTCAACTTACAGGAAAGGGAATCGGTGAGTGGGGCCCCCATGAATTCTTTTCAAGGAAATATGGTCTCTTGAGAAGCTGATAAATGGCGTGACACACTTCATCTTTATGTAGCTAGATTAGCAAGGAAATAGTGGTATTAGTTTTATTTCTCCGGAAGAAAAGGGGGCAGGGCAGGGCAGGGCAGGGGGAAGTGGTTTGTAACCTTTGAATGATCTTTTCTGTGCTGTACTTTTGTCTGCCCTCCTCTGGTCACTGAATTTGTTCTTGGAGCTTTCTGTGGCTCATACTTTATCTTTACTTTCTTCTTTATCCTTCTTCCCTAAGACTATTCTTTCCTGGTTCTTTTCTCTCAAGAGTATGACTTGTGTTATCTTGACAGTTACACTCTCGGATTGAGGTCACCCAGAAGTTCGGTGTCTTTTATGGTTTAAGTTTTGGAATAACAGGCTTACTTGCTCAGGATGACTCAGCAGAGCCAAGGACCACTAGAGATCTTGACACTTTTTTGAGTTTTTAAACTCAAGATAATGATAATTTCTGCAAATCAGGAATTGCCCTAAGATGCTGTTGAGTTAATTTATATGCATTTTACATATCCACAAGTATCACTACCAAAAAGTGTTTGTATCCTCAGTGCTGACCTACATGATCAAGCTTGCTTTGTTAATTAGAGCATATTCCCGGATTTCTGAGGAACAATGGGAGACATGACCCTAGATTAATTAAATTAAGATATTAATATTTAGATTTAATTAACTTAATGAAGATATTATTAATACTTAATATTGAGACGGCATTTCCTCCTGCGGTGACCCATCTTAGTTTTACAGGGAGCAAGATACAAAGTAGATTGAAAAGAAAGACAAAGGAAGGGTTAGGCCTAACTGAACTAGGGTCAGTGGTCAATTAGAACGCATTTTAGACTCAGTGGTCTGTGGAGTGAGTGTGCTGAATATAAATGATCTAAAGATCTGTTTACTCTGGAGTCAGAGGGTGCCCTCCGCCTGCTGGTGGGATTTGAAAGCAGACTGTCTTGGCTTTGCCATCCACACTTTATAACTTTGGGCAAGGTGCCTAATTTCTCTGAGACTGATTCTTCGTCTTTCTTGAAGATAACATATCTCCTTGTGGGCCTGTTGGAAGGATCTGGTATGTTGTAGGCACTCAATGTCCAGAAAGAGGGGAACAGACCAACTTCCCTGATGTTGATTTCTGAGGTTTTGGTGTTACTATTCTAGAATTTCCATGTGTGACAAGAAGAACTCAAGCCCACTTGGCTTTGAAGGTGCAGGGATAATATTTCGCTAGAAATGGGTATGGGACCCACGAGGTTACCCCCAGCGGTAGCTTTTCATGGCCAAATCACATGGGTAGAGCCTTAAGTGATTGGTTTCTCTTTCCTGTTATTAGGAAGTAGTGTTCTGTGACTAGTTGAAAGCCTCCCACTCTGCTATGCTTCTGTTGCTCTGGATTGGCCCAAAGACAAATAGTCTCCCCACCCTTGCTGGGGCTGTCCCCTTGTTCTGGAATGTTCTTTACTCGCATTGCCCATTCTGGTCATTTGTTAAGATCTAGCTGCCATGTCACCTCCTCAGAGAAGACTGCTCCTTTCCTCTCCCACAGAAGCAGCCAGCTTCCTTCCTTTCCTTCCTTTCTTCCTTCTTTCCTAAATTAATGACTTTGCTGAGGTATAATTTACGTACCTCAAAAGTGAGGTATGTAATTCAGGCATCTAGTTCACACACCATTAAAACACCAAATTCACCCATTCTGAACGTACAATTCATCGATTTTTAGTGTGTCTACAGAGTTGTGCAACCATGACCCCCATCTAATTTAGAATATTTTTTTAAGATTACTTATTTACTTATTTGACAGCACACGCACGAGAGAGAGTGAGAAAGCACACGCGTGCACACATGTGCACACACACAAGCGGGGGAGGGGCAGAGGGAGAAGTGGACTCCCCGCTGAGCAGGGAACCCAATGTGGGGCTCAATCCCTGAAGACAAACACTTAACCAACTGAGCCACCCAGGTGCCCCTAATTTAGGATATTTTTATCACCTCCAGAAGAAACTTCCTGCCCTTTACAGCCACTTTTTATTTCCACACCCAAACTTATCTTCCTGTCTGTATGGATATGCCTTTTCTGGACATTATATATAAGTCAAATTATATATATATATATTTTCACGTCTGGCTCTTTTGCTTTGTGTGATATTCTTTTTTTTTTTTAAGATTTTATTTATTTATTTGACAGACAGAGATCACAAGCAGGCAGAGAGGCAGGCAGAGAGAGAGAGAGAGAGGAGGAAGCAGGCTCCCCACTGAGCAGAGAGCCTGATGTGGGGCTTGATCCCGGGACTCCAGGATCATGACCTGAGCCGAAGGCAGAGGTTTGACCCACTGAGCCACCCAGGCGCCCTGCTTTGTGTGATATTCTTGCGGTTTATTCATATTCTAGCATGGATCAGTACTTTACTCCTTTACATGGCTGACCTCCTCTTCCATCGAATGGCTGTTGAACATCTTGTTTATTGGTCCGTTGATAGACATTTGGGTTATTTCTGCTTTTTGGCCATTAGGAATAGTGCTACTGGGAACATTCCTGAGCAAGTCTTTGTATAGACACATGTTCTCTTTTCTCCTGGGGAGATCCCAGGAGTGAAATTGCTGATCTGTGTGGTAACTCCATGTATCACATTTCAAAGACCTGTCCAGCTGGTTTCCAAAGCAAGGTGCTACATTGTACGTTCCACCAGCGTCTGTGAGGGTCCCATTACTCCCTATCCAAGGTTTGTTACTGCCTGCTGTTTTATTTATGCCATTGTAGCGGCTGTAAGATTATAGCTGTGATTTATTTGCATTTCTCTAATGAACAACGATGTCAGCATCTTTTCATGTACTTGCTGGCTTTGGTATCTCTTCTTCCGAGAGGACAAACTGCCTATTTTACCTTGTTTCCTTGAATCTTAGTGTTCTTGCAATCCTATTTCATAGATGAGTTTATAGAAGAGAACACCGAGGTATGGAGAATTTGGGGTACTTGCCCAAGGACACCCAGTTCAGGCACCCCAGTCAAGATGATTAAATTCGTTTTGGACGTGGAATGTATTGAGAGATGAGATTGTCCAACACTGAATTAAGAACACACTGCACAACTCAAATGTTAATTTTTTTGCCCTTGAATCCTCTAACTAAGCAACTGGCTAAGACTTATTTAAAAAATAAATAAGACAGGGCATCTGGCTGGCTCAGTCCATGTAGCGCACGACTCTTGATCTCCGTCCGGGTCGTGAGTTCCAGCCCCACGTTGGGTGTAGAGATTGCTTAAGTAAATAAGCTTTAAAGAAAATCTTTTAAAAATAAATAAAGCAGGGGCGCCTGGGTGGCTCAGTGGATTAAGCCGCTGCCTTCGGCTCGGGTCGTGGTCTCAGGGTCTTGGGATCGAGCCCCGCATCGGGCTCTCTGCTCCACGGGGAGCCTGCTTCCTCCTCTCTCTCTGCCTGCCTCTCTGCCTACTTGTGATCTCTCTGTCAAATAAATGAATAAAATCTAAAAAATAAAAAAATAAAAATAAATAAAATAAATAAAGCAGCCCATGTAAACAAGACATAGTTACTGTGACAGAACCATTTTTCTCTGGGTTTATGCAAACCATAATTCCTCCTCTTTTTAAGAAGCAAATGGCTCTGGTTCCCTCCTTTCTGATAAAATAAAATAAAAAATATTTTAGCCCTCATCCTTATGCTCCCTGTTCTTTATAAGGAAGGGTTTGTGCTGGACTCCTCGTTGGTGTTTCTGCAGCTTTTACTTTTTCTTCCTTCCCTTTCTCAAGAGGTGCCCCATGGCTGTGGTCTCCATTTTGGGGGGCTATGCACTGGTCTGTACTAGCTGTGTTAGGACAGCTGGACTGTAAGGAGGGAGGCTGTTTGAGTACACCTCAGTGTGCGGCTCCAAATGCTAAGTCTTGGGTTACCGAGCTTGGCAAATTCAGGGCAGCATCTCACAGGGTTTCCCAACCATTTCTTCCTTTTTTTTTTTTTTAACCTCAGAGGATTCATAAATGTGTCTCTGTAGTTTTCTCCTTATTAGGAATGAAGCGAACCTCAAATTCCTATTATCTCCTCAATCCTGACTAACCTCCTTCGAGCCTTGGTGAAAAATCCTAACAATTTTTACAGAAGGTAAAGTCACCGTGGTAGAATTTTCCACTCGAGCGCCGAGCCGTGCACAGCTGTTTTTAGCCGCTCCTGCAACCTCTCCGGGCCCAGTGCTGCTCCGTGAGACCGCGTGTCTTCAGTCTCATGAATTAGGGAAAAAGCGAGGCGAGGGATGGGATTTAAGGCTCTCCTTGTTTTCTGCTCTGAAGCCATAAAAGGGAAGTTTAGGACAGGAGGGGAAATGAAATCAAGGACACGGCAGGACTGGGCAGGAACTGACTGACAATGGTAGGTCACCATGGACAAAATGTGGGTCCTGAGAGTGGAGACCTTGACTGGGTCTGAAGGTCACAGGGCCCAGCACAGCCAAATGTGTAGTGCAGCTAGAAACAGCTCGGTCTTTTTCCAGTGTGGGTGCAGTGCTTTTAGCTGGTTCCTGAACTTTCTCCCCTAAGAGCAGCCTCTTTCCTTGTTGTGCTCGGTGCTCACTGCTGAGCTTTCCCAGCGGCGTCTGTGTGTGCTGACCGGCTGGCAGGCCGAAGATCAGCCGGTGTCCCTGGACCATATACCTCTGGCTCAAAGAGCTTTGTCTGTATATATTGGTTGTTGTTCATATTTTTTGCAAGTGCCAGATGAATGATTGTTTTCTGTAGATGTCACAGGGTAAAAACGGTGGGAAAGTATTCCCTTATTACACCATCCCACATGAGACCCTGGATTTCAGAATCTCAGGGGGCCAACTTTCCATTTGCTATAAAATGCCGGGAAGAGCTGAATCTGCTAACAAGGCCCAGATCCTGAGGTAGCATCACTGTCCTATGTTCATTCTATAAAATGGGGATATTTCCACGTTCCAGACGGCCCCAACATGGGCAGTTTTGTGGATGTCGATAATGTACCTTTTCTCAGAGAAGGAATTCTCTAGAACAAATGCTTTCTCCACTTAACACTGATGTTTCATGGATTGAGTCATTTAAGCCTCACAGAAATCCTCTGACTGAAGGGCACTTGGGTGGTGCAGTCAGTTAAGCATCTGACTCTGGGTTTTGGCTCAGGTCATGATCACAGGGTCCTGGGATGGAGCCTCGTGTTAGGCTCCCGCACTCCGTGGAGTCTGCTTGGGATTCTCTGCCCCTCCCCCCACTCCTGTGTTCTCTCTCTCTCTCTCTCTTTATTAACACATAATGTATAATTTGCTTCAAGCGTACGGGTCTGTGAATCATCAGTCTTACACAATCCACAGCACTCACAAAGCACATACCCTCCCCAATGTCCATGACCCAACAACCCTCAGTTTTTCCTCTCTCTCTTAAATAAATAATCTTCTTTTAAGAAAGGTAATCCTTGGAGGGGGGTAGATATTATTACCTTCAATTTGCAGGTGCAGAAACTGAGAAGGTAAAATGACTTAATATCTAGGTTTGGGGGCACCTGGGTGCCTCAGTCGGTGAAGCATCTGCCTTTGGCTCCAGTCATGATCCCAGGGTCCTGGAATGGAGCCCTGCATGGGGCTCCCTGCTCAGCGGGAAGCCTGCTTCTCCCTCTCCCACTCCCCCTGCTTGTGTTCCCTCTCTCACTGTCAAATAAGTAAATAAAATCTTTAAAAAACCCCAAAACTCTAGATTTGTGTGATCTCTGCTTCATTATCAGTGTGATCCTCCAGACTGCTCCGCAGAAGTTCCCACAGCTTAAGCAGGGCATATAATGGAAACATGACCCTGGGAAAAAAGAGAGAGAGAGAGACCCAAAAACAGACTCTTAACTCTAGAGAGCAAACTGATGGTTCCCGTTGGGGGGTCAGGGATGGGTGGAACAGGTGAAGGGGATTAAGAGGGCACTGGTCCTGATGAGCCCCGAGTAACAGATGGAATCGTTGAATCGCTACTTTGTGTCCCTGAAGCTAACACAACCCTGGACGTGAACTATACTGGAATTAAAATTTAAAACGTTAAAATTTAAAAAAAGAAGAAGACAACATGACTCTGATCTAAAAATGTTTAAAGATCCCAGTGAGGTTTTCTTTTTTTTTTTTTTTTAAGATTTTATTTATTTATTTGACAGACAGAGATCACAAGTAGGCAGAGAAGCAGGCAGAGAGAGAGAGGAGGAAGCAGGCTCCCCGCTGAGCAGAGAGCCCGATGCGGGTCTGGATCCCAGGACCCGGCAATCATGACCTGAGCCCAAGACAGAGGCTTTAAGCCACTGAGCCACCCAGGCACCCCTCTCAGTGAGTTTTTAACCTTTTATTTTTAAACTCATTTCAAAATTATTATACTAGAGCTCTACCCTTCATGCCCACATCCCCCAACCCATAACATGTGACCACATTTGACTTCGCCTTATCTTATTCTTCCCTCTCTCTTTTATAAACTTTCCCTACGCCATTCGTCAATTCCTCCTTGCTGGTTCAAACAGGGCTTCCTAACCACAGAGATACTTTCCTATATGACTAGCACCACCATCTAAGGACACATCACTGCCCACAGACCCTATTCCAGTCTTACTGGTTGTGCTAAAAACTTCCTTCATAAATTAGGATCTGCTTAAAGATCTCAAGCTGCACTCAGCTGCCATCCCTCTTTCATCGCCCTTGATTTGGAACCACTTCTCAGCCTGTCTGTGTCCTCCCAACTCTCAGCATTTTTGAAGAGTACCGTGTGGGTGTTTCCTTGTGATTAGATTGAAGTTCTGCATTCTGGGCAAAGATATCAGAGATAAGATGCCGTGCCACGCAACGTGTATTTCTTCTAGTAGTGGTGATGTTCACTTTTGTCACTGGGGTCACACAGTACCCGCCAATTGCTCCACTGTAAAACTAATCAGTACAATTTTGTATTTATTACTAAGTCATTAATAAGCATTTTGTGTGGAGACAGTTTGAGGATTTTTAGATACACTGTTCTCCATCAAATGTTCACTCCCCCATTCTACTGTCCACCGATGGTTCTTGCCTGGCTCAGTTATTACCATGTGGTTGCCAAATTGTGATTTTTTTTTTCTAACTCCCTCCTTTTACGTTTATTAGTTGACAATCATCTATAAGGCTGAGCCTTCTCTTCTTCCCATGTGTTTGTTTATACCCCCGTGGACATGGATTCCCGTTTTACTCAATGGGTTACAATCCATGACAATTTTTATTTATTTTTCTGCTGAAATTGCCTCAGACTCAGCCAGTGGGGACCCCTTCACGGCAGCTCTTGAATCCTTTCAATGGTCCCCATTATTCTTTGAGCACTCCTTCCTTGTACTTAATCCACCCCCTGTCTTGGAATCAGCCATTTTCTTCAAGGAACCTTGGTTCCATTTCGTGGAGCATGATATTTAGAAACCAAGGCCTGGGCACTCAAGGGCGTTATTACTTCTATGCCTTCTCAGGGTTTAGAGCTAGAAAAAATATATATACATATGTGTACACATAATGTCTGTATGTACCCATGACACACACACACACACACATACGTGTGCATTTTCAAACATGCACTCCAAGTCACTCGCACATTCACACACATGCCCATCTATATCTTAGCTTCTCAAATAGTTATTAAAACCACAAGTGCATGCTGATATCTCCCATTCCAATCCATCAACACAGGGTTGATTCCCTCCACTTCCTTCCCTACCAGTGAGGGGCCCACATCCCTGGATTCACTTACGTTCTGGCTTCCACTCTGTGAAACCAGTCCTCCCTTTCACGGTGCTCACCTGAAATCCTGCTCTCAGGATCCACCTTCCACAAGCTGTAGCTTTGGCTCCCAGGTAGAGAGAAGGAGTTCAGAATGAATTTTGATATTGTCATAAACTATTTGTGTTGGGAGACAGGTAAATATGCAAATGTATAAAATACAAAGTTAGGCTCCAGCTCTACCTGATTTCATGAACTTAGATAATCTGTTGGGCCCCTCTGATCTTACTTGCTCATCTATAAAATGGGGATAATAATAGGTCTTACTTCATAGTGCTGCTGTGAGCATTAACCATGTCCTGCCTGAACTAGTGACCCAATACTTGGTACCTGATAAGTCTTATCTCAATGTTATCTTTTATTACCGGTGAATCAGTCAGAGCCTCAGCAGGAAACCGAGTGCTTAAATTAGGCTAATCAAGGGGCACCTGGATGGCTCAGTGGGTTCAGCCTCGGTCTTCAGCTCAGGTCATGATCACAGGGTCCTGGGATCGAGCCCCCCATCGGGCTCTCTGCTCAACAGAGAGACTGCTTCCCCTGCTCTCTCTGCCTGCCTCTCTGCCTACTTGTGATCTCTGTCAAACAAATAAATAAAATCTTAAAAAAAAATTTAGGCTAATCAAGGGGCGCCTGGGTGGCTCAGTGGGTTGAGCCTCAGACTTTTGGTTTTGGCTCAGGTTGTGATCTCAGGTCATGAGACTGACCCCGCATTGGACTCTGTGCTCAGCACAGTGTGTGCTTGAGATTCTCTCTTCCTCTTCCTCCGCCCCTCCCCACCCCATGCATGCATATGCTCTCTCTCGCTCTCTCTTTCAAAAAAATTAAAAAAAATTTAAAATAGGCTAATCAAGAAAGACTTATCAAGAGGACTGTTTTTGAAGGTGTGGGCAGAGTGGAGGGAACCTATAAAGAGTATGGTATTACCCAGGGCTGGTAATAGTGGAACCATTATTACTATTTCGAGACCTGAAAGACGGAGTGGTTGGCCCTTCTGAAAGGGCCTTATGAGAAGAACTTCAGTCAAAGGAGGCAGCTATCCTGATGTGACTGACAAGAGAGGAGATGGGGAGCAAACACCTTGAGCCTTCTCTTGTGCCCTCACTGGCAAACCCAACCAGACCCAGAGCTGCCTGATACACTCCCTATAAGTCAGCCCTCCTGCAGGGCGGAGACCAGAGGGAGGGACCTAAAAGGGCCAGACAAGGAGACAAGGGGATGTCTGTCTAGCTCAGTGAGTGGAGCACCCGACCCTTGATCTCAGGCCTGTGAGTTCAAGCTCCATCTTGGGTATAGGGATCACTTAAAAATAAAATATTTATTTATTTATTTATTTATTTTAAAATTACTATTATTATATTGTAAGTAGGCTCCATGCCCAGTATGGAGTCCAATGCAAGGCTTGAACTCACAACCCCAAGGTCAAGACCAGAGCTGAGATCAAGAGTCAGACATCCAGTCAACCGAGCCACCCAGGCACCCCAAAAATAAAATCTTAAAAAAAAATAAATAAAAAGGCCGAATGGAAGCTATTCAGCTCCCCTTTTCAAGGTTGGAAGCAGGGGTATGTTTTGGTCACACTGGTCACTGATTCTGATGGAATTCTTGCAGTAGTGTATCAAACCCCCGTCAAATATGTCAGTCATCTGGATGGCCTCAGACCTAGTCTTCCTGAGAATCAATGCTTAACAGAAAAGAACCTTAGCAGAAATCACCAGGGCAGCAGGTGTCTGTGGATGGGGAAGGGCTGGGAATCCAGGAAGCACAAGGCAAGGTCTGTGCACCTGGCATCCCCAAGTCAGATCAGAACAGAGGAAGAAGTACTTTGGGCGTGGGGAACTGTTCTCTGCAGAAAGGGAAGAGAGAGGGATGGTGCATGGGGCCTCTGTTGCTCCAGATGATTACCAAGCACCTGGTAATGAGTTCAAGAGCCAGGCCTCAGGAACCTAGTTCAGCCTGTACTAGGAATTCCCTAGATCCTGCTTTCTGCTTGTGACGGTTCAGAACATGCAGAAATGTGGTCACCTGAAGAGGGAAGGGAGAGGTGGAGTTTGGAAATCAGTCATAATATAAACCATAAGGAAAAGATTTGTCCTGATAGTTTTTCTGAGCTATAGAAAAAAAGAAGCTGGAAGGAAAGGAAAGGAAATTTCATAGTGTTTCTGTCTTAGGTGCTTTCTCAATGCTGATGACTGATTGAACTTGAGACAGAAAAAAGAAATGCTGGAAAGAAGGAATGCCTGTGTCTCATTGTAAGTGAAGCCAGACCCCCTTTCCTTCTCATGGTCTCTCCATGGAGCCCATCTGGGTTCTATATCATTCCTGGGCCTGCCTGATGGGGCCCAGGATGGCACAGTGACTCCCATTCCAGTCCCAGGTCACGCTGAGTGACCCTGGGCTGGGAGTTCCTGGAGTCTCAGTTCCTTAGTGAGCAGATAGGGGTGATGGCCCCGGATGCCAGATATCAACTTTGTCATTCATACCTGCTGCTTGTCCGTGTGGGTGCCTTCTCCAGTGACATCAGCTCCTGGTGACAAGTGCCGTAAGGGCGGGCACTCAGCTCTTTGCTGATGAGCACAGAGGGTTTTTGAAAGTTTGACCTCCTATTCTATTTTCTCTTGACTCCTTTTCTTCTGGACATTACTCACTGGCAGGGAGGAGAGGTGGCCGGTTGGGTTGCGGCCCAAGGTGGCTTGGTGTCAGGAACCAGACAGGAGACTCCCTTAACAGTCTGACGGTTTGAGGAAGAAGTGAGTGCACTCTGGAATGTGTCTGCAGAGTATTTGATCACTCTGGACAAAACCCCGTAAATATTAGTCATTCCAGGATGCCTGATCTTTACTCACCTAGAAGACTCACCTGGCAGAGTTTTCCCGCGAGTCATTCATTCATTCATTCATTCGTTCATTTGTTTTTGGTGAAGAATTGCATAACATGGGAAAATGATCAGGAATGTTCACCCACTGAACATACCCAAATAATAACCATCAAGACACAGAGCATGACCTGTCTCCCCGTCACTACCCTGATGTCTAAGATCATAAATTACTTTTACCTGTTTTTGTCCTTTATATACCTGGAAATAAACAGCATGTATTCTTTTTCTGTCTGGCTTCTTTTTTTGCTCATGTTATATCTGTAAGATTCGCTTTTTGTGTCGCAAGCAGTTACATTTTTTCATTCCCATCACCGTGTAGAGAGAAGGAGGTGTGGGAGGGGGGAGGGATGATTTCCCCTCCCCCCCACCTCTACCAGGAACATTTAGAGATATCTGAAAATACTTTTGGTAGTTAGAATTCACAGTTGGGAGCAAGGGATGCTACCGGCATGGCACTTAGTGGGTCGAGGCCCGAGAGGCTGCTGGACATCCTACAATGCACAGGACAGCCCTCACAATAGGTATATTCAACCCCAAATGCCAGTAATGCCAAGGTTGAGAAAGGCTGATGGGCATTTGGGTGTGTTGTGAATATGGCTGCAGTGAATACTGAGCTGTATGTGCTTTGATAAACATGGATGCCTTTCTTTTGAGTGAATCGCTGGGAATGGCATTACTAGGTCAGGGCATCTGCCTGTGCTCACCCTTGGGAGACTCTGCATGGTTCCCAGAGTTGTGTCCCTTTACACTTTGACCAGCTGCACATGAGGTTCAGGTTGTCCCACATCTGCCCCCAATAACTGTGTGTTTCTGCTTCTCTCTCTCTTTTGGGGGGTTGTTGTTTTTTATTTTTATTTATTTGTTTATTTATTTTTAGAGAATTTTTAAAAATTTATTTATTTATTTATTTATTAGACACAGAGAGAGAGAGATCACAAGTAGGAAGAGGGGCAGGCAGAGAGAGAGGGAGAGGCAGGCTCCCGGCTAAGCAGAGAGCCTGATGTGGGCTCGATCCCAGGACCCTGGGATCATGACCTGAGTCGAAGGCAGAGGCTTTAACCCACTGAGCCACCCAGGTGCCCCCTGTCATTTTTTTTTTTTTAATCTCTCTCCTACACTCTGCCTCTAAATCAATTTATGGCATGTCAGATACCCAAAACATCAGTGTTTGTCAGTAAATAATCCTGTTCCATATTTTGCAGGAGACTGGCATTATGCACAGGTGTGCTTGCTGTATACAGTAAGTTAGAGAAGGCATTTGGGGCAGGACCCTGACAACTAGGCCTCCCCCGCTCCCTTTTAAGAGAGGGAGGTAGGGTAGGGACAGAGAGGGAATGAGAATCCCAAGCAGACTCTCTGCTGAGCAGGGGCAGAGCCTGAGGCAGGGCCCTATCTCATGACCCTGAGACCAGGAGCTGAGCTGAAATCAAGAGTCAGCTGCTTCACTGACTGAGCTGCCCAGGCACCCCTGAACTTTTCTCATTTAAATAGCTGTATTAACACCTTTTTATTTGTCCATTTTCTTCCTTTCTTCCTGGGGGTGCTGGTAGGTTTCCATAGTAAATTTTACAGGGATGGGATTATCCACCATTTGAGTTCATGTTTATTAAGTATTTTCAAATTGTGCAATTATTGTTTTTTTATGGTAAATTGGTTAGTCACGGGGAAATAGGTAAGGTAGAGTCATTGGGGAAAAACAAAATCAAAGAATTTTGGTCTTTGTTCTATTGGTTCTCAGATAGTTGGTCCCAAGAGCTTGTTAGAAACACAGATTATGGGTGCCTCGGTGGCTCAGTGTGTTAAGCCTCTACCTTCAGCTCAGGCCATGGTCTCAGGGTCCTGGGATGGAGCCCAGCATCAGGCTCTCTGCTCAGCGGGGAGCCTGCTTTCCCCCACTCTCTCTGCCTACTTGTGATCTCTCTGTCAAATAAGTAAATAAAATCTTTAAAAAGAAAGGAAGGAAGGAAGGAAGAAAAGAAGAAAGAAAGAAAAAGAGAAACAGATTGTTGGGGCACCTGGGTGACTCAGGCAGTTCAGCATCCAACTCTTGGTTTCAGCTCAGGTTGTGATCTCGGAGTTGTGAGATCAAGCCCGGCATCAGGCTCCATGCTCAGTGCAGGGTCTGCGTGAGTTCTCTCTCCTCCCTCTACCCTTCCCCACCTCTTTCAAATTAATAAATCAATCTTAAAAAAGAAAAAAGAAAGAAAGAAAGAAAGAAAGAAAGAAAGAAAGAAAGAAAGAAAAGAAATGCGGATTATTAAGTTTCACCTGAAACTTATTGACCACTTGGGATGTGGGCCCTGCAACCTGTATTTTCACAGCCCGTCCAGGGGACTGGGTGCTTCACAGAAGTTTGCATACTCTTGATCAGGACAATCCTTATCCCCAAGCCCCAGACACACCTAATTTGGCTGAATACTTTTAGAAACAAAGGTTTTGGTTCCTCCAGGGTTAGTAATTCACTTCCACAAGTAAATTCAGTGATGAGTTTCCTCTTGGAATGTTAATTTGCTGTGATTTATTTGGGGGTAATTTCATTTTCTAAGCCTCCAAATTTCAGGCTCTTGCTATTTCCAATTGGTACACTTATGCTACCAGAACGTTGCTACCTATCTGCACGTGCTTGGGCATTTGCCTATTTGAATATATATATGCTATCTTTTGCAAGTATTTGCATAGCCTCCCTTAACATCCAGGAAGTGTTTCCATGATACCTTTGCTCCATCAAAATCAGATGCAGACCCGTTCAGCGTACACCACCATGATATGGTATAGCATGACCATCCTCTGGACCTGCTCTCTAGGTCTTAAAATTCTACATATTAAACTTCTTCCCTCCGCTGAGAGAAGAGTTTGAAATAATGCTTTGGCTTCCGTGATCTAGACAACAACTTCTTCTGTTGCTAATTAGATGAATAGTATAGAAAGCAAAATGATTGGGTCCCAGGAGAGGGTGGATTTTTCCCCAGAGAGCCCCATCAGAGGACTCCTCAGTTATCGGAGTTGTTTCAGTTGAAGATGTGTTTTGGAAATGTCTTCTTTCTTTAACATCGTGATCATCATCATGAAAGAGAAAACCAAAAACCTCCATTTACAAATTATCTGGCCACCACACCAGAATTATGTAGTTGGCTGTCTGAAGTGAATTGGATTGTCACCATTCTCTACTTCCCTGTGAATTACCCTTAGCTCAAGGGGAAAACATAATTCCCTACGTGTTATAATTAAGAATAAATCCCTGAGTCATTTGCCCTGCTTCAATAACAAAGGAAACCACACAAAAATGACCTTCCAAAGAACAGCCTCCAGTGAGCCCAAGAAATGATAACATCTCACCTCATGCACTCAAATTTTTCTGCCATGGGACTTAGGCTCTCAATGTCACTTCAATAAACTTGATCAGACCCTGTCCTTGTGGGGCCCTTTCTGCTATTATTTAACATTTCAAATGTTGTGTGCCTGCTCAAGCCTGTGTCCCCTCCATTTCTTTCCCAACCAAAGGACAGCAGTTAATTGAGAATGGAAAAACCAGTCCCAGAACAATTATGAAACCATAATGAAGTTTGCATAAGTACATGCAATTAAACAAAGAAAAGGTATGTGAGGAAGTGCAAGAGAGTTCAGGCCTGATGTGGTACGTTCATGGTTAGGTCTCTGCAGGTGTGCGCTGAAACAGAAGAACAAAAAAAGGAATACTGGATGAGGAAAGTCACAAATCATGGAGGGTTCTCCTAGCCTCTGCTGTTCTAATACACAAATTAGAACAAAGGGCAACTATGAATTTTAACACTCCTTTTTCCATTGCTGAAAACTGTACTTTTCAAATGCCCAGATGATTCTGGACCCATTCAGCGAGCATTGAATGCAGCATGTGCCAGATGGCCCACCTTCCAGAACACAAGGGAAGGCTGTTTGAGTTGCTGGACAATGGTAGGAACAGAGGGAACATGTCCCTGGCTCTCCTGCAGCTCACCTTCTAACCTTGACTGGTACTCTGAGGTCATGGTTCGCTGATAGGAGGGTTTTTAATCTGCTGCCACGCCAGAGAAATTCCAGATTCACAACTCTGCCAGGGAAATTTCTCCACATTGGGCTTTCTTGTTCTTCTGTTCTTGCTTGCTCTTGCAATCTCTCCAGTTGGAGCGCCTTCTCCATGTTCTGAGGGGCAGAATCCAACCACTGGAAGCCCTTTCTCACCATTCCAGTTCCTAGGGAGCTTTTTCCCCTCTGAGCTCCCATCGCATTTACTGGATATCCTCTTGTTTGGAACCGATCCACAGTCTTCTGTGTTTTGCTGGTCATGTATTTTCAGCTGTATGTATTTCGAATTCTATTGAAGATGGAATTTCCTACAGGACAGGGGCCATTCCTCACACTTCCTGGATTCTGCCGCTGCTGCTTAGCGGATTCACCATACACATACTGAATTATCACTCATTTTAGCTAAAAGAGACTACAGAGAACATCTTTTTTAAAGATGAAGCAAATAGGGAGCCAAAGACCACATACTCGGTTGAAGTTAGAAAAGGGACTAGGATCCAGTGTCCTGATTTTGCACCATGCCCTGTTAGTAATATTGTGAGGGTTAATAGACAACCCTTCCTTTTTTTTTTTTTTAAGGATCTTTTATTTACTTATTTGACGGAGAGAGAAAGAGAGTGAGTGAGAGCATGAGCAGAAGGGAGGGTCAGAGAGGGAGGGAGAAGCAGACTCCCTGCTGAGCAGGGAGCCAGGCTCGAGGCTGGATCCCAGGACCCTGGGTTCATGACCTGAACCAAAGTTTGACGCTCAACCAACTGAGCCACCCAGGCACCCCTGGGCAACCCTTTTGACACACAAGTGAAAGCACATTTTGCATGGTTTCTCACAGAAACTTGATTGAAAGTTGTGGGTTTTTTAATGTCATTTAATCTAACTGATCAATCATTCTGGCCAGACTCTTAATCATAGGAAACAAACTGAGGGTTGTTGGAGGGGAAGGGGGCAGTGGGATGAGGTATCTGGGTGATGGACATTAAGGAGGGCATGTGATGTAATGAGCACTGTTATAGAAGCCTGATGAATCACAGGCCTGAATCTCTGAAACCATTAATATAATAGATGTTAATTAATTAAAAAAAAAACAAGAAAGAAAATAAAATCAATCTGATGAGAGTTTTTGTTTGTCAAAGATACCAGTTGCTCTGTTCTCAACTCCAGTTAAGAGTGCTATTACCTATGCTTAACAGGAACATGGGGGATGTAGACTCCCCTCATTCATTCATTCAACACCTACAAACAGGTAAAAAAATAGTATAAATATGGTAACATACATATTTCTACATTACAAGGTTGAGCGAATGGAAAAGTAAGTCTAGACTTCCGGCTAATTCTCAGCGCATGAATTCCTTATTGACCCTGGAACTTTAAATCCTTCTTCTATCTATATTCTTATAAGGGAAAACTCAAGAGGAGCAGCAGCTCCTGTGAGTATTTACACGACGAAAGCCTCATGAAAGCCTCAGGATTGCTTCTAAAACGTCGTTAATGAGTACATAAATAATGAATTTATTTTTATTATTTATTATTATTATCAGTGGGTGCGAGATACTGACGTATCCTTCCTCACTGTGACTTATTTCGCTCTTGTTCCTCCCTCAGCTGGCACGGGTTGCCTGAGAGCGCTCCCCTACCCAACCATGTCCTTGGTCGACCTCCTTTGCGGCAAGATGGAGGCCCAGTGTTTTCTGCACAGTCTTTTACGACAGTCTGGTGCGCCACGATTTCTGTCGTGCCGCAGCCCCCTTCAGTGCCGTCCTCTCTGGGCCCTCCGCCATCTTGCCCCCTCCCGCGGAAAGCCTAATGGTGCTGAGGTGTCGAGACGTCTTCTTTGGTCCCCATGATGATTTCTTAATTTCATAGAGATTCTGAGTCTTCTGTCGTTTCCAAGAGAGGATACGCTCTTCATATGGGAGCTGTGTTCTAAGATAGCCCCAGAGCTGGAAGAATGCTTTACCAATGGACAGAAAATTAAAACTGGAGGGAATGAAGGGCAAGCGTTGAAGGCGGCCGCAGGGGAGGGGAAACACGTCTCGCCTGGTGAATTGGCTAGTTGGGGAATAATTGCTTCCAAAGTGAGCACAAGGCTCGGTTGCTAGGCCTACAGGAGCCAGCCCGGTCCTTGCCTGCTGTCAGAGGCGGAGAGGGAAGGGAAGGCTGAGCAGTTCAGCCTCGGCAGCAGAAAAACACACGGTGTTTGTTCTGGGTTGGCGGCTCTTATGGCCTGTTAGGAAGGAAAGGTAGCAATTACAGCCTTTCTCTGCTTCGACTCGCAGTTTCTTCAAAAGTTCTCCTGTGGGTTTTTTTGTTCCTTTGTTTGTTTGTTTGTTTTGTTAATACCCCAGCCTGGGGATGGGGAAAGTTAGCTAGCTCAAGGACAGCCGAAAGGACAGTGGGAAAACAGCTGTATTTTCAACATGTACAAACAATGCCACTGGGAGCAATAGATTGAACACAGAAACATTAGGATAGCACCTAGCTTGGCTGGTATGTATTTCTTAATATAAGGGCATTTTAATGTCTGTCCCCAAGCCTGTGTGGATCTGAACCCCTATGTTAATGGCCGGTTGGAAACAATAATGTAAACAACTTCTGTTGGCTAATTAGGTTAACCCCAGGCTGCAAATATATTAATACTCATTCTAAGCCAAAAGGCTTTGCCGAACTAGATACTGGAATGACTCTGTTTTGAAATAAAATATACAATAACCTAATACTTAAAGGTATTATTTGGAAAAAGAGAAGCTTGGGGTTGACTTTTCCATGATCATGCACTTTGCTGTTATTTTCTTTGCTTTATTCTGTGGAAGACGCTAAGAATTAGATTTATCTGTTTTACCCACATAATGGCTACATTTTCTTTCTTCTACTTTGCCTAAAAATCTGAAGATGGGTTCTACATGGAGTATACTCGTGGCGGGTCTTAAAGAATGAGGAGGATTTAGTGAAGGGGAGAGGAAGAGAAGGTACAAGTTGGAAGGATGAAAAGTAGGAACAATGAAAACTAGCAGAAAGGAAAGCTACAGAGGGCCTGGCTGGCTAGGTCAGTAGCGCAAGGGACAGTTGATGGGGGTGGGGGGTTGCAGTTTGCTAGTTCGAGCCCCATGTTGGGCATAAAGTTTACTTAAACAATATCCGTACTCAGAAGGTCCATCACTTGGAGCACAGTGCCTGGAACAGTGAGGGGTTCACATTGGTTTTCCTATCCGTGCCAAAGCTGGGAATCAGCATATTGTCATCTTAATTCCATTAATAGCAGGGTAGAGACTTTTCAAAAGAAGAGAGAGAAAGCCCATTGAAGGACATTATTTCTTCAGGGTGGGTGGGGGCCACTCAGTCTGTGCTTTGAGTTGATGCCATAGGGCAGAGGGTCTGAGGTTGACATTCAGAGCCCGAGGAAAAAATGGGAAAAACTGTTGACCTGGCAGTTTAGAAGTCATTGTAAATAAGGGTGCCTGGGTGGCTCAGTGGGTTAAAGCCTCTGCTTTCAGCTCAGGTCATGATCTGAGGGTCCTGGGATTGAGCCTTGCATTGGGCTCTCTGCTTGGTGGGGAGCCTGCTTCTTCCTCTCTCTCTGCCTGCCTCTCTGTCTACTTGTGATCTCTGTCTGTCAAATAAATAAATTAAATCTTTTTTAAAAAAGTCATCGTAAATAAAATACATTAATCTTTTTTTTTAAAGCAGCTGGTAGAAAAGTGAGGGGTTGAAGATGAGAAGCTTCTAAGTCAAAGAGCTTGATACCATTTACAGGTGGGGGGAAACATGGTTCCATTCCTAGGAGGTCAATAAGCCTCACTGGGCAGGTACAACACACTTCTCTAAGTACTGATGATGTTCTCTTGGTGTTTAAGACCTGTGTGCTCCCCTCCCCTCAATCTGAACAGCACTTGTGGCCAGAATTCAAGTTCTTTCCAGGGAAACTTTAAGTCCTTATGTAAATCAGGGGATGTAGCTTGGGACTAGCTTGTGTGACCCCAGCATTCTGTGACAAGCACCTCCATAGATGCCATAAAGGGAGGAGAGGGGCTCGCACCTGATCTCAAAGTCACAGGGAGCCTCGGTTGTCAGGTCCCCTGGGAGTGGGTGCCCTGTAATCTCTTGTTTTTGTAAAGGCTAGGGCGGGGCGGAAAGCATTACAAAGGAGCGGGGATGGATGCTGTTGTTTTGTTCTCTTAGATCTTATCTCTTCAGTCCCTTTTGTCGTTAGAGCATGTTTTTCATGAAAGTATTTGAGCACGGAAGCCACATTACATGCTGTGGATTGTCCTGGAAGAGCCGAGGAGCCAGGTGATTGCCAGGGGCAGCAAGAGAGGATCGCACCGCAGCCCGCCAATGACTAGCAGGAAATGGCACGCCTGCCAGAACGCATTATTTCAACTTTGGCTTTCAGGGCGCTAATTCCCTGAATGGCAATAACAAGGGGGTGGGAGGGAGAAACACGTGGGAATGGAAAGAAAAGATATTTGAGAAGCTAAATCTAAGGGGGAAAGGAGTTGCCGGAGTTTTTGGGGTGAGCAGATGCAGGCAGGGAGGCAGAGGAGGGGAAAAGGCTGGGCTTCAGGAACCTGCTGCTGGGCTTTAGACAAAGGCGGTTTGAGAAGCAGAGAACGAGGCGGGACCAGTTGCTAATATCAGCACGGGACCGAGCCAGCCAGCTGGACTCCCGGCATGAAACGGACTCAATTCCCAGCGTCTCCTTCGGGCTGCTGGGAATGACTGGAGTATGTACCAAACTAAGAACTCAGAGGAAAAAGTAAGTTTGGAGAAGGACTTCCAGATTCTGCCCGTCTTTGCAATCTTGCTCCCCTGTGAGGCATGCCTCCGATGCGTTACCTCTTTATAGTTTCTGTTTCTTGCGTGATCATTTTTATTGTGTTCTACGTGTTCAGTTTTGGGGGAGAGCAAAGCTTCCAGAGGCCGAATAATTCAGACACTTTGATCCTGACTCAGGTTTGCACATCCTTCATCAAAGGCAAAACGCCCTTCTTGTGGAGAAACAAACTGATAATGTACGAGATGTCTTCTTGCAAGGACTACCTGACCCAAAGCCACTACATCACGGCCCCTTTATCCAAGGAAGAAGCTGAATTTCCTTTGGCATATATTATGGTCATCCATCACCATTTCAATACCTTTGCAAGACTCTTCCGAGCTATTTACATGCCCCAGAATGTCTACTGTGTTCACGTGGATGAAAAGGCGACCATTGAATTCAAGGAGTCAGTAGAGCAGTTGCTGAGCTGCTTCCCAAATGCTTTCCTGGCCTCCAAGATGGAGCCTGTTGTCTACGGGGGGATCTCCAGGCTCCAGGCTGACCTGAACTGCCTCAAAGACCTCGCGGCATCCAAGGTGCCCTGGAAGTACGCCATCAACACGTGTGGGCAAGACTTCCCCCTGAAGACCAACAAGGAGATCATTCAGTATCTGAAAGGCTTTAAGGGGAAAAACATCACCCCGGGGGTGCTGCCCCCAGCTCACGCCATTGGACGGACTAAGTTCGTGCACCGGGAGCACCTGGACAAAGAACTTTCCTATGTGATCAGAACCACGGCGCTCAAGCCCCCTCCTCCCCATAACCTCACCATTTACTTTGGCTCTGCCTATGTTGCTCTGTCAAGAGAGTTCACCGACTTTGTCCTCCGTGACCCGCGGGCTGTTGACTTGCTCCACTGGTCCAAAGACACTTTCAGCCCCGATGAGCATTTCTGGGTGACGCTGAATCGGATCCCAGGTATGTGTGTTTCCATGTTTCACGTGCCCGCAGTGTGCTGTACTTGGAAAGGCTTCTCAAGAGCCGGCTCCTTTTTTGTGCACATAGAAGATGAAGAGTGAAATCCGTAGTTCTCCCTCTAATCTTTCCCATGTGCAGAACCATGGCCATGCATGGCCCAGTAAGACCCTTCCGGGGTATTGCTTTATTGCTGGTCGTGTGCTTTTGCGTTCATTTTAGTAAACCTTTACCGCGATAGGCATTCCTGTTCTCGGTCCACAGTGGTGTTCTTGCTTTCCTCCAGATTTGCCAGACTCACTCTTAACCTGGGGTCTTTGCCTCAGCCATTCTCCTTCCTAACCCCAGACCTGCACAGGCTCCCGGTCAGCCGGATGTCGCCGCTCCCAGAGGCTGAGCTGACCACCCCATCCTGTTCTTCTTTCAAAGGAATTTGGAATAATCTTTTTTTTTTTTTTAATTTGGGATGATCATATTTACTTATTTGCATGAGTTTGTTCTTGACCTTCTCTGTATTATTAGCTCCATGATGCTGGGGTCATTTTCTATCTTGTTAACTGCAGCATCCTCAATGCTTAGAACATGCAGTAAATGGTCAATAAATTTGATAAATGATTGCGTGATGAAATGAATGAATGAATGACCCAGCATAAGTCTTTACACCATAGTTGCCTCCCTTAGACCCAGTGAGGTGAGCAGTATTTGGACTCACGCATAGACTATATCACATGTGTAGAGTTTTTTTGTTTTGTTTTGTTTTTTTAACACTTTACTTCAGATCAATAATGAGATTCTAGGAACAGCTCCTTCTTCTCTCATCAAAACATATCTACCTTTACTAAAGGACCAGATCAATTATTTTTAAAAACTGCATAAACCACGATAGGATTTCTTCTGAAGGAAATCGCATGCTTTGGACTCAATGAAAAATACAAAATGGACCTCTGATGAACTCAACAGCATTATTATAGCAAGAGAAAAGCAATCATTGTTCTGGTTTTGGGGGACTGCCAACTTGGAAACACTGGTAGGTGCTCGCAGGCTGCAGGGCAGGGCCTGCTGGGCGATAAACATGCCCGCGTTCTCTGGAAAATACCGTGTTTGGTCTCTGAATCCCAGGGCGACTGGCCTAGTGAATAAGGTTTGCTCTTGTACTGGGAGCTCGGGCTCTCCTGACCTCCCTCTCGGTCTGGCCCCCTCTTTTCATCTCTTGTCTGCTGTTCAATCATTGGCATAATTTGGGAGCATTAGGTATGTCGAGGCTGATTTTCACAAATAAATATGTAGCCCCTTTCTCTTCTCACTATTCCCTTTTGATTTATAAAAAGTCGGTACTACATATGGGGTTCCCCACATATGGTTTGAGATGAGGGCATTTCATTAGCTTAACAAAAGCCGGAATCATAACTTTTTAAAGAAGAAAAACGTGCATTTGGGCTGGTGTTAAATGTCCGTGGTTACTGTGGCAGGTGTACGATCAGTCATCTCAATGTCAAATCAATAGAAGAAAACCAAGGGAAAAAAGAATCTTTCACCTTCCCCCCTTTTTTTCTTCTTCCCTTTAGTCCCCTTCTTCTCCTTTCCAGCCATAGTCAAACAGACAAGATGGGAGACCAAGATGGTTATGCAGATAAGCCCAGGAGAGGAAACTAGTTTTGCTCTAGGTTTGTGGTATATACGCTCGCTGGCTTCCGCCCTCTCGGAGGGACTGTATCACTCCTGTAAATCACATAACCTCTTGGAACGTCAAATCTCCCCAACTACCAAATGAGGGCCCAGATAAGAAGACCCCCCTTTGGCTCTACCTGTGCCTTTCCTCGCAGAAAACACAATGCCCAGCACCCCAATAACACCCGGCATGCGGCAATGAGGAATTTGTAGGAAGGCAGAAGTGCTGGTGAGTCTGGATTCTCGGTTGCCCATTAGCCTTGGCGAACACACTGCGTTTCCTTCGGAGGCGAGAGCTCCACCACGAGCATCCTTCAGGGGGAAAGTCGAGCACAGCCCAGGATCAGTAATCCTTCAGGTCTGATTCTGCAAGGGACACCTTTCAAGATAACATGACGTCTCCTGCGGTTTTGCCTCCTTTCTTAGATGCTGGATGGCATCCTGGTTCAGGGAGAAAGCAGAAGGATATCCTGCTTGAAGGTGGGGTCTTCCTGAATTACAAGTTATTTTTAAAAAAAACCAAATCATCAAATACTCTGGCGGAGGTTCGATGTCTCCATCTTCAAAAGCAATGTAAAATCCAATCACACAGTCAAGTAACTCCCAGGTTTTAAGCCTGAGCATTCCTTGTGACTTAAGCTTTAGTGTGTGAATCTGGTTCTTTGTTATCAGACAACTTGCAACGATAGCCGCTCTTTCTGTTTTCATGGTCACCTGCAAAGAGGAACAATCCTTTAGCAAGTACGATTTTGACATCAATTTTGCAAAACGTACAAGTACAGATAGTGTTGTTCCTTTCCTCCCTCAAAAGTTCCTTCCTTTCTTCCCCCTACCATCCTAAATTAAAGTGGTTGTGTTAGAAAGACCGTGCAAGGGTGCCCCAGTTTCCCCAAATCACCCACCAAAGTAACAGGACCAAGAAAATGACTAGTTCCCTCTAATGAGGTGACATCAGAAAACCAAGTGAAAATCGTTTGAAGTTGGTGAGATTCAATGGAAAGTATGTTCTCAGAGGTAGCCCGGAATCACATAGCTTCATGCCCCCCCCCCCCCCAACCATGTTCTCTTTCTAGTGAGACGCTTCAGCTTTTCCATTCTGCATTAGAATTAGAAATGGTATCGAAACAGGCCAGAAAAAGTCCCTTGGGGAAAGAGGCCCCAGTCTCGAATCCTTCAGGGGAGGCCGGGCAGAGGGGCTCTCAGTTCCACTCTGTGCGGCTCCTTTACAGAGAGACTGTCTAGACCTCTCCCTTCTGGCCACATTCCCAAAGGAAACCCTCCAGGAGCACAGATTTCAACACTTCTCTGACCGACACTACAAAACACCAGGTTCTGGTCATTCTTATAGCACGGTCTTTGGCCTACCTGCCCCACGGTGAAGAGCCAGAGGTCATTTAGATTTTTGCTTTAAATCTAGTGAAATTGATTAGGATCTGCAGAAACAGCCATTGCACTTGTTTTTTTGCAAGTCCATTCCTGTGGATGAATTGTCTTCTTTTTTTAAAAGACTTTATTTATTTATCTGATGGACAGAGATCACAAGTAGGCAGAGGCAGGCAGAGAGAGAGAGAGGGAAGCCGGCTCCCCACCGAGCAGAGAGCCCCATGCAGGGCTCGATCCCAGGACCTGGAGAGCACGACCCGAGCCGAAGGCAAAGCCCCAACCCGCTGAGCCAGGCAGGTGCCCCTGAATTGTCTTCTGATCCTGCTTCAGGAGCAGTCCATCTTCAATGGAAAGGCAAAGCTGTTACTTTTTTTCTCCCCCAGCTACTTTTTTTTTTTAACCCTCCCCCCACTATGTAAGTTTGTTCTTTTGAATTTTTGCTCTTGCATTACTCTGACCTTTCTCATGCCAGGAGGTTTTTCTTCCATAAGAATGTTTTCATTTGGCTCTCTTCCTTTTTTCCATTTTGTATACATTTTTTTTCAGAGCCCCTTCTTCAAATAAATTATCTCAACCTCAGAAGTGACTGCATGATCACATTTCCGCATTTTTCAAATCTAAAAATAGCATGTTTCCTACTTCGATTTATTTTGCTTCTTTAACTTCGAGTTGTATTTATATGTGCACATTCTTTGGGAGTGTGCTCTGACTCCTGAAGTGGCAAATGACAGAAACACAACTCAGAGTTGCTGAAATAGAAACCAGAACCCACTGGGTCACAGAACTGAGATGCTCAAAGGGCTCCAAATAAAGCTAGATTGAGAGTGGAAACATATATTCAGGACTCCTCCTTGCCAGATGGTCTCTCGGGGTGAAAAACTTTTCCTGTTTGCCCAGAGCTAAAGGGAAGTCCTAGGTATGGGACTCTGAGGGCTACCATTAGGAAAGTCCCGGTGAACTGGGACGAGCTGGTGACCTTGTCTCTTTCTCTCTCTCTCTCTCTTTGTGTTGGCGCCATTCAGACAGGTCCTCCCCACAGGGCGTCAGAGATAGCCTGAAGAATCTCTAGATACACAGTTCTGACAGCTGGCCGCCCTAGGGGACAAGAAGATCTTTTTGCTGAGAGTCCCAGAAACAGTGTAAGGCAGTCCTCAGATTGGTCCTGCTTGGTTCAAATCCCTGTGCCTAACCAAACTGAGGTGGAGGTGGGGGTGTGGGAGGTGGCGAAGAATGTTGACAGTCTTTCTTGGGTCTCTTTCCCAAGGAGGCAGGCTACGGTGGAAGGTGGTTCCTTAGGGTGACGCTGGTCAGACCACACCAAAATGGCTCCTTGTCCTGAGGGCAGAGTGTTTATGAGCATCTCCACCTGGTACCGGAAGGGCAAGATTTAGCCGAGATAAAAAACTTTAAGCCCTTGAGCAATTGTAATTAGGAGAATACGAATTAAGTTACTTTTGTGGCAGTGGCGTGAGCTCAATAAGCATATCCCTTCTGCCTCATAAAAGCATATTTTTTTAAGATTTTATTTTGGGGCTTGAACATGGGGCTTGAACCCACAACCCCGAGATCAAGAGTCACATGCCTCGAGGCGCCTGCTTGGCTCAGTCGATTGTCTGCCTTCAGCTCAGGTCATGACCTCGGGCTCCTGAGATCGAGTCCTGCATGCCCCCCGCCCAACCCTTGCTCAGCAGGGGGTCTGCTTCTCCCTCTGCCCCTCCCCACCCTGCTTGTGCTCTTCTCCCCCCAAAAAATAAATAAATGAAATCTTTAAAAAATAATAAAAGGGTCACATGCTCAACTGACTTGAGCCAGCCAGGCACCTCCCATAAAAACATTTTTAATCATGTTCCTTCGTTATGTTGAGAGAGTACTTATTTTGCAAAAGTACTTACACGTGATTTTTAATCCTTATAAGACCCCTATAAAAGGACTACCATTCCCATTTTACAGATGAGAAATGTGAAGACTAAAATATGTGACTTGTCCAAAGACAAATATTTCCTATACCTAGCAAGAAGTAAGAATAAAAAGGAGAAGTAGACTTGTGTCTACTTTTAGATTAAATTGTACCTACTTTGATGAATTCTTCCCTTAATTATTGCAAAACCTGCAAGTGATCTGAAGATGGAACTTAGCTCATCGTAGGTCTTGTTAAGTCTGTGGGATGGTTAGATGGCTGGACCCTCCGGACCATAAGAGTGTTCTCTCGTTACTTATGTCATCTGGATAGTTAGCCCATTTTCCTGGAACTCGGGCTTTTTCGTGCGAGTGGGATGCACAGGAAAAATGAGGTGACTATTTACTGAACATCGCCTTATCTTAGTTTAATCTTCTCAAGAATCTTGTCTGGTCAGCCCTTAAGCCCACATTTTACCAACAAGAAGATGGAATCAGAAGGGTTGAGTAAGGCGCCTTGGGAGCAAGTAGAAGGCACAGCAAAAGAGGGAGTGGGTACAATGAGAACCTCAAATCCTGCCCACTCAGACCTCAGCCGGTACCCTCTCACCTTGGTGTGCCCTTGAATCCCACAGCATCCTCTCTTAGCTCCGCCCCACAGGCTGGATTCCCCTTCTCTGGGCAGTTCTCACTGTCCCATCCTGTGGATCTGGCTTTCCCTGGAGCTTGGGTTCCAAGACGTAGAGGGATCCAGGTTGGAATCCTAGCTTCCCCACCTCCAGTCACGTGGCCTGATATTATAAAAAGGCATCAACTTTGAGTAGTAGAGCAAAGGTATTGAAAGCATGGAACCTGTAGCCAAATTCCCCAGATCTGAATCCCTGCTTTGCCAGTTATAAGCTGTGTGACCTCGGATAGGCTACCTGAATTTGGGGGCCTCAGTTTCCCCATCTATAAAATGGGGAAAATATATGAGGCTTAAGTGAACTGGACTAGTGCCCAGCACCTATGTTAAGTGTTAATTTTTTATTATTGTTATTAGGTCTTCATCTATAAAATGTATATTCACTTAATAAATATTTATTGAGAACCTAGATAGATACTATGCTAGGTATTAGGATATTGTAGTGAGTGAGACAGAGAAGGCCCCTAGCCTCGTGGAGCATATGTTCTATTCGTGGAACATAGACAAGAATAAGCAGACAGATAAGAACATTGCAGATTTATAGCGAGTGCTATGAAGAAAAGACAAGCTGATCCAGAAAGGGACCTGCTTAAAATGGGGCAGGGTGGGGAAGCCTTCCTGGGGAAAGGAGTCTATGAGCTGCTCCTCCTAAATGAGAACGACCCAGCCATGCCCTTGGAAAAAGGTGCCAGGCAGAGCGGCCCGGGCTTGCAAAGGTCCCGGAGGGAGCAGGAGATCTGGGTGTTTGTGAGTCAGAAAAGCAGCCACATGAGTGACGGTGAGGGCTGGAGTTGGCATGAGATGGGCCAGGCCCTCGTGTGACGGCCACGGGGATGACACGACCTGGCACCACCTTCCTAGGGTTACTGGCAGAAAAAGCGAGACGATGAGTACAAGTTCTTGGCATCGCGCTGGATACAGACTAAACAGTCAGTCAACGGAATCTGGCTGCCTGCCTCCTCTCCGCCTCTGGGGCTGCTATCTGTCTCCCCTCGTCTCTCTCCTGCAACAATCTCGTTTCTTTCTAACTACAACTGACCCACGAACGACACAGGTTTGAACCGTGTGGGCCCACTGACGCATGGACTTTTTACAATCCGTGCTGTAAACGTCTTTGCTCCTCCTTACGATTTTCTTAAAGACATTGTCTTTTGTCTGGGTGACTTTAGTGTTGGGATAGAGGGTATGATACATCTCAGATGCAAGGTATGTGTTGACTGGTTGCCATTGGTAAGGCTTCCAGTCACCAGGCTATAAGGAGTTAAGTTTTGGGAGAGTCTAAAGTTATATGTGGATTTTCTCCTGCACAAGGGGCGGGCACCCTTAACCCCTGCATTGTTCAGGGGTCAACTGTATTTTCCCTGACTCCATTCTCCACCTGCTGCAACCCATTCTCCATAGTGACAGGATGACCTTTATAAAAATTGATCATGCAATCATCTCTCTCCTTTGACGACCTTCAGCAGATGCCCATTACCTCCAACATGACATCCCAGCACTTCGCTGGGCACAGGGCACTCTTAGCCTTTCTGGCACCTTCTCTTGCTATGTACCCCATCCCGTGGGGTGTAGTCCAGCTCTACGAGATGACTTGTGAGTCCCAAATGTGCCATTCCTACTCTCTCTGCCTTGACTTATACCAACCCCCTGACAGGATGCTTTGGACTTTTCCCTCCCTCTCTCTCATTTGACTGACATATGCTTTTCTTTTAAGATTCAGCTTACAGTCACTCTAAAAAGACTTTCTTGATTCTCACTCCCATGGACTCGCTCCTCCTGTACCATACTGTACTGTTAATAGCCTTGGAATGCTGTGTTTGTGTTCCCAGTGGTCTTTAGACTGAGCTTCAAAGGTAGAACCTGCCCCTGCTAATTTTGTTTTCTTTTTTTTTTTTAAGATTTTTATTTATTTGTCAGAGAGAGAGAGAGGGAGAGAGCACGCATCGCAGGCAGAGGCGGAGAGAGAAGCAGGCTCCCTGCGAGCAAGGAGCCCGATTCGGGACTCAATTCCAGAACCCTGGGATCATGACCTGAGCCAAAGACAGTGGCCCAACCGACTGAGCCACCCAGGAGTCCCTGTTTTTTTTGTTTTTTGTTTTTTTTTAATACCTAGTGCAACCCCTGGTACATGAGCAATGCTCAATACAGTGGAGTCTCAGCTTATATTCATTTAACTCACACAAACACACCTATACGCATGCATGCGTGTGTAAATTTAAATGGTTTTGGCCATTCCACCCTGCCCTCCGTTCCACCCAGTTTGTCTGGGGTTTAGAGTGAGCTTAAGCTGGATTCTGCTTATTCCCCTGATGGGTCTTGGTTCCCATGACTCCCGAGTGTTAAAGATACCGTGTGTATCTCATAAGAGAGCTCCTCAGCTCCAACAAACTTCTTCATCTGGTGCTTGTTAGAAGAAACCGCCATGTGCACCAAGGTTGAAGGGAAATTGGTCATGTTGGAATCATGGAGACTCCCTGTCATCTTAATGTGGCACGTTCCCAAGGGATTTCTCCAGTGGAATTTTGACTATATGTTGTTTCCCCTTTATATACTGACTTTGCAACCTACAGTCCCTGTGGGATGCACATCTTTCTCTCAGTGTGTCTTGAATTTATTGAACGGCCAGTAATCAGAAAACTCAGAACAGGAATTCAGGTTGTTTTAGGGCTAATCTAGTGTTCTCTCTTCCTGCTAGAGTGAATGTATAGAATCATTCTTCTCTGAAAGTCATTTTTAGGGGCACCTGAGTGGCTCAGTCGGTTAGCGTCTGCCTTCAGCTCGGGTCATGATCCGAGCTAGGGTGCTAGGATGGAGTCAAGTGTCAGGCTCCCTGCTCAGTGGGGAGTCTGCTTCTCCCGCTCCTTCTCTCCTTCCCCCTGCTCCTCCCACCATGCTCTCTCTCTCTCTCTCTCTCTCTCTCAAATAAATAAAATAAGTAAATAATAAAAGTCATTTTTACTTAGAAAGGCGATAGGGTAAGAGCCACAGTCTTATCAAAGACTAAAGCTGGAAGTCTGAACAATACTTTGTCATGGAAATTTTTTTTCTTGAGGACTATCTAGTTTTATTTATTGATTTATTTTTAATTACATATTACAAATCTATTGATTTATTTTTAATTACAATTACAAATTACATATTTGAAGAGGTACATTGTCTTTTTAAGTTTTATTTAAATTCCAGTGGGTTAGCGTACAGTGTTACATTGGTTTCAGGTGTACAATATAGTGATTCAACACTTTCATACATCACCCGGTTCTCATCACAAGTGCCCTCCTTAATCCCCTTCCCCTTTTTCATCCATCCCCCCACCCCCCGCCCTGACTTCCCTCTGGTAACCATCTGTTTGTTCTCTAGAGCTAAGAGTCTGTTTCTTGGTTTGCCTCTCTTTTTCCCCTTTGCTCATTTGTTTTGTTTCTTAAATTCTACCTATGAGAGAAATCATATGGTATTTGTCTTCCTCTGACTTATTTCTCCTAACATAATACTCTCTAACTCCATCCATGCCATTGCAAATGGCAAGATTTTATTCTTTTTATGGCTGACTAATATTCCGTCATATATAGATACCACATCTTCTCTACCCATGCATCAGTCAGTGGACACTTGGGCTATTTCCATAATTTGGCTCTTGTAGTTGATGCTGCTATAAATATCAGGGTGCTTGTACCCCCACTGAAATAGTATTTTGTATTCTTTCAGTAAATACCTAGCAGTGCAATTGCTGGGTCAGAGGGTAGTTCTATTTTTAACTTTTTCAGCTATGATTCCAACATTATGTCAAGGCTGTCATGTGGCCAAATGGGTTAAAGGGCATTGCTTTTAGAATCCCTCTGTGAAAAACTCATATTTAGAGGGATAATTTTGTTCTTGTCTTACTCCTGGTTATTGACTATTGAGAGTTGGTTAATGGTTGATTTTAGAGTCACTCTTCTCAGAGAAATTCAGAATTAGGGAAATTGGAATTTTCAGTAAGCATCCCCCTGGAGTCTTGCTTTTTTGGCTCTTAATGTTCTCTTTCCCTTGGTGATTCTAATTCATGTCTACAGCTCATCACTGCTTGGGTACTGATGAGTCATTACCCTGCTTCGTGTTCCCCAGGTCCTCTCATACACTTCTCCCTATCTCTTGGATATCTCTTCCTGAGGCTCCCACTGAAATGCCCCGCCTTCCGCCTCCCTACTTCCCACAGACCCACTTCTCAGAATCTCTGTGACTGCCACCGCCTTTCTCTCCAGTTAACCAATGGCTTCCTGCCCCCTATCTAATCAGCACATTCTGTACATTCTGTCTGGGATGGTTTCTAGTGAGTTATCACCCTCCTTGTTCCCATCACTACCGCTATAACTCCAGCCTGTCGCACCACTCTTAACAGATTGTTAGACCCGCCCAAGTGCACTCTCCAGCCCAGGTCTCTCTCTTCAGACCATTCTAACACTCTTGACATATTTTTCTAATGAAGGCATGGCTCTAAGAATAACTTCTCAATCCCAAATGCTTTAAGGAGTTCCGAGAGCTTATTGAATTACTCTGTATAAACATCTCAATATGGCATGTTGGGTATCAGCATATTCCTAGTAAATATCACCTCATTATCACAATACCACCTCACTGTCAGTCCCCACGGCTGCTTTCCCAGAAGAAAACACTGTGCCTTGTGTTCCTGCCTTTGGCACTTTTCTTGTTCAGGTCATTCTCTCTACATGGGCCATTCTCCTTCATCTCTCACGTTTAAATAATGGTTTTAATATGTCCATAATCAATGCCTTGTCTTTTAGGAAGCCTTCCCTGATTTTTTTTTCAATTATACACGTCGTAAACCTTTGTCATAACTCTTTTATGTCATTCTATAGTCTTCTCTACATTATAATTATGAATGTGAATCTCATATTATCCTGACTGAACTGTATAATCTCTTTTGGGGTCTTTTATATTTTGGGCAGCCAGACATAGTGAGCATCCAGTGGGATAAGAATAGTTACCGAATTGGGGCACCTGGGTGGCTCAGTCGGTTAAGCGACTGCCTTCAGCTCAAGTCATGATCCCAGGGTCCTGGGATCGAGCCCCACATGGGGCTCCCTGCTTAGTGGGGATTCTGCTTCTCCCTCTCCCTCTGCTGCTCTGCCTGCTTGGGTTCTCTCGCTTTCTCTGTCAAATAAATAAAATCTTTAAAAAAAAAAGAATAGTGGGGCGCCTGGGTGGCTCAGTGGATTAAAGCCTCTGCCTTCGGCTCGGGTCATGATCCCAGGGTCCTGGGATCGAGCCCTGTATGGGGCTCTCTGCTCTGCAGGAAGTCTGCTTCCTCCCCTCTCTCTTTCTGCTTCTCTGCCTACTTGTGATCTCTGTCTGTCAAATAAATAAATAAAATCTTAAAAAAAAGAATAATTACTGAATTGATTTAAATGGAAATAATTTTTTTATTCAAGTATAAATAACATGTAGTGTCATATTAGTTTCATGTGTACAATATTGTGATTTAACAATTCTGTCCATTGCTCAGTGCTCATCAAGGTTAAGTGTACTCTTAATCCCCTTTATCTACCAACACCCCCCCACCAAACATTCCCAGTTTGTTCTCTGTAAGAGTCTGGGTTTTTATTTGTCTCTTTTTTCTTTGTATGTTTTTTTTTTCCTTAAATTCTGCTTGTGGGTGAAATTCTATGGTATATTTGTTTCTCTGGCTGACTTATTTCACTTAACATTATACCCTAAAGGTCCACTCATACTGTCACAAATCCAAGATTTCATTCATTCATCTGGCTGAGAATATCCCATTGGGTATATATACCACACCTTTATCCATTCATCTATAGATGGACACTTGGGTTACATCTGTATGTTGGTTATTGTCAATAATGCCAGAATAAACATAGGGGTGTATATGTCTTTTCGAATTACTGTTTCTGTTTTCTATGGGTAAATACTCAGTGTGGAATTACTGGATCATATGGAGGTCTATTTTTAATTTTTTTTTTTTAAAGATTTTTTCTTTTTTTTTTTTTTGACACAGAGAGAGAGATCACAAGTAGGCAGAGGGGCAGACAGAGAGAGAGGGGGAAACAGGCTTTCTGCTGAGCAGAGAGCCCGATGCAGGGCTCGATCCCAGGACCCTGAGATCTTGACCTGAGCCAAAGGCAGAGGCTTAACCCACTGAGCCACCCAGGTGCCCCTATTTTTAATTTTTTTGAGGAACCTCCACACTGTTTTCCAGAGTGGCTGCACCAGCTTGCATTCCCACCAACAGTGTAAGTGGGTTCCCTTTCTCCACAGCCTTGGCCAACACTTGTTATTTCTTGTGTTTTATATTTTAGCCGTAATGATGGGTGTGAGGTGATATCTATCCCATTGTGGTTTTGATTTGTATTTCCCTGATGATGAGTGATGTTGAGCATCTTCTCATGTGTCTGTTGTTGATCCTGTATTTTTTCTTTGGATAAATGTCTATTCATTTCCTCTGCCTATTTTTTAATTGGATTAGGGTTTTTTTGGTGTTCAGTTTACATGTTCTTTGTATACTTTGGATATTAACCCTTAATAGATCATTTGCAAATATCTTCTCCATTCAGTAGGGTGTCTTTTGCTGCTTTCCTGCACTGTGCCAGATTATTTTGGTGTAGTCCCAATCAATCAAGTTTGCTTGTTTCCCTTGTTTGAGGAGACGTAGCTAGAAAAAAAAAGTGTTTCTATAGCTGATGTCTAAGAAGTTACTCTATATGTATTATTCTAGGAATTTTACCATTTCAGCTCTCACATTTAGGTCGATAATCCATTTTGAGTTTATTTTTGTATCTGGTGTAAGAAAGCCAGTTTCCTTCTTTTGCATGTAACTGTCCAGTGTTCCTCACTGCTTGTTGAAGAGACTGCCTTTTCCCCCACTGTATATTGTTGCCTCCTTAGCCATGGATTAATTGACCATATATCTGCGGGTTTATTTCTGGGCTCTCTATTCTGTTCCATTGATCTATGTGTCTGTTTTTGTGCCAGTACCATACCGTTTTGGTTACTACAGCTTTGTAGAATATCTTGAAATCCAGGATTGTGATACCTCCGGTATTGTTCTTCCTAAATGGAAATAATTTTTAATATACCGCTCATCCCTGCCACTCAGTCAGCTGCAAATCATCGTCCCCTCGCCCTCCACCCCCATCATCATCATCACACACACACCCTAGGTTCTTTTGTCATGTTCTGAGAGATCAACTTAAGACAGCATTTTCTAGCCATGTTCAGCCTCTCTGGGACATTTCCTGAAGTCCTTTCTGCTGCTGGTCAACAGCAATGGGACTGTTCTCTCTCCTTCCATTTTTCCAAAGCATCTTGCTCGCCTTGGGAATGCTCTGAAATGCCAGGCTTATTTTGGGAACAGCATGGGCTCAAGCCAGACTGTGCTTCAATTGGAGCTAGATCTACTAGCTCTGAGTTTACCAAACTGGTGCCTTATTCTGCACCAAAGAAGTAAAAAGAACAGCCCAACAGTAGAGGCCCCTGCCTTAAAGACCAGATCTGGGTTTTCATAAAGCTGCTTAAAAAAAAAAAAAAAAAAAAAAAAGATTTATTTATTTGAGAAAGAGAGAGAGGGAGGGAGGGAGAGAGCACACTGTGGGGAAGGCCAGAGAGAGTCTTAAGCAGACTCCTGGCTGAACCTGGAGCCCAATGCAGGGCTCGATCCCTAGACCCTAAGATCAAAACCTGAACCAAAACCAAGAGCTGAACATTCAATCAACTGTGCCACCCACGCACCCCATAAGGCTGCTTCTTTAATGGAAAAAACTCATCAGTTGGTCAAGGAAATGATCTTGCTAAGACTTTGGGTGATTTTTTTTTTTCCTCTGAGACTCAGAGTAGACAATTTGCAATCTTAGAAAGTTACATCCAAAACAGTAAATGTATTCATTACTTTCCTAACTTAACCATTTCTTGATGTGATTTCTCAATGCCTGAACTACATACAAGCCTGTCTTTCTCTCATCCTCTGACCTGCAGAGTATATGACATTCTTTCTCGAGATGCTTTTGGACAAAGCCATGAGGAGCAGGTTTTCCCCCAGAATATATTTATCCCATATCTATATCTGCCATATTTTCAGAGAACAGATGGATGAGATTCATTCCCCCATCATCTTTCTTTTCAGCCAGATTTGAAAGATAAGAACATAATTGTGAACATTTTGCAGAATAAAACTGCCATTTTTTATATAGATTTATTTATTTAAGAGAGAGAGCGCACGTGTGTGCATGTGCAGGGGAGGGGCAGAGGGAGAGGGAGAGAGAGAATCTCTACCAGACTCCTCACTGAGCATGGAGCCCAATGCAGGGCTTGATCCCACCATCCCGAGATCACGACCTGAGCCAAAACAAAGAGTCGGACACTAGATGGACTGAGCCACACAGGCACCCCAAAACTGCCTTTTTTAAAAAAATTAAGTAAGCTAAAGATACTCAGATCATCCCAATGCACTTAGCTTCCTGCCATCATAAGTCCCCTCTTCTAGACACTTCCTTTTCCCCTCACCCACTTCCTTAGCCCAATCCTCACAGGATTCCTTCTTCATGAAAATCTCTAATTCTGTCTTCAAGTCAGAGCTCCTTGGGGGTCTGCAAAAGGAAGGCCCTCCTTCCCAGGGCTCCAAATGCTCTCCCACATCCCACCTGAAAACTGCCTAGCTTAGGCCCTGAAGTCCTGATTAGGTCTCTGGTAGTCTCCTGGAGGGGCTACACACCCCCATCTGGTTTCCTTCTCTCCCAGGACTTTGGTCTGTCTGAGCTAACTGCCCTCCACCCACCTCCAAGACTTCTTGATTATATCACGGGTCAGTTATCCTACCACATTTTCCCTTGACACTTACTGAATCTAAACAAAATTTCCCAGTGCCGTTTTCCTGTAAAAACAGCCTCCTCTTTATTCTGGGCAGAATTTAGAATAATCACAGCATTTAGAGCCGAAAGAAGCCTGAGGGAGCTTCTACTTCCAGTCCTAAGGTTGTACAAATTTGGAAATTGAGAGTCAGAGAGCTCAAATGGCTGGCTGACTCTGCTGCTCCGCAAATAAGTGAACATTTTCTGGCTTTATTGCCCATTTATTGCAAACATTAAAATAAGTGTTTCCATTCATAAGACCCCCCTATTTTTCTGTTAGTCTCATCGTAACAGAAAGAAGACCTCTGATAAGTCACATGGGATGTGGAGGGGGCAGGATTTCGGAATCCATTAACACTATAATAACAGTTATTTCCTTTTGGGTTCTCCCTTCATTATGTAGGTTGTTATTAAGACATTCTTATATCCACTGGGGAACATCTGTGTAGACAGAACAATATCTGTGTGTTCTTTTTGGTCGACTGTGAAGCTGTCCCACAAACACTAATCATTTTGTCCCCATTCCTCAGTGGTTCGGGATATGTTGGGAAGGGATATATAGTTTTTATGGATTACAGTTTAGAGATTTTTGATGGTCTGCGTGCTCTCCTACACAGATCAATGGCTTAAACATTTCTTTCCCTTCCATGCTGCTGAGTTATTTTTTTTTAAAGGATTTATTAATTTGAGGGACAGGGCACATGCAAGCTCACAAGGAGGGGGAGGGGCAGACGGAAAGAATCTCCAGCAGACTGTCCACTGAAGGGAGGAGCCCAATGCGGGACTCAATCTCACGACCCGTGATCATGACCTGAGCTGAAATCTAGAGTCAGACATGTCACCAACTGAGCCACCCAGGTGCCCCTGGTATTTTTTCTTTAACCTTTCTCTTTTCTTTCTTTCCTCCCCCCACCCCCACCTTTGGGGAGAGAGAGAGAGAGAGAGAAAGAGAAAGAGAGGGGAGGGCAGAGGGGAAGAGAATCTTCATCAGGCTCCATGCGGGCAGGGTGGAGGGGGAGGTGGGGGGGCCTTGATCTTATAACCCTGAGCTTATGACCTGAGCTGAAATAAAAGTCAGACCCTGAACGGACTGGACCACCCAGATGCCCCACACACTGATCAGTTACTAAATACTCCTCAAACAAGTATGTCTCAGCTGTGAGCGGGCAGGAGTGCTGGTGCCTGGGGTCACCAGTTCATCCCGGTGTGCCCAGGACTTCCTCAGTTTTAGCTCTGAAAATCCCACATCCCCAGAAATCCCTCCATCCTGGGCAAACTGGGACAGATGGTTACCCTAAGCATTCCCCAACACATTCCTACTCACTTCCCAAAGCCCAGGTCATCTCAGGGTCAAAAATGAGCAGCCCAGATATTCACGTTCCATGGAACAACACTGATCAATAAACTGGAAACACATTACAATCAAACCACTCAGTAAGGCAGGTTCCATCATACTGAAGACCCGCTGAAGGGTAGTGATTGAAACTCACTACCGGTCACGAGGGCCTTAACCAAAGCAGACTGGGACCAAGCCTACTCTATTTATAATAATTTTTCCATTGTTTTTGAGGAGAAAGGATAAAGCTTAAGGAAGTCATTTAAAAGGATAAATTGGTACACATAAAATCGGAATCTGAACGCGCTTTAACCAGTGGGAGAATCAAATGCAAAGACCTTCGAAGAAATGCAAACACAGGACATATCCTGGAGACGAATTTGTTCCAGCATTTTAATGTCTAGCAAAGAAGAAGTGTCTGCTTTTTGGGATGGATCCAAGCCCTCTGCCCTAATAAACTGTCTCAACTCAAGTTAATGATGGGTTCTGTGGGAAAGAAGCTAGTAGGACAGTGGATTGAAGAAACTGAACAAGAGTCAAGAATTTAATAGAGCTATTAAAAGTAGAAGTTGGAGGAAGCCACTACCCATCTCTATTTTAAGACTGTTTTGTTTCCACTTATTGAAAATGTTCAAAAGATAAGGAATAGCTTCAAGATAGAGTTCTGTGGCAGCTGCTGAAAGACAAAATACTGTCTCTGGGTAGAAATACCATCCTTGCGCGTTCAGAACTATGGAGGTGGAGGAGTTGGGAGGAGTTGGGAGGTGGTTGGTGTCAGAAGGGTGGCAGAAGACGGTCCCAGATCTGGACAGACCCCGGACACGCAAGTTCCCTTCATGAATCTTCAATCTTTTCTTCTCAAAGGAGACCTTGCACAGAAGGACGGTCACCTATACTGTTCCTTGAAATTTAACAGAATATAACCGGAGATAAAAATTTCTGTTTGTGTTTTGTATTTGGCTTTCACTTTTGTTTCTGTTTGGGCAATTAGAATTAAATCTGGGCAGTTCACCCCAGAAGGGAAAGAACTTTGCTTCCCGAAGAATACTACTTCTAGGGAAGTAGGAAAAGGCTTGTGACCCCAGAAGAATGTGGTGGTGCTGTGTGGCATAGCAGAAGAAGGTGCCGAAGAAATCTTTTAACCGGATTTACTCCTTTTTTAAAAATTGGGAAACTAAGACAAAGTGATCTCAAGAGACTTTTTCAGGGTCATATAGTAAGCAACAGAGCCTTGATTTTTTTTTTTTTTTTAAGATTTATTTGTGTATTTTAGAGAGAGAGAGAGAGCACAAGCGGAAGGGGCAGAGGGAAAGGGAGAGAGAATCACAAGCAGACACCACACTGAGCGTGGTGCCCGATGCGTGGCTCGATCTCATGATGCTGAGATCAGGATGTGAGCTGAAACCAAGAATTGTTGCTTAATGGACTGGGCTGTGTAGGTGCCATCCCCTCTCAAACCCTGCTCCAGGGCCTCAGTCTTCCCCACCATGCTGTGTGTTTGTCTCCATCATAACCTTTCTGTGGGGTGCCCCAGCAGGCCGGTACTCTGAGCCGTAACCATTTGGATGTGATTTGGAAAAACAGGCTAAAGAGGCTGCAGTTGGGAATGAAGGGTCACTGCCCCACCCTGAGTCAGGGGAACAGGGCAGAAGAGGCCAGTGCTGCCCATGAGAACAGTGGCCTTGAGGGCTCCTGCCTGTCTTCGGGCTCTTTTAGGGGGCAGAATGACCCCTCAAGCACAGCTGTTCTGCTTCACTAAACGTACCTGGAGGCGGACGGGACTGGTAGTTTCCTAGGTGAGACAAGTTTGCCAACAGAGAGACGACTCAGATGTGTTGAGTCATTCTTACCTGCATTCTTATTCTTATGTTGAGTCATTCAGTGTGCATTGTTCTAAGCTCTTTTTATGTCCCGACCTGTTTAAAACTCTTTAGAACCTGGGGCACCTCGATGGCTCTGTCAGTTAAACCTCTGCCTTTGGCTCAGATCATGATCCCAAGGTTCTGGGATGGAGCCACTTATCAAGCTCCCCGCCGAGCTGGGAGCCTGCTTCTCCTACCCCGCTCTGCTGCTCTGCCTGCTTGTGCGCATGCTCTCTCTCTCCTCTCTCTGTCGAACAAATAAAATCTTAAAATAGATAAATCTGTCTAGAACCCGATGGGGTCAGTCTTTTCTTAGCATCTCCCTTTTCTAGAAGGAAGAGGGACACTGAGGCATGTGACCCAGTGCCCCATGCTCTAACCCAGATGGTGTATGTAAGCAGTTTCATGCAAGTAGAAGGATGACCAACATCACTGTTTGCCCTCATTTCACGTTTCTTTATCTGCAAAGATACAGAAATTCTAGGTGATTGCAAAGACTCCAGTAATGCAAAATGTGGGCCTTGGAGGATCCGGATTGCAATCTAGAAAAGAGATCAGCAAACTACCTACAGCCCCTGGGCTAAATCTGGCCCATTTCTCTACCATCCACAAACTAAGAGTGACTTTACATTTTTAAATGATTGGGAAAAAAAAATCGAAAGAAGATGACTTGGTGACATGGAAATTATATGAACTTCAGATATCAGTGTCCATAGACGAAAATTTAGTAAGACACAGGCTCAGGCATCTGGGTGGCTCAGTGGGTTAAGCCTCTGCCTTCAGCTCAGATCATGATCTTAGGATCCTGGGATCAGCCCTGCATTGGGCTCTCTGCTCGGCAGGGAGCCTGCTTCCCTCTCTCTCTCTGCCTGCCTCTCAGCCTACTTGTGATCTCTGTCTGTCAAACAAATAAAAATAAAATCTTAAAAAAAAAAAAAAAGACACAGGCCAGTATTGTTATGGCTGTTGTCATGCTGGGGAAGCAGCACTCAGTGGTTGCATCAGAGACCAAAAGTCCCACAAGCCTAAAATATTTATTACGTGGCACTTTATAGAAAAAATGCTGATGCCTGATATAGGATCGTGTATGGTCAGCACAATTGTCTAATACTTTCAGAGAAACATTTTTTTCATAATTGGGAGTTTATTAAATAACCAAAAGCCTCCCACTTTGTACAGGAAATGGTTAATTAAAAAAAGATTCTGAAGGCGCCTGGGTGGCTCAGTGGGTTAAAGCCTCTGCCTTCAGCTCAGGTCATGATCCCACGGTCCTGGGATCAACCCCCACATCAGGCTCTCTGCTCCATGGGGAGCCTGTTTCCTCTCCCTTCCTCCCCCCACCTCTCTGCCTACTTGTGATCTCTGTCAAATAAATAAATAAAATCTTAAAAAAAGAAAAACATTTCACAAGTGACTTTTTATTTTTCAAAGATATTATTTATTTATTTGAGAGAGAGAGAGCTCAAGCAGAGGGAGACGGAGAGGGAGAAGCAGACCCCCACTGAGCAAGGAGGCCGACATGGGACTCCATTCCAGAGCCCTGGGATCATGTCCTGGGCTGAAGGCAGACACTTAACCCACTGAGCCACCCAGGCGCCCCCAATTGATGACTTTTTAAATAGCATCTGAAGCATGTATGCATAAGACAAATACATTTATATTCCTGTTGTTATTCCTAAATGTTAGCACTCTGCTTGTTTTCAAGGTCTGGTTGGCCCAATGTTTGCAGTGATCTTTACCGTTGTCAAGCCCTTTCACAGTGACCTGAACTTAGTTGATAATTTACAAATGCTGGAGGTCCTGATCGACAGTAATAAAACAGTCACCGAGCTGTATGAATGCCAGCCATCCTTTCATTGAATGATCGTGCGCCGCTCTGCTCCCGGAGTTTTTTCTGGAACCTTCCACTTCATCCTCTGTCCATCACCTCTTGCTGACAACAGGGTGTCCCTATCCCTCAGGGCTACATCCCTCCTTTAATCCGTGACTTCGTATCTGTTCAGTTCTGAGTCTGATTGTTATGATATTGTGTCGAAACTAAGAGTCCACAGGCTAAGTCTCAAGAGGGATTCAAAGTACATGACCTTCAGTGCTTAAAGCAAAGATGATACATTGGCATCCTTATGGCTAAATGCAGTCTCGGGGGGGGGGTACAATGCATGCATACACTTGTGTCTTACAAATGTGTTAGTGACTCGGTAACATTTAAAGGTTTGGGATTTTTTTATATATATAAAACTCAGCTTTCTCACTTCTCTTAAAATATCTGAGGCGCTGGAAGCCCTGGCCCTGTGACCAGCGTTAATAGCCCGTGCTGAGAGGCAGCTGCTTGCTTTAAGTGGGACCCAGGTTCTTCCCTGCGGTCCCCTCTCCCTCTCTGTCCATGACCCCTTGGCCAAGTGTTCACTGACACCCGTGAACTTACCAGCCCGGTCTCTCCCTTCCTCCACCAGCTTCACTTCCTTCTTACATTTGCCATCCTCAACACGTTCCGGTGTGTGAGTCCAGTCCGCAGCCTTGTGGTCGTTGTTGTGGTTGCTGGGAGATCGTGTTCACTTTCTGGGTCTCCTGTGCAGCCCAAGTGTTTCGGGTTGCCAGACTGACAGCGACTGGTGTAACCTTGGCGGAGATAAGGGGATTCATCAGAAAGTATCACCTTGATTCGGTAGCAAAAGTTAAGCTAGGAGGAGTGATCTGAGGTCAAGGAGAACTATGAGCACTTAGAAAGGAGTCCGACCCGGATTCTTCCCCGGCCCCTGTGACCACTGCACCAGCATTCGTGGTTACCTCTCAGGGCCCAGCTGGGGTGGACACAGAGCTCCTAGAACGTTCATGAGAACTACGGGACTGTAAGGGGGGGGGGGCGGGGGGAGTTCCCACTGTGCTCTCAGAAAGCCCCAGAGTGCCCCGCCTTTTGCTCTTACATTGAGCTGAGCTGATGGTGTGTGGCCAGCGGCTGTCCAGTGCTGTCCCCTTGTTGGTGATGTTAAAGATGATCCTGGGACAGAGCGAGGCAGGGATTGGGATACCAAATGTCCACGTGATGACAGTTTTCAGTATGTGAAGCCAGCTAGAATGAACAGAGCAGAAATAACGTACTGGTTGGAAGTTACCAGCTCAGCCCGCCCAGCGATCTGCTAGAAGAAAATGCCTGTTCGGTTGCCACAGATACCAAGCAAAACAAACCTCCCCACTGGGCTAAGCGCGTAGCAGGCATCCCATTTCCATGTCCGGTTGTTCATCTAAACAACTGTAAGTAAGGCAGGACAGACCACAGAAGGGTTTCTGGGGGTACTGGTGTTTTGAACTGTAAATCACCTTGCACCACTCCCCACCCCATTTGCGATCTGCTTGGACTAAATCCTAATTAAAGATTGGTCGAGGGGCACCTGGGTGGCTCAGTGGGTTAAAGCCTCTGCCTTCGGCTCAGGTCATGATCCCAGGGTCCTGGGATGGAGCCCTGCATCGGGCTCTCTGCTCCGCGGGGAGCCTGCTTCCTCCTCTCTCTCTCTCTGCCTGCCTCTCTACCTGCTTGTGATCTCTGTCTGTCAAATAAATAAATAAATTCTTTAAAAAAAAAAAAAAAGATTGGTCGAGTTTGCTTTGGGCGGGCATTCCAGCAGCGCTTCCGCTTGTGGGGCCAAGGCTCGGGTCAAAAAGAGGGAAGAACCCACAGAACCTGTGAGGAGAGAGAGCCCTGTGCCTCCCCTCTCTCCCCTTTGGCACTCCCCCTCCTGCTCTCCACAAGTCTGGCCAAGGATGTATTTTGCAGAAAAGGGTGTAGTTCTAACTAGAATGAGGGGAAGTGAAGGCATCCAAATGGACCATTCCATTCTTCCCTTCCTCTAGCAGTATTTCTGCTTTTTATCTGGGCCAGAGGGGGCTAGGGATGGGGAAGGGAAAGAGAGGGAATAAAATCAACCCAGTGGAAAGCCTAAACAGGATAAATGTATCTCTTTTCCGTTACTAAGAACAGAAGTCAAAATATCAGGTCATTCACATGGTTAGCAATGTCGGCTATTTTTCAAAAGAGAAGTGACAACAGTAACTGGTAATGTGTACTGAACACACGGGATCGTCCCCCCAAACCCTAAACAGAAGTCATCTCGGTTACGGTTCTTCACAACCGCGCGAAACGGGAACTGCTGTGATTTTTTTTTCCTCTCACAGATGAAGAACCCGGAGCTAAGAGAGGTTAAGTAACTTTACCCTGGTCTCGCAGCTGGTCACTGACCAGCAGGGATTAGAAGCCCAATAGCCTGGCTTTAGCATCTGGCCAAGGGAACTGCAGAGTGAAGGTTTCTGGCTTCTGTCCAGCTGAATGACCTTGGGAAAAAAATATTCTTCTTGGCTCCCATTTCCTCATCTGTAAAATAAAGGGTCGTGTTAGATGATCTTTGAGTCTGTTTCCAACTCGATACCCATCATCTCCAGGCCACTGTTGTCATTCATTAGCTCCGTGGAGTAGACTAATCCACTTTTACGTGAAAGTAAAAGGCGGGGCTCTCTGGGGCTTTCTGAGAACACGGTGGAAACTCCCCCCCCCCCCCTTACTGTCCTATAGTTCTCATGAACGTTCTAGGAGCTCTGTGTCCACCCCAGCTGGGCCCTGAGAGGTAAGTGAGAATGCTGGCGCGGTGGTCACAGGGGCCTGGGAGGAATCCCAGCCGGACTCCTTTCCAAGTGCTCATAGAATAAGGGGGGGGGGGGGGGAGTGTGGGATAGGAAGGGGGCAGGGAGAGTGCTGCATTACGCTTTCACCTGCTCCAATGGCCACCTGGTGCCCAGACAGGATGGCTAGGTGACTGTGGGCTGAGAGGGGACCAGACCACTTTTAGCGACCGCTGTGGCTGCCAGCATTGAATTTTTTTTTGTAGCGGGTCGAGTTACTTCCCCCAGGAGCTCCCTTACCACCCTCCTGTGTCTCCAGTGCTCTCCACGTTTGCTGAGTGCTCCAGGCACCCGCACAGGTGAGCTATGACAAGCCCTCTGAAATGTGACCAGACCTGCTGGGCTTCCCTTCCTGCCTCCCCTGAATTACACTGACTGGTACTTCCAGGAATTTTGCAGCAACCCCAAAAGCCTTTGTTCTTTCTTCAGAGTGAGGAAGTGGGAGAAGAGGGGGATTGGGTGGGAAGGAGACTTCTTTGATTTGTATGAACTGACCTCAGCTCTGAAGATGTCAGACTTTTTGAAAGACCACTGGCGAGTGACTCCACACACTGGAGATAACTGTCGTGTCAAGAGTTCACGTTATCTGAAGCTCTGTGTGAAAGGGGAACCAACTTTCTGGGAACAATGACTATCACCTTTCCTTTGGCGTTGCAAACTGAAAGGTGTGTTTATTTCATTTATGTCATCCACACTGACCCTTTAACGTTACAAGTCGCTGCTAGGTTCCTTCTGCCTCATCCCATGCTCCGAGAGTGTAATTCTTTTCCCCCTCTTCCCATAGCCTACACACACATGTATATGCTACGTAACACGACCAGACTGTCTGTTTTAACCCAGGGAACACCCACCTGGCCACAGACTCTTGTCGCCGTTGACAGTCTTCTGCTTACGCCTAGTACAAGTGCATTTTTTCTTACCTGTGTCTGTGTGCCCAGAGGTAGAAATAACACTGAAATGCAAAATAGGGAAGAATAAAGCCGAGGGGGCAGAAGTCCTAAATGCTGTGGTTTTGCAAGGGCTGCTAGCAGGTTGCCGGGGCGAAGCAGAAAAAGTAGAAGCGCTTCACTCTAAAAGGCGAGGAGAGAGCCGGCGGAGAGCGGGGCGATCGGAGCGGAGTACGGGGCACGGAAGGAGGGCGGGGCGAAGCGAGGGAAACTCGGCCCCCGTGGAAAGTCCATTCCAGAACGCAATTTGCGATATCCGCCACTTGCATTTCGCATGCAAATGAGGAGGGCTTCCCGGAGGCGGGGCTGGGCTGGGCGAGCGCCCGGCCGGGCTGAGCGCGGCGCTGAGAGGCGCTCGGGATTCAGCACCACGGGGTCGGGTCGGAAGAGCCGAGCGCGCTCCGGCAGCATCTCCTCCCGCCCGCGCCGCCGCGGAGGATGGACGCCGCGCTGGGGCGGACAGTGCATCAGGACTGAAGGACGCCAGCCCTCGGGAGAGGCTTGTCGGAATTCAAGACCGGGAGGAGCGGTCGGTCCAACCTCTCCCCACTCGCGGTTTCGGGAACTGGTCATTTCTCAGTCCCTGGAGAGCGCGTCCTTCCCCGGGGAAGTGAAAATAATGAACTTTTGGAGGTATTGCTTTTTTGCTTTCACTGTCTTCAGTGCGCTCCTATTTGTGATACTTTATAACAGCCAGTTACACCTGCCGGCGAGGTTCGGGTCCCTGAATGGCTCCAGTCACAAGTACTTCGGAATTCACGCCTGTGGTTACGCCTTAGAAGATAAGGCTCCTTTTTTGTGGGGGAGGACCTTGCCCTCACCTTTGGGGAGCGTCCCGTGCAAGGACTACCTGACCCAGAATCACTACATCACCAGCCCGCTGTCGGAAGAGGAAGCTGCTTTCCCGTTGGCTTATGTCATGGTCATCCATAAGGACTTTGATACTTTCCAGAGGCTCTTCCGAGCTGTTTACATGCCCCAGAACGTCTACTGCGTTCACGTGGATGAAAAGGCCACCGTTGAATTCAAGGAGTCAGTAGAGCAGTTGCTGAGCTGTTTCCCAAATGCTTTCCTGGCCTCCAAGATGGAGCCTGTTGTCTACGGGGGGATCTCCAGGCTCCAGGCTGACCTGAACTGCCTCAAAGACCTCGCGGCATCCAAGGTGCCCTGGAAGTACGCCATCAACACGTGTGGGCAAGACTTCCCCCTGAAGACCAACAAGGAGATCATTCGGCATCTGAAAGGCTTTAAAGGGAAAAACATCACCCCGGGGGTGCTGCCCCCTGATCATGCCGTTGGACGGACTAAGTTCGTGCACCGGGAGCACATAGGCAAAGACGGCTCTTTTGTGAAAAATACTAATATTTTGAAAAGCTCACCTCCGCATCAGCTGACCATCTACTTTGGCACTGCCTATGTGGCCCTGACAAGAGAGTTTGTCAACTTTGTCTTCCATGACAAAAGGGCCATTGATCTTCTACACTGGTCGAAAGATACTTACAGCCCCGATGAACATTTCTGGGTGACACTTAATAGGATTCCAGGTATGTGCCAATGTCCATTCCAATTCTTTCTTATTCATAGACTGAGTTCACTAATATCCAGCACGCTTCTAGAGAACAGACTCCTTGGAGATTATTTGAAAAAAAAAGATTAATGCTCAGAAAACTATTAGTCTGTTTCCTTTTTTAATTTAAATTTTTTTTTTTTTTAATTTGACAGAGACACAGCAAGAGAGGGAACACAAGCAGGGGAGTGGGAGAGGGAGAAGTAGGCTCCCCGCAGAGCAGGGAGCTGGATGAGGGGCTCAATCCCAGGACTCTGGGATCATGACCTGAGCAGACGCTTAATGACTGAGACACCCAGGCACCTCAGTCTGGTTGTTTTTAGTGACCAGCTTAGTGCCAACTCTGTTGTCTTGTAACTGAGTGCAGTATAGTGATCTAAGAAGCATGAGAAGCTGCAGGAACTGTGGCAGAGCTGTCTTTAATCGTGTATCCTGTAGCTCAGTCGTGTGTGTGTGTGTGTGTGTGTGTGTGTGTGTGTGTGTGTTTAATTGAGGTATAATTGAAATATACTAGCTCAGCCTCGTGAATGGATGCTTTTCATCGTCCTTGATAAGCACAGATACAGCGTGTTGAAATCGATTTTTAATAAGCATCCTAGAATTTATGGCTTGAAATATGTATGTTCCTTTCAGACCATGTTACGCAGTATCCCATTCATCCTCAAAGTCATCACTCAAAGCCGCTGGGGCTGTTTTTGGAATCTGTGAATCTTCTTTGGAAGCTGATAAATTAGCTCTTCAGTTAAATGTCTCTAACCTAAGACCTGACCAAGTACCCAGATATCAACCGGCTTGGTTCAACAAGAACCGTCTGATGTTTTGTTGTCGAGGACAATGGGTAAAATGAACACAGAGGGGATCAACAGTCAGTGGGAGTTGATCCAAACTTAATTCTCAATTTCGAAGTCACAGATTATCGGAAATTCCACTTTGCAGTCTCTTGATTTCGTAGACTGTGTGTGAAGTCTTTTCCATTGTTTATGATCATTTGGAAAGGGATCTGAGGTCTGCCTGGCCACTGAAGGCTGAAAACGGCACCAGCTTCTCTCTTTGATTCGGGACTGAGTTTCTTCTCAAAATTCTGTTTTCTGTCTGTTGTCTGAGAACACCTGTGTGACCTGTAGCACCTGTTCCTGGTGATGTCCCAATAAACCAGTTTCCGCTGTTGTGACAGCCCAGCTGTGGCTGTCAGCCCTGTGTGAACAAGACCCTAATGCCTGCCGTATGTGAAAAAACTCCCTGCTTCTACATGGAGTCTTGGTATCATGGACACAGCTGAGAGCGGTTTGAAGCTACCTTCGTAGTTGAAAGTAGATTCATAGCAGTGACCCTTCTCTCAGTGACGCAGCATTCCTTAGAGCCACATTGGAGCGGTGGTCACAAAAGTCTACTCAGAAAGGGCAGAAAGAGGACAGGCAAGGTGACTGGGGACAGAGACCTTTTCTATCCTGTGGGCTACGAAATTGTCAGATCACAAAGACTTGTAGGAGCGGGAGTAAACACTTTACCAGAGTGTAGTGAGTGTTCATTCTTATTGTTTACGAAGTTTAGACACATGGCAGTATGCTATTGGTGGCCTCTCTAATACTGTTTTGGTTGATGGAGTTTGCTCCAATTGTGTGTTCTACATCATTTCTTTCAATTATAAGAAATAATCACTGTTATCCTCATACACAGAGGAAGAAAAAGAGGCTTAGAGAGATCGAAGTGACCTGCTTCTCTTCACCAAGCTTGTCCAAGCAAAGCCGGGGTCTAATCTTGGATCCGTATGACCTGAAGTTTGAGCTTGCACCAGAAGAGGAGGAAATAATCATTTCTCCTTTCCTGTATCTAAAGCAAATTCTCTGGGTGCCTGGGGTGGGGGCGGGCGGAGGGCTCAGTCCGTTAAGTGTCCAACTCTTGATTTCAGCTCAGGTCCCGATCTCAGAGCCCTGCATCAGGTTCCAAGCTCAGTGTGGCGTCTTTCTGTCCCCACTGCGCATTCGCACGCACTCAGGTGTGCTCTCCTAGAGTAATAAATAAAATCTTTTAAAAAAATAAATAAATAAAACAAATCTCTTGCAGAATCCCAGAAAGGGGGTAAGGTAAGGGTGGGGAGGTGGCAGGGAAGAACAGTGGAAGTAAGTTCTGCCTGACCACTTTAAGTGGGAATACAGTTAGCAGGAATATAGAGTGCTAGGGTTGCGTGTGTGTGTGTGTGTGTGTGTGTGTATGTGTGTACACAGTGAACCTCCACTGTGCTCTCTGGAGTCACGGGAAGTTGTCCTTGCCGAACGGATTGCCAACCCCACACAGCCTTCTGTGCCAGCTTCCTCCATCCCTATCTGGAACAGGCTTTGGTCTAGCTCTTCCCTCTGTGAGCCGGTGGAAATGGGAGATGTACTTTAGTTAATGTTCTTACTAAAGGCTGGTGAAGGCAGAAGCAAACAGGCTGAGACTTTGAACCTAGTGACTGTGAACATAATTAACGTGAAGTGTCTTGAGGACTTTGTCTTTACAATGAGTAGAAGTTTTCTTTCCTTTTTTTTTTAAGATTTTTTAAAAAAAGATTTTATTTATTTATTTGACAGAGAGAGCTAGGGAGAGCAGAAACACAAGCAGGGGGAGTGGGAGAGGGAGAAGCACGCTCCCCGCTGAGCAGGGAGCCCCATGCGGAGCTCGATCCCAGGACCTTGGCCAGATCATGAGCTGAGCCAAAGGCAGATGCCCAACGGCTGAGCCGCCCAGGCGCCCCAAGATTTTTTTTTTTTTAAAGATTTTATTTATTTATTTGACAGAGAGAGAGATCACAAGTAGGCAGAGAGGCAGGCAGAGAAAGAGGAGGAACAGTCTCCCTGCGGAGCAGAGAGCCCGATGCGGGGCTCGATCCCAGGACCCTGAGATCATGACCTGAGCCGAAGGCAGCGGCTTAATCCACTGAGCCACCCAGGCGCCCCCCAAGATTTTTTTTTTAAGTAAACTCTACGCCCAAGGTGGGGCTCCAACTTAGAACCCCGATATCAAGAGTCACATGCTCTACTGACTGAGCCACCCAGGCGCCCCACATATACTGTTTTTAAGTTTACCACAAAAATACACAGAAAAAGAAAAACGATCTTCATTTTAGGCACCCTGTTGTCTGTAAGTGAGAAACAAAGGACTCCTGGATATGTCCCGTATTTACATAGGTCATATGCAGATATTTAGGAAGCTAATTTTTAATTTAAATGCTTCAGTTTTTCTTCTTTGGAAGCATTTCATAATCTGGACCCAGACAATTTGGTGGAACAAAGTCTGCAGGGATCTTTGCCTCCCAGAACGCGACAATGGCGAGTGCAAGGAGCTCTCAGGTAGGTTAGTACAACACCTGCTGTTTCCTTGCTTGGAGCTTTCCCTTGGCTTTTCATTATCTTGAGATCAGGTTGAACTTCTTACTGGGACGTGACCTCCATGACCTGACTCCTCCCCCTTCCGCGTCCCTAACCCATCTCTCTACTTTCATTTTTTTTACTTGGTGCCTCAGACTTCATGTATCAGCAACTGCTTGGCCCTCCATACTTTGGTAATTTTCACTTAATCTGGGGGGAGAGAGTGGCTTTTTGTGATGTCCTCTCTCGGATGTCCCTCCGACCGTCTCTGTCTATCTCCAGTTCATCTTCTCTAATCCACCTGGGATGGCACCTCTTGAAGCCATCTCCAGTCACTCACCTCCCAGATGGGTGCTACTTCAGCTCTGGGTTCTCCTCTACTGGATGCCCCTGCTGCCAGCATTGGATTATCATCTCCCGCTAAGCACCTATCTCCTCTGCCCTACCCCCTCAGTGCTTGGGTTCCTGAAGGGTAAGGAATTGGATGATTGTCTTTGAAATAGGAGGACCGTCTGTGTCTTCCCCATCACTACCCCACCACCTACCATGGTGCCTGACTGGAGGGTTTGTAGCTGGATGGATGACTGTGGGCAGGTTGTAGGAGGGGCTAGATAGTTATTTGAGGCTTCAAAGGACTTGGAACTGTTGTCTGGGGTGGGGGGGGGGATTTTCCATAGTAAGGATTGGAGAAGCAGGAAGTAAAGATACTGCTTGGAGGTATCGTTCCACCTGAAGTCCTGCGAATGGTATCAGTAAAGGGAAAGATAACAGTATCAGAAAGACCTTGTAGAATGGGCAAGCCCCAGAGTTCCAGCTGGAAACTTAGTAGGGCAGAGTTCCTAAAAAACAACAACAACAACAAACAAACCTGGTTTCCAGGTAGGCACCCTGGACGGTTCGCACGGTCTCATCTGGTCCCAAGAGAGAGCACTGGTGCCCATCCAGTCCTGCTGGTAGGACCCTTCCTGGCTGTCTTTAATTTGATCTAGCTGCTGCTCAGCAATGGGATTAGGAGGGAAAAAAAGAAAGAAATAAAGAAAAAACACCTGAGTATAAGGAAATGAAAGGTTAGGAAAGACAACAATAGTAAGAAACTTGAAACATTTCTCCAGGTGTAGCTCCCGGCAAACGTAAACAGTGAGCCATTGAGGAGGTATGTGTTCTCCACGGAAAGGTTACCAGGCCCTTAAATCTGGGCAGGGCTGGATCAGTCCCAGTCCTTTTCAAAGTACGCATTGTGTGCTCTGTACATCAGCCTAAATTTAGAAGTTAGTTTCAAGAACCACAAAGGATGCATTCAGTCATGCCGATTGTACCAATGACTGAGAATTAGAAACATTGATGGCCTCGTGTAAGTAGTCCTGTCTCCATGAATGTCATAGAACAGTCAGGTCTACCAGAAAGCTGAGAGAGAGAGAGAGAGAGAGAGAGAGAGAGAGAGAGAGAGAGTCTGTCTGTGTGTGTGGGTGGGTGGGTGGCCAGAGGACATCCCACAGAAACTTCCATGGGTTCTTATCCATTTAACGGAATTTTAAAATGATAACCACTTTAGGGGCACCTGGGTGGCTAAGCATCTAGCTCTTGGTATTGGCTCAGGTCATGATCTTAGGGTCATGAGATCGAGCCCCGTGTCAGGCTGGGCATAGAGTCCGCTTAAGATTCTCTCCCTCTCCTTCTGTGCACCCCACTCCTCCCCACCATGAATGCACGCTCTTTCTCTCTCTCTCAAAAAAATTAAATAAAGCGGTGCCTGGGTGGCTCAGTGGGTTAAGCCTCTGCCTTTGGCTCAGGTCATGATCCCAGGGTCCTGGGATCGAGCCCCGCATCGGGCTTTCTGCTCAGCAAGGAGCCTGCTTCCTCCTTTCTCTCCGCCTGCCTCTCTACGGACTTGTGATCTCTGTCAAATAAATAAATAAAATCTTTTAAAAAAAACTAAATAAAAAAATAAAATGATACCACTTTTGTATAGCCAGATAATACAAAATACACATAATAAGTTTGGACATGATTTTTAAAATATTATATCAGTGGTTTGGGCCTTTGGGCCTCTTTTTCTTCCATTACAAAAGGGCTCAAGGCTCTTCTCGGGCCAGGAATTTGGGGAAGATTTATAGTTTACAATTCATCATGGCTCTCCGGTACCCTAGCTGATGCGTTTATATCATAAAATGGTGAGCTCCTGGTAGGGAAACCTTAGGCAGGTTGCCTACTATTTGCATAATTAAGATCCGCTGAAGCCGTAGGCAGTTTGAGGGCTCATTTATGTTGCTGGAAGCCATTGGTTGTGCTGTAAAGTTTGGAACATCTTCACTGGAGAATCTATGCCCAAACATTCTTTGCTCCCCATCCCTGTGAAGGAGATAGACCGGACACACTGCTCTTAATTAGCTTTTAATTCCTAATCTCTAGAACAACATTATGCAAGACAGAAGATATTGGATTAAAGTATATATAAAGATGTAATTAAATATAAATACCATAATGATTGGTAAATATTCACTGAGCTTAACATGGCTTGAATTCTGGCGGAAAGGATTAATGTAGCTACGATTTCAGAACTCGCAAGACCATTTGTCCAACATTCCTTCAACCTGCCATCACTGTCTACCGATTGTATAAGACAAGTATTTTCTAGAAGCCATAGTTGCCTTTTTTTTAAGCAAAAACACAATAGTGCATTTCAATGATTCCTTAAGTAACACCATAAATTATTTTGCATGTCAAAGCCCTAATAGATGTATAATTGATGTCAAAATTGTCTCTGTAACATCAGTATCTCTACACTAGCATTCTGAACCATAACAACAGCATCTTCTTCCATCTGCCTTTGAGTGAGTGCACATGATACTTACAAAAAGGACTTGGGAGTCAGGCCAAAAAAGTTGAAGTCCTGACTCCTATTATTTGCTAATTATGTGATATTGGCCTTAGTGTGTGCTGACCCTCAGTTTACCCATCTGCGATGATGGGAATAATAAATAGCACTTAGTTCCCAGAGAAGTTAAAAGTATTAAGGAAGATCATGTGTATAGTGCAGTGTGATTCTCGGACGGAGCCCCAAAATCTTCTGTAAGGCCTGGTGAAGCAGAATACTGCCCCCTGCCCCGAGTTTCTGATGGAGCAGGTCTGGAGCAAGCCCCAGAATCTGTATTTCTAACAAGTTCCCAGGGGATCCTGATGCTTCTTGTCTAGGAAGCACACTTTGAGAACCACTGCTCTAGACTCTTTTATGGAGACTGGCCCATTTATAGATCTGTAGCAAGTGTTGGTTGTGTTGATTTCCTCCAGACTCTCTCCTTGATTGAGAAAAAAGACAGCCACCAGGACAAAGGGAAGTGAGAGTGTATAAGGAAAAGCTGGACGGTGTTGGTTACATGTAGAGGATGTTTTAGAGGTGGTGTCCAAAGGACTAGTGGAAAAATACTATTGAGCAAATACCTTCAGGGCTCAGGAATGAGACAAACCTGCTGATGAATTTTAGCTTTGTCCCTATTAACTTGGTGATCGTGGGTAACTCTGACCTCAGACTCCTCATCTGTACCATCCGGATTAACACAGCTACTTAATAAGTTGTTCTGAGGAGGGCACCTGGCTGGCCAAGTTGGTTGAGTATGGGACTCCTGATCTTAGGGTCATGAGTTCGAGCCCCATGATGGGTGCAGGGATTACTTAAATAAGGCTTACCCAAAAATTTTTTTAAAAATCAAGTTCTGAGAATTAAAGGAAAACGTTGAGTGTAAAGTGACAGGATAAGTGTTTATCTACTTAGTAATATGAATATACATAAAGAAAACCTTAAGGTGACCTCGAATTCCTAAACTAACGAGATCCTCAAGGTGTTAAATAAAATTAATTTAAATAGCTTTTTACAAAAGAATATGTACTCTATGACTCCACCACCATGTACAACTGGATATAGATTTACCCAAAGAGAACCAGGAGGAGGGGTGCCTGGGTGGCTCCGTGGTTAAGCATCTGCCTTTGGCTCAGGTCATGATCCCAGGGGACCTGGGATCGAGCCCCACATGGAGCTGCCTGCTGGGTGGGAAGCCTGCTTCTCCTTTACTCCCTCTGCTTGTGTTCGCCCTCTCAGCTGTATCTCTGTCAAATAAATAAAATCTTAAAAAAAGAAAGAAAGAAAGAAAGAAAGAAAGAAAGAAAACCGGGAGGAAGTATAGGAAAATGTAAGCAGTTGCACATGTTGGGGTGGGCACTTTGTCATTTTAACTTCCCTTAATGTAATCGGTGCAAATTTTTGAAACCACTAAAACAGCTCCCATCGGCCTCACACGAATATTGCTAAGTGTGTATTATCCTTGAGAAGCGTTTCCTTAAAAATCAAAGGATGTCAGTAGTGTCTTTAGGACTGTATTCTTGTGGTCACCTCAGGTGAAAGGAACAGGAATTGGGATTCATAGGTCGTTTCGTTTTCTGAAATCGCACCATGCACCAGAAGGGACTTACGTGGTATTTGTTTAGAACATAGTATAATTTCTCAGAAAAGGAAATTAGCACAGCCAGGACCCAAAAGAAGCGAGAGCTTTTTCACAAGCATTCTATACAGGTTTTTGCTGGCGTAGCCACATCCTTCCCATTTTGGGTGTTCAACTTCCTCAAAGTTAAAACAAACGCTGCCCCTCCTAGATACTTACACAGGGATCATTTATAAACCCTAATACGAAATTCACCGACTCGCAGCACCATAACCCTCTTGGGCCCACCAACCAGTTTCCGCAGCTACCAACATACTATACACGCTCAAAGCCAGAAAACAAAAATTTATGAAAAATCATTGAATAGACTGTATCATTCTCAGACGTGAGTTGCTTCTTCTTATCAAAGAAAATCTAAAATTGCAATAGTCCAGGCTAGGGCTTTCTGTGTATCCCATGATAATGATTTGCTGAAAAGTGAAAATCTTTTTATCCAACCTAAACTTTTTAAAAGGATAAATCAACCAGACTGTGTTTTCTTTTTCCCCCTTTTTTTCCCCCAATGGACAAAGCGGAGTCTACAAACTCTTTAAGCCTTAGAAAGCAAGAGTCAGAATAATGCTTGTTAACATTTCCCTTCTCTTGGCCTTCGTCTTCATGCCGGGAAAATGGGAGGAGGTACACCCTTACACCTGCAATGTTTTAGAGATACTTTTGTTCATCTCTTGTTGCTACCAAATAGCCACTTCCTCGATTTAGGGGAAAGAAAAAAAAAGGACAGACAGTCTTCCTGTTTTATGAACCGCTGTGTGTTTGTGGAAACGACACAGGGATACTTCGCTTTCAGCTACGTGTAAATGTATTTACCATGACCACTGGTTCTCGCGGAGCCTTCTCTGGTGGCATCAGGCATCTTGTTAATATCTCAGATTTCATCTGAGATTCCCCGGGTTTCGAGCTTCCAAGCTTGGCACGAGGCTCCTGTCATCTTGCAGGACTGTGCGGAGAGACCAGTTTTGACGCTGGCATCCCAGCCTCCTCAGTAGGCCGCTGGTCTGACACGGGGTGAGTTTACTTTTACCGACCGGAGCCTCAGTTCATTTTTGGTTTTGGGACATTAGAGAAAGTTTGGAAGGTATTTGGGAATTTATTAAAAAGTGAGATTTGTGTATTGGGCGTTTCTGGTTCAATTTCCCTTCCTAATATATAAATAGGTAGAGTAATGCATTTCACCGCAGTGGCCCTGACTGGCTAGTAGTTTTCAAAGATGTTTGTGAAAGAGCCAGAAGAATCTTGGGGTGCCTCTGTGGGTGAGCGTTTTGGATGACCCCAGAGGACACTCTAGAATTAGAACAGCAGGGGCGTCTGGCTGGCTCAGTTGATTGAGCATCTCACTCTTGATTTCGGCTCAGGTCATCATCTTGGGGGCATGGGACGAGTCCTAGGTCAGGCTCCCAGCCTGGTGGGGAGTCTGCTTGAGATTCTCTCTCACCCTCTCCCTCTGCCTCTCTCACTCTCTCACCCTTGCTCTCTAAAATAAATGAGTAAATCTTAAAAAAAAAAATTAGAGCAAATTTTTGGACTTTGAGGTTTTTTTTTTAAGATTTTATTTATCTATTTGACAGAGAGAGATCACAAGCGGGCAGAGAGGCAGGCAGAGAGAGAGGGGGAAGCAGGCTCCCCAATGAGCTGAGAGCCTGATGCAGGGCTCAATCCCAGGACCCCGAGATCATGACCTGAGCCGAAGGCAGAGGCTTAACCCACTGAGCCACCCAGGTGCCCCTTGGACTTTGAGTTTTTTAAACACTACACGCTGCACATCTAATACTAAATAAATGGATAGTAAGTGCTATGAGCATGGTGTGAACGTTTTATTTTCCTTTTTATAAGTTCTTCAAACTCCAGCCACTGGACCGCATAAGAAGGGCCAATGACCTAGATATGCACACTGCAAAATTATCTTCTAACCTCTGTTCTAGCCTCTGTCTTTGATTAGCTCTGTGACCCTAGGTAAGTCATGTAACTTCTCTGGGCCTTGGGTTCCTCCTCAGTAAAATGAAGGAAGTGGGCTGGGTGATCTAAAAATGTTCTCCTGCATTATTTTGCTTTAACTCTGGAGCATGCAGTGGAAGGAGCAAAAATTTTACTCATTCATTTACCTGCTGGCTGACCTCGTGCAGGTAACCTGCCCTGTGTGGGCTTCCGTTGACTCATCTATAAAATGGAGACAAGGGTGCCTGGGTGGCTCAGTGGGTTAAGCCTCTGCTTTCAACTCGGGTCATGATCTCAGGTCCTGGGATTGAGTCCCGCATCCAGCTCTCTGCTTGGCAAGGAGCATGCTTCCTCCTCTCTCTCTCTGTGTGCCTCTCTGCCTACTTGTGATCTTTATCTGTCAAATAAAATCTTTTTTAAAAAAATGGAGAGACAATGCCAGCAATTTATAAGATGATAGGGTCCTCCCCCGCTCAGCTTTTGTTGATTCTATGACCATTTCCATTCTTCCCCCATTCCCAGTATAGAATTACTGGAACAATGGCCTCTGGGCAATGAATTTCTTTTCTCTCCTTGTTACAGTCACTATGTCTGTGTTTAGATGCCAACCGCAACTCCTGCCACGACTTCTTAAAACTCGGGCCAGTCATCATAGGCAGTGGGTGGAAGTGATTTTTGTGCTGTAAAATTCAAACCAAATGAGGATGTTAGTTGCTGAGTACTAACACATTATCCCCATTTGCCTGGCTGTCTTAATATAGCACATTTCTCCTTGTTTCCGGAGTGTATTTTCTGGGCACGCCCATAAATACTGAGCTCAAGGGAGGCCAGTGTGATACGTCACCATGGGGGAGGGAAGGAGGCCTTCTGGAGCCAGACTACTTGGCTTCAAATGCAGTTTTGCAGATTCCTAGTGTATACAATTTGAGGCAAATGATGTAATGACTCTGAATCTTGGTTTCGGTATTTGTAGAGTGGGGACGATAATAGTTCCTAATCTTGTAAGTGAATTACACGTAGTAAGACATTTTCAAATGCCAAAAGTGGTGTCTGGTGCCTGATAAGTAGTAATGACTATTAGATTTTTGTTTTTGTTTTTTTATTCCACCCAATTGTCCTCAGTAAGAGACAACAGGTGCTGGAAAAACACAATTTTTCCATGACGTGAAGGCTTCTGAGATCACTACAAAGGATCTGGAAGATGTTCTAGAACTCTGACGAAATCAGTTTGAGTTTCTCCCTCCCCCCAGCTTCCAGTACTACTCGCCTGTGTGGGGAACATGAGAGGAACAGAGTAACTGACCATATAACACTGGTTAGTGAGAGTATTTGTCTCACGGGCATCGTTTGTGGGTGCGTAAGCTCATGCTTCAGTATGAGGACACACAGGTGACCAACAGCAGTCCTACCTCAATGTTGACATCTTGACTCTTGAGGATACCTGCAATCTCCAGATAATCTGAATCTCCTCTCTCTGCACCAGCTGGGGGAAAAAAAATGCAGTATTGTTTCCAGCAGAATGAGGGGCACCTGAACCAGGATGAAACAGAGTGTCTCAGGAAGGGGCTTCTGGTCCATCCACTGTGTCCCAAGAAGGGTATGGGGAGTGAGGAGTGCGCCAGATGAAACAGACACGGCCTCATTTACCCTCAGAGTCCTCCAGTGGGCCACATGGAATTGAGAACTGTGGCAGAAGGTTGGGGCACCTGGGTGGCTCTGTGGGTTAAAGCCTCTGCCTTCGGTTCGGGTCATGATCCCAGGGTGCTGGGATCGAGCTCTGTGTCAGGCTTTCTGCTTGACAGGGAGCCTGCTTCCCCCTCTCTCTCCGCCTGCCTCTCTGCCTACTTGTGATCTCTCTCTCTGTCAAATAAATAAATAAAATCTTAAAAAAAAAAAAAAAGAACTGTGGGACATGGAGGAATGGGGGCCCCCTTCCCTCAAAGGGGAGGGGGCTCAAATCATGTCTTCTTCTAGCTCGTGATGGGGAACATCCCTTCAATTCTTCAAACTTCATTTCCTCGGCTGAGGAATGATAGCGCTAATCTGACGGCAGTGATGGGAAAGGAGGCACGTGTTGTGAGAAGTGAATCATGTGGTCACTCTTAACTGTACCGTGACTCTATAACTAGTAACTTAACTCCAGCCAGAACTCTGAAGCCCGTAATGCCACTGACTCACAGAAGGTGCTCCCTGAATGTGGTTTTGGGGGTAAATTCTGTTTTTGTTTTAAGTGGACCATACTAGAAGCAGCAAAAACTTGGAACGGGCTGCTTCAAGAACAAAAGGACTGTGAAGTGGAACGGGTAATTTCCTTCTGGAGCTGGCGATACATATTCCCATCACTTAGGTTTAAAGAAACCAAGCCCAGGAAGGTGAAGTGATTGTCTGGGACATGAAGATGGGATTTCTTTCTTTCTTTTTTTTTTTGTTTGTTTTTTTTTAAGATTTTTTTTATTTGTTTGAGAGAGAGAGCACAGAGGGAGAGAGAGAGAAGCAGACTCTCCACTGAGCAGAGAGCCCAATGCAGGGCTCAGTCCCAGGACCCTGAGATCATGACCTGAGCTGAAGGCATACATTTAACCCACTGAGCCACCCAGGCGCCCCGAAGATGGGACTGCTAAGTCATAATTCATTAGTCTGTGTATTGAGTGCTTCTCATCGTTTCTTTCTGAAATACTCTAGATTTTGGAGCAAAAGAGCAGTAACATTTTGTTATGTATGTTATCTAATACTGAAAGTTAAGTCTTAATGATGCGACCTTATAAATGTGTTCCAAAATTATCAAAAAAGGTAATGAATAGTCATATTTGTCAAATGAAAATCTCTATTGGTCTACTACAAAAGGGAACTTTTCAATGTATCCGTTTACCATGAAGGAGACCCATTCTGTTACACAATATTGTTGAATTTGAAGAAGCTTCCTTTTTTATTTTTAAATTCGTAGGCACCTTTTGGTATCCGGTCCCATGTATTCTGATAGTTACATCACGTCATGGGTCCATTACCACATTGGCAGACTCTGACCTGTTCTCTGCCCTATGGTTTTGCCATATGGCAAATGTCATAAAATGGAATCCTAGAATATGTCACCTTTAGGGTCTGGAAAAGCAGCTTCTTATTCAGCCTTTTAAAAAAATCTTAATAAATTTTGTGTGTTCCAAGGTGAATAGTTTGGAGTACAAACTGCAACAATGGTGAATGGTTTCTTACAGACCTTCTGGCACCATAATAGCTGTTGATAACTGGTTCCATTTGGCAGACTTTCCCCATATTATTTATTTATTGTTTTCCATGAATAATAGAATCAGTTGGATCTCTTATTATTAAAAAAAAAAAAGCATGGTCATTTTTAGTAATATTATTCCCTGGGGTAAATCAACTAAAAGTAAATACAATATGTAATTATATCATTACTAAGCTTCAGTTTGGTAAGCTTCTGTTAGCTTTGACTTGACAATATCTGTGATTCAGAATACTGACAGTCCCCGACTTAGGATGGTTCTGGTTCTACTTGCTGTTTTTCAACGTTAGGGTGGTGCGAATGTAATTCTCATCGGGTAGAAACTGCACTTTGAATTTTAATCTTTTCCCGGGCTAGTGATACACTGTCCCCTGTTGTGGGTGTCAGCGGCAAACTGCAGCTCTGGGTCAGCCCCCTCCGATGGCAAGGGCCCACAGCTGATGGACCGACAAATTCTGTATACAGACAGCCGTTCTGTTTTTCACTTTCAGTACAGTGTTCAGTCAATTACACGAGATAGTCAACACCATATATTATCAAATAGGTTTTGTGTTAGACGGTATTGCCCAGCCAGAGGCAATATGGGTGTTCTGAGCATATTTAAGGTAGGCTAGACTTAAGCATTGATGTTCAGTAGTTTAGGTGTCTTAAATGTATTTTTAATTTGATATTTTCAGTTTACAATGAGTTTATTGGGACTTAACCCCACTGTAAGTCAAGGAAGATCTGTAAATCATAGGAATATCATGGGCTTAATTGGAAGAATAAGAGTAACAAAAACTGTATTTCACTTTTCTTCCAGTAACATGTGACAGATTCACAAAACTTCCATTGTGAGTCTTTTCAGTCAGTCATATGAGAGCATCATAATGAGCACCTCACAACCTCCCGGTATTATCTCTTAACAGAACTCATCTGGGGGTCACCTAGCCAGTTCAGTCCATAGACGGCGTGACTCTTAACCTCAGGGTTGGACGTTCAAGCCCCACATTGGGAGTGGAGCCTACTTAACAAACAAACAAAAACTCATACAGAAGAAGATTTGTCTAAATTTTTGGGTGCCTTGAGAGTTTATCCTTTACTACAAATGAAATGTATTAGTCATTGGTCTTGTATTTAGTCCATAATTCAGAGTTTCTAAAATACTGAAATAACTATCATACAAATGAGAACACCCATGTCAAGTACTTCAGAGCGAGGGCCTTGAAACCTGAGAGCTGGAGACTCAAAACTAGCCCCGTGATCCCAAGGATGACCCAGGGCAGGGGTAGAGGGACCAGGGCAAGGAAGTGATGGGGCCAACGTTTCTTTGAAGTCTCAAGTTTTATTTTACAAATTTATAAAAATATCACATTCTTACACATCTGTAACTTTATTAAACTGTTTACTGAAAATACTCCCTAAACATAAGCATAAACCTTGGACTTGATCACTGAATTTTCAGCTGATCTTACTTGACTTGCACAAGAAAACAATTACTGCTAATTCTCCAGGAAACCGCTCTAGTCGCTTCCAAGAGTGACAACCATCCCCAACCCCCCAAATTATTTATGCCTGTCTTTGTGTTGCTATGTGACTTGTAATTGTAGCCCAGTGCTTTTCATCCAAATGTTCAGGTTCAAGAGATGTTTCCAGAAGAAATGCTAGGCCTACCTCGTGGCTTTGTGTATTTCTAAAAACTGCTACAAACCCCACGGGGTTGAGGGTGGGGGAAGAAAGATAGAGGATGGTGGGTGGGGGGTGCCCACATACCAGGGGTGCATCCCAAGACTCTCTCTCCAGTGTTCTTCTCTTTTGAAAGTTTGGATGTTTCTCATATTTGTAGAAGAAGATTGTAAACAGAAGAACTACTTCTCTCCGGTTCTGTATAAAAGATTGCTTGCTATAGATGGGCACTTAGTTCCCAGAATTAGCAACCTTTTATGTACCCCAGTACATGTAGCAACAAATGGAACTTACCACTGACCTTTAACTCTTCGGACCTGTCTTGAGTTGAAAATAGGATTAAAATTAGACAAGAGTCCTAAGCAGGTATGGTTTTTTTGTCTGGCTGCTTTTCCGTGGAATTGGAGGGAATGTTTTAAACTTGTGGATGAATTCTTGATTTACTTCCAACTGGGTGTAGCCTGGTGCCTTGTTTTGAAGATGAAGCAGGCACTGTGTACTGGGCAAGATGAAAATTCGTCTAATGGATTTGCTAAGAACCTTCTCCCAGACAACCAACGAGGTAGCGCAGGGCATGCAGTGTTCTGTTTCCTCCAACAGGGAATGATCCTGACATGAAATCCTTTACCGCGTAATGGAATGAGAAGGGGAAATCAGTCTGGTACATGCTTTTATTTGAAACAGTCACGTAAAATCTAGGAAATGCCCCTTGAAAGGCAAATACTTAATTGAAGCTGGAAATAAACACATCTAAACAAATAGATCACAGAGAAAATTAGAGTATGTCATGTTCACATGCTGCAAATAACAACAGAATCTCCCGTTTCTAGAATCTGTAAAAACTTAAGTCCTAAGGAAACTGTTTTCGAATTGATACGCCTATGAAAGTGGTAAACTTATATGTAAGGAATGCCCAGATACATTTAGAGGAACCCAACCCATCTCTCTCTCTCTCTCTCTCTCTTTTTTTTTTTTTTTTTTTGGAGAGAGAACGAGCATACACATGAGCAGGGGAGGAGGGGGTTGCAGAGAGAGAGAGAGAATCTTAAGCAGACTCCACACTCAGCAGCACAGAGCCCGTCACAGGGCTTGACCTCATGACCTTGAGATCATGACCTGAGCTGAAATCAAGAGTCAGACACTTAATGAACTGAGCCACCAGATGCCCCAACAACCCATGTATCTCAACGGTAAAAGCCACCTGTGAGAGGTTATTTGCAATCTATATCCAGTATAGGTTAGTCACCTAGTTAATAGCTATGTTGAAATCTTAAGGGGGCATGGAAGTAATTATTTCTATAAGAAGATGCTTTATGAAATAATGTTTTCTTTTTTTCCTAATTTTTTTCAATTGTGGTATAGTTAACATATGTGATATCTTAATTTCAGGTGTGCATTATAGTGATTCAACACTTCCGTATAGCACCCTGTCATGATGGGTGCCCTCCTCAATCCCCATCACCTGTTTCACCCATCCCACCCCACCTCCCCTCCAGTAACCATTGGTTGGTTCTCTATAGTTAAAATGTCTGTTTCTTGGCTTGTCTCTCTCTCTCTCTCTCTCTCTTTTTTTTTTTTGGCCCATTTTTTTGTTTCTTAAATTCCACATATGAGTGAAATCATACAGTATTTATCTTTCTCTGATTGACTTATTTCACTTAGCATAATACCCTCTAGCTCCATCCACATTGTTGCCAATGACAAGATTTTATTCTTTTTTATGGCTGAGTAATATTCCATTGTATATGTATGCCATATCTTCTTTGTCCATCTTTTGTTGATGGGCACTTGGGGTGCTTCCATAATTTGGCTATCGTGAATAACACTGCTAGAAACATCAGGATGCATAAATTAGCATTTTTATGGGTTTGGGGTAAATACCCAGTAGCACGATTACTGGATTGTAGAGTAGTTCTGTTTTTTTTTTTTAATTTTTGAGGAACCTCCATACTGTTCTCCACAGTGACTACACCAGTTTGCATTCAAGTTTCATGTTTGTTCTTCATACTATTATGCATTATTTGAATCCATTCCAATAACCAGAGTTCAATTTTTCACATATTATAGACTAATACTTTTAGGAAGAGAAAAAGGAAAGAGTCCCAAGGCAAATGTGCCACCTTGCTTGACAACGCTTAATTTTGGGGAGTTGGAAAATAAACAACTGGTCTCTCTGTACTTTTCTTGTGCTTTTAAAATCTCTAAAATTTAAAATTGCTTTATTTGGTGAAAAAATAAAATCTCTCCTTAAGAGGCACAAGGCTTGGTGTCTGAGAAGCCAAAAAGTATTATCCCTGGGAAGGGATGGTTCCATAAAATATTCTGTAAGAACAGGTGTTCTCAGCCCTGGCTACACAGTAATATAATATACGAGCACTTTGAAACGCAGCTGTATCTGGGCCTCACCGCTGACCAGTAACAATGGAAGACCAATTCAGGAATTCCCCAAAGGGTGGCAGGACAGCCCGGTGTGTGTGGGCAGTGATGCATGAAGGATGAGGTCTGGAAACCAAGTACTACACGCTCGCTGTGCATTGATCCAGGCCAGGTAAACAAGATGAATGAGTAAAGTATGTAGGGGTCATAGGAGCTGGAGAGTTCCTGGCTTCTTAAAGCCCAATAAGTTGTTGTCAAGGGACGCTGGCAGTCCTAACCTCCATGGGGAACCTTCTGGTTCCTTTTCAGTGTTCAGCCCCCACTTCTCTGAGGGTTGAAACAAACAGGCCTGTGATCAGAGTGGCTTATGAGCTGCCCGTCTGCTGTTCACAGCCTGAGGACAAGATCGCAAGGATCCTTATGCCGTCATGGTCAGTATCTTGGTACCTTCCTGGCCAGAATGTGAACTCGAGCAGCGAACTGCCGGTCGCAGCCAGGGTTTCTGTTCTGAGGGGCTCACTGGGCCCAGCTGCTTGATTGGTGACAGTCTGAAGCCAAACATTAAAAATGGCAGTTGAGGGTCAAGCTTTGGAGGGAGGAGATAAATGTTTTAAACTGGGTCCAGGGAAGCAGAAGCAGCCATGTAAAAGGAACAGTGGTGTGAGGAGTGGGAAGTCTGGTAAGAGGCAGAATGGGCACCTGTGGGAGAGGTTGGGGATGTCGGCGAGTCTGACTTTGCTTTCATGTGTTGGGGGATGAGTGGTTGGTGGGTAAGCATCTCAGCATGGCTTGAAGAAACAGACATGGGCAGACAGTTCAAAGTAATCCTGCACCACCCCCCATACAGGAGGTAAACAAGGTCAACGGTGATCATAGAAAAAGGCATCTAGTGGTATTGCCAATAAAGTGGACAGATTGGAGGCCCTCAAAATAGTCTTGGCGAGAGATGGGAAGCCCCTGAGTTAGGACAGTGCCTGCAAAAGGAAGCAGCACCATTCTAAGCCAGGGAGGGTTTGTACAACCAGGAACCACCGGCAGACTGGAAACCAGTTGGGAGCTCCCCTACTGCACAAAATGGCAAAAGTCTCAGCTGGAAGGGAGTAATTAGTGGATTTGGGTTCATTGCGAAGGGAAGGATTTTGAAAGCTGTCGTGGTTTAGGGGAGGAAAGGAAGGCAAAGTTGACAGCCTCCAAGCCTGGCAGTGGGGAAACTGGAGGTCTTCACTGTCTCAGAAAAAATGTTCCGTGATTAGAAGGAGTGTTTGAGAAGAGTTAAAGGGAATAAGCAGCCAAAGAGAAATGTAGGCAGAGGGTCAGTGGGTCAAGGTCAGCCTTTAGGTTAGGGTTGTATTGAAATCTGAACTGTTCTGGGTCAAAGATTTTCCACCTTTCTAAAGCTGTCACTGACCTTCCCTGTTCTTCCCCAGAAGACTGTCCAGGAAAGACTTGAGTAGAGGTGTCTGGGCTGCTAGTAGAAATATTAATAAATATAAACACTTCTGGATACACTAGGCCAAAAGCTCCAAGAACACCTCATTCATAGCTTTATCCTCAACATAGGATATCCTCAACATATCCTCAACATATCCTCTAGAACATAGGAAGCGTTCAAGAAAACTGATTGAATAATTGAGTAAATTGTCTTGAAACAAACTCCGTAAGTCACCTAGCATGCCCATACTCCTGGGCAATTCACTTACATCTCCTAGGCTCTAGTTTACACAGCATGCCAATGAGAAGGAATATATTAGAATAGTAAAGCATATTAAAATCTCTAAAATCCCTTCAAGTCTGAAATTCTGGGTTTTTCTTCCTTCTACTCATTTCATCATTTCCTTTTACAACGAAAGAAGAATCAACTTGTTTACAATCACTGGAGTTGAATGCCAGGGTGTCATTTTAAGGATATTAAGCTATGATCTCAAAGCTGCAGAACTCTAGAAACATCCCTTAAGAAACCAGACAGTGGGGCACGTGGGTGGCTCAGTGGGTTAAAGCCTCTGCCTTCAGCTCAGGTCATGATCCCAGGGTCCTGGGATCGAGCCCCGCATCGGGCTCTCTGCTCAGCGGGGAGCCTGCTTCCCCCTCTCTCTCAGCCTGCCTCTCTGCCTACTTATGATCTTTCTCTCTGTCAAACAAATAAATAAAATATTAAAAATATTAAATATTAAAAATATTTAAAAAAAGAAAAAAAGAAATCAGACAGCATCTCTTTTAGTAAATTTCATGTGTCAAAAATCCTAAGTGATTAATGAACAACTTTGTAGGTAAAAATAAAAACATACCGTTTTATTGCTGAACATGACCCCAATTGACAATGAGAAAAAAGGGCTATAAGTTACTTCACACTACATTTCCCACTTATTAGGTAATTTTCCTTTTTTTGTTGTTGATAAAGCGAACCACCACTGAACATTGTGCGTTTGTCTTTTGTTGAATTATTCTTAGAACAGTCACAAGTACCATGACTAAGTCAGCAAAGCCAGTAAGCCTCAGAGGTTCATGAATAAATGTATGAAAAATATAAAAGCAATAACATTAAAGGTTTTATAAACCAAAAGAAATGTTCATTTTACACGCAAATATTTGCACGATTCTATTAATAATGCACAATTTCATGTTCTCAATCGGGGCAGTTTTGCTCCCCAGGGGACATTTGGCTACATCTGAAAACATTTTGGGTTGTCATGGTGGGGGGCAGGAGGTAGGAGGATGGGACAGGTGCGGAGACTGTTAACAGCATCTAATGGATAAAGGCTCCACGTTCTCCGGCGTGCAGGTCGGCCCCCACAGCAATGACGTCATTGCAGTCCAAATGTCAGTAGCGCCAAGGCTGGTAAACTTGCTTCTGGTTATAGTAAAGAAGCGGTCTCTTTCACAGCTACAATGGTCCCGCTGACTTTAATAGAGGGATTCTGTTTGCAACCATTTATTTAGGGAACCAGGCACGGTGCTAAGCACAAGACATACGTTATCTTATTTAAGGTGAACAAAAAGCTGTAAGGTTTTGAAGGTTAATCCGCGATATCTTAAAGAGATTACATAATTGTTCAAGGTCACAACCAGTGATAGCAGAGATAAAGATTTGAGATGTGGACTCTGACCTTAAAGCTTGTGCTGTTAATCATTATGTATAAATAATGCCTAAAGGACCATCTTCACACATAGATTCTTACACTTAAGAAATTTGGTCCCTAGCTCATGTTGAAGCTATTGGTTTAAAGGGCCAGAGGGAATTGGGCGTTCCCGTGGCTTTCTTTGCATATTTCCAAATTTTCCAGAGTTAGACCAGTTTACAGCATGACCTTAATGGGTGAGCATTGGGAGCATTGGGGTTGACTTTAGACATTTAAAACCAAAAGCCCTTGTTTATTCAGTAAGTTAAAAAGTATACATCTGAGCTTCAAAAATAAGCCATTGCTGGAATTTGTTAGCACGAGTAGGTCTCCCAAAATGAGGACCACACTGTGTGAGAATAAGGAGAAAGTCGAGTCAACATAAATAAAGCTTGCATTTCAAAGAACCATATTCATTTATTCAACAAATGCAGTTATTTGACTAATAATGGCTAAGCTCCAAGAAAAACATTCTTGGTTACTCTGTAAACGTATCTCAAATCTTTTGTTTAAATCAGCCTATGAAGAGCAAATGAGAGAATTGGAGTGGATAGTTAAGAATGGTTTCTTGGATAATACTAGTGTCTTCTTTTTGCCCCAACCTAGAAATAATGCAAAAGGGACCCTTCCTAGGACACGGGTGAATTGAACGTAGACTTTATCCATATACCCCATAACTGCGCTCCTAGAATCCTGAGAGGTAAGAATAATCATAATCATAACAGCAATAATTAAAACACAGTCATCTAGTCCAGTATTTTTTTAAAGATTTTATTTATTTATTTGACACAGAGAGAGAGATCATAAGTAGGCAGAGAGAAGGGGGGGGGAAGCAGACTCCCCGCAGAGCAGAGATCCTGATGTGGGGCTCGATCCCAGCACCCTGAGCTGAAGGCAGAGGCTTAACCCACTGAGCCACCCAGGTGCCCCTAGTCCGGTATTTTTTTTTTAAGATTTTTATTTATTTATTTGACAGAGGTCACAAGTAGGCAGAGAGGCAAGCAGAGAGAGAAGGGACGCAGGCTCCCCGCTGAGCAGAGAGGCTGATGCGGGACTTGATCCCAGGACCCTGAGATCATGACCTGAGCCGAAAGCAGAAGCTTTAACCCACTGAGCCACCCAGGCGCACCCTAGTCCAGTATTTTTAAAATAGCACTTTTCCTCATGAGTGGATCCAGAAATCACTTCAGTAGGCTTTGACCAGAATATGAGAAAGTAACACAAAATAAACAGGTGCATGATACATAATAAGCCTAAGTCTTTTGTGAAACTTTCGTTTATGTACGTGTGTGTGCCTGCGGTGGTATAAATTGTTTTTCTGTGGATTGCCGTCTGAACGTTTGAAAATCCGCCGATCGGTTCTAGGCTTCATTTGAAAGGTGAATCTGCAGTCTTAAGTGAGGTTCCAGGACGCCCAGCTGGTTAGCGACAAAGCTGACAAAGCCGGGGTAAGAACGAAGTTCCCCAATCTCAGTGGGAGATTGTGTTCCACGGGTGCCGGGGCATCTGCTGCGGGTCATCCCTGGGAGAAAATTATGCTCAGTAGATCATTTTAGGAAGTAGAAGGAGCACCGGATGTCAGCACAAGTGACGCGATCAGCAGCTTTGGCGTCTCTACGTATGTTTCAACCCGGGCCCCATTAAGTCACTGCGTAGTAGGCACACGGTACATTTAGACCACTCAGTCTCTCGCTTGCCATTGTTCCCTGACAAAAATAATCAAGCGATGCCTGCAAAGTATTCACACTGAGTTGACATTTGAGCTGTCGCCAGAAGCCCTGTGGAGGGTTATCAAGCGAGTTGTACCAGCAGGACCCACGAGGCAAGTAGGTGACTGATGGCCTCTTAAGCAGTTGCTGTAGGGCGAACCGAAACAGGTTGGCCTTGGCCACAAGAGGAGAATAAATGCTTTTTGATACCGAGAGGTAGAGCATGATTGTACCTTCATTGTACAGTGACCTGTTGGGAAACCAAGGTGGCAGGCAGTCCTGTCTTAGCCACACACTACCGGCAGCCCTGGAGACTGAATTGCTGGGGGCAACCCTTGCGTGCCTCACCCGTTCATTCCTTTAACATTGACTGAGAATCCCCCCTGGGTCCCATGCTATGAGGTCAAGGCTCCCTGAGGACTGGTCTTCTGCTCAACCTAGCTTCCCCCCACACGAGGGAGGCTGGTGGTTTTCAGGAAAGTGATTTGAGTGGTCTACTCAAATATCTGTGTTCCCTGCGGTGCAGACAGGTTTGCAAATTTAACCAAAGGATGGAAGGTACATACTACCAGATTTCTTCATCAGGGCAAACTATGGGGAAAAGGAGAAAGAAAAGGTAACCAGAAACCTGGTGAAGGCTGAGGGAGGGACTTCAAGGAGAGAGGAGACAGAAGCTCTGTCCTCTTTGCAATGCTGGTTACGGCCCAGGCTGCTCAGACTCGATCGTGTGCGGGGATGCCCTGGGGATCTTGTGAGGGAGCCGATTCTCGGGCCGGACGGCTGATTCGGCATCTCTAACAAGCTCCCAGGGGACGCAAGCTCCCGGTCCAACAAAGCCAGGGGCGCTGCCTGCTCCTGCCAGGTATTGCTGGGCCTCGGGATTCTTTGCAAGAAAAGACAGAGCAGAGTTCGACTTTGTCCCTCTCTCTGATTCCACTTGGAAAAATGGAATTTTTGTCTGCACACATATGAGTGATATTTAAACAGACATGTTTGAGACTTGTCGGTAAACAAAGTATGGAAGTTGAGGTCTGGGGCACCTGGGTGGCCAAGTCAGTTTAACGTCCGCCTTCGGCTCAGGTCATGATCCCAGGGTCCTGGGATCGAACCCCACATCAGCGGGGCGTGTGCTTCTCCCCTCAGCTTGTGCTTGCTCGCTCTCTCTCACTCGCTCTCTCTCAAATAAATAAATAAAATCTTAAAAAAAAACCCGAGGTTTGTAATTCCATGAGCAGGAAGTTCACATGTGTTATGTATTTATTTTTTTATTTTATTTTATTTTTTTATTTTTTAAAGATTTTTATTTATTTGGGGGGGGAGAGAGCATGTGCCCGTGAGTGGGGGTGGGAGGCACACAGCAGACTCCCCGCTGAGCAGGGCCCCGAGTTCATGACCTGAGCCTAAGGCAGAAACTTAACCGACTGAGATACCCAGGCACTCCTGTTAATGTGTTTATTGTAAAGACGGCAGTCATTAATTATAAATGTCACCATCTTATTTCTAGAATAATGGAGTGTTTCTAAGGAAGAGTCACTTTGTGATGATCAATATTCATGAGAATGAAAGAGGAAAAAACAATCTCATCCTTTAAAAGACAGTCGTGTAAAGGAGAGTAGGGACTTTTTGTTACGGCGATGTGTTCACACTTTTCTGCTGTAGCTTTTCACCGAAATAAACTTGTAAAAATTACATCCATGTCCGCTAATATTGTTGATGCAAGTAAATATACCAAATTATCTCTATATTTTCTGGAGTGTCCTCCCCTCACCCCCCAACTGAACCACGGCAAGTTTTATTCTAAATTCTTTTAAAATGTGTACTAAGAACAAAATAAGCTTCTCTTGGGAAAGGCATGTGCTAAAGTAATTTTTAAAGTAATAAATGCAAATCAGAGCAACAGGAAAAAATACTGCTTAGTAAATGGTATTTTTCTTGGGGACTACTCAGTATTTATAAGCAAACTTTTCAAGTTTGGCAGCAAGAAAAAAAAGGATCTGTCTTATAGCAAGCCCTTAGGAGTAGGGATCATGCTATTTACAGGAAGGGCTGTGCAAAATTTAATTTTAGTTGGGAGACCTGGGTACAATTCTTGATTTAGGTCATCATGTAATTATCATGTGACACGGCAAAAGAACAGAGCTTTTTTTCTTATGAACATGCATATTTTTATTAATGTTCTTAAAGAAGAAACATGCTCGTGTGCCTAATCCAGTTAAACTTTCTGAAAAGTATTGGTCTTGTCTAGTTTTTTTTCTTATTAAAAAATATCTATCATCCTGGATAGTTTTTTTCTCATTAGTATGCATATTAGTTTTTTGTTTGCCGTTGTAACAAACTACTGCAGACTTAGCAGCTGAACCAACATGAATGTATTATCTTACTAGGACAGAAATCTGACACAATATCTCACCAGACTAAAACCAAAGTGTTGGCTGGGCTCCGTTCCTTTCTGCAGGGTCTGAGCCTTTTCTAATGGCCACCTGTGTACCAGCTCTTCACCTCCCTCTTCCACTGTTAAAAGACCATTGTGGTTGCATTGGTCCAGCCTGGATAATTCAGGATAATTTCCCTATTTTAAGGTCAGCTGATTAGCAAACTGAATTCCATTTTGCCTGTAACATAATTTCAGGTTCCAGAGATTAGGATCTAGACTTCTTGGAACGCATGTCGTGGGGCGGGGCATTATTCTGCCTACTGGGTCTTCTGAGAAAGGAGTCTGGGTACAGATGTCACGAGCGTGGTACTGTTAACATCAGGATTACGTTCAGATTTGCTTTGCTCACCGGTGAAAATTGCTGGAGCTCTTATGAAACAAAATATTTCTTCTCTTGTCATATTTACCTTTGATTCCCATCTACCCACTTTCCAGTACAGAATTCTTGGGGTAAAACTACTCTATAGGATTAAAATTAATCTCTGTGAACTGCCCAAAATTTATTGAGATGGAGAGGGTTATACAAAATGGTTTAGCACAGGGGGCCCTGGGTGGCTCAGTTGGTTGAGTGTCTGACTCTTGATTTCAGCTCGGGTCGTGATCTCAGGGTCGCGGGATCAAGTCCCACATCGGGCTCCACACTCTGCAGGGAGCCTGCTTGAAATTCTCTCTCCCTCTCTTTCTGCCCCTCCCACTCATGCGTGTGTGCACACGCTCTCATTCTCTCTCTCTAAAATAAATAAGTAGATCTTTTTAAAAATGGCTTAACAGAGCATTTCTCAAATGGGGTAGTTTTGTGCACCCACCCTCCCTCCTGGGGGACATGTGGCCACAGTGGAAGCTGTGTTTGATTGTCGCAATGGAGGGCCGTGTACTACTGGCATCCGGTGGGTGGAGGGCAGGCATGCTGCTGAGTCATTCCACAACACCCGGGACATGCCTGATCACAGGGAATCATTCAGCCTCAAGTTGTCAGTAATGCTCTGTATGTTCATTCATTGAATGTAAATAAAATAAATTTCTTCAAAACAAAATAAAAATATAAATAAATATAAAAATATGCAAAAATAAATAAATAGATAAAGTGTCAGTATTGCCAAGGTGGAAAAGCCCTGGACCCAAAGCCCTCTTCTCTTTTTTAAAGGCTCTTTACATTTCAAGAAAGTGCATTGATTCCTGATTAGTTCATTGGTCAGCCACTAAACTTTGGGTCAAAGAACAGGGGAAAGAAATAGAGATGGGTGGGTTAGTGCACACCAGTCTTCCTCATAGGGGGATCTCAAAGCTCAACCCTACTGCTTGGGGTCGACAATTCATCTTCACTGGGTTTTGTTTCCTCTCTCTCTCCCCAGGGCCCTGCACAATGCCTGGCAACACCAAATGCTCAAGAAGCACTTTAATGAATAAAAAGAATAATGTGTCAGGGGGCCTGGCAGGATCAGTCAGTAGTGGAGCGTGGGATGCTTGATCTTGAGGTCATAAGTTCGAGCCCCATGCTGAGTATAGAGATTGCTTATAAAAAAATTAAAAAATAATTTTAAAAAGGTAGCATGTTAAGGGATGTGTTTGAGTTTATAAGCAGTGAGCAAGATATTTCCCTTCTGTATGCCTAACATTACAACCTTGTATAAAGGGCTTTCACTTACTAGTGCTTAGCACATAGAGTAGCCTGTTTTCTGAGCTTTCATTTTAAGATAAAAGTCAGATGAAAAGTCTTCAGAGCTGTAATGTTAGGACTGAATGTAAACTCAATTGAGGGCCATTGAGAGATAACCCCCAAATCTCCCAACTTTTCCATCTTCATTATGATTTCAAGCTATGGTATTTCTTACACTCTATTTTGCAGGCTTGGCCACATTATAACCAAAAAAATTATGCATATATATGTTTTTTTTTTCTTTTTCCTTTTTTCACTGGTGGCAAGGTGGGGTCATAACCACCAACTATTAATGCCATAAGCTTTTGAGGTTTTTGCACCCATGAAGGAAAATCTCATGTGAAAGATAATCTACCGAAAACATAAGCATAACTTGCAGGCGTCGTTGATGAAATGGCACCCATCTCTCTTGGTTCTCATTTCTGCTTTTCCTCTTTATCAACATTGCAGGTGTCCCTGGCTCCATGCCAAATGCATCATGGACCGGTAACCTCAGGGCTATAAAGTGGATCGACATGGAAGATAAACACGGAGGCTGCCATGGTGAGCTGTTCATTGCAATTTGTTGCCACGCAGTTTGTTGGTGTTGGCGTGAATGTTTTTGTGAAATACAGGGGGTTCTCATGGAAAACAATCTATGCATTCTTAGAGTAGCTAGAGGCTTCAAGACATGGTAAATTTAGGTGATTTCCTGGGTGACTCAGTCGGTTAAGCATCCAACTCTTGATCCTAGCTCAGGTCTTGATCTCATGGTTATGAGTTCAAGCACCACATTGGGTTCCATGCTGGACATGGAGGCTGCATTTAAAAAAGAAAGGAAGGAGGGAAGGAAGGAAGGAAAGAAGGAGGGAAAAAAAGAAAGAAAGGTGGATAGATCTCACCGATGTTCTCTAGCTCATGATTATCAAGTAGGGGGAGAGGTGGCCTCAACTTTGAGGATACTTTCTTGCTAGTTTCTGCTTTCTTCTTCTTTATTCCTCTTTCTGTTGCTTTTGGGAGTGCAGTGGTTAGGAGGGGACAGTGGTCAAGATGAGAAATGATGTCATGTTCTCACCACCGAGCAAGCTGGACCTCCATGCCTGCCCCTTACACGAACTTCTGCTACCCCCACAGATGGGCTTCCAGCTGGCTTGGAGGTACTCACTGCTGCTCTGGCGTGATGGCGGGCAACACTAACAAGAGATATCTTTCCTCCAAATGGACAAGAATGAGAAAGTTTAAGTAGTTTTCATTTCTCTCTTTTTTTTTTAAAGATTTTATTTATTCATTTGACAGAGAGAGAGAGCACAAGCAGGGGGAATGGTGGGCAGAGGGAGAAGCAGTCTTCCCACCGAGAGGGAGTCTATCCCAGGACCCAGGCTCATGACCTGAGCCTCAGGCACTTAACCAATGGAGCCACCCAGGCGCCCCAGTAGTTTTCATTTCTGTAGGACTTTATAAAGAAGGGCTTTCATCAGCCCTGGTCAACATTCCATTTAAGCTGTTGCCTGGTATGTAGTAAGCATGGTATTCATTAACTAGGGCTCACGTAACCAAGTATGAGAGACCGGGTGACTTCAACAACAGAAATTTGTTTCCTCACCCTCCTGCAGGCTGGAAGCTGGAGATCAAGGTGGCTACAGATTTGGTTTCTCCTGAGAGGCTCACAGATGGCCACCTTCTTCCCACGGCCTCACGTGGTCTTCCTTCTGTGTGCGTCTGGGTGCTCATCTCCTCTTTTTACCCCCACAGCACTCCTACTGCACTAGGGCCCATCCTGTATGACCTCAGACACAGTCACAGTCTGAGGTACAGAGGCAGGGGGCTAGGACTTCAACGGATGGATTTGGGGAGGAGGACAACTCAGCCCATCACGGGAGGTGGCCTTTGCTCCCCGTGCTGACAAAGCTTTGCCGCCTCCGCTCGTCCATCAGTCTGTCAATGTGCAGTCTCTGGCTTCCCTCTCGGGGCCATCTCATTGATACCTCACGTTTCAGAGGAAAACCTCCAAATGGCTGCCTCTCGGCAGCTCTCCGTTCCTCCCCACCCCCTTCTCCTGTCTCTCTGAGCATCCGCTTCCGCTGCAGATGGCAAATCCTCATGTCACTGTGCAGTCTGCCCCTTGGCGTATTCGTGTCTTTACCTTAATCAGCCAACATATTGTCCCCAGCGGACACCTGTGCCACCTGCCTGCATTTCATCACGGCCCACCCTGCTGGTGGAAGGAGGAAGGTGGAGAGGATGTTTGCTTTTGGATCTCCTGGGTCTTCTTTAGAAAAGAGACCATCTGGGCGCCTGGGCGGCTCAGTGGGTTAAGCCGCTGCCTTCGGCTCAGGTCATGATCTCAGGGTCCTGGGATCGAGTCCCACATCGGGCTCTCTGCTCTCTGCTTGGCAGGGATCCTGCTTCCCTCTCTCTTTCTCTCTGCCTGCCTCTCTGCCTACTTGTGATCTCTCTCTCTCTCTCTCGCTGTCAAATAAATAAAATCTTAAAAACAAAAAAAAAAAAAAAGAAAAGAGACCATCATCACCATCAGTTGGGGTTCCAGTATTTGAGATGTGTTGCCTTCCCTGAAGTCCTCCCATAACCCTGTCACCCTCCCTCTGGGACCGCTGTGGTCATCCTCTGATCTGCTGCTTCTCTCCAGCTGTAACTCGGGAGGACTTCAGCCTCCACGGCAGGGACCCATGGGCCGTCATTACTTTGTGGCTCTAGACTCCACCACGGAAGCTCCTGTCCCCCTGTGTGCCTCTGTCACCAACCTCTGACCCTCTAAAGAGCCTTAGCTTCCACCTCCTTGTCCTCACCTGTGTCTAGGCCCTACCCCACAGAGAAGGTATAGGCTAGTCAGGTTTACATTTTTAGAGGGATTTTTACTTAGCACATGACAAGTGGGCCCATGAGAGGAGCCCCGAGCCAAGGACCTACCTATGGTACAAAGCTTGGGCAGCCCAAACCTCTCCGAGAAATGTCCCATTTGTCTTCTCTTAGCACCTGTTATGCCAGTGAACATCTGAAAGCCTTGTACGGTACAGAGCATAAAAATTGTTTGTCCCCCAAACCACTAGAGAGGGAAAAGAAAAAGAATCCAGAAAAGGCAGAATAGTGCATGCCAGACCAGCAAGTCAGGAGTACGATCTGGACCTTTCCCCCTTGGTGGTGAGTAATAGGAATTGTTCCAGACCCGTGGATGTGTACCCACTCTGTAGACCCCGTCAGCACTTAGAATCCCCGGACCACTCTAGCTCTTGAACTTGGAGGTTCCGCCTTTGATTACAATCTCTTTGTCGCTCTGCTAGTTTTTGTCACCAATTTGCGTACTTTGTATCTTCCTGCCTTTCTCCCCAGAGCAGAATAGAAGCTCCAGGAGGGCTAGGATTTTTTTTTTTAATATTTTATTTATTTATTTGACAGAGAAAGAGATCACAAGTAGATAGAGAGGCAGGCAGAGAGAGAGGGAGGCAGGCTCCCTGCTGAGCAGAGAGCCCGATGTGGGACTCGATCCCAGGACCCTGAGATCATGACCTGAGCCGAAGGCAGCGGCTTAACTCACTGAGCCACCCAGGCGCCCCAGGGCTAGGATTTTTGACCAATTTGTTCATGGCTATATCCCCACATCTAAAATATATTGTTGTTGTTCTTGTTGTTGTTTGAAACGTGGCAGCTTCTTTAAAATTGGGATTGCCAGGGTTTCAACTGTCCCAGCTGCTTCCTCCTACTAGCTTCCTTCTGAGGACTCCCTGTCCAGCCTGTGTAACCGGGTCAGCTGTCCCGTGCTATTCTCACTCAACATCAGATTCCCCTGCCGTTTGACCCTACAAGGTCCATTCCTATGCATAAAGATCACCACCACCTGCTTTATGCCTTTTGTGTTTCCCTAAGCAGACCGTCGCCGGAGACTGTCCCCCCGCAACAGGGAGGCTAGACCCTCCTGGCTGCCTACTTACTCTTTATTTACCTCATTATCTTTCTGGTGTCCTTTTCATCTTTCCTGCTCACCTTAGACTCTCGATCTTAGGCTAAAATGGCCTTGCTACTCTCAAAAGGTAACAATTTCAACTTGAGGAAGAACTTTCAAGACACTTGATGGACATCCCCGTACCAGTTTGTCATGCCATCCCCTTTTCTCCATGTCAGGGTACTTTGGACACACTCTCGTTGTTCCTTCCTGTTCTGAGAGGGAAAGCTACCCATCCTCACAACTGGCGTCACCATCTGGGGGGTCTCAGCTTTGTGTGGGTTTCCCTAGAGGATCCCCTTGCTCTCCTGCCTTCCTGTGTTGCCCCGTCTGTGCTGGTGGGTAGGGATTCTCTTCTCTATCAGGTGTGTAGTGATTGCCTCTGGCCTGAAGACCAAGTTGTCTTTGTAGCCTCTACTCCATCCACACTGAAACGGTCACCCCTGTTCACTTCACTCTCTTAAGCATGGACGGGCTGCTTATGACTTCAGTTCTCACCCCCGCCTCCTCCCCCGGGGCCTTCTCTGACTTCCCACAACTCTGGCTTCTGTGCCCCGTGATTTCCAGTCTCTCTTGTACTTCTTCCCAGGCACATTAAATTAATCACAAGTCCTGTCAGCCCTTCTCTGCTCCTAATACCTTTCCTTCCCCTCTCATGGCAACCATTAACTTTGAACTGGTTCTCTGGTTTACATTAAGTTGTTAGTGCGGCCCCATGATTGATTTCTAATGCACCCTGCCATTTGCACCCTGTGCAAAATTAATCTTGCTAAAGCTCGTTTCACCATTGGATTCTTCCATTCAAAAATCTTCAGAGACTCTCCCTATGTGTGGGATTAAAAAAAAAAGGCCCAGCGCTTTAGTTTGTTTTAGGTCAGTCAACCATAGTCGTTCTACCCTATGCCAAGAAACCTCTAGAAAAGAGGTTCAACTTCCTACCATTCTTGTTCTAACCCACTTCCCAACCAAACTCCCAATTCTAGGAGAAAATTCCCACCTCTGCACATTTTCCCAGAGGCATTGTCCCCAAATGAAGCCACCATCTGTGCCCTTGTTGGCTTCCCCCAGTCTGTCCCTCCACAAAGTTGCCACCCATCCTTCTCTATCCATTTGTTCAATAGTATTAATGTAACACCCGGTGTTTACAAGGTTCTGTCCCAGATGCTGAGGACATAGAGGGGAACAAAATGGTCTCAAGTTCAGCCCTTTTGAACCTTATGTTCTAGTCTAGGGAGAAAGAGAATAAGCAATTATCTGGAATGAAAGACAGTAAACAAATTTTTGCCTTCCTGGCACGGACACACATGTCTACCTGTTGTTCATGAGAGCCAAGAGGAAAATGAATCAGGGAAGGAGGAAAGAGGGATCAGAGGAGGCCTCACTGAGAACACGGCCTTGGAGCAGATGCCTGGGGTGCGGTGTGAGAGGGAGCCTCCAGGGTGTGTGGTGGAAAGGGCTGGTGGGGCGGGGCGGCGGGGAGAAGAGCAACGTGGATTCTCCGGTAGAGCGTGCATGGTGTGCTCGGGGCCAGCAAGGAGGCCAATGTGGCCGAAGGGACTAAGCAAGGGTTATTAAGGGTTGTAAGTCGATGAGCAAGGGGTGGGAGATAAAGGCCAGACCCTGAGGAGTCCATGTGAGGGCCTACTTAGCCAGAGCAATTCCATCCGGTTAAACAGTGATTTTGTTGTTTATGCAGTAAAACTTAAACTGACCCTGCCCCCCCACCAGGGGAACTTACTTAAAAGCAAGTCTGGGAAACCAGTAGAATGTGGTCGACCAGTCCCAGATAACAGAGCCCTAATACAAGGGAGGGTCAGGTCAGGTGGAGACAACAGAGCCCGAAGGCTGGGATGACTTGGGCCAGTTGGAGACATCCCATCAGTGGGGGCGCATACTGGCTCCCTAGCTACCAAGGAGTGTGGACCCCGCCTTTTGGGCACCTTTTGGGTGCCAATTCTGACCAAGGTGATAGGCTAGTTCAAATAGCTACTATGGGGTGAATTGAAATTCAGTTGGCCACCCGTGTGTGACCTCGCATGACTGTGCAGCTTTCTCTGTGTGTTGCAATCTCATTGGCCACCTGTGTGTGGCCAGGCCCAGCCACATGGCCTTTGCTCTATTAAAGTTAGTCTGTGAGGCTGGGGGTGGTCGCCCTCTCTGTAAGAGGCGGCCCTGACCAGTCGGTTTGATTCTCGATGCTTGGCACGAAATAAAGCTTTGCTTGACCTTTGCTTTGTATCAGTCTCGCTCCTTTGATCACGGACCTAACACTCCGAATGAGATGAGAAGCCCTTAGAGGGTTTTGAGCAGAGGAGACATCGCGACGCGCTTACATTTAGAACAGTCGCTCTGGCTCTTGCGCTGAGAAGATACTAACAGACCAAGGTGGTCGCAGTGGAACCCGGTTATTACTGTAACAGTTTGGACAGGACGGTGGAGGTGGTGTGGGCCCCAGTGGTGGTAACGGAGGTGGTGGAAAGGGGTCCAATTCCATTAGTAGTTTGAAGGTTGAGCTGACAGACTGGGTGTGGGGTGTGAGAAAAAGGAGGAGACGTACCCAGGGGAGCTCCGAGGGGGTGAGGAGTTGAGTCCTGACATGCCCTCTCAGTGAGACTCATTCTCATCTAAGTGGAGGTAAGAAGTCGGCGCTTGGATAGGCTCACAGAACAGGCCTGACCAGCGCACCCCAAAGGGACCTCTCCCTTCTGTACGCTTCTCGAGCCTCTCCCCCATCACTGTCATTTGCTAATACACGGAATTGTCCTGTGACACCTGTTGTGTTCTGGCTCTGTACCATTTCACTATCCTGTTCTTTAAGGACCTCTGTGTGCCCTTTGTCTTCCCATAAAGAGCTGAACTTCCTTGTGGGCTGGGCCCCCACGGTCCTGCTACATTAGAAGTCCATAGCGCTTGGCACCCTTTTAGCCGCTCCGCAGGTAGACAAGACTCTGCTGCTGGGCAGCCGCACTGCCCCCAGCTTGGGAAACCCAGCATGTTCTGACTGTTTCTTGTTCTCCCCTCCACAGGTCGCTATGTACACGGCATCTGTATCTACGGAAACGGAGACTTGAAGTGGTTGATTAATTCGCCCAGCCTCTTCGCTAACAAGTTTGAGCTTACCACCTACCCCCTCACCGTGGAATGCCTGGAGCTGAGGCTTCGAGAAAGAACCCTAAATCAGAGTGAAACCGTAATTCAACCCAGCTGGTATTTCTGATCCCATGTAACACGGGATCCGCGGGCGCCCGCAGCTGGGGAGAGAAGAGCCTTGCTTCGTGGGAGACCTCTGACCCATTTAGGGGAGGCGGTGCTGGAGTGAAGTTACAGCTGCAGACCCTGGCCATGTCGTTCTGTGTGAAGACATCTGTGGACACTGTGAACTCCGCCGTCAGGGTGGCTGCCCAGGACGAGGCCAGCCTTTTGGCCTCACCAGTGGCCTCCCGATGCTCCTTCCACGAGGGGCTGATGCTCTGATTGGTGATAAATTGAACTGATGTCAGACCTTTGCACCAGATGCTCTCTGGAGAGAAACGTTCTCATGAAAAAGAGGACTGTAGAGATAAGAAAAGAAGAACTGTTTAGGAAGATAGGAATTGCGTCACTTTGCAGGAGTCTTCTCTGACAGGTCTGTAGCTACGCATTCATGGACACAAGTCCTCTTTGCTCAGGCGCACGGAGGCTTAGAAAGAGCTTTCTGGGCAACTCAGCCATCTCCTTTAGAACTTGAGCTACCAGGAGGGAGAACTAGGTCTTGATTCCGAGTTCCAACACTAGCATTTCCAGTTGACTGTGTCTGGAGTTCTGTGTAGAAGGTAAAGTCATTGACAGGAGGCTGGATATGCTTTTCGGGCAGTGGCCACTGCTTCCTGCTTCAGCAAAGGGATCCCAGGGAAACTGGACATTTCTTGGGGTGTGTCTAGAATGTGCGCTAGTCCCCATGCCATTGCTTTCCATGGAGAACGCCAAAATGTTCCCAAGAATGAAGATATTTCTAGAAGAGAGGTGCTGTTGCATGAATCTTGTCCCGAGTCTCTAACCTCAGAATGAGTCACTTTCCTCTTCGGTCACCACCCTCCACCCCCACCGAAGTGATCTTACCTGCAAAATGGAGTCCAGGTTCTACGCCATGAGGCTTCAAGGACTCCAGAGTATTCTCTGAGTAGGTTTACAGTGCTTAGTGCTAATAAGAGCGACTAGATTTCTAAGAGCTCTCCACTGTGAGTGAGCATCTGTGTCACTGATCCCTTGTCTCGTTCCTTTATCCAACTCATTCATTCAGCATGCAGTCAGTAAATATTTATTGAGTGCCTGTTGTATACCACACCCATCTTGGACACCAGGAGAAAAGGAAGACAGAAGCTTTTTCACTATAAAGTTCTTGGTAATAGCATCGATGTCAAGAAGGCAGCTGTAGAGAATCTCCCAGATTGCTTATATTTTAATACTTTCATGTGCAAAGTTATAGATTTGGGATATCAGACCAAGAATATGAGTAATTAGAAATTGAGGTCTAGGGGTGCCTGGGTGGCTCAGTCGGTTAAGCATCTGCACTCAGCTCAGGTCATGATCCCGGAGTTCTGGGATCGAGCCCCACATCGGGCTCCCTGCTCCACGGGGAATCTGCTTCTCTCTCCCCGTCTGCCCTTCTCCACCCCACCCCCCATTCATTCTCTCTCTCAAATAAATAAATAAAATCTTTTTAAAAAAGAGAGAGAAATCAAGGTCTAAATCAGAGATATCAGAGATCATTGCAAAGGGAGAAGGGAAGGAATTGGCAAGCTAAAGCCTGTTGCGTTGTAGGCATCCCGACAGCTCCCTTAATGGCTCTTTGTGCTAAAACCTTACAACACCTGGGAGCCTCTCAAGATGACCTCCGTTTTGTGGATGAAGTAGGCGAGGCTTAGAGACGGTGTTAATAAGCGTTAGGAAACAAATTCTCAGAGGATCGGGATGTTCTTACTGGTCTCCTTCGTTCGATTTCCTGAGATGGAATATTTAGAGAAGGTGAAATAAAGCCATATTTAGTATACCAGAGACGGTAGGGTTTAAGAAGGGTCTCAGCGTTAATGTGAGAAAATGTGCTGTCACGTCAGAAAAATGTGAAGTCTACTCTTGTCCTCCTAAATCCATTAAGTTCCTTAATATTTATTTATTCTAACCAAAAAAAAAGTTACTACAATGAATGATATCTTTAATTCACAAATTTTATTATTTTTTCCTGTGACTGTGTCTGTTGAGTGTTAATCGTATTTAAGGGAGTGCCTTTGAAGTAAAGCCGCCTTTTGTTCCTGCGACTGAAAAAGATGTAGCTGTGCAGAGTGGTAAAGGCTTGAAGCGTAGGAAACACACCCAGAGCTAATGGAGTCTAAGAACCATCTTTTTTTTTTTTTTCCTCCACTTTGAATGACGAGAAGAAGGAATGTTTTACACTGGATCTTTCTCATCTAGAACGAGACTCTTTTTTGGAGTAGAAGATGTTTACATGTCTGTTGCTGGTCATCTCTGTGTCTTGCATTCTTTAATATTGGAAAATTGTAGTGTTTGGGTTTGTGCGTTTCTGCTAGCCCACGGGGCCGACCGAAACTACTAAATCCATCCTTGATTGCAATGATGTTCCGCGTTGTTGTCTTAGAAATAAATTAATATATTGTTTTCACCTTTGGGGCTGTTGTGTCTTTTTATGTGATGGTTGGCTAATAGCCACTAAAGGTCATGTTTAACAAGGTAATTCTTCTAGCATTTTTACAAAAAAAATACAAATAAAGGAGCGCCTGGCTGGTTTAGTCAGTGGAGCACTCAACTCTTGCTCTTAAGATTGTAAGCGAGAGCCCCATGTTGGGTGTAGAGGTTTCTTAAAAATAAAATCATTAAAAAATAAAAATAATTAAACATAAGTTTGAATAGCTTTAGTTTTACAGAAACGTTACAGGAAAAAATGCAGATAGTACTGAAAGTTCACACGTACACCTCACTCAGTTTCCCATTATCGCCATATTAGAGTAGTATGGCGCATTTTATTTAGATTTCCCAAATTTTTACCTAATGTCCTTTCTTGGTTGCAAGACCCCATCTGGAATGCCCCATCACATGACGTTCAGTCGACAGGCTTCATCGGGCTATGACTGTTTCTCAGATTTCTCTTGCTCTGATGACCTTGACGATTTTGAGGGATACTAATCGGCTCTTTGGTAAAGTGCCCCCCTGGTTTTGTCCCATGTTTTGCTCATGATTAGATTGGACTTTGGGTTTGGAAGAGGAAGACCACAGAGGTGAAGTGCCGGGGTATATTCCATCGACAGGACCTAACCGGAGTTGGGGTTAACCTTGATCACCTGACTTCAGTAGTGTTTGTTAACTTTCTCCACTGGAAAGTCACTGTTTTCTCCCCTTTCCATACCTCACTCTTTGGAGGGAAGTCACTATTGGCAACCAGTATATAAGGAATAGGGAGTTACACGCCACCTTTAGAGTAGAATACCTACATAAATTATTTAGAATTCTTCTGTAAAGGAGATTGTCTCTTTCCCCCAATTTACTTATTTATTAAAAAAATTTGTTTCCATCATTGGGGGGCTCATAGTTGTTTATTTTAAACTACAGGTTATAATCCAATACTACCTTGGGCACCTGGGTGGCTCAGTCAGTTGAAGTGTCTGCCTTTAGTCAGGGTTGCAGTCCTGGGGTCCTGGGATTGTGTTCTGCTTTGGGCTCCCTGCTCGGTGTGGGGTCTGCTGCTCACTCTGCCCTTCCCCCCTGCTTGTGATCTCTCTCTTACACTCCCTCTCAAATAAATAAATAGACTATTCAAAAGATAAATAATCCAATACTTTTTATCTCTAATTGTTCCAGGTAGTTCTTTCACTTGGCCCCAAGTCTTTGATCTATCCCCATCACTGTGGGTTTTTCCTTGAACATTTCCTTATTTTCTGGCATTACGAGATGCTCCACTCTTACTATTCCCTTACTCCATTTTGAGGAAGAATGACAAGTACAATAGCCATGGCATGAGAAGTACATGGTAATCAGAGGCTCAGACTCTCCGACAAGGGTCTGGGTCACTTCGCCAAATAGGCATACAGACTAGCAGAGATGCTAGTGAAGGATATGGGGAATCTGGAATGGGAAAGAGAAGAAGGAGACACCAGGCATCTGTTATGGCTTCAAGACCAGCTACAATGGTAAAAACTCTAGGTCATTCCACTAATCTTTCCTTTATAAGTTTTCCCCAAGAAATCACACTCACAGGATTCGGAGGAGCTACTCTCTCAGTTTATAGGAAGAAACGGATCCAAGCTGCTCTAGTGTGTGGATGGTGCACTGGACAAATGGGATCTTCTCCGGACTGAACCTGTCAACGTTCCCCGGAAATTACTCTCAGACTCGGAGAGTGACCCCACCCTATGTCACATTCCCATCTGGGGTCAGCCTACACCCAATGGCAGGAGGGTGTGGGGCTATAAAGGCCCAATGCCCTCACCCTAACTTGGGCGGATAGCAGCTGATGAGCTCTCTGGGATGGAACAAGGCCTTATTGTAATTTTATCACAGCCCACCTTCTTTACTTAGTCCTAATCCCTTCTCTTCCTCCATAAATACTGAACATGAAGAGCTCCCTTGCACACTCATCAATTTAGAGTCTGATTTTTGGAGAATCTCACTTGTAACATGTTCCCCACACAAAAAATGACACAAAAATTTACCTATATTTTGGGGCGCCTGGGTGGCTCAGGGTTAAGCCTCTGCTTTCAGCTCAGGTCATGATCTCAGGGTCCTGGGATCAAGCCCTGCATCCGGCTCTCTGCTCAGCAGGCAGCCTGCTTTCCCCTCTCTTTCTGCCTGCCTCTCTGCCTACTTGTGATCTCTGTCTGTCAGATAAATAAATAAAACCTTTCTTAAAAATTTACCTATATTTTCTTTTTTAACTTTCGTAGTTGTTTTCCCCCCCTCTATGTTTAACTCTTCAGGATTTCAGCCATCTAGAATTTATTTTGTCATATGATTTAAAGTAGGCACCTAAATTTTTTATTTTGCTAAGGAAAACCAGTTATCCCAATACCATCTTCCCTCTATTCCTTTGAAATGTCAATAAGATTATGTATTAAATTCTCATGTATTTGGGGGTCTTTTTATGGAATCTATTCTGTTCTACTGATTTTTTGGTCTATCCACATGCCAAAACTGTATTTCAAAAAATTACAGTAGATCTCTGCTCTGTGGCAAGACAAAGAATCCGATTCTTACTGGTCTTTTTCAACATTTTCATGGTAATTTTTGCTCATTTACTTTCAGGCAAATGTTAGAAACTGTTTATCAAACTATTGGGATTTTAATGGAATCTGCACAGAATTCATATTGATTAATTTTGAGGTAATTATACCTTGACAACATCGATCTGTAATATGTCTATTCAGGCCTCCTGTTGTGTATTTCCTTAATATAGTTTTCTTATGCAAGTTTGCACATGCCATGTTATATTAATCACCCGTATTTTAAACAGTTCTTTGTGCTTCCTGGGAATGGGATTTTAAAAATATATCTCCGTTTTGTTGTCAGTAGCATAAAGGGAAACAACTGATTTTGATCATGTATGTGGATTTTATTAAATTTTTTCATTATTCCTAGTAGTTTCTCATTGTGTTTTCTTTTCTTCTTCTCCTTTTTTTTTTTTTAAGTAGGCTCCACCCCCAGCATGGAGCCCATACGTGGGGCTTGAACTCACACCTTGAGATCAAGACCTGAGCTGAGATCAAGAGTTGGACTCCTAACCAACTGAGCCACCCAGACGCCCCTCTCAGTGTGTTCTCTAATAGTGTTTCAATCGATTATACCTCACACTTTCTGGTAATTATCTATAAATATAGTTTTGCCTCTTCCTTCCCCAAATTAAGTCATCTTGTTTCTTTTTCTTTCTTTCTTTCTTTTTTTTTTTTTTGTCTTCTTACATCAGCAAAAATTTGTAATACAATTTTAAATGGTAGCAGGGATAGCAATTATCCTTGAGTTGTTCCCAACATTAAATGGCTTCTTAATTCTTGTGCATGATATGTCAGAAGTTTGATAGAGGTTTCTGGTAGATACTCTTTATTGAAAAGAATACCAGAAAATAAATATACATTGAAATATAATATGTATATATCCTGGTTGCTCTCTCCCTTTTTTTTTTTTTGTTGTGTGATACAGTTATGGGTGACTGGTTTTTAAAATTTTTCTTTGCATATATTACTTCAAAAAATGAAAAGGAAAAGTCACTACTCCTAAACTTTTTAAACAGTAAGAATTTAGTATAGTAGTCGATGTCAAGTGGGAATCTAGAGCAGGGATCCCTTTGAACAGACTAGGCAAACAACTGAAGTTTGAGAAAACCAATGACTGACTGGAAGATTCCTTATTGTAACAACTCCCTCTTCTGGTCAGGATGGCTTAGGGTTTAAGCAGCAATGGGAAACAGACCAGAGGTCAAACCTCTCAGAGCCAAGTTCCGACTTTGGAAAGAGAACTAACAGGGATGTCTCTGAGAGGAAGAGGGTAAGAGGTGAAGCTGTCCATGCTCACATTTCCATGAGGGACACCTACAGACTTAGAAAGAAGGGCACCCACTGTAGCCACCTGGAAGACTAACTTGGCAAGTCCTATTGTGAGCCCAGGAAGCCTAACCTACAACTTGAAAGGATCCCAGCGGCTCTATCAGATAAGTGGGCTGAATGATCCAGAAAGATAAGGTTCTTAAGAGGACAAAATTCAGAAAATGATGGACAGCATCAAGGGTCAAACCGTAGAAGGAAATCTTGGGCTAACCATCATCAGGAGCTGAGGAGATTAGGAGAAACAGTTAAGAAGTTACTGCAAGATTAAAGTGAATTATTAATGAACTTCAGGCCGTTTGTTTCAGTTAATGTGAACTTGAGGCCGGGTACACAAGGCAAAAATGTAGGGTTGTATTTAATTTAATTTATTATTATTATTATTGTTAAAGATTTTATTTATGTATCTGTCAGAGAGAGAAAAAGAGAGCGAGCACAAGCAAGGGGGGTGGCAGGCAGAGGGAGAGGCAGGCTCCCCATGGAACAAGAAGCCCAATATGGGACTCGATCCCAAGACCCTGGGATCATGACCTGAGCTGAAGGCAGATGCTTAACTAGCTGAGCCATCCAGGTGTCCCAAAAATGCAGGTTTTTAGAATATTCCTTAAAAATTTTTACTTTGGAAATAATGTTAAACTTGGAGGAAAAAGTTACGAAAATGACAAAGAGTTCTTGTATATCCTTCAGACTGCTACTTCCAATGTTAACATCTTACATAACCAAAGTGTAATGATCAAAACCAGTTTGTTTGGTTTTTAACTCTGTGCTGGCCGTGTGTTGAGAGTTGTGGCCAATGGACTTTTACCTCTGCACAGGACAGACCAGATGTATGTAACATGTAGCACCATCATCTTAGACCAGATGAGACTTAGAGTGGGCTCAAGTGATATTTCCTGATGAAAAGTACAGTGGAAAAGAAAATTCTGTACATTCGGTATGTGGAAGTGAGATATGGACGTGAGATAAAAGAAAAAGATAGGGGAGCAGATCCACAGTCATAGCACTAAGAAAATGGTGGAGAAGAAAATGGTATCTGGTGGCTGAAGTGTATCTTGTATCTTACAGATTAGTGGTTGGAAAATTCTGATTTAGGTTCATTTTCTCAGGATTTCCCTACATAGATTTAATGGGTCATGAAGAGCTAGGAAGAAAAGCACTGATGACTGCCATGTCTACACATTTCAACTCTGACACTTAACACCTGTGGTGATCCCCTTCTGCATACCTCTGAGTGCGCCAGGCATGGAAGTTCCACAATTAGCATTCATATGGTGGTCTTTACAGGGGAGTCAGCAAGAAGTATTTAAATTAGACTTTCCACCTGCATGGCTGTGTATCAGAGATGACCCAGGGGAGGAAGAATGGTTTAAAGAGTAACCACAGTAATAGCATGAGATTCTTAGGGGATACAGTTACAAAAAGCAACAGAGTGACTTTAAATACATTCTGGACTGCTAGACAAATATGTGAAAATGTAGGAAATTTAAAACACTAATGTGGTAGTCATTTCCGTACATCGACATTTTCCTATCTGGATATGTAATCAGGAAACTTTTCTAAGGAATGGTGGGAATCAGGGCAAATGTCATATGAAAAACTTTCATTGTGTAAAATAAGGGTAAAGAAATATGTTGTGTTTTCACAGGATTTTTAAGCAGGAAGATTCGATTTATTCACATATATTTAACAAAGAAACTGTGCCAGGTTCATTTTCTGGCAATATACCTATGTATTAAGACTGATAGAGGTTTTATATTCAAGTTGAAGAGATAGAAAACTTACAAGATATCAACAAACAAGATAATTTTAGACAGTGTTTAAGTTCTGTGGAAATAAACCCAAAACAATGGGAGGTGTTAGAGATCAACAGACCTAGAGGGAGAGGAGCTCCTTTAGATTAGACTGTCGGTCCTAAAAGAAAACAGGTAGTAAACTCTTGGACATGGGTCTGAGCTATATTTCTTTTTTAGATCATCTCCTCAGGCAAGGGCAACAAAAGCAATAACAAGGAGTTGGGACTCCATCAAACTAAAAAACTTTTGCACAGCTAAGGAAACCATCAATAAAATGAAATAAGCAACCTACTGAATGGTAGAAGATATTTACAAATGATGTATCCAATATGGGGTTAATATCCAAAATATATAAAGAACACATACAACTCAACACCAAACAAATTAAACAACTCCCCCCAAAAATTCCCACCATAATCTAGTTCAAAAATGGTCAGAGGAGGGGCGCCTGTGTGGCTCAGTGGGTTAAAGCCTCTGCCTTCAGCTCAGGTCATGATCCCAGGGTCCTGGGATCGAGCCCCACATCGGGCTCTCTGCTCAGCAGGGGGCCTGCTTCCTCCTCTCTCTCTGCCTGCCTCTCTGCCTACTTGTGATCTCTGTCTGTCAAATAAATAAATAAAATCTTAAAAAAAAAAATGGTCAGAGGACCTGAACAGACATTTTTCCAAAGAAGAAGTACAGATGGCCAACATGTGTGTGAAAAGGTGCTCAGCATCCGTCATCATCAGGGAAATACAAATCTAAACCACAATGAAGTATTACCTCATACCAGTCAGAATAGCTAGTATCAAAAAGGTAAGAAATAACAAGTGTTGGTAAGGATGGTGAGAAAAGGAAACCTTTATACACTATTGGTGGGATTGATGTAGGATCTACAGGAAACAGTGTGAAGGTTCCTCAAAACCCTAAAAATAGAAATACCAGATGATCAAGCAATTCCACCTCTGGGTATTTATCCAAAGAAAATAAAAATACTAATTCGAAAGGATATATGCATCCCTATGTTTATTGCACCATTATTTATAATAGGCAATATATGGAAGCTATCTAAGTGTTCATTGACAGATGGGTGGATATAGAAGGTATATATGTATAGATATATAATGAAATATTACTCAGAAATAAAAAAGAATGAAATCTTTCCATTTTTGACAACACGGATGAACCTAGGGGGTATTATGATAAGTAAAATAAGTCAGACTGAGAAAGACAAATACTGTAAGATTTCATTTGCCTGTAGAGTCCAAAAAGTAAAACAAATGAACAAAAAAAAACCAGAAACAAAGTCGTAAGTTCAGAGAATAAGATGGTGGCTGCCAGAGAGGACAGGGGTGGGAGGATAGGTGAAAGAGGTAAAGGGGTTTAAGCGGTGCAAACTCCCAGTCATAAAATAAATAAATGACAGGGATATAAAATATAACATAGGGAACATAGCCCAAATATTATAATAAATTTGTATGCTGACTAGCTAGACTTAATTACGGTAGTCACTTCGTAATGCATAGAAATGTGGAATTACTCTGTTGTACACTTGAAATTAACATACTATCATATATAATGTGTATTTCTGGTAAGAAAAAGACCCTGTTTAAAACAACAACAACAAGTCAATCAGAGAAAGACAATTATCATATGATCTCCCTGATATAAGGAAGTGGAGAGGCAACGTGGGGTTCTTAGGGGGTAGGAAAGGAATAAATGAAACAAGATGGGAATGGGAGGGAGACAAACCATAAGGGACTCTTTTTTTTTTTAAAGATTTATTTATTTGACAGATAGAGATCACAGGTGGGCAGAGTGGCAGGCAGAGAGAGAGAGAGGAGGAAGCAGGCTCCCAGCTAAGCAGAGAGCCCGATGCGGGGCTTGATCCCAGAACCCTGGGATCATGACCTGAGCTGAAGGCAGAGGCTTTAACCCGCTGAGCCACCCAGGTGCCCCACCATAAGGGACTCTTAATCTCACAAAACAAACTGAGGGTTGGGGGGGGGGCGGGAGGGAGGGGGGTGGAGTTATGGCCATTGGGGAAGGTATGTGCTATGGTGAGTGCTGTGAAGTGTGTAAACCTGGCGATTCATAGACCTGTACCCCTGGGGACAAAAATACATTATATGTTTATTTAAAAAAAATTTAAAAACAACAACAATATCAGGTTGTCCAGCAAAGCCTCTTCTCAGAGGGGCCATTTTTAGATTAAAGGTTTGCTATCCACAGTTGCTCACCAAGGCAGTAGCTGGATGCTAGGATTCGCTTTTACCCATGTATTCCTTGGCTTTGCTAAAATTTCAGCCAGTCAAGCTCTCCTTGGAGAAAAGTCTGGTTCCAGGGCTTGAGCAGGGAAAGTATGAGTTTGCACCATATCACCCCAAGGGTCTCCTATAGGCTAACATGGGACATTCTGAGCATCAAAATAAATATTTAGAAAGGAATAGATTGTAACGCAATAAATAAAATGAGTTCATGAACCCGTACGTGTATATATACATGTACGTAAATGGAGGAGAAGGGAAAGTTTTTACAGTAAAAGGCCAACTGGTAAACACAGAAGGAATGATGGAATGATGGAGTTAGGACATCATTTATGGTCGCTGCAAACTAGTGGGCAAATGTTTGATAAGAAACAGAATGTTTACGGTTTCAAAATATCTTCCCCCAGATTACTTATTAACTGGAAAGGTACAATTGTAACTTTGAAGCAAAAAAATCCTGGAGATATCACGTAATCAAGGGAGCGAAGTTACATCACTAACACTGGGGAAAACCGACTCACAGACCTCCTGAAAGAAAGCAGAGTTGGGCATAACGTCCCTGTGACCGTATTACTACCCCAAGTGCATGGGCTGAGATTGTAGTCCTGAGAACATCACACAAACCAAAATCGATCGACACTGTACAAAATAACTGGCCTGTACTCTTCAAAGATGTAAAGAAAAACGGGTGAATTGTTCTAGACTAAAGGAAATAAAGGAGAAATGAAAATCAATGCAAGGTATGATCCTGGATTTGATTTTCAGCCGGAGGTATAAAGCCAGAGGTTTTCTTTATAAAGAAAAGCGGTGAAGGACATTCCTGGGACCATAGAGAAAAAATAGTATGTGGATTATGGGTTAGATAACATTATTGTGTCAATATTAAATTTTCTGATTCTATAAAAATTTTTCTTTGTAACTTTGTACCAAAGTGGCTAGAGTATAACGTAGCATAAGGTCTCCAACATAGTCTCCGAGGTTTCAAAAAAATGTATACACACAGAACGGTAAATGGGATGGTTGGAAAAACATGTAGTGGGTCTGGGTAAATGGTGTAAGGGAGTTCTTTGTACCATTATTTCAGTTTTTCTCTAAGTACGAAAATACATCCATATGAAATGTGGCCAAAAATCCAACCAACCAACTAACCAACCAAACACACCCTAAACCTCAGTTGTTTAACCTGCTTTATCTGGTGGTAGGATTGGAGTTATCATTCCTGCGGGAATTCTGACCTTAACTGCACAGCAGCGTAAGGTGGAAGCGAACGCCCATTAACTCATTCCCCTCCACACCGTAGTACCAGAAGCCAAGTTCCGAGCATAATCTTTTCGGTCCTTCACATGCACCAGAAACCTTATTGATCCTTTGTGATCAGTGTGTATCAATCTAGCCAAAACCACAATTTTTTTTTTTTGGCTTGTTTTCCCAGGGGCATAAAACATCCAAAATATCAGCCATCAAAAAAAAAGAAAGAAAGAAAGAAAGAAATCTTGCTATTTGCAATGACACGGATGGAACTAGAGGGGATTATGAGCAAAATAAGTCAATCAGAGAAAGACAATGATCATATGATCTCACTGATATGTGGAATTTCAGAAGAGAAACAGAGGATCATAGGGGAAGAGAGGAAAACATAAAACAAGACAAAACCAGAGAGGGAGACCAATCATAAGAGACAATTAATCACAGGAAACTGAGGATTGCTGGAGGGGAGAGGCTGGGGGAATGGGGTGACTGGCTGATGGGCATTAGGGAGGGCACGTGATGTAATGAACACTGGGTGTTATGTAAGACTGATGAATCACTGACCTCTATCTCTGAAACCAATAATACATTATATGGTTCCTTAACTGAATTTAAATTAGAAATATAAAATAAATTTAAAAAAATAAATTAAAAAAACAACCCCTAGGGGGAAAAAAATCCAAAATAGCTGGGTATTTTTCTCGTGGAATTGTTTTTATATCTCCAATAGAAAAAATGTTTATCACACAAGGTTCTTACCAGAAATCAATAGAAATTGATTCTTGCTGATTTAATTAGAAAAGGAATTTATTAAAAGGTACTAGAGCTGACTTATACTTTAAAAAAAATTTTTTTAAAGATTTTATTTATTTATTTGACAGAGAGAGAGATCACAAGTAAGCAGAGAGGCAGGCAGAGGGAGAGGGGGAAGCAGGCTCTCCGCTGAGCAGAGAGCCCAATGTGGGCTCAATCCCAGGACCCTGGGACCATGACCTGAGCCAAAGGCAGCCACTTAACTGACTCAGCCACCCAGGCACCCCTACTTTTTTTTTTTAAGATGTATTTATTTATTTTAGCGAGAGACTCTGTGTGTGTGTGTGTGCGTGTGTGTGTGTGTGTGTTCGCATGTGGATACACGAATAGGGGGAGGGGCAGAGGGAGAGAGAAAGGGGAAGAGGACTTCCCCTGAGCACAGGAGCCTGGTGTGGCTCGATCCCAGGACCCTCAGATCATGACCTGAGCTGAAACCAAGAGTCGGACACGTAATGAACTGAGCCACCCAGGCGTGCCTGACTTTTACACTTAATGGACTGGTCCTTCAGACCCACCTTTCTGCTGCAAACAACCAAGAAATTTGGGTGAAATAAATGTGTCCTTCCTAACAGCATCAAAGAGACAGCAAGATAGTCGGGCAGGACTAAGCCAAGATACCAGAGAAATGGAAATCCAGACATTTCTGATGTAGGAGAAATAGTCGGGAGGCTGAACAGCACCATTGATAGTCTGGCCTGGGATGGGGGTTGATATCTTTTCTTAAAAAGTGCAGATGTTAAATATCTTAGGGACAGACCAGAGTCTCTGGTTCACTGTCATAGTTATTCAACTCAGCCATTAGAGAATAAACATTAGAGACATTTGCACATACCCATGTTAAGAGTAGCACTACTCATAATAGCCAAGACGTGAAAGCAACTCAAATGTCCACTGACAGATAAATGGATGAGCAAAATGTGACATATACATAAGATGAAACTTTTACAATAATTTATCTCTCATATAACATTGCAAAGAATTGGAAATATACAGAGCACCTGTTCTGACCAAAAAGTAATTAAGCAAGAAATGTTTGAAAAGTAACTAGGTGATCTTCATATGTTCTGAAATTAAGCAATTCATTTTTAAATAACCCATGGTCAAAGACAATATCAAAATGAAAATCAGAAAATATTTTTAATATTTTGATAATATAAATAAAAATATGCGAGTGTAGTCAAAGTGTGCTAAGGGGGAATTTATAAGAAATATATGCAAATATTAGAAAGGATAAGTATCGGGGGGAGGAGTCAAGATGGCGGAGAAGTAGCAGGCTGAGACTACATCAGGTAGCAGAAGATCAGCTCGATAGCTTATCTAAACATTGCAAACACCTACAAATCCAACGGGAGATCGACGAGAAGAAGAACAGCAATTCTAGAAACAGAAAATCAACCACTTTCTGAAAGGTAGGACTGGCGGAGAAGTGAATCCAAAACAATGGGAAGATAGACCGCGGGGGGGGGAGGGGCCGGCTCCCGGCAAGCGGCAGAGCAACAGAGCACAAAATCAGGACTTTTAAAAGTCTGTTCCACTGAGGGACATCATTCCAGAGGCTAAACCAGGGTGAAGTCCACGTGGGGTCAGCGTGGCGCCAGGTTCTGCAGGATCACAGAAGGATCGGGGGTGTCGGAGTGTCGCAGAGCTCGCAGGTATTAGAACAGAGAAGCCGGCTGCAGAGACAGAGCCGAGGACTGAACTCTCAGCTCAGGGTTACCTTGAACCAGTCGCAGGCTGGATGAGCTCGGAGCATGGCTGGAGGCTGGGGATACGGGAGTGATTGGGCACTGTCCTCTGGGGGTGCACTGAGGAGTGGGGCCCCAGGCTCTCGGCTCCTCCGGGCCAGAGACTAGGAGGCCGCCATTTTCATTCCCATCCTCCGGAACTCTATGGAAAGCGTTCAGGGAACAGAAGCTCCCAAAAGCGAACCTGAGCAGATTACTTAGTCCGGCCGCTGGTAAGGGCAGTGCAATTCCGCCTCGGGCAAAGACACCTGAGAGTCACTACAACAGGCCCCTCCCCCAGAAGATTAACAAAATATCCAGCCAGGACGAAGTTCATCTATCAAGGAAAGCAGGTTCAATACCTAGGACAGCAGCAGAATTCCAGAGGAGGAGAAAGCAAAGCACGGAACTCATGGCTTTCTCCCGATGATTCTTTAGTCTTGCCGTTAATTCAATTTTTTTTCTTCTTCTGCTAAATTTTTTAAAACTTTTACCCTTTTCCTTTTTAACGTTTTTTGACTAGTTTATCTAAAATATATATTTTTTTCTTTCTTTTTTATATTTTTTCTTTATTTGTTTTATTTTTTTAATTTTTTTCTTTTTTTTTTTCTGAACCTCTTTTTATCCCCTTTCTCCTTGCCCCCACAATTTGGGGTCTCTTCTGATTTGGTTAAAGTGCATTTTTCTGGGGTCTTTGCACCCTTTTAGTATTTTATTTGATCCTTTATATCCTCTTATCTGGACAAAATGACAAAGTGGAAAAAATCACCACAAACAAAAGAAAAAGAGTCAGTACCGAAGGCTAGGGACCTAATCAACACAGACATTGGTAATACGTCAGATCAACAGTTCAGAATGATGATTCTGAACATTCTACCTGGGCTCAAAAAAGGCATGGAAGATATTAGAGAAACCCTCTCTGGAGATATAAAAGCCCTTTCTGGAGAAATTAAAGAACTAAAATCTAACCAAGTTGAAATCAAAAAAGCCATTAATGAGGTGCAATAAAAAATGGAGGCTCTCACTGCTAGGATAAATGAGGCAGAAGAAAGAATTAGTGATATAGAAGACCAAATGATGGAGAATAAAGAAGCTGAGCAAAAGAGGAACAAACCGCTACTGGACCATGAGGGGAGAATTCGAGAAATAAGTGACACCATAAGACAAAACAACATTAGAATAATTGGGATTCCAGAAGAAGAAGAAACAGAGAGGGGAGCAGAAGGTCTATTGGAGAGAATTATTGGAGAGAATTTCCCTAATATGGCAAAGGGAACAAGCATCAAAATCCAGGAGATGCAGAGAACCCCCCTCAAAGTCAACAAGAATAGGTCCACACCCCGTCACCTAATAGTAAAATTTACAAGCCTTAGTGACAAAGAGAAAATCCTGAAAGCAGCCCGAGAAAAGAAGTGTAACATACAATGGTAAAAATATTAGATTGGCAGCAGACTTATCCACAGAGACCTGGCAGGCCAGGAAGAGCTGGCATGATATATTCAGAGCACTAAACGAGAAAAACATGCAGCCAAGAATACTCTATCCAGCTAAGCTATCATTGAAAATAGAAGGAGAGATAAAAAGCTTCCAGGACAAACAAAAACTGAAGAATTTGCAAACACCAAACCAGCTCTACAGGAAATATTGAAAGGGGTCCTCTAAGCAAAGAGGGAGCCTAAAAGTAGTAGATTAGAAAAGTACAGAGACAATATACAGTAACAGTCACCTTACAGGCTAATAATGGCACTAAATTCATATCTCTCAATAGTTACCCTGAATGTTAATGGGCTAAATGCCCCAATCAGAAGACACAGGGTATCAGAATGGATAAAAAAACAAAACCCATCAATATGTTGCCTACAAGAAACTCATTTTAGAAGTGAAGACACCACCAGATTTAAAGTGAGGGCATGGAAAACAATTTACCATGCTAATGGGCATCAGAAGAAAGCTGGGGTGACAATCCTTCTATCAGATCAATTAGATTTTAAGCCAAAGACTATACTAAGAGATGATGAAGGACACTATATCATACTCAAAGGGTCTGTCCAACAAGAAGATCTAACAATTTTAAATATCTATGCCCTTCACGTGGGAACAGCCAACTATAAAACCAATTAATAACAAAATCAAAGAAACACATCAATAATAATACAATAATAGTAGGGGACTTGAACACTCCCCTCACTGAAATGGACAGATCATCCAAGCAAAAGATCAACAAGGAAATAAAGGCCTTAAATGACACACTGGACCAGATGGACATCACAGATCTATTCAGAACATTTCATCCCAAAGCAACAGAATACACATTCTTTTCTAGTGCACATGGAACATTCTCCAGAATAGATCACATCCTGGGTCACAAATCAGGTCTCAACCGGTATCAAAAGATTGGGATCATTCCCTGCATATTTTCAGACCACAATGCTCTGAAGCTAGAACTCAATCACAAGAGGAAAGCTGGAAAGAACCCAAATACATGGAGACTAAACAGCATCCTTCTAAAGAATGAATGGGTCAACCAGGAAATTAAAGAAGAATTGAAAAAATTCATGGAAACAAATGATAATGAAAACACAATGGTTCAAAATCTGTGGGACACAGCAAAGGCAGTCCTGAGAGGAAAATATATAGCAGTATAAGCCTTTCTCAAGAAACAAGAAAGGTCTCAAGTACACAACCTAACCCTACACCTGAAGGAGCTGGAGGAAGAACAAGAAAGAAACCCTAAACCCAGCAGGAGAAGAGAAATCATAAAGATCAGAGCAGAAATCAATGAAATAGAAACCAAAAAAACAATAGAAAAAATCAACGAAACTAGGAGCTGGTTCTTTGAAAGAATCAATAAGATTGATAAACCCCTGGCCAGACTAATCAAAAAGAAAAGAGAAAGGACCCAAATCAATAAAATCATGAATGAAAGAGGAGAGATCACAACTAACACCAAAGAAATACAGATAATTATAAGGACATACTATGAGCAACTCTACGCCAGCAAATTTGACAATCTGGAAGAAATGGAGGCATTCCTAGAGACATATAAACTACCACAACTGAACCAGGAAGAAATAGAAAACCTGAACAGGCCCATAACCAGTAAGGAGATTGAAACAGTCATCAAAAATCTCCAAACAAACAAAAGCCCAGGGCCAGATGGCTTCCCAGGGGAATTCTACCAAACAGTAAAGAAGAACTAATTCCTATTCTCCTGAAACTGTTCCAAAAAATAGAAATGGAAGGAAAATTTCCAAACTCATTTTATGAGGCCAGCAGCACCTTGATCCCAAAACAAGACAAGGATCCCACCAAAAAGGAGAACTACAGACCAATATCCTTGATGAACACAGATGCAAAAATTCTCACCAAAATACTAGCCAATAGGATTCAACAGTACATTGAAAGGATTATTCACCATGACCAAGTGGGATTTATTCCAGGGCTGTAGGGTTGGTTCAACATCCGCAAATCAATCAATGTGATACAACACATTAATAAAAGAAAGAACAAGAACCATATGATACTCTCAATAGATGCTGAAAAAGCATTTGACAAAGTACAGCATCCCTTCCTGATCAAAACTCTTCAAAGTGTAGAGATAGAGGGCACATACTTCAATATTATCAAAGCCGTCTATGAAAAACCCACCGCAAATATCATTCTCAATGGAGAAAAACTGAAAGCTTTTGCGTTAACGTCAGGAACACGGCAGGGATGTCCCTTATCACCACTGCTATTCAACATAGTACTAGAAGTCCTAGCCTCAGCAATCAGACAACAAAAAGAAATTAAAGGTATCCAAATCGGCAAAGAAGAAGTCAAACTATCACTCTTCGCAGATGATATGATACTCTATGTGGAAAACCCAAAAGACTCCACTCCAAAACTGCTAGAACTTGTACAGGAATTCAGTAAAGTGTCAGGATATAAAATCAATGCACAGAAATCAGTTGCATTTCTGTACACCAACAACAAGACAGAAGAAAGAGAAATTAAGGAGTCAATCCCATTTACAATTGCACCCAAAACTATAAGATACCTAGGAATAAACCTAACCAAAGAGGCTAAGAATCTATATGCAGAAAACTATAAAGTACTCATGAAAGAAATTGAGGAAGACACAGAGAAATGGAAAAATGTTTCCATGCTCCTGGATTGGAAGAATAAATGTTGTGAAAATGTCTATGCTACCTAAAGCAATCTACACATTTAATGCAATACCTATCAAAATCCCATCCATTTTTTTCAAAGAAATGGAACAAATAATCCTAAAATTTATATGGAACCAGAAAAGACCTCGAATAGCCAAAGGAATATTGAAAAAGAAAGTCAAAGTTGGTGGCATCACAATTCCGGACTTCAAGCTCTATTACAAAGCTGTCATCATCAAGACAGCATGGTCCTGGCACAAAAACAGACACATAGATCAATGGAACAGAATAGAGAGCCCAGCAATAGACCCTCAACTCTATGGTCAACTAATCTTCGACAACACAGGAAAGAATGTCGAATGGTAAAAAGACAGCCTCTTCAATAAATGGTGCTGGGAAAATTGGACAGCCACATGCAGAAAAATGAAATTGGACCACTTCCTTACACCACACATGAAAATAGACTCAAAATGGATGAAGGACCTCAATGTGAGAAAGGAATCCATCAAAATCCTTGAGGAGAACACAGGCTGCAACCTCTTCGACCTCAGCCACAGCAACATCCTCCTAGGAGCATCGCCAAAGGCAAGGGAAGCAAGGGCAAAAATGAACTGTTGGGATTTCCTCAAGATCAAAAGCTTTTGCACAGCAAAGGAAACAGTTAACAAAACCAAAATACAACTGACAGAATGGGAGAAGATATTTGCAAACGACATGTCAAATAAAGGGCTGGTGTCCAGAATCTATAAGGAATGTAGCAAACTCAACACCCAAAGAACAAACAATCCAATCAAGAAATGGGCATGAACAGACATTTCTGCAAAGAAAACATCCAGATGGCCAACAGACACATGAAAAAGTGCTCCACATCACTCGGCATCAGGGAAATACAAATCAAAACCACAATGAGATATCACCTCACACCAGTCAGAATGGCTAAAATTAACAAGTCAGGAAATGAGAGGTACTGGCGAGGATGCAGAGAAAGGGGAACCCTCCTACACTGTTGGTGGGAATGCAAGCTGGTGCAACCATTCTGGAAAACAGCATAGACATTCCTCAAAATGTTGAAAATAGAACTACCCTATGACCTAGCAATTGCACTACTGGGTATTTACACTAAAGATACAAACATAGGATCCGAAGGGGCACATGCACCGGAATGTTTATAGCAGCAATGTCTACAATAGCCAAACTATGGAAAGAACCTAGATGTCCATCAACAGATGAATGGATAAAGAAGATGTGGTATATATACACAATGGAATACTATGCAGCCATCAAAAGAAATGAAATCTTGCCATTTGTGACAACGTGGTTGGAACTAGAGGGTATCATGCTTAGTGAAATAAGTCAATTGGAGAAAGACAACTATCATATGATCTCCCTGATATGAGGACATGGAGATGCAACATGGGGGTTTGGGGGATAGGAGAAGAATAAATGAAACAAGATGGGATTGGGAGGGAGACAAACCGTAAGTGACTCTTAATCTCACAAAACAAACTGGGGGGTGCTGGGGGGAGGTGGGGTTGGGAGAGGGGGAGGGGGGTTATGGACATTGGGGAGGGTATGTGCTATTGTGAGTGCTGTGAAGTGTGTAAACCTGGAGATTCACAGACCTGTGCCCCTGGGGATAAAAAGACATTATATGTTTATAAAAAAAAACGAAATAAATAAATAATTTTAAAAAAAAGAAAAGATAAGTATCTGAAATTTTAATTATAAAAGTAGCAGAAATTAATGAAATGGAAACAATGTACAGTAAAGAGAGTCAACAAAGTCAGGGCTAATTCTTTGTTGTTCAGGGATCGCAGATGAAAGTTTAGATACTGTGGATAGAGGGATAGAGTGAGAAATAATATTTCTCTGTCTCTGAAACTCACATTGAATTTTCGCTATGAATAACTCAACTAGGGGCACTTGACTGGTTAAATTGTTAGAGAATGCGACCCCTGACATCGGGGTTGTGAATTTGAACCCCATATTGGGTGTAGTGGTTACTTAAAAATAAAATTAAAAAAAAAAATCCAACTAATATTATTTAAATGGGTCACTTTAGTCTATGAGCCAGAGGATAAAATATCAAGCAAAGAGTCAAACTTCAAATGGTGTGTGTGTGTGTGTGTGTGTGTGTGTAAGCAACTGTAACAAAATATTAAATAGGATTCAGCTTCTTGTCCATGGAATTAGTGACAAGAGCCAGAACAGAGGTCAAAAGAGCATTAAGTCCCACATTACTAGGCTCATAAATTCCCATAAGAGATTCTTAAGAAATGGCAAAACAAGTCTTTATATTTTATTTTATTTTATTTTATTTTATTTTATTTTATTTTATTTTATTTTATTTTATTATAGAGAGAGTGAGAGAGATCACAGAAGAAGAGGGGGAGGAAAAGCAGACTCCCCACCGAGAGAGAGCCTGATGCCAGCCAGATTCCAGGACCCTCAGATCATGACCCGAGCTGAAGGCAGATGCCTAACAGACTGAGCCACTCAGACACCCCCAAAACCAGCCTTATTACAATCAACCATGATTCTCTAACTCAGAGGTCAGCAGTTTTTTCTCTGAAGGGCTAGATAATAAATAGGTTAGGCTTTGGGGGTATGGTTTCTGTTAAATCCGTGAAATTCTGCATTGCAGTGCAAAAGCAACCATAGACAGTATGTGAACATGCATGTATTCCAATAAAATTTTATTTACAAAAAACGGGGGAGGGGCAGAGGGAGAAAGAAAGGGGAAGCGGACTTTGTCCTCTGATTGATTGTCCCATTAGCTGTAGTTTGTCGACTCCTGATCTAAACATTCCCTCCTCCCTAATATCAAACTAAGATTGATAAGGGAGAAAGATCATCACCAACGTGAACTATCAGCCCAGTGGAAATGCTGTGGTTACCCCCACCTCCTACTCCTAAGCAAAATGAGGAAGGCAAGAGAATCACTTCAAAAAACAAAGGAAGCCCAAAGGGAAGACTGGCATCTCCTACTCTAGTTAGATCTATTTCCAAGGAGTGAACTTACAGCATTGAACTTCATCTAGCTAAACAAAGAAACAGACTGGAGAGAGTTGGCAGGACAGAGAGAGAGACTACAGAAGAGGAAGGAGCAACCATATGCTGTAAAAAATATGTGTAAGATTCCCTTAATTCCAGGGGTCACGAGGGAAGGAAACTGAATTTGATTGGTTTTGTCCTAATTTTATCTAACATGACTTGCATCCTGGCCCAAAGATGGCCCAATCAGTTGTGAACGAGTTTGAGCCGGGACCAGACCTCCCAGGTCAGAGAACATGCTCAATAGGGAGACTTCTAGGCTTTCCCAAGAACGCACACCATGCCACAAAGAAAGAGTGGTTGGTGACCTGCCATGAACTAGGTGTCCACAACCAGTTGGCGTGAAAAAGAGAAGTAGCCAAAGCCAACAAAAAGCCACACCAGCAGTTAACTCAGTAGGAGACCCTCATCTATTCCCAAGAAGAGAAAGGGCAAGAGTACATGTCCTCTCTTCTCCACCAAACTACACACGTGGAAGTGAGGAGGAGTGAGGGGACCTCAAAGAACACAGCTTGCTTTCCTCCACACTTCAGCTTCCCTTGATTTTGGAACTTTTTCAACAGCAGGGGAAGGAAAGCCTTAGATTGGAATGAGGTTGTAGCTTTTGGGAATGGATTTTCCATCACGAGGGTAACCTGCAAGTTCTGGAATCTGCTCAAGGTGCTATTTATTAAGGAATCTGCTATGAGAAGAAAGGGAGATTTAAAGCAGTAGGCTTAGGAGCCATGATTGCTGGGGGGAAAAGGTTTAGTGTTTATATCCTGGGGTTGAGATTAGTCAAAAACTAAATACCCATGTAGAGTAACATCTCACTAATCTGGAGTCTATGTAGTTAGTCTTCTGGGCTACACAAGCCAGTGTCAAGAAATCAGAACACACACTCACATGTGCATAGACACACAGGCACACACACACATCTCTGAAGGAAAACCTGCCTCTCCTTTATATTCTTTTTTTTAAAAAATATTTTATTTATTTATTTGACAGAGAGAGATCACATGTAGATAGAGAGGCAGGCAGAGAGAGAGAGAGGGAAGCAGGCTCCCTGCTGAGCAGAGAGCCTGATGCGGGACTTGATCCCAGGACCTTGAGATCATGACCTGAGCCAAAGGCAGCGGCTTAACCCACTGAGCCACCCAGGCGCCCCTCCTTTATATTCTTATGTGAGCTACTCAAGTCTTCCCTCAAAGCCAAATTAGCTAAATGATGAGAGAACATGAGGGTCCAGCTCTAGTATCACAAAGGATTCATTTGGACCTTAGAGGTAATTTTTTCTACACGCATTTGAACTTCCCTGTAACAACTGAAATAACTCTATGCTTCCATCCTACAAGATCTGGCTAACCTTTGTGTAAGTGGACCTCATACTTCTCCAAAATAGGAAGACACAGTCTAAACAGTTACTGTATCCATCACTGGCTACATTAATTACTCAAGTGCAGTCACAGTCCCACCGAATAGTCCATTACCTAAGGAAAACATCACAAAGTTAACCTTCAATAACTTGTATACATAAAAAAATGTACAATAATAAAAATAATGGGATGAATGGGAAAAACTGGTTAGTAGGTACAAATAAACACAATCAATGAGAAAAGATGCAAATCTACCATAGTCCTCAATGTTTTTATCATTTATTTACATTGTGTTGGGGCACCTGGGTGGCTCAGTCAGTTAAGTGTCTGACTCTTGATTTCAGCTCAGGTCATCGTCTCAGGGTCATGAGATCCAGCCCCACGTTGGGTTCTGCATTGAGCATGGAGTCCGCCTGAGATCCTCTCCCTCTCCCTTTGCCCCTCCCCACCCCTGGTTGTCTGAATGTACACTTTCTCTCCCTCACTCTAATAAATAAAATCTTAAAAAATTATATGACATAAAATTTACCATCATAACCATTTTTTTAGTGTACAGTTCTATTGTGTTAAATATATTCACATTATTGTGAAACAGAGCTCTAGAAATTTTTCATCTTGTAAAACTGAAACTCTATACCCATTGAACAATAATTCTGTATTTCCTTTCCTGCTAGCCTCAGGCAACCAACATCCTATTTCCTGTTTCCATGAGTTAACTACTTCAGAGATTCTTTATATAAATAGAATCATACAATGTTTGCCCATTTGTGACTGGTTTATTTCACTTAGCATAATGTCCTCAAGGTCCATCCATGCTGTATGTAGCATGGGACAGGATCTCCTTTTCAAAGACTGTACAATATCCCATTGTATGTATAGACCTCATTCTCTTTATCCATTCATCCTTTGATGGACAATTTGAATTGCTTCCACCTCTTGGCTATTAAGAATAGTAATGCCGGAAAAAAAACAAGGGTATGGAAATACCTCTTCAAGATCCTACTTTTAATTCTTTTGGATCCCATCACTGGGGTTTATGGATTATATAATAATTCTATTTTTAATTTTTTTGAGGAAACTCCATATTGTTTTCTGTAGTGACTACACCATTTTACATTCCCAACTATAGTCCTCACTTTTATAATCAGTCAAAATTTGCATATTGTAACTATGAATTTCTTCTTCCACTACCCATTCTATATTTCTCATGTTCTCAGCTAGAACTCCAGGTGGTCAAGGTTCTTTGCCTGGTGGGGTGATCCAAATCTTCAATTCTGAAAGTTATGAATCCTTTATCATCTTACTTCTTTTTAGTTGCGATAGTTTTCTGTTAACCTTTACTATTGGGCATAGAAATATTAAGAGGCAATGCCCAGAGAATTTCCTTTGTACCCAAAACTATCCACCTTGCCCCTACTGGGTAGTGTGATGAAATTACCTTTGAAAATAGTAATCACTCCAGCCAGAAGAGTGATATGCTTTTTTTCTCTCTCTTAGAGTGATAGTGGTTGTTGGTTTTTTTTTCTCTTTTTTCTGTTGGTTTAGTGGTACAAGGAATCCAGAATTACCAAGGGGAAATCTCATCTTTGCATTCAGTGGAACCATTGTTGTGCCCCTTAGAGGGAGCATTCCGGCTTAGAAACCAAATCACAGAATTCAACCTAGTCCTTGATTCCCAGACCCATGTATTCTGGCTATGGTCCCTGATTCAAAGTATTTGTAGCATCCCGTATAGGAGAATTCCATTCTTTCAGGAGCTGGCACTGAATTTTCAGAAAGCCATTACAAATTTAAATTAGGCCAACCACTTGTACCTGATGAGGTATGTGGTGAGACCAGTTAGTTCCATGGACATGAGTGAATTGCCAAACATCCTTTGCTCTAAATGAGTTCCTCGATTATTTATGCAAAATGATATGATGATAGATAAGTCATCTTCTGAGCCTATAGATTGTGGTGCTAGCAGAAGCATTACGGACTTGGAAGGCAAATCCATATTCCATGTCTGTTCCAGTGAGGGCACATTTTTACTCCTTCAATGATGAAAGAGGTCCAGCATAATCACCGGGACACCTGATAGCTGGCTGACCCTCTAGAGAGCAGTACCATTTCAGGGCTCAGTGTTGGTCTCTGCTGTTAGTAGATTAGACATTCAGCAGTAGCAATGGCTGTCAGCCTTGGTAATGGAAAGTCCATATTGTTGACCCCATGCTTAGCTCCCATTCCTGCCACCAGACCCACTTTGCTCGTGGGCCCAAGAAGAAGGATTGGATGATAGGGGAAAGTGGCTGGTTAAGAGACCCAGAATGTGTCATTTGCTTCACCTGATAATTAAGAGCCTTCTCTGCAGTATGTGCTGTTGGGTAGGCATTCACATTAGACACAAATATCTTTATAGTCTTTTCCCATTGTGAGACACCCATCCATATGCTTCTTCCCTAAACTTCTTCGTCACCAATCTTCCAATCCCATTTCTCCCAAGTCCCTAACATCCCGCCCAACTATGCAACTGTCTATGTAGTGAGTATAGATCCATACTTCTGGTCACCTCTCCCTCCAGACCAAGCCAACTACCAAATGTCCTCAAAGTTCTGCCTGTTGGAGGATTTCCCATTAGCACTGTCCTTCAGAGTCACCCTCAGCTGGCACTATGAAGCTGCTGCTGTCCATGTTAAGTGATAAAACAATGCTTTGTATTTCTATTACAGTCCAACCTCTCTACTCAGCTTCAAGTTCAGCCTTTTCTCTGGCGCAATTTATTTTTAATGTTTTAATATAAAAGTATCCAAACATACTTTAAATACAGAGGATGATGAACCCCATAATCCTATCAATCAGCTTTAAGAATGATCCAGGGGTTCATGGGTGGCTCAGTCAGTTAAATGTCTAACTCTTTTTTTTTTTTTTAAGATTTTTAATTTATTTATTTGACAGAGATCACAAGTAGGTAGAGAGGCAGGCAGAGAAGAGAGAGGAGGAAGCAGGCTCCCTGCCAAGCAGAGAGCCCGATGCAGGGCTCGATCCCAGGACCCTGGGATCATAACCCAAGCCGAAGGCAGAGGCTTTAACCCACTGAGCCATCCAGGTGCCCCAAGTGTCTAACTTTTGATTTCAGTTCATGTCATGATCTCAGGGTCCTTAGATTGAGCCCGACAACGGCTTTACAGTCAGTGAGGAGTCTGCTTGCCCCCTCCCTCCATCTCCCCTCCTCTGGTGCACATGCACTCTCAAATAAATAAATTAAATCCTTAAAAAAAAAGAATGATGCATATAATGATGTCTATACTTGATTCAGTTATTGCTCTCCACGTTTTCCTTAACTTCAATATTTGAAAACAAATTCCAGGCCATTTTGTCTTTTGGCCTCTAAAAACTTCAGGATACATCTCAAAAGAAGAAAAAAAACCCCACCATTTTATTATTCAACATAATACCATTAACACATGGAAGAAAATTAGCAATAATTCTTCAATGTAACTGAAAACCCAATTCAAATTCAGATTTGCTAATTGTCTAAAAAAAGATCATACTATTAGTTTGTCAAAATAAGGATCTGAACAAGTTTCACGCATTGAATTTGTTTCTGACCTCTCAAAGCTCTTTTAAGTTTCTTTTCTTCTGGAACAGATCTTTAGTCATGTAGAACATCCCACATTCTAGATTTGACTGATTGCTTTCTTGTTTCGTTTTTCACTTGTTTCTCTATCCCACGCATTTCTTACAGACGAGAAGTTAGATCTAAAAGTTTGATTATGGTTAGATGGGCCAGAAGGGCAAGGGGGTCCTCTTGCATGCAATCAGGATACATATAATGTCCAGTTGTCTCCATTGTAGGGATGCAAAAGTTCACAAGTGACTTCAGGAAGATTCACTTCCTTTAACTGACCCATAAACATATCCCCAGGAGAGTTCACCCCTCCCCCAAAACGCTCTTCAAAGCAAAATGTCCTGAGACGTCCTGCATTCTTCCTTTTCCACTGGTTCCCACATTCCAGCTTAGCTTCTCAACAAGGAGCATTTCTTGTATCAGAGTCTTCTCTATGTACACCACACTCCCTTAGCTGCAGAAGGTTCCAGAATGAAGATTATTTGAGTAAGATATTTGAGTAAGAATGAAGATATTTGAGCTTGAACTAAGCAGAACTAAGGACACAGATTCATTCCTGTGACTCTCCCAGACAGAATAATCATCATTCTTCTCTATTTCCATCACACTTTTGTTATTCCTCTGTGATTAGATTTATCCTATTATATATTTAATGTCTATTTCTCTTCATATCCAGGGTGGAAATCCTTTTAGAGAAAACTAAGTTTTATTCGATGCCCTAAATTCCTTATACCTGGTTACATTAAACATTCACTGTTGAATGAATGTTTCCCTTCCAGGCAATACTAACATTTGAATACGTAGTATATCTTCCAGTTCTTTTTATTAGTTATTAAATTATGTTTAAATGTTTAAAATATTAAATTCAGTTTTGCACGAGTAATCTTAATCTGATGTACGATGTAGAAAAAATTTACAACGTAATATTTCACAGGCGAGAACAAGGATGTTCAGGAAGATGTGGGGCCACATTTGGATTGTTTATGTGGTGCGGGTCCCAGTCTACTGATAACGATGCTATTGGTTAGCAATGCCTGAACCACTCGCCCAGCTGTGTCACTCCCAGGGCCAATGTTGTGGCTGGACTCCCTCCTTGTGATTCCTTTTTTTTTTTTTTTTAATTTTAAATTTTTTAAATTTAAATTTAATTTTTAAATTTTAATTTTAAATTTTATTTATTTACTTGACAGAGAGAGAGAGAATACAAGCAGGGTTCAGCAGACGGAGAGGGGGAAAGGAAGAAGCAGGCTCCCTGATGATCAGGAAGCTCCACGATGGGGTCGTATTATTTTTAGGTGTACAGTACAGTCATTCAACACTTCTGTACATGACCCACTGCTCATATGTGTGCCTTAAACCCTGTCACCTCTTTAGTGCCCACCCTCTCCCTCCCCTCTGGTAACCATCAGTTTGTTCTCTACAGCTAGGAATCTTTTTCTTGGTTTGCCTCCCTCTTTTTCCTTATGCTCATCTGTTTTGTTTCTTAAATTCCACATATGAGTGAAATCTTCTGTTACGTGCCTTTCTCTGACTAACATGCTTCTCTAAGCACTATACTCTCTAGTTCCATCCCTGTCATTGCAAACGGTGAGGAACAAGATGTACGTGGTGTGTCCAAGAGGCACACAGCAAGGTCACCGGAGGGGAGAGAGAGAGAGAGACACACACACACACACACACACACAGAGGGTGTCGGGCACTGCCTTTATTAGGATCCAAGGGTGGGGTATCTAGGGTTTTGTGAGTTCACTCTTTGTTAGCTAATTTAAAGAATAAAATGAAGAAGTAGGGCATAGAAAGGGAGAAGCAGGGTCACTCAAGAGATCAGTTATCTAGGTTATCCGGGGCTTTCTGAAAGAAGAACCTTCACGAATGGGGGCAACATAATTTCCTTACTTGATTGTTCTGCCGGTAGCTGGTGTCACACAACTGGCACTCTATGGCAGTATTCAATACGGAAGCCTTTTGAAATGGATGCCTCAGTATCCAAAAGCTTACTGTCAGGCACCTACTTCCCAATCAAAAAGCTTGTGTCAGGCTCTTGTCTTGTTTCATTTGATGGGATTGGGAGGGAGACAAACCATAAATGACTCTTAATCTCACAAAACAAACTGGGGGTTGCTGGGGGGAGGTGGGGTTGGGAGAGGGGGAGGGGGTTGTGGACATTGGGGAGGGTAAGTGCTATGTGAGTGCTGTGAAGTGTGTAAACCTGGCGATTCACAGACCTGTACCCCTGGGGATAAAAATACATTATATGTTTATAAAAAAAAAATTGGAAGGGGAGGGGAACCATAAGAGACTATGGACTCTGAAAAACAACCTGAGGGTTTTGAAGGGTCAGGGGTGGGAGGTTGGGGGAACAGGTGGTGGGTAATGGGGAGGGCACGTTTTGCATGGAGCACTGGGTGTTGTGCAAAAAGAATGAATACTGTTACGCTGAAAAAATAAATAAATTAAAAAAAAAAAAAAAAGCTTGTGTCAGGCTCTTACAGTACAATTAACTCTAAGGTCCACAAAGTTCATGGTCATATTCAGAGAGAAGCTAGAGATAACCTAGATCAGCCAGATTTAATGGCCAGCAAGTACATTGAAAGACACTCAACATCACTGGTCATCAGAGCAATGCAAATCAAAAACCACAATGGGTTGTTGCTTCACACCCATTAAAATGACTATCAGGAAGAAGATGAGATTAATGCCAGTGAGGACTGGGAGAAAATGAAACCCTTTTACACTGGTGATGGGAATGTAAATTCCCATCCTCCACGGGAATGGAGGTTCTTCAAAAAATTAAAAATAGATCTACCATATGACCCAAGAATTCCACATCTGTCCATAGACTCAGAGGAAATGAAAAGAGTATCAAAAAGACATCAAAGGGTATCAAAAGGATATCTGCACTCCCGTGTTCATTGTAGCACTACTCACAATAGCTGAGCTATGGAAACAACCCAACTGTCCACTGATGGACGAATAAAAGAATATATAATATATAGATCCTAAGAATCTCCAAAAATTTTTTAGAATCCATAAGCAAGGTCAGTAGTTTGCTGCATATAAGGTCATTATTTGTAGGTGAATGGTGCTCATATGTACCAGCAAAGAATATCCAGAGCAATGATAAGACCCTAACTCACTAAGGAATGAAATCTAACAGAAGATGTCCCAGACCTTAACAGATAAATTTATAAATGTTATTAAAAACTTTAGAAGGAGTGATATACAATTTTCATGGATTGAAAGACTCCGTATTTTAAGGATGGCAATTTCCCCAAATTAATTTCCAAATTCCATGCAGTTCCAATAAAAATCACAGCAGGATTTGTAACAGACCTTTGTAAGCTGTCCCTAATACTAATTTGCAAGTGAAAGAGCCCCAAACTGAATGTCTCTCTAGTTTTATTTTGGTCATCTTTTCTTTTTTTCCTTTTTAAGATTTTGTGTATTTATTTGACAGAGAGAGACACAGCAGGCCAAGTGGGAGAGGGAGAGGCAGGCTCCCCACTGAGCAGGGAGCCGGATGCAGGGCTTGATCCCAGGACCCAGGATCTTGACCTCAACCAAAGGCAGACACTTAACGACTGAGCCACCCAGGCGCCCCGTCTTTTCTTTATTAACTGTTTTTCTTAGGTGTTAGTGCTTCTGTTTTTTGAACTTGGGGATTCTTGCTGTTTCCATTTTCTTCGGTTGTTTTTGATATTTGTTGGCATGTCTCCTTTCTTATTTTTTTTTAAGATTTTATTTATTTATTTGACAGACAGAGAGATCACAAGTAGGCAGACAGGCGGGGGCAGGGTGGGGGAGGGAAGCAGGCTCCCACTGAGCAGAGAGCCCGATATAGGGCTCCATCCCAGGACCCTGAGATCATGACCTGAGCTGAAGGCAGCAGCTTAATCCACTGAGCCACCCAGGTGCCCCGGCATGTCTTCTTTCTTATTTTTAAGATTCTTTCCTCCTGTCTGTTAATATTAACCGATATCAACATCGGTTAATATCCCTCATGGCCTGTGATTTCGGGAAGCCAGCGGGACAAGCTTGCAGCTAGACGACATTGTACCCTTCACTTAAATCTTTGCTTTTCCTCCTCCGGAGCATCACTAGCCATTCAGAGATGGTTCAACTTCTTTTTCCCAGATGTCTACACCAAGGGCCAGCAAACTGGAAAATTCCCAGTAGTAAATATTTTAGGCTTTGCCGGCCACCAAGGTCTCTGTCATGTATTCTTTGCCTTTTAAAAAATATTTTAAATGGAAAAATGGAAAATGGAAAAACCATAGCTAGTTTGCAGATAATATCCAAAATACAAAATGAACCACAGGTGGATTTGGCCTGTGGACTCTGGTTTTTGCTGGCCTTTGCTCCAATTCTACCCTTGTTCCCCTACCCTGAGACAAATGCCTCTTTCCTGTTGCTTAACATAAGTGGAGATGAAAGAGAGGACTTACTTATCAGGTACCTCCTAATTTTATTTTTCCAAGCAATTACTCTGACTTTTACGCAGGGCCCTACCTTGTTCCTCTTGAGCACTCCTGTTTCTGTGCCTGGTGTCATCCCTGGGCCCGTCTTCAACTAGAACACATCCTTCTATAAGCTTTGAACTTGATTTACTGCTCTCTGTCTTCCAAAGGACATCCTGATGTTACTCGTATTATTTTCCAGTGCTGTCAACAGCTAATTCTATCTAAAAATATATATCTTTCCTAAGAAAGAAAAAACTCTTTTCTGTTATGGGTAAGATTTAGGGCAGGAGGGAAAGATCCACAATGTTTACCCAATATCTACTACTTCCTGGGAAAATTTTCTCCAGAATTGACCTGAACCTAAAAGCAATGCATTAACAACAACTTAGACTTAAATATGAGTTTAATGTCTCCGCTATTTTTTTCTTATATGCCATCTCTCTTACTTTTTAAAGTTAATTAATGTATTTATTTTTAGGAATCTCTACACCCAACGTGGGGCTTGAATTTACAACCCTGAGATCAAGAGTCCCACACTCTGGGGAACCTGGGTGGTTGGGTCATGAGATGGAGTCTGCCCCTCTCTCTCCCTCCATGAGCTTTCTTCTCTCTCTCTCTCAAATAAATAAATAAATCTTTAAAAAAAAAAAAGAGTCCCATGTTCCTCCAACTGAGCCAGCCAGGAGCTCCCCATTTTATTTTAGATTAATATTTTATTGGAGTTGGATTCTATCTCTGGTCAATTTTTTAAAAGATTTTATTTATTTATTTGACAGAGAGATCACAAGTAGGCAGAGAGGCAGGCAGAGAGAGAGGAGGAAGCAGGCTCCCTGCTGAGCAGAGAGCCCGATGTGGGGCTCGATCCCAGGACCCTGGGACCACGACCTGAGCCCGAAGGCAGAGGCTTTAACCCACTGAGCCACCTAGGTGCCCCTCTGGGCAATTTTTAAATAAATGTTCTGAAAGTGGTATACGCTATTTGAGTTACTGTACTGATTTCACTCTTGAATGACGGATTAGTTGAACAGATAATTTTGAATTTTAAATAATCTCCTTTGGAGCTTTTCTTTGATCACTTTTAGCAACAAGTGTCACTAGTGAGGAATCTGTTACCAATGACATCTTTACCTTTATAGGTAATCTATTCTCTCTCCTCTCTATGTAGAATCTTAGGATTTTGCCTTTGACTGTGAAGATATAAAATTTAATTGAGAAGTGACTTAATTTGTGATTAATGATATGAGGTAGGAGTCTGAATTCATTCTTTTACATGTAGATATTAGGTTATTATAGTATCTTCTTTTTTAGAGGTGGGGGAGGGGAGAGGGAGAGAGAGAATTGGAACCTGGACAAGGGGCTCGATCTCATGAAAATGAGACCATGACCTGAGCTGACACTGAACAAACTGAGTCTCCCAGGGGCGCCAATTCTAGTGTCATTTGTTAAAAAAAAAAAAAAAGAGTATTCCTTCCATCAAACTGTCATGGCAACATTACTGAAAATTAATTGATCATAATTATAAGGGTTTCTTTCTGGAGTGGTGATTCTTTTCCATTGATCTATATGTCTACTCTGTGCCAGTACAACATCATCTTGATTACCATCGCTTTATAGTAAATTTTGAAATTAGGAAGTATAAGTCCTCTGATTTTATCATTCTCCTTTTTAAACATTGTTTTGGCTATTTTGGAATCAATGGCGTTGTAAGCTTAATCTATTCCTTTCTTTCTCTCCTGGAACTAAAGAAAATTTAAAAAGCCCTTTCTGTTTTTCTTCAAATTTCTATAAGCCTTAGCTCATTCAGGATCAAAATTTGTTTGCCTAATGCTTACATGGGTTCCCATAATTCATTTTTACTTCTAAGCCCTTCTATACCTATCGTTTTAAAACCGGGATCGTCAAATGGACTTTATCCAAGTTTCATGAGCTACTTCACACCTTTATTCACTGGAGTCATTCATGGCCATGTGGTTTGACTCTTGTTCTTTCTTTCTTTCTTTTAAAGATTTTATCCATTTATTTGACAGAGATCACAAGTAGTCAGAGAGGCCAGTGCGGGGTGGGGGGGTGGGAAGCAGGCTCCCCACGGAGCAGAGAGCCCAAGGCGGGGCTTGATCCCAGGACCCTGAAATCATGATCTGAGCCAAAGGCAGAGGCTCAACTCACTGAGCCACCCAGGTGCCCCTGATTCTTGTTCTTTAGAACTCCCCATCCCCTTTTAAATTGTCTTTCCTTTGAGAGCTTCTGGTGACAAAATTAGACTTTTTTTTTTCCTGAACTTTTTGAAATTTTCTATCTTAACATCATGCCCCAGGATCCTTTCCTTCACCGTCAGGGCAACTGTTGACTAAAAGGCCTCAGACTCTATGTGCTCCTGGTCACAGGAAAGGTGTGAGGACCCCAGACTGAGAAGCACTCTTTCTTGTGTAACCTGTGACCTAGAAAACAGACAGTGTGGTCAGCTATGAACCCCAGATTAATGATCTGAGCCCTTCCATTCTGGTGATGTTGGTCAGACACAGTGATCACAAATGGAGAAGCCGATAAGAGACAGAGTAATTACATTTTCCCTCAACCTGGGGACTATGCAGTCTAGGGAGCGTTCCGAAAGATCAGTAATTCATTCACAGACAGTGGTAACAAGCAGGGACTAAATGTAGACATGCTGTCAACAGCCTTCCTTCTAGCTGAACATTAGTAAGCGATCACAACACACCAGAATATTATGACACAAATTCCTTCTTCTTCAAGGCCTTGGACCCCTTTGCACGCCGTCCACTGAACACTCATTTCCTTAGGAGAGCAGAGGTTGGCCAAAGGGTTGTCTTAGAACTGGCCAGAGGGCTGGATGATCTCTGAGTTACCTGGAACCCCAGTGACTACTGATTTCTTCCCATCCTTATGTGACTTCCCATAAAGATGGATATTAGTACATCTTACCGGGCTAAGTTAACTGCTTCAGAAATAAAAAGAGAGTTTGCAAAGCTGGCCAAATTGACAAACTAAAACATAGGAAATTCAATTGCTTTCTTGGAGTATCTCTAAGAAATATATCGGGGAAAGATCCCACCAACATGAAGTACACATAATAATCTGAATGAGATACGTTCAAGATAAGAGGCAAGGTGGGAAAAATAGTTTTAGCCTCTGTGACTGACAAAGATTTAATATTCTCCTTCTATATGAAGAGGGCAATTATAAATCCATGAGAGGCAGTTTAAGTTTAGTTTAAAAGAGGAAGAGGAGGATAGGGTGGGGGGAGTTGGAGTTGAGGACAGATCGCTTCACAGTTGCTGCCGTAGAAATACCAGGAGAGAGGAAGAAGATGGTGAAGTGGCAGATTTAGTATTGGTGTGTGAAAGTCCCTAGTTAAAAGGGAACTTGACAGGACCCAATCTTCCCAACTCCTTGGATTTTCTTTGTCTAAGAACGACAGCGTGTTTCCAGTGGGGGAAGGGTATTGCTGGGGTTGTCTCTCTTCCTCTACAAAATTAGTGTGTACAATAGGCATTATAAGAATTCATCAAGATGTAGGGTTTTTTGGTACCCCAGCAATTCTCAGAATACATACGGTCCCTGGAGAAGCATCAGTACCAGCTGGGAACTTGCTGGATATGCAGATATTTGGGTTCCGGCCTAGATTTATAGAATGGGAAACCCCAGGAGTGTGAGAAGAGCCATGTGTGTTTACCTAGCTGGCCAGGTGGTATTCTGACGCATGCTGACCTTTGAGAACTGCTGTCATTGTTAACATTTCCCTTTATTATTTCATGAGAAATTCAAATAAGCAGCTTATGTGTTTAATACATATTGTACATGTTAAGTCATATTTATTAAAATGCTAATAACATCTTACATCTACAAAATGAACTTTCTAATGTACTAAATTTCAGTATCTCAATAAGTAAAAGATGAACAGAGGTGGATCCAGGAGAGGGTGGTTCTGGGTTGGTCACTTTGTCTTTTTTTTTTTTTTTTTTTAAAGAAAAAAGCCCATGGAAGGACAAACAGCAAAGCAAGAAAACATGCAAATTCATAAACGGTCACCCAAAACATGGTTTGTTCAGGGAAACGCCACATGTTCCAGTGACTTATTTCAATCCTTCTGTCTTTTTCCTCATTGACTCTCCAGGTGTCCCTGGACCCTTGGCCCAAGGATTCTCAGATATGAGTCTTAGAGCCATGAGATGTATTTTCCAGAAAAATATTCATAAGGGTTGCCATGGGAACACTTTCTCTCTTATTTTTTGGGTCCCTCGTTGGGACTACATTTTCAGCATTAGAATGAAAGGAAGAAATAGGATGGCATTGAGAAAGAGAGTGTCTAGCTAGAAAGAACTGTCTGGATCACAGCAAGTGGCCAAGAATTAATGCTCTGAAAACATGTTAATAGATCTGCAGTAATTATTTTATCTTAGGGATTTAGAGTTTTAGGACTCTAAGACACTTTGGAAATCCTCTGATCTCGCTTGTTTTATAGATATGAAAAGATAGAGACTAAATGACAAGCCAGTGAGAGGCAGAAGTGGGAACAGAACGTAGCCATCCTAACTTTGCGTCTAGGATTGTGTCCCTATCATCCACTTTCCCTTAAATCTTTTTTTGGAGTAATAACTACATAGAACCCAGAGATTCCTGGAAGTTCTCGGAGATCACTCGAAGTGTTACTATTTGGCCAGCCTTCCCCACTCACATATGTATTTGTTTGATGTGGGACCATTGACAAAATTCTTGGGCATGTTTTGTCTTCCTGGCTCACGTATCATCTTTAAGGTACGTGCAGGTATGAAAACGACCTCCTAAGTGTGAACCACAAGAGAGGTTCGCTCTGGTTTTGTTCTCAGTCACCTTCAAGGGAACAGTTCGTGGAAAAGCCCTTCCTCCCTCCCCCTCCCTCTTCCTCTCTGTGCCCGAACGTGTCTGTCGGTGGTTTTCACAGCTTAGTCTACGAAGAAGGCCGCTGTGTGACAAGGTCTCACTGGTCCTTGACAAAATGAGAAGGAAAGAAAGTGTAGCAAGTTTTTCAGAAAGCTAGCTTTCTTAGCTATGAAGTACTATTCTTTCTTTGAAATTAAGTTCTTCCTCTTTTGTTTTTATATTAAGATGCCCCTTAAAAATGAAATGATGGGAACAGATGATGGAAATCCAAAAATAATAAAACAAGCAAGCAAACAATAAAACAAAAAGTTGGCCATTATATATAGATTTCACTTCCAAAAAATTTTTTGAATCCATGAAATCAAAATGTGTGTGAGAACCATATCTCTAGGCCAATGCTCTTTTTAAAAGCGCTCATTGGGGGTGGGGGGGTGCCTGGGTGGCTCAGTGGGTTAAAGCCTCTGCCTTCGGCTCAGGTCATGATCTCAGGGTCCTGGGATCGAGCCCCACATCGGGCTCTCTGCTCAGCAGGGAGCCTGCTTCCTCCTCTCTCTCTGCCTGCCTCTCTGCCTGCTTGAGATCTCTGTCTGTCAAATAAATAAATAAAATCTTTAAAAAAAAAAAAAAGTGCTCACTGAGGAGCCTGGGTGGCAAGGTCAGTTGGGGTCAGACTCTTGGTTTCCTTTCAGTTCAGGGCATGACCTCAGGGTCATGGGTTCAAGCCCCACTTTAGGTTCTGTGCTCAGCATGGAGTCTACTTGGGACGCTCTCTCCCTCTCCTCTGCTCCTCCACGCCCGCCCCCCCCCCACAATGTTCTCACTCTAAATCAAGCAATCTTACAAAAAAGTGCTTTTCATCACCTGTGACGAAAAGCCAGTTTTTTCTCTCCAACCAGGTGTGGAGTGATGCCTTTGTAAAAGACAATGACATAAATTATTAGAAAAGTGAAATGCTCCTTGGATGCTGCAGTGATACCAGATTGCTCTACAAGTTTCCACAGCAGCTCAGCTTCTGCATTAACCTTGCTGCAGACTGGTGAAGCGTCGGCGGACCAGCTCTGGCCTGCAAAGCACGTGCTCAGTACACTAAATGTTTCATTGACAACATCACAGTCTTTCCAACACTAGGCCCTGCAGAGGTGTGATGGGAAAAGGGGTTCTGTGGTCCAACCCATTCAGGAAATGTGCAGCGTCTTTCATCTGGTTATATGGGGAATAATACTGCAGAATTTCTTTCTTTCTTTCTTTTTTTCCATGTTTTAAGGTTTTATTTATTTATCAGAGAGAGAGAGAGAGCGCACAAGCAGGGGGAGCAGCTGGCCGAGGGAGGAGCAGACTCCTGGCTGAGCAGGGAGCCTGATGTAGCCTCAATCCCAGGACCCTGGGATCACCACCCGAGCTGAAGTCAGAAGCTTAATCAACTGAGCCACTGAGGCGCCCCGGCTATCTTTTTAATGTCCTTCTCTGAACTCTGGTGTTCTATAGATCGCAGTTTGGGAAGCAGTGCTCTGAAACACAGCATATGCCTGTGACTTGGAGGAAACCACTGACGTCACCTTCCCCGTGCTAACTTTCCGTTTGGAACTTCGAAATGAGCCATACTAGAAATGTGTGCATGTGCTGGTGTGCTCACACTTCTTCCCATGACTGCACCTTATTACGAAGCACAATTAATCCAGAGTTTCCCTCTCCCTGTGCCAACGGATACCCCTTCTGAACCTCATTTCTATTTCCTCCACCTGCTGCTCTAATGAGACTCCTGCGCCTTGATACCTTTCGCCCTTCTCTAGTTAGTCCGACCGTTAGCCATTCTCCCTCATCCTTTCCTGTTGTGCCCATGAATTCACCACTTGGTTGTCAGGTGAAGCCATCTTTTTCCTTTAAATTCCTCCGTTAAGCTGTTGCCAGAGCCTTCTTTCAGAGCCACAAATCCAAGCATGCCACAGCTCTGCTTACAACTCTTCCCTACCTTCTCAGCAGCGTTCTGTGACAAGGGACGAGAGCATCCCAGCCTTGTGCCTCCCAACCCTGAACCACGCCCCCAGCCATTGTGTGCTCAGAACCCTGGAGCCCTTCTGGCAGGTTTCCCCACAGGGTAGGATGGCAGTGAACGGAGTGAGACAGATGAAAAAAGGCTAGAGGAGAATAGGACATTGTGAGATCAGGCTTCTCGAGGGACTGGCAACATGACTCATAGGGTACCTTAGGTTTCTGTCCAGGTGAAGGGTTATGGGGAGGACGTGTGGCTTCTAAAGTTCTAGCTTGGACAGAGGAGGAACTCAGCAAGAAGGGATGAGAAGAGGAGTCGACTCTTGGGAAGGATGTAATAAAGAACGCAGATCCACCGGGAGAAGGGAAATCCTTCCCTTCCAGAACTTCCAACAGTACACAGCAGAACTGCATTGAAGTCAACAAGCATGGTCATGGCGGCTATGAAGCCACGGACGACTTTAAGGAAATCCCCTCACAGTGAACTGAGTCACCCAAACCCTTGCTTCTTGACTATACAAAGATGATTAGGTGGGACTAAGGTCCAATTTGAGACCATAAAAAATTAAATAAAATCCACCACCTCCAATAGAGAATTATTTCTACATCCTGATCTCATCATAACTTCCACAGTACTCTGTACATCCCTGGGGCATGCATTCTATTTTATCTTGTATTTTAGCAGTTTGGGAAGTTTCTTTAAGCTCATGAGCCTCTCCAGGTGTGACCAGATGCCTGATTCATCATGCAAATCTGAAGTGGGATGTCTAATATTTGTTTATGGAAGAAATTACTGCTATAACTCCTTGGTTTGAAACTTGCACTCTCTCACAAAATTCTATTTCAGATTCACCTCTGCTGCTCATGCAAACAAAGGCAGTTGATAAATTCCCTTGCAATGACCTGTTCATTGAAAAGTGAAGAAAAAGCGTATCTTACATAAGGGCTCATTTTAGAGAGTCCAAAGAATCTAAAACAGTTTCCTTCTCAGGGATGTGAGATGTTTCGTGTCTTTTTTAAAATATTTTATTTTTTGTCAGAGAGAGAGTGAGAGTCATCGCACAAGCAGGGGGAGCAGCAGGTAGAGGGAGAAGCAGACTCCCTGCTGAGAGCCCGGTGTGGGAGCTGAAGGCAGATGCTTAACCGACTCAGCCACCCAGGCATCCCTTACTCTGTGTTTTCGACTCAGCCACCCAGGCATCCCTTACTCTGTGTTTTTTTTTTTTTAAGGTTTAATTTATTTATTTGATGATAGAGAGAGAAAGGCAGAGAGGCAGGCAGAGAGAGAGAGAGGAGGAGGAGAAGGAAGCAGGCTCCCCGCTGAGCAGAGAGCCCGATGTGGGGCTCGATCCCAGGACCCTGAGATCATGACTTGAGCCGAAGGCAGAGGTTTTAAGCCACTGAGCCACCCAGGCGCCTCCTCTGTGTTTCTTGATGTCTTATTCATTTGCAGTCACTGTTAATATATGAGTGTCTGTGGACCTGGTGACTTACAGGGTCTATAAATCTTCTAGCATGTTTGTTAACAAGTTTGAGCTGGAGTCATAGCTATAGGAATGCCTAGAAGTGAGAATTGATGAGAGAGCCCTAAATCATATTGAAGTCCCAGTGGAACGAGATTAGTATTTGCTCCTAAATTATGAGCTACTTTAAGGAATATCCTACAAATAAGAATATACTACAACATAGGAATATACTGCAATAAGAAGACCAATAACTCATTTTGGAATACATGCCCTATTTTCATCATAGATCTTGCCTAGAACCCATTGCAGACCTGTGGCCTATCCATGAATTTGCAGTAAGAATATCCTCAGGTCGGGGCACCTAGGTGGCTCAGTGGGTTAAGCCTCTGCCTTCAGCTCAGGTCATGATCTCAGGGTCCAGGGATCAAGTCCCGCATCAGGCTCTCTGCTCAGCAGGGAGCCTGCTTCCTCCTCTCTCTCTCTCTGCCTGCCTCTCTGCCTACTTGTGATCTCTCTCTGCCAAATAAATTAAAAAATATATATATCTCCTCAGGTCACTCTGAAGGCAGATGACATTGGAACAAAGTTCAGTCTTCTGCACTTGGCACCTCGTCACCAATGGCTGTTCCCCAGTGTTTAACCACCAATCTAACCCATTTAATCAAAGCCCTTACGTATTTTGTGTGTTGCCCCAAAGAAGGAGATAAAACTAGGTGCCTTTCCCCATCTTCATGAGAGGAGGGCCCAACTATTTCATACATAGAAAGTCACTGTAAAGCAAAGCAGATTCTTCTTGTTGTGCCAAACATCATTAAAGGATTAAACATGCATGGAAGTAATAAGAGCATTGTTATCCTAGAAGAAAGGTACAACAAAACCCCTTGAATTTCAAGAGCTTTGTAAAAATCGGCCTTACTTCTTAGTGGAAGCATCAGTCACCAGAAGAAAGACAGTGGAACTAACTTTTGAGGTGGCTGTGGTCTATGCCCTCCATGGGCAGATGGCACCTTGGGGAATGGACTAGTGAGCTGAGAACACTGATGGCCAAAAACCCTATTACTTGGAGCTCAGGCCTCTTTGTACAAGACATCCTGGTAACAGAATGTAACCCCCAGACACTGCTTTGCCTTCTGCATTCATACCCGCTGCATTCATATCAGCATTATCTGCAATGGGCAAAACAGGGAAACAACCCAAGTGTCCGTTGATGGATGAAGAGATAAGCAAACTCCAGTGTGTACCTAACAATGGACTATTTCTCAGCCATAACGAAGAATGAGATCGTGCCATTTGCAACAAGAGGGATGGACCTTGAGGGCATTCTGCTAAGGGAAATAGCCAGACACAAAAGATCACATCTTATATGATTCCCTTTCTGGGAAATACCCAGAAGAGGCAAATAGAGACAGAAAGTAGAATGGTGGTTGCCGGGGCACCTGGGTGGCTCAGTGGGTTAAAGCCTCTGCCTTCAGCTCAGGTCATGATCTCAGGGTCCTAGGATCGAGCCCCACATCTGGCTCTCTGCTCCTCAGAGAGCCTGCTTCCTCCTCTCTCTGCCTGCCTACCTGTGATCTCTGTCAAATAAATAAATAAAATCTTAAAAAAAAAAAAAAAGAATGGTGGTTGCCAGGAGCTAGGAGGAGTAGGAAATGTGGAGCTATTGTTCATTGGGTACAGAATGTCAGTTTTGCAGATTGAAAAGGGTTCTGGAGGTAGATGGTGGTGACGGCGGCACAATGGTATGAAATATCTAATACCGCTCAACGTTACACTTAAAAATGGAGAGTCAATTTATGTTCTGTATATTTCACCAGCAATAATAATAATTTTTTAACCCTGCTGCAAAAGTGTTCCAGCACCCGTGAGGGCAGCCACTGCAGCGGGGGTCAACTCCCACCTCCCCACCTGGCCCAGATCTTCACTAGAGTGGGGGGGGTGCTTTGCCCTCCTGCAACCCCAATCTCTACCTTTCTCTACAGTCAGAGGCCCGAAACCTACCCTCCAGTAATAGCAGTAGATTCATAAAGTTGTCTATCTCTCCTCTCCCATGTCTAAATTCCTCCAGTTGGAAGTGCGTGGGGCTCAAGCATTGCTTGATTGAATGTGGCATTTATTAATAGTGGTAAGACTAAGAAGAGTCCATTACAAATTTGGTAATTTTGGAACACCTATTTGACATGCAAGGTGAATAATCAAGTAAGCAGTACGATAAAGATACACGTAAGGTGGAGCTCCAAAGAAAGGTCTGTGCTGCAAACATAAATGTGGGCTTCTTGCCCAGAATGCATAGAGTGGAATGGGGGTGGATGAGCTCACCTGAGAAAAATGCAGAGACAGAACCTGCAGCGCTAGGAGGTTGTTAACTAGCAGGCTCAAAAGGGAAACTACCACCCAAGTCTTTCTAACCTGCTCAGATGGGATGGCCAAATTGAGAACCTGACTAAATTTGGACACTTTTGGTTGCAATGAGGGAAACTGAAGGAAGAAAGGAATCATATTAGAAACTGAATGATTCCTAAAAAGGAAAGGGTAAAAAATAAAAAACTGGAGAGTACACACCACCTGACTCTCTCCCATTAGAATGACTACATGCTTCTCTCTGTAAATTAGCTTTATCCTGGAATTGGAGCCATTGCTACAGTAGCTCCTGGACCCCATCTCTCCCAGCTTTACATCAGAGGACTGAGTGTCTTCAAAAATTTGAGTGAAGATTTGATGGGTTCAACGAGGTTATGAGATCACTCTGGCTTAGGCTGTGTTGGAACCCAGGGATAGAACAGTCTTTGGATGTGTTCAAGAAGGGTCATCGAGAGTCCACAATAGCCCAACTATAGAAAGAGCTCAGATGTCCACTGACAGATGAATGGATAAAGAAGATTTGGTATATAAATACAATGGAATATTATGCAGCCATCAAAAAAGAAAGCTTGCCATTTGCAATGACATGGCTAGAACTAGAGGGTATTATGCTAAGCGAAATAAGTCAATCAGAGAAAGACAATTACCATATGATCTCACTGATAGCAGAATTTAAGAAACCAAGCAGAGATTCATAGAGGAAGAGAGGAAAAAATGAAACAAGATGAAACCAGAGAAGGAGACAAATCATAAGAGACTCTTAATCTCGGGGTGCCTGGTTGGCTCAGTGGGTTGAAGCCTCTGCCTTCGGCTCAGGTCATGATCCCAGGGTCCTGGGATCGAGCTCTGCATCAGGCTCTCTGCTCAGCAGGGAGTCTGCTTCCTCTTCTCTCTCTCTGCTTGCCTCTCTGCCTATTTGTGATCTCTGTCTGTCAGATAAATAAATAAAATCTTAAAAAAAAAGAGAGACTCTTAATCTCTGGAAACAAACTGAGGACTGCTGGAGGGGAAGGGGGATAAGAGAGATGGAGTGGCTGAGTGATGGACTTTGGAGAGGGTATGTGTTGTAGGAAGTGCTGTGTATTGTGTGAGACTGATGAATCACAGACCTGTACCCCTGAAACAATACATTATATGTTAATATTATAAAAAAAGAAAAAGAAGAAGGAGGGGGGGGAGGAGGGGGAGGAAGGAGGAGGAGGAGGAGGAGGAGGAGGAGGAGGAGGAAGAAGAGGGTCATTGAAGATAGGAAAGACCTCACCAAAATCCCAAGATTGAGGAGAACCTGACTCTTGATTTCAGCTCAGGTCATGATCTCAGGGTCGTGGGGATGGCCCCACGTTGAGCTCTGAGCTCAGTATGGAGTTTGCTTGAGATTCTCTCTCCTTCTCCCTCTGCCCCTACCACTCATGCATGCTCTCTCTCTTTTACTCTCTTTCTCTCAAATAAATAAACCTTAAAAGAAGAAGGAGGAGGAGTATAAGGAGGAGGAGGAAGAAGTGGAAGGGGAAGGAGAAGAAGGAGAAGAGAAGGAGAATCCCAAGATTTGAGTCGGAAAAACATTTCCTAGAAAATATAGGCTGACATACAAAACCAAATGTCCACTATACAACATGCAGACTGTTGAGGCAGGGGCCTGCTTACCATAGGTACAGTGGATAAAGGAAGCAATGATGCCAGCCTTGTTCCCTCTCCCTCTTGACAGGTCACATCTCAGTGACTCTAGGATACCTGTTGGCATGCAGACCATGAAACCCCAATGGAGTTCACTCAGGGAAAACTGAAGCTCACCATGAGGTCTTAAAACACCCTAGAACAATCAATGGAGACCACCACGGGCCCACACGGTCAGCTCGCTGCATTTCCCCCCTCTTCCATCACAAGGAAGAGTCTCATCCTCCCAGCCTCCAAGAAGGCTGCTCGATCAGAAACAAGGGTCCATAGGTCCACACAACTCTAAAGTTGCCTCATCAGACACTGGAGAGCCATCCCGTTGGCACAATGGTTTTCTTGTTCTTTGGCAAAACATAGCTATGCCAGAAATTAAAGCATTTTTCCAAGCAGTGGTCATTACTAGGTGACTACAAGGTTCCATCTTTGGTTTTCTTAGCTCGCTGCTTGCAGCACAGAAATACTGCCCATCCTTGCTCTTAGGTACTCATCTGCATGGACACAAGAACCACAAGCAGAACTGCAAAGTCAATGTTGATTATCTAGGACCCAACATAGGGTCCCAATGAGGGTTATCACAGCCAATTAGGTCACTGTTAATTCTCAACAGAAGGATTTGAATAGGTCTGAGGCCTTCATGGGGCACACATTAACCAGTGACCAATGACCACTGTTACCCAGAACTTTCCTAGAGGCATCCAACTACACCAGCCCCTAATATTTATATACAATGTTGACAGAGTAAACATCTGTGTTTTTGTCCATTTTTCTCCTGTTTAGAATTGAGAGCTCCTACCCCTTTTGCAGTTATCACTCATTCCAGTTGGCAGCAATCATTGCTTTTCATACTGCGTTTGCCACAATCTGGTTACTATCAGGACAGGAGTCCTCTGCTTGCAATTGACTTTGACCCTATCATTACTAACCTGAAAATTCTGAAGATCGTTGATCTCCAATAGAGATAGCTGGTCATTCTTGCTTTCTGTGCTCCACAACCCAGCATTTGCTACTTCCATGTTACCCTTGTCCCATCTGGTATAGACAATGTAAAGACATTCTCATGCTTAAGCTGATGTTTACCCTTTCGTAGGACTAATAAGAAGCAGTAAGAGATCAGAGGCAACGCGGGCTATTCCAGCAACAGGGCAGGAGTCTTGCCAACGTATATATTTATGCTGATGCTTTCGTTCTATCTTTCACTTAGTTCTTCTCTTATTCTAAATCTAGACATTCTTAATCAAATATTCTCAATTTCTGCATGGGGCAGGATATATATTGCCCCACCAAACTGAGTTTCAATTACAAAACTGCCCCAAACTTTAAAGCATCATCGTTCACTTGCTAACTTCTGCTATTAATTCCCACCAAGCCAGATGATGTGGTACCATACTCTTTATATATTTATATGTTTATCCATTCATGCACCAACCAGTTCAGGTCAGGCCCATTTTCCTATTAGACCTATTTTTAAATGTCTTATAGTTCAGCTTGATCTACCACGATAGGGTGTCTTTTGGCACTTACTTCATATAACACGCTTCCAGAAATGGATGTGCTGGTAAAGTTGATTTACATCACATTTTATTATGTCATTCACATGCAAGTTCTAGAAATCTGCATTGACATATAGCATCCAGTACCTTCCTGGAAGAATTTTTTTTTTTTTTTTTTTTTTTGCAAAAACTCAAACAAAACAGCAGGCGATCAGTAGGATCGTGGGGTAAGCTTAGTGACCACCATGCTTCTCCGGGGGCTCATGTGGGATTTCAGAGTGAACTGTATCCAAAGGCTGCCAGTGGCAACTCATGAGAGAGTCGTAGAGCTCCTCACTTTTCACCATAAACTCCTTGTTTAATTCCTCAATATTCACATGAAGGTTTGGATCTGCGAAGGCAATACAAAAGTTTTATAGAACACATATAGGCAATGGCTTAAAAATCAGAGTTTCCCAAAAAATGAGCAGGAAAATATTGCAGACATTTCATGTTAGAATATTTAAATTGCATGCTTTCTTTCAATAAGATTTGAAAGTAGAAATTAAAGCTGGAAAATCATCACTACCAGACTCAAAGGGGATCTGTGTGGTGGAAGAGATGGAGGGGAGGGAGGGAATCGAGCGAGGTTTGGAAAAGGAGTGGACAGGATTCGGAGATGGACTCACATTGGGGCCAAAAAGAAAAGGAGGGTCAAGGATGAGACCGGAGTTTCTAGCATGAGCACCCGGGGGGACACACAGCCAGGGATCCCAGACCAAAACCGTAAGATGGGGCTTTGAAACAATAAACATGCTGCTTTATTTGCTTAACTAACAGACTGATGTGAGTGATGCAAACTAGATAAAGCAACTAATTCAGAAACAGAGGGAGGCCTGGCCTTCCTTCTTTAAAACCTGGAACTCGGGGCTCCTGGGTGGCTCAGTGGGTTGGGTCTCTGCCTTCAGTTCAGGTCATGATCTCGGGGTTCTGGGATCGAGCCCCGCATCGGGCTCTCCGCACAGCAGGAAGCCTGCTTCCTCCTCTCTCTGCCTGCCTCTCTGCCTGCTTGTGATCTCTGTCTGTCAAATAAATAAAGTCTTAAAAAAATAAATAAAAATAAAACAATAAAACGTGGAATTCTGTGATCAGGTGGTGTTAAGTTATCGTGAAAGCATCAGACCTAGATCTTCCTCCCAAGTTGCCGGGTTTCCAAGGTTTTTAATGCCACCCCTTGTTTTCTCTCCTTGTACTGAACATAACCAAAGAAGCCCTCTCGTGTTCCTAATTTTTGCAAGCCTTAGCTCATTCAGGACCGTCATTCTTCTACTTCCAAATACTCACATGGGATCATGATACCCATTTGTATTTATATGTGCTGTGCGCTAAATGTTTGTGTCCCCCTCACATTCATATGTTGAAACACTTCCAACGTGATGGTGTTTGGAGATGGGGCCTTTGCGCGATAATTAGGGTTGGTTGAGCTCTGAAGGTGGGGCCCTAGTCTGATGGGATTAGTGCCCTTACAGAAAAGGACAGCAGTGCTGGGGCACTCTCTCTCCCGCGCCTGGTGAAGATACAGTAAGGTGGCCATCTGCAAGCCAGGAAGAGAGCTCTCAGCAGGCACTGAATCAGCTGACACCTTAATCTCGGACTTCTCAGTATCCAGAACTATGAGAAAAAACTCTGTTATTCAAGCCACCCAGTCTGTGGCATTTTGTGAGAGCAGCCCCAGCTGACTAATGTCCTTCTATACTTATTTTAGAACCAATATCATCAAGTAACTCTAAGGCATCGTGTATGTTTCATGAGCCATTTCCCACTTTCTTCACTGGAGCCATTCGTGACTATGCGGTCTGTGTGGCCTAGAAAACAGATGCAGTGTGGTCAGCTATGAACCCCAGACTAGTGATCTAGGCCCTTCCAGTGACGTTGGCCCTAGTGGTAAAGAAACCAACAAAAGACAAGCTCATTACAGCTTCCCTAAACTCGTGGGCCCTCGAGACCAAGTTGTCCACCACAGCAGACACTCATCACCTGTGGTTACTGAGCACTTGAAAAGAGACTAGTCCTCACGGAGATGTGATGTAATATACACTGCATTTTGAAAACTTGGTATTAAGATTTTTTTTAAAAATCTCATTCATTTTTATATTCATTACATGTTTAATGAAATATTTGGGGTGTGTTAGGTTATAAGTATTGAAATTAATTTCATCTGTCTGTCTGTCTCTTTATAGCTTTTGTTTTTTTAATTTAAATTGGAAGATTTAAAACTGTCTACATGGGTGGATTGGTATATTAAGTCATTTCCCCTGGACAGAGCTGCTCCAGCTCTCCAAACAGCTTACACTAACTGGTGAAGGCACTATTCCCTGCCAGATGCTGTTAAAACACTTCAAAGCACTTCAGAGCTATTGTCCTCATACTTTCTAGGAGGTCGATTTTAACATCCCATTTTACAGATGGGGATGCTGATGCCCTGGAGATGAGTTTGTCTGAAATTACAGCACTCATAAGTGAAATTTGTGGAATTTCTGGAATTCAGGTGTGAAAACCCTGGAAGTCTGCACCCAGAAAGCACACTCTTTGTAGGTTTTCCTTTAATCTTTACACTGTCTGCGGGACTGATGCAAGCAGGGAGATTTGACTTACGCTCGCGTGTCAATCAAACATATCTCAATAAAACTAGAACTGCCCCATCGCATTTAAAGATCAGAACAACAGTTGCATTTCATTTGAACATTGAACACTGCTAACCTGTGACTACAAAGTCACAAGGCTGTGGGTGGGTTTGGTCTGGTAGGGGTGTCCTGGGGGTGGAAGAAGGGATAAGAAATAGACAAAGGTCTTATCTCTGCCTGTCTTTTGCACTTCTCTTTCCTACAACTTAAGTATAATAAGCCAGACATTTTCTTCCCTTCCTCAAAGAAGGCATGGTCAGAAACTGGTCCTGCTCTGGGCAGATGCACTTTGTGTTCATACAGATCAAGAACTACAAGGGGAACTTCCTGACACCACAGACAGGGCCTGTGACGTCCTCCAGGAACCAATAACCCTGAGGGAAGCTAGGAAGCCAGACCACAGTGAGCACCTCATACTTCTCCCCTTAGCAATCAAAATTAAAGCAGAATTAAGGGGGTACCTGGGTGGCCCAGTCAGTTAAGCCTCTGCCTTCAGCTCAGGGTTCTAGGATCAAGTCCCACATCAGACTCCCTGTTCAGTGTGGAGACTGCTTCTCCCTCTCCCTCTGCCGCTCCCCTTGCTTGTGTGTTGGCCGTGTGTGTGTGTGTGTGTGTGTGTGTGTGTGTGTGTGTGTGTTTCAAATAAATAAGTAAATAAATAAAATCTTTTTAAAAATAAAGCAGAATTAATCCCAAAGTTTACATTTATGGAGGAAACAGGTCTTAAAAACAGCTTATTATCTTACCATTTGGAAATGTCCCCATTTCCTAGTTCTTCAGAAAGACCCAAACAGGTGGCTTTACTCAAGCTTCCCACAGAAGCAGTTTCCCAAGACCAGACAAACTGCTGAAGAAAATAGCTTACGGGACGTAGGTGGGAATTTTCCAGTAGAATCTCTCAGCTCCTAGCCAGCTGAGTAATGAGTAACCTGGAAATGGGTTAGCTTTCTTTTCGGCCATGGCACACAGGGTTTCTGTTACCTTCCAGTGGCTCTTCATCTTGCTTCTCTGCCGGTGCTGTGCTTTCCTACAAGGAAATCAGGATGTTGAGGGAAAAAATCATTTTTTCTTAAAGGTTTACTATCAACACATGATTTAAAGAAAACATTAGCTGTCAAAATTATGAAGGACTAGGGGCGCCTGGGTGGCTCGGTCATTAAGCATCTGCCTTTGGCTAGGTCATGATCCCAGGGTCCTGGGATCGAGCCCTGCATCGGGCTCCCTGCTCAGCGGGAAGCCTGCTTTCCCTCTCCCAATCCCCCTGCTTGTGTTCCTGCTCTTGCTGTCTCTCTCTCTGTCAAATAAATAAATAAAATCTTCAAAAAAATTATGAAGGACTATACTTATGAAATAGGTGAATGAAGTCAAAGGAAGAAAAAAATCATCAAGGAGGAGCATGCCTGACAAAGACATCAGGGCTCTCTGAAGCTTCTGGGAACCAACTGGTCTTCCAGGGCCTCACATGAACTGGACACCAGGGACCCAGGCATCCAGACTCCACAGTCCCTGAACTAAATGCCCAACTCTCTCCTGGGGGCTCTGCCCTTCCTTCCAGAAGACAATCTGCAAAATCTTCATGAGCATATTCTCCTTGTAGCCTTCTAATCACACCCCAAGCCCACAGCTCAAAGGACCAGGACGGTCCATGCTTAAGCAGATAAAGAGACCATAGAAAAGCAAACCAGTCAATCAGAGAAGTAAATTCCAGAAGCACTCCCCAGATGAATCTTGGTTGGTTAACCCAGATCCTATTGGCCCTCCTGGGACAGTTAAGTTTTTATGATTCCTCTCCACAGGCACCTGTTGAGAACTGTCTTTGTTAAGGATATACAGCTGTTCCAAGGAACCAGCCCACCCAGTAAGAGCCCTGGTAGCTCCGGGCACCAAAGAACTCAATTAAGCCTCCCTTGCTAAAAAAAAAAATGAGATTATATCGAAAGCCAAAGACCCCCTAGCTCTTCTTTTCAATCTATCCGAAAGTATGCCTCCCTTCCCTTCAGAAATAGATCCCGGTTTGGAAAATAAATTATACGGTTACCGTAAGTTTCATCTCACCATTGGCATATTTTTCCTATTTAGAAAGGGCAAAAACAGCCAGAATCTGTGCTTGAATGAAGCCTTTCTTATGATACAATATTTCCAAATAACTTCACATTTCCTCTTTTTCAGTAGGTGTTCTGGTAAATGTGGATCCTACGCTACCAGGGTGGGGGGAACAGATGCTCTCTGGAGACAGAGTTTCTCTCTGTGTGAGGGGCACCTGGGCAGTGCCCGGTGTTTGGGACAGATGCACTGAGGAGCCCAAAGACCTGAGAATCATATTGAAGATATCCACTTCCTCCTATCTTAAGGCACACTGTCAAAAGGCAGGGGGCTCTTGGGAGGCTGAGTTCTTGGAGAAAGAAGAGCTAAGAACACAGGTGTGCTATATAGTAGGGGAAACAGGCAATAAACTGTGACATCTAGCAGATGTCACGCTTCCTTAGGCAAGACTAAAGCAAGGGCATGTGATCGAAAGAGGCCCATGGCACACAGCCTTACCATCTGGAATCTTGATCTGCTCCTAACCAAAACCCCGCCAGGAAAGCAGGCAGGCGGCACAAGGGTGCTCACCACAGCCACCAAAGAGAATATATTTATAATTCTTGAAATTGCATGTTATAGTAGTAATTTGCATGGAGAGTAGGCTGAAAATCCCAGGAGGTGTCAACAAAAATGGAGAGAAGAAAGTGGGGGGCGGGGGTGGACAAGAAGAGAAAAAGAGGAGTTAATTTCTTTTAAAAATGTTACTTATGTTTCTTTGTTCTTTCATTGTTGTTGTTGCCGGGTCTCATTGTCTTTTATTTCTCTGTCTGGTGTAAATTTCTTCATTTTCTCAGAGTTCACAGAAATCAGGAAATACTTTTGTTTCCGAAGTTGCTGATATACTCAAACCTATACTTTTCTATTTAAGATAAAGTTAACCACCAGAAGACACATAGACCATTTCCCAAAAGGTCAAAAGAACTGAAGGGGTGGAAAAAAAAATGTGCTAAACCTCAGGCAATGTAGCAAAAGTTTTTTTTGTTGTTGTTGTTCTGTTTTGTAAGTGATGCAATATCAAACATCTGCTAAAAGGATAAAACCTGATTTGGGTTTAAAAAGAAAAAAAGCCAAGAAATCTAACAAGGTATTTTCTGTAGAAGAAGGCACACCTAAAACAGACTTGAAAAACTGAAAATGAAAAGTTTGGAAGAAAACAAACCACAAACAAATGCAAGTGTTAAAAACTGAGGGCTTAACTATTAAATTTAACTCTGGGTTTAAGGCACAGGCCATCCCACAAGGAGGACATTACCAAACAGATTGGAGACAAAGTTAACACTTCGACAGCTACATGCTAATTTCCATAATATGTAAGTATCCACACAGTCAGAAGAAAGGGGCACCACCAACAGAAAAAAAGAGATGGATAAAGGACATCGAGGAGGTCACCCAACACAGATACCAAGAAACAGTTTAAAAGGTCTTTGCTTTCAATAATAGGCAAACGGCTTCCTCACCTGTCACAGTGATTAATCACACACAGAGACATAGAGAGGCAAGCATTCCCACAGCAGCCATGAAAAGTGTAAACTTAGGAAAGCTTTTTGATGTGTAATTTGCTGTCTGAAATTCTAAATGTTCTATCTTTGATCCAGACCTTCCACTTCCAGAATTTTTAAAAGATCTATTGGGGAGAGGGAAAGAGAGAGAGTGTGTGTGTGTGTGTGTGTGTGTGGTGTGTGTGTGTGTGAGAGAGAGAGCGCACATGCGTAAGTGTACAAGTAGGGGGAGGGGAGAGGGAGAGAGAACCTCAAGCAGACTCCTCACTAAGCCTGGAGCCCAATGGGGGGCTTGGTCTCACAACCCTGAGATCATGACCTGAGCCAAAATCAAGAGTTGGGACACTTAACCAACTGATCCGCCCAGGCACCCCTCTAGAAATTTAGTCTTAGCCAAAAAACATTCAAATACTCGGAGATAGGTGGAAGTTTGTTAAAACACTGAGAACATTCAAAGTGTTAGTCAATAAGGGATGAGCTAATATCATAGCACATCCAAATGGGCAACTTTTAAAGAAAGCTCTTTATTAAAAAGTCAATCTTTGGCGGGGGGAGGGGATCCCTCCTAAGGCAACCTATAAGCAGAAGCAAGCAAAGAGTAAACCATTATGTACTACTCAGTCTGTTCTTGTTCAAGTCTCCCCCACCTTCCCAAACAAAAATAAAGCCCAATCATGCTGATTTAAGAAGAAGAGAAGAGAAAAGTGTAGAGAACACAGATGCACTTGAACGAGACTTTCTTCTAAGTGGGCAGGAGATGGGGAAGAGGGAAAGGATGGGAAGAAGGCTGGGGGCAGTTTCCCCTTCCTTACTCTAGTACCCCTGTGCGATTTTAGAAATTGCTTACTTTAGGAACCAAAATATCAGAGTATCTTTGAAAAGCATGTTAATGTTTTCTGCTATTGCAAAACAAATCTACCTCCACTCCTGTTTTGAGTAAAATTGAATGAGAATCTAAAATTTAGTAGTAAGAATTTGGGCATACACATCACCAGCCTAGGGTTTTTGCTTTGGGAAGATAGTCATGACTTAAATTGCCAAATTTCTCTAGTCATCAGCTTTTACTCTCGGGTATTAAAATGGGGAGCTAAAGCCATGGCTGTGGGAATTAGAATGAGAGCATCTGGGGGCGTGAAGTTAGGAAAAAGATGCTTCTAGTTTGGGCACGTGGATGATCTAGGAACCAGTTCAGGGAGGGATACCTTAGGCGTGACCAAAGTTCCAGCTGGGGGTGCAGAGGTCTCCGGCACAGAAAGGTCAAGTCCATTTCCTTGCGCTGCACAGCCACAGCTATAGACAGAAAGGGAGTAACCGCTGTGCTGTTGCTCAAACCAGTTCCCAGAGTGGTAAGCCTGGCAGGGCTGGAGCACTGGCTTCCCCCTAATAGTGGAGGAGAGACAACAGGAACCACATCACCAACCAAGGCAGGCTCTTCAGAACCCCAGGTCTCTTTCTTCTTTCCCAGGGGCGAAGGGGTAAGAGTAAGGACGATTTCTGCATTAACTGCTTAGGAACGCCTATTTCCAAAGCGATAGTTTGTAAATTGCCAAACATCATGTAAGAAATCGAGCACGGATGGCCTTCATTTTCATTATTCAGAGTAGAGACAAAACAGCTTACCTTTGCCAGTACCAGTAATAATGATTTTGTTGAGCTACGCCAAAACCTGCAAAACTCTCCTGTCCCGCCATTTATCCAGAAACTTGACAAAATGAGACCAGGTTCTCCACGGTTTTTATTCCTGCGTCAGTAATTCCAGGCCAGGGGACTAACCTCTCTCCTGCCTGCAAATACCTCTCACAGATGCCTGAGAACAGTAATCACACTTAGTGACAATTCCTGCTAGGCAATGAATGGCTTGACTTTCATTGCGATGGGGTTAAGGTGTGGCTGGGGCAGGCGTCCATAGGGGTCACCTGGGAGGGACTTCTGCAAAGTAAGGAGCTGGCTTTCATCCTGCTACCCCCTCTCCCAACTGCTGGCCCCAGGGAAGGCAGCCAGAAGGCAGCGGGGACAGAGAGGAGGGAGTGTTTGAGGGACCAACTGAAGTTTCCATCCCACTCCCTACAATAACTAGTCATTTGTAATAACTAAAACCTTAAGACAAAAACCGCAAATTAATGTTTCCTTCCTCGGCTCCACTATCTGCTAACTATTCGAACCAGCAATTAGTGGACTTTTTTTTTTATAGCCCATACAGGTTGAAATCATTATGCTGACCAGCTGGTGGAAAGAATGTGTAGAAGGAAAACACACACACACACACACACACACACACACACACACACACACACATGTCATACCCACCTCCTTAAAGCCGGTACAAGAAAAACATTTTAAAGAATATTTCTGTGGTTCAGAATTATTTTTAAAAACACAGTAAAGAAAAAATAAATAAAAAACACGGTAAAGTATGGCTTCCCAAATTTCAGTGTGCTGTTGGAGTTACTTCGGCATGTTGTTTACAACGTAGATCCCAATTTAGTAGATTTGGATTAGACCTCAGTCAGATTCTGCTTTTCTAAGTAGCAAGCCTACACGAAGCATCAAAATGTTAAGAAGGTAACTTTTGAGCAGACGTAGAGGCACTTCGGGTCTGGCCATTTCCCTGCAGCTTATTAATAAGTGCTTGATGTAGCCTATATTTACCCGGAATGTAAAAAATCATCATCGTGAATTCAAATCATTCATTCACCCGTTATTTTCTGAACCCCTCCTTACACAAAGCCGGGGTGTGTCTCTAGATCTCCCCATGTTTCCTGGGAAATGGTATTGATGACAGCTGGGGGCCACATTGTTAGGCCAGCCACTATTCAAGATTTTCTTCCGTAATAACAGAACCCTGACTTTATTTGGATGCAGAGATAGGCTTCACTAGAGACATTTCCTAGCTCTCCCTGCACAGGTAACTGCCCATGCGCTGACTGGCCAAAGTCTAGCTAGTAAGATGTAAATAGAATGATGATAAGGGGATTGAGGAAAGCTGTGTGGGGGTTTGTCTAGCTGGAAGGAGACCTCTTGTTCTTGGCCCTTTCCCCAGGCAGAGTGCTGAGAGCATACACACGATGGCTGGAACCCAAACTCTGCAAGTATTTTGGCCTATGAGGTGACAACATGTAGGAAGTCATGCACAAGAATATAGGATCTGAGGGGCGCCTGGGTGGCTCAGTGGATTAAGCCGCTGCCTTCGGCTCAGGTCATGATCTCAGGGTCCTGGGATCGAGCCCCGCATTTGGCTCTCTGCTCCGCAGGGAGCCTGCTTCCTCCTCTCTCTCTGCCTGCCTCTCTGCCTACTTGTGATCTCTCTCTGTCAAATAAATAAATAAAATCTTAAAAAAAAAAGAATATAGGCTCTGAAAGAGAAAACAGGTCTGGGTCCCTGATGACTGTGGGCTCTTGGTGCCAGCACTACCTCAGATTTCTCTTACTCAAGAGATCAAGTCTTGTTGAAGTCATAGCTGCTTTAGGTTGCTGTATGATAGTTAAACACAGTTCCTAACTCCTACAGCAGCTTGGCCATCAAATCAAACATACCAGTTAAGGAATCTTTAGTAAAACTTAAATGAGTTTTTTGTTCCTTTTTTTTTTAAGATTTTATTTATTTATTTGACAGACAGAGATCACAAGTAGGCAGAGAGGCAGGCAGAGAGAGAGGGGGAAGCACGATCCCCACTGAGCAGAGAGTCCTATGCGGGACCCAATCCTAGGACCCTGAGATCATGACCTGAGCCGAAGGCAGAGGCTTTAATCGACTGAGCCACCCAGGTGCCCGTGTTCCTTCTCTTCTTTTAGAGCTGTATTTCATAAAAGGAAAATCGGAATTTTTGCTCTGAATGGGTGAGAGATGAAGCTGTAGTTAGAAAGGAAAGGACAAGCTAGACATTGGTAAGAAGGTGGTAAGGAGGCTGAGGAAGGGAGGTCAGTGTTGCATGTTGAAATCACTCAGCGTGATGACGGGAGCTGGGTACCGAGGACCCTGAGCGGAGTTCCAGAGAAGATGGAACATTCAGGGGCTTTGTTGATGACAGTGACAAGGAAGGATTCATAAATATTGTTTTCTTCTCTTAAAAGCCCCAAATGACGACTTCTCATATTTCACATGCATTAGTCCCATGAAGCAGGTGAAGCAAATTTATCCCAGGGCAGACCATTGGCCAGTGTCCAGGGGAGGTAACCCACACTCAGCTTCCCTTAGCTATATGTGCAAAGGAGACCAAAATCCTCCGGTGAGATGCACAAGCACCTCTGTCGTCCTACACGTTGACACTTGCTGCCTGCCACAGGGAGAAAGGAGGGTAATTGAACAGGAATATTAGACTCTCATCTTTCTAACAAGGCTGATTTTCCCCTGCTATACCCAGCTTTTATCCCAGTATATCCGCCTTACCAACCGCTGCCCGCACCCTCCCCCAAAACAAACTGGCTGTTTTTCTTTTAGCCAACCAAATAAAGCCAGCCTCTCAATAAATATTTGTTGAATGAATGAATAAATCAATGCATGGCTCAAGTGTAGAAAGCTTTTCAATCAATAATTTAAAAGCAAAACAACAACAAAAAAATCCTGTTGTGCTTTAGAGTTAATGAACTCTTAACAGTTGGTTGTTTCTTGGCAACTGTAGTTTTCCCAAGAATGAGATTAAATGGCTTTTTGCATCCTGCGTTTGGAAAGAGAACAGGACATTTGCAGGAAGTATGCTCAGTTTGAATCCAGTCGAACAAGTATGTAATTCTGTATTGTTTCTTTAGACAGTGAAAAACTGCTTTTTTCTTCTTTGTTAAAGAGAAAGTTTGAGCCCAAGGAAATGTGAAAAGCAGGGACACCTGGGTGCTTCAGTCATTAAGTGGCTGCCTTTGGTTTAGGTCATAATCAAGACCTGTATCCGGCTCCCTGTTCCACAGGAAACCTGCTTCTCCCTCGCACCCCCCTCCCCCGCCGCTTGCGTTCCCTCTCTCACTGTGCCTCTGTCAAATAATTAAATCTTTAAAAAAATATATATGAAGCAGCAGCACTAGGCCTGTTACTTAGCTGTGTGGTTCTGAAGTTACTTTTCTAGACCAATTTCACATTTATAACCTCATACTGGGTAAGTGCATTTTAACTGTAGAGGGATTAATCCTTCTGAAAATGTAATAAACTTTTATCAGTGCTCTCCTCCAAAAAGATGCATACACAAATTTGCATATAATTTCAGGGGATTCAAAGCCTCCAAAACTTATCCATAAACACCCTTAGGTGGGGATCACCTGGATAAATGCTCTTTAAGGTCTTCCGAGCTCTGTACCTGGTTCCAGTAATTTCTAACAGTTAAAAAAAGAAAAAGTCCTGCACGTTGAGTTATGTTTATGCTTTTTACACTATGACTTTCATTCTACAATCAGCTGTATTCTAAAAGATTCCTAGTTGGAGCAAAAGACTTTTTCTAGCCATAGTAGTCTTTAAAATGTGACAAGCAGGTCAAAGTGTGACAATCTGGTAATGGATGCTGAATATAATTAATTACACTGTTACAGTGCTAAAATTAATTTCAAAAAAATGTACTGAATGAGTACTAATTCTTATCAAACAGTAGTTGAGATTTCCCTGGAGGTAAAGAGGCAGAGCCCCCAGAGGCTTTCCAGAGACAAAAGAACACAGAAAAGATTTTTAAAAATTATTTATTTCTCAGAGAGAGACCACATGCAAGCATGCACAAGCAAGGGGAGCGGGCAGGCACAAGCAGCAGACTCCCCACTGAGCGGGGAACCCCAGGCTGTACTCCATCCTAGGGCCCTGGGATCCTAATGTGAGCTCAAGGCAGGCGCCCCTTGAGGCAGGTTTGTTCAAAGATTGTTTTCTTTCTGGATGGATGAGAGAATATCACTTTTACATTAAAATAAATGGATATATCATGAAGTCAAATGCAGTAAGTCATATTTTTCAAGATAAAATATGAGACCTCAAAAAAATGTCCTGTTTACTCATTCTTTGTCCCATGCGCAGGGGACACGCACTGCAGCCACACACCCTTTCACTTGAGCGGTTCTCTAGTGGCAACAGTCAAGAAGCGGTCAATAGAAAAGAAACAGTAGTATAACTTGACTTTTTGTGGGTAACTAGCACAAAGGGAAGGCATTAGATAAAAGTGAACGGCTACGCGTTTCCAAGACCTAGAGTTAGCCTACAGCGTTTCAATGCCTGAGGAAGGCTTTCAGGTGGAGTCGCCGAAGTGTTCAGAAGACCGGGCCTTCCTTGCGCGTCAAGGGCAGCCAACGCACGCAAAATCATTTCTGCAACACTCAGACCAGTCAATGAAAATAAGCCCGAGTTAGATACGTAGTGGCAATTCACAATCCCAGAGAACAATTTTTTTTAAAGATTTTATTTATTTATTTGACAGACAGAGATCACAAGTAGGCAGAGAGGCAGGCAGAGAGAAAGGAGGAAGCAGGCTTCCTTCCCAAGACCCTGGGATCATGACCTGAGCTGAAGGCAGAGGCTTTAACCCACTGGGCTACCCAGGTGCCCCGAGAACAAATATTCTTGAAAAACAAAAGGGTCAAAGTGCCACATATCAGCGCTAAACGGGGGTTGAGGAACTGACACTTACAGATGCCATCTACCTCCTGCTTGTCAAATTCACCTGCTGTGGCATTTAAGAGACAAATTATGACGCCAGATTGTTTCCCATTAGGTTTGTGCAAAGCTGCCATTTCTACCAGACTCCGAATCTCCACACTTTATGAAAATCTAAAATGTCAATCAAGGCAGTCTTGGGTTTCACGAATGTTTGGTTTTGCACCTGAACCGGGAGGTGGTGGAAAGTGAAACGGGAGATTTCCTTCTGGAACGTTCACGTAGGATTGGCGGCGCGCTTCTTCCTCGATCAGTCCGTCTTTACACCTTTCAAGTAAAGCGTCCTCCTCCCTCCCAGGGGTGTGCGGCAACGTTGGCCAATGGGACCCCAAAATCAGACTGGCGAATCCAGCGGGAAGGAAAGGAACGCAAGGCGGGATTATCCCGGCGGGCAGACAGAAGCGCAGGAAGCGGAGCTCCGCGGCTGACTTCGCGGTCTGCTCTAGAAACCGCTAGCCCTGAACGCCACCCCCTCTTTGCCCTATTACGAGAGAACGTGAGAAAGGCTCGTTCGTGCTTCCGGCCAAAAAAGGAAACCCAATTCCTGTCCCCGGTCTCACAACCCACAGGTGAGGTGCCTCCACACGCACACCCGGCCACAGCGAGAAGCCCCGCCCAGACTGGAAGAGGCCCCGCCTCCTCTGTGACGTTACGGAAATGAGGGGCTTCCACAGAGGATGTCCCGCCCTACTCCCCTTAGACTTACCTAGCTCGCAGCCACCTAGGATATGCCTGCTTGTCCCTAACTTTTTTTCTCCTTGTCATGAGAACTTCCTCATGTGGCGTCCATCTTTATTCTCCTCTTGGAAGCTCCGCGTGATCTTCAAGCGCTGAAACCGTTTGCAGGGAGGAAGGCGCCCCAAAGGCAGCCTGAGATCGTGACGTAATTTGAGCGCCGACGCAGGAAGGACCCTACTGCCTCTGGCATCCGCTTTCGTCACTCTCAGCTGAGCGGGGCTCGTGGAAGAGGCACGTGCGCTGCTGAATGGAGCTGGTGGCTGGTTGCTATGAACAGGTCCTTTTTGGGTTTGCTATACAACCGGAGGCGGATACAGGCGGCGACCCCAAAGAGGTAAGAAGGTGCGCGGGTAAGTCTGGTCGGCTTCCTTCACGGTGGAGGTAGGCACATCATCAGAGCTAAGTAAACGCATTGATCTCTTAGGGATTAATTGATGAATCAAACTCAAATGTGTAATTTAGTTTTTAAAACATAGAGTAGGCGTTTCATAAAACGAGATCATGTCTGTTGGTTTTAGTAGACATTCTGAGGATGGTACAAGAAGGAAGCTGGCATTCCAGCCAACAGGCCAATGAGTCATATGTTATGGGTTTAAGCCTCGCTCCCGTAAGTTGACAGCCAGTTTTACGTGCTCAGGATTTAATGGAAGAACAGTTCGCCCTTTTACGGAGTTTTGTCTTGGAATTTTACTAAATATTAGAGCAGGTTAGGATAAACCCCCTCATTGATAAAAAGAAAAAAATGTGTTCCGATTCATTCAGTACTTTTGGACCTTTTACCATGGTGCCATTAATTGGCAGTGGAGGTACAAAGAAACCAAAGGAATGGATCCAGCTTGCAAACATAAGAAGAGCAGAGGAGACAAATGCATGGAGAAAATGACAACAAAATACAGGTATTTTCACTAGATGTGTGAGAAAAAAGGTCAAGTAAATTGTCAGTAGTGAAACAAGTAGTTAGGACATATCCAGGACTAGAAATAAGATCTTTTAACTTTTAAGCCAGTAATATTTTTCCCTAAGCAAATCTAAGTATCTCTTAGAAATCTATTTTTTAAATACTGCTTTATGAAGTCAAGGTGTCAGTCTTGAATGAACCAGAAAACTGGAAGTATATAACTTGACTAATTACTTTTGTTTATTTTGTTTCTACCTGGTTATTAATCTGTTTTTGGCTGAAAGGTGACATCTCTTGTGTGCCTAAAGATGATGCTGTTGTGTTACTCATTGTAAAAAAGTTGCTCCGTTGTTTCAGACACATAGTAGTCTGCACAGCAACCTCCTGAGTTATCCCTGTTTTATAGATGAGGAACCTGAAGTTGAGATCTATTGTGTGACCTGCTCGAGGGCACACGGCTAATATTCGGGAGACCTGGGACTCAAGTCCCCAGGTGTCTCTGAAACACAAAGCTCTTACATTGTCCACTACTGCTGCTAAACCTAGACAGACAATAGCTCAGATAATCAACATTCCTTCTATAATATGCACAAGCAAAGGTTGTTTTTGATTTATGGCTGGAGCAGCCGCACAGGAATATTGTACCGTTACTCAAGGAGGCTCCCTTGATCCTGGTTGATGTCTGTTACTGCAATTACTTTGCAGTAACCCTTCTTAAGTGTGTTCAGAGAGGTCTGATGGGTTTTTTTCTACTGCTTTGGTTTGCTTTGCTAATACTTTTGATGCGTCTCCTTCAGTTTGAAGTGTGAATGTGCATTCAGCTGTCAGTCATTCTTTGCACTCAACCAGTCTCACTTATTCAACCCCAAAGTTGCATATCAATAAGCATAGAGTTCTTGAGACCTAATCATTGGTCATTTTAATCACTTACATTGGTACTAATGGAAGGACACATATTCTTTATCCTGTTTATTTTTCTTTATAAGACTTGTCATTATACTCATCTGCATGCGACATCATATTTGTTTAGTGTTTGTCTCTCCCGCCGGGATGGCAATTCTATTAGAATAAGGACTTTCTGTTCTTCACTGCTCTGTATCAACTGTCTACACTGATGCCAGGCGCACAGTAGTCATTTAGTATTTGAATGAATGAACGGTATGCAAGTCTCACATATAAGTAAATATATAAGCAGTTAAGGGTTTGGATAGGACCTAAAGTAGTCTGGTCTCCATACTTGCTTTGGATTCATGATACCCAACATTGCCCTTCCATTTCCTTGCTGCCTGCTTTATTTCTCAGGCTCTTTGTTTTTCTTAACCTGCTATGATTGTGTATTTTTTTCCCTGTTCATAAGTATCTACTGGTAGTTTTCATGAATTGTGGAACCTCTTAAGTGTTTCTAGAGAACTATGATACGATTGTAACATTGTGTATTTAACTCTCCAGCAAAAATGGACTTCTGTGGCTGACTTCACTCACCATGCCCACACTGCCTCCTTGTCAGCGGTGGCTGTAAACAGTCGTTTTGTAGTCACTGGGAGCAAAGATGAAACAATTCACATATATGACATGAAGAAGAAGATAGACCATGGGGCTCTGGTGCATCACAATGGTGAGAAAATTATATCCTCTAATATGTTAAGGTATCATTACTTTACAACTTGACTTCAGTTGAAGAACTCATTAGGTGTCTATTTTGTAGCAGGTTCTATGCTAGGAAATACAGAAATGAGAAAAATGTCTTTTATTTAATCCTTAAATTCTCACAGTCCATATTGGGAGACAGAGGGGAGGCACTTCAGCTCACACTGGAGGGAGTGGGAGGAAGTGACTTTTCATTGAAAACTTCCCCCAAAATGACATCTGACTGAATTGTCTTAAAAAAGAAGTACCAGTTAGCCAGGAGAAAGGGCATTCCAGACAGAACAGAAGCATGAGGGATCACGGAAGCAGCCTCGTGTTCAGAGCTCACTTTATTGAGAGAGTATCACGTGCCCAGCAATGTGCCAAGAAGCTACAGTTGTACCTTCTGTTCATAGAAGAGAAAACCAAGATTCAAGGATGTTAACTTGACTTGCCCATGGTTATGAAACAAGGGAACAAGAACTCACATCTAGGTCTAGAGCCCATGTTTTTAACCGCTGTGTGCCTGGGGAACTGTAAGCAAATCAATATTACAAGAAGGTTAAAACAGAGGGTGGGGTAACTGGAGAAGTAGACTGGGTAGTCCTTAAGAAGAGGTTAGGGATTGATTTTCAAGTTCAAATCATGCCTGGGTTTTCCACAGTGATGGTGAAGTTGTCCAGGATGGTGGTAGATCAATGAGTAGGGAGACTGAATAGGTGTGTGTGTATTCTTTGTTTTTTTTTCCAGTATTGAACATTGTGGCTTTTTTTTATTGTATTTTCCCAGGGATACTCTGCTAAGGATATTGGTTTCCTGCAATTAAAGGCAGATGAGGCCACCGCGCATTGGTTCTAGTGGTATATTTGGAGTGGTCAGTGTCTTTTTTAGGGCCTTTGTAATTTTGACAAGCATTCTCCTTTTTGAAGTGTTTTTTTTTTTGTTGTTTTTTTTTTTTTTGACAGAGAGGTCACAAGTAGAGAGGCAGGCAGAGAGAGAGCACAGGAAGCAGGCTCCCTGCTGAGCAGAGAGCCCGATGCGGGGCTCGATCCCAGCACCCTGAGATCATGACCTGAGCTGATGGCAGAGGCTTAACGCACTGAGCCACCAAGGCACCCACATTTTCCTTTTCAACAGAAGCTAGGCTTTGAGTGAATTCAACATATGTTCCTTTTCCGTTCTGTCTCCTGATCCCAGTTCACACAGGAAAGTTTCTCTGTCCCTTGGGCATGGAAGAAATAAGTAAAATAAGTCTGGTCTGCCTAAAGCCACTGGTTCAGGTGTTCCCCAATAGGAAAAGGAGTGACTGAGAAGGAGTTTGGATGGGGATGACGTATGGCTCCTGATTTCTTTCATTCCTTGCGTAACTCCTGTTTGTTTGGAGTTTTCAAATTTTTTTTATTTATTAGCACATGAGGTGGGGGAGAGGCAGAGGGAAAGGGAGAAACAGACTCCCCAGTGGGTGGGGAGCCCAATGTGGGGCTCCATCCCAGGATCCTGAGATCGTGACCTGAGCCGAAGGCAGATGCTTAACCAACTGAGCCACCCAGGCGCCCCCAACTCCTGTTTTTGTAATAGTTGGTAATAGAACAGCTCTTTTCCAAAGTAGGAAATAGGATAATAGGAAAGAGGAAAACAAGGGCAAAGATGGCTAAAGACTCCCGCTTTGATAAAGTTGTATGTAACCCCATATATTATTAGTGCTTTTTGGGGTGGAGGGGTGCAAAATTATTCATCAGAGATCTTTGACTTTTTCAATATAAAGGACAACATAAAGGGTTGAGTAGGATGTGGCAGATGAACAACAGTGACCCCAGGGTTCATACCCTTATTCTGAAAAGGACAAAAAAGTTAATATTTAGGCTTTGTGTCTGTGTTTTTGGTTTTATTTGGCTCTGCTTTTGCAGTGTAAAAACAGTCATAGACATTTTGGAACTGAACAGGTGAGTCTGTGTTTCAGTAAAACTGCATTTATGAAAACAGGCCACCAACCAGGTGTGGCTTACAGACAATAGTCTGTTGACCACTGAGCTATAGGGCAGTTAAGTTGGGTGACAGGCTTCAAAGGATAGGGAATTTGACTTGAGGAAAAATGTATAGTGGTGTGCATTGCTTTGGGGAGTTAATGCTGGCTTCTTCTATCACCTCATCCCTACAGCGAGGTTAATATTTGAGGACAGTGAATATGTATGTCTTCCAGTTCCAAGAGCTGTAGGAGAAATTCATGGGAGATGCAGCCTTTAGTCTGGGCAGAGGGGAGTGGAGTGTGTTGTGAAGTTGAAAAGATAAAGGAAAATTTGTGAACCACATATGGGAGATTATAGAAGGCATAGTTGAATAGTGGAACAACTTATAAAATAGTTCTAGTAAATTCTTTTTTAAAGAATAAAAATATTTTTAAATTAAAAATTTTAAAAATTTTTAACTAATCTCTACACCCAACGTGGGGCCCAAACTCAGAACCCCAAGATCAAGAGTCATATGCTCAACCAACTGAGCCAGCCAGCGCCCCTCTAATAAATTCTTATGACAGTGAATGAGAACTATGTACAAATCAAAAGCAGGTCTGGAGGGATAGTAATTGGACTGTGGATAATTAGGTCACTAACTCACTGTTTTGAAAGTAGAAGTCATATGGTTGTACATCTTGGTTTTTTCCCCCAGATTAGCTGGTTTACTAGTTGGTTTTGACTTCTGATCAAACTGTCCTCACCAGCCATCTCCTAAATTTATGATTGTGGAGATATAGAGCCAGAAAGTGAACTGATTTGTTGTGTCTACAACTAGAGAAATTCTGCTGGTGCTCGCTTCGGCAGCACATATACTAGAGAAATTCTGCCGAAAATATTTGCATAGCCTTGAAACTGTATGTTCTTAATATATTAAAAAAAAAAAAATGGATCTCTTCACCTAAGACTTTAAGGTATATTTCAATAATACTAAGACATTAGATGTTTACTTACTTTCAAACCAGAAATGGAGTTTGCATTCAAAATGACTATTAAGTTTGCCTTTCTTGGTTTTTCCACAGGTACAATAACTTGCCTGAAATTCTATGGCAACAGGCACTTAATCAGTGGGGGAGAAGATGGACTCATTTGTGTGTGGGATGCAAAGAAGTGGGAGTGCCTAAAGTCCATTAAAGCTCACAAGTGAGTCTGGCTTTCCCATTGGTGGTCTCTAGGAGCCAGTCACGCTGGAGACTAACTGTTGGTTTCCCTTTAGAGGACATGTGACCTTCCTTTCTATTCACCCGTCCGGCAAGTTGGCTCTGTCTGTGGGTACGGATAAGACGTTAAGGTAAGTCATTAAAGCCGAGAGCATCTTTTCTAAGTTGTGGTCTTTGTTTTCCAGGGACAGCAGGAGGCTACCATCAGGGTATATTTTAGTCCAATAATTAGATTCATTTTTTTGTCTCATCTCATGGCTATCAGCTATTGAAAGGTAATGCAGTACAAGAAAAGGTGCAAAGCTAGTGAACCTTTTCACAACGGTGGAGAAAAATGACAAGCTCCGTGTTCACATGTACACTGTACATCCCAGTCATTGCAAGCTGTGAAATGAAGAGGACGGGGGATCCTAAAAACAAATGTTTTAGGAGGTGAAATATTTGGAAAATATATTAAACATTTTAAATATATGAAAGGGGTCTAGGAATGGATGAGTTAATCTTGCTTGATAGTATATATTTCAGTGTTGCTGTAAGAAACACGATCATTCTAACTAGCTGCCTATGTAGTAAATTGTCGTTTGAGTAGGTCTTCATCATGTTTTCCTGTAAACCTAGTAAAAGTGATCATGCCGTAAGTGAGCTTCCTTTTTTGCAGAACGTGGAATCTTGTGGAAGGCAGATCAGCATTCATAAAAAATATAAAACAAAGTGAGTACTTTAATTTGGAATGTTTTTTGTAACTTCATAGAATATGATAATATAGACTTTACATATGTACCTCTATTTCCCTTCATAATGGTGGTTATCTCCTAGGGCAATGCTTTAGATTATTTTCTTTTCCCATTTTAAGAGTATGTATTTATTTGAGAGAGCACAAGCAGGGGGAGTGGCAGGCAGAGGGAGCGGGGGAAGCAGGCTCCCCACTGATCAGGGAGCCCAACATGGGACTCGATCCCAGGACCCCCCAGATCATGACCTGAACTGAAGGCAGATGCTTAACCAACTAAGCCACCCAGGCGCCCCCCATTCCTTTCCTATTGTAGATGGAATTCTGGTCATGGCTGTCACCTGCCAGTTCTATAACTTAATTTTGAATCCAGTTCATTTCCTAAAACTTAACTTGCAAAATATATACCAGAAGTTCATTGTGCAGGCTAAATAGGATATTGGAAGGGAAAATGCACAGTGCAACTATTTGCTGTTTTTATTACTACTCTGATCATTTCATTTTTTGTTTATGAAATCAAAAAGCTTTGTGTTTTTAACTTACAGATGCTCACATAGTGGAATGGTCCCCAAGAGGAGAGAAATACATAGTCGTCATACTGAATAAAATAGATGTCTATCAGCTTGACACTGCGTCTGTTAGTGGCACCATCACAAATGAAAAGAGAATATCTTCTGTTACGTTTCTTTCAGTAAGTGATCAGAAACCAGTGGTGGAATCTTTGTGTCTGTGGTGATGGTTGAATTGGTGATGACATTCTGGATATTCTTTTTCTCTCTGCTAGGAGTCTGTCCTTGCAGTGGCTGGAGATGAAGAAGTCGTAAGGTTTTTTGACTGTGATTCACTAATGTGCCTCTGTGAGTTTAAAGCTCACGAAAACAGGTATTTTTTTTTTTTTTTTTGCCAGTCTCTATGTGTTTGTATGTGTAGAGTCTTCAATAAATGTTACATATGTAGTAGTTTCATAAAGCAGGGTACATGTTTTCTCGTGAACAAATACGGAGATAGACTTTGTACATATATATGATTTCTGGTGTGTGAGAGGATGGTGGAAATGTCTTCTTGGCATTAAGTAATGCAAAAGTGGGGAAGTTGGCGCCAGGACTAGTGATCGCACAAGATCTTTCCCACTAATATTATTAAACTTGGGGCCTGAAATCAACGAAATCTGAAGAGGAACAAAGAAATCAAGCAGTCGGGCTTTGCCAGGACCTCTCTTGTCCTTTTACTCTATCTATTCCCCTTGTCCACTGCTTCCCCCTTTGTACACTAGTTGTTTTTCCCACAGGAGAACTATGTGACAGTACTGACTTCTGTTTCATGCTGGTCTTTCGTAACCTGTTACTGCTCACTGTGTTTCTAGGGGGAGACACTGATTCTCAGAGTAAAGAGCTAAGTGGCTTGGCCAAGATTACCCCACTGTTAGGTGAGGGACCTGGGATCCAACCCAGTTCTGTCTGCCTCTGCTTTTTCTACTGTTTTAGAAAAGGTGATAACGTGCAGTTATACTGCAATATGTTTCATTTGTGTGTTCTGTGTCTTAAGTAAGTTCTAGTTTTTATTTTCTAAGTAACTCTTTTTGACTACTCTGAATACTACAGCCAGTGTACAGGCCCTGGTTTTTCCCTGCATTGGGAAGTGTTCGTTCAAGGCCATTTCAAATGCACTGTTAACACTAGAACACTTAAGGTAACCCTTCACGTATTTTGCCGTTCATCCATTCATTTAACAGGTATTCGTAAGCATCCATTTAGAGCTGAACTAAGTTTTTAAATGATGAACAAAAAAGACAAGGGCTTGTATTTGTGTTTCTTGTAGTGGAGCAGCAGATGATAAAGAAGCAAATAATTATAACAGGAAGGAAACAAAGATGTGCCTTAAGAATAATAGCATTAATTTGTATGAATGGGGGAGGGAGAGGGTAGGACTTTACAGATGAAGAGAGCTGTTTCCCAAGGGAGGAGAGAACCAAAGGCATAGTGCGCCCGAGGGAGGAAAGAGCTGCGCATATTTTAGCAACAGATGAAAGAGCTTTGTGACTAGATCAGAATGAACCAGAAGCTGTATAGCCTTGTAAAAGGGTGAGGAGTTTAGATTTTATACCAGGGCCTTTGTAGATTTTGTTTTGTTTTTTTTTTCTCACTATGGAAGAATTTAAAGGCAGACAGACCAGTTTAAGGAAGTGACCCCCATAGACCCACCACCCAGCTCCAGCAGTTGTCCGTTTATGGCCAGACTTGCTTTTTGTATCCGTCCCCAGCCCCTTCCTCCTTCCTGTGTTTTTTGTTTGTTTTTTTAAAGATTTTATTTATTTGACCAAGACACAGTGAGAGAGGGAACACAAGCAGGGGGAGTGGGAGAGGGAGAAGCAGGCTTCCTGCCAAGCAGGGAGCCCAATGCGGGGCTCAATCCCAGGACCCTGGGATCATGACCTGAGCCGAAGGCAGAGGCTTAACGACTAAGCCACCCAGGCACCCCGCCCTGTGTTATTTTTAAAAGGATCCTAGTTTTGCAGGATTTTAAACCTGGGAGTAACGTGATTTGATTCATGATTTTAGCCAGTTAGGCTACCCGATGGTCCAGAAGAACAATGGCAGTAACTTAGATGGGGTTGGCGGCACTGCAGGTGAAGAAATAGATATGTAAGAGGAAGCCATGTTTGTCTCTTCATCCTGAACTTGGAGACTCTTGAGGTTAGGGACTTAAATATCTTTATTTCCTTTATGATAACATAATTATAGTTATGATCATCCTGTTGACTCTTTTTTAAACATTTTTAAATTTAAATCAATTAATCAACATATAGTGCGTTACTGGTTTCGGAGGTACAGGCCTGTGATTCATCAGTCTTATATAATACCCAGTGCTCATTTCATCACATGTCCTTCCTTATGTCTATTACCTAGTTACCCCATTTGTTTCCTATGCATAAGAGTCTCTTATGGTTTGTCTTACCCTCTGGTTCGTCTTGTTTTGTTTTTTCCTCTCTTCCCCTATAATCCTGTTTTGTTTCTTAAATTCCACATGTGAGTGAGATCATATCATAATTGTCTTTCTCTGATTGATTTATTTTGCTTAGCATAATATCGTCTAGTTCCAGCCATGTCATTGCAAATGATAAGATTTCATTGTTTTGTTTGTTTGTTTGTTTTTTAATGGCTGTGTAATGTTCCATTGTATATATACCACGTGTTCTTTATCCATTCCTCTGTGGATGGACATCTGGGCTTTTTCCATAGTTTGGCTATTGTGGACATTGCTGCTATAAACATTGCTATAAACATTGGGGTGCACGTACCCCTTCAGATCACTACGTTTGTATGTTAAATACCCAGTAGTGCAGTTGCTGGATTGTAGGGTAGCTCTGTTTTCAGCTTTTTGAGGAACCTCCATGCTGTTTTCCAGAGTGGCTGCACCAGCTTGCATTCCCACGTCTGTCATTTCTTGACTTGTTAATTTTAGCGATTGTGACTGGTTTGAGGTGGTACTGCATTGTGGTTTTGATTTGTATTTCCCTGGTGACAGGTGATGTGGAGCATTACTTCGTGTGTCAGTTGGCCGTTTGGAAGTCTTTGGAGAAATGTCTCTTCAGGTCTTCTGCCCATTTCTTGATTGGATTATTTGTTCCTTGGTTTGATAAGTTCCTAATAGATTTGGATACTAGCCATTTATGTGATTTGTCATTTACAGATATCTTTTTCCATTCTGTCTGTTGCCTTTTGGTTTTGTTGACTATTTCCTTTGCTGTGCTAAAGCTTTTGATCTTGATGAAGTCCCAATAGTTCATTTTTGCCTTTGTTTCCCTTGCCTTTGGAGACCTATCTAGCAAGAAGTTGCTGCAGTCAAGGTCGAAGAGCTTGCTGCCTGTGTTCTTCTCTAGGATTTTATGGATTCCTTTCTCATATTTAGGTCTTCCATCCATTTTGAGTCTATTTTTGTGTATGGTGTTAAGGAAATGGTCCAGTTTTATTTTTCATGTGGCTGTTCAGTTTTCCCAACACCATTTGTTGAAGAAACTTTTTTCCATTAATATTCTTCCCTTCTTTGTCAAAGATTAGTTGACCAAAGAGTTGAGGGTCCAATTTGGTGTTTTCTGTTGTATTCCATTGATCTCTTTGTCTATTTTTATGGGAGTACCATATAGTCTTGATGATGAGAGCTTTGTAATAGAGCTTAAAGTCCAGAATTGTGATGGTACCAGCTTTGGTTTTCTTTTTCAACATTCTTTTGGCTGGTTGGGGTCTTTTCTGGTTCCATACACATTTTAGGATTATTCCAGCTCTGTGAAAAATGCTGATGGTATTTTGATAGGGATTGCACTGAATGTATAGATTGTTCTAGGTAGCATAGAGTTTTGTTGTTGTTGTTGTTGTTGTTTAAGATTTTACTTTGACAGAGTGCTCACAAGCAGGGGAAACAGTAGGCAGAGGGAGAAGGAGAAGCAGGCTCCCTGCAGAGCAAGGACCCCGATGTGGGGCTCGATCCCAGGACCCTGGATCATGACCTGAGCTAAAGGCAGACACTTAACCTACTGAACCACCGAGGTGCCTCTAGGTTGCATAGACATTTTAGCAACATTTTGTTGTACCAGTCCATGAACATGGAACATTTTCTATTTCTTTGTCTTCCTCTATTTCTTTCCTTAGTTTTCTGAGTACAGATCCTTTGCCTCTTTGGTTAGGTTCATCCCTAGTTGTCTTTTGGTTTTGGTGCAATTGTAAATGGGATTGGCTCCTTAATTTCTCTTTTTTCTGTCTCATTGTTAGTGTATAGGAATGCAACTGATTTCTGTGCACTGATTTTATATCCTGCCACTTTGCTGAATTTCTGTATGTGTTTTAGCGATTTGGGGTGGAGTCTTTTGGGTTTTCCACATAGAGTATCATGTCCTCTGCCAAGAGTGAGAATTTGATTTCTTTGCCAATTCGGATGCCTTTATTTCTTTTTGTTGTCTGATTGCTGAGGCTAGGACTTCTAGTACTATGTTGAACAGCAGCAGTGATAGTGCTTGATGGTCCATTTTATCTTGGAATTTGGACCCTGAAAAGGACTCACTGACTCATGGGAATGTGAAGCATAGTTATATTTTAGTCCTGTTCCTTATGCAGTTTGGAAGCACTTGGAACACTGAAAAATCAAGAGACGTGCATAGAAGCTTTATGACAGTATCATACTATCTGGGAGAAAGGAGCCTTTATGGTGTTTCATATTTCTATTCTAGGGTAAAAGACATGTTCAGTTTTGAAGTTCCAGAGCATCATGTTATTGTTACAGCCTCGAGTGACGGTTTCATCAAAATGTGGAAACTTAAGCAGGATAAGGTCAGTGTCTTCACACAGTATAAATCAGAATAAATGCACTTTAATGCAAGTCTTACTATCAGTGTTGCTTTGAATTAAGGGAGGCAGAATAATTTTCAGGGCAGAAATCTTTAAAAAACTTAGTCTCTTCCATGCATGTTTGATAGTCATAGTTTTAAAGTTGGGCTTTGAGAGCTACCTTGGCGGTTAGTGTTGGTGAGTCTGAGCTGGCGGGGTACCAGAACTCTGCTTTTGCAGGCAGAGAAGTGCTACTTTTTTCTCTTTTGTTTGTATATCAATATTCTCTGTAAGATTTTGTTAGTTAAAAATACTGCCATTCCTAAAAATTTGAAAATTACCGATTGATAATGGAACTAACAATAGTTTTGAACTAGGTAATTGGAAAATTAAATTCCCTTTAGTAGTCCACTCTTACAGATCCCCTTGGTTGTTTATTCTTGATTGCCCTATAAACACATTCTGTGAATGCGGTTTGTTGCGTGTCTGTGCAGGGTTCTCTGTTAAAACCTAGAAATGAACAAGACATGGTCCTTTTCCTTAATGAATTTACAGTTTCTGAATAGTCAGAAACATGCTCTGCGAAGGACACAGCCAAACCAAATGTGAATCAAGATAATAGATTTCTTCTAAGCAGCATGTTTTATTCTCAAGAAAATACTATAACTTTCGTGCTCGCTTCGGCAGCACATATACTAAAATTGGAAAGAAAATACTATAACTTTCAAGTAAAAAACTTAAAATTCTGACTGGCCGTCTCAGAAAGGTATGTAACTTTTGATCTTGGGGTTGTAAGGTCAAGCCCCACATTGAGTGTAGAGATTACTTAAAAAAATAAAATCTTAAGAAAATAATAAGTTCACTTGATAAAGGAAAAGGAAATTACTTAAATTTCCCCTATATTATCATGAATTCTTCTTCTGTTTTAGAAAGTTCCTCCATCTTTACTCTGTGAAGTAAAAACTAATGCCAGGCTAACGTGTCTTGGAGTGTGGCTAGATAGAGTGACAGACACACAGGAAAGCCTTCCTTCAGCTGCAGAGCCTTCTGGTAAGTGAAAGTCAACATTTTTAGAAAATTTGTTAGCTCTTGAATTGTTGAAATGGAGGAGATCCGGGTAACTTTACTTTATTGTCAACCTTGTTTATTTGAAGAGGGGAAAAGTGGTCTTTAAATGTACTGTCTCTTGTGTTTTAGTAAGTAAAAAACAGTCCAAAATCAACAAAAAGGAAGCCAGCGGTGTCGTGCAGGAAGAAGAAAGGCAGTCCATACGTGACTCAAAGCAATGCGGTGTAACCGGTGACAGTAATAAGCCAGTGAAAGCAAGTACTCTGGTGTCAGCCAGGAGGAGGAAAATGGTAGAAATGTTGGAAAAACAGAAGAGAAAAAAGAAGAAAATACAGATGACACAGTGAATCCCACATTTCTCCTATGAGAAAAACTTCTTAGATGGAATCATTCTTTTCACATGTACTCCCCAAGTAAAAGCTAGAAATTTCTTCTTTTGGAGAAAACGTACAGCTTAAAAAAACAAAACAACAACAAAAAACAAACACTTTTATGTGTTTATTTTTAACAGTGGCAAAACTATTTTTGGTAGGCAACATTTTATTATATATCATGGTGATATATACTAGGTTAATGTGTAATACATTAATTTTTATTGTTGTATAAAGCAAATAAAGATCTTTTCCAAATATTGTAATTCAAAATATACACAGGTTTTTTCTTTTTTTCTTTTTTTTAAAGATTTTACTTATTCACCTGAGAGAGAGAGCAAGCAAGCACGAGTAGGGAGAACTGGAGAGGGAGAGGGAGAAGCAGGCTTCCTGATGAGCAGGGAGCCTGAAGCAGAACTTGATCCCAGGACCCTGAGATCACAACCTAAAGCCAAAGGCAGACGCTTAACGGACTGAGCTACCCAGGTGCCCCTAAAATATACACAGTTTTGAACACATTCTTTACCAGAGATGGGTAAGAGTTGAAGTTTTCCTCCTGAATGGGTGAAATATGATAAAACTGCCTTACTTTGACTTGTTCAATGGCTCTAGTAATTTTAATGCAGATTTTGTGCATAATCTGAACAAATTTTATACTGTAACAACAGTATAAAAAGATTTTCATTCCAGGAGGCAATTTAAGACAAACTTAAAAATCATGGACACATGAAACATGTATGTATAAAGCATATGTTTAAACTTAGAGCTGTGCGCATAACAAAGTTAAGAGGGAGATTACCAAACCTCATTAAATTACTTGGCTTCCAAGCTGTGGATGACAAGGTAAGTGAAGGGTCAGAAAATGACATTTTCAGGGTTTTTTTCATCTGTTTCAGGCCAACAAAAAAAATTCACTTAGTTAATCTAAAGTAGTCTTAAATTCAGCCTATTGATTATAATCTTGTCATCTCTTACTATATCCTCCAGTGGATTCTTGGGTGGTTTGAAAAGACACACTAATAGAGGGTTCATAGATTTGAACTAGCTGACCGCTGCCAAATACCTGAGGCCAACAGGGAATCCCTCCTGCTCCGGCAAAATGAGACCTCTGACACTTGGACACTGAATTGCCACTCCCTTCACAGGAAAGAAATCATCTAGGCAATGAGCCAAATTCTGTGTTCCGACATGTCAGTCCACCTCTTCGTTACCTTCAGGCCTACCAGCAAAGATGAATATGGTTTGGGTTTTTTTGTTATGTTTTTGTTTAATAATTTTTTAGAAGAGTTCAAGGTTTATAACCAAATTGAGAGGAATGCACAGAGATCTCCTGTATGCCCCCTGCCTCTACACACACCCAGCTGCCCCCATGATCAACATTCCTAAGAATGGTACACTTTTTACCAGGGATGAACATACATTGATGTATCATAACCACCCGAAGTTCATAATTTACCTTAGGGATCACTCTTGGTGTGTACACTGTAGGGACAAATGTATAATGACATATTAATATGATCCACATACTTCCTCTGCCCTGAAACAACTCTCGTGTTCTGCCCGTTCATCTCTCTCCTACCCAACTTCTCATAATCACTGATCTTTTCATTGCCTCCATACTTTTGCCTTTTCCAGAATGTCCTGTAGTTAATCAATTGTAACCTTTTCAGATTAGCTTCTTTCACTTGGTAATCTGCATTAAGTTTCTTCTCTGTCTTTTCATGGCTGGATGAGTTGTTTCTCCTTAGTGCTCAGTGGTATTCCATTGTCTGTGTACCACAGTTTACCCTTCACCTACTGGGGCACATCTTGGTTGCCTCCATGTTTTGGAAGTTGCGGTAAACATCCATGCCTAAGTTTTTGGATGGACAGGTTTTCAACTCCTTTGGGTAAATACTAAGTAGTGTGATTGATGGGCTGTATGGTAAGAGTATGTGTACTTTGGTGAGAAGCTACCACACTGTCTTCCCAAGTGACTCTACCGTTTTTCATTCCTACCACCAATGTCTGAGGGTGCCTGTTGCTCCACATCCTCACGCAGCATCAGGTGTTGTCAGTGTTCTGGATTTTGGCCAGTTTCGTGTGTAGTGGTATCTCATTTTCATTTGCATTTCCCTGAGGACGTATGTGGAGCGTCTTTCCATATGCTTATGTGCCGTCTGTATGTCTTTGGTAAGGTATCAAAATATCTGGCTTTTTTTTTTTTAATAAGACTGTTTTCTTACTAGTTGAGTTTTAAGAGTTCTTTGTATTTTTGATAGCAGGCCTTTATCAGATGTTGGATGGCTGAGGTGGAATGCGTGCTGGTTGGGAGTGTCCCAGTGCCTGAGGTATTGGGGCATTCCTGGTGAAATGCTGAAGTCGGGTGCAGGCCTGTTGGGTCCCAGAACTCCCTGTGCTAGGGCCGCCTTGGTGGACAGCTGGAGTTGGTGTGTTAGGAGTCCAGGGCTCACTGGAGCAACCCAAGCAGTGGGCTAGAGCACCTGGACCCTGCTCCCTGGCATGCTATCCAGGTGGAGGGGAAATGTAAACCAAGGCGCTCACTGGCATCTCCTACCCCAGAGAATTCCAGTAGTTCTCCCACCATTTGGTAGACATTCTAGGGTTAATAAGTGGATTTCCTTTACTTAATAGTTTAGTTGCCTTTAAACTGTTGGTTCTTTTTTTTTTTTTTTTTTAAGATTTTATTTGAGAAAGTGTGTGGAAGAGAGTGCGAATATAAGTGTTTGGAGGGAGGAAGGGCAGAGGGAGTGGGAGAAGCAGGCTCCCCACACAGTGGGGAGTCTGATGTGGGGCTCGATCCTGGGACCCTGGGATCACGACCTGAGCGGAAGGCAGAGGCTTTAACCCAGTGAGCCACCCAGGCGCCCGAACTACTGGGTTTTTGCCGTGCTCCAGGGATGAGGAAATCCACATGTGGGTTCCTCAGTGATACTACTCCCTGCTGCAGGTTGTTGCTTTGGTGGTGTGGTCTCGTTGTTACCATGTCTCTGTCTCTTCTCCCCTTCTCTGTGTGGTCCCTCTATTCATTGTGCAGAAGCTATTCAATCAATGTTAGTTCTTCAGAAGTAATTCTCTGCATGCAGGTGTAGATTCAGTGTGTCCATGGGGTAAAGTGAATGCAGGTCTTCCTGTGGCGCCATCTTGAACCACCTCTCTCTTCCTCATGTTTTAAGTTGATTTAATAAACCACATGATTCAACCATTTTAGGTTAGTCTGTGAGCCTCGCTGTTCAGTGATCTCTGACAGAATTTACCTGGTAGTATCCTTGGAAGCCATGACATTGACAACAGGTCATACAAAACTGTATAATTTATTTGGGGGAATTCATGTTCATTCTTTTTCTTTTTTCCATGTAGAAATGTATAGTCTGCATATAGTCTTCACCATCTTAATGTTGAATTGTCTACTTTGATACTTGTGTGTGAGCAGATTCTCATCACAAATTCACTCTTTCCCGATTTAGACTGTGCCATGTGACCTAGATCTCCCCCCTCCTGTTTATTCGGTAGCCTGTATTGTGTTCACCATATGCCAGGCACTACCTTAGGAAGGAAAAGTGTGATCCCCACCCAAAGGACAAAAGTTTTGGTAAATGTTTCATGTTTCATGAACCAGACTAATTCTATCTTGGACAAAGCCATGATGACTGTTTTGTGGCCTGAAACCTTCTTGAGCACAGGTCTCCCCATTCTTTGCTTTTGTTTAACCACATCCCTAAGTATACCCTCAGGGCATAGCATCCTTGATCTGCCCTGGAGACATGAGACACATGCAAGTCTACTTGTACTGTGGCAGCCAAAGGAACACTCTGTCCCCCTAATAAGCCATTACTTGCCAAGCTAGACTTGTCAGCTTGGCAGATCTCTCAGGTCTTAATGACTTCTTTGACTTTTGGTGGTCCTTTTGCATACACCCCCCTTTCACAGAACACATGTAATGGCCTGGGATAGTCAGGGGCGGCTTCACTGATGACTTTTTAATAAAAAATGAGATTGAGGGGGCACCTGGGTGACTCAGTGGGTTAAAGCCTCTGCCTTCAGCTTAGGTCATGGTCTCAGGGCCCTGGGATGGAGCCCCACATCAGTCTCTGCTCAGCAGGGAGCCTGTTTCCTCCTCTCTCTCTGCCTGCCTCTCTGCCTACTTGTGATCTCTGTCTGTCAAATAAATAAATGAATAATGAGATTGGGATTTTAGACAAGAATAAAAAGTTATTTCTGGCAGAAGAAACGGGGTGCTATCTCAGCTAAAAGAGACATTTAACTGCAAGAAACAAAGAGTAACTCTGTTTATTCCAAACTTCAACAGAGGGCATGGGGATGGATTTATAACAGACACAGTTGCGTCTGACAGAAGCTAGGGTAGGAAGAGAACCAGAGCTCAGAAAGGGACAGGGTGTGATCAGGGCAATCTCTCCCTCTTGTCTCCTCCTCTCTCTGCATATTGTCTTCATTCTTCTTTCTGCAGACCAGCCTCTCCTTTTATTCCACATCTGCTCATTCATTCAACACATGCTTACTGAGCATCCACTCTGTGCCAAGCACTATTCTAAGTGCTGCATAAACACCCTCATTCTCTAGGAACTTACATACTAGGGAGGAGAGATGATTTTATAATTAGTAAGTTATACAGCACTAAATATGGAGGTAAGTGCCATGGAGAAAAATACGCTGAGAATTGCATATGCGTTGCAATTTTATTTTAGTTTATTTTTGAAGATTTATTTTTTTGCGAGAGCACAAGCAGGAGGCAGAGGAAGAGGGACATGCAGGCTCCCCACTGAGCAGGGAGCAGGATGCAGGTCTTGATCCCAGCACTCTGAGATCACAACCTGAGCCAAAGTCGGACGCTTCACCAAATGAGCCACCCATTTTAAACCAGATAATCCAGGAAGGCCTCACTGAGGAAGTGACAGCTGAATGAAGACATAAAGGAGAGGAGGTGGTGACCTCGGAGATTATCTGGGAAGTGCTGGGCAGCTGAAGCAACAGGTGCAAGTGCTCAGAGGTGGGGACAAGGAGGCTGAAGCATGAGCAAAGACGAGATGAAAGTGAGCTGAGGGCAGGGAGGGAGATGTGTAGGACTTCACAGGGCATTGCACGAGAAAGGGGGCCACTAGGTTTTGGTTGAGGAATGACACAGAGGCAATATAATGTGAAGTTAAGGGTGTAGGTTTTGAAAGAACTTACTTCAAAATAGCAGCTCCAGCCAGAATGAGGATTGTAGGTAATTTACTTAATTCCCTGTGGTTCAATTTCTTTAAGTCTAAAGGACAGGAGTAAGATCACGGTGGTTAAAACGAAGGTTTAAGTTTACACCTGAATAGGGAGGAAGGCATCCCCAAATCCATTCTGAGCTAGTTTTAAGTTAAGTCCCGTTGTTGGTTGTTCAAAATCTTCCAGTAACTCAGTGAGGTTCTGGCATACTGGAATTACTCAAGTTCTTCTTAGTCCTTATCTGATTTCCCGGGTTAGAATTAGTTATGGTAAACACAGGCTTCAGTTTTGGTATCTCAAAGGCAGGAACTGCTGTAACTGGAAAGTTTTTGTTTGGGAGTATGTATGAGCTGCAGTCTCCTTCTTTCACTCAAGATTGTATTTATAAGATTTATCTACATTGATTCTTGTAGGAGATTAAGGAGAGAGAGAGACAGACATCAAGGATAAACACCCAAATTTTGCTGTACAGCAATCAAGTGGTCCTGCAGGAAACACGAGGAAGAGAAGCAAATCTGTAGCGGAATGGAGATTACGTTTTGTGGACACTAGGGCATACAGAGGTAGTGGAAATGATATTTAACTCATCCTCTCTCCTCCTTTACATGCTGCTCACCCTGGTTTGCGGTCACCACCTCTGCAGGAAGAAAGTACTTAACCACTGTAGGCAAAAATGTGATCTGGCTAGAGCACGCCTCCGGTTTACACCAGGTAAACCACAAGTCCCTCCACTAAAAGGGTCTTTCAGAGTCCATCCTCAGGTGCCCTTCTCTCGTATCCGTGGCCCCGCACCTCAGGCTGGGCCCAACTCGCGATGCCTCTTGCAAGATCCGACTCAAATTCTGGGTTTCAGGCAGGCTTCTGGAGAGCCGAGCTTCTAAGGTCGGCTGCCCCGTGGGAGCTGCGACAGTGGAGGCGTAGCACAACTCCCCGCCCCAGGTCCCGCCCCGTCTCCGGGACGCCGCGCTCGCGCCTCGACTCCTCCCCTCAAGCCCCGCCCCATGCGTCCCCAGTTCCCGGGACGCCTGCGCGCGGCGCGACTCCACCCCTCCACGCCCCGCCCCACGTTCCGCCTTGGCCTCGGGACGCAGAGCGCGTGGCGTCGCTTCCGGCGGGACCAGTACTGTCCGCCTCACGGCTTGTGCGCTGTAGAAGGCCGGTGTGGACTTACGGCAAAGCGGTTCGGTACTTGGGGATTGTTATTCTATACCTTTTTGACTTTGGGGGGTTACAGGAGAGGCTTTGCTGCCGCCCACTCTTCGTCCCTCAGACCCAGGCAGGAGCGTTAGGCTGCGTCATAGTTGTCTTTCTAGTCGCGCATTTTGTGCTTTGCTTAAAAACTGTGAACCTTGCAGAATCCCTGTGCTTTTGAGACAAATGCTTACCGATGTAGCGTGGTGGTGACTAGTTTCCTGTGGATTTTATTGCTTCAGCTCCTTGAAAGTCTCAGTAACTCGGTGCTACTTGGAATTAATCACTGGAATTCCCCTGCCCCACAATTAAAAGTTTAAAACAAAACAGGTATAAATTGCTTCCAAGCTTTAAAACTCATTGGATACCAAATGCATTTCTTTAAGAAAGTAGGGGTTGCACCCTGCTTCGCCAAGAGCGAAGTGTCCCACGTTAACTAGGACCTGGGCTTTCCAGTATTTTACCCCCTCGCCGAGCTGTCGAACGAACTGTGATTTGGATGCAAGAGAAAATTGCCATCTAAAAGTTTTGCAGATGTTGAGGATTGCAATAATTGAATTCTTTGGGCAAGGGCAGAGAGGGGCAATTAAAATAGCTCGATTAAGGACACAGGGGATACTTAGTTTCTGATTTAGTAGTAAATCAGGAGCTGAGGAGAAGGTAAACTCATTGTATGGAGCTGGTCAGTGGATTGCGTTCCGTTTCCTGTAGGCCTGTGTTATTAGAATGGAGGTTATTACCAAAACGGTTGGTATCTGCTCAGCATTTTACTACGTGCTAAGTAAGCACTTTTCCTATTACCCTGTTTAATGCTCACAGGAGCCCTGGGAAATTTCTACCATTCTTATCCTTCTGTACAGTGAGGGAAGCTGAGGCTAAGAGAGCTTTGAGCTTGACTCTTCTTCGCTCCTGAGGGGTGGAGCTGGAACTTGGGTCCATTTCCTTCTGACTGCTGGAGAGGCCTGCAGTTAACCATCTCTGATCCAGCCCCCGCCTCCGCAGGTGCTGGCCTGGTGTACTCTGTCTGGTCAGAGTGAAAGAGAACAATGCAGAAGGACTCTGGCCCACTGTAAGTACACTGAATGGGAGAGAAATAGCCAGCAACTTCTCAAAACCAGACCTAGCTTCCTTATCTGGAAAGGATTTTAAGAATAGACTGCTGGCGAGCACAGGGTGTGTGGGAGGGTGGCATGCAGACCTGGGACCTGGTTTTGAGTTCCAACTCTGTCACTGACTACAGCAAGTCATCTGACCTCTGGGATTTATGTTCCTTTGTACAGTGATAGGACTGTTCTGGAATGATGTTTTAATCCCATCTTGTAATTTTTTTTTTTTTTTTTAAGCCACGATTGGCACTGATTTCTTATGCTCTCATTTTCAGAGTGCCTTTACATTGGATTGGTTTTGGCTATGCAGCCCTGGTTGCTTCTGGTGGGATCATTGGCTATGCAAAAGCAGGTATGATTTGTAGCCACTTAAACCGCTAAGATTTTCACATTGTTGCTGGTAGAGTCCCTAAAGTGGGATCTTGTTTGAGTCAAGTTTGCTTTAAGCCCTCTAGCTTGAGGGCGGGCTTATTATCAGTATAGCTGCTCTTGCACTTGCTTTCCCATTATCTGGTTGACCTACGTCAGGCTTCTTGTCTACTCACTTGTCCTTTGGTTCTTTATCTAAAGCTGCTGGGCAGGGGTGGTAGTAGGTTGTTATTATCATTGACTACCACACATCAGCCTTCACCCCAGAGTGTCATCTCTGTGCTAAGTAGGAAGAAACCTCTTTTCTTTCCCTGCTCATGTTTTTGAAGTCTCCTCTTTAGACGTAGGTCTATCAGTAAATGTGCTGTTTCTGCCTCTGTTCTAGCCTGCATCTCCACCCCAACACACACACACACACACACACACCCCAGAATTCTTAGTCTCCAGGTTTTTTTGTTGTTCGTTCGGGTTTTTGTTTGTTTGTTTTTTTAACTCACTGCCCTTATTTCCCTCTCCTTTGGGGGATTTGCCTGAGTTCTGACAGTTCCAGCCTTGACAGGTTAGTCAGGCCTGGTTAGGAGCCCTTCTTTTCACCCCAGATGGAAGTATCTGTCTAGTTAAAAAGGATTCGTGTGCTATTACCCTGCCTTTTCTGTAAAATAGCAAACTCCCCCAAAGTTTTCCTACTTAAGAGCTCCTTGGTTATGAACTGTCTTGAGAAAAATAATTTTTTTTTTTTGCGGTTTTCCTTGTAGGGGAAGGAAATCTTGTGAATTCTGTTAATGAAATGAGTAGCTGACATTATAATGCAGGACTCTCTTTGCTTTCTTACAGGTAGCGTCCCGTCACTGGCCGCTGGGCTGCTTTTTGGTAGCTTAGCAGGCCTGGGTGCTTATCAGCTGTCTCAGGACCCGAGGAACATCTGGGTGTTCCTAGGTATGTCAGTGTCGCTCTCTCTCTCGTGCGATTATGTATCCAGGGTCCTCTGCCAAGAGGCTCTGGTTTGGTGGAATTTGGCAGGTTCTTCACATGAAGACAGTTTTACTACTTCTGCCAAGTTCTAGGGAAGTTTTAAAATTGGGGGTGGGAGGATTTGTGCTGGTTTCTGTTTGTTTTCTAAGTACAGAATACAGAAAGGTTTTCATGCCTCGTGAATTTAGGTTTAGCCAATGAAATTAATAGTGCTGTGCAAGGCAAGTCTATGTCTCTTAATCATTATGATGGCCCACTGAAGACTGTGCTTGAGCATTCGCAGAGGATCACATGTCAGACTTAGGTTTGCATCAGTATTAATTATTTGCATTTGAAAATATTAGCCCTTTAGCACTGAGCTAAATGTATGGCAGAGGCCGTGCCTCCAAGGAGCCTTTACCTTGATTGACATGAAACCGCCTGCGGGGCTGCGGAAGTGCCCTGTGAGCTGCACAGAGAGTGAGGAGTGCTGGGAAGGGAAGATTACTACTTACCAGGGTGGCTTTGGGGGCATTTTTATTGAGCTGCACCCATGTATCGGGCTATGTGCTAGGACTGTGGGCATCTCACTGTCTCAACAGACCCGCAGAGTTGGGAAATTTATAGTTCTGGCCTTTAAAAGTATAGTGGGGAGAACAAGCATGTTAACGGAGTGGTTTGCACAAGTTGCCATGGGCTGGGCCGTAGAGGTCAGCAATGGCTGATGTGGGGTGTGCTGCAAAAGGAGGAGGTGCCCAGCTCTCGGTCTGCCTCACAGCTCCCTCACTCAAGTTGCCTGAAAGACTCTCAGACTTCTTTTTTCCCATTTCTTTTTTTTTTTTTTTAATTTTATTTATTTGAGAGAGAATGAGAGGAGGGAGGTCAGCGGGAGAAGCAGACACTCTGTCGAGCAGGGATCCTGATGTGGGACTCGATCCTAGGACTGAGGATCGTGACCTGAGCCAAAGGCAGTCGCTTAACCAACAGAGCCACCGAGGCGCCCAAAGAATTTATTTATCTCTCTCACTATCAGAGAGCGAGCAAACACACAAGCAGGGGGAATGGCAGGCAGAGCAGGCAGAGGAAGAAGCAGGCTCCCTGCTGATAAAGGAGCCCAATGTAGGACTCGATCCCAGGACCCTGGGATCATGACCTAAGCCGAAGGCAGACGCTTAACCAACTGGGCCACCCATGTGACTCACTTTTTTCCCATTTCTGATTCCACTCCTCCACTCTCAGCACTGCCTGCTTAAAGGAGAGCAGCAGTCATCACATGGGGCTGATCGTGACCTGAGCCAAAGGCAGTCGCTTAACCAACAGAGCCACCGAGGCGCCCAAAGAATTTATTTATCTCTCTCACTATCAGAGAGCGAGCAAACACACAAGCAGGGGGAATGGCAGGCAGAGCAGGCAGAGGAAGAAGCAGGCTCCCTGCTGATAAAGGAGCCCAATGTAGGACTCGATCCCAGGACCCTGGGATCATGACCTAAGCCGAAGGCAGACGCTTAACCAACTGGGCCACCCATGTGACTCACTTTTTTCCCATTTCTGATTCCACTCCTCCACTCTCAGCACTGCCTGCTTAAAGGAGAGCAGCAGTCATCACATGGGGCTCCAGCGTGCCGTCAGCAACCATACCTTCCGCTGTGCTGTGTCTCTTCTCTCCAAGGCCAGTCTCTCCACCCAGCCTTTGGGTCTCTTCTCCCTGACCCTCTGGAGTGTTATTCTGCCGCAGATGCCATCTCTTACTGGATTCCACCATGCAGATGGCTCCCTCCTGCCTGTGTTCATGTGTGTCCTCTCTCACCCAGTGAGGAAAAAAGGACCTTTTGTGACCCCACTTCCTTCTCCAGTTGATGCCCTTCTTCCCCTTTAGAAACTTCTCTTAAACAGTGTGTTATGCTGCTTGTTTTTATTTCTTCCCCTTTCACATTCTCGACCCACTCAGTTTCATGTTTTTGTCTCCTTTGTCCATGGAAATAGTTTTCCCTGATTGTGCCAGTGACCTGAATTTTTCAGAATCCAGTTGTTTTTTTTTTTTTTTTTTTTTAAAGATGTTTATTTGAGAGAGATAGGGCACGTGCACTCGCGAGATGGGGGAGGGGCAGAGGGAGAGAATCTTGGGCAGACTCCCTGGGGCTCAATCCCAGGACCCTGAGATCAGGACCTGAGTCAAAATCAAAGTTGGGTGCAAAAAGAATGAATACTGTTATGCTGAAAAAATAAATAAAATGGAAAAAAAAAAAAGAAAAAAAAATCAAAGTTGGATGCTTAACTGACTGAATCACACATGCGCCACTGCAGTGTACATTTTTTAATCCTCATTCTAGTGGCCTGTTAGCTTTCTCAGCATAGCAGACCAATACATTTTCCAGTCTCCTGTTTTCCTTTTTATTTACTTGTTCTCTTTTGTTAATCCATCTTCTTTTTTGGCTATTAAATGTTGAAGTTCTTAAGACCTGGCTCTTTTTTTTTCTTTTCTTAAGACCTGTTTATTTATTAGAAAGCTCAAGTGAGCAGGGGGAGGGGCAGAAGGAGAGGGAGAGAATCCCAAGCAGACTCCCTGCTGAGCACGGAGCCTGATTTGGTGCTCAGTCTCAGTACCCTGAGATCATGACCTGAGTCAGTATCAAGAGTTGACTGCTTAACTGACTGAGCCACCCAGGTGCCCCAAGACCTGGTTCTTTTTATATTCTTTATACCATCTTGCTTGGCTCATTGGAGCCCAGGCCTTAAATTACTATTGAAACAGGTCATTGATTCACAAACGTGTTTCTCCTCCAAGGTTTACTCTTAGATATACAGTTACGTGCTTGAAATATTTTGTTAGTTGTCTCAAGGCATATACCCAAACCTGACCTCTTGTCCTCACATAACCTTGGTCTTCTGGTGTTCTCCATCCTTTTGGGTCTTGCTCTCCTGCCCCCCATCTTTCTGTCTCATTCACCAGGAAGTCCTCTTGACACCACCTCCAGCACATATCCTGAATTGTCTTCTCTGTCTCCATGGCCACTGTCCCCATCCCAGTAATCCTGTATTTTGCCTGCATTCCTGAGGAAGTGTCTTAATTGGTATCCCTACGTGCCCTGATTTTGCTGCAGTTCCCCTGGAACAGCTAGAATTTAGTTTTTACACTTTTCTTCTACTCATGTATCCCTCTGCTTGATATCTTTGAATGACTTCTCATCTCTCTGAGGATGAAGACCACAGTGCTTCGTATGGCTCTTGAGGCTCTGTGGTCTGGCCCCTCTTCCTCACTAGCCGTATTTTAGCTTCAGTTCCCTCTCACCACAAGGCCCTGGGTGTATTATTCCTCTGCATGGAATGTGCTTTCTTCCCCCTTTAGTTCATTCACTCCTACTTTTTAGATCTTCGCTTGATCTTTACTTCCTCAGCAAGTCTTTTCCTGCTCTTCCTATATAGGCTGGACCCACTGTTTAGAGACCTTTTTTTCTTTTTAAGATTTTATTTACTTGATAGAGCATGAGCAGGGTGAGAGACAGAGGGAGAAGCAGACTCCCACTGAGCAAGGAGCCCAATGCAGGGCTCCATCCCAGGACTCCATGGTCATGACCTGAGCCACCCAGGCACCCCTGTTTAAATACCTTTTTTGATGGGGTGCCTGGGTGGCTCAGTGAATTAAAGCCTCTGCCTTCGACTTGGGTCATATTCCCAGGGTCCTGGGATCGAGCCCTGCATCAGGCTTTCTGCTCCGCAGGGAGCCTGCCTTCTCTCTCTCTCTCTCTGCCTGCCTCTCTGCCTACTTGTGATCTCTGTCTGTCAAATAAATAAATAAAATCTTTAAAAAAAAAAATACCTTTTTTGATGATAGTTTTGTCCTCCAGCCCCTAGTGCAGTGCATGGCATATAATAGGTGTTTTAACAAATGTTGAAAAGAAGAGCATGCAGTATAAATACATCAGCAAAGATAGGAAAAAAAGATCTGTGGCAAATTTGGAGAAAACTGTGGCTGAAGAGTGGTAGGAGGTGAGGCCAAGAAGGCCTTTTGGCCCAGCCTGTGAGGGCCTTACATTCCAGTATTTGTTCTTAGCCCCATAGAGCGTGGGTGGCCGTGGGGAAGGAGATGACAGTATGAGATGGGGTCTGGCCCTTGAAAGATGGGTGGGACTTCTGTTCTCCTGCATATAAGATGTAATGATCTTTGATTCTTTTTCTCTTTCCCATCAGCTACCTCTGGAACCTTAGCTGGCATTATGGGAATGAGATTCTACCACTCTGGAAAATTTATGCCTGCGGGCTTAATTGCCGGTGCCAGGTATTTTCTTTTCTCTTGCTGTTCTTCACCAGTATGGAGTTGTTTCATGCCCCCCAAGACTTGTGCATTCAGAGATTTACTACTGCTATGCCTGATGCTGGATAGCAGTTGAGGTGATGTAATTTACATACAAATAGGGAAAGCTGCAGAAACAGTAGTTGATTTAATGCCAGAACGAAGTAAGTGTGTTCATGAATTTGCTCTCACATAATGCGTTTTGGTCTGTCCTGGCTCCTGCCTACAGCGGGAGGAGCTTCATGAAAAGCCATGACTGCCTCTCTTTCTGGGACTTTCTGCATGAGTTTCATATTTCTGAGTCGTGTGGGCATCCTTTATTATTAAAAATTTTCCTATAGGGGAATTTTGATTAAATCTTACTGTCTCAAACCAGATTATTAAAAAAAAAAAAAAAATTCCTCAAGTATAATACAGATACTCTGAGAACAGAATTTTTAAATATCTGGAAGAAGATCCCTTACCTGATTTTGATCATAGTTATGATGCTGTCAGGCATAATGCTTTATAGTCAGTGTAGACCAAGGTCAAGAGCAGTGAACTGGGAGACTGGAAGTGTACCATGATCCAGCTCTGTGACCCTGGAGAAACCTTGGTCTTCCCAGCCTTCCGTTTGCTCATCTCTTTGAATTAATTGGCTGTTAGATGAGGAGCTCCTGATTCACATGTACTATTTTAAGGCAACTGGGGTGCAAGACTGTCCCTTGGCATGTTATTCCTTTGGTACTTCCAGGAATGGAGGTTCACCTGTGCCTGCTCTGTCTTGGCATCTCCTCACCATGTAGTTTTGAAGGACCTGCAGTTTTAGTTCTTGAAAAAATAGTCAAGTGCCTGTTCTGTCCTTTACCTGATGTTTTTTGTTTATGTGTTTCTTTTGAACAGTTTGCTGATGGTCGCCAAACTTGGAGTTAGTTTTTTGAATAGACCCCATCAGTAGTAGCCATGTCCCGCTTGGACTCATGAAGAATTTAAAAACTTCCACTATTTTTAGTGTATTAAGAGAAGCAAGTGCAGCATTTTAACATTTTCTGACATTTTACTTAATGAAACAGAACAAAAACAATACTGAACTTTGCAGAAGAAATCAGTCATTATCATTACAACCTTAAAGAGGTGGGTGGTATATAACCCAAGAGCTTCTTATATATTCTCTTACAGTTTGATTCTTGAACGTGGTGTTATCTCTTCTTTCTGTATCTATGGGTATTTCTGTATCAAGGGGTAAAATGTTGGGTATCAACATTGGGGGCCTGGAAACCCCATGCCCTACTCAGAACAGTATGAAAAAAGTCTCTTAAGAGCTTTAGGATTTTTGTTCTTTGGCTCATCCTAGAGCACAGACCTACTTTGGAATTATGTCAAATGAAATATCAATGAAAATAAAGTTTTCTGTAAGTAATATTTTCTATGGTGTCTTCGTTGCCAGAGCTGTCTAGATGCAGAATGAGATCTGAATAATAGGAAACTATAGGAATGTGAAAGTGTTCTGTTAATATTTTATTTAGTAATTACCTATTTTGAATAAGGACCAAGGAAAGTTAGTTATAATTTGATTATACATTGCACTGCTGCTCGTTTTAGAACTGATCCCTTCGTGAGGATTTCTAAGATTAGGACTGTGTAACAAAAAAGAAAGAAGAAAAAAGAAAACATGAAAATGTGGTTAACTAGCTATTCTATAAATATGAAACACCTGATACTTGAATTACCAGGTTTGGTCTCTACAACATTAAGGGGACACTGACATTTCCACCTCTGCACAAGGTGGGTGTGACTGGGTAGTGTATTCTAGACTACACATTTCTGTTAATACAGCTGGGATCATTGGGGTCATTGGATAGCCTCATCACAGCAATAACTCATTAAACTTTCGACCTACTGAGACTTCATGTCTTTTTCTTGCACACACTATTAATAATAACTACTCCTAAATAGGAAAGGGCTGGTGCTTAATGTCACATACTTGTGAATGCTTGATTAAATAAAAAATGTTCCATGGTTCCTGGCATAGTCAGTAGTCACCTTTTTATCATGTAGTTGTACCAAATTCATGGTTTAAATTACAAGAACAGATCCATTTATAAATAGCTAATTGGTCTGTGGTATGACTTCATGCCCTGGTGAATCAGATTATTGTGAACTTCTCAAACGTTAGTCCTGTACAGTCTAAAGGAAAATGGACAAAAAATCAAGTAGGCAGAACATTGCATGATCTTCTTGATATTTTAAAAACTGATTTTTATAGAAATGTGTTTGGGAAAAAAATAACTGGTTATAGGTAGTGTTATAAAGGTCAGAATGCCATAGGGGGGCCAGGTGTTCTCTTGAGCAGTGATGACCAGTCTGTGTATTATCCTTGTTCACAGAGCTAACCTTTATGCTTTCACCTGCCCAAACCCTGCTATGTGAGGGCCAGGTAGAAGTGAACACTAGTTCTCACTTCTTGTTCCCCAGGTGTTTCAGTCGTATGAACTGTAAGAGCAGAGGCACAGAAAGAAATTAAAAAGCAATACTCATATATTAATTGATCAGATACATTTTGGGTTCTAAACTAGCCTTTCTGTGATTGTCTTGACATTTAGATTGCTTGCATATCTTAGCTATTATAAATAATGGTGCAGTGAACATAGGGTACATAAATCTCTTTAGATCGGGGTTTTTGTGTAAGTACCCAGAAGTGGAATTGCAGGGTTGCATGGTAGTTCTAGTTTTAATTTTTTGAGGAACCTCCATACTGTTTTTCATAGTGGCTGCACCAGTTTACATTCTGACCTCCTCGCCAACACTTGTTATTTTTTTTCTTTTTAATACTAGCCCTCCTGACTGGTTTGATATTTCATTGTGATTTCAATTTGCATGGCCCTGATGATTATTGATGTTGAGCATCTTTTCATGTGTCTGTTGGCCAGCTGTATGTCTTTGGAAAAATGTCTATTCAAGTTCTGCTTGTTTTTTATTAGATTATTTGTTGTTTTGATATTAAGCTGTAGAAGATTTTTATGTGTTTTAGATATTAACATGTTAATCAGATACATGATTTGCTGCAAATATCTTCCTCCATCATTAGATTGCCTTTTCATTTTGTTGGTTCCCTTCTCTGCAAAAGCTTGTTTAGTTTGATGTAATCCCATTTATTTGTGTTAGCTTTTGCTGCTCTTGAATAGGAAACTGGTCTAAAAAAATTGCTAAGACTGATGTCAAAGAGCTTACTGCCTCAGTGTTCTTCTTGGAGTTTTATGGTTTCAGGTCTTATGTTTGTCTTTAATCTATATTTATTTTTGTATATGGTATAAAATAGAAATCCAGTTTTATTCTTTCACATGTAGCTATCCAGTTTTCCCAGCACACTTTTTGAAGAGACTGTCCTTTACCCATTGTCTGTTCCTGCCTCATTTATCATAGATTGACCATATATGTGTGTGTTTGTTTCTAGGCTCTCTATTCCGTTCATTTATGTATTTGTTTTTGTGCTGGTACCATACTGTTTGGGTTACTGTAGCTTTGTGGTATAGTTCGAAATCAGGGACTTACCTCCAACTTTGTTCTTCTTTCTCAAGACTGTTTTGGCTGTTTGCGGTCCTGTAATGCCATATAAATTTTAGGATTCTTTGTTCTAGTTCCATGAATAATTTTAATATTTTGTTTAATATTTTGATGGGGATTGCATTGAATCTCTTAAGATTGCTTTGGTAGTCAGGACATTTTAACAATGTAATTCTTCCAATCTATGAGCCCAGTGTGTATTACTTATTTGTGTCATTTTCAGTTTCTTTCATCAATATCTTATAGTACAGGTCTTTCACCTCCTTGGTTTTATTCCTAGGTATTTTATTCTTTTTGATTCAATTATAAATGGGATTGTTTTTAAAATTTCTTCATGATAGCTTGTTATTAGTTTATAAAAATGTACAGCTGATTTTTGTATGTTTATTTAATATTCAGTAACTTAACTGAAATTCATTTGTTCTAATAGTTTTTTTGGTGAAGTCTTCAGCATTTTCTATGTATAATTTCATCTCATCGACAACTAGTGATAGTTTTACTTCTTCCTTTCCAATTTGGATGCCTTTGATTTCTTTTTCTTGCCTAATGGCGGTGGTTACGACTTCTAGTACTATATGTTGAATAAAAGTGGTAAGAGTGGGCATTCTTGTCTCATTCCTTGTCTTAGAGGAGAAGCTTTTAGTTTTTTGCTGTTGAACGTGGTGATAGCTGTAGGTTGTCATATATGGACTTTATTCTGTTGAGGTTTGTTCCCTCTATACCCACTTTGTTGACAGTTTTAATCATTTTTAATCATGAGTGGATGTTGAATTTGTCAAATAGTTTTTCTGCATCTATTGAGATGATCATATGATTTTTATCCTTTTTTTTTTGTTGCTGTTAACATGTATCATGTTGATTGATTTGAGGATGTTGAAACCATTCTTGTATCCCTGGCATAAATCCTACTTGATCATGGTATATGGTCCTTTGTATTGTTGAATTCAGTTTCCTGGTAATTTTTGAGGATTTTTTCATCCTTGTTCATCAGGGCTCTTAGCTTACAATTTTCTTTTGTAATGTCTTTGTCTGGTTTAAGTAATAATGCTGGCCTCCTAAAATGAGTGTGGAAGTGTTCCTTCCTCTTCAATGTTTTGGAATAATTTGAGAAGGATAGTTACTAACTCTTGTTTAAATGTTTGGTAGGATCCATCTGTGAAGCTGTCTGGTCCTGGACTTTTGTTTTGGGTGGTTTTTAAATTGTTTTGATTCCATTATTTGTAATCGGTCTATTCATATTTTTTATTACTTCATTATCAGTCTTGGAAAGTTGTGTGTTTCTGGGAATTTATCCTTTTCTTCTAGGCTTTCCAGTTTGTTGGTGTATAATTTTAGAGATCTCTTACGATCCTTTGTATTTCTGTAGTACCAGTTTAACTTCTTTTCCATTTCTGATTTTATTTATTTGGTCTCTGTTTCATCTTTTCTTGATGAGTCTGGGTAGAGGCTTATCAATTTTGTTTATCTGTTCAAAGAACCAGCTTTTAGCTTCATAATTTTTCTTTTTTCCTTCCTTCCTTCCCTCTTTTCCCTCCCTCCCTCCCTTCTTCCCTTCCCTTTCCTTCCTCTCTCTCTCTCTTCCTTCCTTCCTCTCTCCCTAGATCATTTATTTCCATTCTGATCTTTATTATATCCCTCCTTCTGCTAACTTTGGACTTTTTTGTTGTTGTTCTTTTTCAAGCTCCTTTAGGAGTAAAGTTAGATTATTTATTTGAGATTTTTTATTTCTTGCTTATTTTTATAAACTTTTCTCTTAAAAATTGTTTTTTCTGTGTCCTGTAGATTTTGGAAAGTCTTGTTTTCATTTTCATTTGTCTTAAGGTATTTTTTGATTTTCTCTTTTTCTTTTGACCCATTGGTTGATGAGTAGCATACTGTTTAGGCTCCATGTGTTGTGGGTTTTTTGTTTTCAATTTTATTTATTTTTTAAAAAGATTTTTATTTATTTGACAGATAGAGATCACAAGTAGGCAGAGAGGCAGGCAGAGAGAGAGGGGGGAAGCAAGCAGGCTCCCCGCTGAGCAGAGAGCCCGATGCGGGCCTTGATCCCAGGACCCTGAGATCATGACCTGAGCTGAAGGTAGAGGCTTAACCCACTGAGCCATCCAGGTGCTCCTGTTTTCAATTTTATTTTTATAATTGATTTCTAGCTTCATTGTGCTTGGAAAAGATGTTTGATATGATTTAAGTCTTAAATTTATTGAGACTTGTTTTGTGACCTCATGAGATCCTACTGTGATCTTGGAGAATGTTTAATGTGCACTTGAAAAGAATGTATTCTGCAGCTTGAAGATTAACTGTTCTGTGTATATCTAGTAAGTCTTTATGGTTTGATCTATTACTTAAGGACAGTTTTTCCTTACTGACTTCTGACTTTTTTGTCTTGATAATCTATTAATGTAAGTGGAGTATTAAAGTCTTGCGTTGTTACTGTATTATTGTTAGTTTCCCTCTTTATGTCTGTTAAAATATTTGCTTTACATGTTTAGGTACTCCTGTGTTAGGTATGTAAATATTTGCAAATGTTCTATCCTCTTCTTGGATTGACCCTTTTATCATTATGTAAAAACACTTTTGTTGCAGTTTTTGCTTTAAAAGTTTTGTCTGGTAGGTATTGCTACTCTAGCTTTTTCTTTCCATTTGCATGGAATATCTTTTCCATCTCCACTTTAAGTCTGCATGTGTCTTTAGATCTGAAGTGAGTCTCTTGTAGACAGCATGATGGAATGATGGGTCTTGCTTTTTTTTTTAAATCCATTCAGCTACCCTATATGGTTTGTTTTTGTTTTTAATCTTTTCACCCTGTGTGTTTTGATTGGAGCATTAAGGCCAATTAAAGTAACTTAAAGTAATTATTGATACATACTTGTTACCATTTTGTACATTGTTTTCTGGTTGTTAATTTAGTTTTGTTTCTAATGTCTTCGTATTTTAGAGTTACATTCATTTAGTTTTTTGTATTTCTGTTAAGATTGTAGGATATTTTAGCTTTTGTTGTTACGATGAATGGAACCTTTTTCATATGTATTTTTAAATTAGGTAACAGTCTGAACAAAATTAATTTGACACTAATATAAGTACTTTTTGACTCATCGAGCATATTATGTGCCTTAGGTTCTTAGGTAACATTTATTTAGTCTTGTGGCTTTATGCTAAAGTTAGAAATAATAATATATTTGCTGCTACTGACAAGATCAACATTGTTCTAGAGACACCAGACAAAACAATAAAACATGAGAAATAAATTTGTATAAATGCTGGAAAAATCAAGAAATTAAACATTTTAAACAGTTAATATATTTATCTCTCTAGAAAACCCAAGAGAAGTAATTAAAAGTATACTGAACTAATGAGAAAGTTCTATAAAGCAGCAAGAAAGAGTAACACTAAAACCCAGTAGCTTTCTATTAACAGTCATACTTATTCTGTTCCATACTGTTTGCAATACCTAAGCCTAAGCCTCACCATTTTTTAATTTTCTAGTAGGACTCCTTGATTTCATGGTTTGGCTCAACAATTCTCTACCCAGCAGGTGAGGCATATGTCAAGTATATTTTGACTCCTACACTTAAAACCATTCAGTTGTCTCTCGACATTTAGATTTCTTCTTTAGTCTCCCTAATGTCCTGTTTTTTTTTTTTTTTCTTAACCCCATCATAGTTTGCCAGTATACAATTTCATATGTGTTTATTTAATGTCTCCCTCTAGAATATATGTTTTATGAGGTTAGGGAAAATGACCATTTTGTCACTACTATATATACTTCACTTAGTACTTAGTAGGCATTTAGTAAGTATTGCTGAATTTATAAATTGATCAAATACACTTTTTAAAAATATACTTTCTGGGGCATCTGGGTGGCTCAGTGGGTTAAAGCCTCTGCCTTCAGCTTAGGTCATGATCCCAGGGTCCTGGGATCAAGCCCCACATTGGGCTCTCTGCTCCGTGGGGAGCCTGCTTCCCTTCCTCTCTCTCTGCCTGTCTCTCTGTCTGCTTGTGATCTCTTTGTCAAGTAAATAAAATCTTAAAATAAAATAAAAATATATATACTTTTTAGGACCATTTTGAGAAGACAGTCCAGAGTTCCCATAGACCCCACACCTAGTTTTCCCTATTATTGATATCTTAGGTTAGCATGAAATATTTATTAGAACTTATGAATCAATATTGGTAAATTAATTGAAGTCCATATTTTATTCATATTTTCTAAGTTTTAAAAAACTAATGTTATATTTCTTTTCCAGGATCTCAGCTAGGATCCCATGTTACAATTAGTTGTCATGTCTCCTTAAGCTCCTGTTGGCTATGACTGTTTCTCAGATTTGCCTTGTTTTTGATGACTCTGATAGTTTTGAGGAGTCCTGACCAAGTCTTTTGTAGAATGCTTTTCTGTTAGAATTTGTCTAGTGTTTCCCTTATGGTTAGTCTGGAGTTAGGAAATTTTAGGAGGAAGACCACAGAGGTAAATGCTGTTTTCATCACATAATATTAAGGTGACATATATGAACATGGTATTATTGTTGATGTTGACCTTGATCATCTGGCTTCAGGTAGTATTCAGTCAGGCTTCCCCACTGTGAAGTTATTCCTTTCCCCCCTTCCTATACTGTGCTCTTTGAAAGGAAGTCACTGTGAACATTCTGTACTTAAGGACTAGGGAGTTGTACTCTTTCTTCTTGAGGGCAGAGTGTCTATATACATTATTTGGGATTCTGCACAGGAGATTTGTCTCTTTTCCCTACTCACTTATTTACTTATTTATATCAGTATGGACTCCAAGATATGTATTTCGCACTTTGGGTTATAATACAATTACTTCTTCATTTTCTTTCTCAAATTATTGCAGTTTGGACCATTAGAAGCTCTTCTGTTAGGAGCTCCTGTGTCTTTCACCTAGACCATCAATGTGGGCTGCTTCTGCTTATTGGCTTTTTGTTTTTGTTTTTTGTAACTCTTACTTTCTAACACTATAAGATCTCCAGTATCAGCTTGTGTATTTTATGCTCAGTACTAGAATCAGCCATCTCTCCAGAAAGCCCTGGTTCCTTTTACTGGACGGTGGTATTAGAATTCAAGATCTGGATGCTAGATTGCTACTGGGGTGAGCAGCTTTATTCATAATTGCCCAGACTTCAAAACAAGATGTTCTTCAGTAGGTGAATGGATAAACAACCTGTGGTGCATATATACCATGAAATATTAGTTAGAAATAAACAGACATGAGCTATCGAGCTAAGAAAGGACATGGAAGAAACTTAAATGCATCTTGCTAAGTGAAAGAAGCTGGTGTATGAGTCCAGCTATGTGCCATTCTGGAACAGGAGCACGGTGAAGATGAAGAGATTGGTGGGTTGTTAGAGGTTTGGGGGGTGGGAGAGAAGGATGAATGGGTGGAACATGGGATTTTTAGGACAAGGAAACTAATCTCTAGGATACTGTAATGGTGGATACATGGCATGTATTTTGTCAAAACCCACAGAGTATACAACACAAAGCATGAACCTTAATGTCAATTGTGGACTAAAGTTGTACTGATACTGGCTTATCAGTTCCAGCAAATGTCCCACACGAGTGCAAGATGTTAATAATAGGGGAAATTTGGGGAGGGTCCCGAAGGGGGGTATATGGAAACTCTGTACTTTGCAGAGAATTTTTCCATAAACCTAAAACTGCTAGAAAAACAAAAATCTATAATGAAAATGACAAATAGCCCTCAGAGTATAAGTATAAAGTTTAAAAGTATAAAGAAAACATACCAGTTAACCATATTTATTTTAATATCTATTGAGAAGTATAAAAGCTTCCCAGTAACACAAAATAATTTTTTAGCTTTGAGACATTAATTAGAACTGTACAAATATATATAACCATTACCATCAACATAAATAACTCTTCAGATTTTAACATTTTTCAACAAGGTGAGCTGCATCTTCTATACAAAAATACCACATTACTGTCATTTTATGATGCCTTTGGATAATGTCCACGAGATGATACCAATTACATTAGCATTTTTTACAAAGTCAGAAAATATATAAAAATAGCAGTTGATAACATTATTATTCTTTAAGAAGAATATACAGTACTAATGTCCAGTCCATAAAATGGCAGGTTTAAATAGAGTAGTCCCTAGTTCAAAATGTGTATTTTAAGTACCAGTTTAGAAATTAAAGAAAAAAAGAATTGTACTAAGTGAAATCACTGCTATAGCAACTGAATGCATTTGCTCTTCAGAGTAAATGGCAAGGTCGGAGCCAGGTCAGTGATCTGCAGCAGCAACAGTTTGTTTTGGGGGACAAGCTGGCACACCTCATTTTTGTGTCTAGTAGGAACATGGAAGCAAAGTGTTTTGAAAGTCTGATGAACATACGTCACAGTTTCAAGAACTTTCTTAATGATGTGAAGATGAGAGAACCTTGACTTGGTCGATCTGGGAGTCTTCGAGCCATTGGGTTTGATAGTCACCATGAATTCGTGGGAGTTGTGTTGGTCAAAATCAAACAACAGATTCTCCACTAAAATTGGGTGACATAATTTTGAGATCTTTATTATTAAAGATAAATTTATTCCTAGAAAAGATACCCTGCTCAAGATGGAATTAACCATCGCTTCCATAATTTCAAAGTAGAAAAGCATATGATAAATGAGCGTCTTTTGCCATTGCCAAACTGGTAGGGTAGAGCCTTAGCCAGATAAGAACCATAACTGACAGCCCACAGAAGTCCACCCAGTTGCTATTAAAAAAACAAACCTTTGAGGCCAACTGAGGAAATGTTAAATTAGTTTAGCAAATAACAGCTGAAACACTCTAAACACTTTCTGAAGGCCTTTTTTAAAAAAAAGATTCTTATCATACTTAGTAACTATTAATTTGTAGATCAAATACTTGATACTTTGGCAAATAGTTTATTCAATACTTTGTAAAGTCCTACCCGTATATCAGCACTGTGGGCAACCGATGCTAAGAATATGCATTTCATTTCTAGGAAAGAAAATAGGAGATGGTTTTTGCTCTTTGAATTGAAGTACCCACTACTGTATATTTCTTCCAGAACTCAGTAGAAAGAGACATGACATCTGTAGACATTTCCTAGGGTCAGGGGACTTGCAGGGCTCCATGGAGCAGTGCTGTGGGGCTTCACAGGAGACTCCTACCGGTGGCCGCCATACTTGGCCACCCAGTCTGTCCTTCCATGCACCGAGGGAACCGGCTGTGCACGGTTCACAATATTTAGATTCTTGGCCGTGGGATTGTAAGTAGGTCCTGAAAACTGCCCCCGACCAGGTTTTGTGTTCCAGGTATATTCTGGAAGAAATAAGAATTGGAAGTTGGAATTTTATTCATTTCATTAACAAATTTAAAGTCAAGCAATTTATCTTTTTTATTTTATGGGGGAATCCAGAGTTTATCTTTAAAAGATTAGTTCAGTGGTCTCTAAGACTTTTTTTTTAATATTAAAACCAAAAATTCTAGTATACTCTTATGTTTATACAGAATTCTTAGTAGCTTAAGAGCCAATATTTCTGGTTTACAGTTCTGATACTGCTGCCGTTTCTTTTTTGGGTTTACTCAAATGCCTTAACACATTTAGGTAGGCAACATCAACCAGGAGGACCAAGAAATTCTGGGTTGAGGTTCAACGGGCAGTACCCACAAATGACAAAGCAATAAATCATTTTATAGAGAACTTCAGTCTCTTCTCCAGTCCTTCCCACACCCACCGTCACTTCACATTTCCAGCGGATTGTCAGGTGTTCTCTCTAAAGAGGATGTTTGATCTGTCCATTTGAGATCTAAGTATCTTTTCACACTGCGTGGTGGCTGTCACACTTGGATTAAGCTCCTAAGTGTCTATTTTGAAATGAGTCTAACCATTTTGTACACCTAGCACTATACCATATTCATGTACACAGTTTCCCTGTTTTTGTTGTTTGTATCTATACTTTCTCTGAACCTGGAGGGGACATTATAGGAGCAGGATGGGTCCATTGTCCTGCTGACCTCCGCTCAACAGGGAACATAGCATTAAGTGAGGAACTGCCCAGGGAACACCCTGTCCTATCCTCTCATTCTTACCAGGTTTAAAATTCTCCAGGTTAAAGCTAATAGAAAGCTACCTAATGAAGCAGGGACAAAGTGTTTAGAAGAGCCAGTTAACCCTTAACTGTTACGGAAAAACTGATTAAACCACTAACCAAGTTTTCCAGGAATGGCCCTTTACTTCTAACTCGTGGGAGCGTAGAAAAGCACCAGTGTGTTGAATTTGTGAACCCAAACCTGAGGTCTATAGGCCAAAATGGTACTGGGCATAGATGATAGCGGTGGTGGGAGGGTGGGAGAGGAGGGAGACCGGCCATAAGCCCTGGTGATTCAGAGAACCCCTTCAGCTAATAGAGTGAGGCCCTTGGGGTGCAAAATGAGGGATTTGGGGAGTAACAGCTTTTTCTCCAAGTCATGACATAGCTACGCCAAGTCCTAAATGGATTTGAGGGAAACCGCGTCCAGGCAGATACTTTTAAAACCTTCTTGGAAGAGGGGATCATTTTGCCAAGAAGGGTATAGTGTTGACATTTAGATTCCTATCTGAAAGATAATAGTTTTAGGATTCAAGCACCGTTGCTGAAGAACTTAGGGGCGGACAAAGGATCCGAGATCTCGTGGGAGGGCAAGAAATGCTTTTGTGGGGGCGCCTGGGTGACTCAGTGGGTTAAGCCGCTGCCTTCGGCTCAGGTCATGATCTCAGGGTCCTGGGACCGAGTCCCATATCAGGCTCTCTGCTCTGTGGACAGCCTGCTTCCCTCTCTCTCTCTCTCTGCCTGCCTCTCTGTCTACTTGTGCTCTCTCTCTGTCAAATAAATAAATAAAATCTTTAAAAAAAAAAAAAAAAAGAAATGCTTTTGTGTCTTTGCCAGACCAGACCCTACACGTCCTGAGCATGGGACAAACAAGCCTCTAAGGTTTGCTGTGCATTTAAGAGCCACATGTGTCCTATCAGGGGCTTTTAACTTCTTGTAAAAAAATGTTTGCTTAAGGAAAGATGTTCATCTGCAGTTAAGAATTTAATCAGGGGCGCCTGGGTGGCTCAGTGGGTTAAAGCCTCTGCCTTCGGCTCAGGTCATGATCCCAGGGTCCTGGGATCGAGCCCTACATCAGGCTCTCTGCTCAGTGGGGAGCCTGCTTCCTCCTCTCTCTCTGCCTGCCTCTCTGCCTACTTGTGATCTCTCTCTGTCAAATAAAATATTAAAAAAAAAATTTAATCAGTGCCACCACTGTGTCACTTTCAGCAAGAAACAGAACCTCTGTAAGACAGATCATGATAACAGTACTTTCTGTAGTCGAGTTAATGAATGTAGTGCACTTAGATCAGGGCCCTCCCTGCTCTTGTAAAGGGTGGCTGTCCAGGAAAAAGTCCCTCCTTAAAGTCCTTGTTACCATCAGAGCAAGGGGAGGAGGTGATGTTAGGAAGTCTGGATAAGAGATTACATGGGAAAGCTGGAAGAAATTAATTTACATTTTCTTCTCAAAACATGAGAGTGAGGACAAGGAGGAGCAGAGAGGGAGGCAGGCTTCATGAGAAGGGGAAATAGTTGAGTAAATATGGTAATGACCTGGTTTTGTTTTCTTGTGGGAAACTGCCACCCAGGTGGGAGTGCTGGAGGACACATCTCTTACAGAACAGTGGTTTCCCAAGGACTTGCCTTGACCACGAGAATGATTAATATTTACTTCTTTTTTTTACCTATCCTTCTACCACCATCTGTAGGAAAATCTGATGAGCAGAGTAAATGAAGAGAGAAAAAGTTATGAGAAAGCATTTACTAAAAAAATGTAAACAGGACTATGCATGCTAATCTGACAGGATACTTAACATGTAAAGGCCTTCAGTATCTTACAAAAATAGTCTTAAAGATACCTACTTTCACTTTGTAAGAGCAGGCACTCAGATAAATAATTTGATACATTATGATTTCCTGCTTTTATTTTAAAAATTGCTATTAAGCCATGGCTGGTGGTGACTTTCCATAAGGTTGCTTAAAATACCTGAGGCTTTGAAAAAAAAAAACAAACCATTGCTGTATATCAAGTGTTCACTTACATATTTTGTTTCAGCAGAGGGATAAGGAAGCAGTTCTTCACAGATAAGGTAACTGAGTACTGTTTATTTCTACTCTGTTAAGAGATAGTAAATTAGAGACGTCCAGTGCTTTTTACAGTTTTAGCTCCAACAGTGTGAACTTTAAAGACTGGCAGCTTGAATCAGGAGTTCTAAGATAAGCCCCTGGCTAGGACACATCCCAAGATTACTTTTCTTTTTCTTTTTTCTTTTTTTTTTTTTTTTTTAGATTTATTTATTTATTTATTTGACAGAGATCACAAGTAGGCAGAGAGGCAGGCAGAGAGGGAGAGAGGAGGAAGCAGGCTCACCACCGAACAGAAAGCCCGATGCGGGGCTCAATCCCAGGATCCTGAGATCATGATCTGAGCCGAAGGCAGAGGCTTTAAACCACTGAGCCACCCACGCGCCCCCCCAATATTACTTTCCAAGTGAACTTCGCTCTTACATTACAACTTTGTATCTTACCAAACTTCTATCTCCCTTCGCCTTTAGACACTTTCAGGAGGACCTCTATTTTAGATTAGAATCATTTCGAGAATGTTCATAGCCAGATCTGGTCAAGCTCAAGTACAGAATCATGACCCTGGTCTCTGGCCATACCACCCTGAACGTACCCCATCTCGTCTGGAAGCTAAGCAGGGTCGGGCCTGGTTAGTACTTGGATGGGAGAATCACGACCCTGACGATCAAGGGCATACCCTTGAACGTGGCTGTCCTGCCACGCTACCGAGGAATCAACCCTTCACCACCCACTGTTGCAAAGCCAGCGTGGTGTGGAAGTCCTGCCACCATTCTGTTCAGTACAGTGGAACTGCAGAGGAGATGGCGCACGGACAGTGTCGCAGCATTGGTTAAAGTTCCGCTCTGGGCTAGGTGCCAGGTGGGAAGCTCTGAAGGATGCCATCTTCCATCTCGTTGGCTGGCACAGCATGTTCCTTGGAATTACCCAGACCCAGCTGCTGTCCCGGCCGCACCGCTGACCAGCTGTGTGACCCTAGGTAAACTGCTTCATGTCAGTTTCCTCCTCTGTAAAGGGCTCCCTCGTCCAGTCTTGTGAAGAGTAAATGGCATAACGTGTACCTGGCAGAGAGGAGCCATTTAGGCAGAGGGAGCACTTAGGACAGACCCTCAGACCACAGCTTCAGAAGAAGAAAGGACATTTTGCCAAAAACTACTAGAACTGTGTTATTGAGACTAATTTAAAAGTCTTCACTTGGGGAAAGTGATGATATAAACTTGGAAAGCGCTCCTTTCTGATCAGAAATCTCAAAAACTATGAAGTTGTTCTTACCTGAAGTTGTTGCACTGAGAGGTGCTAAGTGTATCCTCTGGCCAGCTGAGCCCACTTCTTTTTTGAGAAAGGAAGGAATATATCCCGACTGATTGTAAGTAGCATAGCTTCCAAGATTTCCTGGTAATGCATCATAAAGTTTCATAGTCAGAAGGTGAGTATTTTAAAGCACCAGAGAGTAACGAATTCTACACCCCTCCCAATTCTAGATTCGGTTTTTTGAGTATTGACTATTCCAGGCGCTGCATAATAGCTTTACAGATAATCTTGTTGAGTCCATGTAATGCCCCTTTAGATGCCTATTTTATCCACACCTTGTGGCTCTTAGAACCTGCCTAAATGATCACAGTAAGTGACCGAGCTAGAATGTGAACCCAAAGCTGTCTGCCCTGAACATACCAGTTTTGTTTTTGTTGTTTTTTTTTTTTCCATTTTATTTATTTTTTCAGCGTAACAGTATTCATTCTTTTTGCACAACACCCAGTGCTCCATGCAAAACGTGCCCTCCCCATTACCCACCACCTGTTCCCCCAACCTCCCACCCCTGACCCTTCAAAACCCTCAGGTTGTTTTTCAGAGTCCATAGTCTCTTATGGTTCGCCTCCCCTGTTTTTTTTTTTTTTTTAATGACTTCTTTCTTAACCTGAGTGTGTTTCCTGCCAGGCCGCCCCTGGCCCTCCTTTTCTTCATTCTGTAAAAATCACTATAGTAACTGTACCTGTTCTCATAGGGTTGCTGTAGAGAGTGGATGAAATGTATGCAAAGCACTTAACAGAGAATCCGGTGTTCAGTAAATGTCAGCTGTCATCAACCTCATTCTCATCACTGTTAGTGAATGACGGCCTTGGGGCAGTAGAGTGATGGGCTGAAGGTGGGAGAGCTAAAGGCAGAAGACAGGATGTCTTCTGACAGGATGTCAGCTCGAGCTGAAATGAGAGTCTGAACTAAGGGAGTCACAAAGGCAATGGTGAAGAGAACTAAGTGAATGTATGGGGTAGGAGGGGAAGGGAAAGAGGACTACAAACCCCTCAGTTTGTATCTTAGGTGACTAAGAACAGCAACAGGTTTGTTGGAAAGACATGATGCCTGTGGGATACTGGAGTTGTGGTTGAGCGGGCTGGGAGACGCAATTAGCCAAGTATGGCAGTTATGGGGCTATGAGCTTGGAGGAGCCAGCTCAGAGGGCTTGTGGGTTGTGCTAAGATCCAGAACAGAGGCCCAGGGAACACCAGCATTAAGAGACAGGAAAGAAGAGGACCCGCAGAGGAGAGGGAATAGAAAGGGTGGTAGACGATAGGAACAGGGTCTGAACATCCAGGAGCACACAGTGTGTAGAAAGAAGGAAGACGGAAGGAGGCAGAGATCTGATGGGATTAGCCCGGCTGTGGGATCTGGCCACTAGGATCATGTCAGGACCTGGCAGGAGCGGTTTCAGTGGCCTGAGTCCAGGTGAGGACAGACCACAGTGAGCTGAGAAGCAAACTGGAAATAGGAGGAAAAGGAATAGAATTTCTTTCAAGGAGCCTCGCTGTGCAGGAAAGGAGACACATTTGTCAGCAAGGAGGTGGAATAGGACTCTGATCGTGATGGTGAGCTATGACTGAAGCATTTCTTACAGCGTTGCTGGTTCGCAAGTCTGGCCTCTGAACCTCTTGTCCCTGATGTCTGTCACAGCGCTCTGCACAGGAGGCCCTCAATAAGTGTGTGCTCTTGAACCAACAAATGCCAAGCAGCAGCGTCACCACGGAAGTGAGACTTTAGACAGTGAACACGTCAGTTTGTTCAATTTTTAACACTACGGAATTCTGCATATGCACAACTGCCTAATTCGACCTTTCTTTTAGCTCCGAGTACCCATTTCTAAATCACTAATCAGCCTTTTATGTCAGAAGATTTTTGAAAGGCAGTTCACGGCAGTGATCCCATTCAACAGCAGCTTCAGAACACGGCTCTGGCTCTCCTCTGCGTCCTCAGAGCAGACGCTACATGCTTACGGTGACAAAAATCCTAGGGTTGGTTATATAGTAGTACCTTGGTAAATATCATGTCCTTCATTTTCTACACAGGAAACTGACTTAGGGAGCCTAATTGACTTGCCCACAATCACAAGGCTCCTGAGTGACAGAATGGGGATGGGATATGTCAGATTCTAAAAGCCATGTGCTGAGCAGGTAATGGGCTGTAGGGAGAAAGTCGCTAAGGAAAATGCCCCCAAAATCCATTATTTTGGCTTATTACTTTAGAAGTACCTTATGAGCTGCAAAGTTTCAGGCTGGAGCCAATAGTTAGCACTGTTTACACCAGCAACAGTGCATCTCTAGGAAATCCACCACCTCTATTAACCTGGTTAACTTTTAAGTGATTGTTAATGTGTAAGGAATGAGTGTCAGAACTTTAAAAAAGATTTTCCAGGAATACCGATTACAAATTAGAAAATATTCTTTTAATTCTTATTCTCAGTAGTTTTGCTTCATTTATATAAATTGTCATTATTAATTTAAGAAAATGAGCCTAGAGCTTTAAGAGCAAGTTAGTTTAGAATCCTGACTGCTAAAGAACGGTGTTCTTGATGACGTGGAATGCTTCTCTTTCTCCCAGCCCTGGTCTGACTTCTAAAAGCAGGTGACCTTGGTTGGCCGTCATAGTGGCCTTGTATGACAGGATTCAGGGCAAATGTGGAAAAGAAAATTGGACAAGATATTCAAAGAACAAGTTGTACTCATCTACAATGCCCAGAAATTACCTTGTGGGTCCTCTAATTCAGGAAAACTTTCATTGCATGATAGTTTTTCAATTGGTTTAATTATGCTTTCCTCTGAAGAGAAGGCAAGTGGAAGGAAAGAATGAATAAGAAGAATGTTTAGGAAAAGCAGAGAAACAATGGTTAGATGATTAATGAAAAAATCAGGAAGGACATAAACTGTTCTCACGTGTGGTCACAGCTTTCCTTTGACGCCAGCCAATTCTATATTCCCCTGAGATGCAGAGTTGTAGTGGGATCATTTAAACTCATTTGTACTTAACCAGCTGGTTCAGTAAATATTATTTTAAAATAGTGGGAAAAAATAAGTAAATTAGTGCTGCCATATCTGATACCTCAGCACTATTAAACAGATAAGTTGAGTCCTCAGAGCATCTGGAAAACTTAAAATGTCCAGAGTGTGTTGTCGTATCTCAGAACACCCCAGTAGACTACTCACTTGCTGCCATCAGTGATCACAGATATTTTTGCATCCAGTTCTCTATCATCTGTCTTATTATAAGAACTCTGCTTCTTCACACACTTTAGACTGTTGCGTAAAATTTTTCATTGTAAGTTTTATAGTTCGTAAAGTTGTCATTTGTGGGATATTTATAGACATTTTAAAATAAAACTATACATCTCTAATTTAACTTTAAGCAATGGGATTTAAATACCATGGTGATTTTATGGCTACCAATACTGACTTACAGAATACATAAATACATTCCTTTTAGCCATTGGAAATTTCACATTAATCTCATTTCTCTCTAAAATTTTATTTTCATTCATGTCAGCTCCCAAATTTTATCCAAATATAATTTTAGGCTTAAAAGTATTTAAGTTGACTGCTGAAAAGTATGTATAAATTGAAACCTTTGAAAAAAAATGTTTATAGCCATAAGTATGTTAAAGTACTTTTTTTCTAGATTAGGTTCATTATAATTACAATAATTCTTTGCATATAATTAATCAAAAAAGATGAATACTATAAATTTCGATTACTGAACATTGAAAGGCATTGTTTTTTGGAGAAATTCATCTCACTGAGAAAGATGTCCTTGTATCCACAAATGAGTATTGCTTATTGCTAAAATCAGGTTTCAGCAACAGTTCTGTTCCTTTTTCTCTTGTTCCTTTTTGGAGATGGAAGCGCTGAGAAACCTTGTTTAATGTAAACAGATAGTTGGGAATGAAAGGTGTTCTGTTACAGCTTTGTCACAACAGTCTTTGAACTCTACTCAGAGCTCTAGACCAAAAATCATACGGTGATTTTGAAAATGAGTTTTCATTATCTGTCAGCTGATAATTCATTTAGGCTAAGAACTGGAAGCCACGTGACTTAAATAGGATTTGTTCCCCAGTCATCAAGAGTTACTCACTTTCTCAACATTGATCCCAACATAGGAAACTGTGTCTTTGACTGGCACCCCCGAGATTTTTATTCTTTGGGGAAACAGGAAACATACCCTAGTAAACAGAATTTGTCTTTTCTTTTGTAAAGTCAGAGAATAGAGACCCATTGTTCAGGAAGATGCATTTTTTAGGACAGAATCCATATGGAAGTTGAGATCTGGCAAATGATTGCCTTTAAATAATCTGTGCTGAAGTACCAGTTAGAAAGGTTTTGTGTACCCCCAAAATTATCTCAGTTGGAGGAAGGTAGCTTGCAATGTAGTTAAAGATCTGCAGAAGGAAAACAATGTAAAATTATACTTTAAATGTATTTTTGCTTTACCTGCATTACTCCTTTTGAAAGCAAGTTCTGCCCCCACGGGTCCCAATGACTTAGGAAATAACTGATTACTCCAAGTATATGGGTTTATATCCTTTCCACTGGCTACCAAGGACACATTCTTGGGATTTACACCTTAGAAGAGCAAAATAGTCATTTCAGAGGTTAGCGTGTGATCATTAACTTGAAGGAAAAATATATAATACACTTCAGATGAAGACCAGAAGTAACATGGAGAAGGAGAATGGCAATAAATTTATGTTGCAATGTAGCAGATAACTGCCTTAACCTGAAATACTTCCAATAACCTGGAATCCTCACAGTGTATTTTATAAACATAAGATGTTTTCTGTCACACAAGAAATAATAGGTTAAACATTGCCAAATGTCTTACAAAAATGGAGATGGTAACCACATTTTCTTCAAAAAGATACTTCCTTGTCATTTACTTGTTTTCAGCATGAACTCTGGGCCAGCCCTGGAGGAACACTTAGTGTGGCCAGGAAAACAGACGTGTGACCAAGAACTCAGGGGAACCGAAAATTTGGACACAGATATGTCAACATCTATGAAGCTTATTTGTATATGAGACCTGGTAAATTCTAAACAAAGTATTTCTGATTTTCTGAAATCTGTGAAACGTGGAGTCAACTTTGGACTTGGGTACTAGTGGTCAAAGGGTGGTGTTTCAACTTTTTAAGAGATTTGAAAATTTCCTGAACTTGCTTGCTTTTTACTGACCATAAATTGGATATAACATACAGGACGGTAAAGACCTCATGCCATCGAAGCTTCTGGGTTGTACATGAGTGTTTTCTTCAGCTAATACAAGAAAAATCCTCACTGGGGACTACCAATAATGTAGGATATTAGCAGTTTTTTTTCCAGGTGGGACAATCTCTTGCTTTTCAGAGTGAACTCCTTAGCAAAGTTTCCCATTTATGAGACATATAATAATATCCCCAGTTCTGAAGACACAAAAAAACCAGGTTGCTTTGTACACAAGGTTACTGGTCACCAGTTTCTAATGAAACACCCCGCCAGATAAATAATTTGCCTTTCTAATGGCATATAGCTCCATACAGATTTTGGTTTCTAATAAAACACTTACAAATTGAACTACAGTAGGCAGTTACCTGACAATAAAGAAGATGCACTTTCTAAAGATAGCAATAACTCATGAAAAAGTCTTCACCAAAAATAAATAAATAAATAAATCCTTATTTTGCTGGCTTGCCCTGAAAGAAAGGGCAAGGTAGGGGGACAAACCAAAAATCACCTTAAATGAACTGTTTTCCTAAGTGTAGTTCAAAAAGAATGGGCTCTTGAGTACCTCAATTGTTTTTTAATCAATTAGTCTTGTGATATCCCTAGTTTTTTTTTAAGTAAATACATCCATTAGCAAAGAAAATGGCTTTAATTCTGTCTTTTTGAAGATTCCAGATTTCTTGGAAATAGACACAGTCTAGACTGTTAGGTCATTTACATCTTAGTTGACAAGCTTTTACTGGGCACCTTCTATATAGCAAACACTGGGATAGAGGTAGAAATGAACATACCATCATCTCTTGCCTCAGAGGAGATGAAATCAGTTAGCAAATATTTAGTGAGCACCTATCACATGCCAGGCAGTGTATATGGCATTGGACAAAAAGTGGTGAACACAGCACACTAGTTTCTACTCTTGTGGCTCTTATAATTTAATGGGAAGGGAGACATTAAAAGTTGTAAATAGATAATTAGTGGTATATAAATTGTTTAAAAGAATCTGGTGCTGAGGGGGGCAGGCAAATAACAGAATCAAGTTTCTTTAAAAGTTCTATCACTCTTTCTTTAAAAAATGGAATTTTAAGGTGAACTGTGAATCTGATTGGGGGCCAGGAGGAGGTGGAAGGCGTGTTCTTGGGAGAGGCCACAGTGTAGGCTGGGGACCGGAAATGGGGAAGCCCTGGGAGAGAGTCCGTGGACAAAGGAAGAACAGGACTGGCACAAAAGAGGCTGGAGAGGGGAGTAGGGCTCAAGTCACATAGGGATGTGTGTGTCCTGTGAAGAAATTTAAAACATGGTAGGAAAGGCGAGTGTAGAAATGACATGGGACATTGAAGACAAAGACCAGGGGAGCGGGAAGGAGGAACAGAAGTAACAAAGGGACTCAGCAGGGCAGGGTTTCAAAAGCGCTGTGGAGGGAGCCGGTCTCCTTGCCAGCGTGGCTGCCTCCGTGCATGCGGGCTGGAGTCCTGGTGCTGGGAGCAGGACGGGAGACCAGAAGGCACCTCCGAGAGATGCTTTGTGCTTGCATCGCACACTCTACTGCAACTACCTTGCTATCGTTAAATACCTAAGGCTTACAGGGTGAGCTGAGCGATGACTGCCGTCGCATTGTAAGTAACAGAAAACAGAATCTCAAAGTCTTGCTCCAGTACACAGCCGGTCAGTAGCAGGTCAGTAACTATGACTCTTGCGTCTCTCTCCCTGAAGGCCAGTATCACAGATCTGCCAGTTCTTGTCTAATGTCATGCTGCCCTGAAAGTATATGGTACATTTCTAGAGCTCTCGTGATCCTAAAAAAGTTGATGCTTAATAAAACCTTTTATGTTTGGATTTATAATTTAAAAAAAGAAAAAGAGGACCCCCCCCAAAGATATTCTTTTTTTTAATCCTGAAGATACTCAATTATAAAAATAACTTTGGATCACAAATGTCAAGGATCACTTATTGCGGTTTCTATCCTCTGCAGTTGCTGGGTCATGATAGGTGCTCAGTAAATGTTTGTCCAGGTAACTGAACTGAGCTCAATTCTAGTTTCAAATCTCATCCAGCTCTAGAGGGGCATCCTCAAGACAAAAAAAAGGTCAACAGGGGAATAGTAAGGCTCAAATTGAGATTTCATGCACTTCTAATTTCAAGTCTGTTTATTAAGTTTCGATTATAGCCATGCTTGTGAAGCACAGTGATTTGCGAAACTGTTACATCTCTCTTTTAAAAAGAAAGTGATCTGACCAGCCTCAGATACCCAAAATATGTCCCAGAAAATGACTTTAGGGAGCAGAAATAGGAAAACAGGGTACATTGCATCCATTTATCCTAACAAAAATTTACAGTTGCCTTTCCCACCACCAGAGGGCTCCCTTGTATAGATAAAAATACCAATTTTGCTGAGTGATTTTTGTTTTTTTCCCCAAACGGAAGAGTATTCCCCATGAACTTGTGTTCTGGGAACTTTGCTACATCCCTACTTTTGCAGTCAGATCAGAACTCCCTCACAGTACCAACACCAACATTTACAAACCTCCAGGTATCTAGATAGAGATTACAAGGGAAGTGACTTTGGTGCTTTCAGAAGTGCCCCCCGTGTTTTATGGTCTTAATTCCAACTCTTCTCCCCTTCCTAAGGACTTCAATCCCTCAGGCATCGCCCTCCCGTCCGGCATGATTAATGCCTCCCTCTGTAAGCGATCATTCCGGTCCACATGTAGATGAGCTCCAAAGACCCAGAATCCCCACCATTGATGTGCTCCCTGAGCTCGCTCCAGTATGGCTCTGTTTTCTAAGCTCTTTGCAGCAGAACATCTCCAAAGAGTAGTATGCCTGTTCAGTCGCTACTTTCTCACTTCTCATCACTTTTCAACCCATGCCAGCCTACTTCTCACCATTCCAGACTGAAACTGCACGCCCAGGCTCATCAGGGACCTCTCCATTGTCAAATTTGATTGGGCATTTCTCTCTCTTCTTATAAGCTCTCAGCAGTAAACTCTTTCAGGTAAATGCTCCCTTCTTGGCCTTTGGAAACCACCTGTGCCTGGTCTCCCCATCATCTGCCTGACTCCTATTTCTCAGCTCCTTCTCTACCGCTACCGTGGTTCCCACTCCCAATCTCTCTACAGGTGATCCGAGTCAATCCATGGACTTAAATACTGTCTGGGAGTTGCTGCGGACTCCTACATCTGTTCTCCTTTGCCCGGGTCCCTCCTCAGCATTCCTGATTCTTCCCTACTTCCACCTGAGTGGCCTCTCCACACCGACATGTTTCACAAGCATCTCAAAAACAGCTCACGAACGGGACTGTCCACCTCTTTCCCACCCAATCCTGTTCCTACACAGTCTCCCCCATCTCGGAGCACGGCACCACCACCCAGCTCAGATTGAAGCTCCAAACTCCCTTTTCCCTTCTTTTCTACCAACATCCATCAGCAAGTCCACTTCCAAAATCTATCAAGAGGTCGTCATCATCAACAACTGGGTCCCTGTAGGCCATGGTCATCTTTCCCCTGGAGGACTGTGGTAACTCCCAGCTGGCCTCCCTGCGAGTAGCCTTGCCCTGTTGCAATCCGTCCTTTAAGGAGAGTCTAACACACGTGTTGTGCGTCACTCACCTCCTAAGATTCCTTCAAAGGCCTCCATGGGACCTGGAACAAACCCCAAATTCCTTCCCCTGCCCTCAAGATGCTGCCTCATCTGAACTCTGCTGGTCCCCCCCGCCCCCACACTGCTCTCCCCTCAGCCCTTTAAGCTCCGGATAGGCAGCCTGTTGATTTACTCAAGCCAGCATCGTTCCCTCCAGCTAAAACCCTTCTCTCAGCTCTCCGCTTGATCGCCTCCTCCTCCTCCTCCTTCTGGCATCAAGTCAGAGGTGAGGGGATCGGGGAGTGCCCCCCACAGCCACCCTCCAGGTCATCTCTCTGCTTCCACAACACTCTTCACCACCTGTGAATTTGCCTTTTCTCTCTGCACTAGAACGTAAGCTCCCAGAGAGCACGGACCTTGTGTGTCTTGTTCAGTGCTCTACAGATATCTCAGTGCCCAGATCATTAAGTTCCTGGCACATATTAAGTGCTGCATATGTAGTGCTGAGTGAACGAATAAAAACAAAGGAATCGACAGCATCCGTAAATGAAGGTGTGTGCTACCCACGGGTCCCACAATGTCTTGCCCTCCATCCGCACGGAGACCTGCTTCTCATCCACTAATAACCAGCTGGGCCACCCCCTCTCTAAAGGCTAAAACAAAATAGACATTGAAGCCACAGATCTCCAAATACCCAGGGTTATAGTTTTAGCTCCTTCCTGGATAACTTCATGCCAGTCTCTTCAATCTCTCTTGGATAGGCCAGTATCTTCCTTCTTACTACTCAGTAGAGAAGTGCAGTCTGAACGCTGGCCTTGTTCTCCCTACATTTATTTCCACTTCTTTGACACGTGTGTCTAAACCTACACAGCCGCCGTGCCCTGTTTTCTCTCCTGTCCATTTCTAAAGCCCTTCTGTAATTTCATTTTTTCCCTTTCAATTATTGACAGTAGGAGTGGATCTCTACTGGATTCCTAGAACTGACATTTATATGGTTGCCTAAAAGGTATACAGAAAAATGTTACACCGCAATCTCACTGCTAACAATCCAGTTTCAACCTTGTCTCTTGTCTTCCTTATTCCTCCTTCCCAAATTCCTGGGAGAGGAAACCATGGCTTGCTTCTGGGGACTTCCTCACATGAACCCAGTGGCCTTTTTACTACATTCAGAAAGCTGTAAATAGCCATGCTCACAGGTGAAAAACTTTCTCTCTCCCTCTTCTGGGACTAAAGATATATCTGTGTAGATGCATAGTCAATTAAAAATTGATTCCCTTTTAGACTCCATTAAATTTAAACTTTTCTTTTTAAAGTGGATTTTGAGGAGAAAAATGCTGCTTGCAGGCACAACATAAACTCCCCACCATCTGTCTAGATCTTTCTCCTAAGCTCCAGGTTCATATATTCAGTCATCTTAGATAGATCAACTCAGATGTTTGCTAGGCATCCCCACCTCAACTCCAGTTTCTCCACTTCCATACCTCCTGTCCTCTCCTGATCTTCCCTTTCTCAGCTAAAGTCACCACCATCCCCCAAAAGTCATTGCCACGTTAAAAACCCAAAAGCCAACACTAATTCCTGTTGTTTTCTACCATCATCCATGCTGGTCTATCAGCAAGTTTTATCTTTCCACTATTGAAATACACTGAGCTTTTACCCATTTTTCTGTCTCCACGTTCGCCACTCTGGAGCAAGCCATTACCATCTCTATCCAGACACATGCAGCGGGCTCTTAACCAGCCTCCTTGCCCCTCTTGAGTGCATAGTATGCTCGACCTACCTTGATCTTTCAAAATCATAATCCAGATCATTCAGGAAACAGTGTAAAATCCCACATTTTATGAAATGGTGTAACGAGGGTGCAGAATTATTTTACCAAAATTTAGCACTTACTTAAAGGCATAGCTTTGGTGGATGAGAGTGGTATTTTTTTTGAAGCCTGTTCTCATCTTGATTTTTGACTAGGCAGAATTGACAGAGGCAAGAGACTGCAAAAAATCCTCGGAGACAAGTACTGGCAAGGCAGAGCCAGCAAAGAGCACTGTGATTAGACGTGTTATCTTACTGGTGCCCTTCCTACAAAGATTCCAAGACACTTGAGCCTGACCTGTCTTCTAGTTGGCAGCAAACATTTCATTTCCACTGCTTACCTGGAAGGTATCTTGATTGCCTCAAGTAGTACTGTTTAGCTGTTGAGGCCTTTGACAGTTCAGAATCAGATTTTAGGGGAAAAGCAGCAGGTAAGCTCTTGTTTTCCCCTGCGGAGTGGTGGGAGCCGGAGGGGACGGAGTCTGGAAGCCTTGAAAACCAACATAAGGCAGCATTACAACGTGAAAACATGTGACTATGACAGGTGCTGTGTTCTCGCCCACCCCCTGCTCATCTTTTCAAGGGCAAGGTCACCTCACTTAAATGGTTTCCATCAGAGTCCTTTTGCTGACAGGGACACTAAATGACAACTTCTCCCCCAACAGATACTGGGCTGTCCACACAATCCTTTTTCATACTAAACATTATGCGACAGAAAGCTTTATGACTGAGCAGCGCACTGCCTGTGTGCGATGTTTCTAGCTTTCCGGCCACTGCTACAGTTGTGGATTTATAACAGGGGAGGATGGAACGTTGAAAGGAAGACAATCATAGCCCCCCTCGCCTGTCTGTGAAAGCAATGTCTATCAGTAAGGTTGTCTGGGACTCCCTCGGAACGACCCTGTCTTGGTTGGCCCTTTGATCTTCTGACTGCCCCAACCTGCCCTGGGGTAGCCCTAGACACAAGGAGGACCCTTTCATTAAAAACAGCCTCACCCATTTCTGCCTCCTTTCCCTCTCCTTCAGCCCACCGGAGACCTACCAACTGCTGAAAACCTACCCGTTTTCAAAACTGCTCTTACCAGAAAGACTTTGCTCTCCTCCTCAAAGTGATCTGCGCGTGAACAGAACTCTGGAGCTCCTTAGAGCTCCTTTAGTAGCAGAACCGAATACATGTTCTGTTCTTGTGTTATACATTTCCACTGCTATACATTTGACGGGATGAAGACAGACTACATCCTGTTCCTACCTTTGCTTAATACCATCTAGGTGTTTAGTAACTGTCTATCGCGCATGCATACAAGTGTAAGTACAAATATCTTGCTTTTGTTTTGTTCGCTAAGAAGACAACCTAATAAGTGAAAGTTTCACACTTTAGTATTTGATCTGTTGTATTCTTTTTGAGTCAGCCTATGCAGAGAATAGCAGAGTGCATTCAATTCACCAAGTATTGTACAGAAGAAAGGCAGACATCTAGATAAGTTTTGAATTAGGCCTCATCTGACTTTAGGCGACCTGTTTATCTAACCCGTCTGACTCTCAATATTTTGTTCTACACTATTTTTACTGGAGCACGAAGATTACAAATTAAAATTTAGATAGGCACTTAATATATGGGAGTATATGAATAATTATTATTGTTATATGTCTAAATTATATAAAGCCATTTGAAGATACTAAAAAATAAAAATGGAAGAAATACATGTAAAGAATTCATTGTCATACAGTTTTTCTTTTTTTTTTTTTTTTAAAGACTTATTTATTTGACAGAGAGAGATCACGAGTAAGCAGAGAGGCAGACAGAGAGAGAGGAGGAAGCAGGCTCCCCGCTGAGCAGAGCCTGATGTGGGGCTCGATCCCAGGACCCTGAGATCATGACCTGACCCGAAGGCAGAGGCTTAACCCACTGAGCCACCCAGGTGCCCCCTGTCATACAGTTTTTCTAAAGACTTTCAAGAGAAAAGGAATAAATGATATTGAAACATTTATCAATTTTTCCCTTACCAGGATTAAGTATATGGACTATAAACTTGATTTTAACAATAGATTTTGATTCAAATCTCTTCACCTAAAAACACCTGATAAAATTCAGCTGGAATTGAGATGACTTAGGTTTAAAAAAAAAGTTTTCAAGTCATCTACACAGTAATCAATGCAGATGCAAATGATCATTTTTTAAAAAAAAGCAACTATGTAGCTCTCTACATATCTTTAACTTGACATGTATAAGTTTTTACCATAAATTAAATCATTTATTTCTTATTTCTTAATAGTAGATAGAAAACAGTAAACAATTCATATGAAATATGAAGATGAACTATAATTGGAGTATTTCATGGTGTGAGTTAATAAAGTTCTAAGTACCTTATTCCATAAAACACTGAATCTTCAAAAAATTATGTACAATGTGTATCTGTAGGTTTTGAAAAAAGTCACAGTTTCAGAGACTATGGACTCTGAAAAACAACCAGAGGGTTTTGAAGGGGCGGGGGTGGGAGGCTGGGGGAACCAGGTGGTGGGTAATAGGGAGGGCACGTACTGCATGGAGTACTGGGTGTGGTGCAAAAACAATGAATACTGTTACGCTGAAAAAAATAAATAAATTTAATTAAAAAAAAGAAGTCACAGTTTCACAAAACATTCTAGTACATTTAAAAGAATAAGCATCATTAGGCTCCAGTGTTTTAGTGGTTCTGAATCCCCATGCTTTCCAACACTGGCTAACATTTCTAATGTGGGGTTTTCTTTCCCCTAAAAGAAATACGTATAGGACAACAAAGCCTTCTGAGCTGAAGATGGCAGTCTCCTGATTTCTCCCTTTGCATCTCAAAGGTGGTTATGCATTCATGCCACTCCAGATTCGAAATGTGAGAGGAGTGACCCTCTGGCATAAAGTGGGAGGGGGATTAAGCATGTTTGTTCTCAAGTTCATGTACTTTACGGAAGAGTACCCATGGAACTTGAGCATCTGGAAACCTACTGACAAAGAATTATCCAAGCTCAAGTCCTCCTAACAGAACCTTCCATGTACTTCAGAGGCATGCGTGTCCCAAAGTAAATGCCATATAGCTATTAGATAAAATTCCCTGCCTCCTGCCAATATTTTTCTCCCTCTTTTGTTCCAAAGAGAAAAAAAAAAAAGACAATATTTTTCCAAGCTTTTGTTCATAAAATTTAACCCACCCTCACCTCAAAGTTGAAAAGCGCGCTAATGATGACTTAACTTAGAAAAGGGACTGCCGGAGATACGAAACTTCCAGAAAAAGTTTAAGAAATGATCAAAAGAGTTTAGAGTAGCAAACAAATTAGTGAATCTGAGCACCATCAGAGGAAACCATTACTTTTATAGATAGTCCTTTGCTTTTCTTCAAATAGGCATACCGATTTCAAATGGGAATGATGGTGATCATAATTCAGTAGGGCACACTAAAAACTTTACAAGAACTCTTCCCCTCCTCCTGCCCCGCCGGACACACACAACACTCAGCCATTAATACTGAGAATCATTACCGCGAGAAGTCAAGATTCTTACCTTCCCAGAGGTATGTGTAGAGATCTGGGGTATGTGGAAGAAAACAATGGTAAGCTACTTATTGTCTTTGAACATCTTCAGTTATATGTAATGAGTAATGTAAGTTGATACATGATAAAAATATATTTTCCTGGAATGTGATATCTTACCGAAATGGAGAATCTTTTTTCCTCTTTTCTTTGAATATATTCATGCTTGGCTTCTTGGAATGGGAGGCTCCGAGATCGCAGTCCTCAAATTCTTCCCAGCTGTCTCCAGACTTGAACACAGTCTGACCCCAACGCCTCCTAGCACTTTTATGACCCAGTGTGCCATTTGGCTTCTGTGGTGGAAAATCAGTCATCATCATCTGTAGTCATTTGCTGAGTTCCTTTTATGCATAAGCTATTCTACTCGATACCAAAAGTACCCATTCTCAAGGAGGCTTCCATAAAGTTAAGAAGATACACATATATAGGTTGAAAAGTATTAACGAAAACCAGTAGCACATGCTAAAAGTATGATAGGAGGTGAGAGGGAGGAGAGATCTCTGGTTTTGGGCTAGGGTGAGACTTGAATACTTAGGATCAGAATTGACTCCTCACTGATTTATAATTTGGAAAACTATCATGTGTGACTGTGTCTCTTTGGGCAAGTGACTTCTCAAAGCCATGGTTTCTTCCTCCTTAAATGGAGATAGGCAGTATTTCTCTAATTAGTGTTTCTGAATTTAATATAAAATATCTTGAAAGTCCTTGGGATATGGCCTAACATATAACAAGAGTTATATTAAGGTTAGGTGGTATGGTTGTTGTTATTATTATTGTTGTTCCAGAGTTTGGAAGAGGAAATATACAGAGTCTGACTTTTTAATAGAAAGGTGCCAGGGGCACCTGAGTGGCTCAGTCAGTGAAGGTTCAGCTCTTAATCTTAGCTCAGGTCTTGATCGCAGGGTTGTGAGTTTGAGCCCCATGTTGGGCTCCATATTGGGCATGGAGCCTACTTTAAAAAAAAAAAAAAAAGGAAGAAATTAAAAAAGAGAAAAGTGCCAGAGTTTGTTCCAGGAAGAAAGTGTAGACCTTGCTTATCAAAGCAGATGGTTGGTGCTGGAAGTAGTGGAGGATGGGGTTGCAAAGACAGACTGATGCCGGCGTTTGAAGGCCTTCAGTGTGTCTAACGAGTTGCAGCTCTCCCGTGGGCAGTAAAGAACACTGGATGTCTTTGAGCTAAAAAGTGGTGAGATAAAGGCAGCATTCTAGAAGGCCAAGCTCTTCAAATAGGAAGTCTTTACAGTTATACTGGCATGGTCATGAAAGAATACATTTGCTCTTAACAAGGAATAAAAGGACTGGACTTTGCGTCTCCCTGAACAGAGGTCAGAGAAGAGTGTGGCACACACCGCCGGGTTACCCACTCTGTAGCCATTCATCCCATCTTCCTTCCTAATAGATTTCGTTCAGTGCAGCAATATGCCTACTTAAAAATACATGAAATCCCAGCCTCCTTCGCAGCTCTGTGTAGCCATGTGACATGACCTAGCCAATAAGTTGCCAGTGTAAGTCTACTGGAGGGACTTCCAGGAGAGCAATTTTTGGACTCCCCTGGCATACCAGTGGCTTTCACTCTTCCCTCTTCTAAAATGCAGAAGCTACCCCCAAAGGAGCGGCAGCCATCTTGTGGCCATAGGAATGAAAGCCACCTGCTAAGTATGGCAGAACAGGAAGACAGAAGCTGTCTGGTGGTTCCTTCTATATCTGCACCAGCCCTGGTTTGGCCCACCATCTGACTTCTTGTGACACAAGAAAACAATACGTTATTCTTTAAGCCTCAGTGGTCTAGTTTCCATCCTAAGTCACAGAAGAATGTAATCCTAATGGATGCAGACAGGAAGGGCAGGGATGACTAAAAGTCTCAGCCTGCTTGTTTCAGGATGGTGGCTCTATTGATAAAAATAAGGAATGAGGAAGAAAACCTGGCCTGGACCACACAGTGATTTTATTCAAATTTATCTGGGGCAGTTGGGGGGGTACATAAATGGAAAAATCCAAAAGGCAATTGAAAGTCAAGGAATTTGGAAGCATATACAGCTATGTTTCGGGTAAGAAGATGTTTAAAGAATGGATATACTATTGCTTGGAGCCCATGGTGCCTTAGTGATGGCTGATGACAGAAATGGTGTTTGCCGACCTCTATTATACTATTGTTTCCTTCGCCAGGGAAAATTAACTCTAGACTAAGGAGAATGAAACGATCTAAGATCGCAGACAAGTAGAGCTAATCAAAGGTTATAGTTAGTAAAGTGTGAGCCTCTTATTTCCGTTGAGTTGTTCTTTCGGGCGCTGATGCTGTAGGCTGCTGAGCCGTGTCAGTAATATCAAGTAGTCTTATATGTCTGAGAAGACTGGAAAGTGGCAAATATAAACAATGTTTGTAAAGTAGAAGGTGGATTTTTGCAAATTACACTTTTAATACGTTTGGTATAGGATAAGGGCAAAGACTCTAAAATCAGTTATTAAAGGGAAAGTTTTTGAGCACGGAGGGAAAATGTGGGTAAATCGTATAGGTCACCATTTTTTTATAAGAAGCAAACAATACATGATGCAGGGCGCCTGGGTGGCTCAGTGGGTTGAGCCTCTGCCTTCGGCTCAGGTCATGATCCCAGGGTCGTGAGATCGAGCCCTGCATCGGGCTCTCTGCTCCGCAGGGAGCCTGCTTCCCCCTCTGCCTAGTTGTGATTTCTCTCTGTCAAATAAATAAAATATTAAAAAAAAAAAGAAGCAAACAATGAATACATGTGGTCTCTGTGGCCTTCAACAGAGGGGCTGACGGTCTTTGATGCTGTCAGTGAAATGAAGTGACAAAAGGACAACAAAGGTGGGTCAGTACTGTTACAGACTCAGTTTGTTTCCCTCCGAAATTTTTATGTTGAAATTTGTATACCCCCCCAAATTTATACCCCAAATCTAATGTGATGGTATTTGGACAAGTGGCCTTTGGGAGGTAACGAGATTAGATGAGGTCATGAGGATGGGACCCTCATGATGGGATTAGGAACCTCATGAAAGAGTTCGCAGAGTTTGCTTTCTCTCTCTGCCTTCCCTCTCTGCCGTGTAAGGACTAGGCGAGAAGGCATTTTATACAAACCAGGAAGAAGGCCCTCACTGGGAATCAAAATCTAACACTCTGATCTTGGACTTCCCAGCATCTAGAAAATAAATTTCCAGCTTAAAGCCTCCCAGTCTATGGTATTTTGTTCTAGCAGCCCAAGCACAGAAAGTACATTATTCAGTAGTCTGACCAAGAGTACTCTCAGTGGGTCAGCATCACTGTACAAGAATGTCCCAGTGGCCTGCCCAAGGGCTCATTGCCATTCTGTTCATCTTGAAGATATAGGAGGAAAAAAAGCAAATGAACAACTAAACCAATGCATAGTGACATGCTAGGCAGAATGGTTGAATTGACAAGACAAAAATAATTTAGAAATTGGAATGGTAAAAGTAAGGTCCTGCAATTTTTTGAATCTTAGAGATCATAGTTTTGTAATTTGCAAAAATCCCATACACAAGAAAGAAGTAAAGAATATGTGATTTAGCAAAAGCACTTGTAGAAAATAGACTTGGGAATTTTAGTTCAATCCCTTCTCTGGAACCTATTAGCTATCTAAAAATTGAGCACTAGGATACTGGGTCCTATAACTTAGTGAATGCATACAAGGCCTTAGCATAGTATATCGCACTTAGCAGATATTCAATAATATTCATTTCTTTTCTTTTCCTCTCAGTATGAGTCAACATTTGATGTGCCTCTCAAGAGAAAAAACAACAATAAAAATGTAATCTTTGGTGACATGAGTGCACATATGGTTCTGGAATGTTGGAGGTGATTCACCCATGAATACTCCCTGCCCATGGTTTGCCTCTACTTCTGACAGCTTCTTTCTAAATCGGAAGCAGGTTGGTGGGGGACTCAAAGGCTCCTTCCTACACAGGAACCAAGGATTACTCAGTCAATGGTGAATGGGTCATGTGTGGAGTGCGAGGGAACTTAGGATGTTTCTTCTAGAGAAGAGGACAGGTAATATAAGGGCTATTTTTAGAGACCTGAATGGCCCTTTCTGGAAGAGTGATAAACTTTTATTCAAAGCTACAGAAGGGACACTTGGGTGGCTCAGTGGGTTAAGCGTCTGCCTTTGGCTCAGGTCATGATCTCCTAGGTCATGATCAGGTCCTAGGATGAGCCCCGTATCAGGCTCCCTGGAGAGTGGGGTGTCTGCTTCTTCCTCTGGCTCTCCCTCATGCTTGTGGGCACGCGCGCTCTCTCATATAAATAAAATCTTAAAAAAAAAATAAAGCTACAGAAAACCAGATTTTAGCTCAGTATAAGAAAGAACTTCTAAATAGTCAGAAGCGTCCCAAAGAGGGGGCACCTGGGTGGTGCAGTTGGTCAAGCATCCAGCTCTTGGGTGTTGGCCAGGTAGTGATCTCAAGGTTGTGGGATTGAGCCCTGTGTTGGGCTCCACACTCAGTGTGGAGTCTGCTTGAGAATCTCTCTCCCTCCGCCCCTCCTGCTCATGTGCTGTCTCTCTCTAAAACAAATCTATCTGAATAAAAAATAAAGAAAAGAAATGCCCCTAGATGATGCAGACTCCTAGATGTAGTATGGACAATTAATTCATCTGTTCAACGGGTAAACTGAGAAGCCAACCATGTGCCAGGCCCCTTTCTGGGTTCAGGGCAGACATAAGAACGACACATAAGATACATAAGAACGAGGCAATTAATAGCACAGGAGACTAGGATTAGTGCTACAGGGAGCAAGGCCTGCTTATACAAGGACGGCGGGAGGGGTAAGGAATTAGACAGTAGTCGTTGAGATCTCTCAGTCCTTAAAATGCCCACAATGCAAATGCATTTGGGAGTATACATCTTGAGGATGCTGCTCATGTGGCCCCTGATGGAGCTCCCTGAACTGAACAAAAGAAGTAGGAAGAGAATCTTAGACAGTGCCTGATACTTAAAACTCATTCTGTTCAAGTTCATTAGTATTTAAAAACAGTATACAATTACTGTTCAAATCCTTAAGATTTAGGATCAGCTCTCTCGAGTCCCAGATTCTATTAAATTCTTTGAGTTCTTTTGCATCTGAGCAACTGTTAAAGAAAGTCTGTAGCACCCAAGCTTTATCACATTCATTTTGGCTGTTTTTCTTTTCATAAACCATATTAGAATTTTAGGTTATCTCTTACAAAGCTCCTGCTAGAGGAAGCAGGGACTTTATTTAACATAAGTAATCTTTTATATCTTCTCCCACATTTTTAGGAATAAAATCCTAACTGAGCCTAGAAACCATTGCATCCAAAGTGTCGTTATGGGCTACTTACGGTCGGCATGGTTCTGACAATACTTGGAAACAGTGTTTGCGGCTGTTTCTGCTGACCCGGCTGCTTTGACGCTGGCTGGACACTCGTGTTCTGGGGCGGCTGGATGGACTCCAGTGGCTGGTGGCTGTTCTTCGGTTGGAGCTGTCTGACCGTCTGGTCACTTATGTCTGGCAGGGGCTTTAATTCTAGATCCCCTAAAGATGGCTTTGATTCTACTGGTTGCACCTGCTTACTTAAAGATTGTTTCGATTCCGGATGATGTGAGGAAGGGCCTAATACTTGACCAACTTGAAAATACGAGTGTTTCAATGCCTACAAAACATGGAAATAAGAAATGGAAAACAGTTGCCCCTAAATTTACTGCACATAAACGACTGACTGACAGCGGGCTTGGCATACAGCACTAGCCTAGATCAGCTTCAAAGACTTAGAAAGCATCCAGTTTTCCCTTCTGCTACCTTCAAAAAGGTGACCAGGAAATAATGATTTAGGACATATATTTCATTGAAAAAATAAGGTACAACATAGTAGGAAAAACATAAACCTCATGGGTAATGTCCAGGCAAAGCAACTGTTGTATTTGTATGAAAATAAAATCCAGCTTATAAACACGGGCTAAATTTGATGTGATTAATTCAAACTAAAATGCTAGATACCGATCATGGTTTTAGAGTCCCTCCAAAGCCATTCAGGAATGAGTTAAGAAAACCTTCTACGGAGTTCATGTTAAATGATTAACTAGAACATTATATAAAATTCAGGGCCACTCTTAGCCGAAGGATAGCTACATGCCTACCAGCAGTAAGAAAAATTCTAGGAAAGGAGATTACAAGTGGATATGTGTTAGAGCTTATTATAGTACTGTATCAGCAGAGAGAAGATATTTCTGGGAAGAAAATATAAAAATAATAAAAAAAGATCATGTTTGCGTTTTCACCAGATCAGCCAACCAGCCGCTGCTGCTGCATGTAGGTGGTGGGCTGGAGGGGAGGGGCCCCTGACGACTGTCTGGCCGCACAGTCTACAGGAGTGGTTCTCCCGTGGGTGGGAGGTACGACTGTCATCTAGACATGCTACTAGGGTGCTGCTGAACATCTCACAATAACAGGATGGTCCTCACAACAAAGAAGGATCCAATCCAAATGTCACAATGGCCAAAGTTGATTAAAATTGGTCTATGGAATGTCTGAAGCCTTCCATACAGCTCAGCTGTGGATACTGATCCCTTTACTCAGTAATCATACGCCTGGATTATAGGAGGAAAGTTCCCAGTTCTGCGGTTTGTGTTTGTATGTATGGGGGGACGGTAAGGAGAGCACCTGAAGGTAGCCAAGCCCTATTACCCTGTACATCCTGCGTGAAGCCGGTTCCCACTGATGTGTGAGCACAGCTCTGACCCACAGTTAACTGCAAGGGCAGTTTTTGAGGGGACAGAAGTAGCCTTGTACATGGCTCCTGTATTCTGTAAGTTCACGTCTCCTAACTCAGTCTTCCTGTTTCCACTAAAAAGCAGGGCTATGAAATAGTGGGCAAGAAAGAGGTTAAGGGCGGGAGGTATATTTCAGCAGATGTAGAAAGAGCCTTTACTCTGAGATGTCCCCTACCACAACCGATGTATGTGTTAATTACACTGACGTTTCTAAGTGGAGCTCTACAAATATAGGCAATTTAAATACATCAGTACCTGGCGCACAGAAAGCACTCAATTTCTTAATTAAGTCCTATTAATTAGTATGTCAATACTCCTAAATTAAAAATGTACTATTTTGGAGCTAGAAACTTTATAAGTGTGATTTGCAATTTCAAGGCTTCATCTGTAACAATTTTTCCTCTTTAAGATATCAGCTACTATCCTTCAAGAAGAGGTGAGTCTTTAAGAAGGAACTTGTTTTTTCCTGTTGATTTGGGGAATATTTGATCATTGCATAGAGAAAGGATGTATGGAAAATTCTCGAGAAGAAATTAAAATAGTCTGCAGTGCCAACACCAGGAAAAAAGTATTGCTCACATTTTGATATTTTGCTTTTTTGTACTTCTTTCTAGTCATGTGATATATATATATATATTTTTTTTTAAATAAAATCATGTTGTATGTATGATAGTCTAGCCTACATTTAAAGTTAGCATTTGGGCTTGAGAAGTCTCCAAAATGGTTACTTTATTTTAAAAATTCCATTTTTAATGGGAGCAAAGTAGTCTGTGTTAAGGATACATACACCTCCAATGCACAGTTTTTAATTAGCTTTGAACATCTGTGGGCATAAATCATTATCCAACTTTCTGATTGTTTCCAACGTTCTTGATATACTACATTGCAAAACTTTTTCCATTACTTAGAGAAATAGCCTTTTAGCTGTCTTTTGCTGGTTTGTTGTTGTTTTTGCATTTTACCATAATGAACAATGGCTGCACATTTAAAAAAAATAGTTTTTGGTAATTTTTATTTCTTTTTCTGATTTTTTTTTTCTCATTTAAAATTATTTAATTTGGAGAAAACATTCCAATGCCATAAATAATTATTATTATTTTTTTCCCCTTTTTATTTATTTATTTTTTTTTCAGCGTAACAGTATTCATTCTTTTTGCACAACACCCAGTGCTCCATGCAAAACGTGCCCTCCCCATCACCCACCACCTGTTCCCCCAACCTCCCACCCCTGACCCTTCAAAACCCTCAGGTTGTTTTTCAGAGTCCATAGTCTCTTATGGTTCGCCACTTTTTCTGATTTTTAAAAAATGTCGCATGCCCACTTCTTTTTTAGGTAAGAGTTAAAGACTTTTATTATATTTTTATCACAAAAGTGAACAAATATTTAGAAACATTGGAAAATACACTGTCTCATTTGTTGAAAAGAATTCTTGCTCCTTATCTTCCAACCTTAGGATTTTGATAAGAGAAAAAAATTTAATTTTTATGTGAGCAAATCTGAGTTTTTCCTACAGAGAACAAACCAATGGTTACGAGAGGGGAGATGGGTGGGGGTATAGGGGAAATGGGCGATGGGGCCTGAGGAGTACACTTACGATGATGAAAAAAAAAATCTGAGTTTTCCCTTTGTGGTTTCTTCTGTTACTTTTATACTCATCTATTTCTTAGCTTGAGATTAAATAATCACGTATACTTTCTTTAGTCTTAGTAGTTTAGTACATCCTTCTTATTATTTAAACCTTCTGGGATTTACAAAAAGTATGGTAAGAAATAACCTAAATTTACTTTTTTCCTGAGAATTAACTAACTGTGCCAGTGACAGTCCCCTTCCCCATGTTTACCTGCTGCTGACTTACAGCTTCCGCAAGTCAGGCTCTCTGTCAATTCTTACGCGAGTCCCTTCCCTGTTGTAATCCTCTCACTTTACAGACTATTTTAATATCTGATCAGGAAAGCTGTTTGGGCCCTACCACTGTCCTCCAATTACTTATTCTTGTTCAAACCTGTCTTAACTATTCCTTCCCATTTGTTCTTCTACTTCACCGTCAGAAAACACTTCTCAAATTAAATTTTTTTAAAAGCCTCATAAATTTTTGGTACTTTTAATTCTGAATTTATATCTAAATAACAATAAGAATACAAGGAAGCTTATTAAGACTTTTTCAAACTAAGCAAAGACAACCATGGCATTCTGGACTGTGAGACTCATTGTCTGTAGGTGTCCGAGGGCTGGGCACAAAGGCGCTGAGGGAGGGCGCCACCTGCTGGCTTTTTGTGGGAGCTGGAGAGTGACCAGTACTCCAGTCCAGTTCTTGTGTAGCGTGAACAAGAACCCGCCTCTAAACCATGGGAGAACACAGAAAGTCTCCTATGTTGCACAGTTGAAGAGATGCCCTGTTACTCCAAGTGACAAGTTTCTTCCTAATTAGCTGTCACATGCCTGAATTTGTATCATTAAAGAAATCAATTCCTTTCAGCCTCAACCTCATTTGAACCACAAGACACAGAAAATCATGGGAGTGGCTGTTTTCTCAATTCTCCCAGGGATGTTATAGGCCTAGAAACGAATTCATGACATATTGGATGCCTCATGTTTTCAGGCTTATTTACAGGTTGGTAAACCCCTGGTTGAGAATAGACTTGCTTTGTAAACGAAAATATCCCTGGTGGTATAAAATCTCAAAAGCAAAAAAAAGAAAAGAAACGAAAAGAAAAAACCACAGTATCAGAGGGATTCCTCTTACCTGACTTGCTGTTGGTCGCTTCTTCGGATCCCAATTCAACATTTCAGTCATAAGCTGAATCGCTTCATTACTGGCATTGGGAATAAGAGTTTTTAGGTTTATAGGAACACACTGGGGAAAACGGAAGTTCATAGAGGATGCAAGCTGGTACCCTTCTGGCCAGTCACTCTGTTTAAGGCATATACAAGTGGGTGGGACAGGAGAACAAAAAGAAAATGGTTTTTAGTGATCGATTTAAAAATACAGGTATAATACAAAAATCACTGGTGGTTTAGTGTTGATTTATAGAAACAGAATGAAATACCAGACCTACAACTCAGTGCTATATATAGTATAGAAAGACTATTAAACTCTTGTCCGCTTTTTAGATCTTAATGATGATACCCAGCCGACTTAGAATAAATAAGGCACAAGTGTATACAAACAGCTGATCATCCCAAAGACCGTCAATATGTTAGACATTGCGTCCACTGTAAGAAACTGCACATAGTTAGGAAATAACAAATTACACGAAGCTTTAGTAACTATGTTTACTTGTCTGATTTTAACTATAAGGCACATACTTAAATAATTAGGCTGTAATTATACATACTTATTAAGTACATATCAGAAAGTAAGGTCTGGCTGCACACAGTAGTTAATTGGGAAGTACTCAGGTCGAGGAATCAAATACTCAAGGCAGAGGTACGTAAAATGAAACAGGAAGGGTTGAGAGGAAGTGGTCCAGGACACCTGGGATTCTAGAGTTGATGCCAATGAATATTTGCAGAGCAAATGGGTAAAAGTCTAAGCAAGGATGGCCACGAGGTCATCAACTGGTCATGAACCCAAAGTAAATATACAGAATTCTAAATAGAATGTTCCCTTAAGTTCTTAAATGTAAGAACCCTTTTTTTCTTCAGTCTTGAAGGATTCTGGCTTCTCATCCCACCCAATTAAAAAAAAAGGATAAGAAAAATAACCATTAAAGCATAGCCTATTTGAAAATGAAAATATCAGATAGCGAGGTAAAAATCATAATCAAAAGTTATAACAACTTAAGGACAAGAGTACTCACTTTTTTGGGAGTCCCTAAAACTTGGCAAATCTTAAAGATTTCATCGACCTCACTTGTCCCTGGGAAAAGTGGTCTTAATGTATATAGTTCAGCCATTATACTCCCAACAGCCCATATATCAATGGGAGAGCTGTACACGGAAGATCTTAATAAAACTTCAGGGGCACGATACCTATGGAAATAGAAAACAAAACAAAACGGGCCATTTTGGTTAGAGTTGGAAAGATGGAGAAATGGTGGGGTTTGGTTATACATTTCCATCAAGGAACTGGTACCAATTGCCTTCTATGTATTTGGCATTTGCATAGCATGTTGGGGCTCAGTTGGACATACACATTTCCCCTGACTACTGACAGTTGGCAGAGTTAGAGACAAAGATAAATGAAATATCCAAGTGGCCTAAGTTAGGAACTCAAATAAATAAATAAGGAAATAAGTATTGTAAGACAGGGTTGAGGGGGGACTCTGAACAGAAGCAGATGTATTCTGAATGAGAACAGTAGCACAATTTTATAAAATATATCCATGATGTATTTATATGAAGGATAGAAAACAAAAGATGAAAAAAGACTATCTCTAAGTAGTGGGGTTTTCCTCCTCTTTTTACTTATCAGATTGAAAGTGCTGATTCCTTCAGTGGACTCAGTTCCCCCAACTGACAATATCTTCAATGGAGAAAAATACCCTATTTATGAGAGCAAAGGTACCTGGTGGAAAAGTAGTCTCACTTCTAACTTTTTTTTTTCACATTGAAATGTGTAGATTTAGCAGCCCAAATATTTCACAGTATTGTCTTTTTGCTTCTGTTCCGAGTACCCTTCTTTGACAGGTATATAATTTGAGATATATAATTTGAATAACACACAACTCATCCATTTAGAAGCGTATGACTCAGGGGCTTTAAATATATTCAGTAAGTATGTAATCCATTATCACAATCAATTTTGAACATTTTCATTGGCCCCAAAGAAACTTCACACCTCTCCAATATCCCTGTATCCCCAATGCTAGTCTACTTTCTGTCTCTAGAGATTTGCCTATTGTGTGTACTTCATACCAGTGGAACCATATTCTGTCCAATCCTTGTGGACTGGCTTCTTCCACTTAACATGTTTTTTTTTTCTTTTTAAGATTTTATCTATTTATTTGACACGGAGAGAGAGAGCACAAATAGGCAGAGGGGCAGGCAGAGGGAGAGGGAGAAGCAGGCTCTCCACTGGGCAGGGAGCCTGACTCAGGGCTCAATCCGATGACCCTGGGATCATGACCTGAGCCGAAGGCAGTCGCTTAACCGACTGAGCCACCCAGGTGCCCCGCTTAATGCGTTTTCTAGGTGCATCCAAGTTGTACTGTAGCACCTATCAGTACTTCGTTCTTTTTACCACCAAATAATATTCCATTATATGGCTATTGCACACTTTAGTTATCCATTCATCAGTGGATGGGCACTTGGGGTGTTTCCAATTTTTGGCTATTATAAGGAATGCTGTTGTGAACATTCATATATAAGTTTTTGTGTGGGTGTGTGTTTTCCTTTCTCTGAGATACAGAAGTATGGAATTTCAGATCCCATGGGAACTATATGCTTAACCACCGAGGAACTATGGACTCTCCTGTGCATTTTACATTCACACCAGCAGCATATGATGGATCCAGTTTCTCTGTGTCCTTGCCAATACTTGTTACTATATTTTGATATTTTTATGAGATACAATTAATAGTTTTGAAAGTCTTGCCAAGTTTAGATGTTGAAAACAAGTCTTCTCAATTACATTCCATTTCAGTATAGCATCTAAATTTACCTGGTTGAAAATAGATACTCAACCAAAAATGGAACTGTGCTTCTTCCCCCCAGAAGCTCCCCAGTATTCCCCATCTCAATTAGTGCCGACATCATCCTTCCAGCTGCTCAGTAAACAGAGCAAAACAAAACAAAAACCCTCTTAGAATCGTCGACTCCTTTATCTTATACCGCACATCTGATTCATCAGGAAATCATGGCTGCCCTACTTTAAAAATAGTACCTCCATGGCCACCAGATCCGAGTCACTGTCATTCCCGGCCAGTGTAACAGTCTCCTACCTGGTCTCCCTGCTTCTTCCCTTGCTCTTCTAAAATCTGTTTTTAACCTAGCAGTGAGAGTTTTAAGACCTGGCGGACCACATCGCACCTCTTCTCAGCATTCTCCAGGGGCTCCCCTGTTCACTAAGATTAACAAGCCACCACAGTCCTTACGATGACCTATAAGGACCTGAGATCTTGCCCTCCCTTAACTCTCCAGCCCCATTTCCTACTGCAGCCCTCCTATTCATTCTCCTCTCTGCAGAATTCACACACGGCTTTCCTGTCTCAAGGCCTCTACACTCAGCATTTTCTCTGCCTGAAACCTCCATGCCTTGGCATCTCCTTCACAGAGAGACCCTCTGTTTAAAATGGCAGCATGCCTTTTCCCTCCCCTAGCCCTCCTGCTCCCTGTCCCTTTCCGTATTTTATTCTTCTCCATAATAATGTATCATTATCTGATTTACAAGTATTCTTGTTTTTATTGGAATGTAATACACATGCAGAAAAATGCATGTATTGTAAGAGGACAACTTGATGAACTGACACAAATAGAATATACCCATTGACCCAGCGCCAAGACCAAGAAACTGGGTGTTATCAGCATCCCAGGAGGCCCCTCTCCTGCACTCTGGCAGTCACTACGCAAGTAACTGCTACCCTGACTTCTAACAGCAGAGATTAGTTTTCTGTTTTTGTACTTTGTAGAAATGGAATCATACCATATGTACTTTTTTTTTTTTTCCTGTTTGGCCTCTTACTCTCAGCATTATATCTGTGAGACTCGGTCATATTGTTGCATGTAGTGACTTTGGTTCGCATTGCTGTAAGACATCCCACTGGATGAATATATTTTGCTGCATGTGATGGACATTTGGGTAGTCTGGAGTTTGAGACATGAGCACATGTCTTTTGATGAACATGTGCATGTCTTTCTGTTGGTAACTCATGATATTTTTAGCTTATTTGGGTTTTTTTTTGTTTTGTTTTAATATTTTATTTATTTATTTGACACAGAGAGAGAGAGAGAGAGAGAGACCGCACAACCAGGGGAGCAGCAGGCAAAGGGAGAGGGAGAAGTAGGCTCCCCACTGAGCAGGGAGCCCAATACAGGGCTCGGTCCCAGGACCCTGGGATCATGACCTGAGCTAAAGGCAGATGCTTAATGACTGAGCCACCCAGGCGCCCTAACTTGCTTATTTGTATATGGGATGTCATGTAAGCAGCATGAGATCGACGGTTTTTCTGTTTCGTTCACTTCTGTGTTCCACATGCCTGAAATAGTGCCTAGCACATAGTAGGTGTTCCACAAGTGTTTGTTGAATGAATGAATGAATGAATGAAATCTCTTTTCCTTCAGAATAGTTGTGACCCAGTCCTCCTCTCTCCACAGAATGCAAAATTCAGTTCAATATTTTGTTTTAAATACTCAAAAGGGAACCTCCTGAAAGCTATGTTAATGACACACTGTAGTAAAGCTTCAACATAGACCTCCTTCTGCCTCTACAGAGTTGCATAAAGGCACTCACCATCTGGTAGAAACATAATCAGTATATGGTGGCTGCGATCTTAATTCTCTTGCAAGTCCAAAATCAGCAATTTTCACAAGTTCTGGACCCATACAAAGCAAGTTTTCTGGTTTCATATCCCTATGAAAAAAACCTTGGTAACATAGAGAGGAAAAGCAGTAATTGAGAATTATGTTTAAATACATTTGACTTCTCAACAAAATATAACCGAGCCTCTCTGTTGTAATTAGGGATGTGAACTTGGGGAGAAAAATTCATATGTATTGTCTAAAAAGTGATGGAGGTGGGGACCCTGCTTTCAAAATTTGATAGGGAAGTTCACACAGTGTATGAGGCCATTTAAAATACCCACTTAGAAAAAAATAAAATAAAATAAAATACCCATTTAGCACATATTTCTATTTGTGAATCCAGTAAGTTCAAGCACTTGGGCTAGATACGGCCACATTCCAATCATCTCCAGTAATTTGCACAACTTGAAGGAGGTATTATGGTCACTATTGTGGAGTAAATGAGGAGGGAGAAGCCTGGAGAGAAGGAACCTAATTAAAGGCCGAGCAAAGCTACATAATCAGGCTTATGTCATTTATTTGAAAAGTCCATTAAACAAAAATAGAACTCCACACATTTTAGCCAGTTCCTTCATTTACAATTACTTTTTTTAATAGCTCAGTTCTCCCCTGGCAGCTGCCTTATTGAAAACCCCAATTATTTACCAATTCAGTATGTAAAATAAGTGGTTACTGAAGCTGAGACGCAGGGCAGTGAAACTGAGGCAGAAAAGGCAGCAAGAAGAACATGAAAGCCCTCTTGTACATTTTTTTATTATTTTTATTTTTTTTTAAAGATTTTATTTATGTATTTGACAGACAGAGATCACAAGTAGGCAGAGAGGCAGGCAGGGCAGGGGAAAGCAGACTCCCTGCTGAGCAGAGAGCCCGATGCGGGGCTTGATCCCAGAACCCTGAGATCATGACCTGAGCTGAAGGCAGAGGCTTAACCCACTGAGCTACCCAGGCACCCCTCTTTGTCCATTTCTAAGGGGGATCTAAAGCTTGCTGGCTGTAGACAGATGGCCTGTCTTCTAATGACCTTGTAAGGTGAGAGAATCCAGAAGGGTCCTGGTCATCGGTTGTACTCATCGTGGTGAGGGGGTTTTCATGTAGCTGTAGCCTAAACTTTTTAAGTCAAATTTTAAGCCCGAGCTTTTGATTCCTGCTAAGCCAGTGTGGGCTCTAGGTTTGTGACATCTACAACAGTTGTGTACTCAGTTTATCTGGGACTTCTTACTCAAACTAGTTGCTGAGATCCATTTCACGAACTTCCAAGGGAAATACACTGCACTTTCGTCACATGCAGACCGGAACAGGAGCACACATGGAGGTGCGTCAAGCAACATAAAATCATACAGAATGACACCAATTGCGCATCTGTACAGTTGACGTTTCCCCCATTCTCACAAATATATCAGTGACTTGGTCCTTATTTTAACTAAAATAATAGTCTTGTTTTTAGTTAGCTACTATTTTAAAAATATTTACTCAAAGTATTACATCCGAGATCTTCACTACAGCAAGAATAATGAATATAGCATTCGTAACAATGTCTGTTGGTCTTGGGGTCTGGTGTCCCCAATCCCTGCATCATCGGTTGTATAACCAGCCATAAGTTATTCATATTATTTATTTGTAGCAGCAGTTTTTAAGCCCTAAACTAACTTCTCCTTCAACCACTTTTGCTCTGAAGATGCTGGTATTCATATACATATCCAAGGAATGGAAACCAGTTTTATTACTAGCCTAAAAAAATCAATTATCACAAAGCTTTTCCAAAATCAAATAATTTATAATGCTTTTGATTTTTCCACACCATACTTGTTTCTACTGGCATAAATTAACTCAGGTAAATATCATGAGTTACCATGCTGCCCAGTGTTTGAAAATAGGCTGAATCATCGGAATTCATTATGAACAATTAAAATAGCATATATCTTTGTTTCCATGTAATTAATAAATAATTTTAATCAGTGGATTGTAGTATATCATCATAGGCTTTAGACATTATTTTTAACATCTTCCTTTTCTTTTTTAAAATTTAAATTCAATTAGCCAACATATAGTAGTACATCATTCGTTTCAGATGTAGAATTCCATAATTCATCAGTTGCTTATAATACCCAGTGCTCATCCTATCTCGTGCCCTTCTTAATTAGGGTTTAGACTTCTAAAGGACAAAAAAAGTGGGATTCAGGAATATTCTGAGAATGCTTATATGGAATAAATGATAGAATTTTTAGAAAATAAATTACTTCCTGTAACAGTTAAAGGGAAAAGGAGAAAATACAAAATATGGGATGAAACATGAAAATGTTAACGATGGGGATTTTCAAATGCCTCTGTTCATAATGTAGCGGTGGTCTGGCATAAACTCTTCCCATTTAATATCGAAATATCTAGGGATTCTAAACAAATGTTTGCCAAATACTTTCATAATAATCATGTTAAGTTTTTGGATGAATTATTTTGGTTTGATAGATACATAAAACACTATAAATGAAGATCACATAAATAAGAAATTCATAGAAACAAGAACAAGCACTTTCTTTAATTTCACTCAAAGAACAGAAACAACTAAATGTAAATACTAAGAAAACTATAAAATACCACAGCACTGTGCTTTAAACGGTTTAAATGTGGGGCGCCTGGGTGGCTCAGTGGGTTAAAGCCTCTGCCTTTGGCTCAGGTCATGATCCCAGGGTCCTGGGATCGAGTCCCACATTGGGCTCTCTGCTCAGCAGGGAGCCCCCTTCCCTTCCTCTCTCTCTGCCTACTTGTGATTTCTGTCTATCAAATAAATACATAAAATCTTTAAAAAATTTAAAAAAACTGTTTAAATGTTAATAAGTGGTCATGTGATCAAAGCATTCCAATCTTTTCCAAAAGAAGTGTTCTTTGTTTCTTTTGTTTTCATTTCCATTGTAGAATTGGGGAATGAGGTTGTAGGTTGGGTTTATGATAACTGAGAGCAAAGGCTGATGATCAAACTGTTAACAGGGGCGCCTGGGTGGCTCAGTGGTTTAAGCCTCTGCCTTTGGCTCAGGTCATGATCTCAGGGTCCTGGGATTGAGCCCCGCATCAGGCTCTCTGCTCAGCAGGGAGCCTGCTTCCTCCTCTCTCTCTGCCTGCCTACTTGTGATCTCTGTCAAAAAAAATAAATAAAATCTTTAAAAATCTGCCTCTCTGCCTACTTGTGATCTCTGTCTGTCAAATAAATAAAAATCTTAAAAAAAAAGAATTATAGAAATTCTAGGTCTTTTAAAATAAAATTGTCAGTGTGTGTAGCCCCATACTCCAAATCTGTAGTTATTCAGTATAACACTATTTAACAGATTATATATGATTCCTGTGCATGACCTTGACAGTAATCTAAAGAGGCAGGGAAAGGAAATTTAAACTTACCATGTTTATGGATAAATGCCAGCCCCTGCAGTATTTGATACATAATATTTCTGATGACTGACTCAGGGAACAGCTTGTTTCTGTGAAGACAGGAACAAATAAACAGTCATGTAATTCTGTTAACCAACCAACCAAAACAAGAGGGCAGATGTTCCTCCTCCCTTGGAACCCCTGTTGGTTTCATGATCATGGTTAAGAGTGTGATTTATAGCTTTATAGTTGTTAAGGTTACACATTTAAAATATGACAATTAGAATTTTTGTCTGTTTTCATGTTTTATAAAAACTCAAATCCAATAATGGATGTGTTGCACAGATACTCAGACAGCTAAATTTTGAACTGTCTTGAGAGGAGCAAAGTCAATTGGAAAACTGATATCCGTCAGATACACCAAGCGTGCAAATACATAAAATGTAGGCTTTAAGAGTTTTAGGGGCATAACTGCTTCAGTTCTATATTGTCTACTAGTACTGTCCAGTGGAAGTATAGTAAGAGCCACAAATGAGAACCACTTACGTACTTAAATTTTCTCTAGTAGCCACATTAAAAAAGCAAATGAAATGTGAAATTAATTTTTAACAATATATTTTATTTAATATATACCACATATTATTTCAACATGTAATCAATATAAAAATTAATGAATTTCCTTTTTTTGTACCAAGTTTTCAAAGTCTGATGTGTATTTTAATTTTACATTTAAAGCTCATCTCAATGCAGACTAGCCGTATTTAAGAGTTCAAGAGTCCCATGTGACTAGCAGCTACTGTACTGGACAGAGGGGCTTTATATAGAATTTATATGAAGTTTTAAAGTAAGATCGTAATAGGGACTAAATTAAGACAAACATTAATTGCTAACATGCCACAAATTAATGTGATGAACACATTAATTTTTTGACCCTGAATTAATTCTTTGACCCTGAAACCATGCTGTTTTGGAAGTAATCATTTTAAACTTCGAAAGCTCATCATAATTTCAACACTTTTTAATATCTTTATTACAGCATGATTGATTAGATTAGGGTGTTTATTCAAAATGTTCTCAACATGTAGAAAATGGCTTATTTCTGAATATCATTAACTATATTATATGCTTATGTAATGTTTTAAAATATCCCACTAAATGGGCTAAGAACACACAATAGACAAAGAAAGATAAATTCTGGTCTTATATCAAGATTGAAAATAGTATTGATCACATATTATTGAAATATTTTTAAACTAATTTTGGTAAACAACAAAATAAATTTTAAAAGAAACAAAATATTTTTATCCTTGCCAACAATTTAAATTTATAAAAAGAATGCTATAAATTAAAGATGCGGTTACAACATAAAGCAAAGATTTATGTATATTGGCCTTCAGGTAAAATAGATAAAAAAGTTTACTCAAATAAAAAAGACTTAAATTAATCATCCTTAAAACAATGTTCGGGAAGTTAAGCTACCAAAAACAAGGTGTAAAAATACCACTTAACCCCAGATAGCTCTTTACCATGTACCATTGTTAATTGTTAACAATTGTTAAATTTATACCTTTGACATTAAATAATATTCAAACAATATCATTTTTAGTTCCACTTAATTTAGAAATCTGGAACTGAATCATGAAATTCCAAAGTTGATTCTTTTTAGTGTTGATTGACTATTGCATTAACCACTTCCAATAACAGATACAGACATATATATATATACATATATATATATATATACTTATCTATCTTAAGGAAAAACATACACACACATACACACACACACACATATATATATGTGTGTGTGTGAGATTACTTATATATATATATATATTTATATAAAAGTAATCTCTACATCCAGTATAGGGCTCTAACTCACAACCCTGAGATCAAGCTCTACTGACTGAGCCAGCCAGGTGCCCCTTATAAAGTTTCTAAATCAGATGAAAGTATAATGTTTCAAATATTTATATTTACTTAATTTCTTTTTCTTTAACACATATATCTTAATATATCACGCATAGGTTTATCACTCCATACATTTTATTTATTTATTTTATGTTTTTAAAGATTTTATTTAGTTTTTTGACAGAGAGAGAGACAAAGAACAAGCAGGGGGAGCAGCAGGGGGAGCAGCAAGGGAGAGGGAGAAGCTGACTGCCCATCCAGCAGGGAGCCCAATGCGGGGCTTGATCCCAGGACCCCGGGATCATGACTTCAGCCAAAGGCAGCCGCTTAGCTGACTGAGCCACCTAGGTGCCCCACTCCATACTTTTTAAAGAGCATAATTATTAGAAGCCAAAAATTTAAGATTGTCCATCACCTGATTAAGAAACTATTTGGATTTTTCAGTATTCTAATCCAGTCCTAATCCATTTGCATGTATAACTTCTATATTATCAGTGTCATATAATTATAATTTTGACTTCTGTTTTTATCCACTCGGGCATTTTCATAATTTTCATAACTATCATCTTTAATGGCTACAAAATAATTCCATCAATATTATAAACTATAATTACCCATCTATTCTCCCAATAGTAATTTCTTTTAAGAAGTTTAAAGAGATAAGTGAAGCATGCTATAATCATTTAGCAGAACATACTAACTAGAGTAACTGTGAAGATTATATATGCATAACAAAATGTTTGTCAGTGAATCAATCAAATAAAAAAATGATCACCATTAAAATTGCAACTATGTAAAAAAACAGGCATGGCTGGTTCCAAGGGCTAGAAAGAACTCTAGAAAAACAAACACTGATTTGAGGGGTAAAAATTTTTTTTACTTTTAACTGCTATTAATGTTATAATGATAGCTTGTGGAACCTAACAGGCAATCAGTAAGTATTTTTTGAAAGAAGGAAAAAATATGATTAAAGAAAACTTCATTCACCATCCCTAAGGATTACCTCGAGTGTGTATATAATGTGTATATGAAAGAAATACAGAGAGAGCAGTCATCATTCCACTGGGAAGTTTATTTCTAAAGTACTTTAGGATCTTCTGTTGAACAACTCTGGCTTTAAAAGCAGGTAAAATGGTCATTAATCTACCACATGTGACCATCAGTTACCACCAAAATATTAACCTCCCCAAGCTCAAGGCAGATACCTGAAGCTAGCTCTCTTTAGAGATTCTGTTCATGGGTTTAAAAATGAAAATGAGAATTTTTTTGCGATTGGTAACACATTCAGTTTTATCGTTCACTTAAACATTCTAACAAATGAACTTATTAGATCCCTTCATGAAAACTGCCTCATTCCTTTCCTCCCTTTTTTCATTCACCTTTCTCAAATTGCTTGCGAGAGCAATGAAGGTAATCTCAATTTTGTTCACATCTGGCTTTATTAGTATTAAAACTATAGAAGGATTTTGGGGGTGCCTGATTGGCTCATTGGGTTTAAGGGTCTGACTCTTGATCTCAGCTCAGGTCTTCATCTCAGGGTCATGAGTTCAAGCCCCATGTTGGGCTCCACTGGGCAGAGAGCCTACTTAAAAAACAAACCAATAAGCCAAACTATAGATAGATATTGTTTCAAAAGAATTGATAGACAATCTTTGTTTACATCGGTGACTATGTCAAAGCTGGTTCTTCTTCAAGGTTATAAAGGTAATGGCTAATTAATTTACCTCTACCTCTTGGAGTGACAAATCTGTACTGTAAAGTGTAGCATATTGAAGGGATCCAAGAAACTCACAGAGGAGATAACAGGGAAAACATTCTAGTTTTTATAAAATAAAGACATACCTGTCTTTCATTAATTGATAGAGGTTTTCTTTCATATATTCAAATATAAAATAGAGATGGTCATTTTCTCTGATAACTTCTTTTAGTTTAATCACATTGGCATGATTGAGTTTCTTCAGAGACTGTAACACAGCAAATAAGCATTAAAATTCTTAAAGCAAAGTTACAGAAGTTGGCAAAATCTCATCAATCTCTACAATAATTACTTAAGTAATCTTCCATTTCTTCTGAATTCATGAGTGAATTAAGTCTTAATGTCTATAGAACATCTTAGAACACCGATTTTAAAGTAAGTAGTAATTGTTTTAAGTAATGGATGTAAGTACAAAAATAAACCAAGCCAATAATACCTGCCAAACATTTCAATCTGTCACTTTTTTTTCTCAGTCTATTCACTAGGCCTAAGTTTTTTCTAAGTTACATTAACTATGTGTAGTTCCATACAAAGGTATCCAGAAATTTATGCATATACAATATACAAAAATATACAGCATAAAAATAGAAAGAAATGGTATGTAGTAATTAAAAATTGTCTTTCCTTTCATAACATGAATTAAAACACTCTTTTAAAAGTGAGGGTATACACTGAAATATGAGTGTATAGTTTTTTCTGTTGTTCTCTACTGACATTCGGGTAAAGAAATGAGAAATTACTTAGGAAGATAAAGAAAAAAACATAAATACAATTATCTTTGGAATGTTTCCTACAAAGAACAGAACAATCCTTTTAGCTACCGTCCTCATAAATGAGACAGGGTGAGGCAGAGCGAAGGCCTCCTAGGGTTCTTACACCTGTAGGATCTTACCTTAACTTCTCTCAAGTTCATACATTCATCCCAAGAATAGAACTTTCTCTTCATTCTGAAACGAAACAAGAAAAGCTTAATGTACGGGGACAGAGGATTTGAAACAAAACTTATGCTGTTGGCTTTCTTACTCTAGTATTCACTCTGGGTAACTGTGATCTCCCCTCCTCCTTAAAAGGAAGTCCCCTCTCTTCTGTGTATCTCAAGGCAGTTTGGTACAGGTGCACGATTATGTTCTATCTGAAATTCTGCTTTAAACACAATGGTGAAAGGATTACCATCAATCTTCCTTTCTGGGTGCCTTCTCATATTTCCCTCATCAGTTTAATTGTGCTTTTCTAAAAGGTCCCCTTCCAAATTTTCTCTTTCTAGAACTTAACAGAGAAATATGAAACACTAAAGTGGAGAAGGGAAGAAAATCACAAACGCTGGTAAAAAATTTAGTGATTAACTTGAACTGAGGACTTCTTTATCATTACCTCTTCTTTAAACCAGAAGCCCATAAAGTTAAGTGATTCAGGTCAACGAAAATTCAGAAAGCAACCAAACTTGAGAAATAGCTTTCTTTTTAAATTTTTTTTCTTTATTTTTATTATTGACGTTTAGCTGACATACAATGTTGCATTGGTTTTAGGTATATAACATAGTGATTCAACAGTTATGTATATTATGAAATGCTCGCCATGATAAGTGCAGTCACCATCTGATACTATCACAATATTATTTACTCTATTCCCTTTGCTCTACTTTTTATCTCTGTGATTGATTTATTTTATGACTGGAAGTTTGTACCTCATCGTCCCCTTTACCTATTTCTCTCATCTCCCCCCACCCCGCAACCACCAGTTTGTTCCCTCTATTTATGAGTCTGGTTTTTTGTTCATTTGTGTTATTTTTTACCTTTTAGATTCCACATATATAGGAAAGCATATGGGTATTTGTTCTTCTCTGACTTGTTTCATGTAGCATAGTACTCTAGGTGCATCCATCTTATCATAAATGGCAAGATTTCATTCTTTTTTATAGCTGGATAATATTCCATTGTATATATATATACCAGATCTTCATCATCACTATTTTTTTTTAGTTTTTATTTAAATTACAGTTATCATATAGAGCATATTAGTTGCAGGTTTACAGTAGAGCGATTCAACACTTCCATACATCACCCAGTGCTGCATTGGTGGTTCAGTGGTAGAATTCTCGCCTGCCATACATCACCCAATGCTCATCATGACAAGCACCTTCCTTAATCACCCCCATCATTTGTTTCCCCCATCCCCCACCCCCCCTCTGGTAGCCATCAGTTTGTTCTCTGTAATGAGAGTCTGTTTCTTGGTTTGCCCCTCTCTCTCTCCCCACCCCAACCCAGTTGCTTGTTTTGTTTCTTAAATTCCACATATGAGTGAAATCAAATGGTATTTGTCCTTCTCTGACTGACTTATTTCACTTAGCAGAATACTCTCTAGCTCCACCCATGTCATTGCAAATGGCAAGATTTCATTCTTTTTTATGGCTGAGTAATATTCCTTTATATATATTCCTTTATACAACTCCACATACCATCCCCCCACATCTTCTTTACCCATTCATCTATGAATGGATACTCGAATTGCTTTCATATCTTGGATATTGTAAATAATGCTGCAGTAAATATAGGGGTGCATATATCTTGTGAAATTAGTGTTTTTCATTTGGGGGGAATAAATAGCCAGTAATAGAATTCCTAGACCATATGGCAGTCCTATTTTTAATTTTTTGAAGAACCTCCATACTGTTTTCCACAATAGTTGTACCAATTTACATTCCTAGTGCACAAGGGTTTCCTTTTCTCCACATCCTTACCAATGCTTGTTATTTCTTGTCTTTTTAATTTCAGTTATTCTGACAAATGTGAGGTGATATCTCATTGTGTATTTGATTTCCCTGATGATTAGTGACACTGTACATCTTTTCATGTGTCTGTTGGCCATATGTATTTCTCTTTGGAAAAATGTCTGTTCAGGTCCTCATCCATTTTTTAATCGGATTATTTGTGTTTTTTCGTGTTGAGTTGTATAAGTTCTTTATATATTTTGGATATTAATCCCCCATCAGATATATTATTTGCAAATATATTCTTCCATTTAGGAGGTTGCTTTCCTGAATTTTGTTCTCTATTTTCCTTCTTTGATCCCAATGTTACCATTAAAGATAAATATACCAGAAGTAATAAAGGTAACAAAATAATTCCACTATAAACACCACAGATAGAGGGTTTTTTTTTAATGAACATTTTTTTAGTCACCATGCAAAATGAGAGAGAAGAAAAAAGAGGATTTATGTTCTAAAAAATATTTCTTCAAGTATAGAAATTACAAAACTGGATTATGAAAACAAGGACCCTACGAGCACCTGGGTGACTCAGTCAGTTAAGCATCTGACTCGTGATTTCTGCTCAGGTCATGATCTCAGGGTGGTGGGATCTAGCCCTGCCTCAGGCTGCACGCTCAGTGGGAGTCTGCTTGAAATCCTCTTCCTCTCCTTCTCCTCCCTTCCCCCCATCACATACTCTCTCTATCTCTCTCTCAAATGAGTAAATACATCTTAAAAATTAAAAAAAAAATCCTATGTGCCCTACTGTTTTCATTTAGTAGTATAATCTCCTATTGAGGTGTTCTAGAAGATTCTCAGGAAGCTTAAAGTTATCTTTATTTATTAAACTAATTCCTATAGGAATTATTCAGAGTCCCTTCAACAGTGTAATACACAAGGGTAAGGAAATGAGTAAAGGAATGGCAGCACAAAGCATTGGCAGCATGCCATGGTTGTTAAGAATGTGGGCTGTGGAACTGCCCTGCTGGCTTCAAACCCTTGCTCGGTGACTCACTGATGTATGACCTTGTACAGGCTCCCCATTGACCATTCTGTGCCTCAGATTCCACAGTTACCAGTAGAATTACTGCATATGAAAAGCCTATTGCAAATTGCTTAGTTCAGTGCTCAGTAAATACTGGATGTTCTTGTTTTTATCAGTATCAATGATCAGCTACAACAGACATGAAGGGCATCACTGCTATTATTTCTAAAGTATCCTTAGTGAATCAGAATTTCATTTATTCTGATTAAGGTGCCAGAAATTTATGGAGGTTTAAGAAATTGATGGTTTACAAGTCACTTACCAAAAGATACATTTCCATCCTATAGATTTATAAATATCTTGCTAATATGATAAGGCAAATCTAGCACAATGTTAAATTTAAAAGTCAATTCAAAAAAAAGTCAATTCAAATACAGTATATAAGAGAAGTTTAAGAAAATGATGAAATCCATCCAGAACTGCACATATAATGTTATTATTCTTAAAAATTATAAGATTTTTTAAAATCCATTTTTGAGACAATAGATAATATATTCCTTTTTCAATTTCGTAAAAATTGGAATTTTTATTCTATTTGAAACTTTGTACTAGCTGCATCCACATATTCTAATATGTTCATTTCTTCCCATCAATTACTACTACTCATCAATACTGCCCTAAGGCAATGTAGGTGTCTATGTGCAACAAATACTGACGTTTCCTTATAAAACAATTACCCAATTTCTTCAACCAATGTGAAGAACTTACTTGAATTTTAAGAAATTAAGCCAATTTGTTAGAATGATAGGAAAAGGCACTTCCTTTTAGATTCCCCGCCTTTTTCTCTTTCATTCATTCAACACCTATTACATGCCAGGGCAAGGCACAAATAAGAACCAGAGACGGTGTCATGGCACCTCCCATTTAACACAAAATAGGCTTTAGACTAGTGAACACAAAACAGATAAATTAGTTACAAGGACAATGAGATAAGGGGATCGTTTCAAAAAATTTAATGGCCTGGCCTTTTTGATAAGGCAGTATGGGGACACGTGAGTGGCTCAGTTGGTTAAGCCACTGCCATCTACTCAGGCCCAGAGTCCTGGGATCAAGTCCCACATCGAGCTCCTTGCTTGGTGGGGAGCCTGCTTCTCTGCCTCTGCCTGCTTGTGCTCTCTCTCTCTCTCTGACAAATAAATTGATAAGGCAGTATGTCAGCTATGACCTGAAAGACAGAGGGTACCAGCAGGTGAAAAACTGAAAGACTGAAAAAACAGAAGTTTCAACCAGACAGACAGAGCTAGAAAGAACTGACTGGTCAAAGGAAATAAAAGACCATTTCAGGCTGATCCTTATTAGTAATGCCCTGAGCTAATTTTCATGTCTATTCCCAGCTAGTCGTCTGAAGAAAAGGATAGCACTTTCCTAGGTCGCTGTTTCTGCTCTGCTTTTTCTCTATAGCACTTACCATCTCTAACACCCTCCCCCTCCTCAAATGTAAACTCCTTGAAGACACCGCCACATGCCTATATCAATTTTTGGCATACAGTAAGTCCTCAATAAATATTTACTAAATGATAGGATGAATTTCTGTACCCACAGATGGGCTCATGAGGAACTATCCCACAAACAGGAGACCCTCCAAAATAGAATTGCCTTCCAAGGCCTTAAAGAGCAGAGAGCTTAATAAATATTTTAAATTTAATGAGATAAGAGGATCTTACTACCATCCACTAGAAATGAATTGTTACAGCCTTTTGTTCATTTTTGATGGCAGCAGATACAAGGTTTCTTGCCAGAGATCTAAATTAAAATTTCCCAAAGAAAATTTTCAAAAAGGTACCTTTTATCTTTTTCTTTATAGTGTTCTCCCAACTTCTAACCACTCGTCCACCAACTCATCCTAGCCAGTTTGACGGCATTTCAAGACTGCTCAAAAAGCTTGCCCACTGCTTACTGAATCAAGTACAGACTTTCTTCCCATGTTCATGTCTCAAATTGTAACACTCTGACATCTACCAGCTGCCACGCCACACCCTGGTTTCTCCCGGCTATCTCCCTACTGTGCTAGCGCTCAGACTTCTCTATTTCACTCCTCAAACATCATTCTCCTGACTCTTCTGCTTAAAACACTTTCAGAATGAAAAATACCTTCATCCAGATAATGTTTCCCTTCAAGGGGACATGCTTCTTGCTCACTTTGAAGATTAACGATAAAGCAGCTCTTCATCTGCTACACAAAATGTATTCAACATGGAATTTATTTGGAATTTTTCATCCAACTTGGATGGATTTCAAGTGTTATTCCTACAATATTTGTGGCCTGAATTTGCAGTGCCTAAAGTTTTATGCCACGAAGCACAAGATGATGGTCCTCATCCGATATTATGGAATGTAGGTTGTTTTGGTAACAAATAGGGATACATTGAGAATGGAGAATACAGGGTCTAATACTTCAAGCCAAGTTCATTGCTTTGCATCAGGCTCAAGAGAAATGGCATGATTGTATGATTCTTGCAGGTCAAAAACCATCCTAAGATTATGTCTGGTCAAGAATTTTAGGAGTAATGAGTGAACATTCATATTGATAATCCTGCTGGTAGCCTGTCTTCACAGTTCTTCACTCCAAAGAGCTGCTCCCTTCTATGATGCCATGGGCACTCATAAACACCTTGCTGTCATGAGGAATGGGTCTACCCTCTAAGATCTCAGCCTTTCAAACTTCACACTCTGACCACATCCTCCTATCTTTTTATCATCATTACCATTGGATAAAACGTATATGTCTACTTGTTGCCTCCTCCTCTAGCTTGGATCCCATGGTCAGCCTTCCCACCCACTGTCCCTCTCAAGAGCACCTATATATTCTGATGCCCCCCTCTCCCATTCTTCTACTACTCCTGCCCTGCCATCCTCCAGTCTCTGCTCTCCGTACAAATCCATGAAGACTCTACATAAAGTCACGTACATGCTGCCAGGAGCTCTACTTCAGTATTCATCCCATGTACTCGGGGATTCTGAGAGTGGATTCTGAGAGTACTCAGAAAAGCCTTCTGTGACTGTTTTTAGCAATTAAGTGACATGTACTCCATGACTATTCAAAGTTCAATGCCTCTACTACCCCACTTTTTACTACTCCTTGCCCTACTGCAATCTGGCTTATCTCCTCTTCTGTTTCACTAGAACAGCTCTCACCACAGCCACTAATTATACCATGTTCTCCAAGTCCAAAGAACACCAATATTGGTTTGGGTACCAGAAAGCCATTTCTAGCCTCCTCCCTTCTGCCTCCTAGTATAGAAGCTGGAAGAGTAGATTCTCACCTCTCAGCCTCTCTTGTACATAAGAGAGACCATCTGGTCCATTTCTAGCCAATAAGATGTAAGGGGAAGTCATTATGGGGCTTCTGGGAAACAAGTTTACTTAGAATTTGAGAGAAGGGTTTGCTGGTATCATTCTCCCTTCTTCGCACCCTGAACCATAGATGCAATGCCTGGAAATGAAGTAGTCATAATGTGGCCATTAAGTGACATGCTTGAGGGCAAACAAATGTTAACGGCTCAGTGTGAAGAAGATGGAAAAGGCCTAGCTACAGTTCACTGGAGTCATCAAAGTCCAGATTTCCCGATATGGAAGAAAAATGATCTACTTATTTAAGCCATTGGTTCTATCACTTGCTATTTTACATTCTTTTCACTTAGAGCAAGAAACATTCCTAACTACCTAAATGCTTTTCAGTCATTAGTTTTTAGTTGTCTTCTAGTTGAGCACTTCTTTATATTTTTCCCTTGGGTCCATATATTTTCTACACTGTCCTGGTTTTCTCCCTGCTTCTCCGGTGGCTCTTTTTCAGGCTTCTCTACAAGCACCTACCTCTTCCAAGGCCCATTTCTTTTTTCTTTTTCTTTTTTTTCCCAAGGCCCATTTTTATATGATGGGATTTCTTAGTGCTCCCTATGAAGAGCTCCTTTCTTTTCCTTCTATATAGCTTCAATTAGCATCTGTAGACTAACAACTCCCAAATCACCAGCCCAGACCTGTTTTGAATGCAAATATTCAGTTACCTGTAGGCCTCTTAAAGTCATCATGTCCAAAAGTGAACCCAGCTTTACCACTAAGCCTGGGATTTCCCCTGTCGTGGTGAATGGGTGAATGGCACCACCAACATGCATTTAAGAATCCCAGGAGTCAGTCTGGACTCTTGCACATGCTTTACTCCTTTAACTCCAAGCCCAGTGACCAGTCCCTACAGAGCCTATCTCCTAAATGTCCCTTGAATACTTCTACTTATGTCCATACTCAATGCAGTTTTTCTAGATTAGGTCACTGCCACCTCTAACCAAGATGGCTGCTTCAGTCTCCTGACGGGTCACCTTTGATCAAGTACCCACTCTTTTGCTAAAGGGACCATTCTGAAGCAATATTTGATCACATCAACAACTCTCCCGCTTAAAATCCTTCATCACCTTCTCGTCAGGATAGACAAACTCTTTAACCTGGCTTCATGACTTCACCCTTTGGCATCAGGTCCTTCCTCTGCCCCACTCAGAATCTACACTCCAGCCCCTACTTCAGTTCCTCAGCCCCAGGCAAGCCTTCACATTCTCTCACATTCTTCACATTCTCTCATCCGGGTCTTCATATGTATTATCCTTGCTGCTTAGAACATTCTTCTCCATCCTTTTTTTTTTTTAATCTTACTTATTTATTTATTGGAGGGGAGGGGCAGAGGGATGGAGAGAATGTCAAGCAGACTCCATGCTGAGTGCAGAGCCAGACTCGGGGCTTAGTCCCACAACCCTGACGTGACCCGAGCCGAAACCAGGAGTTGGACGCTCAACCCACTGAGCCACCAGGTGCCCACCTCCCCTTTTTCTTGATACTCTTTTCTCATTCTTGAGATCTCTCCTTCTACGGGAAGTCTTCCAGCATACTTCTTCGGCATCATGTCTCTGTGCTCCACTAGGACCGTCATTCCCCCATCATAGGACTTAACTGTATTTTGTATTGTAACTTGTCTAATTTGTCAGTCTTCCTCACCACATTGTAACTCCTCTGTCCCTTCCCATTTTGTCCTGAGCACCAGTGTGGGAGCTTTACAAGTGTGTGCTGAATGAATACTGACATTTTCTTCAAGTCTTCCCCATGAGCCCTCCCCTTCTCATTCATTTTTGCCGTGTCCTTACTGAAGTTTGGAACGCCATCTGGCAGACACTGAGTTGACTGTCCAAAGCCACTCTTCTCTTTGTCTTTATTATCACAGCTTCTCTACAGGGAAACAAATGCCCGGCTAAGTACTCGGTCTCCCAGTCTCCCTTATAGCCAGGTGTGCTGTGTGACACACTTCCGGCCAATGACAAGTAACCAGAAGTCTTCTGGAGAGGGGTGAGGCGGCTATGGGGTTTTTTTTAAATTTTTTGTTTTATTTATTTGACAGAGAGAGAGATCACAAGTAGGCAGAGAGGCAGGCAGAGAGAGAGGAGGAAGCAGGCTCCCTGTGGAGCAGAGAGCCCGACGCGGGGCTCGATCTCAGGACCCTGAGATCATGACCTGAGCCAAAGGCAGTGGCTTACTCCACTGAGCCACCCAGGTGCCCCAAGGCGGCTATGTTTTGAAGACGGAAGAACCTAGGTCTGTGTTAACAGCATGGACAAGGTACTGGCCCTGGGCTGCCTCCTTCAAGACTTTTTCTTATGTGAGAAAAATCCCCGTCTAAGTTGCTTTTGGTTAGGGTTTCTATTCCATATACCAAAGCATTCCTAAATTATATACTTATGGCTTCTTCTCAGCCCTCAGACCTCTTACAGTTTTGGACCCTTCAACGCTTTCAAGGCTTTATCTAGGTCTGTGCTGGTGAGGCTCAATTCCCTGTCTTGTGAAATGGAACAGTGAAACAAACACATGATTTTGCCATCCACAAGGAATAAAAAGCATTTTGTTCAATAAAACAGAACAATGGTAATAACCCTACATGACTCCACCAGGCCAACCTCATTCTCATCTTTTTTACCCCCTCCCCAGAGGCCACAGCTTTCATGAATTATATGTGTGTATTTCTAGTTCTTTGAAAACATCTGTATGTAGTGCTTGCTTCAGCAGCACATATACTAAAAATATTTACATGTATACGTTTATTTATGCATAATGAATATCTGCATGAGTTTATACAATGATTTAATCTATAAATAAGGATGGTTTCATCTCATTTTGGCTAATACTGATGCCTCTTTTTTTTTCTCTTATTGCATTCATTAGGATCACCAAAGCAATCTTAATTAGTAGGAATATAGCAGGCAGTCTGGTCTTAAAACCAACCTTACCAGCAGTCCTTCTAATATTTCACATCAAGATGATGAACTGTGTAAGTCTTACCAGGTTAGGGGAGTTTCTTTTTATTCCTATTTGCTAAGAGCATTTTTCCCCCAGTCGTGAGTGGGTATTGAATTTTATTAAGCCCATTAAGGTAAATACTTCATTTCAGTTATGGCACATTGTACACTTATTTGACAATAATGGCTATTGACAATATTTTATAAAGTTATTTCCTTGTATGTGTAATGCTTTAGATCACATTTCAAAGTTTTTAACATTTGATGAGCATTTGTTAAAGCATTTTAAATTTTAGACTGTCATCGTTTGGTTGATGTGGTAATTGGTCTCCAGGACTCATTCTGGAGGAATCCGACTGCCATGTCGCGAGAGGACTCACGCAACCCTCTGTAGAAGCCCTTTGTGAACAGGCCACTTGTCAACCATGTGAGTGAGTGTTGTGTTGTGGGCTAACCTGTGTCCCCCGCCACTACACTCACAAATTCATATGCTGAAGTCCTAATCCCCACTACCTCAGAATGTGACCTAATTTAGAGACAGGGTCTCTACAGAGGCAGTGAAGTTAAAATGAAATTAAGGCGAACCTGAATCCAGTATGACTGTTCTTATAAAAAGGGTAAATTTGGATACAGAGACGAGCACAGAGGGAAGGCCATGTAGAAGAGACATGGAGAGAAAATGCCATCCATCGGCCAAGGATCTATTCTAGATCCTTGGAAGGAACCAACCATGCTGATACCTTGATCTTGGACTTCTAGCCTCCAGAACTATAGATCTGTAAGTTAGCCTGGTTGAAGCCGCACACAGTCTGTGGCTGAAACCTTGTTACAGCAGCCTGTTCTTGGCTAAATTGCCCCCACCAAATCCATACGTTGAAGTTAATAAATATCCGAGTGTGATTATATTTAGAGACAGACTCTAAAGAATCAATTAAGGTTCAATGAGGTCTTTAGGGTGGGTCCTAATCCTATTTTACTAGTGTCCTTATAAGAAGAAGAGATTAGGCCACAGACTAGCACACAGAAGAAGATCCTGTAAGGACACAGGGAGAAGACAGCCATCTCCGAGTCACAGAGAGAGGCCACAGAAGAAACCACCCCTGCTGAAAGCGTCATCTGTGACCATGAACCTGTCAGAACCGTGAAGAAAGAAATCTCTGTTTAAGCCACCCATCCGTGGTACTTCGTTATAGCAGCCCGGGTCCACTAACCCAGGGAGCCACCTTCCAGGGGATGCTGCAGGGGATGCTGCCGCCGGCCTGCAGCTGACTGCCACCTCAGCAGACACCTGGAGCCAGAACCATCCGGCTGAGCTACTCCTAAATTCCTGACCCCCCAGAAACTGGGAATTCAGAACGGTTTGTTTACACTTGGGGTAATTTATGAATGTATAACAGATAACAAATACTGTAGATTCAGAAGAAGTAACTAAGTTAATAATAGTTAATTCTAGGGGCTCCTGGGTGGCTCAGTGGGTTAAAGCCTCTGCCTTCCACTTGGGTCATGATCCCACGGTCCTGGGATCGAGCCCCATATCCGGCTCTCTGCTTTGCGGGGAGCCTGCTTCCCCCTCTCTCTCTCTCTGCCTGCCTCTCTGCCTACTTGTGATCTCTCTCTGTCAAGTAAATAGATAAATCAATAAAGTAAAAAAAATAATAGCTAATTCTATTTCATTGGTAAGCTTAGGAGAACAGCACATACCATTCAGAGCTCAGTTTCATATATGAACGCCATCTGATTCTGAGGCCCATCGTTTTAAGGAAATAACAAACTCTACTCTGCACTCAACTTTAAATTCTAAACAATTTCCGGGTGCCTGGGTGGCTCAGTGGGTTAAGCCTCTGCCTTCAGCTCAGGTCATGATCTCAGGGTCCTGGGATCAAGTCCCGCATCGGGCTCTCTGCTTGGCAGGGAGCCTGCTTTCTCCTCTCTCTCTCTGCCTGCCTATCTGCCTACTTGTGATCTCTCTCTCTGTCAAACAAATAAATAAAATCTTAAAAAAAAAAATTCTAAACAATTTCCAAACATGAGCTTCAGTTTCGGCTCCTATTTGTAGAGCTGGACAAACCAGAAAACTCAATCCATGTACGGGGGGACAAGCAGAACTCCCTTCTGGCAGCGTCCCTCCAGAATGACATTCCCCCATCAGCTAAACAAGCGCGGGGGGGGGGGGGGGGGGGGGGGGGGGGCTACACCAGAACTCTTTCTGACGAAAGGGAAAGATCAGCGCGCTTGCTCCAAGCGCGGCAGCGTCGCACACGGTACCTTTTGATGGCCACCAGCTCCCCGGATTCGTTACTCTTGCCCATCAGCACACTCCCGTAGGTGCCGTCCCCCAGCTGTCTCATGGTTATGTACCGGTTCATCTCGGAAACCCGGTGCAACAAAAGTTGTCGGCTGAAATGACTTCTTTGTTGAATAGAAATGTAAACGCTTCTTTATTTTTGTGTTTTTTTGTCTCTTCCCCTCAGACTGCTGTTGCTACACCGGTAACAGGTTTGTCATCATTAGACGCAGGCTCTTCCCCAGGATTACAAAGGTTCAGGAGATAGAGTGATATGGAATCTGGCAAGGAAACAGTGCTTCCATTCCTAGAACACCCTATTTAAAAAAAGAAAAATAGAACAAGAAGAAAGAATTTCATTAAAGAAATTTCATTTCATTAACTGGTAACCGAAGCACAGGGAAGAATTGTAATATACATACCAGTGGGTTAAACATTTGTCAGTAAGTCCTTTGTGCTACGTGGAATGGGGTTCCCATATAACAGACTGATAATGTTCATTTATGACTGCTTCATTTACCTGGTGCCATGCTATTTCTGCCATTATATTCAGTAATACAGGCTTAATGATTTGTAGGATTCCTTTTATACTGAGTATAATCTGTATTATTCCAAGTCAGATATTGGAGAATCAGACAACTATAATATCCATTCCTTGAATCACTTTTTGCATTATGTTTAATTTGGCCCATGATCCCTTATGTGAAACCCCTGGGCCAGATGTGTTTGGAATCCAGGAATCTGTACATTTTAGAAAAGTAATATGGTGGAGATAGCATAAGTCACGTAACGCCTCCCAAGCAGCATCTTAATGTAGCTGCAGAAAACTGATGCAAGTCCACAAAGTAAGATAAAATAAAGGAAAGTGCACAAAGTAAAAAATAAACACCGGCATCACATCGTGCAGTTCATGTTACGTTGCAATGTTGCACAAATTATTTTAAATTCATTGTTCAGAGCTTTGTGAATTTTGAAACTGCAGATGAGGTACTATGGGTCCATGTATATTAGAAAGGTACAGGTTTCAGTAGGTCCTGATTGTATTACTGCAATTGAAGAAAAACAGAACAGAGCTCTGGCTTTCCTGTGTACCCCATTACGACATTCAGTAGTTTCCTCCCGTTACTCCCTCCTACTTCTGTTTCAAGGAACTGCTTCTCATTTCATTCTTACATTGCTTTTAAACATCTCTGTCATGCTGTTACAGGCTTTATGCTAAGTTCCAGATGGTAACAGAATGCTTGGCACCATTCAAATAATTTGTTTTTAAGTGCTTTTTATAATTTGATGCTTCATTCAAAGATTGCTTTGCCTTCACTGTAGTACTGTTTCCTTGCCACCAAATAAAATTATAGAAATTGTTTCTCTCTTATATGCAGAAATTTCGGACCCATAGGACATCAAAGTAGCTATGACTTCCAAAAGCAGGCTTTCAGGAGGAAGAAGCAAAAGTGCAAGGAAGGACAATAAAACTATGTTGTTTCCTATTACGGGAATGTGTTTGTCCACAGGAAAGGTGGGAAGAACCCTGTGGGACTTTTAAGGAACAGGGTGGGGTGTATTAGGGTATCGTTTATTTTACTTCATATAGATAATACCCCCTCGAAAGTCATGTGTGAATTAATTTAGGCTGTGCTAACTGTGGCCAGGATCTTAAAAAAGAGATCACAATAGTAGATTCTGTACCTATTTAGGTTTTTTTTTTTTTTCAGCTTAAATCTGAGCAACGGATGCCAGCAAATGATTTTCCATTTGCCTGAAAATGGAGTTTTCTGTAAGTGAGCTTTACAATATACATACACATGGAATCGAAATATTAAGGCGTTTATAGAAAGGAAGTCAACACCCCTTCCCTATGGCTCCTGACCCACACAGGTATTTGCTTTTCTTGATTTTTTTTCCTTTATCTGCATAAGGAAATTTATTTTTGAAAGATCTTTTATTTTGTTGTTTTTTTTTTAGATTTTATTTTTAAACAATCTCTACATCCAACATGGGGCCTGAATTCATGACCCCATGACTCCTGAGTCACGTGCTCTTCCAACTGGGCACCTCTGGGTTGTTTTTTGTACTATGTGCTGTGATTAAACCAAACACGGACTAAAATGCACTATTCTTATCATTTAGAATTTTATTAAGTCAATATTTTGCAATTTGTTATCAACGTGTTAAATTGTTTGACCTCTTTTCCAGCTAGTCTCACTTAAGATGGCATACACTTCCCTTTTAAGGAAAAGTGCTGTCTACAGGTTTACTGATCCCTTCTGGTTAAGTAACAATATAGAGAATATATTTGTCTGTAAGGCCACAGTGTTCATCGCATCAGTAGGATTGTAATCTATAATATAACATGTCAATAATCAATAAGAGAATCAATGATGGAGTCAGTCTAGTACTTGCATTAGGTTTGAGGCTGCTTTTTTGTAGGGCAGTCCCCAACTTCTAAAAGAACCCATTCATACTGGCTTTTACAATCACTGATGAAGCCAAAGGAATTGCCCCCCATCCCCATTTTCCTTCAAAACCGTGCAGAGTCTGCCCCACAATGAAACCTACCCACCCCGACCTCCACTTAAAGATTCCTAACCCATTTCCTTACCCTAAAATACCAAAATGCTAATGACCAAATGGAAATTGCGAATGGTACTCCTTACCCCTACTAGACCCTGAGGCCGCATCTGGCTCTATACCCAGAAGGACAGATAATAATGGGCCAGAAACAGTGGAGGGGAAGAGAGTAGTGCAGGAAGAAGGGAGGAAATAGAGCAAAGACAACAAATTTCTTAATTCAGAAATTCAGTGGGATAATAGTGTTATCTTTTCTTTCATGTTAATACCTAACTGAGGACTACACTGAGGGTCTGATAGGCAGGAAGTAATGTAGGCAATTCTGGAAAAAGACCTTTTGCTTGAGAAGGGGATGAAAGAGGGAGCTGCCCAGGTGGGAGCTGAAATGCAGAGGTGAGAGGGTGGCAAGAAACAACAGTCAAATTTTACCTCCAAGTGACTTAGCCTCTAAAAGTGGAATTAATTACCTCTTTATCTTCCACTATTAAGATCCTCAAGCACCGTCATTACCAGTATTATCAGCACTACAGATCATTCACTCATGGATGACTTTCTGCATTGGCCTGGAAACCCAACCATTTTTGGACAGGAAATTGTAGAAACTTCATGCCAAGCCTAACCAAACACTTTCCAAATAAACGTGGAAATACAGTTTATTTCAAGTGAGTGTGGCCACAGCATAGGGTCTACTTATATCCAGGGAAGAATAAAGAGGGGACCCAGCCATTTCTCAGCTTGTGTCATTTAAGGGATGGAGTGATGAAGATTATGGATACGACATAGATTTTTAAAAAGGTCTGATTTGGGGCTCTCAGAGAATCTGTCCAGTTTAAGCCTACCTAATCTTTAAGTAAAATAAGTTTACATACTATACTCCCCAACAAAAACCTTAGAGAGGACTCTTTTCAGCCATATTAATTACAAAACAGTTTTCCAGGGTTAGAAGCTGACCATTTCAGCTGTCCCTGTATCCTCCTTGAAAATATAAAGACAATGGCCTCATGTAAAGAGGCACAGATATCCAGGTGAAGACTTTGTTTTTTAATCATAATTCCCATGTTTCTATTCGCTGATGGCACATAAACAACTACTTTAACCGGTGTAAACTGCTAAACTAATTACCAGTCAAAAGCAATAGATATAAATTAAGAAAACAGAGGCTGCCTATGGGTCCTCAGTTCACACACAGTAATATTTCTCTACAGGTTACATTTATTCTTCTCTGTTGATCTACAGAAGACAAATTCTGATGAAGAGAGATGTAGTAACATGACCTCTTATGTTTGTGAATATTTCCATCTCTAGAGCTGACTCTTGAACAACGCGGGCTTGAACTGTACGGGTTCATTTATATGCGGATTTTCTTCTGAGCAATACCAGACAGTACTGTGAATGTATTTTCTCTCTGATTTTCTTAATAACGTGTTCTTTTGTCTAGCTTACTTTATTGGAAGAATACAGCACATAATACATATACAGAATATGTGTTAATTAACTGTTTATGCCATCAGTAAGGTTTCTGGTGGACAGTGGGCTATTAGGTTTTTGGTGAATCAAAAATTATAATAGAATTTTTGACCATGGGGAGGTTCACACCCCTAATCCCTGCATTGTTCAAGGGTCAACTGTATGTGCATTTCCATTTATACGTACATACATGCAACAAGGCAGGACACAAGTAAATGCAATACAACTATGATCTTTAATTTAGCAGAACTGTTAGGAACTTGGAATTTTCTACAATTAACCTACAATATTTAGTGACTCTCCTATGGCTAAACAACATTATAGTTTGATTTAAAGAAAAGAGATTTGGAGCCTCAATTATAGACCTACATTAAACAAATACCCTTTTAATTTCTCTCCCATTATAGTTTTCTTGTTTTTATCTAAATGCAGGATTACCATGTATTTAAATGCGCAATTACTGTAAACTTAAGCTGCATTCTCAAGGGCTTCTGCCAGCTAAAAGGGACTTAGACAGGATTAAAGAAGATTAACACAGAGGACAAATGGAGGGTAAAACTTGCCTCTGCCAATCACTGAACAGATAACCTTTGGAACTCTTCAGCTTGTCTTTGCAGATCCTACTGGAACGATATCACTCCAACGCTGGCATTAACGTTTTTAAAAAATAATAACGTTTTAAAAATCACCAAGTTGCTTAAGAGCAAAACAAAAAAAAAAAAAGTCTCAAAGTCACCAAGACGCATGTTTTACAGAAATTGAAAGGAGAGCTTTTAGGGTGGAACAACAAAGATTGCGTGTTTAAAAAAATACCGGCATGTGCTTCGCGCTAACATTCACACATTATTCTGAAACTAAACAAAATAAAAAACGACCCCAACGAAGAGATCAAACAACCTTGCGCAAGGCCAGCTTTGCACAGGCAGTTAAGGGGCCGCCTTGGGTGGGGGGGGGGGGGGTCTCCCTTCCCCACACGCTGCGGTGAATTGGGGGATGGTGGACGTAAAGTCCGAAGCCTGGAGAGTAATTTGTGTCTTTGGTTCAAAGAATTTCATTATCATTAGGACAGAAGTCTGCTCTTTCAAAATGATTATTTAAATATAATTCCTCTCCTTAAGAACTGAAATTGCAAGACCCTAAAATCAGTTTTATTGCTCCCCACTCCCCTTCCAGACTCTGTCCCTAAATTAAAATATCTTATCTGCGGTAAGAAAGTTTTCATCACGCCAGCTGTCTCATCATTTTTCGCAAACTAAGGTCCTTTAAAAGACTCCTGGGGCCGGGGTCCTGCCGATGTACCGGAACGGGTCGTCCCCGGGCCCTGTGGGTCTGGCCGCCAGCGGGTGATCCCCTGGCACCCCGGCAGCCGGCTTGGCGGAGTTACTGCTGGGAGCCCCTCAAGGCCATCCTGCGCCGGGATTCCTTTGGGAGTCATTTGGGATGCACGAATGAGAGCAGAATTTGGACCCAGTTTTCTTTCTTTTCCTTCCTTTTTAATTTTGTAGTAGTTCTGAACTCAATTCCGCTACCTTCCCGAGACGCGATCCCGCTTCTGACTCCTCACTCCTCAAGTAGTTTCTCCCTCAATCCAGTCACGCCCAATTCCTGGCAGTCGAGCGAGCGGTGGACGTGGGGAATGGAGGGGAAAGGGCTGGGGCGTAGGGGCGTAGGGGGATCAAAACGGAGAGGTTCGGGGGTGGGGGTCCTCACACTGAGAGATGCCCGCCGTCTTCCTCCCGCCCAGAATCTACCACACCGTCAAGGAACACGGAAAAGTGGCCCAGAAGACGTCGGAGAGCAAGGAACCAGGGAGGCGCAGAAGGACCCTACCCCCGCTTCGCCCTCGCCCCCCGGGTCCATCTCCCTCCCGTCCCTCCCCCTACCAGTGTCCGGGGCCCTTCTCTCGGCGGAGGTTGGCCCTGGAAGGACGCGGCACCGAGGGGACATGCCGGGCGGGCCTCTCAGGACAGGCTCGGGCTGGATCGGACGGAGGGTGGCGGCCCCGCAGCCCGCTAGGGATTACCTGCCCAGCACCGGCCGCTTACCTCTTTGGCTCCCTTGTGAAGCTCTGGCGTCTTGTGTGTTTCGTCTCCTAGGAAACGGCGGGGGCGTGCTCAGGCTTCCGCGCTTCCTGCCCGCTTACACCCCGCCCATGGGGGGCGTGGTCAACCCAGGCATATCCGCCCCGTTCCGTAAGCCCCGCCTCCCTCGGGGCAGGGCTTCCGTTAACACCCGGGCGCCTTGAGAGCTAGCGTTGTTTGTATTTGGGGCTTGGGAAAGTCTTGGTTACCTTCGCAGATATTTTGCCGGAAGTTCGTTTGCTTGCCCTTTATTCTGTTTTGGTTTCGCTTGGATTCGTTCTACAAAAGAATTTGATTCGTTAAATCTGGTTTGCAGACTTGGAAAGGGCAGAAGAAAGATACACGTTGACCTGTACTTAATTTGCTTATGCATGTACCACCTGGGGGAAATTTGCTCTCGGATTGCAGTCCCTTGTGTCAGTCAACTGTTCAGGTATGTGTTACCTCCTAGGCCACACTTCTAAGTTTGTTTTCATTTATTCATTCAGAGAACCTACTAAGTACCAGTTAGTTGGTAATTCCAAGATAAACTAATGTGTTTGTGTAAATAAATGAGTAAATAGTAACTAGCCTAGAGTTGTGAGAGGAGGAAAAAACTTGTGTTGCTTCAAAAAAAAAAAAAAAAATGTCCAGATTGCGTAGCAAGAGGGTTTATGACTCAGAAGCAGGAGATGAGGCAATGATGTATCCATTTAGTAATCATCTATGAGGTATCCCCCCCCGGGCTTGGTGCCAGAATAATGCCAAAGTAAACAAGACAGTTATGCTCATGGCCCTCTTGTAGTATAAAGCAAAATAGGCAGAAAAGTAAAACGCTTTTAAAGTGACATGGAGGCCTTATATGCCCAATTATGAAGTCTAGGACTTACCATGCATTGATGGGGGAACCGATGAAGATTTTCCACAGAGGAGTGACGTGTTCATTTCTGTATTTCAGAAGATCACAAAAGCAACAGTGGGCGGGGCAAATTTCAGCAGCGAGTCTGGAGGCAAGAGAAGGAAGGCAGGTGATGGCAATTGATCAGGAAGAAATGATGAGGTTCTGACTGCAGCAGGGATGATGGAAACAGACGTGAAAGGGACAGAATTTAAGGGATATTTAGGTTTTTTTTTTTTTTTTTCTTTTCTTTCTTTCTTTTTTTTTTTTTTGACAGGCCCGTCTGGCTTCGATGAGTGGTGGACAGTGGTGTCCAAAACTGAGTTGGGAAATGTTGGAAGAGAAGCAGATTTGTAGGTGCTGTATGGGAGAGATCATAAGGGAAGTTGTGAAAATTTTGAATTTGAGGAAAATCCAAATGGAGGTTAAGAGAAGGTAATTTGAAACAGATTTATAATTTAGGGTTGGAAGGGCTGGAAACACTGGAACTATAGCTAAAGTCCAAGGGTGTGGATGAGATAAACTAAGAAGAAAGGAGAACTGGGATTCTGGAAAACTCTTTAAATACTTTAAAATACTTTAAAGGGTGGAAAAGAAAAATGGAGATGTGGGAGAGAGAAGGACTGAAAAAGAAAATTCAGAGAAGTAGCAGGACGTTCCTGGGGGGTGGGGGGGATGTTTCAGAATGAAAACAGGTAGGTTAAAAAAAAAAAAAGCAGAAAGGAAAGCAAGAAGAGGATATGATGGTAGATTAGATCCTTTGAAGAGCCCTTTAGATTTGAAACAACTCCATCATGCTTAAGGTAAGGTTTTTAAACTCCTTGTTGCATTAGGAAAAACAGATCTCCAAACTCTCCCAACTCCTTTTAAGAGGTACCTGATGCACAAATAGGAACAATAAACATATGTGAAAGGCAAAACTGGCCCAAAGGCAAATCTACCTTCAGCATAGCAACAAGAAGACAAAGCCCTGGACCAGTGACCATGGGGCTAAAGCTGAACCAGAAACTAGAATATTAACCAGAGAAACTGGGAAGGGACCAGAATGGTCTCAGGGCAGTGTCGCCATCCAAATCCCAGAAGAACACAAATCATCTCTGGAGAAAGCGTCTTCAATTTAGGCACCCAGGTTTTTCACAAAATATCAGCTCATAACCACATGAAAAACGAACCCCCTCAAATGAGAATTAGCAGAAAAAGCAATAATATGTTTAGACTTTTGGGGGTTTCAGAAATTGGCAATATCAGCTTGGATATAAAATAATTATCTATGGAAAGTATACAGGAAAGGATACAGAATCACAAAAATGAACGAAGATTGATGAATATTAGAAAAAACTGTTGAAAGTGAACATAATAATCATTAATGTACATTTTTTGAAGAAGCAAATAAGTTCAACAGTGTATCAGAATTAAAGAAAGAATTGGGAAACTGGCATGAAATCTGCAAAAGTCACTCAGAATGTAGCACAAAGACATGAGATAAGAGATGTTAATGACAGACTAAGAGATATGATGGAAAGAACAAGAAAGTCTAATATATATTTAAGTAGATAGAGAATAAAGAAATTGAAGGAGAGGCAATTTTTGTAAAATCATGGCTGAGTACTTTCCAGGATGGATTAAAGATAAAAATCCACAGATAAAGAAGAGACAATGAATGCCAAGCAGGGCAAGTTAAAAGACAATCACATTGAGACACAAAATAGCAAAACTGCAGAATGCCAAAGACAAAGCAAACTTAAAAGCAGCCAGGGAGAAAAGAGAAATGACCTACAAAAGCAGAGCAGTTAGACTGAGGGCAGACCTGTCCATATTAAAAATGAAAGGGGTGCCTGTGTGCCCAGTGGGCTAAAGCCTCTGCTTTCGGCTCAGGTCATGATCCCAGGGTTCTGGGATCTAGCCCTGCAACCCCGCAGCCAGCCTGCTTCCCTTCCTCTCTCTCTGCCTGCCTCTCTGCTTACCTGTGATCTCTGTCTGTCAAATAAATAAATAAAAATCTAGAAAAAAAAAAATGAAAGCTGGAAGAGGACATGAAAATTCCCCTGCAGGGGGCACCTGGGTGGCTCTGTCTGACTCTTGATTTCAGCTCAGGTCATGATCTCCGGGTCATGAGATCAAGCCTTGCCTTCTGCTCTGCACTTAGTGGGGAATCTACTTGAGATTCTCTCTCTCTCCCTCCCTCTGCCCCTCCTCCTGCTTGTGTTCTTGCTCTCTCTAAATTTAAATAAATCTTTTTTTTTTTAAGATTTATTTATTCAAGCGAGTGAGCGAGAGAGAGAGAGAGAGAGACAGAGAGAGAGAGAGCATGAGAGGAGGGAGGGACAGAGGGAGAAGCAGACTCTCTGCTGAGCAGGAAGCCTGATGTGGGGCTCAATCCTGGGATTCCAGGATCATGACCTGAGCCAAAGGCAGTCACTTAGCCACACAGGTATCCCTTTCCACTTTATTTTTAAAGCAAAAATTTTATTATAGAATAAAAGTTGGTATCAGTGAAGAAACCAGTTCCTGAAAGTTTCCACTCTAAACGAAGAAAAACGCTCTGTATAAGTATTTTCCACAAAAGCAAGAATATGTGTGAGTGAGTTGTGTTTTTTGGTTTTGTTGTTGTTGTTTTGGTTTGGGTTGTTTTCTTTCAGGTGTGTTGGTTTTTGCCAACATTGACCACTTGTAGCTTTTTACCAAGGAAGGATATCAGTGTCTCTCGGTGTTAACAACAGCATCTGGGTTAAGTCGGTCCCCGTGCTGGGACCCGTTGCACCTTCCTCAGGGAGGTCCCAGAGGTTTGAAGGGAGGGTCCATATCTAGATCAAAAGATGTTAAACACAAACACTTGATTGGAGCTTCAGGCACAAAACATCCCTGTGGGTGACCGGAACCGAGATCAGGCGGGTCTGTCAAGAAACAGTCACTGCACAGTGTTATGTTTAAACAAACTCTTCAGTTCACTTCATTTCTGTCGCAAATAAGTCTAGAGCCTGTCCTGTTTCGGAGGAAGTCATAAATTATATCACTTCAAATATGTTTGCCTTGTCAAGCTGATTCGTGGACCAGATCTTTATCAATATGTTTCTAGGTCCAGCAACTTTGTTTGTATGTTTTATTCACTGACTTGGAAGATTTTACTGTAAGATGATAGATCATCAAGGTCTTGCTACAAATAAAGTTTAAAACCTCTGAAATAAAATCTTTACTAGTGGGCCATCATCAAGACAAGCGACTATTGAAATTCCAAATTTCATTCCCAGCTTTTTTGATTTCTTAAGATGCATACTTCTTGATTTGGGTCACATTTGGAGCAGATCATGTCAAAAAAAAAAAAAAAAAAAGAACCCTCAAGAAATCAATGCAGCTTTTTTTAGGCACAGGAGGTCAATTTAGGCTTCACAGTTTAAAAATAGCACACAAGTCTTTGACAGGTAGTTTTTAATCAGCTTCCTGCAGGAATTTTAGAGGTATTTATTTTGATATGTGTTTATTTACATTCTAAGACTTAGAGGGTTTTTTTTTTTATTCGTTTATTTGTTTATTTACAGCATAACAGTGTTCATTGTTTTGGCATCACACCCAGTGCTCCATGCAGTGCCCTCCCTATTACCCACCACCTGGTTCCTCAACCTCCCATCCCCCCCCCCCCCCCCCCCCCCGCCCCTTCAAAACCCTCTGGTTGTTTTTCAGAGTCCATAGTCTCTCATGGTTCATCTCCCCTTCCAGTTTCCCTCAACTCCCTCTCCTCTCCATCTCCCCATGTCCTCCGTGTTCTTTGTTATGCTCCACAAATAAGTGAGACCATATGATACTTCACTCTCTCTGCTTGACTTATTTCGCTCAGCATAATTTCTTCCAGTCCCGTCCATGTTGCTACAAAAGTTGGGTATTCGTCCTTTCTGATGGAGGCATAATACTCCATCGTGTATATGGACCACATCTTCCTTATCCATTCATCCAAGACTTAGAGGTTTTTAATAGAAAGGTTTTTTTAGTTCTCAATCAAAAGTTAGACTTAGCCTAATCCACTTGATATTTTATATACTGATTTATTTTTTTAAAAGATTTTATTTTTTTGACAGTGAGCGCAAGAGATTACAAGCAGGGGGAGCAGCAGAGGGAGAAGCACACTCCCCACTGAGCAGGAAGCCAGAGGCGGGGCTCGATCCCAAGACCCTTGGATCTTGACCTGAGCTGAAGGCAGATGCTTAACTGACTGAGCCACCCAGGCAACCCTCCACTTGTTATTTTAACAACTTATGCTTATTTTTTGTTTACTTGTGAATAACCTCACAGAGCTTAAATCTTGTGTGGATCAGGAAAATTAAAGTACTGTGACTCAGGAGACAAAAACAATACAGGGAATGTTAAAAAAGAAAATAAGCAAAACAATAACTAATACTCTCCAAGACACAAATGAAAAATGTATCTATGTAACAAAGATGATTCTATAAAAAGTCATATGCACAAAACAGAAAAGAACTCTTGGAATATAAAATTAGTATAAGCAGAAATTAAACTGACAGAATAGTTGAAGATCCATTTAAGAAAAACTCCTCAGGGGCGCCTGGGTGGCTTAGAGGTTAAAGCCTCTGCCTTCAGCTCAGGTCATGATCCCAGGGTCCTGGGATCGAGCCCCACATCAGGCTCCATGCTCGGCAGGGAGCCTGCTTCCCCCTCTCTCTGCCTGACTCTCTGCCTGCTCGTCATCTCTGTCTGTCAAATAAATAAATTTGAAAAAAAAAAGAAAGAAAAACTCCTCAGATCAGAACAAAACAACATAGAGTTAAAAATAAAGTGGAGAGAAAAAATTAGAAAATAAAAGGATCAAGTCCTTCATCTAATTAATGTGCAGAAGAAGGAAAAGAGGAAACGAGATTAAAAAAGAAATCAAAGAAATCATGCAAATTAATACAGGATTGAAGGACACATGTTTCGGATTGAAAGAGACCACCAAATGCCAGTAAAAGAATGGGGGGGAGGTTACATGAAGACACATCACTGAAATTAAAAAAAAAAAACAAAAACAAAAACCCACTAGTGATAAATGGAAGATTTTAAAAGCTTCTAAAAGGATAAGAACAGGTCACGACATATGATTAGGAATCACCGTGGTAGATGATGCTGGAAGGCAAGAAAGTATCCAAGCAAACAAAAAACAACAATGCCTTCAAAATCTCAGGAAAAACTGATTTCTGCCTTGAATTGGACACTCCAGTTTGAGATGTGCAGTCTTTCTCCTGCGAACCCTGCCATGCATCCTTTCTCAGGATGCTCCAAATGTAATCTACCAAGGAGAGAGAAATCAAAAAAGGAGGTATAGGACCCTGGAGAGAGGCAGGCAGAGAGAGAGGGGGAAGCAGGCTCCCTGCTGAGCAGAGAGCCTGATGTGGGGCTCGATCCCAGGACCCTGAGATCTTTTTTTTTTTTTTCCCATTTTATTTATTTTTTCAGCGTAACAGTATTCATTGTTTTTGCACAACACCCAGTGCTCCATGCAAAACGTGCCCTCCCCATTACCCACCACCTGTTCCCCCAACCTCCCACCCCTGACCCTTCAAAACCCTCAGGTTGTTTTTCAGAGTCCATAGTCTCTTATGGTTCGCCTCCCCTCCCCAATGTCCATAGCCCGCTCCCCCTCTCCCAATCCCACCTCCCCCCAGCAACCCCCAGTTTGTTTTGTGAGATTAAGAGTCATTTATGGTTTGTCTCCCTCCCAATCCCATCTTGTTTCATTTATTCTTCTCCTATCCCCCTACCCCCCCAAGACCCTGAGATCTTGACCTGGGCTGAAGGCAGAGGCTTAACTCACTGAGCCATCCAGGCGCCCCTAAACCCATGCTTTAGAAATATGGTAATGCCAGAAGATAAACTTCAAAGATTTGGAAGTGGTGCCTCAGGATGGTGGGAACCAGATAGCCCATGGACTGTTAGGCTTCTTATATATGTTAAATATTAGTATATTAATATTGTATCATACTGGTATATATATAATAAAGTAATATAAGGCATAATATAATACACATAATATAGTATATATGATATGTATTCTCTCTCCCTCTCTCTCTACATGTATTTTATGTATTATACACATATTTTATATATACATACAAAATACATGTATTTTTAAATATATATGTACATAAAATACATATACATAATATATAATACATACACATAAAATACATGTATTTTATATATGTAACATATAAAGAAAAAAGTACTTTGAGAAATAAATTAAAAGTAGTTTCAGAGTGAAATGTTTTCCCGGTCACATTGCCTATTTCAGTAGGGATTTGGTTATGTCAAAATACCAATTCTAAAACAAAAACAAAAACAAAACAATTCTATGGAATTCTTTATGTTGTCTGGCTTCTTAGTGAATCGTCTTAGACCCAGCTGAAATATGCTTAGATTTTGAAACTGGAAATATTTGCTGCTGAACTAAGACTAAACTGTTTCTGCTAGCCAACCATGATTATACAGTAAAGCAAAGATGGCCCACAATTACTTATGAGAAACGGCAGTTTTGAAAGCATGTTGCTGTTGTTTTTATTAGAAACGAAGAACGCAAACAGTTCAACAGCTCCCCCCTTTCCCACCTTGACAAACACAGTTCCAGATTTTTAACTTTGGAGTAATTTGAATTCTATCAACCATTGCTTCGTGTCCGTGTTCACTTTGCAAATGAGGATTTAATTTATGTTTGAAGCCAAAGACAGGTTTGTTTTAGTTTTGCCATTAGTTTTAGGGGAAATGCTTTAGAACTAGAACTAGGATATAACCTTTACTCCTTGTGGCCCTTGTAGGGTTTTGGTGGAAAGCTTAGTGTTTACCAGACCCTTCCAACTTGGTCAGGTGCAAGCTCTAAATTTGGTCTCCCGTGCAGTGGATGGCAGAGAATTTGCTGCTCAGCCTTTACAAGTTTCCAGCTACTGCTTTTTGTGGGTCCGCTTGGTGTCTTGTCTAGACAAGCACAGTTCAGGGTTCAGGTGAGAATTTAATGTGAGTTTGTACAGATTTGGGGCATACTCTCTGTGGCTTCTGATTTTCCGAGACTCCGCCCTCGGTTTCCAGCTGCTTTGCCAACCCCACACTCCATCCCCCGACAAACCAAAAACACTGCAGTGTTACCCTCTAGTTCTAGCTGCTCCTGGTCTTGGAGACTAGAATGTGCTCTCAGGAGAGGAGCTGTATTAACATGAACTACAGGCAGCGTGGTTCCTTCCTCTCATGGGTCCAATGCCCTCCGATATCTGCCTAAAGTTGGTGACTTTCCAGGGTCCTCAAATAATTAAACTTCATATTTGCCTGGAGTTTAGAACTGTTACCTGAGAGTGAGTCCAACACAAGCCACTCCACTGTGTCCAGAGCAAGAAATTCAAGAATTTGCATTTAAGTATTGCCACTTCAAAAATTGCAGAACAATATTGTATTTTCTGATCCCCAAATGTCCATTTGTATTTTTATGATTTGATTTGTAGATATCTAATAGCAAAATGGCAAAATATGTATTCTGATTCTCAACTGAAATCAAGATTTCCATGATTTTATAGAATCATTATTCTTGGAATTCCCCCACATACTCTCATCCTTGTGTTTTGCATTTTTGTTTCATGCTCAAATCATCCTCTTTCCAATGGTTAAATCTTTGTAGAGGTTTCTTTCCATTCTTTTTATGGGCTAGAATGTTCGAAAGTGTGTACATTTTTAACTACCAGCATATTTCTTATCAAAGACTGGCGGCATATCCTTCGGTAGGTGATTATTATCAAGACAATGGCTCATCAAGCAGCTTCATGCTTCTTTAAGACTGTGCTTTTCACATTTGAGCTTTTCAGTCCCTAGGAAGATAAGCATTCTTGGAGAGGATGGCATGATGGGGCTGTCTCAGAACTTCCAATTGATAATACTTTGCAAGCCTAAAGCTAATTACGAATCTCCAAACCTCTTAATATTTAATTAAGATCAGCAATAAAGTAGTTGAGAAGTAGAGCAAGAAAAACTTAACACTTGCATATGCCCTATTTTCCAGAAAGGAAAAAAAAGTGTTCTCTTAAAAAAAAAAATCTTTTAAAAAGTATCTTTGGTGATCCAAAGGAGTAGTGGGGCATTGCTGTTGAGTTAAGTTATATTCATGAGTAATGGCTAGGTACCAATGCCGTATATTGGAGTAGTATTTTACAATCTGTGAATGCCAAGTATTAGTATATGCCAGTGATTCCCAAATTTGTCTCTCTAGCCCGTGCCTCCAGCCCTAACTCTCGGCTCATATACCCAACTGCCTCTTCAATGCTTCACTTAGAAATCTGAAAGCTGGAACTTAACATGTTCAAAACTGAGCTCCTGATACTCTCTCCTTTGGCATTTGTCCAAAGTGCTCCCCCATCAGCCTTTCCCATCTCAGCTAATGACAACCTCACGATTTCAGTTGTCAGATTAAATACTTGGTGTGTCATCCTTGAATCTTCTGTCTCCCCCGCTTCATGGCAAAATCCATAGGCTTTACCTTTGTGATTAGCCCTGAACCTGACCATGTCTCACCACGCCCGCTGCCCATGTCCCTGGTCCAAACCACCATCATCTCTCCCCCATATCATTGCAATCACCCTCCAACCAGTTGCCTCGCATCTACACTTACCCATCTTCAGTCTATTCCCAACACAACAGCCAGAGCAATTCTGCTAAAACATGGATTAGATGAAGACCCTCTACTCAAAACCCTCCAGTGTTTTCTTCTGTCAATCCTATGTCACAGTTCTTATGAAGACCTACAAGGCCGTACTTTATCTGTACTACCCTCCCCTTATTCATCCAGGTACAGCAAACATTCTGTTCCAAACACACGGAACACTGGCTATTCCCTCTACTTGAATGCTCCTACCCCCTTTATCTACATGGCCGGCTTTTGCATTTTCTTCAGATTTTAACCCAAAGGGCTCATTCTTAGTGGCCTCTCCATCTAAATGTGCATATATCCTACCAACACATGCTTTTCAATCTCCTTTCTTCTCTGTTTCCTTGCTTAGCAGTTATCACTCTAGGCCATACTCTATCTTTTCATATTAAGATCTCCTGCATCATCAGTCTCCATGATGGGAATGTAACCTCAGTGAGGGCAAGAATTTGAGCTAGTTGTCCTCTGCTCTATCTCCAGGGTCAAGGCAATGTCTAGCCCAGTAGGCGCTCCAAACATATTTGTTGAATGAATATGCATAGCATTTCCATAGCTGATCCTTACAATTCTATCTCCATCATACTAATGCAGAAAGTACATTCAAGGTGATCACATGACTCAATCTAAGGCACATAGCCAATTTCAAACACCATAATTATATACAGTTTTTTTTTTTTTTAATTCTGGGTTCAGAGGTAGTTCCGTAGCACTATACTGCTCCATGCCAAATTCGAGACCAGTGTACTACTGAATCATCTGAATCCAATGAGTAAATGTAGGTGTTGTTTTTATAAACCAGTAAGAGAAAGATTTTTAGGTGTCTCTATTTCCATATTATTGTAATACCTCACATTCACAATGTTATGCAACCACCACCTCTAGAAATACAACATTTCAATCCTTCCTTCCTTCCTTCCTTCTGCAATCCTCCCTCCCTCCCTCCCTTCTTCCCTTCCTCCTCTCCTCTCTCTTTCTCTATTTCTTTTTTTTTTCAGATTTTATTTATTTATTTATTTGACAGACAGAGATCACAAGGAGACAGAGAGGCAGGCAGAGAGAGAGAGAGGGAAGCAGGCTCCCTGCCGAGCAGAGAGCCCGATGCGGGACTCGATCCCAGGACCCTGAGATCATGACCTGAGCTGAAGGCAGCGGCTTAACCCACTAAGCCACCCAGGCGCCCATCTATTTCTTTTTTTTTATGATTTTATTTATTTATTTGACAGACAGAGATCACAAGTAGAGAGGCAGGCAGAGAGATGGGGAAGCAGACTCCCCGCTGAGCAGAGAGCCCGATGTGGGGCTTGATCCCAGAACCCTGAGATCATGATCTGAGCCAAAGGCACAGGCTTTAACCCACTGAGCCACCCAGGCGCCCCATCTCTATTTCTTTTTTCAGATTGTGCTATGACAAATGTAGAGAATAAAGTCAGAAGAAACTTAGAGAACCCAAATTATTTTCTGTGAATCAGTTTCTTCTTCTCTAAGCATAGTTATTTTTCTATCGTGTTCACTGAACTATTGCTAGGCTCTAGTACTCTCGGGGCTTTAGAAGAAAAATATCATATAAATAACAGTGATATACATAGATTTGATGTGTAGTTAGTTATTACTATTCACAGCATCTTCTTGATACTTATATTAGAATTACCCATATGAACTTAGTTTATATTATCTGATGTCTGCAAAGATCTGGGCTCTCTGTAGTCTGTAGGCTTTCTCTAAAACTTTAATTTTACATTACAAAGTCTATTTTTATAATTTAATTAATTACACATTATATAACATATTGGGATTTTATATAAATACCATCTATTCTTATGATTTTTGTCTCAAGAACATGCCATGCTCTGTCCCATTTGGTGGCCTCTTAGGGGCTCACTTTTCCCAAAGGCTTTCTCTGTTCCATCTGACAAATTCTCTCCATACCCCAAGGCCCAGGCTTCCTTCTTCTATGAGGTTCTTACCAGCAACTCAAAGTGCCACTGATTTTCTTAGTCCTCCGAATTTGTTTTACTGCTCTTCTAGTCCGTACCACATGATCGATCACTCAGTCACATTCTCTTCCGTCTTGCCCATTATCATTTCATCACTGGCTACGCTGGGGCCCCACCACATTTTCCATCAACAGAGAGGATGAGACTGGATGTCCTTGAAATTTTCTTCCAGCTCGGAAAATTCTGATTATGTGCCACAGTTTTTTCCTTCTTGGATTACCAACTTCTTGAGACAGGTACATATATTTTAAAATCCCACAATGTACTGTGCTCAGCATAGACAAGTGTTCAGTAAATTTCTAGTCACCGTCAAGGGGCGTGTTTCTGTGTATAGGAGTGTGATACGACTCCTAGACGTGGTAATGATCCTTTAGGTCAAATTAATAGAGTTATAACATTCAGGTCTTGGAAGAGGCAGTCTCGCCACTTGTGCTGCTCACAACATGCCCAGAATAACGTATCCCACTCTGGCAGGCTTGCCTTAAGAAAGCAATCTTTCATTTGGATACGAGCAAATTCGGGGAGACTCTGGAAACCATACTATAGGAGGAGCTGAAAGCATTTAGCCTGGATAGGGAACAATTAGTAGGAGCCAAAAAGACTGTATTCAAATGCTTAAAGATACAGAATGAGAAACAGAGTTATTTTGGGTGGTCTGAAAGATAAATCCAATACAAATGGATGGCTTTTCATATAGAGGTGATTTCAGGTTAGTGTAAGTAACAACATTTTCGTTAAGTTTCTTATAAATTAGCTATTTAACCATAGAATGAGTTACGTGCCTCGCTGGCTCTATTGGTTAACTGTGCAGATATTGACTGAGTACCTGCTTTATGCCAGGACTGTCCTGGTCATGAGCAAATGACAAATGAGATAGTCATGGACCTGCTGTGATAGACCATACATTCTGGTAGGACAGAGAAACAGTAAGGGAAAAAAAAAAAAACTTCACAAGAAAATAAAATGTCCATGAAGAAAATGAAATGGTGCATGGGGATAGAAAGAAGAGAGGTGGAAAGGGAACTGGATAAGAATAGATGGTCACGAAAGCCCCTGTGAAGATGACATTTGAACTGAGACCAAAATGACCAGAAGAACCAGCGATGTGAATGTCTCAGGGAAAGGCGTTCCAGGAAGTTGGTACAAGGGTGGATGTTGGCCAAGGGCCAACCAGCCATGTGAGCATCTCAGGGAAGGGCGTTCCAGGAGGTTGGTACAACAACGGTGGTCACTGGAGGGCCCTCAGCCAATGACCCTGTGATGGTTCAAATATGTGTTCCCTGGGCTAGCTCTGATGCCCAGGTCTTTGGTCAAACACTAACAGGGATGTGCTGTGAAGGTAGTTTGTAGATGTGATGAACATTCACAATCAGTTAACCCTGAAGGAGATTACCCTCCAAAAGTTGAGTGGGTTTCATCTAATCAGTTGAATGCCTTAAGAGCAAAAACAAGTTTCTCTGACAAGAAGGAGTTCTACCTCAAGACTACTGAGGTAGAATCAAATCTTGTTGAGTTTCCAGCCTGCTGGCCTACTCTACAGATTTCAGACTTGCTGTCCCCCACATCACACAAGGCAGTTCCTTAAAGTAAGTGTGTGTATGTGTGTGTGTGTGCGTGTGCGCACACGCGCGTGTGTAGAGTACCTGCATTCATATATATACACACATATACACATAGGGAACCTACTTCTTGTTTCTCTGGAGAGCTCTGGCTTACACAGACCACTTCCCAGGAGCTTCTGCATATCTTGGCACTCCACAGCTGGTGGAGTGGGAGTGGAGAGTAGACTCTAACTGGTTACGATGCCAGAACGATTTAGGGACCCGAAAAGCTGTGAATGCAACTTTTAGAAAGTATTCCTACTTCACAAATATCCCTGCTGTCTATTGAATCCTACAGTGTGGCAGGGTCGCCTACCATTGCAAATGTCCAATAAAAGAATGGAGATTTCAACACCTAACTCTATTTTTACATTTTAGAATTGACTCCTTACTTTAGAATTTCCCATGGAGAACAGTTTAAAGAAGAAGAGGTAGTTGTAGGAGTTTGAATTAGATTTTTCCATGCTCTGCTGGATTAAAATAGACATATCTATGTCTTTTGAGAGCTTCCATATCTACAGTCCGAATACTCTAGAAGTTCAAGGTGAAGTGCTTGATGTTATCAGCCAGCAGCCATTTCTGATTTGTAATCTATTACCAGAGAAATCACCTTGAAATTATTTTCCTGGCATTTGCACAACTGATCCAGGTCACTGATAGCATTTCTTATTCTGTCACCACTTACTACTCCCTTCATACTCAGCAAATGGCTCATTTCACAGACTCAAGGCAGCTTTCTCACCAGAGAACTGAAACTCCGGGATCTTCTGGCCATAGCTACAATCACAGATGTGTCTCCAGTATTTTCCACCAGCAGTGCAGAGCGTAGAGAATGTCATTGGCTACCAGATAGCTAGTAGCAGGGTGAGAATTACAGATTACTATGGTAAACTTATCAATTTGATGAATAGACAAAGCCTTTTATACTACCTTTACATAGTGTTCGTCCTCTTTTCTTCTCCATATAAAATATGTTTTAGTTTTTACCATGCCTACTCTTATCTAATCTTACATTATGCTAATTAACTTTATACATCCAAACTTCAAAGCATAAGTATTCTAAGCTGTGTTTTATAGGTAGACAGTTTGTAAGTTGGAGCTGAGCTCTTGTCCTGAATGAGTCATGAGGGAATACAAAACCGGGGATGTGTGATGGAAATCCATATTTGAAATGTTGGAGTCTCACCTCCCATCTTCCCTCTAGGGATGTGCTGAATCCCATTTTCAGAGGACTTAGCTTGATTCACAGGATCCAAGGCCCATGGAAAAGGCTCTATGATAACAACATACTTTTGCTTAATCAGATGCATTTTTCTCCAGTCTTTTCCTCTTCACCTTCAATGGGTTACTTCTGAGGAAACTTCTAGAAGACATCCTGTTTTCTGTCCCAGTCTTACTTATTTCAGATTGTAAAGCTCCTATTTCATAGGCTGCCATACAAGTCTTCCAAGTAATTTAGGACATTTGTCAATAAGCAAAAAGGAGAGATTCCAGGTACTTTGAGGGAAAGGAGCCGCAGCCCTCCAGTCTTCCCACAACACCAGCCCCACCCCCCCCAACAGCTGTGCAAGTGTGGGCAGCGTCCTATCTTATGCTCACTATTTGCAGCTTTGTGGAAGACCATGCCCCTAAACTCTAGTACCTAATCCCATCTGGCATGAGATTACATCTAAATATTTTTAGACTTTATTCCTAAGTCTTTTCTTCTAGCTAAATATCCCTGGTCCCTCGAATCCATCTTTATCAAGTGTGATGGTTAATTTTATGAGTAACTTGGCATGACTGTGGTCCCCCGTTGTTTGGTCGAAAGTTATTCTAGATGTATCTGTGAAGATATTTAGAGATGTGATGAACTTTAAATCAGTAGACTTAAATCAGTAAAGCATGTTAGCCCTCTACCAGATGAATGAGCCTCAACCAGTTCGGTGAAGGCCTTAAGAGGAAAGACAAAGTTTGCCCAAAGATGCAATTCTGCCTCAAAATTGTAGCATAGAAACCCTGCCTGAGTTTCCAGCCTGCTACTCTGTGGGATTTGGACTCAAGATGATCACAGCATGAGCTTTTGCCAGAATTTTCAGCCTGTGGGACTGCTTGATGGATTTCTGATCTACCAGGCCCTGCAATCCTGTTGGCCAATTTCCTAAAATCTCTCCCTCTCGTTCTCTCTCTCTTTCTCACATTCTCCTCTCTTGCTTATATATTTCTAGAAATTTATCCATTGGTTCTGTTTCTCTGAAGTGTCCTAATACACCAAACAACAAATATTTTTATTTCTCATCCCTCCTCATTATTTTCTGAAAATGTCCAGGTTACGATTACCCCACCTAACATACTCCAGGTGTGATGAGTGCCAGGCAGAGCGCTACTAGTCTACCTTATACTAGCTCTGGTGTCTGTTTGCGTGTATAACTTACTGCTTAAGAACAGAGCCTTGGCAGGGTGCCTGGGCGGCTCAGTGGGTTAAAGCGTCTGCCTTCAGATCTCAGGGTCCTGGGATTGAGCCCCGCATTGGGCTCTCTGCTCAGCAGGGAGCCTGCTTTCTCCTCTCTCTCTCTGCCTGCCTCTCTGCCTTCTTGTGATCTCTGTCTGTCAAATAAATGGAATCTTAAAAAAAAAAAAAAAAGAACAGAGCTTTGGCATCAGAGAGAGCTGGATTTAAGCCCCCATCTTAAAGATAACTCTAAGGAGAGTATCAGTCATTCTGTGGCTTTAGCAACAGGTAATCCTAATTGACCCACGACAAATTGCTACAATAACCAGTAAACAAATCAGTGACAGATCACAGTTCTCAAAAACAGTCCATCAGCCGCGGCCCCTCAGCAATGACTGTATTTCTGAAGGTCAGCCAGCCAGCAACTGTAATAGTGAATTTCTGTCTCCAGAGCTAAATAACAACCCATCCCCGAGACCTCTGCTTCTGAACACGCACAGTCCCTGAACTTGACATTTGCCCAAGCCCTATACCAGTGCAGCTCTCAGCCTCGCTCTGAGACTGTGCGGTTGATAAGCACAGCTCTCCCTTGTTCAGCAATAATTTCAGCTTTTTGTTTCAGGTCATTGAGTGGTGATTGTGTCTTTTTTTTTTTAAGATTTGTTTATTTGAGAGAGAGAAAGACAGAAGGAGAGAGCACAAACAGGAGAGTCAGGGAGAGGAAGCGAGTATCTTGAGCACATTCCATGATGAGCAGGGAGCCCAGGGGTCACATCTTTTGACAGAGGATAAAATTGGGTCATATGTGAAAAGTGTTGAGCATAGTGCCTGGCATGGAAGAATCACTTAAGAAATGTCATTAGCTATTAACTTGAGTGCGTGATTCTATTCATGTCCTCTAAGATTGCTCTGGCTTTTTCGGTAGCAAAGGCTGTCAGCCTTAAAATGACATTTTGGTTGTTTGGAGCCTCGCCCCCCAAAATGGGCCTATCTGGGGCATGCCCAACATGCAACGGGGCTGAGAGGGGACAAGATAGAGGAGTGTCCACCCAGGGAGGATGGTCGGGACAATAGTGGCTCATTGTAACCGTGGCGGCATCTTGTCCAGCCACACTCTTGTCTGCTTCCCAAGCTGCTGTCACGGAGTAGCCTTTCACGCTGTTGCCTCACTGTGCCGACTGAACTCCAGAGTTCCTTCGACGGGGGCTGCTGATGACTCCCCAGTTCCAACCTGCATTTGTCTGTTTGGTGGACCCCCAACCAGCAGGGTGAGACCTGTGCCACATTAAATTTTGTCTTGCTAAATTTATTCCAGTGCACCAGTCTGATCAAAATCCTAGATGGGAAAATGCCTTCAGATAGACACTGAAGTGGGAAATAATAAGGTCTTAGACACATAACAAAGGACATTTTGCCCTTCTCGTGAAAGGCTCTGCTCTATCATTCCTTTGTACATGAGATTCTGCTGTCAAAGATGGGATCCAGGAAGGAGGAGTGTTTATTTTGTACTTTATGTAGAATTTAGTTTTTATTTATTTATTTTTAAAGATTTTATTCATTTATTTGACAGAGCACAAGTAGGCAGAGAAGCAGGCAGAGAGAGAGAGAGGAAGAAGCAGATTCCCTGCTGAGCAGAGAGCCGGATGTGGGGCTTGATCCCAGGACCCTGAGATCATGACCTGAGCCAAAGGCAGAGGCTTAACCCACTGAGTCACCCAGGTGCCCCTAGAACTTAATTTTTAGAACAGCCTTAGAGTTACAGAATTACTGAGAAAGTAGCGTGGAGTTCACATATGCCAACACCCAGTTTCCCCTATTTTTATTTTAAAGATTTTATTTATCTATCTGAAAGAGAGAGCATGACGAGGAGGGGGAAAGGGTAGAGGGAGAAAGAGAAGCAGACTCCCCACTGAGTAGATAGCTTGTCATGGGGCTTGATCCCAGAACTCTGGGATCATGACCTGAACTGAAGGCAGACGCTTAACTGACTGAGCCACCCAGGCGCTCAATTTCCTGTATTATTAACATCTTACATTAGTGTGGTACATTTGTTATAATTAATTGATACATTATTGTTAACTAAAGTTCACACTTTATTCAGACTTCCTTAATTTTTTCCTATTGTGTGTGTGTGTGTGTGTGTGTTTTTTTTTCTAGGATGCCATCCAGAATGGCATCCAGATGGTGAACTTCTCAAACTGCCCTTGTTTTGATGACCTTGACAGTTTTGAGGGGGACTGGTCAGGAATTTTGTACAATGCCCCTCATCTGTTGTTTTTCTCATGGTTAGACTGAGATTCGATTCTGTTTTTCGGGGGAGGAAAAAGCACAGAAGTGAAGTGACATCTTCATCACATCATATCAAGGACACATAGTATTGACATGACTTCTTGCTGTTGATGTTGGCCTTGTTCACCTGGCTGAGAGAGTTTATCAGACTTTTCCACTGTTAAGTCACTCTTTTTCCCTTTTTGTGTAGTATTCTTTGGAAGGAAATCACAATGCGTGGCGCACAGTTAAGGAATGGGGAGTTACGCTCCCTCTTCTTGAGTGTGGAGTATCTATATAAATTATTTGGAATTATTCTGGACATGTGTCTCTTCTCCCCCACTTGTTAGTTTATTTATTTATTCAATCATATCTTTATATCAGGATGGATTCATGGATTTGTAAAAATATTTTGCATTATAATACAAGACTATTTTTTTAAAAATAATCATTCCAGCTTTGGCCATTGGGACCCCCTTTCAGCTGACTTTTGTGTTCTTTTGACATGATCCCATGGTTGTGGAGTTTTGCTGTTCTTGACTGGTTTCTACCACCATGAAATGCTCCAGGCTCATCTTGTCCACCTGGAAGTGGAAGGGAGCTGTTTCCTGAAGCTGTGTAAGACCCTGGTACCTGGGCAGCAGACTAAGATCCCCTTCACCATGTCCAACAGCATGGCTGAGAGGCTCCCCTCTACCTCCAGACTGACCATGGGCAGCCTTTAGTGGTCTCCTTTCTCCTTGCTTTTTGCAATGCAAGTTCTCAGGTGTCTCACCTTCAACTTGGGGTGGGTGCCCAGTGAATGTCCAGTCTAAAGTAAGCAAGGGAAAATTCTTAGGGACATTATTGTTTAAGTTTCTATAATATTATAAATGCCTGTGATAATGTAGCCTTGGCCACTATGTAACATGCTATTTGACGTGTCTTATTTCTCTTGCTTCCTAGAAATTTCTTGAAGGCAGAGACCACATTTTATGCTTCTTCATATAATTCCTATACTGAGCACTTAGCATACATCTGGTGAATGATTATATTCTGTTGAATAGGTCAAAAATTTTTTCAATCGTTTTGGCAGATATGTCCTCTAAGATGAACTTGATTTTTTTTTTAATCACAAAATCAAAACTTAAGGTCACACCTTTATTTTAAAGGCTTTGTGAGAGTTCCATGATGAGTGCCATATTCTTGCAACAAGGGTAGTGACACCCAAAGCAGAAATGGATGGATCTCTGTTCAGAAGCCTGAAGGGCTAGCACTCGAGCCTGACGACAGAGACCTCTACTGATGACTTCTGTACATCCCTTTCTGGTGTCGTAATTCTGGGTGCTCCATCTTGGCAATCGCCAGAGAAGACCTTTAAAAGCATAGTGCTTAGGGTGGTTAAGAGAAGGAATTCAGGTGACTTATGGAAACCTGGATCAGTAATACAGTCTAGTAAATGGCCCACCTGGGGACACAAGGCTTTTTCTTTTTTTTTTGTTTTGTTTTGTTTTAAAGATTTTATTTATTTATTTGACAGAGATCACAAGTAGACAGAGAGGCAGGCAGAGAGAGAGAGGGGGAAGCAGGCTCACCACTGAGCAGAGAGCCCGATGCGGGACTCGATCCCAGGACCCTGAGATCATGACCTGAGCCGAAGGCAGCGGCTTAACCCACTGAGCCACCCAGGCGCCCCCACAAGGCTTTTTCAATTGCAGTTTTTAAAACCTCACCCTGAAGAGGCATGAGGAGAGAGAATGTTTTATTTTCCACATGCAGAGGTCTCCACAGGCAGCCAGGTGGCATTTTTACTTAGTAGTGCCCTTCTGATACATCAGTCTGGAGGGTCACAGGTGGCTACAGTCAGAAAGGGGCTTCTTCAACCTCTTCTCTCCACTCCACAGCCCCCGAATGCCTCATGTTTCAAAAGACTTGTCAGACAAACCGTAAAACACAAAGTCGTATGGGTGGCTCAGCTGTCTGGGAGAGGATCAGGAGATCCAGCTCTAATGGGCTGATTAATGGAAAATCCACTACTGATGTAGAATAGGGAGGATATTTTTTTGCTTTAGCCAAGTGGTATGGAAATATGAAGAGATAGGGTGACGATCAGCAGAAGAAGTTAGGGATAAGAACTCTGGTTGTCTGTTCTGTGTGGTTTGTAAATAGAAACGTTAAAGGGTGATTTTTCAGTTTTTGAAGTGTTTACTATGAAGTTTATTTATGACATTTATACCTTAAAAGATAATAAAAATATATTCTCTCCCATTAAGTAGACTACACAGTTAAAATAAATATTTTTTCCTTGTAGAAGCTCAACAATGAAATCATTTTATGTAAATATTTTTATTCTATTTCAATTTTCATTTTTTAAAGATTTTTTAAAATTTATTTGAGAGAGACAGAGAGAGAGCAATCAGGAGAAAAGCAGAGGGAGAGGGACAAACAGGCTTCGTGCTGAATGGGAAGCCTGACATGGGGCTTGATCCCACAACGCTGAGATCATGACCTGAACTGAAACCAAGAGTCAGATGCTTAACTGACTGAGCCACCCAGGCACCATTCAATAAAGCTTTTAATAAAACACACTGGCTTTCATTTACACTGTGAAATCAACTTTACATGATCCACAGAGTAGACATGTTGCGTCCGGCTCCTTGCAACTCATTGGCTCACAGCCCATTTCAACGCACCTCCTAGAGCCCCGCCCCACCCCAGAAACAGCTTTTGCCATGGTCACCAATAATTTCCATGTTGTCAGATCCAAAGACTTTTCTGTCTTCATCTTTGACTTCTGTGACCCCCTTCTCTATCCGGGTTTTCTCCCTATCTGACCACTAATTCTCATTCCTCTGTCAGATCCTTCTACCCATACTACCAATTGGGAATTCCTTATGGTGCATACCGATTCCCTTCCTTCTCCTTCTATACCAACACTGTCTGATAGAAATTTGTGTGAGGATGGAAATATTCTATGTATGCAATTACCCATGCAGCAGCTGCTAGCTACACATGGCTACAGAGGAAATGTGGTCAGTATGACTTGGGAACTGAATTTTTAATTCTATTTAATCAATTTTTATTGCCACATAAAGCCAGTGGCTGCTATTGGGCAGCACAACTTCAGACTATCTTACAAGGTGAGCTATTAAAAAGCAGCTTCAGACTTGCAATTTCCTGGGTTTTCTCTGTAGCTCAGATCTCCCCACAGAGCTGTAGGGTTATAGTTATCTGAGAACTCAGATGACTCATGAGCACTGACTGATTGTAACTGTTCTTTCCTCAGCTGCTACTATTCAGAGAACAGCACTGGCCACTTGGTTGGCCAAACCTAGAAAATGAGAGTTGTTCCTGATTTTTTCCTTTTCCTTCCTATCTCACATCCAAACTGTAAGTAACTTCTAGTGATTCTACCTCCAACTTGCATTTTGAACCTGTCCACTTCTGACCGCCCAATCCAAACCATCATCAGGTTGTGACAGGTTGTCACCCTGCCTCTTGAACCCCCCTTATCTACATAGTTTCAATATCATCCTCTCAAAACCCGAGTTAGATCATGTCGCTTTTCTGCTTATGATTCTTGCATGTTTTGCCATTGCTTTTGGAATAAAATGTCAATTTCTTGTTTTGGACTTCAAGAACCTGGACCCTGCTCTCCCTTCCAACCCATTTTATATTGTGTTTCCTCTTGTCCATTTGCACTAAACCTTCTGGGACGTGTGCTTTGCTGCCCCAGGGCCTTTGCACTTGCTGTTTATCATCTGCAGTCTCTTCCCAAGCTATTGACATGGGCAGATTTTCTTAACTCTTTGGTTCTTAACTCAGTACTTCAGGGAGCTCTCCCCTAACCACTTATCCCAGTGAGTTCACTTCTATTTCCTTATTCTCCACATCAGCATAGAGACTAGTTTCTCCTTTACATTGTGTGCTTGTCTCTTTAATGTTTATGTAGCACACCAGCCTATGAGCTCCCAGAGGACAGAGGCTTCTGTGTAACTCCCCACATTTATCTAATAGTAGCACATCACTGATACATAGTGGAACTTGATAAATATTTGTTGAATGAAGGAATGAATGAATGAATAAGCTCATGCTTTGACTTGTAGGCAGAGTATTATATCTTATTTTATTCTTTTTAAAATTCAATGTTTAGGGGCGCCTGGGTGGCTCAGTCGGTTTAGCGCCTGCCTTCGGCTTGGGTCATGATCCCGGGGTCCTGGGATCAAGCCCCATATTTTTGGGCTCCTTGCTCAGCAGGGAGTCTGCTTCTCCCTCTCCCTCTGCCCACCTGCTTGCCACTCCCCCTGCTTGTGCTCTCTCTCTCTCTCCTAGCCCTCTCTCTGTGTCAAATAAATAAATAAAATCTTTTAAAAAATAAAATTCAATTTTTATTTTGTATTTTAAATAGCAACAAGTGGATGACTTCCCTCCTGCCAGCATCTTCCCTTCTTCCCTTCTTCATTAAATGAACCCCACAATGGCATCCAGGGAAAAGTCAAAGATAATAAAGATTAATTACACTGAGAATAGTGTCTTTTTTTCAAGTCTCCACACAACATATTGCTTTCAGCTTCCTAGAACTACCTACACTAACGAGGTTTCCAGTACTATTCTGGCAAATCATAGACACTGGTTGCACTTTAGAATTATCTGGGAAACTTTAAAATATGCTGGTTGGGTCTCATCCCTGTAGATTCTGCTTTAATTGACCTGAGGCGCATCCTGCCTGCCAGGACTGTTGCAGCCGCCCAGGAGATTCTAACGTACAGGCACGGTTGCCTATCACAGAGGGAAGTTGTAGACCAAAGAAGGATGGGTGTGGTGAGAAACTGTCTTTCAAATCGTTTTGTCAGTTGTGAGTTCTGTTTGTCATGCTGCTTTTAATGCAGCGTCTCACAGGTAAGTGAACAGTGTTTTATAAGATGTTTAATCATGAAAAAAGCCCATTAACTTTTCTGACAAATGTTCCATTGAAACGGTCAGAGATTGGATTCAATACTCTAAGATTCCTCCAGGTAAGTCCAATTCCAGACTGTGCACTAGAAGGATGAATGATTAGCAAGTGAATAATTCGTGTTTCTGTTGAGTGTCCCTTGGCACTGGTTAGGTCTAACTGTGGTCCTCTGCCTGAATCAAAGGTGTCAGCTACCAGCCTGGCCTCACCTCTTTTGCTTTTTCTCCCCCTGTGCTCAACAGCTGGTGTTGTCATGGGTCTCGCTATAGGCTTGGGCCCCTCCCAGTTCATCAGCTGAGCAGAGCAAATTATGTCAGAAACTTGGGCTGCTCTAACTTATACTCCCCATATTTGAAAGCTAATAATAGACTTGTAAGCAGAGAGCTATTAATAACTAGCATTCATAATTAGTATTTCATATTAATCACAATATGGCGGTTAATATGGCCGCTAGGCCTTTATAGGTTTTCTACTTCCATGCATTTTCCACAGACCTTGTTGCTCCCTAACCAATTGCTTTTCTAAGCAGTAAATATGATCCAGAGTCTACATGTCCTGGGTCTTCCTCAGCTGGCCCGGTTCACAAGAACCGATCTGTGCTATACAGCCACCCTGTTCTGTATCCTGGCTCCTTGGAGGATGGCATGGCTGCGGGGCCCCTGGCCGACCCTTGAGGTATGTCTCTTCACCCGCCTGTCCTGGGATCAACTCGCACACCCTGGCTCCTGCGTACTGCCCACTGTCTAGACTCTTCAGCGCTGTGGTTAAACTTGCAGATGCCAAAAGTCCTGGATGTGTTTGTTTCCCTCATTGGCTCCCACTTTCTACAAGCTCCTTGTCATCACCATTGACTCTTTCTACCTGAGCCGCCCGCTGTCCCCTGGCTCCAGGAAAATGTGTCTCACTAGTCAGCAGTGCTCACCCATTTTGACCCATTTTAATCACTCTTTGGAATTTCCTTGTAACCTGTGCACTATTGGTTGCATAATATCTCTTTGTAAGTTGCCTTGCCTTCCAACAAACAAACATCCCCATACACTCTTGCTTTGTGTAGGCAAATATATTTTGAAATCACCGGTTTGATGTGTTACTTATATCTTTCCCTATTAGACAATAACATAAATCCTCAACGATTCACATAAAATATCTACAGACTATTTAGAATCGCCTCGTAACCAGGGCACCCTTTGTACCACACTTTAGGAAACGTCTGCCTCAGGGCCTCCACCCCGAGTGTATTCACTCCCCTTCCTGCTCTGATCTTTTCTGCCTGTCCTATGTGGATGCGGCAGGTCCCACATAGGGACATATACACTTAGGACTCCCTGCTTGGTGCCAAGTACACGTGTGCTAAGTATAAATGGAATTTCAGTGATAAATGACTCCAGTCAAAGCTAACGTCCTATGGTGGTTCAGAGCCTAGATTCTGGAGGGGACCTGACATCCGATCCCAGCTCTGTGGAAGTCACTGCACGTCTCTCAGCTAGTTCAGAGAACAGCTGGGAGTGTTAAAAACATTAGTGTATGTCCAAAGCTTAGAACAGTTTCTGGCCCCTGCAGGTGTCATATAAATTTTGGACATTACTACAAGCTGTGAGTTCAGGAAACAGAAGTCGAAAGAAAAAAGTAGTCCGTGAATGTGCTGGGCAGCCTTTCCTCAGAGAAAGAGTTGACTAAAGAATCTTGGGAGTGTATTCATATTTATGTAATCTGGAGACCAGGACTCAATGTATTTATTACATCCGGGCATTAGGGCTTTAATGAACTGGTAAAAAATATGTAACACTCAATAATTTAAAATGGCATCTGACTTGATGTCATTTAGTTATGCAAGTTGAGTATTTTATGAAAATTCCATTTCATTCCGTTCCATTCTCAAAAGAAATGTATGTACTTTGTATTAATTTGAATACCGAATGATTTTGGTAAGTACCAGGAGCTGTGCAAAAATGTGAGTGTGTGTGTGCATGGACTCTGAATTTTTCGAATAGGCTTTTTCTTATTAGTATAGCAAATAATTCTAAAATAAGTCACTGAAATACCTAGAAATAAATTTAACTGAGAAAGTGAAAGGCTTGACCTGCACAGTGAAAACTGTAAGACATTAATGAAACAAATTGGAGAAGTCACAAATAAGTGGATATACCGAGCTCATGAATCAGAAGAATTCATATTGTTAAAATATACATATTACTCAAAGCAATCTACAGATTCAGTCCAAAATTCCTACCAAGATTCCAATGGCGTTTTCCACAGAAAAAAAAAAAAAAAAAAAAAAAAAAAAAAAACCTCTAAAATTTGTGTGGAACCACAAGAGACTGCAAAAGCCAAAGCAATCTTGAAAAAGAGGAACAGGGGCGCTTTGGTGGCTCAGTGGTTAAGCTAAGCGTCTGCCTTTGGCTCGGGTCATGATCCCAGAGTCCTGGATGGAGCCTCACAGGGGACTCCCTGCTCATCTGGAAGCCTGCTTCTCCCTCCCCCACTCCTTCCTGCTTGTGTTTCTTCTCTCACTGTCTCTCTCTCTCTCAAATAAATAAATAAAATCTAAAAAAAAAAAAAAAAGAAAAAAGAAGAACAAAGCTGAAGGCATTGTGCTTTCTGATTTCAAATTATATTTCAAAGCTGTAAGAAACAAACAGTATGGTAGTGATGGTAGTGACATTAAAAACAAACACATAAACCGATGGAACAGAACAGAGAACCCAAAAATAAACCCATACATATACGGACAATTAACTAATAACAAATGAGCCAAGAATGTACAATGGGGAAAGGACAGTCTCTTCAATAAATCATACTGGCACAGCCAGATGCAAAAGAATGAAACCAGACCACTGTCTTATACCATTCACAAAAATTAACTCAAGGAGATTCAGAACTTAAATATAAGACCTGAAACTACGAGATTCCTAGGAAAAAAACAGGCAACAAACTCCTTGACATTGGTCTTGGTGATGATTTTTTTGGATTTGACACCAAAAACAAAAATAAGTGAAATGACATCAAACTAAAAGGTTTTGGCACAGCAGGGGCAATCATCAACACAAGGAAAAGGGAATTTACTGAATGGGAGAGAACATTTACAAATCATATATCTAATAAGTGGTTAATATCCAAAACACATAAAAAACTCATACAAGTCATTAGCAAAAAAAAATCCAATTAAAACATGGGCGGAGGGTCTGAATGGACATTTCTAAAGAAGACACATAAATGACCAACAGGTACATGAAAAGATGCTCAGCATCACCCATCATCAGGGAAATATAAATCAAAACCACAGTGAGATGTCAGCTCACACCTTTAGAATGGCTATTACTAAGAAGACAAGAAATAACAAGTGCTGGCAAGGATGTGGAGAAAAGGGAACCCTTGTGCACCATTGGGAGGAATGTAAACTGGTACAATTACTGTGGAAGACAGCATGGAGGTTCCTCAAAAAATTAAAAATAGAACCACCATGTGATCCAGCAATTCCCGAGCTGGGTATCCATCCTGAGAAAGTGAAAACACTACTTTGAAAAGCTATATGCACCGCCATGCTCATTGTAGCATCATGTACAATAGCCAAGTCCCAGAAATGACCCAAGTATTTGTGTCTTTATGGGTGAATGGATAACGAAAACAAAGCATATAGATACAATGGAATATTATCAACCATAAGAAGGAATAAAGTCTTGCTATTTGTGACACCGTGGGTGGATGTTGGGGGCATTATGCTAAATAAGTCAGAAAGGGAAAGACAAATACCGTATGATCTCACTTACATGTGGAATCTAAAATAACAAAAAAACCCAGGAGTTCATAGATACAGAGAACAGATCGGTGGTTGCCAGAGGTGAGGGAGGGGAGTGAGCAGAATGGGTGAATGGGTGAAGGGGGTCAAAAGATACAAAATATAAAATGAAATAAACTATAATATTGTTAAGTGAACCAATATGTTTTTGTATATTAAAGCGACAGTTTCCCAGATCATAATATGAACAAAAATTTTCCTATTTTTTAAAAAGATATTTTTTTAGTTTGCATTTCTTTATTTTTTTTCAGCATAACAGTATTCATTGTTTTTGCACAACACCCAGTGCTCCATGCAATACATGCCCTCCCTATTACCCACCACCTGATTCCCCCAGTCTCCCACCCCAACCCCTTCAAAACCCTCAGTTTGTTTTTCAGAGCCCATAGTCTCTTATGGTTCGCCTCCCCTTCCACTTTCCCTCAACTTCCTTCTCCTCTCCATCTCCCAATGTCCTCCATGTCATTTGTTATGCTCCACAAATAAGTGAAACCATATGATACGTGACTCTCTCTGCTTGACTTATTTCACTCAGCATAATCACTTCCAGTCCCGTCCAGGTTGCAACAAAAGTTGGGTATTCATCCTTTCTTTTCTTTTTTTTAATATACATATAATGTATTTTTATCCCTAGGGGTACAGGTCTGTGAATCACCAGGTTTACACACTTCACAGCACTCACCATAGCACATACCCTCCCCAATGTCCATAATCCCCTCCCCCCTCCCAACCCCACCTCCCTCCAGCAACCCCCAGTTTGTTTTCTGAGATTAAGAGTCATTTATGGTTTGTCTCCCTCCCAATCCCATCTTGTTTCATTTCTTCTTCTCCTATCCCCCTAACCCCCCATGTTGCATCTCCACGTCCTCATATCAGGGAGATCATATGATAGTTGTCTTTCTCCGATTGACTTATTTCACTAAGCATGATACCCTCTAGTTCCATCCACGTCGTCGCAAATGGCAAGATTTCATTTCTTTTGATGGCTGCATAGTATTCCATTGTGTATATATACCACCTCTTCTTTATCCATTCATCTGTTGATGGACATCTAGGTTCTTTCCATAGTCTGGCTATTGTAGACATTGCTGCTATAAACATTCGGGTACACATGCCCCTTCAGATCACTATGTTTGTATCTTTAGGGTAAATACCCAGTAGTGCAATTGCTGGGTCATAGGGTAGTTCTATTTTCAACATTTTGAGGAACCTCCATGCTGTTTTCCAGAGTGGTTGCACCAGCTTGCATTCCCACCAACAGTGTAGGAGGGTTCTCCTTTCTCCGCATCCTCGCCAGCATTTGTCATTTCCTGACTTGTTCATTTTAGCCATTCTGACTGGTGTGAGGTGATATCTCATTGTGGTTTTGATTTGTATTTCCCTGATGCCGAGTGATGTGGAGCATTTTTTCATGTGTCTGTTGGCCATCTGGATGTCTTCTTTGCAGAAATGTCTGTTCATGTCCTCTGCCCATTTCTTGATTGGATTGTTTGTTCTTTGGGTGTTGAGTTTGCTAAGTTCCTTATAGATTTTGGACACTAGCCCTTTATCTGATATGTTGTTTGCAAATATCTTCTCCCATTCTGTCAGTTGTCTTTTGGTTTTGTTAACTGTTTCCTTTGCTGTGAAAAAGCTTTTGATCTTGATGAAATCCCAATAGTTCATTTCTGCCCTTGCTTCCCTTGCCTTTCCCAATGTTCCTAGGAAGATGTTGCTGCGGCTGAGGTCGAAGAGGTTGCCGCCTGCATTCTCCTCAAGGATTTTGATGGATTCCTTTCTCACATTGAGGTCCTTCATCCATTTTGAGTCTATTTTCATGTGTGGTGTAAGGATGTGGTCCAATTTCAGTTTTCTGCATGTGGCTGTCCAATTTTCCCAGCACCATTTATTGAAGAGGCTGTCTTTTCTCCATTGGACATTCGTTCCTGCTTTGTCGAAGATTAGTTGACCATAGAGTTGAGGGTCTATTTCTGGGCTCCCTATTCTGTTCCATTGATCTATGTGTCTGTTTTTGTGCCAGTACCATGCTGTCTTGATGATGACAGCTTTGTAATAGAGCTTGAAGTCCGGAATTGTGATGCCACCAACTTTGGATTTCTTTTTCAATATCCCTTTGGCTATTCGAGGTCTTTTCTGGTTCCATATAAATTTTAGGATCATTTGTTCCATTTCTTTGAAAAAAATGGATGGGATTTTGATAGGTATTGCATTAAATGTGTAGATTGCTTTAGGTAGCATAGACATTTTCACAATATTTATTCTTCCAATCCAGGAGCATGGAACATTTTTCCATTTCTTTGTGTCTTCCTCAATTTCTTTCATGAGTACTTTATAGTTTTCTGCATATAGATTTTTAGCCTCTTTGGTTAGGTTTATTCCTAGGTATCTTATAGTTTTGGGTGCAATTGTAAATGGGATTGACTCCTTAATTTCTCTTTCTTCTGTCTTGTTGTTGGTGTACAGAAATGCAACTGATTTCTGTGCATTGATTTTATATCCTGACACTTTACTGAATTCCTGTACAAGTTCTAGCAGATTTGGAGTGGAGTCTTTTGGGTTTTCCACAAATAGTATCATATCATCTGCGAAGAGTGATAGTTTGACTTCTTCTTTGCCAATTTGGATGCCTTTAAGTTCTTTTTGTTGTCTGATTGCTGAGGCTAGGACTTCTAGTACTATGTTGAATAGCAGTGGTGATAATGGACATCCCTGCCGTGTTCCTGACCTTAACGGAAAAGCTTTCAGTTTTTCTCCATTGAGAATGATATTTGCGGTGGGTTTTTCATAGATGGCTTTGATAATATTGAGGTATGTGCCCTCTATCCCTACACTTTGAAGAGTTCTGATCAGGAAGGGATGCTGTACTTTGTCAAATGCTTTTTCAGGATCTATTGAGAGTATCATATGGTTCTTGTTCTTTCGTTTATTAATGTGTTCTATCACATTGATTGATTTGCGGATGTTGAACCAACCCTGCAGCCCTGGAATAAATCCCACTTGATCGTGGTGAATAATCCTTTTAATGTACTGTTGAATCCTATTGGCTAGTATTTTGGTGAGAATTTTTGCATCTGTATTCATCAAGGATATTGGTCTATAGTTCTCTTTTTTGGTGGGATCCTTGTCTGGTTTTGGGATCAAGGTGATGCTGGCCTCATAAAATGAGTTTGGAAGTTTTCCTTTCATTTCTATTTCTTGGAACAGTTTCAGGAGAATAAGAATTAGTTCTTCTTTAAATGTTTGGTAGAATTCCCCTGGGAAGCTGTCTGGCCCGGGGCTTTTGTTTGTTTGGAGATTTTTGATGACTGTTTCAATCTCCTTACTGGTTATGGGCCTGTTCAGGTTTTCTATTTCTTCCTGGTTCAGTTGTGGTAGTTTATATCTCTCTAGAAATGCATCCATTTCTTCCAGATTGTCAAATTTGTTGGCATAGAGTTGCTCATAGTATGTTCTTATAATTGTCTGTATTTCTTTGGTGTTAGTTGTGATCTCTCCTCTTTCATTCATGATTTCATTGATTTGGGTCCTTTCTCTTTTCTTTTTGATGAGTCTGGCCAGGGATTTATCAATCTTATTGATTCTTTCAAAGAACCAGCTCCTAGTTTCATTGATTTGTTCTATTGTTTTTTTTTTGGTTTCTATTTCATTGATTTCTACTCTGATCTTTATGATTTCTCTTCTCCTGCTGGGTTTAGGGTTTCTTTCTTGTTCTTCCTCCAGCTCCTTTAGGTGTAGGGTTAGGTTGTGTACTTGAGACCTTTCTTGAGAAAGGCTTGTACCGCTATATATTTTCCTCTCAGGACTGCCTTTGCTGTGTCCCACAGATTTTGAACCGTTGTGTTTTCATTATCATTTGTTTCCATGAATTTTTTCAATTCTTCTTTAATTTCCTGGTTGACCCATTCATTCTTTAGAAGGATGCTGTTTAGTCTCCATGTATTTGGGTTCTTTCTAGCTTTCCTCTTGTGATTGAGTTCTAGCTTCAGAGCATTGTGGTCTGAAAATATGCAGGGAATGATCCCAATCTTTTGATACCAGTTGAGACCTGATTTGTGACCAAGGATATGATCTATTCTGGAGAATGTTCCATGTGCACTAGAGAAGAATGTGTATTCTGTTGCTTTGGGATGAAATGTTCTGAATAGATCTGTGATGTCCTTCTGGTCCAGTGTGTCATTTAAGGCCTTTATTTCCTTGTTGATCTTTTGCTTGGATGATCTGTCCATTTCAGTGAGGGGAGTGTTCAAGTCCCCTACTATTATTGTATTATTATTGATGTGTTTCTTTGATTTTGTTATTAATTGGTTTATATAGTTGGCTGCTCCCACGTTAGGGGCATAGATATTTAAAATTGTTAGATCTTCTTGTTGGACAGACCCTTTGAGTAGGATATAGTGTCCTTCCTCATCTCTTAGTATAGTCTTTGGCTTAAAATCTAATTGATCTGATAGAAGGATTGCCACCCCAGCTTTCTTCTGATGCCCATTAGCATGGTACATTGTTTTCCACCCCCTCACTTTAAATCTGGAGGTGTCTTCGCATCTCAAATGAGTTTCTTGTAGGCAACGTATTGATGGGTTTTGTTTTTTTATCCATTCTGATACCCTGTGTCTTTTGATTGGGGCATTTAGCCCATTAACATTCAGGGTAACTATTGAGAGATATGAATTTAGTGCCATTATTAGCCTGTAAGGTGACTGTTACTGTATATTGTCTCTGTACCTTTCTGATCTACTACGTTTAGACTCTCTTGTTGCTTAGAGGACCCCTTTCAATATTTCCTGTAGAGCTGGTTTGGTGTTTGCAAATTCTTCAGTTTTTGTTTGTCCTGGAAGCTTTTGATCTCTCCTTCTATTTTCAATGATAGCCTAGCTGGATAGAGTATTCTTGGCTGCATATTTTTCTCGTTGAGTGCTCTGAATATATCATGCCAGCTCTTCCTGGCCTGCCAGGTCTCTGTGGATAAGTCTGCTGCCAATCTAATATTTTTACCATTGTATGTTACAGACTTTTCCTGGGCTGCTTTCAGGATTTTCTCTTTGTCACTAAGACTTGTAAATTTTACTATTAGGTGACGGGGTGTGGACCTATTCTTGTTGACTTTGAGGGGGGTTCTCTGCACCTCCTGGATTTTGATGCTTGTTCCCTTTGCCATATTAGGGCAATTCTCTCCAATAGACCCTCTGCTCCCCTCTCTGTTTCTTCTTCTTCTGGAATCCCAATTATTCTAATGTTGTTTCATCTTATGGTGTCACTTATCTCTCGAATTCTCCCCTCGTGGTCCAGTAGCTGTTTGTCCCTCTTTTGCTCGGCTTCTTTATTCTCTGTCATTTGGTCTTCTATATCACTAATTCTTTCTTCTGCCTCATTTATCCTAGCAGTGAGAGCCTCCATTTTTGATTGCACCTCATTAATAGCTTTTTTTTATTTCAACTTGGTTAGATTTTAGTTCTTTAATTTCTGCAGAAAGGGCTTTAATATCTCCAGAGAGGGTTTCTCTAATATCTTCCATGCCTTTTTCAAGCCCAGCTAGAACATTCAGAATCGTCATTCTGAACTCTTGATCTGACATATTACCAATGTCTGTGTTGATTAGGTCCCTAGCCTTCGGTACTGCCTCTTGTTCTTTTGTCTGTGGTGATTTTTTCCGCCTTGTCATTTTGTCCAGATAAGAGTATATGAAGGATCAAATAAAATACTAAAAGGGTGGCAAAGACCCCAGAAAAATACGCTGTAACCAAATCAGAAGAGACCCCAAATTATGGGGGGGAGAAAGGGGATAAAAAGAGGTTCAGAAAAAAAAAATTTAAAAAATAAAACAAATAAAGAAAAAATATAAAAAAGAAAGAAAAAATATATATTTTAGATAAACTAGTCAAAAAGCGTTAAAGAAGAAAAGGGTAAAAATTTTAAAAATTTAGCAGAAGAAAAAAGAAAAAAAATTGAAAAAAAAAAGTTGAATAAACTGCAAGACTAAAGAATCATGGGGAGAAAGCCATGAGTTCCGTGCTTTGCTTTCTCCTCCTCTGGAATTGCTCTGCTGTCTTAGGAATTGAACCTGCTTTCTCCTTGATAGATGAACTTCGTCCTGGCTGGATATTTTGTTGATCTTCTGGGGGAGGGGCCTGTTGTAGTGACTCTCAAGTGTCTTTGCCCGAGGCGGGATTGCACCGCCCTTACCGGCGGCCGGACTAAGTAATCGGCTCGGGTTCGCTTTTGGGAGCTTCTGTTCCCTGAACGCTTTCCGTAGAGTTCCGGAGGACGGGAATGAAAATGGCGGCCTCCTAGTCTCCGGCCTGGAGGAGCCGAGAGCCTGGGGCCCCACTCCTCAGTGCGCCCCCAGAGGACAGCACCCAATCACTCCCGTATCCCAGCCTCTAGCCGCGCTCCGAGCTCACCCAACCCGCGACCAGTTCAAGGTAACCCCGAGCTGAGAGTTCAGTCCTCGGCTCTGTCTCTGTAGCCGGCTTCTCCATTCTAACACCTGCGAGCTTTGCGACACTCTGACACCCCCGATCCTTCTGTGACCCTGCGGACCTGGGGCCACGCTGACCCCGCATGGGCTTCACCCTGGTTTAGCCTCTGGAGCAATGTCCCTCAGTGGAACAGAGTTTTAAAAGTCCTGATTTTGTGCTCCGTTGCTCCGCCGCTTGCCGGGAGCCGGTCCCTCCCCCCGCGGTCTATCTTCCCGTCGTTTTAGATTCACTTCTCCGCCAGTCCTACCTTTCAGAAAGTGGTTGATTTTCTGTTTCTAGAATTGCTGTTCTTCTTCTCTTCGATCTCCCGTTGGATTTGTAGGTATTTGCAATGTTTAGATAAGCTATTGAGCTGATCTCCTGCTACCTGCTGTAGTCTCAGCCTGCTACTTCTCTGCCATCTTGACTTATTTTTTAAAAAGGTTTTATGTATTTATTTGACAGAGATCACAAGTGGGCAGAGAGGCAGGCAGGGGCGGGGGGTGCAGGCTCCCTGCTGAGCAGACAGCCAATGTGGGGCTATATCCCAGGACCCTGGGATCATGAACCAAGCCAAAGCCAGAGGATTAACCCACTGAGCCACCCAGGTGCACCTATTTCTTTTTTGAGATAATGGAAGCATCAGCAATACCTTAAAACATCTTTATTACATTCGATCAAATATTATCAATGACATTTATAAGGAGTAACAAAGGAACAGTAAACATGTATTTGAATAAAAGATCTCACTTGTGACCGAGCCGCGGCTTTGCTGGCGGGAGTGTCTGCAGCACCGGTGTCTGAGGAGCGATGCGGAGGGAAATCATCACCCTACAGTTGGGCTGTGCAGCAATCAGATTGGGTTCAAGTCCTGGAAACAGCTGTGTGCCGAGCATGGTATCAGCCCGGACGGCATCGTGGAGGAGTTCTCCACCGAGGGCACTGACCGCAAGGACGTCTTTTTCTACCAGGCAGGCGATGAGCACTACATCCCCAGGGCAGTGCTGCCAGACCTGGAGCCCCGGGTGATCCACTCCATCCTCAACTCCCCCTATGCGAAGTTCTACAACCCAGAGAACATCTACCTGTCGGAGCATGGAGGAGGAGCTGGCAACAACTGGGCTAGTGGATTCTCGCAGGGAGAGAAGAGCCACGAGGACATTTTCGACATCATAGATCGGGAGGCAGATGGCAGTGACAGTCTAGAGGGCTTCGTGCTGTGTCACTCCATCGCTGGGGGGACAGGCTCTGGCCTGGGCTCCTACCTCTTAGAACGGCTGAATGACAGGTACCCCAAGAAGCTGGTGCAGACATACTCAGTGTTTCCCAACCAGGACGAGATGAGTGATGTGGTGGTCCAGCCCTACAACTCACTGCTCATGCTCAAGAGGCTGACCCAGAATGCAGACTGTGTGGTAGTGCTGGACAACACAGCCCTGATCCGGATCACCACAGACCGCCTGCACATCCAGAACCCGTCCTTCTCCCAGATCAACAAGCTGGTGTTCACCATCATGTCAGCCAACACCACCACCCTGCGCTACCCCAGCTACATGAACAACGACCTCATCGGCCTCATCGCCTCCCTCATTCCCACTGCGCGACTCCACTTCCTCATGACGGGCTACAACATGCTCACCATGGACCAGTCAGTGGCCAGCGTGAGGAAGACCACGGTCCTGGATGTCATGAGGCGGCTGCTGCAGCCCAAGAACGTGATGGTGTCCACGGGCCGGGATCGCCAGACCAACCACTGCTACATCGCCATCCTCAACATCATCCAGGGGGAGGTGGACCCCATCCAGGTCCACAGAGTCTGCAGAGGATCCGGGAACGGAAGCTGGCCAACTTCATCCCCTGGGGCCCTGCCAGCATCCAGGTGGCCCTGTCAAGGAAGTCTCCCTACCTGCCTTTGGCCCACCGGGTCAATAGGCTCATGATGGCCAACCACACCAGCATCTCCTCGCTCTTCGAGCGGACCTGTTGCCAGTATGACAAGCTGCGGAAACGGGAGGCCTTCCTGGAGCAGTTCTGCAAGGAGGACATCTTCAAGGAGAATTTCGACGAGCTGGACGCGTCCAGGGAGGTGGTGCAGCAGCTCATCGACGAGTACCACGCAGCCACGCAGCCAGACTACATCTCCTGGGGCGCCCAGGAGCAGTGAGGACCCCAGGAGGGGACCTCATCTGCCTTACTGATTGGCCCAGGCCCTGCCTGACCGGCCACCCCCTCAGAGAACCCATCAGGGACCTCACATATCTCTTCCTCATAAACACACACACACACACACACACACACACACACACGTACTCTTTACTGGCCTGGGGACATGTTTATGTCTCCTCTTATGAGACTATTTATGTTAAATAAAGCACTGGACATAATCAAAAAAAAAATCTCACTTCTAATACTGAAAATCAGAAACACATTTTAGCACAATAATAATCCATTAAATACATATCATCATTAGGCTGTTTCTGTTATGAAAACATTCATCAATGTTAAGAAAAGGCATTTAGCTGATACTGGAAAACAAAATTCTCTTAAAAACAATTGCATGTTATCATTCTATTGTAGATTTTTTAAAAAGCTGTAGTTATATGCTTGGAGATAAAATGATCAAATTTATTTCCTGAAGCTCTTGTAATGGATTGTAAATGCTAAAAAAATTTTTTAAGAAATCACTCAGGAGATAAGATTGTAAAGATTTCTTCCTGAAACTATTTTGACAACCTCTTAGGGCCAGATCAGGATTTGTAAAATTCCCTATGGTCAAATGAGAAAGGGCTTAGAATGATAACCAGCACTCGTGGCTTCTACCCCAGTGAATTTAGCTTATTAATCATGATGCTACCCAACTTGCTTATTTGTTCATTTGGGTGAGTCACATTTCAGACCTGATCCTATGTTTAGTGCAGTAGGGTTTTTTTTTTCCTTGAAGATTTTATTTATTTATTTGTTTATTTATTTATTTATTTGAGAGGGAGAGAAAGAGAGAGAGAATCTCAAGCAGACTGTGCACCGAGCCTGGAGGCTGACATGGGGCTTGATCTCACAACCCCGAGATCCGGACCTGAGCCAAAATCACGTTGGAGGTTTAATTGACTCGGGCACCCAGGTACCCCTGTAGGGCAGTAGGTTTTAAAATGCTGTGCCAAAATTTCCCTATACGATCTAAACATTCCAACCCACAATTTTCTCCACCGATCAGCATTATTCTAATTATACGTCTGCTAGATCAACTTCCCAGCTCAAACAAGAGATGGCTTCTAGTCCACATTTCCCTACACGCATGGACACCACTATTACATTGTGTCCAAGACAATTGTTCAAAAATCCTCATTGTCATAGCTAAAGAACGGACCAGCCCCATCTGAATAACTGATTGCAGACCCCAACCTTGGTGGACACACATCCCAAGTCTCTGCTCCATCTGTCCTGGAGGGAGCGGACTCTTGAGGAAAGGCCAGCATGGGTCTGATGGCTCTGCAATCACCTGGAATTTTCAAAGGAAGTGACCCTGCTGGCGAGGCTGCCCTGGCTACTGAAGCTGGGAAGTCCAAGCTTTCCGGATAGATGGGCAGAGAGATGTTTTCAGAAGCATAGTTACACCCTGAAAGGCTCTTCCCTTCCTGTATGCTGTTGCAGTATCTCAGAGCAGGGGGCTGGTAGGCCTGGTAGGACACTTTGGTGGTGGTGGTGATCACGGTCTGTAGGGCTGGAGCACCTGCCGAGGGAGCTGACAGGTACCTGCAGGGAAGCTCTGAGTTATAATACGGGTGAGTGGCCACGGCCTGGAGCTGTCCATGGTCAGGTCTCTCCCCAAGGCCAGGTGCTCCAAGAGCTGCTTTCCAGCCGTGCTGTTTACTGGTGAAATCAAAGCTTCTCTCAAAGCTGCTGTAGGAATTGACGTTATATTGCAGTGCATTCAGACGAACCCAGTCTGTGTCATTAGAGATGCTGCTGGAATTTGGATAATGGGCGGGATGTGGGCTTGAATTTGTGTAACTAGGACCTGCCAATTCATAGCTGCAAGGTGGCCTAGGCAAAAAAATTCTCGGGTTTGGATATTTCTGAAAGGGTGGCATTACGTCTCCTTGGAAGGTGGCTAGGTCACAGGTAGCTTTGTAAGCCTCGGAGCTGGGGAAGGAAAGGCAAGGCTGCCCTGGAATAGGGAAGCCAGTGTCAGCAATTACATCAAACTCTTCTGGATTTTCCAAGGGAGGCATGTTGTTGAAATGTCCACTGTTGTCTTGATTCTCTCCAGCCTGAAAATGTACATATATATAAATTTTTATTTGTAAATTAAAATGTAAATTACATGGGTGCCCTCCTCTGTAACAGTAGCCAACCAACAAAATAAAATCAAATTTCCAACGGGCCAGTTGTGTGTTGTGAGCACCGCATCTGCTCAGGTACGTGATTTGGGCACAGGACCCAAAGGCTGAACTTGAGCTTGCTCAGGATTGATGAATTCCATACTGCTGACCGAGGAGAGTTCATGGCCGCCGGGCAGGGTGGGTCTGAATGCCAGATGGCTCTGTGTTTCTCATCCTATGTTCATAATAACCAAGTCACAGGAGCCTGATCCAGACCTGGGTTCAAACCCTGACTCTGTCCCTCAGTAATGGAGCAAGTTACTTAACCTCTCTGAACCTGAGATTCCTAATTGTAAAACTTTCAGTAACAACCACCTTCTCTTGTGGCTTTTGTGATCATTTCATATGTGAAGCTCTTAGCCCTCACATGCCTGGCACATAGAAAGCACTCGAACACGTTTCTCTCATCCCTGGACTAGCACAGCCAGCTTGGCGTGCTTTGGCTGAAACCAGAGCAAGTTGCCCCAAGAGGTTTTATTTGTTCTGTGTAAATAACGCGAAGGATGGTCTCAAGAAGGCACTGTTAATGCACTGTTGGTACGCACAAGTTTCTCTCTTTATTAAAACCCAGTACCTGTCCTTGTATCAGGCTGTTGGCACACATCCTCACCATCTCATTGACTAGAGATAGTTTGCTTTTTTTAAGAAGAAGAAATTAGGAACCCTATCCAAAATATGGATTCAGTGACATTTTGTGGGAGATATAATTTTCATTTAAAATAAAGACTAATTAATTTATGACATTCATATTTTACATAATTAGCAATGTATTTTGTGATGAAAATGAACAAAGACCACAGTGTCATGTTAGCTCCCCATTACCTCTGGTTCTCGAATTCTCTTTCTCTGGGGTTGGTAAAAAGAGGCCATTTGTCTCTTGATGGCACTTCTTCTAGCTTCCGTCTCTGATTTGCTCTCTGGTCTTGGGTGATCATGCACTCCCTTGGCCTGCGTTAATAAGGAAATAAATCAAATACTTATTCTGCTGAAGGAAGTTGGCAATGTTTGTCAAAAACTGATCGTCAAGAAAACAAAAACAAAAACAAAACTGATTGTCTCTCCCAAGATCTCGGGTTGTTTTTTGTTTTTCCAAAATGACAGAGAAAAAAATTATTGAACTCATAAAACAGCACGGATAATAGAAATCTTAAAAGATCATCTAACAATCTTTTCCCCATATTAACTATAACTTGGCTTACTATCTGCCGCCCTTACAGAACACACAGAGGCAAAGCTCATTCCTCTGGTCTGGGTAAGGCTCTGGGAGCTCCAGTCCCAATGTCAGACCACAAAACTCTATTTGGTTTAGTCCAGGCTTCTTAAGGCACATGGCAGGTGGTCCCGTCCCTGTGGTATGATGAAAATACCCACCACAGACTGTGACGTCCCCCCACCTACTTGGAAAAATATCGCGTTGCCATCAAGCCGCCAGAAGTTGGTTACCGGGTATCCGCTGTGCCCTCGACAGGGAATCAACTCCAAGGCCGAATGACAGTTGGGACACGCCTTCTCTGCCAAGCCAGCGGGAGAGAAATATTAATAACAACTCGGACCCCATGTGCTTGTGAAGGAAGAAAGGGGACATTCCTTGGGAACAGGGAACTCGGGGCCACAAGGCCACCCCACGGGGTCCGGGCCTCACTCTGCTGCTTCAGGCGTGCCTTGTCGCAGATGGCAGGCCGCAGCTGCAGGCGGGAGCCGTCGGGCAGGGCGCAGGCCCGAGCGCACACCACCACACCCAGGCACGACTTCTTGAGGATGTGGCCGTTGTGGTTGTTGGTGTTGCGCATGGCCCAGCCGCTCAGGTGGCGCTGGGCCTTCTTGTCGTCGCTGCGGTAGATGAAGCGCACATAGCCGTCGGGCCACTCGCAGAAGCGGTCGAAGTGCGCCGGCTCCTGGAAGGACGGGGCGAGTGGATGAAGCCCAAGCCAGACACCTTGTGCTTTTCATTTTTTCCCAAGCACATTAGAATAAAAACTGGTTATTTTTCATTCCAGAAGTGTCCTAAAACCCACAAACTGTGCCATCGCAAAGTGTCACACGTCTTCTGTCTGTGCCTGCGTTTGTGACCACTGGCTAGTCATGGATGTTTATGACATTCTTATCTTCTAAATGCTGTCTGTGTACTAGCTCCGCTGGCCTCCATAACTCACACAGACAATAGGTACTCCTATAATGGTAGTTAATCCGACAGAACACAGAGGTCAGAGGGGTTAACTGACTTGTCCAAGGTACAGAGCTAGTAAGACCTGGTTCTAGGGTTTGAGTCCTACCAGTTTGACTCCCGGGCCTGTTCTCCTTACCACCATGGTAGACCACTTCTGGGTACGTTTCAATGTTAAATTGGAAGTGAAAACGTTTTCAAATGAAGCATCAAAGCGCCAGGCTAAAAAGTGATTATAACGCCCTATCCCTGAAATGCGATTCGGTCTGTAAATATCTCCACTTCGGTCCAGTGCTTTTCCTTCTAAAGCTCTTGCCCCTACTCCAAACCTGTCGGTTGCATCAGCAGTGATACCCAGAGCAACACGAGAGAGAGAAACACAGCTTCCCTTGCTCCTCCCAACTTATCTCTCCCAGGTTATAGGAGCATGGTGATGAAGGACTTAGCCATCAAGATCAACCCAAGCACCAGGTGGAACCGGCTGAGCCCTGGACCTCATCCGAGAGCAATGTGGAGTTTTGCACTTCTCAACAAAGAGCCGCATGGCTGAAATAGCAAGTTTTATCTACAACACAGAGCACTGCTTCAACATCCATCATTGGTGGTCTTGCCCATGATATGCGTTATCTATACTGCAATGTCTCTCTTCTATAGAAGTTTAATATAAAATTGCCCTTTATGAAACACTTAATACTTAGCCAGTACTCTCTAGGTCAGGGGTCAGCCCTAGGAATACAGGGCCCAATCCAGCTTGTCTTAGTACAATCCACAAGCTAAGAATGACTTTTATGTTTTTTTAATGGTTGGGGGAAAATCCAAAGAATTCGATTCCATGACACATGTAAATTAATCTAAAATTCAAATTTCAAGACCCATGAACACAGTTGTGTTGGGACATGGGCATGCACATCTGTCTGCATATTGGCTATGGCTGTTTTCCATCTATGACAGAATTGGGCTTTTGGCACCGAGACAGTATGACCCGCAAAGCCACATTATGGAGTATCTGTGATCCTCATGACAACCTTCCATGATGGGCATCCATACTCTTATTTCATAGATGAGGAAGAGTAAATTAAAGAAAGAACTTTCTAGAGTGGCATAACTGGGATTCAGACAGATCTGTGGCAGCCAGGTGCCACTGGCTTTCCTGATATGATAAAGGCTCAAAAGAGTATTATCACTACTTAATAAGCTGTTTGCAGCTCGCTCTCTCCCTCCACCCCAAGGGCATTCAATCTAACATTGGCAAAGCAAAATTATTCTCAGTTGAGATATTTGCAAATGACAGTACAGACAAAAGGCCAATATCCAGGATCTATAAAGAACTTCTCAAACTCAACACACACAAAACAGATAATCATGTCAAAAAATGGGCAGAAGACATGAACAGACACTTCTCCAATGAAGACATACAAATGGCTATCAGACACATGAAAAAATGTTCATCATCACTAGCCATCAGGGAGATTCAAATTAAAACCACATTGATAGGGGCGCCTGGGTGGCTCAGTGGATTAAGCCGCTGCCTTTGGCTCAGGTCATGATCTCAGGGTCCTGGGATCGAGCCCCGCATCGGGCTCCCTGCTCCGCAGGGAGCCTGCTTCCTCCTCTCTCTCTCTGCCTGCCTCTCTACCTACTTGTGATCTCTCTCTCTCTGTCAAATAAATAAATAAAATCTTTAAAAAAAAAAACAAAACCACATTGATATATCACCTTACACCAGTGAGAATGGCCAAAATTACAAGACAGGAAACAACGTGTGTTGGAGAGGATGTGGAGAAAGGGAACCCTCTTACACTGTTGGTGGGAATGTAAGTTGGCATAGCCAATTTGGAGAACAGTGTGGAGAGTCCTCAAGAAATTAAAAATAGAGCTTCCTTATGACCCTGCAATTGCAATACTACTGGGTATTTACCCCAAAGATACAGATGTAGTGAAAAGAAAGGCCATCTGTACCCCAATGTTTATAGCAGCAATGGCCATGGTCGCTAAACTGTGGAAAGAACCAAGATGCCCTTCAATGGACGAATGGATAAGGGAGATGTGGTACATATACACGATGGAGTATTATGCCTCCATCAGAAAGGATGAATACCCACTTTTGTAGCAACATGGACGGGAGCGGAGGAGATCATGCTGAGTGAAATGAGTCAAGCAGAGAGAGTCAATTATCACATGGTTTCAATTATTTGTGGAAAATAAGAAATAACACAGAGGACATGGGGAGATGGGGAGGAGAAGGGAGTTCAGGGAAATTGGAAGGGGAGATGAACCATGAGAGACTATGGACTCTGAAAAACAATCTGAGGGTTTTGAAGGGGCGGAGGGTGGGAAGTTGGGCCAGGCCTGGTGGTGAGTATTATGGAGGGCACGTATTGCATGGAGCACTGGGTGTGGTGCATAAACAATGAATTCTAGTACACTGAAAAGTAACTTAAAAAGTTTTAAAAAATTATTCTCAGCTGGACAATTCAGACTTGGATACCTCATTAGTATTATACATTCTAACAAAAATAGGGTAAATGGGTAATTTTGTTTCCCAAGCCACAGGGATATGGTTGAAATCATTGTTATTACCGAGAGGCATCATTTACCTTTTCTCAAAAATACTGTAATTGCCATAAATTAATACATTGACTTAAGGAAAGTCACAAATGAAATATTTAATGATACACTATTAACCCGAAGTATAAACTAAATGCTGTTTATAAAGTGAGCATTTCAATCCAAGGACCTTAGTAAAATAGACAATTTCCCAGAAGAGAATATTTCATTAGTGTCCCCCTGTAAGGGGAGAGAATCACTATCCTCCATGTCTCATACCAGTTCCCAAGGCAGCGACACTGAAAATGAAGGCACTGAGACCATATTTTTAAGTCAGAGCAAAAAAATGGAGGACTCAAGGATTGGGTTGTTTTTGTTCTCAGGTGTCGGCACATGCAGACAAAAACGCACATCCTGCACATGACAGAAAATCTGGCTGACAGCTTGAGATTGCTATCTAGTTCCACCACTAGATGACAGGTCATCTTGGCCTGAAACGAAGGCATATTCGGGAACTATCTCAAGGTCATACAACCAGTTTAGCTCTTTCTCCTTCAGTCAGCCGGAGCGAGGCTAGGATCCTGTTTTTCCACTTCTATTTCCCAGTGCACCTGCCCTTTTGAGATATTACACACATTCCCTGCTTAAGAACCAGTGTCCCAAAGGAAAAGTAATTCACATTTGCTTGGGAAATCTAGGAAAATGCACAAAAGAGGAGCCATCTTTCTATTATTTGGAAGTGGCTCTTTCCTAAAATGCAAGATTATACTATTATGATGATTTTCTGGAGGGAAGTCAGTGCGAATGAGGTGTCCTTGCTGTGCTATGGTCTACCTTCCCACAAATGGACGATGGAAGTAGCAGACTTTAAAACAAATAGAACAGATTACTAAACATATGTACATAAAAAAAACCGTGCTGATCTCTTTGAAAGGCTACATGACCTTGCTAATGAATTGCTATTTTCTGATTAACATATAAGGCATGTGGTAGTCTCTTTCCCAGTTCCAGACATTGCTGGAAGCTCACCTTTGCAAATGTGTGGGAAGCCACTCCTCTCATCTTCATACACCCAGGACTTCAAAGTACTCCTCAGTTTCTGCCCTAAACCAATATGACCGAGCATAACTGTCCAGCTCATTCCCTGGACTCGGCTCTACCCTACTTTGTTCCATTAAAACAAGACAAAAATAAAATCACCCTAAAAGGAGGTGATCTCCTTGTCATTAGAGAAGTAAGATCAGAAGTTAGGGCCAAACTCCAGATCCCAGAGGCTCTCTTGTCACCTGTGGTCTGGTTAGCATGCCATCCAGGGCAGCCACCAGCATCTGCATAAGTCACCTCAGTCCCGCTATTCAAGATTCGGGCCACGGTGATTTATAGCCGTCTGACAGTTTTGCTGCGTAAGAAGCAATAATATCTACATTCGCTGTACCCTCCTCATAGATTTCAAAGAATGGTTTCTAGCTTGGATAAAGGAAAGCAAGGGGCAGGTGTCCTGTTCTCACCAGATGACTGAGAACTTGAAGCCTAATTGACAGTTCTCCGGACAATTGGTGTGTTTCAGACAAGGGCAAGGAGAAGACACATCACTAATCCCAACTCTGCGGCTTGTGGCGTCCGTCTAACAACTGAGGACTCTCAGGGAGGTGGCGGTTGGAGAGGGGATCTCTCCTCAGTTTCTGCAAGAACTTGAATGCCACCAGCACTTTTTTGGGTGGACAGAGCCACGTGCGCGCGCGCACCGGGTTTCACGCACCTGAGGCATCTGCGGATCGTTGATGTCCCAACTGAGCTTCATCCCGTAGGGGCACACGCAGTCCGCGTTCTGCCCCACTTCCGCCAGCATCTGCACGCACCTTGCCTGAGCTCCCCGCCAAGGATCCTGAAAGAAGAAAAAAACCTGGATGGGCGAGGTGATGTTTTCCGTCTTATTGGATAGAGATGGAGAGACAGAGACACACAGAGAGACAGAGAGAGAGAATTTATTTAGAAATCCAAAAGTAGCCGAGGAGGCTGTGCTGGAAACAGGGACGTGGGCTCCTGCCAGCTGCCCGCACGTTTATAATGACGCACCCCTCCAGGCTCCGCCTTTCCCCGCTCCTCGCCAGCTCCCACCCTCCCCGCACCGGCGAGGAGGGTCACCCCCGCCCGGACAGAGACCTAGGAACGGAGGGGGAGGTTGACCTGAGCCCTCGGGAAACTGACCAAGATGTCCGGGGGCGAGGATGAGGGTGGGGAGTTGAAATGTCGCATTTAAATAGAAAAAAAAAAAAAAAAAAATTTTCCCCCCTAACCTCTCCTCGCCTCTGGGGTTTCGGATTGCGTTTCGATGGAAGGTTTTTGCGACAGAGGCTTTCCAGCTAAGTCCCCTGAGAGCCGATGCAATTCCTAGGCACTGTTTGTAAGACCCTGGCCGTCGCGCGCCCAAGTCTGGGTAACTGCGCCCGCGCCCACTGGCTTTGTCATAACTGTGGTGAGCGTCCGGGAGTCTGTGCTTTTCTCCTGGGGGCTGGTGGACTGGCGTCCGAAGGAATGCCAAACGTCCCCGTGCGCTCTCGGGTCTGGGTGCACTTGTTTTCCGGAAGGGCGGCACAAGGGAAGTGGCCCAGTGAGACAATAGTCCCTGAAAGTGAACCTGGAGAAGGAGAGGTGAGATGAACTACGGGTATCGGGACGGGGAGGTGGGGTGGCGGGTGGGGGGCTCTTCGGGCCCAGCGCTCATAAGCAGGACATTCAGCGCGCGCTCTCTCTCTCTCTTCCCCCCCCACCCCTCGTCTCAGTTCTCTCTGGGCGTCAGTTTCCTTATCTGCTTAAACAGGGGATGGGGACTCAGTGAGTTCTCAGCAGCCATCCACTGGAAACAACGTTTTAAAGATCGTCTTTATTGCTGTGTTGTGGAAATACCCCCATTCCCTCTGCGGGAGTTTTCTGGAGCCTGGAGGAGCCAGCCACGTGACGGGGCGCAGGATGCCATGGATCCCCCGGGACCGACTCGTTAGGGTTTTTGCGGTACCTGGAGGCGTCCAATAAAACAAATCATTTGACATGACTTAAATCTCTCTGTAGCCACTCTGAGCGGCCGGGGAAGTGTTTTCCCGGACTTTGTTCTCGTGCCTTTGCTCTGCAGGCGGCACGCTTCTGTTCCCAGCCGTATCCAGAAAAGAGCGGCTCCTGAAGGCCAGTCACTGTTAGAGGGGGATGCTAGGACCTGTATCCCTCCAAACTCCGAAGCCCGGCGCGCGCTAGACCTGGGAGTAGCCCAGCACCCTCCGGGCGCACGGACCGCTGCTGCGCGGGACCGGCGGGGTGGGCGCGCCCGCCAGCACCTCCTGCCAGATCAGTGTCTTCTTTGGAAGGCAGAAAAAGCGGGTGCTCCTTAAACCCACAACCCGCGCAGGGTCGGGCCTGGTTAGTACTTGGATGGGAAACCCACAATCTGCGCTAACGAATTGTCCACGCTCGCGGTCCTCTCACCTCCCGGCCAAGGAACAGTCAGGTTTGTTAGGAAAGTTGGCCCAATACTGAGATGCTTTTCAGAGCTACCAGCCTTGGACAGCGGAGAACTCCAATGACGGAAAATGCCATATTTGGGCAGTTTCACGAATTTTCTTCTTTCTCTAGTTTCAAGCTGGATGTTCCTTCCAACCAGAGGTGAAAGTCCACGCGAAAAGAAGGACTTGGTCATCCCCCCAGCCTCTCCTCCCCCAAGTTCCCTTTTTTGAAAGATAGTGTAGGTCAGGGTTTCCGATTAAAATCACTCTCCCGCGGGGCGCCTGGGTGGCTCAGTGGGTTAAAGCCTCTGCCTTCGGCTCAGGTCATGATCTCAGGGTCCTGGGATCGAGCCCCGCATCGGGTTCTCCGCTCCGCGGGAGCCTGCTTCCTCCTCTCTCTCTCTCTGCCTGCCTCTCTGCCTACTTGTGATTTCTCTCTGTCAAATAAATAAAATAATTTAAAAAAAAATCACTCTCCCGTAGTCGCCACGAGGATCGGGGAGGAAACGAAGGGCGTGTCCTCTCTCCCCACAGGAGTTTTGTTAGCAGATTTTCATCATATTAACTGTGTGCGGAAGGTCTGGCCACTCGTGTCCTTCATTTTTTTTTATTCTGCTTGTCTTCCAAATGTTAAAACTATTCACACCTTTCTTTGACAAATACATATTTCGTTAATTGTGATAGGTTAAGATAATATATACTCTAAAATGTTTTAACATAAAAAATAATTTAAAATCACCTCTGAGACTGCAGAGACGTTAATTTTGGGACTTATTGTGAAAATAATAAGGATCTTTCTTGTCTCTATAATCTTGGAATGTTCCTGGAGAGTCTTTACCTTCAAAAATCTAAATACAGGGGTGCCTGGATGGCTCAGTGGGTTAAAGCCTCTGCCTTGGGCTCAGGTCATGATCCCAGGGTGGGGGGGGGGGGGTTGAGCCCCATATGGGGCTCTCTGCTCAGCGGGGAGCCTGCTTTCCCCCCTCTCTCTCTGTCTACTTGTGATCTCTGTCTGTCAAATAAATAAATAAAATCTTTAAAAAGTATACACACATAACAATTTTTAACGTTAAACCCAAATCAATTAATTACATACCTTTTTTTCTAAATGGATTCTAGTCTTTAAAGAAATTTCATTGAGTCGCTGCCATATTAGTTTCAGAAGAATTAAAATCTTAATTCCAAATTGCTCTAAAATTATGTCTCAGTAAAACGTGATAGTAAAATAAGCTAATGGGGTCGGGGCACCTGGGTGGCTTCGTTGGTTGAGCATCTGATTCAATCTCAGCTCAGGTCTAGATCTCAGGGTCATGAGTTCAAGCCACAGTTTGGGTGTGGAGCCTCCCTAAAAAAAATTAAAAAGCTAATTGAAGTGAAAATTTTAAAATAAAAATTAAAAATAGTTGTGTTTTCTATTGTGTTGTCTTACATTTCTTCAGAAAATTTGAATGCATTAGCAACCCTATAGTTTGGAAGGATATGTTTCCCCCCTCCCAAAATTCTGTAAATAATTGATTATAAAGTTTTTGCCTATTATTAAGCAAACTAATTTTATTGTATTTTCATTGTATTCTCATTATATATTTTATTCTGTAAAGTCAAATGCACTTAAACTGTATTTTGATTATTGTTTGTTACTATCCTTCCTTTTTTTTTTTTTTTCCTGTGCTAGTATTTTCTTTGATTCAGAACAACTTTGTATTCATAGCTGGCTCTTCCTTCGTTACTATTTGATACAGTAAAAGCTCATTAATTAAAAAGCAAAGGCAGAAGGCTTTGCATTTGCAAGGCTTGGATGAAAATCAGGAAATTAATGTAAGTATATTTACATGGTATTGATCAGGAAACAGACATCATGATCTTTGAAATAAGTACCATTTTGAACGGAAGGCAGGTGTGTGTGCTGACCTGGGCTGACTAGCAGAGATTCCCGTTCTATTAGGTCTTAATTTGATGAAACAGGTACGTTCTGTAAATGTCTTGACATGAAATACCCATAGTTTGTAATCATAACACAAATTGATTTTTACACAAGGAAAGTTTAGATCTTAGTGGTTTTTTTTTTAAAGATTTTATTTATTTGACAAGAGAGATCACAAGTAGGCAGAGAGGCAGGCAGAGAGAAAAAGGGGGGAAGCAGGCTCCTTGCTGAGCAGAGAGCCCGATATGGGGCTTGATCCTGGGACCCTGAGATCATGACCTGAGCCGCAGGCAGAGGCTCAACCCACTGAGCCACCCAGGTGCCCCAGATTTGTTTGCTTTAAAAAAAAACAAAAACGCAGTCCAATTTATTTTGCCACCGTGTCCACATTAACAGGTACTTAACAGCGAAAACTTGGTCATTAGCACACACTCCAGCTGGGTTAAAGGAAGTAGGTAGAAAACAAGGAGAGTGGATGAAATTATTTGTTTGCTTCCCCTCCCCCCCGCCCCGTTTTGTTTGGTTTTGGTTTTGACTGAGAAGACCATGTTATTGGGGAGGAGAACCCTTCTTTTGTGAAGTCAGGAATATTCTCACAATTTCAGGTCCAAATCTGCTTCCAATTGGAGAAGCTCCCATTTTTGTCTCTATCAGTATCCGGAGACCGAAGACAGCTCAGCCAGCAGTTGAAGGCGGAGAGGAAACTGCGGCTCCCACAGAGGGAGTATCTGTCAGTTTAGAGCTCTGCAAAGAAACAGTGTTTCCGCGACGGTATTCACAGCCTCGGAGGAACCGCTTCCAGGTGTGCGTGCGCGCGCCCAGGTGGCCCGACCAGGACTGCTAATCACTCGCGAGGGTATACTGCGTCTCAGACAGGGGCGGAGTACATTTCAGGTGCGGGGTAATTGGCTACGTCCGGGCGAGGACTGGAGCTCAAAAGCCGCGAGGCTACCCGGGCCTCCGCCGCAGTGGAGCTCAGCTCGCCCGGGTTTCGGACCGCAGAACCGCCCGAGACTGGAGACTGAACGCGGCGCACGAGGGAGGCGCGCTCTGGGCGGGGAGCCTCGGGATGCAGGCGGTGAGCGAGGCTGGGACGGCCGGGAGCCTCGGGATGCGGGCGGTGAGCGAGGCTGGGAGGGCCGGGAGCCTCGGGATGCGGGCGGTGAGCGAGGCTGGGAGGGCCGGGCTTTAGTCCGAGCCCTCTCTGCGGTTCAAGGGGGGCGCACGGATGGGCGGTCCGTCGGCTTCTGGGTGCAGAGGCTGGCGTGTCCCCCCGGGACCCGGCACCTGCTGCCGTGCCCTGACGCCGGCGGAAGAGCTGGGGCGCGGGGCGTGCGGGGTGCGGGCTCCTGAGCCCCTCCACCTCCTTAGGTTTGCTTAGAGTTTATCGGAATTGTTCAGCATGGCAACCAGCCAGGATAGAAACCTCTGGTCCCTTGTCCATAGAAGGGGAAAGAGGAGAACTAATGTTTAGAAGGCTATGAAATCGTTCTTCTCAATTTGCGGCGGGCGTTTCCCCAGCCCCTGCTGCTGCGTAGACGGTGCAGTGACATTAACCCATGTGGGCTCAGACCCGCGGTCCCAAGTGTAGGGGACAAGCGGAGACTTGGGCTACCCGCGCTGTAGATAAAGGTCCCTAAAAGGCCCGCGGCCCCACCAGTGGTCCCACTTCTCAACATTCGTTTAACCAGAATCACTGCTGGTGAAAAAAATAGTAAGTCTGCATTTGGGTCTTTGAATTCACCCAACTTTTCATATTTGTAAATAATATTATAACATGTGCTGACGTTCAAGAATCTTTTCAAGTCCATATAGAAGTAGGACTGTGAGCCCAAGATAGATAAAAAACAAAAAACATATCTTTAGGAGATATTTGAAGTTTATTTTTTTGTGTATTGTACTTTTAAATAATTTTTGGGGTGAAGTGAGCAGATGAGATGCTGTTACTTAATGTAGTATAATGTGTGTGAAAACCAAGGTGCAGACCCAGGGGTTACTCTTGAGGAAAAGGTGTAACGAGCCATTGCTAAATGTCTTGTGAATTCTCCTGTGGCAGTTGTTAATATTTGATCCTGGAAGTTGCGGTAGAAGTCCTGGAGGAGTGTTAAAATTCACTGAAGTCAGAAAGCAACCTAGAGTTCCATCTCACGACTGGGCTTGCAACACACTTTCCGAAACTTCATTTTATAAGCTCTCATTCTAAAAATGGTTCATTTAATCCAAAGCCTTCATTTTTATAGCTGTCACTACAGAGTGTCTATTTTGTGTGACGGTGATGACGACGATGTTTGCTTTGCTACTTGTGATAGTCTGTAGTTGTCCTAGTACTGAAGAAAGTTAAATTATTTCTAAGTAGTATGTTACTTAGACCTATAATTAGTGGCACGAGTCAACAAAGTTTTTGTTCGGGATGACCCTATGATGCTTCATTACTTTAATTTTTAAAACTTGAGATTCATTTCTTGAAGGCATTTTTTAAAACAATCTTTTTGTACACAGGTAGAGGAAGGTCCTTTGCAGTCTGTTAAGGAAGACACTGGGAGTGGACTTGCCCCCGACGCTTTCTATGTAAAGATCATATTTATTCTTTGCTGGGTGGGGAGGGAGAGAGCAGGTGTGTGTGTGCCCTCTTCCTAGTTCTGTGTTTGCTGGCCATCAGCACAAAAGTTCTCAGTTGCTCCAGCCAGAGGCAGAGAAATATTTGCTCCTTCTGCTTCCCTAGTCTCTTATATTCACAGTTCCATACCTTCGACTACTCTACCAATATCTTAGTCTGAACTATCTTGGGCCAGGTAGTATTCTAGGTAAATAGTATTGAACAAAACATACAATTCCTGCCCATAGGGAGCTTACAGCTTGGTGGAGAGCCAAAGAAATAGGTCACTGACCAAAGGGAAGGTGTAGGAAGGAAAGAGGGGATCATCACGGAGAGTGGAGAGCAGAGAGAGACACTTGCCTTACTTGAGTTAGTCCTGGAAGACTGACTTAAAAAGGTGATAATGAAGCTGAGGTCAGAGGGTGATAAGGAGCCAGCCAGGTAGAAAGTGGCAGGAAGAAGCAGTCTAGGCATAGAACAGTCAGTGCAAAGGCCCTGAGGCAAGGCAGAATTTGACTTAAAAAATTTTTTTAATGTAATTTCCCTTTGTTGTTTTTGTTTTTGACTTATTAGTAGGGAAGTCAGGCAGAAGAAGTTGACAGATCAAATCCTGCAGAGCCCTGAAGACCAAGGCAAAGGGTTTGGAATTACTCTGAGTGCAGGGAAGCTAAGTGGAGTTTCAAGCAGGCAGAGGCTTGAGCTTCTGAGAGTCTGAGTGTAAATCTCAGCTGGGCGAGCTCATGAAAGTTCGTAACCTTTCCCAGCCTTTCCATCTCCCCAAATAAAGAATCTGTCCATTCAGGTTGGTAAGGATTACATGAGAACATCTGTGGAATACTCTGGGAACAAAGTTCCACTTAAAAATATTCTGTTCACGTGTTTAATTTCAAATGGTATCTTTCCTTTTAAATCAGTACTAAGAATATGCGCAATACGGAGCTGTATCTAAAATACCTCCTTACGAAAATAATATTGTAGGGGCGCCTGGGTGGCTCAGTGGGTTAAGCCTCAGCCTTTGGCTCAGGTCATGAACTCGGGGTCCTGGGATTCAGCCCCACATTGCATTGGGCTCTCTGCTCAGCAGGGAACCTGCTTCTCCCCCTCTTTCTCTCTCTGCCTGCCTCTCTTCCTACTTGGGATCTCTCTCTCTCTCTCTCTCTCTCTGTCAAATAAAATCTTAAAAAAATTGTATATTGGTAATTAACCTGTAAGAATGAACTGAAATTTTGTAAAATGGAAAAAAATCCTATCTTTAGAGTACAGATACTTAAGGAAGGGTCTGTTCAAATGCATGTATTTAGAAGTAGGTCTTGGCCGATGCTCAGGTGGAAAAAATTCACTCATGACAATTTGCATACTTAGTCAACACCCTGTGATTTTGAAATGCATTTTCTTCAAATTCTGTCATTTGTGTCACTCATAATTTGCATTTTTAGTGTCTTAGAATATCTAACCTTAATAAGGATAAAGTCTCTTCTCCCACAGATATCTGGACTTTAAGTGTAGTTCTAAGTCAGTGGCTCTCCAACTTAGCATGCAATTTGGGAAGCCCTCCCCCGCCTCTTCCGGTGTTTCTGATTCCTAATCAGTCCCCATGTGATGGCCATGCTGCTGGTGGTCCACAAACCAGGTTTTGAGCTTGTTGGCTTAAGACAGCTTGCAGTCATCCGCTAAATGATTTACTGTTCAAGATAGAACTACATTTATCCCTATTAATTCCACACTGAATTATTGATAGAAATAGGACTATGAAACAAATATTCTTGGGGAAATAATTTGCAAACTATTCAACTTTCCAGCTTCAATCACTTATTATTGATGCTTTCCATGATAAAGGATTTCAGAAAATACAAGAGTATTTTCAACAGAGAGAAAGCCGTGTTCCTCAAAAATACAATCATCTTGTGTTCTTCTATCTTGACAGATCCATAAATAAGGCAAGTAAAGTTGATTATGTGTGGGGGGTGGGGTGGGAGGGAGAATACCAGTGTGTGATTATTCTGAACGCTTCCCCATTCTCCAAGTTTTATTGGGGGTATAAGTGACCCATAGCGCTGTAACTTCAAGGGGTATGATACAGTGCTTTGATCGACATGTATTTGGAAATAATGACCACAACAAGTTTATTTAACATCCATTATCTCATAGATACAAAATAGAAAATTTCCTTGTGATAAAGGGCACCTGGCTGGCTGAGGCAGAAAAGCAAGGGGTCATGAGTTCGAGCCCCATGTCGGGAATAGAGATTACTTAAAACCTAAAAGAAAATAAATTTCCTTGTGATGAGAACTTCTAGGATCCACTCCCTTAAAAATTTTCATTGTAAGGTTTTTAACTTTGTGTGGTTTAATACCCAGCAACTGGAGAAAAATGAATTTCGGCATGTTTCGCTGTTGCTGAAATGTCTTCAACGATTCTTCATTGATGGCCTCAAAGAAGAGGAGCCTTTGCTGATTCAGCAGGGACTGATCCCAAAGATAAGGATCTTTTTTTTTTTTGAAGATTTTATTTATTATTTGACAGAGATCACAGGCAGAGAGGCAGCCAGAGAGGAAGGGAAGCAGGCTCCCCACTGAGCAGAGAGCCTGATGTGGGGCTCAATCCCAGGACCCTGAGATCATGACCTGAGGCAAAGGCAGAGGCTTTGACCCACTGAGCCACCCAGGCGCCCCCATAAGGGTCTAGTTTTAATTTTGTATGGCTTTGAGTCATTTAAAGAACTGGAATGAAACCAGTTATCTAGTTTGGTAGTTTGTTCCTTTGCCATCAAACTTGAAAAATTGGTACAGATGCCTACCGCCTTTATCAGCAAACATGAAGTTCAGGATAGGTTGCTGGTATGTGCTGAGTGCTCTGGGAGTCTGCAGGGATGAGCCCGACCTTCCCTCTTCTCCCCTTGATCAGCCAATGTTGTAGTCGCAAGTTTTAATTATTTTAGTAAATTTCACTTGAATATAGTCTGAATAGGAAGTAACTATTATATGCTTCCCCACTCAAAGGCTCCAAAACTGTTAATAGACATGAATAACAAGAATGAATCTGGGTAAATGATCAAAGACTTCGCCTTGCCACAGCCTATTTTTCCAACTGTGAAACTCCGTTGAATCTGAGAAAACAAAGAGCAAAAACATCTTTTGCTTATTCTAAATCAGGCAGTTGTGAACGTTTATCCTGTGTTTTAGGGATTCACCGGAGGATACTGTTACGAATGCTTTGACAATGGCAGCTGGAAGCAAAGCAGAGTTCGTCCAATCTCTTGTTATATCCCTCTTTTCATGAGCATACTTTGCAGCCCTTTTAGATGTTGATTTGTTGGTGAGGAGATGCGGGAAGATAGAGGGGGGCAGGAGAGTGATCTGGCTGGTTCCAAATCCACCCCCCCCCCCACTCTCTGCACTCTAGTACCTGACGTTTAGTAAGACGGGGTCGGCACGCTCGCTTCAGCAGCACATATACTAAAACTGGAACGATATGAGATTAGCATGGCCCCTGCCAGGAAGCAGAGAAAGTCCATTATCTTATGGTTTCACGTACTTGTGGAACGTAATATAACACGGAGGACATTAGAAAGAAAGGAAAAGGGAATTAGGGGAGATCGGAGGAGGGAGACGAACCATGAGAGACTGTGGACTCAGAAACAAACAAGGTTTGGGGGGGATGAGGGAGGCTGGTGGTGGGTATTAAGGAGGGCGTGTATTGCATGGAGCACTGGGTGTTAGACACATACAACAAATCTTGGAACACTGCATCAAAAATGTATTTTATGGTGACTAACATAACAATAAAGTTAAAGTGGTCATAGATGAGTATATAGAATATGATTTTTTCATAGAAGATTCAAGGCTAAACTAAACTGTGGTTCTGGAAGACAAAACAATGGCTAACACTGGTGGTGAATGACTAGAGAGAGGCCCTGGGAAAGTTTGTGGAGTGGGAATGTTCTATATCTTGACATGTGATTACATACTCTATATTACCATACCTAATTTAAAAGATATTATCCATTTAAAAACCGGGTTGGCTCAGGGAGATCTCCCTGTGTCCCACCTCCCTTTTCTTTCTTTTTTTCTTTTTCTTTTCTTTTTTTTTTTGTTTTTTGTTTTTTGTTTTTTTAACTTTAAAATGCCTCTAACTATGTGGCACCCCCCCCCCCGGGGCGGGGGGAGGGTAGAGCAAATAAACACCGGGCTTTTCCTAACTCCTCTCAGGGATTTAAAAACCGTTTGCAGGGCAGGGGGTGAATCTAAGGATTTTGCTTAGGTAAACTATATATTTCATTTTGCACATAGTGCCTCCTAACTCCCTCATATAGTTACACCTATGACAGGAGATGGGGAAGAGGAGGTAAAACCCTTTCAAAGGAAAGGGAACAGGATGCCCCCTGGTGACTTGGAACCGTAAGCTGATTGGTTTTTTGTTTTGTTCTGGGGGCAGGGGAAGATGAATTGGGATCTGCCCCAACCTGAACTTTCTGTTTAGATTTTAAAAATACCCCTCCAAGTGGCCCCTGGGTGGCTCAGTGGGTTAAACCTCTGCCTCAGGCTCAGGTCATCATCCCAGGGTCCTGGGATGGAGCCCCACATGGGGCTCTGTGCTCAGCAGGGAGCCTGCTTTCCCCACCTTTCTCCCTACTTGTGGTCTGTCTGTCAAATAAATAAAGCCTTAAAAAAAAATACCCCTCCAAGATTTAAAGGGTCAGATCAAAATTCCCCTGGAGTTTTGAAATCAAATGGAAATTTCCATATTCTGTTGGAATTCTGCTTAGTGATAGAAATTTGAGAACCAGAACTTAGGGACATTCTAAAGCATGTTCTGTTTCATGTAAGTTTTGGCCAAGAAAAATAGATTGATACTATCAAAGTGGAAGGGATACTAGACTCTATACTTTTTTCCCCCCAATATTTCCTATATTTGTTTACTTATTTGACAGAGATCACAAGTAGGCCGAGAGAGGAGGGGAAGCAGGCTCCCTGCTCAGCAGAGAGCCTGATTCTGGGCTCTATCCTAGGACCCTGAGAACATGACCTGAGCCAAAGGCAGAGGCTTAACCCACTGAGCCACCCAGGCGCCCCTAGATTCTATACTTCTAAAGTTGATGAGTTTTGCAGGTCAACTCAAAAGGTAGTGGGAAATTATTCTCCCCAGAGTAAGAATTTCCTATGGAAAGGAAACTATTGAGTCCCATACCCTAAGATCCTGGAGAATTAAGCAACTTGTCTTCTACCATATGTATAAGTAGTACCTACAAACATCTGTAAATAACTATTTTGTCTGGTTTCTGGTAATCACACAGCTGTGGGGACATGTATGATCATGGCACGGAAGTAGGTCCAGGGAGTGATTTTCTAATCCCAAGTCTTGATCAAATAATGTGGCATTACCCTCACTTCTCTGAATCCATGCGCAACATATTCTGGTGTGCTGAGAGGGGAATAGGATTTAGGGTGGTAAATGGAATCTTGACAAATATATTTAAAAGCGTAAAATTCAGAGTAGGACTATAGGAAGGGGGAAATACCACCTTGGCAGTGAGTTCCGTTGTATAGAAGAATTTTTTTCCCCTTAAGCTGTTGGAGAAAAGTTTGCTTCAGAAGGTGGATAGTTCAATCTAGTACAAATCTTTGCCTGGTTTGAGATCAAAGAAACATCACTTGGAACTCCCGTAGTGATCTCCACCCTCGCTGTGCATTAGAAGCCCCTGGAGAGCTTTAAAAAGCCTTCTGAGTCCCACCACCGGAGAGAGCAATGTACTGGGTCTGCGATGGGTCCAGGGCATCAGGGGTTGCAGAGCTCTCTGGGTTTTCCTAATGTACAGTCAAGGGTACGAATGGATTGGTTTGTGCATGGTCCCCAGCTGGGCTGCTTTAGGTTCTTGGCTCCAAAGTGGACCAAGTTTCCACGACTCACTCCTCTAAGCATTTTTCATTACAAACTCCTCTTACTACATGTTCAATGGAAAATGTCAAACTGCACGCAGGACTGTTTTTATAAGCCAAAATGGTCTAAAGGTGGCCCTCCCTTTTTTTGAATAAAGATTCTAGGAGGGTTTATAGGAGTTTACTTTACATCCTACCAATCCTAGCTACGTAATAGGAACGTGCATATACGTTCCTACAGGAAAACAAATCTCCAATTAGCTGGAAGCTTTTGTCAGAAGATCAGCCTGAAGCATATATACTGTACTAACTTACTTCTGGAGCACTTTCCAAATTCTTCATATTCTTTGAAGAGTTTTTCTCCAGCCTCCCAGATGGCAAGAATTGCTGCTATGTTGGGGAGGCCCTTTTATCTCTTAATCTTTAATCACTAGCCCCTGTATAGGACTTTTTGGCATCAATCCTGGCCAACACTTGCTGGTATCTGAGAACTTACTAGCACAACCCTCTAGCAGTAGGACTTGATTCTGGAGAGTTCTAGATGGAGGCCTTAGAGGTCTAACTGAAATGTTCTAGAAACCAGTCTCTAAAACTATTTTGCTCTGGCCAAAGATTTATGAAACTTTATTGAATAGACAGTAGTTACACGGCCACAGAAAGTTCCATCATTGTTTCTTCTCTTGTGTACATGGTTTCCTGGTTTGAAAAAACAACCGCATTTCTGACCATGGCAGAGTCAGCATCCGACCCATCCCTGACTGATGTTACAGAAGACTTCTTTGACGCAGCCTTGGTAAGGAAGCAAGGACCGATACCATCGGTAATTGGCAGGAATCAAGTTATTTATAAAACTTGTTTTCTAAGATGTGGGTTTTGCCAACACTCTCATATTTTATTAAAATATAGGAAATAGAAACCATATATAACCAATGCTATAGAAAAAAAGTGATTTCTTTTCATGCATACATTATTCACCTATTTAAGGAAGATAAGCTGATCTTAATAGAGATTGAAGATCAGATAGGATTTCTCAATTTTTTTTTCTAATGAAAGTCAGCTCCTGCCTGTTAGAGAAATATCAGACCTAAAGAATTAATATTATAGTTGATAATGGTTTATAAAATAATACAAGCTTTGCTTTTTCTTTCTAGATTATTTCCAGGAGTAGTAGTAAAGGTAAGTATATTTTCTATAACTAAATTGATCATTCATTAGCATATTCTGGTATAAGTATTCATCTAAATAACATATAAAAGTGAAACCTGTTTCAGTACTTGGCTTTATTGACACCCCCCACCCCGGTTATCCTATAGTAACAGATACTGTTATAAAGTATGTCTTGGTTTGCCTGAGGTCCATTTTATTCTGTATTTAAGGTTTTTATTGCGGAACGCCTGGTTGGCTCCATTGGTTAAATGTTTGTCTTTGCCTCAGGTGGTGATCCCAGGGTCCTGGGATCAGTTCTGGATCGGGCTCCCAGCTCAGTGGGGGAGCTTGCTGCTTCCTCCCTCTCTGCCTCTCCCCCTGCTCCTGCACTTGTGTGCACGCACTGGCTCATTCTCTCTCTCTCTCTCTGTCTCTCTCTGTGTCAGTGTTTAAAAAAAAAAAGTTCTAATGTAAGTACAGTTGACTTAGAGTTTCAGGGGTACAACATAGCGATCTGACAATTAGCTACATGACTTAATGCTCTCTACAATGAGTGTGGCTGCTCTGTCCTCTTTTAACATTACTGCAGTATTGTTTATACCCTCCAGTCTGAGAAGGCATTCTAAGACAAAAAAGCATTCTGTACTGTTGACACAGCTTTATTTAAGATAACTTACTGATGGGGGAGCTGGGGTGAGATGGGGCAGACCAGTGATCCCTGAGCTAGGCAGCTGTTTGCTGCCAAGTCCGGACCTTAATCCCCAGCCTGTTTAGAGTGAAGGGCATGGTGGTCGGGTCAAGGGTAGTTATCTCAAGCCTTACCAGCTGTGCACCGGAGATCTGTACTAGTTCTCTGCGGTGGGGCCTTCTGGGCCTTACTTAACGGACAGTCAGAATGCGACTGCGCATTCCAGTCAGGACACCCCTTCTCCTCCATGGAGCATGGAGCCCCGAGGCAGGTCACTGCACGTTTACAAACAAGACAGAGTCCGAAGGCTAGAGATGGAGTTAGTGTTGTTAGCACTCCTATGGCTTTACTTCTCATCTCTGACTTGTGACTGGAAGTTTGTAACTCTGGCTCCTCTTTTATCTATTTTGCCCACCCCCCACCCACCTCCCTCGGGCAATCACCTTTGTCCTTTGCATTTAAGAATCTGGTTTTTTTGTTGTTCACTTATTTTCTGGATTCCACGTAGAAGTGAAATCATGTGGTTATTTCTGATTTGTTTCACTTAGCGTTAATACCCTCGGGTCCATCCTTGTAAATGGCAAGATCTCCTCTTTCTATGTTTGAGTTCCAGTCCGTAGTATCTACCATCTTTTTCCATTTATCCACTGATGGACCCTTGGGTTTCTCCCATTGCTTGGCTGTTACAAATAATGCTGTTATAAACATAGCGGTGCATATATCTTTTTCAAATTAGTGTTTTCATTTTCTTTGAGTGAATACCTAGTAGTGAAATGACTACATCATAACAGTATGTAATTTTTTGAGGAACCTCCATACTGTTCTCCAGAGGGGTTGTACCGGTTTGCCTTCCCACCAACCGTGCACAAGTGTTCGCTTTTCTCCACATCCTCACTGACATCTACCCTGTATAAACGTGCCTCCTTTGTTGTAGACTGACTAGATGAGTAGAAGTTCTCTGGGCTCTCTGTTCTGTTGCACTAGGTATATATTTTTGTGCTAGTAATACCATACTGCTTTGATTACTGTAGTTTTGTAATATGGTTTGAAATCTGGAAGCATGATACCTCTATTGACTTTCCCAAGATTGCTTTATTTGGTATCTTTTTTGGTTCCATACAAATCTTAAGATTATTTGTTCCAGTTCCGTGAAAAATGCCATAGGTATTTTGCTAGGAATTGCATTGAACCTGTAGATTACTTTGGGTAGTATGGACATTTAAACAATATTCTTCCAATTCATGAGCATGGTATATCCATTTATTTGTATTTTCAGTGTTTTTTTTTTAATTAATGTCTTAGTGTTCTTAAAGTATGGGTCTATCACCTCCTTGATTAAACTTATTCCTAAATATTGTAATGCAATTATAAATGGGATTATTTTCTTAGTCTTTCTACTAGTTCATTATTAGTATATAGAAACACAACAGATTTCTATATATTGATTTTTTTTTTTCTGGTACCCTGAAAATTTGTGAATGTTAGTTTTTTTTAAAAATTTTTCAGCTTCTTCCCTTAAAAGAATTTAATTTCAATATAGTTAACATAGTGTTATATTAGTTTCAGGTGTACAACATAGTGATCTAACAATTTTATACATTAGTGCTCACCATAAGTATATTCTTAATCCCCTTCACCTATTTCACTCATCTGCTTGCCCACCTCCCCTCTGATAACCATCTGCTTGTCCTCTGTAGTTCAGAGTCATTTTTTGGCTTGTGGGTTTTTTTTTTTTTTTTCTTTGTTAAATTCCACATAGGGGTGAGATCGTATGGTATTTGTCTTTCTATGGCTGGACTATTTTGCTTAGCATTTTATTATCTAGATATTGTTGCAAGTGGCACAACTTCATTCTTATGGCTTAACAATCTGTTCTGTGTGTGTATGCGTGTGTGTGTATGCGTGTGTGTGTATGCGTGTGTGTATGCGTGCATATGTGTGTGTACGTGTGTGTGTATACATACATACATACATACATACACATGCCACATTTTTATCCATTCATCTATCAGTGGACACTTTGGCTGCTTCCATATAAAGTGGCTTTTGTAAATCTACTGTAAGCATAGGGGTACATCCTTCGAATTAGAGTTTTTGTATTCTTTGGCTCAGTGCACACTAGTGTGAATACTGGCTCATAGAAGTTTCTGAGGAACCTCCGTACCGTCTTCCACAGTGGCTGCACCAGCTCATGTTCCCACCAACAGTATGAGAGAGTTCCTTTTTCTCCATTTCCTCGCCAATGCTTGTTTTTGTTGATTTTAGCCATTCTGACAGGTATGAGGTGATATCTCATTACAGTTTTGATTTGTACTTTCCAGATGAGTGACGTGGAGCATCTTTTCATGATGAGTGACGTGAGCATCTTTTCATGTGTCAGTTGGCCATCTGCATGTTGTCTTAGAAATGGCTGTACATGTCTTCTGCCCATTTTTCAATTAGGTTATTTCTTCGGTGTTGGGTTCTATAAGTTCTTTACATATTTTGAATGCTACCCCTTTACTGGATATGTCATCTGCAAATATCTTCCATTCAGTAGGTTGTCTTCAAGTTTCATTGACTGTTTCCTTCACTGTAGGGAAGCTTTTTATTTTTATGAAGTCCCAGCAGTTTATTTTTGCTTTTGTTTCCCTTGCCTCACATGCTCGCTTCGGCAGCACATATGTTTCCCTTGCCTCAGGAGACTTATCTAGACAAATGTATGGCTGATGTCAGAGACCTTAACACCTCTGCTCTTGTCTAGGGTTTTTTGGCTTTTAGATCTCAAATTCAGGTCTTGAATCCTTTTTTTAATTTTTGTGTATGGTGAAAGTCCTCCAGTTTCATTCTCTAGTTATAGCTGCCCAGTTTTCCCAACACCAGGTATTGAAAAGACTAGACTCTTTTTTCCCATCGAATAGTCTTTCCTGCTTTGTCAAAGATTAGGTAACCATATAATCATGGGTTTGTTTCTAGACTTTCTCTTCTGTTCTATTGATCTTTGTCTCTGTTTTTGTGCCAGTACCATAATTTTTTGTTTACTATATTATAATGTGGAAACTGGCATTGTGCTACATACAGCTTTTTCTTTTTCTTTTTTTTTTTTTTTTTAAAGATTTTATTTATTTATTTGACAGAGAGAGATCACAAGCAGGCAGAGAGAGAGGAGGAAGCAGGCTCCCTGCCAAGCAGAGAGCCCGATGTGGGACTCGATCCCAGGACCCTGAGATCATGACCTGAGCCGAAGGCAGCGGCTCAACCCACTGAGCCACCCAGGCGCCCTACATACAGCTTTTTCAAGATTGCTTTGGCTATTTGGGATCTCATGTGGTTCAATACAAATCTTAGAATTGTAGCTGAGAAAAATGCTGTTGGTATTTTGATAGGGATGGCATTAAATCTGTAGACTGCTTTGGGTACTATGGACGTCTTAATATTCTTCCAATCTATGAGCATGGATTATCTTCCTATTTGTGCCCTCTTCAATTTCTTTCCTCAATGTTTTTTAGTTTTGAGTATAGTTCTTAACCTCTTTAGTTAAGTTTATTCCTAAGTATTTTGTTTGGTGCACTTGTCCATGGGATTGTCTTCTTAAGGTTTCTTCTTTGTTGCTTCGTTATTAGTGTATAGAAATGCAGTAGACTTCTGTACATTGATTTTTATATCCTGCAACTTAATTCCATTATCAGTTCTAGTTTTTTGGTGGAGTCTTTACGTTTTCTATATAGAGTATGGTCATCTGCAAATAATGTGTTTTACTTCATTCTTACCAATTTGGATGTCTTTTTATTTTATGTCTAAGTGCTGGGGCTAGGACTTCCAGTATTATGTTAATAAAAGTTGAGAGTGGGCATCCTTGCCTTGTTCTGACCTTAGGGGGAAAAGCTCTGTTTCCCCCACTGAGTAATGATGTTAGCTGTGGGTTTTTCATAAAAGGTCTTCGTTATGTTCCCTCCAAACTTACTTTCTTGAGGGTTTTAATCATGAACAGATATAGAACAAACATTTGACAGAGGACAATGTCTATTAAAATGTTCTTTTATATTTCATTAATTTGTGACTTGAAACACCCTTATAACCCAGGAATAAATTTCACTTGATCAGGGTGAGTGATTTTTTTTTTTTTTTAAATGTATCCTTGGTTTCTCTCTTCTTTGCTAATTTTTTTTTTTAAACTTCTTGTGTTAGAGATAATTGGCTTGCTCACTCTTGTGGGTGTATGTGGTATCTTTATCTGGGTTTAGGATCAGGGAAATGTTGGCCTCATAGAATGAACTTGGAATTTTCCTTCCTCTTGTACTTTTTTTTTTTAAAGAATAGTTTGAGAAGACTAGGTATTAACTCTTCTCCCCACACCCTCACTTTTTAAATGTTGGGGGTGGGGAAGCACAGGAGAAGAAAAGGAAAGATGGCAGCAGGGGTGGGGGGAGAGAATCTTAAGCAGGTTTCATGTCCAATACAGAGACCACCGCCAGGCTCCGTCTCACAACCCTGAGTTCATGACCTGGGCTGAAATCCAGAAACCCAGGTACCCTGTTTTAACTCTTAAATGTTTGGTAGCTTCTCCTGTGAAGCCATCTGGTCCTGGACTTTTGTTTGTTGGGAATTTTTTGATCACTGATCCAGTTTCATTGCTGGTAATCAGTCTGTTCAAATTTTCCACTTCTTCCTGATATAATTTTAGAAGGTTCTGTTTCTAGGAATTACCCATTTCTTCTAGGTTGTTCAGTTTGTTGGAATATACTTTTTAAAATCTCGTATTTCTGTGGTGTGGATTATTTCACTTGTGACTTTATTTAGGTGTGGAAGGATTTTTGTTGCTGTTGTGTTGCTGTTTGTGAGTCTAGCTAGAGGTTTATCAATTTCTTTGATCTTCAAAGAACTAGCTCCAGGTTACAGATTTTCTTCCTTTCAGCACTTTGAATACATCATACCATTCTGTTCAGGTCTAGAAGTTTTCTGCTGAAAGATTGGCTTGTGTGTGTGTGTGTGTGTGTGTGTGTGTTTTCCTCAAACATATATAACTAGTTTGCTGCTTTTAAAATTCTCTTTATCACTACATTTTGCCATTTTTAACTGCTGTGTCTTGGGTGAACTTCCTAGGGTTGATTTTTTTTCTCTCTTTTTTTTTTTTTTTAGTTGGGAGCGCTCTATGCCTCCTGGATATGGACATGTTTCCTTGCCCAGATTAGGGAAATTTTCAGCTCTTCTTCAAATAGATTTTTCTTCCCCCTTTTTGTTCATCTCCTTCTGAGATCCCTTAATGTGATTGTGATGGGGTTACTGTGCTCCCTAAGTCATTTCTCATTTTGCCTAATTTTTTCTCACCTGCTCAGTTTGATTACTTTTATTACCATCTTTCATGTTAATTCACTCCTTTCCTTTCGTTAGCTGATTTATTTCATCTACTATATTTTTAACCTCATTGTGTTCATCTCTGGTTCTTCTATCTTTTAAGATTTATTTTAAAGCATGCATGTGCACAGTGGGGGGAGGGTAAAGGGGGAAGGAAAGACTGTCACAATCATAGTCCACGCTGAGCACAAAGACCAACACGGGACTTGAACTTATAACCCTGAGATCACAACTGAGCCCAAACAGAGTCAGACATTTAACCAACTGTGCCATCCAGGAGCTCCTCTGGTTTTATTTTTACTTTAAGATTTTATTACAGTGCTCACAAGCAGGGGGAACAGGAGAGGGAGAAGGCTCCCTGTAGGGAGCCTGATGCAGGGCTTGATCCCAGGACCTGAGATCATGACCTGAGCCAAAGGCAGACACTTAACCAACTGGGCCACCCAGGTACACTCCTCTGGTTCATGTTTTTGTTTTTGTGATTTTTTTGGGGGTGTGTGTGTGTATGTATGTGTGTTTAATCTTTGTTAATGCTTTCTCTGATATCCTCTACTCTTAATTCCATTGTATATCTTTATGATCATTACTCTGAATTTATCAGCCATATTACTTATATTCACTTTATGTCTCTTTTCAGTCTTTTCCTATTCTTTGGAACATTCCGGTCTCATTTTGTCTAATTTTGTGTCTGTTTGTGTGTTTGGAAAGTCTGCTCTGTCTCCTGCTTGTAAAAAAACAATAGCCTTTTGAAGGAAAGGCCCTATATTTTCCTGCGGTGCAGTGTCCCCTCTTCACTAGAACTTGGTGCTTTAGGTATCCCTTATGTGTTGTGTGTACCCTGCTGTTGTGGGAATTCACCTTTTTTGTGTGGGAATCCTTCGTGTAGAGTATGTTTCTCTCCCTTCATTTCTGGGGCATCTCCCTCCTACCGGCCACAAATGACTGCCGTCAGTTTTGCTCTCTTCTTCCTCGCCACCCTTCTTATCCTCTCCAATATGGCCTCTTCCATACCTTTGTGGAGTTTGTTATGCCTGTGTTGAGGTTGTTTTCTGGATTATATACTCTGTTGAGTGTTAACAACTTATATCTGTGGGAGGAGGTCACCATAGGGTTTTCTTACCTTATCTTCCCTATGATGGAAAGAGTCCATTTACATTTAAAGTAACCAACAGGTATGTATCAGGATTTTAATTGTTTTCCAGTTGTTTTTAGTTATGTATCTTCTGGTTTCTTCCCCTGGGTTTTTTTTTTTTTTAATTAATATTTTATTTGCCTATTTGGGAGAGGATGAGGGAGAGGCAGACTCCCTGCCGAGCAGGGAGCCTGACGCAGGGCCCAATTCCAGGACTCCAGGATCACGAGCTGAAGGCAGTTGCTCAACCAACTGAGCCACCCAGGTGCCCTTCCCCTGTGGTTTGAAGGCTTTTTTTTTAGGCTTACACTTGGATTCCTTTTTCCTCTGTGTATATGTATCAGAGGTTTTTAAATTTATGATTACCATTAGGTGCATATTGTCATCTTGTGACATAGCAGTCTTTATTAAGTTGATAATCACTTAAGTTTGAACACATTCTAAAAGCACCAAATTTTTACTCCACCTTCCATGTTTTATGTATATGTTTTGCATCATCTTATTTTTGTCTGTCCTTGACTGTGTTTTTTCTGTAGATATAGCAGATTGTACTACTACAGTATGTTATTTGAGTGAAAAGAAAAGGTCATTACTAGAAAGTTATAAGAGGACAAAATTCACAGGTAAAAGCAACTGTAATTATAGTAGATTCAATTATAAAACCAATTTGTTAACACACTGTAGTATAATCTATATCTACAGAAAAAACAGTCAAGGACAGACAAAAATAAGACGATGCAAAACATATACATAAAACATGGAAGGTGGAGTAAAAATTTGGTGCTTTTAGAACGTGTTCAAACTTAAGTGACTATCAACTTAAAGGCTACTATGTACACACAAGATGACATATGCACCTTTCTTGTACAGCTGGTTTAAGGGTGATGAACAGTCTTAGCTTTTGTTTGAGAAAATTTTTATCTCTTCTATTCTGAATGATAACCTTGCTGGATAGAATATTCTTGGTTATAGGTTTTTTCCTATTAGCACTTTGAATATATCATTCCATTACCTTCTGGCCCACAATGTTTCTGCTGAAAAATAAGCTGATAGCCTTGTGAGGTCTCCCTTATATGTAACGGTTTTCCTTTGCTGCTTTTAATATCCTGACTCCTTTTTGTCATTTTGAGTATTTGTGTCTTGGTGTGGACCTCCATGGGTTCATCTTGGAGGATTTCTCTGTGCTTCCTGGATCTGGTTGTTTGTTCCCTTCTCCAGTTTAGGGAATTTTTCAGTTATTTTTTCAAATAAGTTTTCCACACATTTCTTCTGGGATCCTTACAATGTGAATGTTACTATGGTTGATATGTTGCTGAATTCCTTTAACCTATTCTCAATTTCTACTTTTTGCTGTTCAGCTTGGGTTTTTTTCCCATTACCCTGTCTTCCAGATGAACAAACTGTTCTTTTGTCTCCTCTAATATACTATTGATTCCCTCTAGTTGTTTGTTTTTTGTTGTTGCTTTGTTTTGGTTCTTGAGTTCATCTGACTGATTTTCTTCATATTTTCTATCTTTGTTGATCTCACTCTCATCCACTTTTTTTTTTTAAAGATTTTATTTATTTATTTGACAGACAGAGATCACAAGTAGGCAGAGAGGCAGGCAGAGAGAGAGAGAGAGAGAGAGGGGGAAGCAGGCTCCCTGCTGAGCAGAGAGCCCGATGCGGGACTCGATCCCAGGACCCTGAGATCATGACCTGAGCCGAAGGCAGAGGCCTTAACCCACTGAGCCACCCAGGCGCCCCTCTCATCCACTCTTTTCAAGTGCAGTGAATATTTCTATGACTATTACTTTGAATTCTCTATCATATTTCTTCATTTCTTTTAGTTCTTGTGCTGTGATTTTTGTGCTGTTCTTTCATTTAGGACATATTGTTTCCTCATTTTGTCTTCTATATGTGAAGGAGGAATAGCTGTGTCTCCTAGGCTTGAAAGTAGTTGCTTTGTATAGAAGTTCAGTGGTTCCCTGTGGTGCCATGCCTTCTGGTCATCAGAACCACACAAGCTGGGGTATCTCCTGTGTGGGCTGTGTATACCTTACTGTTGTGTCTAGCTGTGTTTTCAGCCTAGTGAGCTCCACAGATCTACTTTGCCTCCTGTGAGTACACTGGGCAGGGTTTGATCCATGCAGCATTGAGGGGCCTGTGTAAGGCCTCTGCGGGCTCATAGGTGGACAGGGTCAGTCAATCTGGTTGTCTGGGATTAGCCTCTTTGTGTGAGTGTATCAGATGACCAGCCTTTCTCCCTGTATGGCTCAGAGGCTTTCATTGGTGGATGGGGTGGGCAGTCGGACTAGGTATGAGGAATCAGCCTCTTTGTTGCAAGTGTACCTAATGGCAGGGATTTCTCCCTCTGTGATCAGTGAAAAGGCTTGGCTGCTAGAACTGTGGGCAAACTGTTGTGTGGGATTATTTCCTCCTTCTCTCCGGGGCTGTGGTCTCTTTGGAGTGGTGCTGGTTCTCCACTCAGGCACCTTGCATTGTGTGGTGGGGTAGGAGCCACTTTGTAAGATGGCTGCTAAGGCGGATGGGTTGGATGGGGCAGGTCTGTAAGGGAGCACTGGGGGTGGGCATGTGGTTCTAGCAAGACTGGGGGAGAGTGTCACTGCTGGCTCTCATAAATGTCCAGCTACGTACGCTGAAGGACAGGAAGAAAAATGGTGCCCACCAGTATTTTTGTTCTTGGAGAAGTCTCCTAATGATTCTTGCCCCTCTACCACATACTCTGAGATTAGTCAATCAATCTCTTCAGTGTATGCCCCAGGTACTTTTGAAACTGCTTATGCTGCGTCTCAGGCCAGGTTATTACGCTGGCTCTTTGACGGTGGGGACTCTTTCTTGGAATTCATGTTCTCTGAAGTTTTTTTGTGATCAGTCACGTGCTTCTTAAATCTTCATTTCCAGAAGTAAGCACTTTTTAAAAAGTCCATTTTCTGCTACCTAATGGCAGTGTTCCTCTTTCCCTTTTGTAAGGCTCTATTTGTTTTCTTTACTATATAAATGAAAAGACAGGACACCTGATAGTTGCTAATTAACAGGTACACAAATGGTTTTTAGGATCCTCTGCTGTCTGTCCATCTGGGCTGTGTTGAAATCTTCAAGTTTTAAACTGGCAGGCCAGTCATTGGCACAGCTCCTAGCCAAACTTCTGATTTCCAGAGATCATTCAGCAGTATCAATCTGGGTTTTTTTGATAGAAGAGGAATCTTTTTTTACTCCTATTTTTCTGGTTTGGGGTTCATACAGTCTCATGAGTTCTACGGGGGGTGAGTATATGACATGACAAAACTGTATATCAAAATTGCACCTTTGAACCTATGAAAGTAATGTTATAATCTTACCACAAATGTTTTCACTTTTCATAAGTGTACTGTAATTTTATCTTAATGTGCATAAATGAAATCATACTTTAATAAGCAGGATAATTAATATATAATATATAGTGATTAATATTGATAATTAATCAGTATTAATAGTATTAGCATAAATACTATTAACTAATAATTAATATTGATATGTATATAATTAATAGGATAATCACATACCCATTTCTTTTTACTGTGTACTGACTTAAAAATAACTGAAGTTTTACAATTATGCTGTTTAATAAAGGTCAATACTTTGTTCAAACCCTGCTTTTGTTAGCATAAGACCTTTAAAAATTTTTTTTGGAAAAATATACAATGTAAGGAACAACAAAACTGCAGTAGCTATCCTTTGTATATCTGTCCCTCAGTCTGGATTAAAAAAAAAATGTAGCTTTGCTTGAGACAAGGTAATCACACACAGCCACACTTTGTGTATGCTGCTCTTTTCCTCAATGAAGGTCTAAACACCGCAAATGTATTTTGTCCCTGTCTTATTGCCCAGACTGTTTCAACTTCTAAAATGTTCCCTGCTCTCATGGTGTTTCCAGTCTTTGCCTCTTCCTGTTTTGTGGGAGTCATTTCCTTATTCTTCTTCGCATCTGTTTGATTTTTCTAAAATTATGCTTTCAGGGAAAATGCAGATTTTGGATTCCTTTATATTTACCTTAGGATTTCTGGTGACAGAAAAGACTGTAAGTCATCTGATTCGACAGGAGGTGAGTTGCAAATAACAAATCTGCTAAAGTTGCTCTAAAGGCCTTCGAGAGGGTTCAGTCAGCCTCCATGTTTGTTCCCTGTAAATACTTTCCCGTCTCCAGGCTTTGAAAACTTTGAACTCCATTTTGCATGCCATGCCTCAGGAAGAGCGAAGACGACTCCCTTTGCTGGAAGGCCCGAGTCGTCTTATGTAAGTGACCTTGTACTTGATTATGGGATGATGTAAGGGTAAAAGCTCTCTGGGTCGTACTGCCTCTGTCTCTGTTCTACTTAGACCTGCTGCCTTCATTGCTTTCTTCAGTAAATGCTTTGTGCACCTGCTGTGTACAGGCTCTGAGCTAAGCAGTGACGGAGGACTAAGGGGAAAAAGTTAGACTTTGCTAAGTTCTTCTTCAATAGTATGTTTGTTAAGTTTGTGAGCTGAGATGCTTTCTTGGGCTATAGGTTATTTTTTTTTCCTCTGTGAATGTGAGTTAAATTAGTGACTCATAGGAGATTCTTAAGAGTATAGACTCTGCACCAGACCGCTGGGCTTCAGATCTGGTTTTGCCACCTCTCTTTGCTCACCTGTAAAATGGAGCCAACTGTAAACTTCTATAGTTATTACACAGGGTGAATGAAGCAACTCATTCAAAGTGATAACCGTGTTACTTAGTAGCAAATGCTCAAAAGCTACCAACTTTTAGCTATGCCATTGGAATTTGTATTGCTTTTCAAAAATGGGAAAAAAATCTGGATTTTTTTGGTTCTGTTTTTTTTGATGGCCTAGTTATAATTATGTACTTCTTAGGACATTGAAATTTAGGAGTAAGGTTGTAATGTGTGGCCATGAACAGCAAACCCAGCACCCTGTTCTAAAATTTGAACCTAAATGTGTTACCGTGCTAGCCACTAACCAGCATCATTGACGTATTGTGGTACGCCGTCATTCATGTGACCTGCAGCCATGACGGAAGAGAGGAAGGGCAACCAAGTCTGTCATGTTATAGGCCTGAATGAAGTGATGGGGAGCATGGAGCCCACTGTCATGTTTGTTCATTTAAGTAGTGTTTGCAGGATGCAGTTTTTCTATTGAATATTTCCTAAAAAATATCTAACTAGATTAAATTAATCATTACTCTTAATGTTATATTTAGAATTGGAGAACAACTGATCTGATGTTTCCTTGTAAATTTTCAAACTAATCCTAACGGTTCTGCCTTATTGTGTGTCCTAAAAAGTCTGGAATGTTCTGGACTTAAGGTTAGATATAAAGTCTGCAAGCACAGAGTAGTGGTACTATTTTTAAGGCAAGGTTTCTTTTTAATAGTAACAAAGCAATCTGTTTATGAGAAATTGAACTACAAGATTTCTTGGCCAATCTGTTTTTTAAAATGGGAGTTATTTGAGACATTAAAAGACCAGTATCATACTTGTTAGCATTTAACCGAAATTGTTATATAATGTGGGAATCTGTTGTTGGATGTAATATGGTTAAGTTATTACATTATAATAAAATTATCAGTTTTTAAAAGCTGTTCAAGAGCTCACTGGAAGGACTCACGGCACCTACTGTAGCATTTCTTTCAGGTGTCAACTATGTTTTTAAAAAGATTTATTCAAAAAATATATTCATGCAAGCTGGTGGGATGACTATAAAATTCCAGAATCTTAGCATTCGATGATCTTCAGACATCCTCCAATTGAATTCCCTTTACAGAAGGAGCCATACTTCCTCTGAATGTATAAGAACTCTAGCGTCTTTTAAAAAATGCTTTAAGTCATTAACTTTTCTTGACATTTAAGAAATAAATGTCAAGATGTATTCTTGACATTTAAGAAACTCTGATGCTGAGTTTGAAATAACTTCAAAAATACACATCTTGGTGGGTGGGTCTGGGGGCTCAGTCAAGCATCTGCCTTTGGCTCAGGTCATGATCCCAAGGGCCTGGATCAAGTCCCGTGCTGCCCTCCCAGCTCAGACGGGAGACTGCTTCTCCTTCTGCCGCTCCCCTTTGTTCATGCATGTGCTCTCTCTGTATTTTAAAAAGTATACATCTTGGTTATATTTTTATCTTTTCAAATGTTTGTCAGTGAAAATCCAACTGTTTCTTTGAGATATTTGACAGCGAGAGAGAGACACAGAAGCAGAGTGAATGGGAGAGGGACAAGCAGGCTTCCTACCGAGCAGAGAGACTGACAGGTTGGGGCTGGGGGCAGGGGCAGCTCTATCCCAGGACTCTGGGATCATGACCTGAGCAGAAGGCAGATGCCCAACGACTGAGCCACTCAGGCACCCCTACACCTTGGTTTTAAATTTTAATGCCAATAGAGTAAAGTTTTATGTACGCTTCAGTAGAATGTTATTTATCTAAATCTTTCAGGAAAGACCTCGCAAGGACAATCTTGACTGTGGGTGGTAAGAATTGTTTAGAATTTTAAATATTAGAGTATTGCACATTGGACATTTGGGGGTTTTGTGGCCATCTTAGAACTATGGGTGAAAATTATGGTCAAGTTGAAGATAGGAAGAACACTTCACTTTTAACTTATGAAAAGTTTTAGCATGCTGAAAGTCATAAAGAATAATTCATGAATACTCATTTCTTCACCAACAAGCTTAGTTAGATTCTAACATTTTGCCACATTTACTTGGTCTTTTTGTTTTGTGTTTTTGGTTTTTTTTGGGGGGGTTGTTTAGTAAAATAAACCAGTTACATGTAAAGCCTCTGGTGTACATGTCCCTGATCCCATTCTCCTACCCATTGGTAGAGGTAATCCTTGCCTTAGATTTGTTTTTTCAATCAAAAATACGTTCTTCTACTTCTATGTATTCATAAACAACATACATTATTTTTTTTCTAATTTTTACTTAAATTTTAGTTAACATCTAGTATAATTGTTTCAGGAGTAGAATTTAGTGATTCATTACTTCATTACTTTGCAAATTTTAAAAGCATTCTATAAATGTCCTCCTGTTGTACATACCTGGCTGCAGCTTTTTACCCTTAAAATTACTTAATTTAAACATGTTATATGTTTTACCAGTCGTGAAGTACCACAATTTGTTCTGATTCTGTTTTTGTAGTAATATTCTTAAGCCTGTTGGGGCTGCTTTTGAATGTCTTAATAGAAGACGTAAAATGTGGAAATGTTCTGTTATATGCTGGCCTATTTAGATTTTCTGCTAATGTTAAATACTGAATTTAAGTAATGGTGCTTTAGGATACATATTACTGCCTATAACTGTAACATACAATGCCAGTCTTCAAAGATGGAATTTCTTAGAATAAGTGCTAATCTATGGAAGTCCTTTTTTTCTTTGCTTTATGCCCATCTCAGAATAACCTACCATGTTTTTAATCTCTAGATTATGACCAGCAGGTTGCACTTTCTGAAGCATTGTGTAGACTGACCTTGAAAAAATCAAGGGGTGAGCTTGTTCATGAGTGGTTTGAAGACGATGTCCTTGCTGAAGCTTTCAAAGAAATTAAGGATCGAGAATTTGAGACGGTGAGATTCCTGGTCACCAAAAATATACTTACCCAATACTTATTAAACATCCTCAGTGTTCTCTTCAACACTGGGCTCAGGGGAGGAGATTTTCTTAAATTAAGAACTGATTAAGTGAATAAGGAGCCATTCTTAAGCTTCCTGTTTCTCATTTATGTGAAATGATCTGAGGACTGAGCAGAGTATCTATGTATCAAATATGGGCATACAGATTTTTTTTTTAAAGGTAATTTGAACTGGAGATAGGTGATGTGAATATGATGGACCCAGCCCAAGAAAATATCATGGAAGGGAGCAATTTTCAGCGAATCTCAGATGGTAGGGAGAGCTAGAGAAAATGTGCATTTCAGCCTTGTACAGAGCAGCTGGGGCAATGAGGGGAGCTTGAAATTGGCATGGGATGCTCTAGTTGCAGAGGAGTATTATGGGTAGTTGTATTTTGAACCATCAGGCCTCTCTATTTTAGAAGAGTAATTTCCAGTGTTTTCCATGCAGTCTGGATTCAGGGTGATTGTACCCCCAAATAGCACAAAAATAGGTTATAGTTTGCCGCATATTCGCCTTCATCCTAAAACAGCTAAAATGGTTTTCCTTTTCTCTCTCTAAGTTCTTACAATGAAGGTTAGGTCCTTTAGGAAAAGGTAAAATTCTTAGTAACCATGCTCGTGTTGAACCAAGCTTTTCTGGCCAAAACCACTATGCAATTAGAATTTTATTAAATCTGAAGTTTTAAATATACTTAAAATATTAACTTTGAGCCTACTGCCAGATAGGTAGTTTAACCAGTATTGATTTTGATGGAAATGGAAAGACTATAAGCCTCAGGTTTGAGTCTACCTCCGTGGCCTACATGATGTATGCACTTTAGTAAGGTAGTTGATTTACGAAGCCTCAGTGTCATTATCTGTGAGATGGGAATAAAACCCACCTTAAATCTGTGAGAACTGAATGAGAGAAACCAGCGTGCCTGGGATGTTGTAGACTCAGAGGTTAGTTCCCTTTTTCCTCTTCATCATTCCCCGTGGTCAAGGAAATTCCACGAAAATAAGTCAAAAGTAACATTTCTCAAATCCTTTCCCCCATAGAGCCATTGTCTTAATGGAACAACTTTTAGGTCAAGGCTTACATTGCTGCTGTCTATTTAGTGCTGCATAAAGATGTGGATTGTAAGGAGGGACTACAGTATCCATTCCTCCCTACGAAAAGGGACAAAAGCCTGGGTTGGTGTCTGTTCAGCTTTAGTATTTTGGAGGCAACAAATTTACCTTCTTACTGGCTTCTGGGTAGGAGAACTCTCTCTAACAATCCTTATTCTCAGAACCTGTGTGAGAAGAGAGAAACCAAGAAGGAATGGGGTAGAGAACTCTTCATGATGAAAATTGGCAATGGATAATGCTCCCAGAATAAACCCGAAATGTATAAACTTATGGGTTTGTGGTTGACTCGTTCTGGGTAGATATTAGCAAGATGGATCCCCAATGGGTTAGCATATGAACTGTAATCTAGGTCACTAGTTAAATGTATTTCTTTTCCCCTCAACCCAGTGAAATGGAACTGTGCACATAACCTTTGGAAACTTAAAGCATTCCTCAGCTGAAAATCTCCTGGCTGGGGGTTCCTTCTAGAATTTGGGTCTGAAGTTTACCCTTTCTAATACAGAGTATTTTAATTAACCTGTAATAATGAATCTTGGGGGAACCCTGTGATGTTACTGGATCCTGGGAATTCAGAAGCAAACCCTAGCTTCTACATGCTGGTAAAAAATAGTAAAAACTTTTTTTTTTTTTCTTAAAATTTGCATTATTTCTTTGAAGGATAGTAGACGGTTTCTCAATTACCTAAATAACCGACTTGGTGATGAGAGAAGGTAAGTATGTCTCTGGGTGTCATTTTATTTTGAAAATATCTAATATTAGAAATCTAGGATCCGTTCTATTTTAGGAGAGAATAGAAGATACATAACTTATCACTACTAGATTATCCATTGAATAGAAACATCAGGAGATTAGATCCATTCTCCATAGTGATTCGTTTGTATGTGTTTAAAAATTACCTCTATCAGTTTTTTTCTTTTTTTAGAATATTTACTTATGCTTTGGAATATGTTTAACATGTTCCCTAGGAGATTTTATGAAATGATTTATTTTTTGAAGATTTGAACTCTGTAGAGATAGGTTTATTACAAAGTGTTCTTGATGAGAATTTGCTAAGTTCACCCCTTTCATTGGAATCTGGCCCAGCAACTAGGCAGAGATAGAGTATTAGTAAGCCTGGCTGGTAGACCAGTAAACCGGACTTGTACACTAGCCAGATGGAGACTAGAAATCTCCCCAGAGTAGTATCCATTTGTAGGTTTGAGACTCTCTTCCATACTTTGTGCAAAGAGATTTAATTACATACCCTAGATAAAAATGCTTATTATAAAACATGTGTAAGTTGTGTTGGGTATCCGCTCATACATTTTTTACATTGTGAAATGTTTTTCAGGGTCTATTCATTTCCGTGCATTGCTGCTTTTGCTGATGGGCATGAGGTATGTTCGTCTCTGGGGCTGTAAAAGTGGTATCTATGAGTCTCATAGACCCTAACTTAGGTAAACATACTTAGGTCAAACTGCTCTCCCTAAAAGAAGGGCTTGTTAGAAAAGGAAGCTTACTTCTTTTAGAGGTCTCCATTCTGAAGCCTTTTTTCATCTGTCTTCTCTCCTGCTCTAACTGGGATGCATTACTAATAAGTTTAAGGTTTCTATTGTTAATGCCAGATACAGGAATTTTAGGGTTGATAACTGTGTTCACGAGATCTATTACAGGAATCTGGCATTATTTTACCCTATTAGTGAATACTGTTATTAATGCCTGTATTTTAAGGAAAAGAGCAATTTCTTTGATTCTTTCCATCCATTTGATGCTCCCCACCTTACCCACAGAAATTGGGGGCTCTCTTTTCACAAGATACTTCTACCTTGTACTTTACTATCAAAGGGTGAGCAGTTTCTTTTTACCACTACCTTCAGTTTCTAAATGAACAAGGTCCACCTACAGCATCTTCACAGGGGATAAATTTTTCAAAGACCTATGAACCTTGACTCAGCTTAGGTTTCCTGTACCTTGTCATCAAAATGTCCTAATCAACCGTTCCTTTGCTTTGGATTAGAGGCTGTTTCTCGGTCTCTGTGAGCTGAACTTTTAAGTCCTGGCTATACCACAAGTTTCTTATCCCTAGGACTGATTTTAGTAGCCTGATTGATTTCTGCATCTCTATTTTTTTTCCTCTGGTTCTCTGAAGTTTCCAGTATCTGCTTCGTGGTGGATTTTTTTTTTTTTTTTGACTTCTAAATTCTCATCAACTTCAACATGGCCCTCAAACTGGCTTCCCATAACATACATAAAGCCTTCATTCAAAGAAGAAAGCACATATGATGGAAAGTTGCCCAGAAGTGTCATTTTCAGAAAAGCAAGTGGTCTATTTTTTTTCCATTCTTAAGATAAAAACTCTTCATATATTTCTGACATGTCTAAAAGAAAACATCTGGGAGGAAACAAAGACATTGTTAATCTTTCTCTGGAAAGATATCAAGTTGAAGGGCAGAGGAGACATTAACTGTTTCTATAAACAATATGGTTTGAAGCTTTTTTCCTATAAGCACCTATTTATTTTACAATCAATTAAAATGAAGGTAATTTGAAATCTTCACATCTTAGCTCTACTCTAATGGATATAGTAAGGTAGGTGGCAAATAATCACTTATATTTGATAATACCTCCTTTCCTTAAAGTTTCCATTTCTATGCAGTATGGATTGTTTCTGCTTCAATATAGGATTACTTTCTCATTCTCTCAGGGGGGAAATATGTGAATAGAGTCCTCTGACACATTTAAACATCTTTTAAATGTTAAACTAAGGATAGTGGTTTTTTTTTTTTTTTCCAGAAATACCTTAGTTATATGAAGCTAAGACCTTACTCCTGCTTTGCAGAAGTAAGGCAATAAAGACCTCCTACAGTATTAAAGTAGTGTTTTTCCAAGAAAAGCAGAAGTTGTTTTTAGTGGACTAATTTCCCTCTGACCCTTTAACAGGATATGTACACAATTCATGATGAAATTACGTCTTACAGATGAGAAAACCAGAAGATGAAAAACTAGAGAAATTTTGGATTGACTTCAACCTCGGAAGTCAGAGTGTCACTTTTTATATAGACAATAGTAAGGTAACTATGTTTAATTCCTACTTAAACCAAGTGCTTGGAGATTGTTTATATGCAAATACATTATGTGTTCATGAACGTAACTTATTTTTTTCCAGAGTGCTCTGTGGGACTCAGTAAGACTTTTGAAGGAAGCTGTGGTTAATTTCAGCATAATAGGTAAGATAATTCTAAACCACCCCACATTTAATTCTGATTCTAGAGCAGACTTTGTTCTTTGAGGTAGGAGGGAGATGGCATAGCGTGATGGAAGGAACACTGCTCAGGGCCAGGATGCAAGGGTACAAGGTTGAGGACTCCTTCACTTTGTGACTTTAGGATTCAATTGTTTTCCTGATTTTGTTTTTTTAATTGTAAAAATAGCTATAGTTACTCAGAAACTTCAAAACAGAATCACCACGTTTGTATCTTTAGGGTAAATACTCAGTAGTGCAATTGCTGGGTCATAGGGTAGTTCTATTTTCAACATTTTGAGGAACCTCCATGCTGTTTTCCAGAGTGGTTGCACCAGCTTGCATTCCCACCAACAGTGGAGGAGGGTTCCCCTTTCTCTGCATCCTCGCCAGCATCTCTCATTTCCTGACTAGTTAATTTTAGCCATTCTGACTGGTGTGAGGTGATAGCTCATTGTGGTTTTGATTTGTATTTCCCTGATGCCAAGTGACGTGGAGCACTTTTTCATGTGTCTGTTGGCCATCTGGATGTCTTCTTTGCAGAAATGCCTGTTCATGTCCTCTGCCCATTTCTTGAATCACCATGTGAGACAGCAATTTCACTTCTAGATAGCAGGCGTGAAAACAGATGGACATACTGATGTTTGTTGCAATATTATTCAATCGCCAAGAGGTGGAAGTGACCCAAATGTCCATCTAATGGTGAATAAGGAATGGAATAAGGATGGAATATGATCCAGCTTTAAAAGGAAAGGAAAATCTGGCACATGCTGCAGTAAGGATGAACCTTCAGGACATTATGCTATGTGAATAGGCTAATCAAAACACATATCCTATCATTCCACTTATGGGCATCTCTCAAAGTGATAGAGACAGGAAGTAGAATAGGGGCTGTGGGGAGAAGGAAATGAGGAGCTACTGTTTAACGGATAGAGTTTTAGAATTAGGCGTGAGTTTGGATCGAGTCAAGATGGCGGAGAAGTAGCAGGCTGAGACTACATCAGGTAACGGATAGAGTTTTAGATCTGCAAGACACAATTCCAGAGATCTGTGGTACAACAATGTGAATATACTTAATGCTACTGAACTATATATTTTAGAGTGGTTAACATGGAGAATGTCTTATGCCGCAATTAAAAAGTTGGGAGAAGGAGAGCAGGTACTTATAACCGGAACAGGGAAAGCATCTCAGGCTGACTCCATGCAATGCATGGGGCATGACATGGGGCTCTCTTGCCACTGTGAGACCATGATCTGAGCTGAAACAGAGTTGGATGATGCCTAAATGATTGAGCCTGCTCCCAGGTGGTTTTCCTGCCTCCTCTCCAGAAGCCATGCCCTCTTGGCTCTATCCCCACCAAGACCAGTGACCTTTTAAACTCCAGACTTTTAAAGCCCTGCTGGTTGCCAGACCTCACAAAATTCAGCCCTTATTTTCTAAGCCAATGTCTTTGGAGAAATGTTCTCCTTGTGTGTTCTCCTGTGTACTCCCTTGCCTTTCATTGAGACCAGCTCCCTCCCCTCCACAGCACCAGAGATCCATACTTCCTACTTTCTTCAGTGTGGCCTCTTCTCTCCCTTTAGTTGTGGCGTTTGTTCTGTCCATCCTCAGAACAACTTTTGGGGTATTCAGGATGATTTGATAGTTATCTAGTCATGTTTGTGGGATGAGATAAGCCTACAGTCCTCATTTTCATTCCACCACCATATTTTCTCAACAATGTGCATTCATAACCTCATTCCTCAGATCCTGGAGGGAAGTATCCAGTGCACCTCCAGGGGCCACACAAGGAGGTCAAGGCAGAGTGCAGACAAGAGCACAAGTCTTTGTTTTCAGGTCTATTTTGTCTGATAGAAATATTGTTACCTCAGCTTTCTTTTCACATCCATTTGCACGACAAATAATTTTCCATCCCCTCACTTTTAATCTGCATGTGTCTTTAGGTCTGAAATGAGACTCTTGTAGGCAGCCTATAGATGTGTCTTCCTTTTTTATCTGTTCTGTCACTGTCTTTTGATTGTCGTGTTTAGTCCATTTACATTCAAAAATTTACTGATAAGTATGTACTTGTTGCTATTTTGTTACTTGTTTTGTGGCTATTTAGTTCTTTGTTCCATTCTTGCTCTTTACTGTTTGCTGGCTTTTTGGAGTCATATACTTGGATTCCTTTCTCTTTATTCCTTATAAATCTGTTATTGGTTTTCGATTTGTGGTTACCTTTGGGTTTATAACCTCTTATACATATAATAATCTATACTTGGGCAATGGTCGCTTAAGTTTGAATCCATTCTTTACTCCTCTACACACCACCCCCCATGTTTTAGGTAGATGGTGTCATATTAACATCCTCTTATTTTATGGATCCCTTGACTGATGTACCAAGTTTTACTGCTTTTATATTTCTTGCTTCTCTTACTCTTATGGTCTTTCGTTTCCACTCAATGTCCTTAACATTTCTTGTAAGGCTGGTTTAGTTGTCATGAATTCCTTTAACTTTCGTTTCTGGGAAATTCTTTACCTCTCCTCTTCTAAATGATAGGCTTGCTGGATAGAGTGTTTCTGGTTGCAAGATTTTTCTTCTTTTTTTGATCAATGTCTTTCTTTCTTCCATTTTTTTTAAAGATTTTATTTATTTGACAGAAGCACAGTGAGAGAGGGAACACAAGCAGGGGAAGTGAGCGAGGGAGAGGCAGGCTTTCTGGTGAGCAGGGAGTCCGATGCAGGGTTCTATCCCAGGACCCTTGGATCATACCCTGAGCTGAAGGCAGTCACTTAATGCTTAATGACTGAGCCACCCAGGTGACCCAGGATTTTTCTCTTAGCACTTTAAGGGAGCCAGAGGGAGTTAATGATATATACAGTTTCTGCTGAAAAATCAGCTGATCGTCTTATGGGGTTGCCTTTGTTTGTAACTCTCTTCTCTTGCTGCTTTTAAAATTCTCTTTATACTACTTTTTGCCATTTTAACTGTATATCTTGTTGTGGACCTCACTGGGTTGATTTTTTTTTTTTTTTTTTTTGTGACTCTATGCCTCTTGGATCTGGGTATGTTTCCTTCCCCAATGAGGGAAAATTTCAGCTATTATTTCTTCATATAAGTTTTCTGTCCTCTTTTCTCTTCTCCTTCTGGGATTCTTATAATGTGAATGTCACACTTGGTAGTATTGCTGTGTTTCCTTAGTCTATTTTCACTTTATTTTTCTCCTACTCCACTTGATTGCTTTCCATTATTCTGTTCTCCAGGTCGTCTTCATCTCTGATTCTTTGTTTTGTCTCTTTGTTGATGGTCTCATTGAGGTCTCCCACTCTTCTCAAAACCAGGGAGTATCTTTCTGGCCATTACTTTAAATATTCTATCAGGAATATTATCTATTTCATTTAGCTCTTGCTATAATCTTGTTCTTTCATATGAGACCTATTTCTCTCTCATTTTGTCTGTGTCTCTATGTGTTTTGAAAGTCTGCTATGCCTCCTGCTTTTGGAAGTAGGGACATTATGAAGAAGAGATCCTGTACTGCCCTGCAGTGCAATGTCCCCTGTTGACTAGAATCTGTTCACTAGAGTCTGACACTTCATGAATATCCCCTTCATTTATTGCACGTGTCCTATTGTGGCTAAGCCACATGTGCGTTCAGTCCAGTTGTCTGCAGTGGCTCTTTGCCTGTTGTGGCAGGGTTTAGTCCCTGGGTTTTTAGTGGGTCCATCTGGGGCTGCCTTGGGCTTAAATTGAGTCAGACCAGGGGTCTGGGAAATGACATAGTACCAAATTGCAAGGCTCTTTCCCTGTGTTGTATCCAGAAAGATTCATTGGTTGGAGGGGCTTTGAAGTCAGACTAGATGCCTGTCTCTCCTGCCCCCATGGCTCTGGCCCACTGTGAGACTGGTATATGTGGTTATCTTTCCCTCTACCTAGAGTAGGAGTCACTTTGGGATGTTGGTGGCTCCTGTTGCAGCTGCTAGCACTGCTGGACTTCTGATATGTCCTTGGATGCGCTCCAGCCACAGGCCTATTGGAGTGAGCAGGTCCTGGGGAGAACCCAGGGACAGGGTGTGTGGTGCCATTGAGTCAGACATATTTAAAATCTTATAGTAGCCTATTAAAAAGGCCAAAAGTAGATTGATTTCAACATACTGTATTTCAAAAAAATTTCACCCAGTATATCCTAAATGTTAGCATTTTAACACACAATCGCTATAACAAGTGAGATCTTTTGCCTGTTCTTTTTTGTGCGTGAAGTTGTCACAAACTGGCAATATGTTTTGTGCTTCTAGCCCATCAGTTTGCAGTAGCCATGTTTCCGGTGTGTAGGGGCCACAGGTCCAGACCCATGTGTCTCATTCTTTCTTCTTCTCTTCATTCTCCTCAATCTGTGACCCTTCATTTTGCCTGTTCTTTCAGGCGCCTTATGCTTTCCTCTCGTGCAGCTTGGGACTCAGTTTGTAGTTACTGTGGCTCATTGTTGAACTCCTCATGAATTCTGGCCGAAACTGTTTCCTGAAACCAATTACTATTTGTTGGTAGAGAGCAGGTGTCCTGGTAGGAGGCCCTCAAGAAGAGCGTTGTCGTCGGAGACACAGGTCCTTCTGGGCACACGGGAGCCTCCTCCTTAAGTAGAGTCTGTTGAAATGGAGGAGGATGATTTCATTTTTGTGTATGGGGAATAGTGATGTTTATTTTGAATTTTCAGAAGTGAAGGACATCAGAGAGAATGAGAATGAATGTCTTGTTTAATATATTGGGGAGTAAAATATCTGCTATAGGTAAAAGCTTTGTATTAAAAAAAAATGCTCCTTACAAATCAGATTGAATTCTATAGATGTCAAAACCATTTCCAAGGTTTTGATTCCAAGGTTCTGCTGTTAAGGTAAGTTACTTCCTATCTTTGAAGATCAACCACACAGTCCTATTGTGTATATTTGTATGTATAAACACACAAAGGTGCATCTAACAAAAATAATTTCAAAGTAACTTCATTTAATGCAATTTTTCATCTTACTGCAGAAAACCTGAACGATTGACAAATATCCCAGTGGAGTTATAGTTCTAGAATCTAATATTTTTTTGGTATGTTGATATGCATATGCATACTTTGTTCTTTTTGTTGTTGTTGTTAGAAACTGAAAATAGGAAGATCCTCATTATTTGCCTGAAGAAACCTATTAATATTGACAACAAAGAAGTGATGAAAATAGAAATCCACTTTGACTCACAATTCGACATATCACAAGCTTCCACTGAAGCTTTAGGAGAAGACAAACAGGTAGCAGACTTAGCTGATTATTTGAAAATGTTTTAGTATGATTTTCCTGTCTCTAACTTCCTTGTTGAGCAAATGTTCACATCAAAACCCAAGCAGATAGCTTGATCTTTGGAATATCATGTAATGAGAGTTGAGAATCTGGGTTCTAATCCCAGTTCTTCCCATAGATCATTGCTTTAGGTCAGACACAAAGCCCCTTTCTGTCTCAAAATTCTTTAAACCATTTATTGTGAACCATTGACAATTTTCTAGGATAACGTCCCTACCTCGCCCCATTCTTCCTGAAGTTTTGAGGATACTTGCTGTGGGCTTCTTAGCATTTCCTTCTCTTCCTCCAATCCTTGAGAATTGAAGGGAATCACTAGAAATTGCATCTCTTAAGGAGTTTTTCTCAAGTTCTGTCTCCTGGTCTTCAGGTGAAATGGTCAGCTACGCTTCAAGAATGCTATGGCCTCCATATCACTCATTATAATGTATCCTATTTACATGCAAGAGCACAATGCCTTGGGAACACCTGGGTGGCTCAGGTGGTTAAGCTTCTCCCTTTGGCTCAGGTTGTGTTCACAGGGTCCAGTCGAGTCCCTCAGCAGGGAGTCTGCTTCTCCCTCTGCTGTACATCATTTACCCTGCTTGTGTGGGCTCTTTCTATGATAAATAAAATCTAAAAATAAAATAAAAATTTCAACCCTTACAAGTGCAATGCCTTTATCACAGATGGCAGGCAGAGCAAAGATATTTGTGATAAAAAAAGACGTAAGATACTATGGTAGTGGCAATTAGGAGGTTGAATTAAGAGATCAGAGAACTGAGGGAAGAAGCCTAGGGCCCATTTCCTTTTGGCACTGAGTTGTACATGCAAACATGTTATAGTCCATTAAGTGCTCTGCAGCAGTTTCTGAATCCTCACTACATGAAAAGATCATTTCATGGATGGGATGAGAAAGAGTAGAATTAATCACTTAATTAAAAAAAAACTTCCTATATCATGTTACATATGAATTGGCCTAACACGGATGCTAGACTGGCTGAGACCCCAAGAGGGAGGGCCTCCACCTCCAACTTGGCTTTATGGGAAAATGAATTCAAGAACAAACCCTGTAGAGAAAGGGACAAAGAATTATCAAGTCTATCATTCACAGACAAAACAGTAGTTTCTCCTCCCAGATGAGGAAGCAGACCCTCCCCACCACACCCCCCATTGCCTTTGATGAAGGGTTTTATATGTTTAAAATTACCTAACCATATAGAGAGGGGCTTTCTAAATTTGGATTTATCATTTACAGTTGGCAATAAGATTAACTTCTTTTCTAACTTATATTTATTGTATTTGAGCCTTAAGTTTTCCTTAACAAAAATTTTCAGAGTTTACTCCTCTTTTAAAGGTCATGTGGATTTTGGCTTGCATTTCAGATGTTACCTGACCAGATGAGAAGCTCCTCAGAACTTTCTGGTAAATTTGAGAAAGAAGACCTTGACATTCCTAGCACCCTTGAAAGAGACACAGGTATATTGGGAAATAAAATTTCTTACTCTGAATTCCTTTTAAAAATAATGATAAAACCTTACTTGGAAGAGCTCACTGCAAGCCTGCGGTGTGGGAGAGTAATTAGTATACCATTGTACCTACAGAGAGCAAAGCTGCTAGCCACCTTGAATCCTTTTCCCTACCCAATACATTGTCTTGTGGGTCAAATGGAAATGACAAAGGATAAAAAGTGAGTCATGGCTGTGGCTACCCACAAAGCTGACCTGCACAGATCCTGTATCTATTAGGAGTTTATCTCAAAGCCATTTCTCAAAGTCCCCATAAAGTTTGGATTCGCAAGTTTAATGGAGACTGTAACTACCGGCTCTTACCAATAGATGGCGATGTACCTACGGTGTGGGGTCCCACGGAGAGCAATTAGAGAATGCGTTCACCATAGTGTATGGTTACTGTTACAACTTTAAATGCTCTGTTCTCTGTGTATAGACCAGAAAGAAGAATCCACCAAGCTGGCCGAGTTAATGAGTGCCAGAGATGACCAATGCCCCATAACTCTCCCCTTAAATGACCAGTCTGAGCCTGTCGTGAGTATGGGATGCTGGGTACAAGGTTCTGAACTGTGTCTGCCAGGATGCAGACAGGTAGAAGCCACTTCTCCTGGTTTGTCATTTTTTTCCCCCCAACCAACCATTTCTCCCTTTTGGGGGGGACTATCCTCTCCTTTAGATCATTTTTGCCTCACAGGTTTATGTGTTCTCTTTGACACAACTTGGCTCTCTTTGGAATGTGGGACTTGGATGGCTCTGCCTCCTTCCTTCACTTTGAATCTGGAGACCAAGATATAGGGAAAGGAGTTTAATGTTTGCAGTTAGACCTGGTTTTCACTTACTAGGTATAGGAACTTGGGAAAATTAATACCCTGAGTCTGAGGCTTCTCATCTATAAAATGGAGGTAATAGCTCATTTAAACTGTAGCCCTTACATACTCTACATCTTGGATTTAATCCTAACCTACTGTTTGGCACATATAGGTATTCAGACCAGTCCTCATTTTCTTATATTTGATTACATGGACATTACAGAGAAATGTAACATAGTGTTTTTGGTGCTGACAAAACTCCTGAGGGCAGATACATCAATTTTTTGGAATAGCCAACAGTCATTAGGCGTCCAGGCTAATGAGTAAAAACCCAGTATCTTCGTATTTAGAAATGCTTTTCTTTGGATATGTAAAGTGACTCTAAAAGAACTTTAAAAGAGGGATTTCAAAGTCATCATAATTTTTTTTTTTTCTACAGCAAAGAAATGCAGCAGATAGTCCACCTGAAAAGAGGAAACCAGATGACCTACAACAAGGTCAGCTTTAAAAAAAAAAAAAAAAACACCTATCCTAAGACTTGAGTAGTATACTTACATATTTACTTGAAGCTTAACTATTTTTGTTTTGAATTTTCATGATTAGAAGTCACTTCAAAAGAGTCCTCAGATTTACGAGAACCATCAGTAAAAATTCAGAATCCTAAATTAAATGACAAATCCAGGTATGTGACTTTCAAAGTTATTAAACCATGTTGATTGCTATTAATGTGACCAGTTAATGGATAAGTCAGCTGTCTTTCCATCTTTCCTGCATCTGGCCACATCCTGCCCAAGGACAGAGCATCGTGTGCAGTGTTCTGTAGAATTCTTTGAGTAGTGTTGGGATGTTCTCCTGACCTACAGATCCCTACCAGTAAACCCCCAGTGATATACTTGATGTATTATTCCCAGCTAGGAAACACATATCACATTGATTTGCTAATTTTCCATGTAGGCTTATGAAGAATGGGTCACAGGGTAAGTAATTCTTTAATAGCTTTATATAGACACAATTGGAATAAAATAAACTGTGCATATTTAAAGTATGTCATTTGAGTTTTAACCTATGTCTATACCAAGGACAGTCACTACAATCAAGATAATGTACCTATCCATCATCTCTAAGATGTTCTTGCCCCTTTGAAACCCTTCTCTCCTGCCCTTTTTGTCCCCCTTACTTGCTCCCTTGCAATCACTGATTTTTGCCATGATGGATGAGTTTGCAATTTAAAAAATCTGCTTTAAATGAAATCAAAGTGTATTTTTTCCTACCAGCTTCTTTCGTTCAGCACAATTATTTTGAGATTTATCCATATTATGTATATCACTAGTTCATTCTTCTATATTGCCAAGTAATAGTTCCTTTATGGATATACCACTGTTGATCCATTCACCAGCTGGTGGCCATTTGAGGTCCCAGTTTTTTGTTGAAAGGAAAGCATTTGGGATCATATATAACCCTTTGTATGGACGTGTATTTTCTCTTGAGTGAATACATAGGAGTAGAATGACTGGATCATTGTTGGTGTACATTTACCTTCTAAGAAACACTGCCAAAATGTTTCCTAAAGTAGTGAAACCATTTAACAATCCCACCAACAGTCTTTTGAGAGTTCTAGTTGCTCATACTCTTGCTAATACTTGATAATGTTACTCTTTATAATCTTAGCCATTCCAGCAGAAATGTAATGATATTTCATTGTGGTTTTAATTTGCATTTCTGTAATGACTAATGGTATTGAATATCTTTTCATGTGTTTATTTTCCATCTTTATCTCTTGGGTAATCTTCAAATTTTTCACTATTAAAAATGATTTGCTTTAAGTGTTTTCATATATTCTAGATATGTCCTTTTATCAGGTGTGTTTAAGCTTTTCTCCCTGTCTAGGGTTTATCTTTTTATATTTTTATAAGTGTCTTTTTAAAAAATCTTTCGTAGCTATTGAAGGCCTAATGTACATAGCTAATACAGCTAGTTAGACACCTAATAACCTTTACTAGATGCATTGAATTCGATATATTCAGTCTTCACCATATCCCTAAGGAATATATTTTCACCTCCATTTGCTAAAGGAGGACATGAGGACAAAAGAACTTACTCAAGGACATATCGCTAGAAAGTGCTGGCTTGACTATAACATGCCTTTAAAGAGCAAAAGTTCTTAGTTCTCATTAAGCTCAATTGATTTTTTTTTCCCAATACATTTTTTTTCTTCTATACTTTATGCTTTTTTTGTGATGTGCCTTAGAAATCTTAGGCAAACTCATTATCAGTTTCCCTACATTTTCTTTCTTCTAAATTTTTTTCAGTGTTCCAAAATTCATTGTTGATGCACCACACCCAGTGCTCCATGCAATACATGCCCTCCTTAATACCGGTCACCAGGCTCACCTAACCCCCTCCGTTTGAGTCCACAGTCTCTTGTGGTTCATCTCCCCCTCTGATTTCCCCCAATTCACTTATCCTTTCCTTCTCCTAATGTCCTGCATATTATTCCTTATGTCCACAAGTAAGTGAAACCGTATGATACTTGACTCTCTCTGCTTGACTTATTTCACTCAGCATAATCTCTTCCAGTCCCGTCCATGCTGATACAAAAGTTAGTTATTCATCCTTTTTGATGGAGGCATAATACTGCTTAGTGTATATGGACCACATCTTCCTTATCCATTTGTCTGTTGAAGGGCATCTTGGTTCTTTTCCACAGTTTAGCGACAGTGGACATTGCTGCTCTGAACATTGGGGTACAGATGGCCTTCTTTTCACTACATCTGTATCTTTGGGGTAAATACCCAGTATTTACTGGGTAAGTACCCTGCAATTGCAGGGTCATAGGGAAGCTCTATTCTTAATTTCTTGAGGAATCTCCACACTGTTCTCCAAAGTGGCTGCACCAACTTGCATTCCCACCAACAGTGTAAGAGGGTTCCCCTTTCTCCACATCCTCCCCAACACACGTTGTTTCCTGTCTTGCTAATTTTGGCCATTCTAACTGATGTAAGGTGGTATCTCAGTGTGGTTTTAATCTGAATTTCCCTGATGACTAGTGATGAACATTTTTTCATGTGTCTGATAGCCATTTGTATGTCCTCATTGGAGAAGTGCCCATGTCTTCTGCCCATTTTTTGACATGATTATCTGTTCTGTGTGTGTTGAGTTTGAGAAGTTCTTTATAGATCCTGGATATTGGCCTTTTGTCTGTACTGTCATTTGCGAATATCTTCTCCCATTCCGTGGGTTGCCTCTTTGTTTTGTTGACTGTTTCCTTTGCTGTGCAGAAGGTTTTGATCTTGAAGAAATTGGACAGCTATATGTAGAAGAATGAAACTCGATCATTCTCTTACACCGTACACAAAGATAAACTCGAAATGGATAAAAGACCTCAACGTGAGACAGGAATCCATCAGAATCCTAGAGGAGAACATAGGCAGTAACCTCTTCGATATCAGCCACAGCAACTCCTTTCAGGATATGTCTCCAAAAGCAAAGGAAACAAAAGCGAAAATGAACTTTGGGGTCTCCTGTCAGTTTTGCTTGGGTTGAGTCATCCTGCCCCCTATCAAGGGGCTAGGTTCTGTGGAAACTGGTTTTTCAGGCTTTTGTTCTCTGAAGGTTTTTGTTCTTTGGCAGCTTTTGGGGCTTTTCTGAGGTTTAGTGGAAAGCAAACTCTCTGCACCCAGACCTCTGTCTCAGAAGCCTCAGTCTTCTCCCCTCTGGGTGGTCCAGAACACACAGAATCCCCCTCTGCAGACTCAGCTAAACAGCACAACCTCTCACAGGCAGTGTGCACCCCCAGCCACTACTGCCTATCTCCGCACCCATGCTACTAAAACCACGAGCGATATTGGTCTGAGGAGCCTGCTTTCAGCGCCAGTGGCTGCCTTTGCCAGCACGGCTGTCTGGGGTCCAGGTCCATGCAGGGTGCACTCAGACCCTGTGTTTGCACAGTTTGAGGAAGGCCGCTGCTAGGGGATCTCGACCAGAGCTCACGCTGGGTTTGCTCAGGCATGGGCTGGGAGTGTTCAGACCCTTGGCCAGGCATGGAAGGGTGCGGTCCTAGAGACTGGCAGCTGGCACCCACACCAGGCTTTCTCAGGTGCGGGCAGAAGGGGGAGTGCGCCCAGCTGAGCGGTGGTGCAAGCAGTGGAAAGCCGGGAGCTCCGGGACCACGGTCTGGAGGCTCCACAGCATGTTCTCTGGCACAGGTGTTCACCAGCAGGGGCCATCCTCCGTCTGTGGGCTTAGGCACGTGCTTGTGACCGCCCGATTCCACCAGTTGCCCCTTAAGATCTTTTGCTCTTTTTGAGTGCTTTTATCCAGACTCCAGGTTAATGCTGGTCCCCAATCACAGGGCACTTTCGTATTGGGTATTACTTTCCAGTGGGTTGCTTCTTGCTTATCCTCCAGTATCAGTCCAAGCGTTCCCGCTCTGCTTTACCTTTCCAGTGGTGTCTTCTCCCCCCCGTAGAGATCCAGACGTGTATAATCCGACTCAGGCTGGTATCATGGGTGTTCAGCGTGTTCTGGTAGATATTTAGCTCACTTTAAGGGACTGGTTGAAACAGGGTCTCCTACTTCTCTGCCATCTCCCATTTTCTTTCTCCCCTACATTTTCTTCTAGGAGTTTTATAGTTTTAGATCTTCTTTCAGCTACCATTTTATATTAATTTTTATATCATGTGAAGGGTTGTTCCCCCCTCCTCTCCCCCCCCTCCCCTTTTCTTGCATATGGCTGTCCAAATATTCCAGATCATTTACTAAAACAATTATTTGTCCCCCATTGAGTTTTCTTGGAAACTTTGAAGATATCAATTGACTGTATATGTGGTAGCTGTATTTCTGGACTGTGTACAGGCATGCCTTGGAGATACTGAAATTCAGTTCCAGATCAGCACAATACAAATATTTCAACAAAGCAAGTCAAATGATTTGGCTTCCCAATGCATACAGGGGAAAGGATTATATTATCCCGTAGTCTATTAAGTATGTAGTAGTATTCTATCTAGACACACATTTGTATATACTTTCAAAATACATTATTGCTTAAAAATGCTATGTGAGGGCGCCTGGGTGGCTCAGTGGGTTAAGCCGCTGCCTTCGGCTCAGGTCATGATCTCAGGGTCCTGGGATCAAGTCCCGCATCGGGCTCTCTGCTCAGCAGGGAGCCTGCTTCCCTCTCTCTCTCTCTCTCTCTCTCTCTCTGCCTGCCTCTTCATCTACTTGTGATCTCTCTGTCAAATTAATAAATAAAATCTTAAAAAAAAATGCTATTTGAGCTTTCAGTGAATCCTAACCTTTTTGCTGGTAGCAATTCTTGCCTCCGGGTGGATTCCTGCTGCCTGGTCAGAGTGGTGGTTGCTGAAGGTGGGGTGACTGGCAATTTCTTCAGATAAAGCAACAATGAAGTTCACCACATTGACACTTCCTTTCATGAACAAATTCTCTGTAGCATGAGATGCTCTTTAATTTACTCATGGTAAAACTTCTCTCAAAGTTGGAGTCAATCCTCTTAAGTCCTGTTACATTATTAGCTAAGTTTATGTAATGTTCTAAATCCTTTGTTGACCTCTCAAGAATCCTCATAACATCTTCACCATGAATAAATTCCATCTCAAACCACTTTTTTTTTTCATCCATAAGAAGCAACACCTCCTCTGCCCAAATTTTATCATGAGATTCCAGCAGCTCAGTCCCATCTTCAAGCTCCACTTCTAATTCTCTTGCTCTATCCACCACATCTACAGTTAATTCTCCGCTAAAATCTTGAACCCTTCAAAGTCATCCATGAGGAGTGGAATCCGCTTCTTCCAAACTCCTGTTAATGTTGATCTATTAACCTCTTCCGATGAATCATGAATGTTCTTACTGGCATCTAGAATGGTGGATCCTTTTTAGAAGGTTTTCAATGGACTTTTCCCAGATATGTCTGAGGAATCAATATCTGTGGCAGCCATAGCCTTATGAAATACATTCCTAAGTGAGACTTAAGTAGAAATGAGTCCTTGATTCATGGGCTTCAGAAGGGATGTTGTTAGCAGGCCTGAAACAGCATTCATCTTGTTGCCCATGTCCACCCGAGCTCTTGGGTGACCAGGCACACAGTCAGTGGGCAGTAATATTTTGAAAGGAATCTTGTCTTCTGAGCAGCAGCTCTTAACAGTGGGCTTAAAATGTTGAGTAAGCCACATTGTGAACAGACGTGCTCTCATCCAGGCTTTGTCGCTCCATTTATAGAACATGAGCTGAGCAGATCTAGCATCATTCTGAAGGGCTCTGGGATTTTGGAGTGGTAAATGAGCATTGCCTTTAAGTTAAAGCCAGCACCTCCATTCTCCCTAACAAGAGACTCCGCTTGTCTTTGGAAGCCAGGCATTGAGTTTTCTTCTCTAGCTATGAAAGTCCTAGACGGCATCTTCCAATTGAGGGCTGTGTGTCTGCATGGAAAATCTGTTTAGTGTAGCCACGGTCAGGAACTCTTTTAGCTAGATCTTCGAGATAACTGCAGCTTCTACATCAGCACTTGCTGCTCTACCTTATACTTTATATTATGGAATTTTTTTTCCTTAAATCTCATGAACCGACTTCTAGTAGATTCCAACTTTTCTCCTGGAGCTTTCTCAGCTCTCTAAGCCAGTATAGCTGGTTTGATCTTCTATCCAAACTGTTAAAACTTTATATATGTAATAAAGCTCTTCTTTGTTGTTGTTGTTATAATTGCCATACAAACCTATAGAAATTTTAGGTATACAGCGTAATGACTTGACATGCATATAGTACAAAATGGTTGCCATAGTAAGTTTAGTTAACACAAAGGCCCTCATAAAATTGCAATTTTTTTCCTTGCAGTGGGAACTGTTAAGATCTACTCTTAGCAACTTTAAAATATACCATATGTACATTACATCCCCTGTATTTATCTTACAACTGGAAGTTTGAAACTTTTGACCACTTTCTTCCACTGTTGACCCCTACCCTCCCAACTCCCACCGTTAGTAATCACAAAACTGATGCTCTTTTCTATGAGATTTTAATTCAAGTATAATTAATATACAGTGTCCTATTAGGTTCAGGAATAAAATATAATGATTCAACAATGCTATACTTAGAGCTCATCAAGATAACCGTTCTCTCAACCCTCTTCCTCTGTTTCACCCATCTCTCCACCTATCTCCCTTTTGCCAACCACCAGTTCTTTATATTTTGGTGTCTGGGTTTTGTTTCCTTCTTTCTTAAATTCAACATAGGAGTGAAATCATAGGGTATTTGTGTTTCTCTGACTTACTTCATTTAGCATTGTACCCTCTAGGTCCATCCGTATTGTTGCAAATGGCAGGATTTCTTCTGTGGTTGAGTAATACTCCAGTGTATATATGTACCACACTTTCCTTATCCATTCGTCTATCAATGGGCACTTCATAGTGTTGCAGTTTAAGTGGAGCTTTAATTCCATAAGTAAAATCAAAGTGTTTCTTTCTGATTTGTTTCACTTAGCATAATGTCTTCAAAGTCCATCTATGTCATTGCACATTATGGGATTTGCATTTTTAGGACCAAATAGTGAACCACATCTACTTTATCCATTCATCTATCAATAGACAAGCTGTTTTCATATCTTGGCTATTGTAAACAACGCTGTAATAAACACGAGGATGCAGATATCTCTTCAACAGTGATTTGGCTCCTTTTGGATATATACCCAGAAGTGGAATTGCTGATTCATATGGTAGTTTATGTAAAAATCTTTGAGGAACCTCCATACTAGCTGTTTAACCTTCCATAGTCACCTTACAACTTACATTTCCATTAATAGTGCCCCAGGGTTGTTTCTACATCCTTACCAAGACTTGTACTCTTTTGTCTTTTTTTTTTTTTTTTTTTTAAGATTTTAAAATTTCTTTTACAGACCGAGATCACAAGTAGGCAGAGAAGCAGGCAGAGAGAGAGGGGGAAGCAGGCTCCCTGCTGAGCAAAGAGCCCGATCCAGGGCTTGATCCTAGGACCCTGGGATCATGACCTGAGCGGAAGGCGGAGTCTTTAACCCACTGAGCTACCCAGGTGCCCCTCTTCTTTTTGATAGGAATTCTAATAGGTATGAAGTAATATCTCATTGTGGTTTTCATTTTTATCTCCCTGATTAGTGATGCTGAACACCTTTGCACGTATATATTAGCCATGTGATTATCTTTAGGAAAATTTTCTCTTCAGATCCCCTGCATATATTTAAATCGGGTTCCTTGGTTTTTTGCTATGGAGTTATAGGAGTTCTTTCTATATTTCGGATATTAATCCCTTACCAGAGCATGAGTTGCAAATATTTCCACCCTTTCAGTGGGTTGCATTTTTAATTGTTTCTTTTGCTGTGCAGAAGGTCTTTAGTGTGATGTAGTACCAGTTTTTAAATTTTGCTTTTGTTTTTGGTGTTACATATAAAAAAATTGTTGGCAAGACCAATGTCAAGAAACTTTTACTCTGACATTTCCCCCACCCAGGAGATTATGGTTTCAAGTCTTATGTTTAAGTCTTTAATCCATTTGAATTGAGTGTTATAAAAGGAATCCCATTTAAGTCTTTTGCCTGTGGTTATCCAATTTCCTGCATCACTTATTGAAGAGACTACTTCCCCTTCAAGTGTTCCTGGCTCTCTTGTCAAATATTAATTGACCAAATATGTCAGAATTACCTCAGGCAATATTCTTTGTTCTGAAAACCGTTGTATGTTAACATGGCCACTACTGCTTTCTTTGTCTTAGTTTAAGTATGGCATATCTTTTCCTGTTACCTTACTTCCAACCTTTTTGAGTTTATATATTTAAGATGTTTATTATAGGCAGCATTTGGTTTTGCTTTGCTATTTATCTCAATATCATAGTCTCTGTTCTTTATTGGGATATTTAGACCATTTATATTTTATGTTTTGGTTGCATTTATATCTATCATATTATCTTGCTATTTGTTTTCTATTTGTACCCATATTTTTGTTTCACTTTTCCTTTTTCTCGGATGTGTTTTGGATAAATGGAATATGTTTTATGACTCCATTTTTATCTCCTTTGTTTATTTGGTATAACTTTTTTTAGTGGTTTATGATATATAAACTCATCACACTTAACCTTCAGATAACGTGTCACTTTACACATAAACCCTTAGGCACAACTCAAGGTTTTTGCTCCTTTTATCATACAATTTACTTTTACACGTTATAAACCTTGAATTATTGCTGTTTAAAATAACTATAATTTTAAAACACTGTAAAGTTAGAACTTACATTTTACCACATATTTACCATTTCAGCCCTTCATTCCTTTGTACAGAGAGAAATTTTCATCTGGTATCATTTTCCTTTGCTGGAAAGACTTTAATATTCTTGTGAAGATAGATCTCTTGGTGATTCTTACAACTATTACATGTTTGATACTGGGTATAGAATTTCTAGGCTAACAGTTTTTTATTTCAGTAATTTAAAGATCTTGCTTTGTCTTCTCGCTTGATTGTTTCCGGTGGGAAGTCTGTTATACTTTTTATATTTGTTCCCTTATATGCAAGGTGACCTTTTTTTTTTTCCTGAGTGTTTTTCAGACTTTGTCTTTATTAATGATTTTAAGTAATTTGATTGGGACGTGATTTGCTGTAGGGTTTTTTTCCTCCATGTTTCTTGAGCTTAGGGGTTAAGCTTCTTGGATATTATAGATTTTTATTAAATGTAGAAAATTTCAGAATTCCCTGGGTGTCTGTTGTTTAAGTGTCTGCCTTTGACTGAGGTCATAATCCTAGGGTCTTGGGATCAGGCCCTCACATTGGGCTCCCTGTTCAGCAGGGAGCCTACTTTTCCCTCTCCCTCTTCCACTCCCCTGGCTTGTGTGTGCATGTACTCTAACACATACATAAAATAATTTTTAAATTTTTTTTAAAGATTTTATTATTTATTTGATAGGGAGAGATCACAAGTAGATAGAGAGGCAGGCAGAGAGAGAGAGAGAGAGAGAGAGAGAGAGAGGGAAGCAGGCTCCCTGCCAAGCAGAGAGCCCGATGCGGGGCTCAATCCCAGGACCCTGAGATCATGACCTGAGCCGAAGGCAGCAGCTTAACCCACTGAGCCACCCAGGCGCCCCTAAAATAATTTTTAAATTTAAATTTTTCAGTCAGTATTTCTTTAAAGATTTAGCCTTTTTTCGTGTCCTCCAAGTCCTCCATTCTATATATATATATATATGGCTATTTCACACAACTTACTGATGGATTTTTTCTTATTTTAGTTTTCATTGCCATATCTTCAAGTTTACTAATCTTTTCTATAGTATTCAACTGTTCTTAATCCTATCAGTGTACTTGTCATCTCAGACATTGTTTTTCACCACTAGAAGTTCTTTTTGAGGGTTTTATCTTTAATGCCTCTACTTAATACCTTCAAGCTATCTTCAAACTTCTTCACTTCACTTCATTTCTAATGTAATCATTAGAACTGTTTTAATATACTACTTGTCTGCTAGTATATCTCTTGTGACATTTTTAAAGCTGATTTCAGTTGATTGATTTTCCTTCTCATAATGCATTGTTTTCCTGCTTTTTTGCATGCCTAGTAATTTTTGATGATAGAATTCATGGGTTTCTACCTGGTTGGTAATTGGATATTTGTGTATTCTAGTAAATTCCTTGTACTTTATTCTGGGATGTGGTTTAGTTATTTTAGGGCCAAGTGATCCTTCTGAGGTTTGCTTTTAAGTTTTGTTAGGTGAGAGTAAAGTAGCCTTTAATTTAGGGATAATTTTCCCCATCCCTGATATAATATTCTTGTGAATACTATACCTATGAATGCTCCATGAATTAGTTTTCTCCATGATTAATAAAAGCACAAACTACTCCCAGTCCTTTGAGTTCTGGAGATTATCTTTCTCTCTCCTTGAAATGGTTCTTTTTCCAGCTTTAAGTAGCGTTATATGCATGATTGGTGTTTGTATTAGATTTCTCCAGGAAAATGGAACCAGTATGATAAATATATAAGAAGCAGAATTATTATGAGGAATTGACTCACATGATTGTGAAAGTTGAGAAGTCCCACATCTGCCATCTACAAGCTGGAGACCCAGGAAATTCAATGATGTGATTGCAATTACAAGTCCAAAGGAGGCCTGAGAACCATGTAAATGGTGTCGATTCCAGGCCAAAGTCATGAGAAGACCAGTATCTCAGCTTATGCATAAGGGAGGAAGCAAAAGGGGTAATGTTTTCTCTTCCACCTTTCTATTCAGGTCCTCAGTGAATTGGATAATGCCCACCCATGTCAGAGAGAACAATCTGAATCCACTGATTCAAATGCCAGTCTCCTCCAGAATCATCCTCATGGACATACCTAGAAATATTTAATCTGGGCATCTCTTAACTCCAGTCAAGCTGACACATGAACTTAAGTATCCCAATACTCCACTCAAGACTTAAGACTCCTTTGCAGATCTTGAACACACACCCTCTATAGCTCTGTCCTCTCTGGTTCTCGTTTCTGTAGACTCTTACCACATGTCTCTCTCCTACTTAGGGACATTGTTGAGCTTTGCCTGTCTCTTGTCCCTGCATGGCAGCCCAGGGATTCTCTCCAAGCAGTGTGGTGAAGCAATTGTAGGGCTCCCTTCACTTGTTTACTCTTTCTTAGTGGTCACTATCTTGCGTTGCTTGATGTACGACATCTGAAAAAACATTATATGTTCTACCTGGTTTTGTAGTTTTTTCAGGTAGGCAGATAAATCCAAATCAAATTCCCATACTACGAACAGAAAAATGAATTGTGAGGAAAGGGAAAGAGTAGTATGATCAAGGGACAGGAGGTAGCAGAAGCTCACTCATAATGGAATGTAAGATGTTTCTTTTAACATTACGCATTTCTAATGATTACTTAATTCTCCTACCAGAAAATTCTTTTTATAGGTGTTTAGTCCACTGACCTGTAATGCTAGGATTTATTAGTCCCATTGATGTGCAGAACTATTTTTTTCTGGAAATGTTTAGGGTCACCTGTTTATGGGATCTGTGCTAGGAATGTGGATATCCAAGACACAACAGTTTTCTTAAGGACCTTGCAGATCTATAGTTAAGCAGACACAGTCACACTTGTAGGAAAGTGAATATTATGTCGATGTGCTCAGAGCAACAGCAAATTTAGAGAGTCAACAAACATGTGGAGAAGATGACCGAGATGATTCTTCAATAGATGATGTTACTCAGGTACAATAAAGGGGGAGAGATGAGGACATCCAGGAAGGGAGAAAGGTATGCCCAGTCAAGGTGTGACTGTGTAGAGCCCTGTCAGGGACCTGGGAGGAAGTCGGTTTTCTGAGCCACAGAATTCAGACCAGGGAATGTTAAGAATTGAATCCTGGGAGGTAAGCAGAGGTCAGGTCCTGAAACCCTTGTACAGAACACTAAGGAATTTATAATTTATCTGAAAGATAATGAAAGCTTTGGAGAACATTAAGCATAGGGTAGTTGTGTAATTTATTGAGATTACGCATCTGCGAGAACTAATGCTTCTCAAATTGACCCTCAGAAATGCATTTAAATAACTCAGTACACATTCTCAGACATAGCCATAAATGTGTATCTGAAACAAGTTTCACAGTAATATATTACTATGTACACTAATTTCTTTAAAAACTAATGTAAGATCTAATCTATTATATTAAAAGTTGCTCACTAAACTTATTTTACCAATGGGTCATGACTTAGTTTTGAAAAACTGTAGCTTAAAATTCCTAATATAGGCAGTAAATTAGAGAGGTTTCAAGATAGAGCAAAAGGCAGGAAAGCTGAATAATGACCGTAGAAGTTATCCCAGCAAGAGATAATGGTAATTTTATTGAGGAGCTTCTGGAGGAAGGATGGATTCACTGGAAGCTAGAGTAGATACTGTGGAGTAAGGGAGAAGGTGGAGACCATGGAAACAGCTAAGGTTCTTAGCTTGGCTGACTGAATAATTGGAAACACAGGAAAGTTTAGGTTTCAGGAAGATGTGTTAGTGTTGAGTGTAGGTGCTAGGCTGTGTTAACCATGGTTGAGAGCTTAAGGGAAAGATCTGGATTAGAGCTAGAAATTCAAATGACACAGTATCTAGATGTCTTAGGCATTATCATCACTGTACTTGATTTGATAATTACCCCTTTCAAAGTGTAGTCCTTATTACTGAACACTGTTTTCTAAGCATGGTCTGGTTAAAGCAATGGATTATTACTTTATTGGCTTTGTTTTTGCCATTCTATTTATGCCAATTAAAATTGTACTGTATAAGATATTTACAGTAACATCTCTGCTTTTTCTTCTACTTGCTTATTTGTATTCTCATTCTGCCATGTTTCCTATCAGCTTTCTTTCAGGCTCTTATTCAATAGTATGATGGCTTAGCCTTTTAGAATTCCAAATACTGATAGGTCCTTATTTCATTCAAATTTAATTGCTTTGCCACTTGACTTTCCTGTCTACTTAGATGCCTTCTTTTGGTTTTCTTCAAAGTGATATAAGAGTTGTTGAACTTACCAACCTTAATGAATCATTTTCCTTTTTCCTTTTTTTTTTTAATTTTGAAGGGTGACTAATTACATTTTAGTAGTTAGATATAGAATGCAATATGGTACTAAAATTTATGCTTTGGAGTTGGATTTGTATTCAGATCCTGACTTTACCACTTACTAAGTTGGACAGGTTACTTAACACTTGTGAGTTCAGTTCTCTTGCCTGTAAAGTCAATGATTAAATGAGAGGCTTCATATACTTAGCATAGTGTCTGGATTTTAGTAATTATTCAGTGAATGGTAGCTTATATTTGATAAGGGAAATAAACACAGTAAGATCATGTCTTTAGAAGCCAGACAAGTTAAACACATTCAGATTTCACCTAGTTCTACCACTTCTAGCTGGGTAACTTTAGAGCAAGTTACTTTCCCCCTCCTTGCTTCAACTGCCTCATCTGCAAAACCGTGATGGTAACAATACCTGCTTCATGGGGTTGTGAACAATTAAAAGAATTAAGACCTGTGAAGGGCTAAGAACAGTGTCTGGTATTTATGGAGTAAGCAGTAAATATAGCTGCTATTGTCACTATTGTTACTAACACAGAGTCTGTGCTCATTACTGTGTACCCTCTTCTGAAACTTTCCTGTGATGACTAGGGTCAGCCACATTTTTGCTGATAGGTGTTTAGTGACTTCCAGTTTTCAGATGATGCCACTGTTGAACAGTGAATCAGGTGATAGGATGTACCTTCTGAATGTATACTGGGAAATATTTAGAATATCAAATTCAAAGTTGACCGTTCAGAATGCAAGCTGATTTTTTTTCTTTTTAACCAAAAAATTTATCGAATTGAAAACAAAAATATTTATCCCACCAGTTACACTTGGTGGAAAGAAGGCTCCCCCATGGCTCAACAAAGTGCCTAGCTAACATGGGATTTTAAAAGCAGAGGACACTTTCTTTGGAAAATCCAGACAAAGTAGTTACAAGACTACAATCAGTGCCCTTAGGTGTAGACATTTACTATCTCAGGCTTCAACACAAAGAACTTTCTGTGGAAAGTTTACAAGTTTTAGGTTATGTGGTCACCCAGGAGCTATGACTGTTGCTAGTTCATCATTGAACAGTGTTTACATCCTTCCTAGACAAGATAATACTAGTTTAGGTTCTGCAGTATCATCTGACTTATCTAAAAAGTTTCAGGTAATTCTATGTATTGTAGCTCATTTAAAAATAATCTTAAATCTTAAGAAAAATCTTTTTAAAAATCTTAAATGTAAAGTATAGGGCATTATTCCTTTTTTGTATTGTCTATCTGGTTTTGGTACCAGGGTAATGCTTGCCTTGTCAAATGAATTTAGAATCTTTCATTCCACTTTTATATTTGGGAGTAGTTTGAGAAAAATCAGTATTATCTGAACTTTAAATGTTGGTAGAATTCATCTGTGAAGCCATCTGGTCCCAGATTTTTGTTTATTGGGAGTGTTTTTTTATTACTGATTTAATTTAATTCTAGTAATTAGTCTGTTCAAATTTTTAATTTCTTCCTGATTCAGTTTTAGGTTACATATTTTTAGGAAATTTTCCATTGTCCAATTTGTTGGCATGACTTTACATAATATTCTAATTCTTTGTATTTTTTTTAAAAACAGGCTTTTATTTGAAGATTTATGTTCAAAATCTGGCTATGTGACTCACTTGCTGAGTGATCTTGTTTATTATTTTAAAGATTTTTTATTAGAGAGCATGAGTGAGAGAAGGAGCGTAAGTGGGGAGAAGGGAAGAGAGAGAAGCAAACTCCCTGCTGAGCAGGGAACCCACCAAAGGGCTCGATCCCAGAGATCATGACCTGAGCCAAAGGCAGATGCTTCACCAAGTGAGCCACCCATGTGCCCCAGTCCTTTGCATTTCTGTGGTGGTATTTCTTCATTTCTGATTTTCTGAGTATTGTTTGGTTTTTGAGTCTGGGCCAAAGGTTGATCAATTTTGTTCTTTTCGAAGAATCAGCTCCTGGTTTCATTAACTTGTGCTCTTAGAGTTTTTTTTGTCTTTATTTCATTTAATCTTATTTCTTTCCTTCTATTGGTTTGGGCCTTGTTGTTGCTTTACTAGCTCCTTTAGGTGTGAGGTTAGATTGCTTAAGGTTTTTTTCTTGCTTTTTGAGGTAGGCCTGTATTGCCATAGTCTTCACTCTTGGGCAGCTTTTCCTGTGTCCCAAAGATTTAGGACTACTGTGTTTTCATTTGTCTCCATGTACTTCTTGATTTCCTTTGGTTTCTCAGTTAATGCATTTGTTATTTACTGACTTATTATTGAACCTCCATGTAGTAGCATTCTTTCCAGATTTTTTTCTACATATTGAGTTCTAATTTCCTATCATTGCAGTGGGAAAAGATACATACTATGATTTCAACCTTTTTGAATTTGTTGAGACTTGTGGCTTAACATGTGATCTATTATGGAGAATGTTCTATGGGCACTTGAAAAGGTGTAGTCCACGGTTTTAGGATAGAATGTTCTGAATATATCTGTTAGATTGATCTGCTCCCATGTGTCATTCAAAGTTATTTCCTTGTTTTCTGTCTAGATAATCTATCCTTTAATGTTAGTGGTGTGTTACTGAATTATGATAGCTATCTTCTTTATGTCTGATATAGTTGCTTTACATGTTTAGATGTTCCTGTGTTGGGTGGATAAATATTTACAATTGTTAGATCTTCTTGCTGGACTGTTCCCTTTATCAAGTAATGTCCTTTTTTGTTTCCTGTGATAGCCTGTTTTATAGTCTATTTTTATCTGAAATGAGTATTGCTACCTCAGCTTTGTTTTTACTTCCATTTGCATAATGTTTTTCCATCCCTTCACTTTGTTTTGCAAGTGTCTGGAGTGAGTCTTTTATATGCAAAATATGAATGATCTTGTTTTATCCATTCAGTTACCTTGTGTCTTCTCATTGGAGCATTTAGTTCATTTATATTTGAAGTGATCATTGATAATTATGTATTTATTGCCATTTTGTTACTTATCTTAGGGATGCTTTATAGTTCTTCCTTCTCTTCCCTTGTGGTTTGATGGCTTTGAATGATATGCTTAGATTCCTTTCTCTTTATTTTTAATATTTTTGAAAGATTTTATTTTATTTTACTGACAGAGAGAAGGAATACAAGCAGAGGGAGTGGGGGAGGAAGAAGCAGGCTTCCCACTGAGTGGGGGGCCCCGATGTGGGGCTCAATCCCAGGATCATGACCTGAGCTGAAGGCAGGTGCTTAACAACTGAGCCACCCTGGTGCCCTATTTTTAGTATTCCTATGACGGGTTTTTGATTTGTAGTTACCATTAGGTTTATATAGAACATCTTATGTTAACAGTAGTCTATATTAAATTAATAGCCACTTAAGTTTAATTGTGTTAGGTTAGTCACCATATAGTACATCATTGGTTTTTAATGTAATGTTCCATGATTCATTGTTTGTGAACCCAGTGCTAACCCATCCTAAAAGTACTAAATTTTTATTCCCTCCCCATTTAAAAAAATTTTTATTTGAAAGGGGGAGGAGAGGCAGAGGGTGAGAATCTTGAAGTAGACTCCCCACTAAGCATAAAGCCCATCATAGGACAACCCATGAAATCACAACCTGAATTAAAGCCAAGAGTTGGACGTTGAACCAACTGAGCCACCCAGGTGCCCCATGCCCTCCCTGTTTTATGTATATGATGTCATACTTAACATTTTGTTTTGTGAATTCTTTGATTTTTTTTTTTTAACTTCTTTTAAGATTTTATTTAGGGATGCCTTGGTGCCTGAGTTAAGCATTTGACTCTTGTTTTTGGCTCCAGTTTTGATCTCAGGATCCTGGGATCAAGCCCTGCAAGGGCTCTGTGCTCACTGGGGATTCTGCTTGATGTTTTCTTCTCTCTGTCCCTCCTCTCTCTCTCTTTCTCTAAAATAAATAAAACATTTAAAAAAAAGGTTTTATTTATTTGACAGAGAACAAGCAGGGGAGAGCAGCAGGCAGAGGGAGAAGCAGACTCCCCACAGAGCTTGATGCCAAGACCCTGGGGGATCATGACTTGAGCTGAAGGTAGATGTTTAATCAGCTAAGCCATCCAGGTGCCCCTTGACCAATTTTTACAAGTATAATTAATATTACTGCTTTTGGGGCGCCTGGGTGGCTCAGTGGTTAAGCCGCTGCCTTCGGCTCAGGTCATGATCTCAGGGTCCTGGGATCTAGCCCCGCATCGGGCTCTCTGCTCAGCAGGGAGCCTGCTTCCTTCCCCTCTCTCTGCCTGCCTCTCTGCCTACTTGTGATCTCTCTCTCTGTCAAATAAATAAATAAATAAATCTTTAAAAAAAAATATTACTGCTTTTGTGCTTAACCTCTGTACTGGTTTTATAAGTGAGAACTGGCTTTTATTATTTTTCATTTACTTGTGAAAATTTTCCTTTTCCTAATTTACTTCTGATTATGGCCTTTTCTTTCCACTCAGAAAAATTCCCTTCCTTGTTTCCGGTAAGGCTTGGTTAGAGGTGATGAGATCCTTAACTTTTGTTCGGGAAACTATTTATCTCTCCTATTCTGAATGATAGTCTAGCTGAATAGAGTATTCTTGGCTGCAGTTTTTCTCCTTCCAGCACTTCGAACATGTGCCACCTTCCTCTGGTCTGCAAAGTTTCTGCTGAAAAATCAGCTGATAGCTTTATGGTGATTCCTTTTTATGTAACTGTTTTTTCTCTTGCTGCTTCTAAAATTCTATTACTACTTTTTGTCATTTTAATTAGTATGGCTTGGTGTGGGCCTTCTTGGGTTGATTTTTGTTGGTGTTTCTCTGTGCCTCTCAGGGATCTAGAGGTCTCTTTTCTTCCCCAAATTAGGCAAATTTTCAGCTATGATTTGTTCAAAGAAATTTTCTGCCCCTTTCACTCTTCTCCTTTTGAGATCCCTATAATGCAACTGTTATTTAGCTTAATGATGTTTGAGTTCCCTTAACAAATTTTCATTTTTTATTTTTCTTTTTGTCATTCAGCTTGGTTGCTTCCCATTACTGTCTTACAGTTCACTGATCTGTTCTTCTGCTGTCTGTCTACTCTTCCATCTAGTGAATTTTAATTTCAGCCAAGTTCATCTCTGATTGGTTCCTTTTATATTTTTCTCTTTGTTGGAGGTTTCATTGCGATCCTCCAATCTTTTCTCAAGTCCCATGTCCTTATGACCGCTACTTTGAAGCATATTGCTTATCTCTTTTATTTAGTTCTTTTGCTGTGATTTTTGTCCTGTTCTTTCATTTGTGACATACTCATTTCAACTACCTTTCTGTTTCTGTGTGTTAGAGTTAGCTATGTCTCCTGCTCTTGAAAGTAGTGGTCTTTGAAGAGGAGCTCTTATTGTGCAGTATCTCCTGTTTACTAGAACCAGACCCTTCAGGGATGTGTTGTGTGTGCCCTTCTACTGTTGCTGAGCCATGCTTACCTTCATTCAGCTACAGTGGCTCACATTGTCTTTTTTGTGTAGTGTTTGGTTCCTCTGCTGCTAAGGGACCAGTGTTGGGCTTACAGCTGGCTCACACTGGATACCTCCCTCCAGCCATCTGCTGGGCTTGCAGTTACACTGAACTGGAGAGCACCCTCCCTGTGTTGTCCCCTGAGAGGCTTTTGTGGGTGGGCAGAGCCTGCAGGTGGACTAAGTGTCTGCACCCAGCCCACTGCTGGGACTGCAGTAAAACTGGTGTGTATTATTATCTTCCTCTTTTCCCCAGAGCAAGAGTCACTTTGGAGTGGTGTTGGTCACTCTTGGGGCTGCTTGTACTATGAGATGCATCACACAGTTTTTGAGGGACTCCTGCTGAAGGGAATGTGGGTTGGCTGGGGTGGATGGATCCACAGGAGAATGTGGGGGTGGAGTCCATGATATTGGCAAGTTAGATGCCTACAGGTATCCAGGTATCTAGGCTGAGGAAGAGGGAGAGGAATGGTACCAACCAGCTCTTTTGTTCTTACAGAAGTTCCCTAAAGGTCCTTGCTGCTCCAGCACCTGTTCTGTTATTCCTGTATAGCCCAGGCGCAAACTGGTGCTTCTATACTGTATCTTGGAGGGGTTTTTGTTATAGCAGATCTTTAATGGTGGGGACTCTATTTCCTATCATTACCATCTTTCCCTGCATTTTATCTCAATGAACTTATTAGTTTCATTAAAATCCATTGTTCTGTCTTGCAATTTGAGTCCATCTTTTACAAATGCATGATTTGGGGACATCATTCATTAGTTGATTACAAAATTTTAGTTGAGTTACACGGCTTTTAAAAATGTTGATGCAGTGGGGCGCCTGGGTGGCTCAATGGGTTAAGCCTCTACTTTTGTCTCAGGTCATGATCCCAGGGTTCTGGGATCGAGCCCTCCTCTCTGCTCAGCAGGGAGCCTGCTTCCCCCTCTTTCTCTGCCTCTCTGCCTACTTGTGATCTCTGTCAAATAAAATCTTTTTAAAAATGTTGATGCATTTTATTATCCAAGATAAAAAACACATTAATATCACCATAAATTTTATCAGAAATGCCTTAAGTATTGGGAAGTATTGTGTTGACAGATCTGAATTTTTCAAATACAGATTTTTCACTGAAAAGCTTGACTTTTATCCTTGGCAAAATAGATTGTCAGTTATATTAGGCTCACTTCATTTGTTTTTTTTTTTTTTCCCATTTTATTTATTTTTTCAGCGTAACAGTATTCATTCTTTTTGCACAACACCCAGTGCTCCATGCAAAACGTGCCCTCCCCATTACCCACCACCGGTTCCCCCAACCTCCCACCCCTGACCCTTCAAAACCCTCAGGTTGCCCCAACCTCCCACCACTGACCCTTCAAAACCCTCAGGTTGTTTTTCAGAGTCCATAGTCTCTTATGGTTCGCCTCGCCTCCCCAATGTCCATAGCCCGCTCCCCCTCTCCCAATCCCACCTCCCCCCAGCAACCCCCAGTTTGTTTTCTGAGATTAAGAGTCATTTATGGTTTGTCTCCCTCCCAATCCCATCTTGTTTCATTTATTCTTCTCCTATCCCCCTAACCCCCCATGTTGCTTCTCCATGTCCTCATATCAGGGAGATCATATGATAGTTGTTTTTCTCCGATTGACTTATTTCACTAAGCATGATATGCTCTAGCTCCATCCACGTCGTCGCAAATGGCAAGATTTCATTTCTTTTGATGGCTGCATAGTATTCCATTGTGTATATATACCACCTCTTCTTTATCCATTCATCTGTTGATGGACATCTAGGTTCTTTCCATAGTCTGGCTATTGTAGACATTGCTGCTATAAACATTAGGGTACACGTGCCCCTTCGGATCACTATGTTTGTATCTTTAGGGTAAATACCCAGTAGTGCAATTGCTGGGTCATAGGGTAGTTCTATTTTCAACATTTTGAGGAACCTCCATGCTGTTTTCCAGAGTGGTTGCACCAGCTTGCATTCCCACCAACAGTGGAGGAGGGTTCCCCTTTCTCCACATCCTCTCCAGCATCTGTCATTTCCTGACTTGTTCATTTGAGCCATTCTGACTGGTGTGAGGTGATATCTCATTGTGGTTTTGATTTGTATTTCCCTGATGCCGAGTGACGTGGAGCACTTTTTCATGTGTCTGTTGGCCATCTGGATGTCTTCTTTGCAGAAATGTCTGTTCATGTCCTCTGCCCATTTCTTGATTGGATTGTTTGTTCTTTGGGTGTTGAGTTTGCTAAGTTCCTTATAGATTTTGGAGACTAGCCCTTTATCTGATATGTCGTTTGCAAATATCTTCTCCCATTCTGTCAGTTGTCTTTTGGTTTTGTTAACTGTTTCCTTTGCTGTGCAAAAGCTTTTGATCTTGATGAAATCCCAATAGTTCATTTTTGCCCTTGCTTCCCTTGCCTTTGCCGTTGTTCCTAGGAAGATGTTGCTACGGCTGAGGTCGAAGAGGTTGCTGCCTGCATTCTCCTCAAGGATTTTGATGGATTCCTTTCTCACATTGAGGTCCTTCATCCATTTGGAGTCTATTTTCGTGTGTGGTGTAAGGAAGTGGTCCAACTTCATTTGTTTTTAAGAAAATCTCTGCTATCAACTGTCAGTTATTCTTTCACCTAAAGTGTTTCACAGGGAAAAAAATTGCTAGTCCATCTCATGACTCAAATGATCACACAAGTCCTTTTCCTTGAGACAACCTCTGTACTTATGTGTGTCTCAAAAGTGCTCCGTGTCTATCCCATTTAATCCCACAAAATATAAAGAGACATACTCAAGGGTTGATTTAATGAAGGTAATTTTTACTGCTTTCCCAAGGTATTCTTAAAAACAATAGAATCTTCTGTAAAAATAGGAGTGTAGAAGAAGCTAACACCTTTTTTATTTCTTCACAAACCAAAATGCAACTTCCTAGCCCATTCTGAGCATATATGTGCAAATATCAACTACAGCATCTGGTTAAGAATTTGGGTCCCCAGGTAAAACTACTTGGGTTCAAATCTTTGCTTTATGTGTAACCTTGGACATGGTGCTAATCCCTCTAGGCTTCTGTGTCTTCATCTGTAATGTGTGATAATAGCAGAATCCCTCTCCTAGGGTTGTTGACAAAACATAATGGGATCACACCCATGAAGTGTTTGTTACAAGTTTTCGGTCACATTTGCTGGGCAGGTGAAAATTCTCTCCTGAAAATGCTCCCTGATTCTTTCAATATGTTTATTTTTATTAAAAATATTAATGTCATATCACATTGTTCTACAAATATTGAGTCATCCTTACATCCCAGGAATAAATTCTACTTGTGGTGTTTGATTTTTTAAAATGTGTTGTTGGATTTGGTTTGCTAATACTTTGTTGAGGATTTTTGTATCGATATTAATGAGAGATACTTGCCTATAGTTTTTGGGGGGGGGTGTCCTCATAGGGTTTTGGTATAAAGGTGATATTGACATCATAGAAAGAATTTGGAAATTTTCCTTCCTCATCCCTTTGTTGGAATAATTTAAGAATATAAATTAACTCTTTAATGTTTGGTAGACTTTGCCTGGGAAGCTGTTTGGTCCTGGAATTTTTTGGGAGAAGGGAGAGTTTTTGACTCCTGACTCAATTTCATTGCTAGTGATTGGTCTGTTCTAATTTTCTGTTGCTTCCTGCTTTAGTTTTGGTAGATTATGTTGTTAGGAATTCATCCATTTCTCCTAGGTTTTCCAATTTGTTGGCATGTAGTCTTTCATGCTATTCCCTTATACAGTACTATTTCTGAGGTGTTGGTTGTTGTTTCTCCTCTTTCAATAGTAATTTTATTCACATCCTTTTTCTAAGTCTTGCTAGAGGTTTATCAATTTTATTGATCTTTTCAAAGAACCAGCTTCTGGTTTCATAAATCTGTTACTTGTGTTGTTTTAGATTCTCTATCACTTATTTCTGCCATAGTCTTTATTATTTCCTTTTGTTGGGTTTGGGTTTTTGTTCTTTTTCTACCTCTAAGTGTGTCATTTACTTGAGATTTTTCTCAGTTCTTGATGTAGGCCTGTATTGCCAAAAACTTTCCTCTTAGAACCACTTTTGCTGCATTCCATAGATTTTGGAGAGCTGTGTGTCCATTTTCACTTGTTTTCATGTAATTTTTTACTTTGATTTCTTGGTTGACCCATTCATTGTTTAATAGTATATTATTTAACCTCCACATATTTGTATTTTTTCCAGATTTTAATTGGCATTGATTTCTAGTTTCATAGCACTGTAATCAGAAAAGCATGGTAGAACTTCTATTTTTTTTTTTTTTTTTGAGACTTGTTTTGTGACTTAATACATGATCTGTTCTGGAAAAGATTCCATGAGCACTCAAAGGTATGAATTCTGCCACTTTAGAATGGAAAGTTCTGACTATGTTAAATCCATTTGGTCCAGTGTGTCGTTCAAAGCCACTGTCTCCTTGTTGCTTTTCTGTTTGCATGATCTGTCCATTAATATAAGTGGGGACTTAAAGTCCCTTACTGCTGTATTACTAGCAATTATTTTATGTTAATTATTTTATGTATTTGGGTATACCCATGTTGGGTACATAAGTATGTACAATTGTTATATCTTATTGGATTGTCTCCTTTATTAAATAGTGTACTCCTTTGTCTCATGTTATAGCCTTTGTTTTAAAGTCTATTTTGTCTGGTATAAGTATTGTTACCCTGACTTTTTTGGGCATTCATTTGCATGATATTCCTCCATTTCTTCACATCTGCAGGTATCTTTAGGTCGAAAATGAGTCTCTTATAGGCAGCACATAATGGGCCTTTTTTTTTTTTTTTTAAATCCACTCTGTCATCCTCTCTTAGGAGTAGCATTTAGTTCATTAACATGTACAGTAATTGATAAATACGTATTTATTGCCATTTTCTTGTTGTTTCTATATATTTTTCTCTGAAAATCTCTTGCTCTCTTTGTTGGCTTTCTTTAGTGATATGCTTGGGTTCCTTCCTCTTCATTTTTTGCATATGTATTAGTAGCCTTTGATTTGTGGTTACCATTTGGTTTGTATAGAACATCTTCTGCATATAGTAGTCTATATTTACTTGATGGTCACTTGAGTGTAAACCTCTTTAGTGATTAAACACCTGCCTCCCATATTTTAGGTATATGGTGTCGTGTTTTACATCCTTCTATGAATCCCTTTGGATCTTCATGGAAATTTTATTTCCACTTCTTTTGTTTTTTGTTTTTTACTTATGGTATTCCTTCCCACTCAAAGAGTCCCCTTTAATATTTATTATAGGGCTGGTTTAGAGGTCATGACATCTTTTAGTTTTTATTTGTCTGGGTAAATCTCTCTTTCCTATTCTGAATTATAGCCTTGCTGGATAGATTATTCTTGGTTTCAGGTTTTTTCTTTTGGCATGTTGAATATATCATGCCACTCCTTTCTGGCCTGCAAAGTGTCTGCTGAAAAATTTGCCCATGGCCTTGCGGGTTTCTCTTGTATGTAACGGTCTTCTCTTACTTCTTTAAATTGTCTTTATTACTTTTTGGCATTTTAATTACTTTGTGTTTTGGTGTGGACCTCCTTGGGTTGAATTTTTAGGGGGATCTCTGTGCCTCTTGGGCCTGGATATCTTTTTCCTTCCCCAGATTAAGGAAGTTTTCAGGTATGATCTCTTTAATTTTCTGCCTCCTTTTCTCTCTTCTTCTGGAACTCCTATAATATGAATGTTATTATTTTGATGGAGTCATTGAGTTCCCTAAGTCTATTGTTTTGCATAATTCTTCTTTCATTTAGCTTAATTACTTTCCATTACTTTTCTAGGTCATTAATTCATTCCTTTGCCTCATCTAGACTTATTCTATCAACTGTATTTTTAAACTTTGATGTATTGAGTTCTTCATCTTTTTTTTTTTTTCTAATCTCTGTGTTAGGGGTTTTACTGCTGTTCTCCACATTTTTTTCTCAAGTCTGGTGATATCTTTATGATCATTACTTTAAGTTCTCTACCAGGGATACTACTTGTATCTGCTTTGCTTTGGTCTCTTGCTGTTGTTTTGTCCTGTTCTTTCATTTGGAAGTTTCTCTGTGTCATAATTTTGTCTGGCTTTCTGTGTCTGTTTCTATGTGTTAGGAAAGTCAGCTACTTCTCTTGTTTTTAATGATGACAGTCTTATGAAGAAGAGGTTCTGTAATGTCCTGTGGTACAGTGTCCCCTGTTCCCTAGGGACCAGCACTTCAGGGAGTGTCTCCGGTGTGTTTTGTGTATGCTCTGATTTTGAGTCTTGGCGTCTTTTCCCTTCAGTCCAGTTGTCTGTAGAAGCTTTCTGCATATTGTGGGCAGCAAGGTGTATGGTGGTCTGCTTGCAAAATGAGATCTCCCTGTGCTGGAACTGAGTTCCTACAAGATGTGAGAGTCAGGAGATGTGGTGTTGGCAGTGTTTGGTTGGTCTTCTATGGAAGAGGGTCTGTAGTGCCAGGACTGAAGCAAGTGTGACTGGGAAAGGCTGATCCACTGCAGTGCATAAGGTGGGAGTACAGGGAGTTTGGTACATGCAAGTCAGGTAAGGAGTGTCATTAGGTGACCATTGCTTATATTGGGGTATGGGAGGGGGAAAATGACATATGCCAGCTCCCTTGTTCCTTAAGGGGGTCCCCTTGTGATTCCTGTCCTTCTAGGCCACTCTCTGAGATGAGCAAAACACCCTCCTATCAGTCCCCAGCATTATTCAAACTCCTAGTTCTATGCTGTATATGCACAGGCTGTTTCTCCTGCTGTCTCTTTGAGAATGGGGACTCTACTTCCCAAATCCAAGCCTGTCAATTTTTAAAATTCCAAGCTTTAAGTCCTGCTGGTTTTAAAAACTTAAAAATATATAGAAAATATTAGAGGTTTGTCCTATCTGTTCATGGGCTGCCCAGTGTGAAAGTCTAGTTTCTGCCCTTCTCTGTAACACTGGCCCAATCTCCCCTGTGGCTGGCCATTGTTTCATTACCAGACCTTCTCTTTGCCTTTCCTCCCTTCTTTCATGTGACCTTTACCCTGTCTTAGTGTGGTTTGTGCTGTCATTCTTCAAGTGGTTTATTTTGGAAGGGGGGCTTATTCATGCTGACATGGGTGTTATCTACTTGTATCCATGGGACAAAGTGATTTTAGGGTCTTCGTACTCTGCCATCTTCCCAGCCAACTCCCCAACTCCCCAAACTGATGGTTACCAGAGAAGAGATGGGTAGGGGGATGGAGAAAATTGGAGACAAGGATTAAAGACTACTTTTATCAAAAAAATATTATTAAAAAATAAATGATGCTATAGAGAGAAAGCCCTATGGATTCCACACACACAAAATACTAGACCTGGTAAATGAATTCAGTAAAGTCACAGGATACAAAATCAATGTGCAGAAGTCTGTTGCATTTCTTTACAATAATGATGAAGCTGCATAAAGTGAAATTAAGAAAACCTATTGACAGTTGTACCAAAAACAGTACAATATTGGAGCACCTGGATGGCTCAGTCCATTAAGTGTCTGCCTTTGGCTCAGGTCCTGCATTAGGCTTCCCACTCAGTGGGGACTCCTATTCTCCCTTCCCACTGTTCATGCTCTTTCTCTCAAATCTTTAAAAAAACAAAACAAAATACTTAGGAATAAACTTAACGAAAGGTGTGAAAAATCTATACTCTGAATCTATAAATACTCTGAATCTATAAATCATTGGCAAAAGAAATTCAAGATGATGCAAAGAAATGGAAGGACATTCCATGCTTATGGGTTAGAATACAAAATATTGTTAAAATGTCTGTATTGCCCAAAGTAATCTATAGCTTTAATGCAATTCCTATCAAAATATCAACAGCATTTTTCACAGAACTAGAACAATCCTAAAATTTGTATGGAATCACAAAGACCATGAAAAGCCAAAGCAATCTTTTTTTTTTTTTTTTAAGATTTTACTTATTTGACAAATAGATCACAAGTAGGCAGAGAGGCAGGCAGAGAGAGAGGGAGAAGCAGGCTCCCTGCTAAGCAGAGAGCCCGACACGGGGCTTGATCCCAGGCCCCTGGGATGATGACGCACGCTTGATCCCAGGCCCCTGGGATGATGACGCACGCTTGATCCCAGGCCCCTGGGATGATGACGCACGCTTGATCCCAGGCCCCTGGGATGATGACGCACGCTTGATCCCAGGCCCCTGGGATGATGACGCACGCTTGATCCCAGGCCCCTGGGATGATGACGCACGCTTGATCCCAGGCCCCTGGGATGATGACGCACGCTTGATCCCAGGCCCCTGGGATGATGACGCACGCTTGATCCCAGGCCCCTGGGATGATGACCCACGCTTGATCCCAGGCCCCTGGGATGATGACCCACGCTTGATCCCAGGCCCCTGGGATGATGACCCACGCTTGATCCCAGGCCCCTGGGATGATGACCCAAGTGGAAGGCAGAGGCTTTAACCCACTGAGCCACCCAGGCACCCCCAAAACAATCTTAAAAAACAAAAATAGAGGTAACACAATTCCAGATTTGATTTCTGCTTTGTAATATAAACTGAAAATAGTATGGTACTGGCATAAAGATAGACACGGCTTAGTGGAATAGAACAACACCCAGAAGTAAACCCATAGTTACATGGTCAATTAATCTTTGAAGGAGAAATGAATATACAATGGGAAAAATTCAACAAATGTTGAGAAACTGGAGGGGCAGCCACATGAAAAAGAAAAACTGGATCACTTTCACCATACACAAAAACCAAATTCAAAGTGGATTTGAGACCTGAATGTGAGACCTGAAACCATAAAAATCCTAGAAGAGAGCACAGACAATAGCAACATTTTTTTCTAGATATCTCCGGAGACAAGGGAAATAAAAGCAAAAATAAACTATTGGGACAGTAGCAAAATAAAAAGCTTCTGCACAGTGAAGGAAAGCAATGAAACTAAAAAACCTATGGAATGGGATATTTGCAAATGACGTATCTGAACCAGTTAGTATCCAAAATATATGAAGAACTGATAAAAACTCAACACCCAGGAAGCAAATAATCCAATGGAAAATGGGCAGAAGGCATAAACAGACAGTTCTCCAAAGAAGACATCCATATTGCCAATAGACACATGAAAAGATGCTCAACATCGCTCCTCATCAGGGAAATGCAGATCAAAACTACAGTGAGATATAACCTCACATCTTTCAGAATGGCTAAAACAAAAAACGTAAGACCCAACAATTGCTGGCAAGGGTGTGGAGCAAAAGGAACCCCCTTAAAACTGGACAGCGATATGTAGAAGAATGAAACTTGACCATTCTCTTACACCGTACACAAAGATAAACTCGAAGTGGATGAAAGACCTCAACGTGAGACAGGAATCCATCAGAATCCTAGAGGAAAATATAGGCAGTAACCTCTTTGATATCAGCCACAGCAACTTCTTTCAAGATATGTCTCCAAAGGCAAGGAAACAAAAGCGAATATGAACTTTTGGGACTTCATCAAGATCAAAAGCTTCTGCACAGCAAAGGAAACAGTCAACAAAACAAAAAGGCAACCCACGGAATGGGAGAAGATATTTGCAAATGACAGTACAGACAAAAGGTTGATATCCAGGATCTACAAAGAACTCCTCAAACTCAACACACACAAAACAGATAATCATATCAAAAAATGGGCAGAAGATATGAACAGACACTTCTCCAATGAAGACATACAAATGGCTATCAGACACATGAAAAAATGTTCATCACTAGCCATCAGGGAGATTCAAATTAAAACCACATTGATATATCACCTTACACCAGTGAGAATGGCCAAAATTAGCAAGACAGAAAACAACGTGTGTTGGAGAGGATGTGGAGAAAGGGGAACCCTCTTACACTGTTGGTGGGAATGCAAGTTGGTGCAGCTACTTTGGAGAACAGTGTGGAGATTCCTCAAATTAAGAATAGAGCTTCCCTATGACCCTGCAATTGCACTGCTGGGTATTTACCCCAAAGATACAGATGTAGTGAAAAGAAGAGCCATCTGTACCCCAGTGTTTATAGCAGCAATGGCCACGGTCACCAAACTGGAAAGAACCAAGATGCCCTTCAACGGACGAATGGATAAGGAAGATGTGGTCCATATACACGATGGAGTATTATGCCTCCATCAGAAAGGATGAATACCCAAATTTTGTAGCAACATGGATGGGACTGGAGGAGATTATGCTGAGTGAAATAAGTCAAGCAAAGAGTCAAATATCATATGGTTTCACTTATTTGTGGAGCATAACTAAGAACATGGAGGACATGGGGAGATGGAGAGGAGAAGGGAGTTGAGGGAAATTGGAAGGGGAGGCGAACCATGAGAGACTATGGACTCTGAAAAACAACCAGAGGGTTTTGAAGGGGTGGGGGGGTGGGAGGTTGGGGAACCAGGTGGTGGGTAATAGGGAGGGCAAGTATTGCATGGAGCACTGGGTGTGGTGCAAAAACAATGAATACTGTTACGCTGAAAATAAAAAAAAGGAACCCCCTTGCATTGTTTGTGGGAATGCAAATTGGTGCAGTCATTGTGGAAAACAGTATGGAGGTGACTGAAAATATTAAAAATAGCACTACTCTATTATCCAGCAATCTCACCATTGGGTATTTAATAAAAAAATATAAAAACACTAATTCAAAGGGATATATGCACCCCTGTGTTTATGGCAGCATTATTTACAATAACCAAACTGTGAGAGCAGCCCAAGTATCCACCAACAGTGAACTAATAATTTTTAACATACACTTAGATTTTTCAGAATTTTAAAATACACAACATAAAACTTATCTCAACCATTTGTAACTGTATATTTCAGTAGCATTCTGTACATTTACATTATTGTGCAATCATCCCCACTAGTTAGTCCACAGAACCCTTTCATCTTGCAAAACGAACTCTACCAATTGTTTTGTAAAAACAATAGTTGACATACTATTGTTAACTATTGTTGACATACAACATTAGTTTCAGATTTACAAAATCATGATTCAATTATACACATTACAAAATGGTCACCATGTGTTCTTACCATCTGTCACCATATGAAATCATTACAATATTATTGACTCTATTTCCTGTCCTGTACTTTTCATCTCCATGATTGATTTTATAACTGGGAGGTTGTACCTTTTAATCTCCTTTACCTATTTTGCCCCCTTCCCCAGCACCTCCAGACTACCACCAGTTTGTTGTATTCAAGAGTCTGTTTTGGTTTTTTTTTAGATTTCATGTGTAAGTGAAATCATACAGTATTTCTCTGCTTTATTTCACTTAGCAGAATACCCTCTGAATCCATCTGTGTTGGCACAAATGCCCAGATTCCATCATTTTATAGCTGGGTAATATTTCATTGCATGGAATATATATATTCCATGGAATATATAAATTCCAATGGAATATATATATATGCATATGTATGTAATGGAATATATATATGCAATGGAATATTACCCAGCTATAAAATGATGGAATCTATATATATATACCACATCATCTGTATCCTTTTGTCTGTCAGTGGGCATTTAGGTTGCTTCCCTATCTTGGCTATTGTAAGATGATGAACATATATCTCTCAAATTAGTGTTTCTGTGTTATTCAGGGAAATACCCAGAAGTGAAATTGCTGGATTGTATTGTATTTCTATTTTACTTTTTTGAGGAAACTCCATACTGATTTCCATAGTGGCTGCAACAGTTTTACATTCCCACCTTTTCTCCATATCCTCACCAACACCTGTTACTTGTTTGATCCTAGGCACTCGGACACTGTGAGATGATCTCATTGTAGTTCTGGTTTACATTACCTTGATGGTTAGTGATGGTCGTCTAGGTGTTGCCTTTGGGAAAATGTCTATTCAGGTCCTCCACCTATTTTATAATTATTTCTGTTTGGTGTTGACTTACAGGAGTTCTTTCTATATTTTATTAACTCCCTTCCAGATAAATCACATACGCCTCTCAGTAAGTAGGTTGTCTTTTCCTTTTGTTGATGGTTTTCTTTGCTGTGCAAAAGCTTTTTATTTTGGTCTTGTCCCAACTTTTTGTTTTTTGTCTTCCCTTGATCTGAGACAGATCAAGAAAAATACTTTTAAGTCAGTATCCAAGAGTTTATTGCCTATGTTTCCTTCTAGGGTTTTTATGGTCTTGGGTCTTCTATGTAGGTCTTTATTCCATTCGAGTTTGTTTTTTTGTATGATGTAACAAATTGGTCCAATGTCATTCTTTCGTGTGTAGCTGTCCAGTTTTCTCAACGCCATTTATTGGAGAGACTGATTTTTTCCCCATAGTATGTTCTTCTCTCCTTTACTGTAGACTAGTTGACCAGATAAGCCTGGGTTTATTTCTGGACTCTGTTCTATTGAGTTATGTGTCCATTTGTGTACCAGTACCATACAATTTTTATTATTACAACTTTGTAGTATAGTTTGAAATGTGGGAATGTGATATTTCCATTTTTCTCACCTCTCAAGATTGGTTTGGCTATTTGGGGTCTTTTGTATTTCCACACAAATTTTAAGATTAATCTAGTTTAAAATACTATGGTATTTTGATGGAGGTTGTATTGAATCTGTTGATTGCTTTGGATAGTATGGACATTTTAACAATATTATTCCAACGCATGAACACAGTATGACTTTCCATTTATTTGTGTCATCTTTATTCTCTTTCACTAGTGTTATATAATTTTCAGAGTACAAGTCTTTCCCTTCTTTGGTTAAATTTATTTTGGTGCAATTGTGTATAGGTTGTTTTATTAATTTCCCCACTAGTTCATTATTAATGTATAAAAATGCAATAGATTTCTATATGTTTTGTATCTGCAGCTTTACTGAATTCATGTATTAGTTACAAGAGTCTTATTCTTTTTTTTTTTTGGGGAACTATATTTAATTTATTTATTTTTTCAGCATAACAGTATTCATTGTTTTTGCACAATACCCAGTGCTCCATGCAAAATGTGCCCTCCCTATTACCACCTGTTTCCCCAAACTTCCACCCCTGACCCCTCAAAACCCTCAGGTTGTTTTTCAGAGTCCATAGTCTCTTATGGTTCGCCTCCCCTTCCAATTTTTTTTTTTTATAAACATATAATGTATTTTTATCCCCGGGGGTACAGGTCTGTGAATCGCCAGGTTTACACACTCACAGCACTCATGATAGCACATACCCTCCCCAATGTCCATAACCCACTCCCCCTCTCCTAACCCCACCTCCCTCCAGCAAACCCCCAGTTTGTTTTGTGAGATTAAGAGTCATTTATGGTTTGTCTCCCTCCCAATCCCATCTTGTTTCATTTATTCTTCTCCTATCCCTAACCCCCCATGTTGCTTCTCCACGTCCTCATATCAGGGAGATCATATGATAGTTGTCTTTCTCCGATTGACTTATTTCACTAAGCATGATACCCTCTAGTTTCATCCACGTCATCGCAAATGGCAAGATTTCATTTCTTTTGATGGCTGCATAGTATTCCATTGTGTATATATACCACATCTTATTTATCCATTCATCTGTTGGTGGACATCTAGGTTCTTTCCATAGTTTGGCTATTGTAGACATTGCTACTATAAACATTTGGGTACACGTGCCCCTTCGGATCACTGCGTTTGTATCTTTAGGGTAAATACCCAGTAGTGCAATTGCTGGGTCATACAAGAGTCTTATTCTAATAGTCTTTACAGTCTATAGTAACATGTTATCTGCAGATAGTGACAGTTTTACTTCCTTATGAATTTGTATTCATTTCTTGTCTAATTGCTTCAGCTAGGTCTTCCTGTGCTACGTTGAATAAAAGTGGTGATAGTCGACATCCTTTTTTGTCTTGATTCTGATCTTCAGACTCTAAGCTCTCAGCCTTTCACCATTGAGTTGTATGTTATCTGTGGGTTTATATAGCCTTTATAATGCTGAAGTATGTTCCCTTCAAACTTTATTGAGAGGTTTTTTTTTTTATTAACGAATGGCTGTAGAATTTCTGTCAAATCCTTTTTCTGCATCTTTCGAAATGGTCATATTACTTTTATCCTTCATTTGGTTAACGTGGCTGATTTATGGATATTAAACCATCTTTACATCTCTGAAATAAATACCACTTGATTGTGGTAAATGATCCTTTTCATGTGTTGAATTTAGTTTGCTGATGTTTCTTTGAGCATTTTTGCGTCTATGTTCATCAGGAATATTGATCTTTTTTCTTTTTGTAATGTAACTCTGTACCCGTTACACTATAGCTCCCTATGTCCCCCTTCCCCAACCCCTGGCAACTACCAATTTATTTTCTGTCTCTGAATTTGACTACTACATGTATACCATATAAATGGAATCCTACAATGTTCGTCCTTTTGTGTCTGGCTTATTTCACTTAGTGTAATGTCTTCAAGATTCACTCATGCTGTAACTTTTATTAGAATCTCCTTTCTAAGATTGAATAATACTCCATTGTATGTATATATCACATTTTGTTTATCCATTTGCCCTTTGTTGGATACTTGGATTGCTTCCACCTTGGAGCTATTATGAATAATGCTGCTATGAACATGTTTGAATATCTGTTTGAATTCCTACTTTCAATTCTTCTGCATATATCCAGAAGTGAAATTGGTGTATCATACTGTATCATATGGTAGTCCGGTTTTAAGTTCTTGGGAAACTGCCCTGCTGTTCTCCATAGCAACTGCATTTTACATTTCTACCAATAGTGCACAAGGGTGAGAATTTCTCCACATCCTTTCCAAGACTTTTGAGAGTAGCCATGCTGATGCATGTAAGGTGGTAGCTGATTGGGGTTTTGAATTGCATTTCCCGGGTAATTAATGATGCTGAGATTCTTTTCTTGTGCTTGTTAGCCATTTGCATATCTTCCTTGGAGAAATATCTATTTAATTTCTTTTCTTATTATTGAGTTGTAGGAGCTTTTTGTATAATTCAGATATCAACTATCAAATATGTGATTTGTAAATAGTTTATTCCATTCCGTGGGTTATTTTTTACTTTGTTGGTTATATCTTGGTGCACAGAAGTTTTTAATTTGATAAAGTGCAATTTATCTATTTTTTTTCTTTTGTTATGTTGTTGGTGTCCTATTCGAGAAATCTCTGCCAGCCACGTTTAATGTCATGAAAGTTTTTCTCTTTCCTCCTAGGAATTGTATTGTTTCAATACTTATATTTTGGATTTTAATATATTTTGAGTTTATTTTTGTATTGGTGTAAGTTAAAGACTAACTCCATTCTTTTACATTTGAATTTCCAGATTTCTCAATACTATTTGTTGAAGAAATTTTTCTTTCCCCCGTTGAATGGTTTTGGCATTTTTGTATATCATTTGATCACATGTGAGAAGGTTTATCTCTCTCTACTCTCCTCTATTGTTGGTCTGTGTGTCTGTCTTTATGGCAACAGCACACTATTTTGACTATGATTTTATAAGTTTTAAAATCAGGAAGTGTGGGATCTTCAGCTGTGTTCTTGTTTTTCAAGATTGTTTGGCATTTCTATGTCCCTTGGGCTATCCTATGACTATTAGGATGTGTTCTCATCCTTCTGAAAAAAATTGGGATTTTTATAGAGATTTTATTGAATTTGTAGATTGCTTTGTGTAGTATTGACATCTTAATATTGTCAATCCATGAGTGTGGGCTATCTTCCCATTTTTCACCTCTTTGAGTATATGCCTAAGTAATGTATTATTTTTGATGCTATTGTAAATGAAATTGTTCTCTTAATTTCCTTTGCAGATTGTCCTTTGTTGGTGTATAGAAACACAACTGACTTTCGTGTGTTCATTTTGTATCCTGCAACTTGGTTGCAAATAATTATTAAAGGACCAAAAAGTAAATTTAACAAAATTGAAGGATTCAAGATTGAGATGCAAAAATCAAGTTTCTTTCTATATGCTAGCAACAATCAAAAATTTTTGAAAAGCAACACCATTTAAAAAATATGAAATATGACATATGTAAGGATTAATTTGGCAAAAGATTTGTAAGACTTTTACACTGAAAAGTACAGGGTATTGCTGAGATCTATTAAGCAAGATCTAAATAAATGGAGAGAGATACTGTGTTCATGAGATGGCAGACTCAGTCAGTATTGGGAAGATGCCAGTTCTTAGATTCATCTACAAGCTTAATACAAACCCAAATCAAATTCCAGCAGAGATGTTGTTTTGTTTTTACAAATTGGCAAGGTATTTTTAGATCTTAGATGGGAACTTAAAGGACCTGTACCAAAAAGAATTACAAAATGGCTAATACACTATATGTTTCAAGACTTAGTGTATAAAGCTACAGTAATCAAGAGAGTATGTTGCTGCCCTACAGGTAGATGAATAAGTACAACAGAGCAAGCAGTCTTCCTATGCATATAGAGACAGTTGACATGTGACAAAAATGCAAAGACAGTTCAGTGGAGAAAGCATTTTTTCCAAAAAATGGTCGTGGAACCATGGACTCTCCATATATGCAACCAAATCAATTATCTGAAGTCTTTACATTCCACCACTTAAAAAAAAAACAAACCTAAAAATGGATTCAAATGTAAAAGCCTATTTGAAAGAAAGAAAAAGAAAAAAATCTTGGTGACCTTCCATTAGGCAGAAGTTTTTTAGATATAACTCTGAAGTACAGCCCATAAGAAAACTGATAAATTGAACTTAATCAAAATTAAAAACTCTAGTTAAAAAAAAAAAAAAACCACTCTTACGAGAATTAAGGGGCCAGTCACACACTTGAATAAAATATTTGTTTTTTTGTTTTTAAAGATTTTATTTATTAGCAAGGGAGTGAGTGAGTGGAAGAGAGAGAGAGAAAGAGAATCTGAAGCAGACTCCACACTGAGCACAGAGCCCGACTCCGGGCTTGACCCCATGGCCACAAGATCAGGACTTGAGCTAAAACCAAGCATCGAATGCTTAACCAACTGAGCCACCCCGGTGCCTCAAAGAAAATATTTATAAAGCATATATTTGATAAAGTACTTGTACCCCAAATATATTAAGTACTCTCAAAATTCAATAACAAAGACACAACCCAATTAAAATGTAGACAAAAGGTTTGAACCACTACTTCAAGAAAGATCTAGAGTTGGTAGGTTCAACATCATTAGCTATTATGGAAATAGAAATGAAAATGATGAAATACTACCATACATGTAGCAGAGAGGCTAAAATGAGAAAAACAAACTATACCAGTGTTGGTGAAGCTGTGGAGGAATGTTATATCCTACTGGCGGTTTTTTAAGGTAAATATGCACATATCTTAGGGCCTAGCTGTTCCAATCCTAGCTGTCTACCCAAGAGAAGTGACTGCGTATGTCCACACAAATGAATATTTATAGCAGCTTTATTTGTAATTATCTCAAACTAGAAATAACCCAAGTGTCCATTAGTAGATGAGTGCAGAGTTTTGTTATATCCATGTGATGGAATACCACTCAAAAATAAAAAGGAATAAACGGATATAGATAACAAGAATGAATCTCCAAATGAAAGAAGCCAGACAAAAAATTGTACATGTTGCGTGATTCCATTCCTATAAAATACTAGAAAATGCAAACTAATTTATAGAGACAAGGTAGTTCAAGGGTTGTCCCAAAATATGGGTGCATTAGCTTTTTCATTTGTTTTTTTCATTATGACAACACTTAACCTGAGTTCTACTATCTTAGACATTTTTAAGGGCAGAACATGATATCGTTAACTGTAGGCACAATACTAAACAGTGGATCTTGCTTCTCTGAAACTTATTGCATCTTGCAAAGCTTTATACCTGTTGAACAACAGCTCTGTATTTCTCCAGCCCCTTTCACTCAAGTTTCCATTCCATTTCTCTTGTTTGACTATTTTAGATATCTCCTATAAACAGAATCCTGCTATATTTGTCCATTTGTGACTGACTTATTTCATGAATTAAAATATCTTCCAAGTTTATCCATGTTATTGCATACATCAGGATTTCCTTTTTAAGGATGAAGAGTATTTGTGTGTGTAATATATATACACCACATTTTATCCATTTAGCCACTGATTGTCATTTAGATGGTTTCCATAACTTAACTATTGTAAACAATGCTTCTTTTGGATATATACCCAGAAGTGGGATGCTGGATCACATGATAGTTCTGTTTTTAATTTTTTTTTTTTTGAGGAATTTGTTTTTCAGAGTGGCTATACCATTTTATACTCCTATAAATAATGTGTAAGTGTTCCAGTTTCTCCACATTTTCACCAACACTTGTTACCTTTTTTTTTTTTTAAATAATATCGTACCATATATCCAGTACGGAGTTAATGTCCAAAATACCTGAGGAACTCCCACAATTCAATAGCCAAAAATCAGCCCAATTTAAAAAGTGGGTGAAGAAATTAAACATTTATTTGAAGACCTACAAATGGTCAACAGGTATATGAAAAATTGCTCAATATTCACTAGTTATTGGGAAAAGTGTTCTTGTTAAATTCCTCTTTTGATTCTGAGGAAAAGCCAGGCAGAAAATACCACTCTGTAACACCTTCTTGCTTCCATACAGCTTTAACATGGCCTTCCTGTTCTTTGTATGCCTGACAGAGAAGGGCTCCACAAGTTTGGTTTTTTTTGTTTTTTTTTTTAATAACCAGTTGTTCTCTGGCAGAGAATCTATGGTAATGTATATCCCAAGAGAAGTCTGTCTGCACTGTAGACAGATCAGAGTGCCACTGCGCTCCTGATCGGAGACAAAGGGCACAGAATGGAGAGGGGCAAAAAAAGAAAGAAAGAAAAGTGAGGCCTGGGCGACGAGGGAGGGAGACGGTAGTGCTGGTGCAGTTCTGTTCATTTGACCTATTTTGTTTTAGGGCCGATTCTGCTTCTGAGGGTGGGAGAAAACAGGAAACAAGGGCGCAGGTAATGGAATAACCTTTCTTGTTTTAAGGCAGTGCTTTGTAAATTTCAGTTCTTTGCATGCCATCTTGAAAACTGGTCACCATTCTGGTCTTTATCTGTAATTACATGTAAAAGTTATTATGAAATTATTTCACTTGTAAATGGAAAATTCTTTATTAAAAAGATCACCCACGGGGCGCCTGGGTGGCTCAGTGGGTTAAAGCCTCTGCCTTCAGCTCAGGTCATGGTCCCAGAGTCCTGGGATCGAGCCCCACATCAGGCTCTCTGCTCTGCGGGGAGCCTGCTTCCTCCTCTCTCTCTGCCTGCCTCTCTGCCTAGTTGTGATTTCTCTCTGTCAAATAAATAAAAAAATATATTAAAAAAAAAAAAAGATCACCCATTATCTGGGATTTATCCTGAAGAGAACCAGAAGTGTTCTTTTAAGAAAAGAAGTTCTTTTCTTAAAAAACATGGAATGTTTCACAAATTGGCATGTCATCCTTGCACAGAGGCCATGCTCGTCTTCTCTGTATTACTTAAGTTTTAGTAGGTGTGATGCCAAAGAGAGCACGAAAAGAAATTAATGAGTCGGTGACGTGATTTTGTTCATTCCCGTATGCACCAGCTTACACCTATTCCGAGTATCTCTCCGTTTAGGAAGCACACTGCTCTAAGTCCGTAGTGCATGCATTTTAAAAATTCTATGAGTATTAAATGCTTTTTTTTTTAAATTGAGCTCATGTGCTTTACATGAGTTAAGGATCCTTCTGGCTTGCTTTTAGAGATGGTTCTCACTCTCAGCTGCTCAGTCTTGAGTTGGAATCCCACCAAAGAAGTGGATGAGACTATTGAAGGCTGGATCCCTTCCCCCCAAAGATTCCAACTTAGTTGATTTAGGGTGATGCTCAGGCCCTGGGATTCTTTTTTTTTTAAAGATTTTATTTTATTTTATTTATTTGACAGGCAGAGAGGCAGGCAGAGAGAGAAAGGGGGAAGCAGACTCCCTGCTGATCAGAGAGCCAGAGGACCCTGAGATCATGACCTGAGCTGAAGGCAGAGGCTTTAACCCACTGAGCCACCCAGGCACCCCGGCCCTGGGATTCTTTTAAAGCCCCCTCTGATGATTCTAACAGGTAGCCAAATTTAAGAGCCACTGCTCTAGATTTTTGTTTTGTAAGTAACTTTCAACACCTTTTTACATAAACCACAGCAACTAGCAAAACCTTGCCACATGGTTTGTTAATTGTATGAATGAAATGAAGTAACATTTGCTCTTTATAAGACTCTGGGCCGAACTGTGGAACAAATGTGGGGGCTTCCTCCCCAGATGTTACCCCCATAAGTATAAAATGCAAATAGGACTCACAAGTTTCTTCTTAAAAATGACTTTCTCTAGAAAATGTTGAACTGCTAAAAATTTTACAGTAGGAGTATTTGGGTCTCCAACAACAAATTCATTTCAAAAATAGATCACTCACCCTCACTGGCCTTGAAAGTTGTGGGTCATGCTATCATAAACAAGAGGGGTGGTAGTTTTCATCCTGATTTGGTGATGGCCTTGGAGATGGCTCTGCAGTTTGCTGTTCCAGGCACAGGATGTCTCTTCCAGCTGATGCATTTCATATTTGAGAAGACTTTGAGCTACTATGTTTGGATTCATAAGACCCCTCCCTGCCTTAGAGTGAGAATGAGCTCCTACCAGCTGAACGGTAGGGTTTCTATTGAGGCATTCCTAATTTAAGACTGGGCCCCCTGGAAGGGCACAACAGATAGAGGCCAACTAGAGTATTTTGTGTGTTAAAATCAAAACAAATTCCACATTAAAACGGAGCCTAAACACTATTTGTCACAGCACTTATAAAAACCAACCCAAAGCCAGGAAAAGACTTAAAAACACATAAAGTCCGTTAAGTCATTGAAGAGATTAAATTTACCTTGATAGTCTAGTCTTAATTTCAAAACACTTCAGGTTTAAATAGAAATGATCCCCTTGTTTTATTTTAGTTTCTTTAAAATGTAATCAATGTTGTCATTGCAAAAATTATTTTTGTAAATTCTTTTTTCATTTGGGTTAGTATTTTGAAGGTATCATATTCAGGTCCATCAGCGTTTGAAGAATGGCCTATGATCTTTTCAGTTGCAACTAATTGATGACAGAGGATTCTTTTCTTTTTTTCTTCTGTCCTCCATTACAACAGCGTGATTGAGAATTGTCTAATGAAATCTTTTCCTCTCCTTACCACCATGCCTTTTTATTGTATGAGAACCCAATCTTCTAGAAGGAGTTGCTTCTCTTTTACCTAACTTTGTATTGATGTATTTAATTGTACATAAAGGGAACTAACACCTTTTTTTTCCCCGATGTAGAAAAGCACACATTTACTTATTATTCCACTTACATAAAGTACAGAAATAAGCAAAACTAATCCATAGTTTTAGAATTCAGGATGATGATACATTTAGGAGAATTAGTGACCTAGAGGGAGCTGAGTGGAGCTTACTGGATTTTTTTTTAATACATATTTTTATTTTTTTATAAACATATAATGTATTTTTATCCCCAGGGGTACAGGTCTGTGAATCGCCAGGTTTACACATTTCACAGCACTCACCATAGCATATACCCTCCCCAGGGTCCATAACCCCCCTCTCCCTCTCCCAACCCCACCTCCCCCCAGCAACCCCCAGTTTGTTTTGTGAGATTGAGTCACTTATGGTTTGTCTCCCTCCCAATCCCATCTTGTTTCATTTATTCTTCTCCTATCCCCCTAACCCCCCATGTTGCATCTCCACGTCCTCATATCAGGGAGATCATATGATATTGTCTTTCTCCGATTGACTTATTTCACTAAGCATGATACCCTCTAGTTCCATCCACGTCGTCGCAAATGGCAAGATTTCATTTCTTTTAATGGCTGCATAGTATTCCATTGTGTATATATACCACATCTTCTTTATCCATTTGTTGATGGACATCTAGGTTCTTTCCATAGTTTGGCTATTGTAGACATTGCTGCTATAAACATTCGGGTGCACGTGCCCCTTCGGATCACGATGTTTGTATCTTTAGGGTAAATACCCAGTAGTGCAATTGCTGGGTCATAGGGTAGGAACTAACACCTTTTTAATAGCACTCATTTATCATCTGTGTCTGTAGAAGCTTAATTACAGGAGACACATCTTCTCGGAGAGTAATCAAGATTCAAGTAGTAGCACCAGTGAACGATCTTGGGCCAGCAACCAAAAAAAGAAATCCCTAAAACCATATTCCGGTAGAAAAAAGACAAGAATCAGAAACAGCATAAGAGGTAAGTTTGGCATGTGTCTTTCAAGTCTTTTTTTTTTTTTTTTTTTCACGTTAATCAGGTATTTTTCAGTTATGTGATGGAAGGAGGATACCAAAGAAAAAACAATTATGTGACTCCCCCTTCCCTGCTACCATTCCATTAGAAAGACAGAAGGTGCAAACATGAAACAGTGCAAAAGAACATGGAATGATCCAATCATTTAAAAATATGAGCTATAGATAAGTAGAGTAGTTGTTCAGATAAGAATCTAACACAAGCTGGAAATCACTAGGAAAATCTTCCAGGAAGAGGCAGGTAGGATTTGAGCCAATCCTTGGGGAAGAACAGTATTCAAAGCCGTGTGCAGAAGGGGAAGCATTCTAAGTTGGGTAAAAATGCAAGGATAAATTGACATGAGGAAAGCATCAGAGTCAGGGTCTGGAGCAGAGAATTCACACTGGGGTAGGGGCTCAGGAACAAGATAGATGATTAAAAAGGGATCTTAAGACCTAGATATCTGAGCAAGCTTCAGGATTTGGGAATTGCTTCCAGCATGGACCTGTATACTTGGGAGAGGGAGAAATGATTTTTTTTTTTTTTCTCCTCATAACTAAACTTATCCTTTGTACACTTCTTTTTCTTTTAGTTCTGCCATTTGCCCCTCCTAGCAGTGGCAGCGACCATGAGAAAGACCAAGTAAGTAAATTTTAGCCTGGTTGCCATGTGGCCATTAGCACTAGCATGAAACAGGTTAATCTGTTTAGGGTTAAATTTCATTTGTTTCTCAAAAAAAAAAAAAGCCTTTCAGGATTATGAGGATAACAAACCAGTTTGTTGGTACATAAATCACTGTCAAAAGAAACTGCAAGGACTTGTTAACGTTGAGTATAAATGTTGGGTAAAGACTTCGGATCTTTCTTCATTGTTCTCAGATTTTTGCAAGATGTTTACTATAGATGACGCTGAAATCTGGGCTATAGTCCTGTAAATGTTTGCTCTTTGAATTTACATTTTAAAGTGAACTTCTTCCCTTAGTTTTCAGTTTGCTGACATATTATTTCTAAAGCTTTTTAATGATTTAAACATTTAAATCTTTATTTTGTAAGTGGTTGAAATGACTTCAGGTTTATATAAATATTGAATAAATCCTCAAAGTTTCTCAGCTCATTTTGGTTCTCTTTGTTTTAAAGCAACGTAACTAAAAATATGAACGCTGGTGTTGTCCAGACAAATTCAAAGCCGAATGTTCCTATTAATAGCTGAATCCATCCCCCAACAGCTGGTTTTTGTTCCTCGTCAAATGAGATACATGAAGACTACAGATACAGTGCCAAGTATATGAGTTCTCTAAGGGGGTGGTTGCTGGGATTCTGAGGGCATCAACAGCACCCTACCCCCCTCCGCCATGCAGAAAGACCACGTGGTTGTACTCGGATCACCGTTCTCTCTCCCCACCTGCCCCCTTCTAACAGTTACCCTCTGTGAATCTGTACTGACGAAGTGTATAGTTCCTAGTTTAAACCAAGTGAGCCAGAGTAAGGACCTAAATACATGTTGAATACTTTAAACTGGTATGATTTATCAGTTAGAAATAGGTCAAGGGGCACCTGGGTGGCTCAGTGGGTTAAGGCCTCTGCCTTGTCTCAGGTCATGATCTTGATGAGGGAGCAGGAGGCTGACTGAGGACAAAGCAAAAGCTGGCACCTTGCACCCCCTCTCCACCTGCTCCCCTCGGTAATATGTGTGACATTCCTCAGGCACCTCTGGCTGCCATAAAGGAGAAACAAATACTTAACTTGCTGAGATCACAATCTTGAAGACAGGAATCTCCCAACTATCTTGATGTTAATGACTTGCTAAAAGACCACATTGATCAAGCCGGGAAGACCTCCCCTCCAGGGCACCTTGTAGGCCCTCTTTAGCATATGAAAACTCCGTTGAAACCTCCCTTTCCCTCACCTCTCCCCAACCACAGGGTACATAGCCTGCCATCCCTCACAACCCGCAGCAGCTCTTCCTGCCCACGGGTCCTGTCCCCGTGCTTTAATAAACCACCATTTTGCACCAAAGATGTCTCAAGAATTCTTTCTTGGCCATCGGCTCCAGACCTCACCCCACCGAACTTCACCTAGGTTCTAGAACTTCATCAATCTCAGGGTCCTGGGATCGAGCCCCACATCGGGTTCCCTGCTCAGCGGGGAACCTGCCTCCCCCTCTCTCTGCCGCCTCTCTGCCTACTTGTGATTTCTCTCTTTCTGTCAAATAAATGAAAAAAATCTTAAAAAAAAAATAGGTCAAAAGACAGATTTAAAGTAAATACAGCTTTTGTTTGAAGTAAGCACCAAAGAAACATCAAAGCTTTGAGGACCTATAAATTTAAGCTATGCAACTGACAGGAAGTCTGTTGATTTTTCAGCGAGGTCATTGCTGACTTTGTGTAAATATTAGCATTCAAAATTCACTCCTCTGTGTTGGCATGTAAGAGAATAATTTAGGACAGGATTCGGCAAACTTGTTTTGTAAAGGGTCAGATAATAAATAGTGTAAACATTTTAGACATGTAAGATCATAAATATTTTCTGTGGTGACTATTCCGCTCTTTTGTTGTAGCATGAAAGCAGCCATGGACAATACCTAAGTGAATGCATGTTGCGTTCCAATAAAACTTTATTTACAAGAAGGCCAGTGAACTGTAGTCTGTGGATTCCTGATTTAGAGCAGTGGTTCTCAAACTGTAGTGATCATCAGAATGACCAGTATGGTGTGTTTAAATGCAGATTGCTAGGTTCTGTCCCCATAGTTTCTGGCTAAATATAAGTAATAGATGGGATTCTGGAATTTGCATTTCTGTCAAGTTCCCGGGTGTTGCTGAAGCTCTGTTCTGGGGTGGGGTCCTACTTTGAGAACTTTAGAGTTATTTTTGAGTTAGAATAATGAATTGATAGATGACTTAGTGTGTTTTCAACTTTAGGATCTTATGGTCCTAGTGTTTGTTTTCAAAAGGTGCAAATCCTGTACTCAAACTACTTTAAAGGACATTAGAAATGTATTGAAATTTTTTGAAAACTACTTAAAATGGTTATGAATGTTAACACTCAAAAAATACTGTATTTTAGGCTAAACTTCTAACACCATCATGGAAGGAAACCTCCAGGCAGAATAATTCCACACTTCCAAAAATTTCTGTAACAAAATTTCAGGGTAATTCTGACTTTTTAACCCCTGAAGCTTCTGCCCAGAAAACAGGTACTTGATTTTCTGTTGATTTACATAGAAAAAAAAAATATATATATATATATATAATATGTGTATATATAATATGTGTGTGTATATATATATACACACACACATATATATATATATATTTTAGAAAAAGGAATTTGAATTAAACAAATTTTCTTTAACATGTGTTGAAGAAAGTGTGAATATGTGATCTTTCCTTTACTGTCCTCATTAGCAAAAGATAGAGGACATTGTGTTTTAACATTTGAGATTACCTTGTGCTCTTCCATTTTTAAAGAAAACTCAAATGATGACTTATAGCAGTGATTGGTATACTTTTTCTGTAAGGCACCAGACAGCAAGTATTTTTTTTTTTTCTTTTTAGCAACTCTACTGTTGTAGCTCCAAATCAGCCACAGACCGTCATCAGGCATGGCAGTGTTTCCATAAAACTTTGTTTATAAAACCAAGTGGTGGACTGGATTTGACTGGAGGGGCCAGGGTTTTCCAACCCTTGTCCTGTTAGGTGCATCTTAACCTTTGTTGTATTTTATTAGAACTATTTACATCTTTTGTGAGGTTAGGATTTTGGTTTGCCCATATCATTTTGCAGCTTAGCTCATTGCCAACCAATGATACCAGTCAGTAAGCAGGTGATGACTTCTTAGCTTGGCTGCCACTGGGAGAAAAAGGAGAAAAGGAGAAAAATGTAGCATTAGAGAGTAAGAGGAAATAAGTTAGAAGAACGATGAGAAAAGAAAGAGAAGGGTCACAAGCTAGAGATAGTAGGAGCCTTGTCCCGTGTATTGGGGGCCAGATGGGCAACTATGAAATGTGCTAATTAGTTGAGGCTCATTTTATCTGCAGGCTTGCAAAACCAATAACCTTACATGCCCTAAAAGATAAAAAGGGTTTTTTCATTTTTTGTGGGGTTTTTTTTTTTTTGCCTTTTTTTAAAAAAAAAAGTATCTTTTTGGGGGGTTTGTAAGATTTAATGCATAGAGTGATAGTGAAATGTTATTACCTAAGGTTGCTTCTTAGTATGTTGATGCCCTGGAAATTGTTCTAACACTCAGAACATCAAAGTCCCCACCCCCCGAGCGATCTGTCATCCTTGGAGCATTCAGAAGTTGAAGAAAATATATTGAAGGAAAACGTGTCTAAGGTACTATTTATTGCTGGTTATTCATCTGATTTTCCAGAGTTGTTAATATATTTGCATCATGTGCTTATTCCTCCTTAGAGGATAATGGGCACCATTTGCATCTCATGTTAACATACACTTATAGCTTTTTTTTTTTTTTTTCCTTTGGAGACTGTAGACCAAGAATCCTTGATGAAAACTCCTAGCTTCAAACATAAACTGCAAAGCTTGGAAGACGGAGGTGAGAGAATACTCAGTCTTTGCAGAATAAAGCAAAATTAATTTGCTTTTGGTGGGCTGGGTGTTATTCCAATCACAGCAAATAAAAAAAATGACTTTACAGAGTGACACCAGGTGTTGGAGAGAGCAGTGAGGATCTGCTTATCCTCTCTAGAAGTGCATGAAGGTCAAGGGCAGGGGAGGGACCCTAGGTTCACTCAGAAACAAGAGTGCCTTGTTCCAAGAAACATGGCCTGGGACAGCTGCCTCCTTTTTGGCCTCCAAGGAGGGCTCAGTGGAGGCACCTTCCTATGGATCTGGTCCAGGGGTTCTTTCCATTCCTGACTAAGTAGGTCACTTGCAGTTTATAAAGCCATGTTCTAAACAAAGGTGTGGTCAAGAATGGAAATGTCCCAGTTCATTTTCTCATGGTTACCGTGATAAGGAGGTTTCTTTGTTCTTAAAGATTTTATTTATTTATTTGATAGAGATCACAAGTAGGCAGAGAGGCAGGCAGAGAGATGAAGAAGCAGGCTCCCCGCTGAGCAGAGAGCCTGCCGTGGGGCTCGATTTCAGGGCCCTGAGACCATGACCTGAGCTGAAGGCAGAGGCTTAACCCACTGAGCCACCCAAGTGCCCCCCCCCCCCCCCCCCGCCCCTGCCTTTTTAAGATTTTGTTTATTTAGGAGGTTTTCAAGCCAGTTCACAGGTCTGTGATTGAGTAGAACACCTGGCCACTCTGTAGGGTGTCCCTGAACTGTTTGTTTTCTCTTTACATTTTAAATGGAACCTCGGAAAGATTGAAATAGCTGCATGTCATGTGTATCAACATTTAGTGTATCAGCACAAACATCTGTGAGCCAACATCCAGGTTAAGAAATGAAAGATTGCTATTTCAGAATCCGGGTAGCTGCAACCCGAAATTCATCCCTGCTTCCCCTTTCACAGGGGCCCATTAGCCTTACTTGGTGTTTGATTGCACTGCTTTGCTTTTATTTTTTCACTTTCACATTGGGAGAAATATTATACCTTCCGGAGAGCAGGTCCAGTATGTGCGCAGTTTAAAGAACAATTATAAAGTAAACACCTATGTAACTACAGCCCAGTCTGAGAACTGGATTCCTGGGTCATGACCCGGTTACTTTCCTCCATGCCTTGGAGAGCTAATGATGATCCAGATTTGCATGAAAAGCTTTCTGTTGCTTTTCTTTTCTTCTTTTTAAGACTTATTTATTTATTTGACAGACAGAGATCACAAGTAGGCAGAGAGGCAGGCAGAGAGAGAGATGGGGAAGCAGGTTCCCTGCTGAGCAGAGAGCCCAGTGCAATGTGGGGCTTGATCCCAGGACCCTGAGATCATGACTTGAGCTGAAGACAGAGGCTTAACTCACTGAGCCACCCAGGAGCCCCTGCTTTTCTTTATAATTGTTTTCTTTGTATGCATCCCTTAATAATAGGCAGTTTAGGGACGCCTGGGTGGCTCAGTTGGTTAAGCGGCTGCCTTCAGCTGAGGTCATGATCCCAGCGTCCTGGGATCAAGTCCCACATTGGGCTCCTTGCTCTGTAGGGAGCCTGCTTCTCCCTCTGCCACTCTGTCTGCCTGCGCTCTCTGTCTCTCTCTGACAAATAAATAAATAAAATCTTAAAAAAAAATAATAGGCAGTTTAGTTTTATCTCATGTGCTGTGCAAACAAATGACATCATACTGTGTAAACTGTGTGGCCTGCTTCTGCTCAAAATCATATGTAAAATCTATTTACGCTGATGGATCTAGGTGAAGTATATTTATTTTAATCATAGCATAATATTCAGTGATATGAATGGACTATGTCTGTTCTAGTGCTGTGGGATATTTGGATTACTTGAAGCTTGGGTTGTTATAGATAATGCCACTATGCCGAATTATGTACATTTCTCCTGATACATACTCCAAAATGTTCTCTAGGTGTATTTTTAGGAATAGAATTGCTCAGCCACAGACTTTATATGTCTTTACAGTTTTAGATGTGTGGAACTGTTTTTCCAAACTGGTTGTATCAATTTACTTTCCTGCCAGCTGTGTATGAGTTCCTTATTTCACATTCGCCAATACTTGGGATTTTAAAACTTCTGTGTGTGTGTGTGTATGTATGTGTGTGTGTGTACACTGAAGTTTTAATTTGATTAAATAGCCCTAATTAAGGTTAAGCATCATTTTTATATGTTAGCCACTTGAATTTTCTCTTTTATGTGTGTCTAAAATGTCTTGCCCAGGGGGGCCTGGGGGCCTTAGTTGGTTAAGCGTCTGCCTTCAGCTCAGGTCATGATCCCAGAGTCCTGGGATTGAGCCTGGCCTTGGGCTCCCTGCTCAGCAGGGAGTCTGCTTCTCCCTCTCCCTCTGCCTGCTGCTCTGCCTACTTCTCTCTCTGTGTGTCTCTCTGTCAAATAAATAAGTAAATCTTTAAAACGATGTCTTACCCATTTGTCTGGAGGATTGTCTTTTTTTTTTTTTTTAATTATTTATTTGAGAGAGAACAAGCAGGGGGAAAAGAGGGAGAGGGAGAAGCAGGCTCTCTGCTGAGCAAGGAGTCTGATATGGGACTTGATCCCAGAACTCTGGAATCATGACCCGAGCCAAAGGCAAGCGCTTAACTGATTGAGCTGCCCAAGTGCCCTGGGAGGATTGTCTCTTTATATGAGTTCCTAGGGACTCTGCGTATGTTCGGGGCTGGTTATGCGTCTTGTAACCGTCTTCTTCCAGTGCGTGTTTTGCACTTTTTCTCTGTAGGATGTTCTCACTGGAGGTCTTTATGGCTGCTCTTTGAATAAAGTTTGAGAGTGTTGATTTTTATTCAAGTTACGGAAGTTTGAGAAGGATTGGTATAAATTCTTCTCTGAATGTTTCATAGAATCCATTGATTCTGTTTCCTTACTCATTACTGTTCTAGTCAGATTTTCTATTTATGATTCAGTTTTAGTAGATTGTATGTTTCTAAGAATTGACCCATTTCTTCTAGATTGGCAATTTTTTGGTGCATAATCTTTTGCAGTAGTCTCCTATAATCCTTTGTATTTTTTGTGGTACCTATTGTAATGTCTCTTATTTCTGATTTTGAGTCTTTTCCCCCTTAATTTAGCTAAAAGGTTGTCAGCTTTATCTTAAAAAAGCAAAACAAAACAAAACCAAAACAGCTCTTTCACTGATTTTTTTTTCTATTTTTCTTGTCTCTATTTCATTTAATTCATTTTTTTGTTTGTTTTTGGTTTTTTTGTTTTCCTTTTGTTAAGGCTTAGTTTGGTCTTTTTCCAGTCATAAGAGGTAAGGTGAGGTGGTTTATTTGGATTTTTTTACCTTTAATGTAGGCACTATGGCTATAAATTTCTCTCAATACTACTTTTACTGAACTCCAAAGTTTTTGTTGACCTTTACCATTTTCAATTATGTCAAGATATTTTTTTATTTTCCTTTTTTTTTTTTTTAAGATTATTTATTTATTTATTTGACAGACTGAGAACACAAGTAGGCAGAGAGGCAGGCAGAGAGAGAGAAGAGGAAGCAGGCTCCCTGCGATGTGGGGCTTGATTCCAGGACCCTGGGATCATGACCTGAGCCGAAGACAGAGGCTTAACCCACTGAGCCATCCAGGCGCTCCTTTATTTTCCTTTTGATTTCTTTGACCCAGATGTCAGGAGTGTGCTGTTTAATTTCCACATATTTGTGAATTTTTCCAGTTTCTTCCTAGTGTTTCTAGTTTCATATCATTGTGTTCAGAAAAGATTCCTGGCATGATTTCAATCTTCTTAAATTTCCTGAGACTCGTTTTGTGACCCAACATGTGCATCCTCGAAAACACACCGTGTGTTCCATGTGTGTTTGAAAAGAATTGGTATTCTGTTGCCCGACAGAATGATCTGTAGGTGTCTGTCAGGTCTATTTGGTGTAAAGTAAAATCAAGTCTAGTGTTTCCTTATTGATTTTTTGGGTTTTTTTGTCTGTATGATTTATCCATTGTTGAAGGTATGGTATTGAGGTCTACTATAGTTTCTATTTGCATAAAATACTTCTTTTTCCTTCTCTTTGAGCCTATGTGCATCCTTAAAAGTGAACTAAATCTCCTGTGGGTAGCATATAGATTAGGTCTTTTTTGTTTGTCTGCTTAATCCATTCAGCTACTTTATTCCTGTGGATTGAATAATTCGATAAATTTTCATTTATTTTAATTCAAAAAATTGAGTATACTTGACCCACAGTAGTTATAGTTTTAGGCATACAACTTAGTGATTTGACAAGTTTATATATTACGCTATGTTCACTACAAGTATAGCTACCATCTGTCACCATGCTTAGCTCTTATGATATCATTGGCTGTATTCGTTATGCTCTCCTTTTTATTCCTGTGACTTACTCATTCCATTGAGGTAACCTCTGAAAATGGTTCACTATTCGCTTGACCCAGAAAAACATACAAAATTGTGCAAATCAAGAGGCTCAAATCTTTGCATTCACTTTAAGAATACATGTGAAACTGCCCAGGCCATCAAGGGCGTGCATACTCAAAAAGCCACCGAGTATCTGAAAGACATCACTTTGTAGAAGCAGTGTGTGCACAAAAACAGACACATAGATCAGTGGAACAGAATAGAGAGCCCAGAAATCGACCCTCAACTCTATGGCCAACTCATCTTCGACAAAGCAGGAAAGAATGTCCAATGGAAAAAAGACAGCCTCTTCAATAAATGGTGCTGGGAAAATTGGACAGCCACATGCAGAAAAATGAAATTGGACCACTTCCTTACACCACACACGAAAATAGACTCCAAATGGATGAAGGACCTCAATGTGAGAAAGGAATCCATCCAAATCCTTGAGGAGAATGCAGGCAGCAACCTCTTCGACCTCAGCCGCAGCAACATCTTCCTAGGAACAACGGCAAAGGCAAGGGAAGCAAGGGCAAAAATGAACTATTGGGATTTCCTCAAGATCAAAAGCTTTTGCACAGCAAAGGAAACAGTTAACAAAACCAAAAGACAGCTGACAGAATGGGAGAAGATATTTGCAAACGACATATCAGATAAAGGGCTAGTCTCCAAAATCTATAAGGAACTTAGCAAACTCAACACCCAAAGAACAAACAATCCAATCAAGAAATGGGCAGAGGACATGAACAGACATTTCTGCAAAGAAGACATCCAGATGGCCAACAGACACATGAAAAAGTGCTCCACGTCACTCGGCATCAGGGAAATACAAATCAAAACCACAATGAGATATCACCTCACACCAGTCAGAATGGCTAAAATTAACAAGTCAGGAAATGACAGATGCTGGAGAGGATGTGGAGAAAGGGGAACCCTCCTCCACTGTTGGTGGGAATGCAAGCTGGTGCAACCACTCTGGAAAACAGCATGGAGGTTCCTCAAAATGTTGAAAATAGAACTACCCTATGACCCAGCAACTGCACTACTGGGTATTTACCCTAAAGATACAAACATAGTGATCCGAAGGGGCACGTGTACCCTAATGTTTATAGCAGCAATGTCTACAATAGCCAGACTATGGAAAGAACCTAGATGTCCATCAACAGATGAATGGATAAAGAAGAGGTGGTATATATACACAATGGAATACTATGCAGCCATCAAAAGAAATGAAATCTTGCCATTTGCGACGACGTGGATGGAACTAGAGCGTATCATGCTTAGTGAAATAAGTCAATCGGAGAAAGACAACTATCATATGATCTCCCTGATATGAGGACATGGAGAAGCAACATGGGGGGGTAGGGGGATAGGAGAAGAATAAATGAAACAAGATGGGATTGGGAGGGAGACAAACCATAAATGACTCTTAATCTCACAAAACAAACTGGGGGTTGCTGGGGGGAGGTGGGATTGGGAGAGGGGGAGCGGGCTATGGACATTGGGGAGGGGAGGCGAACCATAAGAGACTATGGACTCTGAAAAACAACCTGAGGGTTTTGAAGGATCAGGGGTGGGAGGTTGGGGGAACAGGTGGTGGGTAATGGGGAGGGCACGTTTTGCATGGAACACTGGGTGTTGTGCAAAAAGAATGAATACTGTTACGCTGAAAAAATAAATAAAATGGAAGCAGTGTGTGCCATTCCGTCACTACAATGGTGGAACTGGTAGGTGTGCCCAGGCCAAACAGCGAGGCAGGATACAGGGCCAGTGGCCCAAGAAAAGTGCTGAATTTTTACTGCACATGCTTAAAAATGCAGAGAGTAATGCTGGGCTTAAGGGTTTAGATGTAGATTCTCTGGTCATTGAGCATATCCAGGGGAACAAAGCCCCCAGGATGCAGCATAGAACTTACAGGGCTCATGGTTGGCTTAACCCATACATGAGCTCTCCCTGCCTTATTGGGATGATCCTTCTGGAAAAAGAGCAGATTGTTCCTAAACCAAAAGAAAAAGTTGCATGTAAGAAAAAGGTATCCCAGAAGAAACTGAACAAACTTATGGCCTGGGGGTAAATTCTACACAGAATAAATGCAAATAAAAAAAAAACAAAACCTCCATCAGTTTTTTTCCCAGTATTTATAATTGAGTCTACTTTTTGTTCATTTTTTAAAGATTCCACTTGTAAGTGGAATCATATGGCATTTGTCTTTTTCCGTCTGACTTCTTTTGCTTAGCATAATACCCTGTAGGTCTTCTCACTCTTTGCAAATGGTTTGATACTTTATATGGAAAACCCAAAAGACTCCACTCCCAAACTGCTAGAACTCATATAGGAATTCAGTAAAGTGTCAGGATATAAAGTCAATGCACAGAAATCAGTTGCATTTCTATACACCAACAGTAAGACAGAAGAAAGAGAAATTAAGGAGTTGATCGCATTACAATTGTACCCAAGACCATAAGATGTGTAGGAATAAACCTAACCAAAGAGGCAAAGAATCTATACTCAGAAAACTATGAAGTACTCATGAAAGAAATTGAAGACACACACAAAAAAAATGGAAAAAATGTTCCATGCTCATAGACTGGAAGAATAAATACTGTGAAAATGTCTATGGTACCTAGAGCAATCTATACATTTAATGCAATTCCTATCAAAATACCATCAACTCTTTTCAAAGAAATGGAGCAAATAATACTAAAATTTATATGGAACCAGAAAAGACCCCAAATAGCCAGAGGAAGGTTGAAGAAGAAAACCAAAGATGACAGCATCACAATTCCAGACTTCCAGCTCTATTACAAAGCTCATCAAGGTAGTATGGTGTTAGCACAAAAACAGACACATAGATCAATGGAACAGAATAGAAAGCCAGAAATGGACCCTCAACTCTATGGTCAGCTAATCTTCAACAAAGCAGGGAAGAATGTCCAATGGAAAAAAGACAGTCTCTTCAACAAATGGTGTTGGGAAAATTGGACAGCCACATGCAGAAGAATGAAACTGGACTATTTCCTTACACCACACACAGAAATAGACTCAAAATGGATGAAGGACCTCATGTGAGATAGGAATCCATCAAAATCCTTGAGAACACAGGCAGCAACCTCTTCGACCTCAGCTGCAGCAAGTTCTTCCTAGGAACATCGGCAAAGGCAAGGGAAGCAAGGGCAAAAATGAACTATTGGGACTTCATCAAGATCAAAAGCTTTTGCACAGCAAAGGAAACAGTCAACAAAACCAAAAGACAACTGACAGAATGGGAGGAGATATTTGCAAATGACATATCAGATAAAGGGCTAGTATCCAAAACCTATTAAGAGCCTATCAAACTCAATATCCAAAGAAAAAATAATCCAATCAAAAATGGGCAGAGGACATGAACAGATATTGCTGCAAAGAAGACATCCAGATGGCCAACAGACACATGAAAAAGTATTCCACATCACTCTGGATCAGTGAAATACAACTCAAAACCACAGTGAGATACCACCTCACACCAGTCAGAATGATTAACAAGTCAGGAAATGATAGATGTTGCCGAGGATGTGGAGAAAGTGGAACCCTCCTACACTGTTGGTGGGAATGCAAGCTGGTGCAGCCACTCTGGAAAACAGCACAGAGGTTCCTCAAACAGTTCAAAATAGCTACCCCATGACCCAGCAATTGCACCAGTAGGTATTTACCCTAAAGATATAAATGTAGGGCGCCTGGGTAGCCCTTCAAAATACCATCAGTGTATTTGATGAGCCCTCTGCACACTCTGAGCCTTTGGCTCAGGTCGTGGTCTCAGGGATCGAGCCCCACATCAGGCTCTCTGCTCAGCAGGGAGTCTGCTTCCCCTTCGCTGCCTGCCTCTTTGCCTCCTTGTGATCACTCTCTCTGTCAAATAAATAAAATCTTAAAAAAAAAAAAAAAAAAAGATACAAATGTAGTGATCCGAAGGGGCATGTGCACCTGAATGTTTATAGCAGCAATGTCCACAATAGCCAAACAATGGAAAGAGCCTAGATGTCCATCAACAGATGAATGGATAAAGATGTGTGTGTACACACACACACACACACACACACACATACACACACAGTGGAATACTATGCAACCATCAAAACCCTGAAATCTTGCCATTTATAACATGGATGGAACCAGAGAGTATAATGCTAAGCAAAACAAGTCAGAGAAAGACAATTATCATGTGATCTCACTGATATGAGGAATTTGAGAAACAAGACAGATGATCATAGAGGAAGGGAGGGAAAAATGAAACACGATGACACCAGAGAGGGAGACAAACCATAAGAGACTCTTAATCTCAGGAAACAAACTGAGGGTTGCTGGAGTTGAGGGTGGTGGTGGAAGGGATGGGGTGGCTGGGTGATGGACATTGGGGAGAGTGTGTGCTATGGTGAGTGCTATAAATTGTATAAAACTGATGAATCACAGACCTGTATCTGTGAGAGACATAATACATTATGTTAATTAAAAATGAGTATTTCAAAAATTTTAAAAAATACCCTGTAGGTCTATCCATGTCTCAAATGGCATGATCTCATCCTTTTTACAGTTACATAATATTCCAGGTTGTGTGTGTGTGCGTGTGTGTGTGTGTGCGCGCGCAAATCACACCTTCCTTATCCTTTCGTCTATTGATGGACACTGAGGTTGCTTCCATGTCTTGGTCATTGTTAATAATGCTGCAATAAACATAGGGGTACGTAGATCTTTTTGAGTTAGTGTGTCTATTTTCCTTTGGTACATATCCCCCAATAGTGGAATTATTGGATCATATGGTATTTCTTTTTAAGAGAAAAAAGATTTTGTTTACTTGAGAGACAGAGCATGAGCAGGGGAAGGGACGGAGGGAGGGGGAGAAGCAGACAATGGTCCCGAGTGGGGAGCCTGAGATCAGGAGCCTGAGATCATGACTCAGGCACCCCTCTATGGTATTTCTATTTTTAGTTTTTTAAGGAGCTTCCATACCGTTCTCCACAGTGGCTATACCAATTTTCATTCTCACCAACAGTACATGAGGGTTCCTTTTTCTCCGCATCCTCCCAACATTTGTTTATCTTCTTAGACAGCCTAATATGTGTGAGATAATCTCTCATGTTGTTTTTTTCTTTTCCCTGGTAAGGGATGTTGAGCACCTTTTCATGTGATTGTTGGCCATCTGTATGTCTTCTTTGGAAAAACATCTATTCAGGTCTCTGCCCTTTTTAAAATTTGGTCAGTCCACTAATAGGTGAGGAATTACTAATGTCATCTTACTGTGTTCTGACTGTTCTGTAGTTCCTTTGTTAATCTCTTCCTCTCTTTTGTGAATTGGTGATTTTTCATAGTAGTATTTTTTATTCCCTTTATCTTTTGTGTATTTACTTTTGCGTAGGTTTTGCTTTGTGATTACCATGAGGTTTACATATAATGTCTTAGATACCTAATAGTCTGTTTCAAGCTGATAACAAGTTTTATTGCGTATAAAACTTCACCCTTTGCTTGCCCCAAATTTTATGTTTTGTTAGTTTGCCTCTGTTTATACTGGGCATACATTACCAAATTATTACAGGTATAATTATTTTCAATATTTTCATTGTTCATACTAGATTTAAGTGATTAACATGCCACCATGTTATAATATTCTTATTAACTATGTACTCAGAAATGTGACATATTTTCCTCTGTTCTTATGTTACTAATTATCACCCTTTCATTTCGACTTGATGAAGTACTTTGAGCATTTCTTTTTTTTTTTTAAAGATTTTATTTATTTGACAGACGGAGATCACAAGTAGGCAGAGAGGAGGAAGCAGGCTCCCTGCCGAGCAGAAAGCCTGATGTGGGGCTGGATCCCAGAACCGTGAGATCATGACCTGAGCTGAAGGCAGAGGCTTTAACCCACTGAGCCACCGAGGCGCCCCACTTTGAGCATTTCTTATAATGCTCAGATCTTGTGACAATAAACTCCCTTAGCTTTTATTTGCCTGGGGAAGTCTTTATTTCTCCATTTCTGTGGGACAACTTTTCTACATCAAATATTCATGGTTGGCAATTTTTTTTCTTTCAGCACTTCATATATATCATTCCATTTTTTTCAGCCTGCAAAATTTCTGATGAGAAATCTGCTGATAGATAATATAAAATAATTACACCTGTAATAATTGGATGGTATGTGCCCAATATAAACAGAGGTAAACGTTATGGAGATTCCCTTCTATGTGGGATTTTTTTTTTCCATTGCTACTTTTCTTTTCTTTCTTTTTTTTTTAAGATTTTATTTATTTGACAGAGATCACAAGTAGGCAGAGAGGCAGGCAGAGAGAGAGGGAAGCAGGCTCCCTGCTGAGCAGAGAGCCCAATGCGGGGCTCGATCCCAGGACCCTAGGATCATGACCTGAGCCGAAGGCAGAGGCTTAACCCTCTGAGCCACCCAGGTGCCCCCCGTTGCTACTTTTATTTTTATTTTAATCCAGTATAGTTAACATGTAGTGCTGTATTAGGTTCAGGTGTACGATACAGTGATTCAATAGTTCTATACATTTCTCTGTGCTCAACAAGGTAAGTATATGCTTAATGCCCTTGATCTACTTCACCTGTCTCCCTTCTAGTGCGCATGAATGTGTTCTCTATAGTTAAGAGTGTTTTTCTTGGTTTGTCTCTCTGGTTTTCCCCTTTGTTCATTTGTTTCTTAGATTCTACCTTTGAGTGAAATCATATGGTATTTTTCTCTGACTTATTTTGCTTAACATTCTCTAGCTCTATCCATGTTCTTGCAAATGACAAGATTTCATTCCTTTTTTTTAAATCTTTTTAAGATTTTATTTATTTATTTGACAGATGGAGATCACAAGTAGGCAGAGAGGCAGGCAGAGAGAGAGGGGGAAGCAGGCTCCCTGCTGAGCAGAGAGCCCAAAGCGGGACTCGATCCCCGGACCCCGAGCTCACGACCCGAGCCAAAGGCAGAGGCCTTAACCCACTGAGCCACCCAGGCGCCCCAAGATTTCATTCTTTTTTATGGCTGAGTAACATTCCATTGCATCTATACCTCCTCCTCCTTATCCGTGCATTTGTCAATGGCCTCTTAGGTTGCTTCTGTAATTTGACTACAGTAAATAATGCCACTATACAGATGGGGGTACATGTATCCCTTTGAATTGTACTTTTGTATTTTTTGTGTGTGTAAATACCCAGTAATGCTATGACTGGATCGTTGGATAGTTCTGTTTTTAACTTTGAGGAACCTCCATACTGTGGTCCACAACGGCTATGCCAGTTTGCATTCCCACCAACTGTGCAAGAGGGTTCCTTTTTCTCTACATCCCTGGGCTTCCTAAGTAGAGCGCACCCTGGTAGGATGGTTGAAACAGAAGTCAGTGAAAGCTGGGGTGTCCTGGGATGATCCATGCAGGGCGTACTCTAGAGCCAAAGCAGGCATGGGCCCAGAGGTTTCAGGGCACTCTGTGCAGGGGAAAGGGGTGGAGGGGGGTGTCCTGGCAAGTTGTCTGGAGGTCAAGTGGTTCAGGCCTGACGAGTTCTTGGATGTTTTATGTCTTGATGAGATGGCTGGAGCCATCAGCTGGAACTGACCAGGGATGTCCTGGTGTGTGCTGCCCTGGCGCCATATTGATGGGATGGCTGGGGCTGGCGTGGAGGTGGGTCAGCTATGGCAGCCCAACCCGGCTTCCGTCTGCGCTATCAAGGCAGAGGGTGAACATAAACCACTGCACTCACCAGCCCCTCTGATCCAGAGTGAGTTCCAGCAGTCCCCCACTGTTGGACAGGATCCTAGGGCTAGATCTTTTTTAATTCTAGTTGCCCTTTTAAATCACAGGGTTTTTTTTATGCCCCAGGCCAGACAAATCTGCACCCCACCCCTTAGAACTATCCCGCCCCACTGCAGCTCACTGTGGAGGGGGATGGAGGCTCCTTCATTACCATGCCCTCCTCTCTCTTGCTGTTCTCTATGCGGTCTATCTTTTGTTGTGCAGAAGCTGCTTAGTCAACCCTCCATTCTTCAGTTGCTCTATAAATGTGCACGTTATTGGTGAAGGAGGCGAGTTCAGGGTCTTCCTATGTTGCCATTTTAGGAACCCCTAAGATGTCGCATATTTTTTTTCTATTAACATAATGTATTACTGGCTTCAGGGGCACAGGTCTGTGAATCATCAGTCTTACACAATTCACAGCGCTCACCGTAGCACCTACCCTCCCCAAAGCCCATCACCCAGGCACCCCATCCCTACCAGCCCTAGGAACCCTCAGTTTGTTTCCTGAGAGTAAGAGTCTCTTATGGTTTGTCTCCCTCTCTGGTTTCATCTTGTATCTCATATTTTTTTTCATAGGAACTTGGATATTTTGTAACATTCATTTATTCATTCAGTGAACATCTACTGAGAGTCTGCTGTGGGCCAGGCGCTTTTCTAAGGGTTAGATATTCTGAAGGACAAAACAGAGAAAATGCAGGCTTTGCTGGAGTTTATCTTCCAGTGTGTTGGGGGCAAATAATATACAAGAGAAGTAAAACATGTAGCATGTTATATTGTGATATAGGCTAGGGGAAAGAAATGAAGCATGGGAAGAGATTAAAAAGTTGGGGTGGTGGTACTGAAATTTTATGTTGGTTGGCCAGAGAAAAACTTAATGCCGAGCTATGGGGGAAAGGATTCAAGTCAACCAGAGCAAAGGCCTTGAGATGAAAACATGCTTGAGGTGTCGGAGGCACCCCAGGAAGATACATAGAGAAGCAGAGTCCAGAAAGAGAAACTTAGCTCTTTGCTTCTCCACCATTCCACCATATGGCACGGCTCATTCAAATATTTGTACATAGTAGCATTCACATATCTGCTGAATAATGAATTTTCCCCTCTGGAGGGGAAAAATCAGTAATGACTGGCAGGATATGTGAGGAGAAGGGGCAAAGCCAGGTGACGTCACAGCTAAGTGTGTACGTAGGGGCTAAGTGTCTGGTGGGGAAGAAAGAGTGGTTGGGATAGAAGAGAGTAGGTTTTGAGATGGAGTTGTTGACTAAGCAGTTGGAAATGCAAATTTGCTGCTTAATGGAGCTCAGGGAAGAGAGAAATTGGGACGGTGACGAAGTTGAAGTCACAGGACTGATGAGATCCTCCCGGGAGGATGGCCTTGGATAGGGTCATGTTGTGGGAACGCAGAAAGAAGGATGGATTCATTCTGTATGCAGGGCCTTGACCTTGGTGATGGGAAGAGAAGTAGATGGTAAGGAGAAGCAGGAGTTGGGCCTAATTCTAGAGCTCTATTGATGGTGGTACCACTGATAAGATTGGGAGGGCTCAGCAGGAACAAGGACATGTTTGGGGTAAAAGTGAATATCAGTAGAAAATGTTGAGTAAATGCCAAATCCAAAGAGAATATATATTTAAATCTGCTAAGCAGAAGGTCTCCAAGTCACTGTAGCTTAGTGAGGAGCTAAGATGACCTCATCCATGAGTCCGCCCTCAGTACAGTGCTAAAGCTCCCGTGTCTCCAGCAGGGGACACACTTTTTGCAGGGTGATCCGATGAGTTTCTGAAGGCTCATCTGCTCAGATACCATTCTGCCGTGCTGTTTAGCCTGAGCCCCGGCAGTGTTTCTGATGCTACATCCACTCCTGCTTTGTTTGAGTCAGTCCGTACTCTGCTAAGCAGATCATTCCTAGATGTTCCCAAGCTCATCAAAGAGATGCCTGTTCCTGTGGGGCCTCTTTCAGGCATCAGGAGACTTCGTGCTTTGATGCTTGTGCTGTTCTTAGCGTGTCAGCTGATAAGTAATTAGTAATGGGGGACAAGTTTTGCTTGCTGCTCAGCAAAGTTAGGTAGTAACTGGTGAAGAGAAGACAAGATAAAATTGGGACAAAAGGAATGTGTGTGTGGTTGTTAATGTGCTGCGCTTGCTTTTAGACCTAGCAGATGGCAGTTTTGCTAAGTCAAAACAGTCAAAATTCGAAGAAGGTGATGCTCCAGATCCCCTCTCCCTGGTGACGGAAGAGACCGACTTAGCAGGTAACATTATGCGCCCAGCCAACCACTCAAGCAAGAGGGTGACAAATCCGTAAGCCCTGAATGTCCCAGCATGCACTACAGGGGGCTTCAGTTTGAAGATCGAGGTTGCTGCGGAACCCTAACAACTAAGCATTTTATCCTTTCAAAGCCAAGTAAATTGTTGCACAAATCATAAAGGCAAGTAAGCGCCATGTCCTTTCTGTTTTGATTTCTGCCTCTTCACTCTTCGTTATGGCAGTTTTCAGGGCCTCTGGTTCTTAAATGTCTGGGTCTCTGCTTTAGCTGATAGTTATTAACGAAGTTTTTATTAGAAATATCCACTCTATGCCAGTGAAGGAGAACGACCCAAGATATCTACATGTGTGGAGTTGATGCCACTCTGTTTCAAAACAAAAGGCTCCAAGAGGGTGAATTTGGAAGCTCAGAGGTACTAGAGGTTGGTGATTAAGAACCAGTGGGCTGGGGCGCCTGGGTGGCTCAGCGGGTTAAAGCCTCTGCCTTCAGCTCAGGTCATGATCCCAGGGTCCTGGGATCGAGCCCCGCATCGGGCTCTCTGCTTGGCTGGGAGCCTGCTTCCTCCTCTCTCTCTCTCTGCCTGCCTCTCTGCCTACTTGTAATCTCTATCTGTCAAATAAATAAATCTTTAAAAAAAAAAAAAAAAGAACCAGTGGGCTGAGTTCCAATCCTGACGCACCAGTGGCGCATGAGTTTGCCCAAGTTATATTTGATCCCTCTGTTCCATATGCACAACAACAGTGCCTACTTTAAGTGGTTTGTGCGAGGCTTACATGAGTCAGTACCTACGAGTCAACAACCTCAGGGCACCCAGAAGCTGTTACAGCAGCGTTGCCCCCTTAGAAATGTCCTACCTGTCGTGTCCTCCTCACAGCCTCTCATGACCCCTCCTTAGCCTGCTTCTTAGACCTAATATCATCTGCCCCCATTTAAAGTGCTGGGAAAGTTTGGAGGAAATGAGCACCTGCCAGAAACTGAGGTTTGATAGGAAGCTGCTGGAAGTGCCCACCATGGCTCTGGGTTCCAAGCTGGCCTTGTCAGCCAGAGTCAGGCCCCACTTACATCCGTGCTTCTGACGGACTCTCCAGCCTCCGGGCAGCTGATGGGCTAAGCATGTCGATTCTCAGCCTTGTGTCAGTTTCACTTAATGTTCTGTTTTGTTTTTATTTTATTTTACTTTATTTTATTTATTTATTTATTTATTTTAAATTAAAAATTAAATTAAATTAAAAATTTAAATTAAATTAAAAATTTAAATAAATTAAAAATTTAAATAAATTAAAAATTAAATTTAAAATGAATATTAAATTAAAAATTTTATTTTGATGATGGTAATTTTCATGAACAGAGACAATAAAGAACCCAACACACCAAACTGAACGTGGCCAGGATGTCCAGTTGTTTCAGCATTATTTGTAGAGAATACTATGCTTTCTGTATTGAACGACCTCGATACTGCTTTTTTTGTTTGTTTGCTTTTACTATATTTTAAATTATTTTTATTAACATATAATGTATTATTTTCCCCAGGGGGACAGGTCTGTGAATCATCAGGCTTACACATTTCACAGCACTCACCATAGCACATACCCTCCCCAATGGATATTGTTTTTGAGAATCAATTGACCTCATAGGTAGACATTAATTTCTTAACTCTACATTCCATATGATTTATCATTGATTTGGCAATATGAGTCTCTTCATGACTGTAACTGTCTTTTTTTAAAATTTATTTATTTTCAGCATAACAGTACTCATTGTTTTTGCACCACAACTTTATTTTATTTTATTGTTCAGAAGGCACTCCTACTGCATCCCTAGAAGTTGTGCCCGAGAATTTGAAGAGTTCTGCTGTCATCCTGGCCCTCGAAAACTTCACTAGAGAACTGAAAAGGAAATCAGAGGTGATGGTCCACTAAAAAATGAAGAGCTGGCTTGTTCGGGGCTTAAAGGAACAAGTTCTTGTTATTCATCTGTACTGTTGTTATCCTGCATATGTGAGGTGCTCCTGAGGCTGAGGGGAGGTATACTTGCCTTAGCTAAGGGCCCTGACTGTCGTGCCTTTGTGGACTGTGGTTTGGATTATAAGACAGCGGTTCCTGTGGTTTGGATTATAAGACAGCAGTTCCATGTCCATTTGCCACAGTGGGACCGGATGCACTTATATGGAAATCAGACCCATGGTTTGGTTTCACTGAGCGCATTCTCAGACAACAGGAAGTACCAGGAAGCAATGATTCAGTCACAGTGATAGGCAAGGAGGAGAGGGGGACCAAGTGGTTGAGAGAGGTGTCCAGGACAAAGTTGGAGGTGGGCTTTGGGTAGATGTTGGGCGGAGTGGTGCATAGGTAGGCTGTCCCAAAGTCTTGTCTGCAAGTTGAACTTTGGAAGCATTTCCGTTCCCTCCTTTCGTGTCCTATTGTTTATAAATCCCCAAAGAGTTATTTATTAGCATAGTTGAGAAAAGTATTTTACCCTGACATATATTCATTTAACTAATTTGGAAAATCTCCAAAGTCTTGTCATATTCTCTGTAATACCAATGTAAGCTATAGTGGAAATTTGTTAATAATATTCCATATGTGCTTTGATAGCATGAATTAAATTTTCCTACTTTAGCCTATTATTCTTTGTTGGTACCTTCCTAAGGTGATACACAGAAAGTGTGTAGCAAGGTGTCTCATCACCGTTGTTTAGCAGTAGTGTTTGCTATGAATATAAGGTGCTGGTAGCATCTTTTTTTTTAAGATTTTATTTGAGAGAGAGAAACAGATGGTGACAGAGATCTTGAGAGGGAGCACAAGTAGGGAAGAGAGGGAGAAGCCAGCTCCGCACTGAGCGGGGGGGGGGGGGCTGATGCAGGTCTCTGTCCCAGGACCCTGGGATCATGACCTGAGCGGAAGGCACATGCTTAACTGGCAGAGCCACCCAGGCGCCCCTGCTGGTAGCATCTTGTTCACACAAAGCCTGAACTCCATTTATGTAGTTATGCTTAATTCGAATGTGATCATTTTGTTATTGCTGTTCTGCTTTAGCTTAGGTACGAAGGGAGTCCGCTTTATTCAGGAGATGCCACGCAAGCCCCAGATTGCTTAATCCAACTTTTAAACCAGATACATCAATGCAGGTAAGTGTTGGGTTTCCAAACAAGGTCATAAAATTGTGATCGCTCATAAGTATTTGTATCATGTCCATCGTGCTGGGGTCATGAGGACCTGAAGCTTGAGCAGCTCTGAGGTTTGCTACATCACCTAAGCTGTCCAGTTTCTAGTCCTTCCTTCATAAGATGATGGGGGAAGGCCTTCCATCAGCTTCTTCTTGGTCTGCCATGGTATGATCCTAAAACACTATTTGTTAAAAAAAAAAATTATAATCCAATTGTGAAGACAGAGCAAGGATGGGTAAACATGGGAAAATGCTGGATAAGTGCTATGTGTCCTCCATGTGCAGTGGGCTATTACTCAGCCTTAAAGAATGAAATTCGAGGGCGCCTGGGTGGCTCAGTGGTTTAAGCCGCTGCCTTCGGCTCAGGTCATGGTCTCAGGGTCCTGGGATCGAGTCCCGCATCGGGCTCTCTGCTCAGCAGGGAGCCTGCTTCTCTCTCTCTCTCTCTCTCTCTCTCTCTCTCTCTCTCTCTCTCTGCCTGCCACTCTGCCTACTTGTGATCTCTCTCTGCCAAATAAATAAAATCTTTAAAAAAAAAAAAAAAGAATGAAATTTGAACACTTAACCGCATCCTGGATGAACCTCAAGGACATGATGCAAAATGAAATAAGCCAGACACAAAAGGAGCGACGTTGAATGATTTCACTTATATGAGGTACTTAGAAGAGGCAAATTCCTAGAGAAGGGAAGTGGAATAGAGATTACCAGAGAGTGAGAAATAAGTTATTCTTTAAGCAGTGCGGAGTTTCTGTTTGGACCATGGATAAGTTCTAGAGATGGATGGTGGTGATGGTTGCAGGACATTGTCAATGTACTGAATACCACTGAATTGTCCACTCAAAGATGTTTAAAAGGATAAATTTTATGTTATATTGCCACGGTAAAAAGTTCTATGCACCTGGACACACACACACGCACCCATAGGCGCAAACACTCTGATGACCATGAGATGGGAAGGATAGGAAAGGTGAGTGGAGAGGGGGTTCTGTGGTGTTTAATCTAGATCCATTATAATGGAAGCATTTCTGCAGTGAGATTTGAATGGTTTGAATGGTATAGGGAAGGTGGGTATAGATTGTCTCTTGTTGGAGAGAATGGCCTGTAGATGAAGGAGAGAAAGAAAACGATGGAAGGTTGGTTAGCTTAACTGAAGGAGGAAGTTTCTTAGGGCAGAAAATATAATGTGAATAGGAATTTATAATTTTTTTTCAAACTTTTGTACATGCAATGTCATTTGATTCTCAAAATAAGCCCATGAAGGACTTTGGACTTGGAGAACTTCCATTATGTTGTAGGGGTTACATATTCATCTATTTTTCATTCAGCAAATGCACGCTGAGCAGCACGAGGTGCCAGGGCCTGGGCTAAGTGCAGGAGAGCAGTGACGACAAGCGTTGAGAGCTTCTTGCCTTCATAGAACTTTCAGCCTACTGGAGTAGACAACCATAAACCAACAAACAAGCGGTTTATGTGGTGCTTAGATGCACAATACCAGAGGTTGGAAACTTTAGAACTAACATGTAGAGGACAGAGTTTATTAGCCAATTTCAGCTTTCAGGACTAGCTTACGGCAAGAGAGGAGGGGGGCAAGTGGAAGTTTGGAAGTGATGGGGAGTTATGATTGGTGGCATAAAGGCTTCTGGTCCAGGTCTGGCCTCTATGTCCTTTTCCCTGGAGTCATCTCTCCTTTGCTCTAAGAATGATATTGAAATACCAGCTTCTTCTGGACTTCTTTTGAAGGGATAAATCCAAGTTTTCATAGTTTCTGGAGAAGAGGATGGTCATCCAGTGAGGGGAGGGAAGAAGAGATGTGTGTTCTTTTTTTTTTTTTTTAAGATTTTATTTATTTATTTGACAGAGATGACAAGTAGGCAGAGAGAGGGAAGCAGGCTCCCCGCTGAGCAGAGAGCCTCGATCCCAGGACCCTGAGATCACGACCTGAGCCGAAGGCAGCGGCTTAACTCACTGAGCCACCCAGGCGTCCGAGATGTGTGTTCTTAAAAACAAAAGTTAGCAAGGATGTGGAGAAAGGGGAACCCTTTTCCACTGTTGGTGGAAATGCAAACTGGGTCCTCAGAAGGTTAAAATTAGAACAATCCTATGACCCAGCAATTACCCTGCTGGGTATTTATCCAAAGGATACAAACAGCGATTTGAAGGGACACATGCATCGCAATGTTTATAGCAAGGTCTACAATAGCCAAACTGTAGAAAGAGTCCAGATGTCCATCAACTGATGAATGGATCAAGAAGATGTCTCTCTCTCTCTCTCTCTCTCTCTATCTCTCTCTCTCTCTCTCTCACACACACACTGGACTATTACTCAGCCATCAAAAAGACGAAATCTTGCCATTTGCAGTGACATGGATGGAACTAGAGGGTATTATGCTAAGTGAAATAAGTCAGTTGGAGAAGACAAATACCATACAATTTTACTCATGTTGAATTTAAGGGAAAAAACAGATGAACATAGGGGAAGGAAAGGAAAAATAAGATAAAAACAGGAGGAGGAAAACCATGAGTGACTCTTAACTATAGGAAACAAACTGAGGGTTTCTGGAGGAGAGGTGGATAGGGGGATGGGTAACTGGGTTGATGGGCACGAAGGAGGGCACGTGATGGAATGAGCAGTGGGTGTTATATGCGACTGATGAATCACTAAACTCTACCCCTGTATATTACAGTATATGTTAACCAACTTGAATTTAAGTAAAAAAAAAAAGTCTAGAGAAGAATAAGGAGTATCCTTGTAAAAAGAGGATTATCTCTTGTTACAGTCAAGCAGTTCCAATGAAATCTGTTGCTTTTTGCATTCATCAGACTGAATAAACTAGAGCAGTTTCACGGTTTTGTTCTTCAAGAGCTGAACAATCTTGAGAAGGATATTCAGACTCTGAAACACCTTGAGAAGGATGTTCTGGTGAGTGCCCCCCTTCTTTTGGAATATTCTGTGAGACTTAAGAGGATCCGTTCCAGGGTAGAGTAACTGATAACCACTTAAAACTTTTGTTCAATTTTAGGAATTTTGGGAAAAACAGTCTGATGACTTGAAATCATTCTGCAGTCTCCAAGTACTGAGGTATTTGTTCCACGTATTCTTTCTGGAAACATCTTAGTTGAAGGGTAAGGGTAGTTCTTTAGCTATAGTATGAGTGATTGAAGTAAACAGTGATGATGTAAAAGTGCCTGTGAGTAGCTATGAAGCGGCATCTTTTCAAACCAATTAGTTCTGTGGCACTCCTTGAGCAAAGAGTGTGGCTTAGTGTATCAATGTAGAAGTACAAATTTTGAAAAGCATAAACGGAATCATACAAACATCAGTGTTTTTGATTCAAACTCTTATTTTTAAGCAATATTTCAACAAATTAAAGGAAAGTATTCTTTTTTTAATTGACATATAATGTATTATTAGCCCCAGGAGTACAGATCTGTGAATCGCCAGGTTTACACACTTCTCAGCACTCACCATAGCACATACCCTCCCCAATGTCCATCACCCAAACACCCTCTCCATAACCCCCCGCCAAGCAACCCTCAGGTTGTTTTGTGAGATTAAGAGTCTCTTATGGTTTGTCTCCCTCCCGATCCCATCTTGTTTCACAAAAAGTATATTCTGAGAAAAATATTTAGGTATATACTGAATTGTGGTCTTATAAAATATATTCTATATTTAAGAATATATATATATGTGTGTGTGTATATAAAACAGCCAATGAGTTTATCATGCTACACCTTCCTTTCAGTGTGATTACTCCGTGTACATTCTGAGGCTGTTGCTTCCATTCATGTAGAATAAAGTCTGATTCTCTGGAGCGTAGGGAGCGGGGAAATGCAGAGTAGAATGGACCCTCCACTCCTCCGCTTCTGCCCGGGGAGAAATTCTAGTGTTTTGTTTCTGCTTGAGCAATCAAAAAGAATCCTTATACGTAATGGCCTAAAGTTTTATCCACCAGTTCAGAATCCGCTTCTGTCACAGAGATCTAAGTCAGATAGTTTTAGGAAGACGATTATTCTGATGACACTGTACATTTCAAACAGCAGAAAGTTTAAAATACGAGTTCTTCATTCTTTTTACTCCAGTTAACACAGTTAATAATGATGAGAGTGGATCAATAGATTTTCAGAACTCTTTCAGCAGATGATTAAGAGAGATCCTTTCATAACCTCTTCCCTGAATGCTCCTCGTTGGTTGTGAAAGGCTCTCCGACTTCTTGGAATTAGGACCTCTTCAAACTTTGAAAATGTATTAAGTTTGCCAAAAGAGCTTTTGTTTCATGGGCTCTATCTGTGAATATTTTCCATATTAAAAGTTGAGATGGAGATTTAAAAATATATATTTATTTAAAAATAACAGAAACATGCCAACAAATTGGACAACCTAGAAGAAATGGACAAATTCCTAGAAAATTAAAATCTTCCAAGAGTGAATCAGAAAGAAGTAGAAATACCAAACGGACCAATTACTGGTGATGACATTGAATCCTAGTAACAAGCCTGAACTGGTAATTTAAAAACTCATACTGCTTTGATCACCACATCTTTGTAATATAACTTGAATTCTAGAATTGTGATGCCTCCAGTTTTTCTTTTTCAAGATTGCTTAGGCTATTTAGGGTCCTTTGCAATTCCATACAAATTTTGGGATTGTTTACTCCAGTTCTGTGAAAAATGCTTTTGCTATTTTGATAGGAATTGCTTTAAATGTGTAGATCGCTTTGGGTAGTAAAGACTTTTTAACAATATTTGTTCTTCCAACCCATGAACACAGAATGTCTATTTCTTTGTATCATCAATTTCTTTCATCCATGTTTTGTAGTTTTCAGAGTACAGCTCTTTCCCCTCTTTGGTTAAATTTATTCGTAAGTATTATCTTGGTGTAATTGTGAATGGATTGTTTTCTTTTTCTGCTGCTTCGTTATTAGTGTATAGAAATGCAACAGATTTCTGTACATTAATTTTGTATCCTGCAACTTTACTAAATTCATTTTTCAGTGCTGGTAGTTTTTTGGTGGAGTCTTTAGGGTTTTCTATATACAGTATCCTATCACCTGCAAATAGCAAAAGTTCCCTTCCTCCTTACCAATTTGGATGCCTTTTATTCCTCTCTCTGCCTGATTGCTGTGGCGAGATTCCAGTACTATGTTAAATAACAGTGGTGAGAGTGGATAGCCTCGTCTTACTCCTGACTGTAGGGAGAAACAGTTTCAGTTCTTCCCCATTGCGTATGATGTTAGCCGTGGGTTTTTCACATAAGTCCTTTATTATGTTGAGGTATGTTCCCTCTAAATCTACTTTATTTTTACATGAATGAATGTTGTACTTTGTCAGACACTTTTTTTGGATATACTGAAATGATCCTCTGGTTTTTGTCCTTTCTCTTATTGATGTGATGTATCATGTTGATTGATCTGCAAATATTGAACCCCTGGTGCATCCCAGGAATAAATCTCACTCGATCATGATGAATGCTCTTTTTAAATGTATTCTTAGATTATGTTTGCTAATATTTCGTTGAGGATTTTTGTATCTATGTTCATGAGGGAGATTGGTCTGTAGTTCTTTTCTTGTTGTTGTGTCTCTATCTGGTTTTGGAATCAAGGTAATGCACAATTATGTGGTCAGTTAATCTTTGACAAAGGAGCAGGAATATGCAGGAGAAAAAACAGTGTCTTCAACAAATGGTGTTGGAAAAATGGGAGAGCTAAATGCAAGGGAATGAAACTGGACCATTTTCTTACACCATACACAAAAATAAACTGAAAACAGATTAAGGACCTAAATGTAAGACATGAAACCAAAAAAATCCTAGAGAAGAGCCCAGGCGGTAATTTCTCTGACATCAGTCATAACAACATCTTTCTAGATATGTCTCCTGAAACAAGGGAAACAAAATGAAACAAAAATAAACTATTGGGACTTCATCGAGATAAAAAGCTTCTGCACAGTAAAGGAAACAACCAGCAAAACTAAAAGACAACTTAATGAATGGCAGAGGTTTTTGCAAATGACATTTCTCATAAAGAGTTAGCATCCAAAATATATAAAGAACTTATATAGCTCAACACCCAAAATGAATAATCCAGTTAAAAAATGGGCAGAAGGCGGGCACTTGGGTGGCTCAGTGGGTTAAAGCCTCTACCTTCGGCTCGGGTCATGATCCCAAGTTCCTGGGATCGAGCCCCACATCTGCTCTGCTCAGCGGGGAACCTGCTTCCCCCCCTCTCTCTCTGCCTGCCTCTCTGCCTGCTTGTGATCTCTGTCTGTCAAATAAAATCTTTAAAAAAAAATGGGCAGAAGGCACATAACAGGCACTCTTCTAAAGAAAACATGTCGGGTGCCTGGGTGACTCAGTGGGTTAAAGCCTCTGCCTTCGGCTCGGGTCATAATCTTAGGGTCCTGGGATCAAGCCCCACATCGGGCTGTCTGCTCAGTGGGGAGCCTACTTCCTCCTCTCTCTCTGCCTGCTTGTGGTCTCTCTGTCAAATAAAATCTTAAAAAAAAAAAAAGACAGGTAGATGGTCAAAAGATACAAGAAAAGTTGCTCAACATCACTCAGCATTAGGGAATTGCAAATCAAAATTACAATGAGATATCACCTCACTCCTGTCAGAATGACCAAAACCAAAACCAAAAGAAACAATAAATACTGGTGAGAATGTGGAGAAATGGGAACACTTTTGCACTACTGGTGGGAATGCAAACTGGCGTAGCCACCATGGAAGACAATATAGGAGTTCCCAAAAACTTAAAAATAGATCTACCCTATGATCTGGTAATTGCATTACTGGGCGTCTGTCCAAAGAATTAAAAACTCTGTCTCAAAGGGGTACATGCATCCCAACGTTTATTGCAATTATTTACAATAGCCACTTTATGGAAGCAAACTAAGTATTCATCAATAGATGAATAAAGAAGATGTTACCAAGGGCACCTGGGTGGCTCAGTGGGTTAAGCCTCTGCCTTTGGCTCAGGTCATGATCTCAGGGTCCTGGGATCGAGCCCCACATCGGTCTCTCTGCTCAGTGGGGACCCTGCATCCCCCTCTCTCTGCCTGCCTCTCTGCCTACTTGTGATCTGTCTGTCAAATGTATAAATCTTTAAAAAAATTCTCAATAAAAATATTAGTAAACAGCGTTCAACAGAATATTAAAAGGATCATTCATCAAGATCAAGTGGAATTGGGGTGCCTGGGTGGCTCAGTGGGTTAGAGCCTCTGCCTTCAGCTCAGGTCATGATCTCAGGGTCCTGGGATCGAGCCCCACATTGGGCTCTCTGCTCCGCAGGGAGCCTGCTTCCTCTTCTCTCTCTGCCTGCCTCTCTGCCTAGTTGTGATTTCTCTCTGTCAAATAAATAAAAAGATCAAGTGGAATTTTTTCTAGGAACTCGACGATGGTTCCATTTTCACAAATTAATCAGCAATATGCTACATTTATAAAATGAAGTTTAAAAAAATCATAGGATCATCTCAGTAGAGGCAGAAAAAACATCTGACAAATTTCAATTTCATTATTGGTTAAAAACTCGAAGTGGATTTCGAGGGAACATACTTGACATAATAAAGGCCATAAATAACTCAGGCACAGCTAACATCCTAATGGTTTTAAAAACATTTTCTCTAAGATCAGGAACAAGAAAAGGATGTCCACACCCACTACTTTTATTCAGCATAACAATGGGAGTCTTGCACAGCAATCAGAAGTAGTGAAAGGTACCCAAATTGGTGAGGAAAAAGTAGAATTGTCCCTATTTGCAGATGACATGATACTATATCCAGAAAATCCCAATTCCACCAAAAAACTGTTAGAACCTATTAATGAATTCAGCAAAGTTGTAGAATATAAAATTAAGATACAGAAATCTGTTACCTTCATATACACTAATAATCAAGTAGCAGAAAGAAATTAAGGAAAGTCTCACTTATAATTATATCACAAGGAAATAAAATCTAGGAATAAATTTAACCAAAGAAGTGAAAGACCTGTACTCTGAAAACTATAAAGCATTGTTGAAAAATACTGGAGACAAAAACAAATGGAAAGGGGCACCTGCATGGCTCAGCGGGTTAAGCCTCTGCCTTCAGCTCAGGTCATGATCTCAGGGTCCTGGGATCAAACCCTGTATCGGTCTATCTGCTCAGCAGGGAGCCTGCTTCCCCCCAACCCTGCCTGCCTCTTTGCCTACTTGTGATTTCTCTCTCTGTCAAATAAAATCTAATAAAAATTTTTAAAAAATGGAAAGATAGACATGCTCATGGATTGGAAGAATTAGCATTGTTAAAATGTCCATACTACTCAAAACAATTTACAGATTCAATAGAATCCTTTTCAGAATACCCGCAACATTTTTCACAGAACTAGAACAAATAATCCTAAGGTGTATATGGAAACACAAAAGACCCTGAATAGCAAAAGCAACCTTGAGAGAGAACAACAAAGGTGGAGGCATCAGGATCCCAGTTTCAAACTATACTACAAAGCTGTAGTGTTCAAAATGGTATGGTAGTGGCACAAAAATAGACCTAGATCAATGAAACAGAGTAGAGAGCCCAGAAATCCATGCCTGTATGGTCAATTCTTTCGTATGACAAAGAAGAATATACGATAGGGAAAAGACTACCCCTTCAATAAATGGTGCTGGAAAAAACTGGACCACAGTCCTACACCATACATACAAATACACTTGAAATGGATTAAAGACCTAAATAAATGTGAGACCTGAAACCATAAAACGCTTGAAAAAACAGAGGTAGTAATCTCTTGAACATCACATTGTGTCTCCCCGGGCAAGGGAAAAAAAGCAAAAATAGACTGTTGGGACTGCACCAAAATAAAAAGATTTTGTACAGCAAGAGAAACCATCAGCATAATGTAAAACAGCCTACTGACTGGGAGAAGATATTTGCAAATGACCTGCTAAGGGGTTATATCCACCAGAATATATGACAAACTTATGCAATGCCACACCAAAAAACCAAATACTCCAGTTAAAATATAGGCAGAGGACCTGAATAGACATTTTCCCAGAGAAAACATCCAGATGGCCAACAGACACATGGAAAGTGGCTCAACATCACTCATGTTTAGAGAAATGCAATTCTGAATCCAATGAGATATCACCCTATGCCTGTCAAAATGGGTAGGACCACAAAGCAAGAAATAAGTGTTGGTGAGGATTGTGGGGTGGGGGGCAAAAAACAGCCCTCGTGTACTGTTGGTAGGAAAGTAAATTGGTGCAGCCCTTGTGGAAAACAGTATGCAGGTTCCTCAAAACAAGTGAAAACAGAAAAAGCACATGATCCTGAAATTCTGCTACTGGGTATGTAATGAAAACACAAATTCAAAAGGTCACACACATCCCTGTGTTTATTACAGTATGTTCTACAGTAGCCAAGATAAGGAAGCAGCCTGTGTCCATCGATAGGTGAATGGATACAGGTGTGGGTACACACACTCACACACACCCCAGAACATTTAGCAAATGAAGTCTCCATATTACCATGATTACCAAAATAGTTTTGGACTCTCAGAACCTTTGGAAGCTTAGGGGTCTCCAAGAAAAGGGGTCACTCAGGGGTCCTAAAGGTTTACACTTTGAGAACTGCTGATATAAATCCATGCTATATTAAGAATTAAGGAAGATTATACCCCCTAGTCTTCTGCAACCTGGAGAATTACTTTGACTAAACCCCAGATTTTAGATAACTGTCTCTTTAGTTCATACAGATTACATTGTAGGATATTAATTACTATTTGCTTTCATCACCTGATAATAGGTCCCTTGTGTGAATTTAGAATCCCTCAAAGAACAAAAATTCCTCCAAAATATATATCTTCCTGGGTTTTGCCTTTGCTCTACCGTCTTCCAGACACCTAAGGAAACTACACTGTGGCTTGCGGGGGAGAGATGATGACGATGCTTGTAGCTCATGCTGGGTGCTTAGTGGGCACCAGGCTGGAAGTGTCTATGGGACTTAGGGTTAATGAGCTTGGTTGAGATCCAGTATCTGGACCTGGTTGGTACCAGTGTCCTTTTGGCATGTTTGCACATCAATGATGGTTTTACATACTTTGCTAGAGAAGTATGAGAAGGACATTCCTCAGACAGGATTATTTCAGCCTCTAGTGCAGAGTTACAAGGAGATAGGGATTCAATACATTATAAAATTTAATTTAATTTAAATTTATTTAATCTATCTAACCAACCAAGGCATCAGGAAGTGATTCAATACTTTGAGTGGTTGTCCTAAAATACTTCTACCTATGTTGTGTGGGCTAGTGGCATTGACAGATACAATGTGTGAAATAGAATCAAGTGAAAATATGAATTGCTTAGGTTGATATTCTGAACTGACCATTGACCCTCCTCAGGTAATGTCTAGTAACACAATGATCTATGAAATAACTCTCTGGTGTATATATGTGCATACATGTATATTCTGATTTTTAAGTGGTCTAGTGTAAACATAATAAGATGGACCAATTTCTTCCAGGCTGAATCCAGACCAGTCTTCATGAGGAAAGCCAAAGCCCAGTGTCCCTACTACTGTATTCCCCGGGTAGGTGCAAAGGCTTACTCTGATGGAATTGGAGTGGCAGAAGTAGGCACTGAAAGATACTCTAATACTTTGTCCATGTTCGATGAAGTTTTCTCTTTCACAGTATCTCCCAGTCTAGAAATTATCCGTTTGGATCTGGTCTTTTCATTCAGTAAATATTTAGAATTGAGGGTTTGCTCTGCATAGGGCACCATACCACACATGGAGATGTAATGGTTAACACAGAGACCTGTTCCTGCCTCCATCATAAAAATAAATTCATTGAAGGAAGACAGAAAAAGACGAGTGAAGAAGTAAAATAATTACAAGTTGACTAGTGCTTTGAGGGATACTGACGAGAGGTGGTTTGTGGAGAGCGATGGTGTGAAATAGCGGTTTCAGGTAGGATGGTCATCCAAGGTCTCTCTGAGGAAGCGACCTTTAAGGTAGAGTTTCAAGCATAGGAAGGAACCTGACTTAGGGTTTAAAGCAACAAGATCGGGGAGGGGAGAGGATGGCATGTTTGAACACCTGAAAGTTCTTACTCAGAGTGATATTTGAGGGGACAGTTACTTGAAATGTAGCTGGGACCATGACTGACTCTCAGGGAGGGAAAGGCCTCACTGAGCACATGAAGGAGTTTGAATTTTATATTAGAGGTGAAGGAAAATATGGGTGGGTTCTGAACAAAGGCATTGGGGGTCAGGATAGTGTAATCCGATTCATATTTTTTTTAAAGATTTTATTTATTTATTTGACAGAGAGATCACAAGTAGACAGGCAGGCAGAGAGAGAGAGAGAGAAGGAAGCAGACTCACTGCTGAGCAGAGAGCCTGATGCGGGACTCGATCCCAGGACCCTGAGATCATGACCTGAGCTGAAGGCAGCGGCTTAACCCACTGAGCCACCCAGGCGCCCCCCGATTCATATTTTTAGAAAACTATCCACTGCCATATTGAGAATTGGCTGGAGAAGTGAGAAACAGAAGAGGGCAGCTGAACTGGATGGAGGGCTTTGGAAACAGTGAGAAATGGGGTCCCTCCAGGTACATTTGGGGGCCAGAATTAATAAATCACTGACAGATGGAAGCAATGGGTGAGGGAAGAAGAAGTAATGATGACTCCTGGCTTTCTGTCTTCTAGAAGTTGGGTGGATGATGCTCCCGATGAGGGAGACAAGGTGAAGACTTGGGGTGGGAGGAATATGTGGGTCAAGTAGGAACTAGAGTTTACGTGGTAATGTGTTAGCTTTCAAAGGTCTCTGCATGTCTAGGGTTTTGATGAGAAATTGGAATAATGAACAATTTTCTAGGAAATAATTTAATAAAGTGAACTCCATAGATGGGAGATATTCATAGAAGTAGAGAGTTGATGAACTACCATGCAGACATGAGTGGTTCAGATTGTGTCACAGAGAGTTCTACTGGTCCTTTATCAAAGGACAATTTCAGTGCTAGTGACTAAATGGGACTAAAGGGTAACGTTATTACTGTTTCAACACACAGAGGAATGAAAATTCCCAGATTCTTCTTACGCATCTTGTATTTCAATGCCAAAGTCCAATGAGAATTGCACAGAGAACCACAGAACAATCTCACTCGAAATAACTAAGCCAAAATTCAAACTAAAATATTGGCAAACATCATTTCACAGCTTATTAAATGATTAATATGTCACAATCAAATGAAATTTATTCCAGCAGTGCAAAGATGGTTTGATATTAGGGAATCCATTAATACACTAATTGCTAATCGATCTAGGGGAAAAAAAATCATTCTCTCCATATTTTTCAAAAGGCATTGAAAAAATTCTACATCTGTGTTTAGATTTGCATAAACCCACATAAAATTGTCATAACTAGATATTCTGTAGTATGATAAATCTCAGTCCAAAAGCCACTCTTATGTTAATGGAGAAACTAGGAAAACATTATTAATAGTTTCAGGAACAATCTGCAGGGAATCTCAGTAATGTAAAGATGTCAGTTCTCACAGGGTGGAGAGCAGAGAAAGCAAAGCTCTTTCCTGACTTTTCTAAGAGCACGAATCCCACTTGTGAGGGCTCCATCTCATGACATTAAGTCATCCCGATCACCTCCCCAAAGCTCTACTTCCTACATCACATGGGTGCTGGGGTGGGGAGTGAGTTTCAGCAGTTGAATGGGGGTGGGTGACACATTCCATCCATAAATGGTGTCAATGAATTGGCCTTTTCAGTGGAAGCAAAAGTTAGGACAGTGAGATAAGGGAGAGCAGGTGGTTAGAAAGACCCAATACTTAGGATTATAGAATGGATGTTGAGAATCAAGAACTCAGAGGTGGGGAGTCTGTGATGACAAAAATCTGAGAGCACGTAGCTGTGGCGGGATTGAAGAAATGCTTTCGGCCACGAGAAAGTGAAAGAACCGAGAAGCCAGAGCAGGAAGGTGGGTCCCTCGCAATGGACGTTGTTACTACTGCGGCTGATGGGAACCTGGGCCAGGTGACCAGAGGGGCCAGGATGATGGACGATCATTCAGATGACGGGCATGAACATGGTTGAAAAGTGTCTGCAGGAGAGGGAGCGGGTCCTGTGTTTGCTAGTTCAGAGCAAGGAGATTACTGCCTCTCCACCTGGTCAGGAAAACTAACGGGATAACAGAGAAGAGAAAAGCTCTTACCTGGCAGAGCGTATTGGGGAAAGTGGTACCTTCAGAAGTCATCCACATTTTAGTTAAAAGGATGAGGCATGGAGACCTTTTCTTTCAAGAAGAGGCTGAGGTGGGGCATCTGGGTGGCTTGATTGTTAAGCATCTGCCTTTGGCTTGGGTCATGATCCCTGGGTCCTGGGATCGAGCCCTGAGTCGGGCTCCCTGCTCCATGGGAAGCCTGCTTCTCGCTCTCACACTCCCTCTGCTTGTGTTCCCTCTCTTGCCATGTCTCTCCATCAAATAAATAAAATCTTAAAAAGAAGAATAAGAGTCTGAGGATACTGGGAGGCAGACTAGCACAGAGGAGATAGGTAAAGGCATCCTTAGGTGAGAATGTGTGTGATAATGGTGCCCTTTTAGCAGGTCTTAAGGCAAAGAGGGATTTGAGACGGGATGGGATTGATTCAGAGATTTTTTTTTTTAAAGATTTCATGTGTTTATTTGAGAGACAGAGACAAAGCATGAGTGGGGCGGAGAAGGAGAAGCAGACACCCCGCTTAGCAGGGAGCCCAAAGTGGGGCTCCATCCCAGTACCCCAAGGTCATGATCTGAACTGAAGGCGGATGCTTAACCGACTGAGCCACCCAGGCTCCCCTGATTCAAAGACTTTTAAGGGGAAAAGTTTGTAGAATGATTACTGTGAGCTGCAGTCCTTCCTTGGATGGTTCAGCAGCTCCTGGGGTTACCACTCCACAAGCTTTCCAGCAGTGTTGTGAGTCCCCGAGAGTAAATAAATACGGAATGTGTAGAACCACCAACTATTCTGTTCTTGGATACAGTCACTGTAGAGAGAGCACCCTCTTGCTCAGCTGGGTTCTTTGAATATTTTGTTCATTCCCACAGTATTTAATAATGAGGCTTTTTATACAGCTACCAACTTGAAATCTTCAAATTAGAGGGCTAAAGTAAATTCCCTAAGTAGACCATAGATCCAAATACATTTTCATAAGAATACAATTCCATGTATCTTACAGTGTTATTAAAAAAAAAAACCACCCATGTATTTTGTTTCATTTAATTTGAGAGTAATTGAAGTGGGTGACTTTTAAGAACTCTAGGGTCCTAAGTTGTGCTTGGTGATATTTGAGCCAACAATTCCACGACTATGAAAAGATCTTAAAGATTAAACCGGACTGTGCAAGGATATGTATGGGGTTGTGTATCACAAACCTAATAAGGAGATGTTGGAAATCGCCTGAATGCCCAGCTAGAGCTCAGTTAAGTCGATGGACAGATTTACATGATACACCACATCGCCATTTAAAAGAATGATTAGATTAACTTGGGAAGACCTTTAACAGCGAGTGAAAAGTAAAAGTTTGTTGTGAAGCATCGTAAACCACATGATTCCATTTGTTCTAATTCCAACAAGAAAGCTGGCTCGGGCCACACAGTGGTGCATTCATACTGTGGCATCTTCATTTCGCTTCGCTCCTAATGGAAGCTCTAAAAACTTTAGGGTTGGAATGGAACAGGGTATGTTTTAGATGTGTGTGTTCATTCACTTAAAAGACTGCTGAGTCAGGGCGCCTGGGTGGCTCAGTGGGTTAAGCCTCTGCCTTCGGCTCAGGTCATGATCCCAGGGTCCTGGGATCCAGCCCCGCATCGGGCTCTCTGCTCAGCGGGGAGCCTGCTTCCCTTCCTCTCTCTCTGCCTGCCTGTCTGCCTAATTGTGATCTCTGTCAAGTAAGTACATAAAATCTTAAAAAAAAAAAAATGCTGACTCTATGAGGTGCCAGGTACTAGCTTCGATGCTGGGGCTGGAACGGGATCCAGGAGGGCCTGGACCGCAGGGAGAGTAGGCTTTAGGATAGTCAGGGAAGAGTAAGCAGATGAATTCATGACAGTGGTACGTGGTAAGAAGGGGAAACGTGGGGGTGACAGAGACTGATGGTGTGAACAGAGAATCCGGTCTAAGCTCTCGAAGTGACATTTGAGCTAAAACTTGAAGGATGGGAGAGCGGGGAAGGGTGTTTCAGAGGGAATGGCCTGGACGAGTGTTTGAGGCCGTAAACAGTTTGATAAGTTCTCGGAGTTCAGTGAGGGCCAGATAGTAGGAATGAGGGCAGAGGGATGGAAGGTGAGGTTGGGGGTGCTGTGTGCTGTGTGTGGTGGTGGTCGCCCTGTGGGCTGTGGAAGGATCTTCCAGTGACAACGAACGTTGTCATAGTAAAGGACCCCCTTCAAAGCCCTCTGTGCGTGTGTTAGGTTGGGGGACTGGATGACGTGAGTAGCAGAGAGGGAACCGGAAGGGTTACTGATGAGTTGTGTAGCGGGAAGGGTGAAGGACGACTTCCAAGCTTGGGGTTTGAGCCACCTTGTGGAGATTGGCGTCACTTAGTGAGCTAATAGTTCAGCTGGCAGGGTGCAGGGGAGGTGGTGGGTAGATATTAAAAGTGTAATTTGGAACATTAGTCGATGTGTGATTTCAGCATCTGAATGGAGTTGGCAAAGGGGTAACTGGGTATTTGAGACTAAGACTCACCGTGGGGGGCTGAGCGTAGGCCTGGCTGAGTTGACTTGGGCACTGAGTATGGACAGAAGGTGTCAGGACAGAGTCCTTGGGCTGTTCCAGTGTGTCAAAGTAAGGGAGATAAAGCCAGCAGAGGGGAGGGAGGAGGGGTTGACCACTGAGATAATGAGGGTGGTGTGACAGAAGAGAGTTTGTGTGTGTATATATAGGTGCATGTACACACAGAGGTCTAGATTCTAGAAGATATTTAGCAAAATGTCAACGGTGGTTATTTCTGTGTGGTGACATTTTAGGTGAATCTTCTTATCTTAGGCTACTTCTGTACTTGTAGAATTTAATCCATGATATGAATTCCTTTTGTGGAATAAACTCAAACCACATAACATTTATATAAAATTATTTTCCCCCTTTCCCTAACCCTCCTCCTCCTCTGTGATCCAGAGGTAACTACCTCTTTACAGTTCGGTACACATTCTTCCAGACACATTGCCAATGCTTCTCGAAGAATGTATACACATGTCTGTGTAAGGATACATATGTATATTTTTAAGTAACACAAATGTTATACTAAAATAGGCATTTTTTGGTTCTCTGAGCAATAAAAGCAGGAATCCTTTCAAGGTCCATAATATGGATCTACTTTTTTTTTATTAACTGTAAATTATTCTAGTTCATGGACATACTCTAACTCATGCATTGGGTTCCCCATTGATAATATATTCATAAATTATATAAATTATTAATTTATATATAAATTATTAAATCAATTAAATAATAATTTAAATTATTATTACGACTAACTCTGTAGTGAATATCGTTTTACATAAATCCTGAATTACTTGTCAGGAAAAAATTACTATAAATTTTAAAACGTTTATTAGAGAGAGTATGTGTGTGAGCAGGGAGGGAGAGAGGAGAGAGAGAAAGACACCTACACACAGACTCCCCACTGAGCAGGGAGCCCTGTGTGGGGACAGATCCCAGGACTCCTAGGTCATGACCTGAGCTGAAGGCAGATGCTTCACTGACTGAACCACCCAGCTACCCCAGGAAAAAAAATTACTATTTTGGGAAAAGAGAAATAGCAAGACTTCAAATCAAAATAGTACTAAAAGAGGATATAGAAAAAAAGACTAATCTGGGTTAAGAATATTAGCCTAATTCCCAGCCCTAATGGAGAATTCACATGGATCACATGTGAATTAAATGTACATAAATGTGAATTAAATGTTACAGCTGGTCACATGTAACAGGAATCAGGCTCCCACAGCTAAGCCAAATTGGAGTTTGGTTTTTTCCTGGTAAGCAGCAGCCAGAGGGAAGGAGATTTTCCAGGGCTGGTGATGTAATGGCATTGAGTGGCCATCAGAGACCAGGTTCTTTGAGCTTCCTGTTTGGCCATCCTTCAAATGGATGGCTTCCTCTCTACTCCTAGGACTCTCATCTGCGCTCCAGGTAGGAAAGGGGAGGATGGGTGAAAGGTAAAAGATGAGTACCAGCAGAATCTACCTTTGCCTTCCTTTTTTTTCTGAATTAAGAAAACAATTTTCATGGAAGCCCAAACCCACAGACACTTGTCTCCATTTTACTGACCTGGACTGGGTCACGTGGCCCTCCATAGGGGAAAGGGAATATGGGGAGAATTTAACTGTTGCTGTCTTCTCGTGTGGGGATTGGTACGTAAGAAAGGGAGAGCAGAGGTTGAGTAGGTATCTGGTAATGTCTGTTGAGCCTGAATCAAATTACATGTGCTGAACGGAGGAAAAAATAAATAAATCGCACGGGTGACTCTGCCTGCCATTCTCTGCGATGAGCATGCCCGGTGTTTGCATTAGGATGGGAAAATCTATTCCCTCATTGATATCTCTTATCTACCTCTTGTTTTATGGGATCAAATTGGGCTCCGTCCCAGTCGGGTTGTTAAAGACAATGAAGTTTCCATACAGCATGCCCCCAGTACTCCACTCAAGAAATAAATGTGTTCTTTCCAATATCGGAGGAAAAAATAACCTGCTGTGTTTGCCTATTGAGACAGCAGCACATTTTCAAACAGCACGTCAAAACTTTTTTTTTTTTTTAAAGGTGTTCCTTTATTTGAGAGCACACAGGTGTGCAGGGGGAGGAGCAGAGGGAGAAAGAGAATCCCAAGCAGACTCCCGTTGTGCATGGAGCCCAACGCGGGGCTTGATCCCAGGACCCTGAGATCATGACCTGAGCCCAAATCAAGAACCAGCCACTTCACCCACTCAGCCACCCAGGTGGCCATTTTGGGGGGTGGTTTTGACTTTGGCCAGCGTTCACCCAGTGCCCTGACCTCAGGTGCTCTTGGCCACGGAAGATGTAGCCTCACAAAGATCTGAGTTAGGGACGTAGCTAATGAAACACGCTGACTTCGTGTCCACCCACTGAGTTCTGAGGGACCAAGGGATGGGTTGTTCATGGGGAGCTAACTATAGTTCTTTTTATTTTCTTTCCAGCAGCCCGAGCCACCTGGGGATGATAAAGCTGGCTTGGGCCACACGATGGTGCTTCAGTCTGCCTTACTCCGTTTTCTTCACTCCAAATGGAATCCCTGAGTTGGACTAGAACACAATTTGTTGGTAGTTTCCAGTTGTGTTACTATCCCTTTGTTCACAAAAGTTAACCTTCTGTATCAAAATTTGGCCAGAAAGTAGCAAGTTCAGGATGTTTACCAACTCAGAGTGTTGCTTTTTTTTTTCTTTTTTAATGATTTCAAAGTAAAACTGATTTTTGTTTGAGAAAGGTCCTCAGGTTTTATGGGGGAAAGAAAATCTTAACATTTGTATACATGCCATTTGGTATATCTCTCAGAGGGAGGATTTAATTTGTGATGAAAAGAGCTCAGATGAAAATGGTGTTTTATTTTGAAATAGTTATTATTTCACTTGATCTGCAAATATTCTAGTTTCTTCAGCACTTTCACAAAACCGCCAGCTTGAGCAGAGGAGAAAGACTCACAGGGTAATTACTAAAAGCTCTAATAAAGTCTGAGTGCATGGAGTTGGCATATACAGTTGAGTGAGTTTATTTTGGAAAAATAAAATCTAATTTGAGGCCATTTACAAAGTAACTATTCATGAATTGGGTAAGTACAGTTAATGACCAGGAACCAAAACGGTTTATTTGTTGTATAACTTAGTGGTGTAATATATCGTATGTATTATGTATTTAATCTGCCAAAACAAGTATTTACAACTCCAGTGTGTCATCTTTTTTATTTAGGATTTTTAAAAAAGATTTTATTTATTTATTTAACAGAGAGAGAGATCACAGGCAGGCAGAGAGAGAGGGGGAAGCAGGCTCTCCGCCAAGCAGAGAGCCTGATGCGGGGCTCAATCCCAGGACCCTGGGACCATGACCTGAGCTGAAGGTGGAGGCTTAACCCACTGAGCCACCCTGGCACCCTTATTTAGGATTTTTTTTAACGACCTATAGTTTGGTATATTGTTATAAGCTTTACAGAATGTAAGAGCATTTTTTCTTTAAGCCCAAAGGGTCTAATTAACCTCATTTCGTTTGGGTATATCCGGTTTAGGGCTCACAATTCCCGGTGACCTGGAGTTTTATGGATTTCAGTCCTGTTACATTGACTGCCGTCAACGAAGGACATCTAAAGAGTATATATGATTTCCAGTAACGGGTAAACATATATTGGAGAGCTGTCCTCTCCAAAGCCTTAGGTGATCTCATGTGGTAGAGGTTAGGATGGGTAAGGTGTGCTCTTAGTAAGAACTTAGTCTTAAGGCACCACGTAACTGAAAAATCTCCAGGCTGTGTGTGACAATCGCCATAAATGAGGTGTAAGCTGAGGCACCAGCAGCGCTGTGAGGAGGGAGAGGTCCTTGTCGTGGGGGTAACTGGGGATAGTTTCCTGGAGGAAAAGCACCATCTGAGCTCTGGGAGGATGGGGAGAGCTTTTCTAGGGTTGGCAGAGACGGTCTAACAAGACTGGTGGAACTGAGCCAGAGGGATGCAGAATTTGTTTGAAGCTGTAATACTATGGGGCATTATTGGAAATTAAGGCCCAAAATGCCTTTACTGCCTTGATTAGAAGGACTTTATTCTTTGGTGGGAATGAGTCACTGAAGACTCAGCAGACGATGATAAAGGAACACGGTGGTTTAGGAAGATTAATCCACCAGTTGTATGAAGACCAAATGCAATCTACCAGGAGGTTTTAACAGCAGTGAGGTCTCCCCGGGACAGAATGCAAAGGAACAGGTGTGCTAGCTCACGGCAGGTAGAGGATTTTAAGGGCTAAGCTTGAGGATGAGTTGATGTAGGTTGCAAAAACCATGAACTTGAGATACTGGGGGATATCTCTTTAGAAATAATTCCCAGAAAGTCTTTATTCAACATTGTCTTAGTCTGCGAATCTTTATTGAGCGCTAACTGTATGCACAGCCAAACTCTGTGCGTGGTGCTGAGGGTTCAATGTTGTTACTGTCAAGGGCCTCAGGGAGCTAGGTGTCTGAAGGGGACAATGACACAAACACGGAAAGCAGCTTGGACTTGAGTTCACCTCCTCTCTACTGAGAGCAGCCCTGTGCCCACCTCAGGGAACTCTGGAACCAGGCTGTGGCCTTGACCTCATTTGTGGTTTCCAACATTCCTCTGCACTGTAGCCTTCTGTCCTCCACATCGAATCTTCCCAGTATTTACTATGATCCACACCCCGCCTTCTTATCTTCTTCTTATCTCCTGGCCTCTGTACTGTGTGTGTGTGTGTGTGTGTGTATGTGTGTGTTGTTGACATACAATGTTACATTCATTTCAAGTGTGCATATTTGTGGTTTGACAACTCATTATATTATGCTGTGTTCACAACTGTAGCTACCGTGTGTCCCCACACATCACTATTACAGTATCATTGACTGTATTCCTTACGCTCTGCTGTTTATTTCCACGACGTACTCATTCCATAATTGGAAGCCTGAATCTCCCTCTCCCCTTTACCCAATTTGTACAACCCCCCCCACCTCCTTCCCCTCTGGCAACCATCTGTTTATAGTTACAGTTCTGATTCTGTTTTTTGTTCATTTATTCATTTTTTCAGATTCCATTTGTGAGTAGAATCATATGGCATTTGTCTTTCTCAATCTAATTTCATTTAGCATAATGCTCTCATGGTCCATCCATGTCTCAGATGACTGGACCTGACCCTTTCTGGTGGCCGCGTGTTATTCCGTTGGCTCTATTTCTATAGCACGTCTTCCTTATCCATTCGTCTATCGAAGGACACCTCCCTTGCTCCAGCATCTTGGCTATTGTAAATAATGTTGCAATAAACACAGGGGTGCATGTATCTTTTCAAGTTAGTGTTTTCATTTCCACCGGGTAAATAACCCCCAACAGGGGAAATATTGGGTCATATGGTATCTCCATTTTTAAGTTTTTGAGGAGTCTCCATACTATCTTCCACAGTGGCCGTACGAGTTTGCATTCCCACAACAGTGCACGAGCGTTCCCTTTCCTCCACATCCGCACCGACACCTGCTTCTCATCTTCTTGATTTTAGCCAGTCTAATAGGTGTGAGGTGATGTCTCGGTGTGATTTTGTTTTACATTTCCCTGATGATGAGTACTGTTGAGCATCTTCTCATGTGTCTGTCCACCATCTGTACTTCTTCTTTGGAAAAGTTTCTGTTCAAGTCCTCTTTTTTTTCCCCCAATTTCTTTTTCTCCCCATAGCACATACCTTCCCCAATGGATTGCTGTGGAGTTTTTTTGATGTTGAGTCGTATGAGTTCCTTGTATGTTTGTACATTTTAAATATTAACCCTTTATGAGATACATCACTTGCAAATATCTTCTCCTGCTCAATTCGTTGTCTTTTTGCTTTGTTGGTGGTTCTTTTTGCTGTGCAAAAACTTTTTGTAGTCCCGGTAGTTTATTTTTGCTTTTGCTTCCCTTGCCATAGGAGACCTATCTAGAAAAATGTTCCTACCTTTGATGTCAGAGAGATTACTGCCTGTGTTCTCTTCTAGGATTTTTATGGTTTGGAGTCTCTCATTTAGGTCTTTAACCCATTTGGAGTTCATTTTTGTCTATGGTGTTAGGAAGTGGTCCAGTTTCATTCTTTGGCATGTGGCTGTCCTGTTTTCCCAGCACCATTTATTGAAAAGACAGTCTCTTTGCCATTGTATAGTCTTGCCTCCCTTGTCATAGATTAATGAATCCTACAAATGGGGGCTTATTCTGGGGTCTCTGTTCTGGTCTATTCTGATCTATGTGTCTGTGTCTGTGTGCCGGGTCCACACTGTTTGGATTACTACAGCTTCGTAGTGTGTCTTGTAGTCTGGAATTGTGATACTTGCAGCTCTGCTCTTCCTTCTCAGTATCGCTCTTGTCACGCAGGGTCATCTTTGGTTCCATACGATTTTAGTATTTGTTCTAGTTCTGTGAAAAATGCTGTTGGTATTTTGATAGAGATTGCGATGAATCTGTAGATTCTTTTGTGGGCTCCAACTTACACTGGGGGTTCCAGCTCAATTTTTTTAAAGGTTTTATTTATTTATTTGACAGAGAGATCACAAGCAGGGGCAGCGGCAGGCAGAGGGGGAGAGAGAAAAACAGGCCCCCCACTGAGCAGGGAGCCTGATGCGGGGCTCCATCCCAGGACCCTGGGATCATGAACTGAGCTGAAGGCAGCCGAAGGCAATGGCTTAACCCACTGAGCCACCCAGGCGCCCCTCCAGCTCACTCTTAATCTCCCCATTTTCTCTCCATCATCCCTTCCTGACTGCCCCCCCACCCAGCCACCCGTGGGCTTTGAGCCCTACCACCAGACAGAGCCTGCTTAATCACTGCCATAGCTGTATAGGGTCAAAACTCTGGGACGAACCCCTTCTTGGACATGTGTCCCCTTCGTGGTTCCGCTGCTGAATCCTGGGCCCTAATCCACAGGGCGACAGTCCTTTTGGTCCCACAAGAACTTAACGTATGTTTCAAAAGAATAATTCACACTTAGCTGTTTTCAATGGTTTTTGCCACTTTTCTCAATTCCGGTGCCATGAACTCAGTCAGGACTAGGGATCTCAGCCTTTGTAGTCAGTGTCCCCACGTATGTGATAGGACTCTGTGAGCCCGGACATGTTTAACAGCATAAACAGACATAACAGCATAAACAAACAGTTTTACAGACTGTGGTAACTGCCTGTTTTCCCTCTAAGACTTGTCTACTAGCAGACATGAGCTCCTTAACAGCAGAGAACTTCTCTGTTCTCTTTACATTCTATTCCAAGCCCTGGGCAATGCCTGACACATAGGAAACACTCAAATACTTGCTGAGGGAATGGGGGCGCCATTGGAATCTAAGTGTTTAACCTCTGGAATTTTCTTGAACAAAGTTCCCTCATCTATACGGAGAAGTTCTCATCCATCAAAACTAAGCTCAGGTATTGCTTCCTTTAGTTTTCTAAGTTTTCTCGGTAAAATATTTTTATTTTTATTATATATTATTAAAGATTTTATTTGACAGGGACAGAGGGAGCACAAGCAGGGGGAGTGGGAGAGGAAGAAGCCAGCTCCCTGCTAAGCAGGAAGCCCAATGCAGCTCAATCACAGGACCCTGGGATCATGATCTGAGCCGAAAGCGGATGGCTTAAGGACTGAGCCAACCAGGCACCCCAGTAAGCTATTTTTAATACTTCCATTATTTTATAACTAAACATTTCTCCGTCTATTTTACCAGACTTGGAATTCTAAGGGCAGAGATGTTACTGGGTCACTTCTGTATCTCTAGCATCATACACAGCACCAGGGAGGGTAGATTTGAGAAGCATGAATTGATTCCCCTGTTTAAAATGAAATCCCAGTGGGTTAGGAGGAGACTCTTCAGAATGTCCACTCATCCCCATGCCTGAAAGCTCTGGGCCCCATTCAGATAGCGAAATTGAAATTCTCCCTTCTGGGCCACCTCCCCTTCCCTTTCCCCCTCCTGCCCCATCCCTGTTACTATCCGGGAATGTAAACAATTTCCCAAGTGGACTTTGAGCATATCTTTTGGACTTGGCTTATTCTAATGTCACCGTTCAGAAACGGCCCAATCCGTGATCCTGCTGGACGACCTTGACCTCCGTCTCTGTGGGGGCTTTGTCGTGGTCGAGTCTCAGCTCAGCTTCCAGTCCTGAGCTGCAGCAGCGGGACTCCACTCCGCCTGCCTGGCAGGGAGGCTGCGACTCTGAGCATCTGATGTGCTTTCTGCCTCACGCCGTCTGCTCAGCCAGGCCAGGGCTCCTCCTCTGGTTATTCCGTAGAGCAAATCTGTTCCTTATGACCATTATATCCTCTGCTCATCTAACTGGTCTAAAATTTTTCTTGTAATAACCATTTTCTGAAATCGGTTAACTTGGTGGATGAATACTATGTAAAGGTCATAATGTTACATAAAAGGCCATGCATTGCTTATCGAAATGAAGAATTAAACATTTAAAATTAATTGCTAAAATATCCCTTTATTAAAAAAAATTCCTGAGTAATAGGTCATTTTGAGTACCATGCAGGCACACGTTTTAATGTCTTTGAACCAAATAAGAACAATCTCAACATGCTTTGCTTTAGTGTAAAAATCAATTTATTATACAACAATCATACAGAATGCTTATCTATCTACAAAGGAAAATGGCTTCTCCTGCCTCCCTGTCCACCCCAATCATGATATTATGTTCTCAAGTATTTTCAAAGGAAAACCAAACAGTGACATCCTCATTTTCTAAATAAGGAAGTCCCCAGAAACATCATAAAATGATAAGGAAGAATCAGAATGGTCTCTTACCTACAATGTGCTGTTCTGCCCATCACAGTGAGTATCATTTTTGTTTTACAAATAAAAAGGCATACTTCTCTATTGGGGTTAGGGAGGACGTTCTCTCAATATATCTTGGTGATGGGTTGAAAATGTCACTTCATTTCCATTTAACATTGTTTAAAAAAATCAGAATTTTTAACATGTGCTTATAGTATTGTATATTTTCATTCTTATTAAGAGTAAAAGGAAATTTGGGAACAAAGTTTTCATTTTTCTAACAGTATATATAGGCTGTTGTTTTTTAAACTGCTTTAAGAAAGTCACATTAAGTGTAGACATTTTGCTTTTTGAAGTTTCAGCACTTAATGACTGGTTACAATAGTCACCTGATCCAGTTTTTGTGGCTAAGATTTCATAGCTCTGTGTATTTGTATCAGCCCTTGAATGGTTTAAGGCTAGAAGTGTTTGATTAGAATTAAAGACCTAATGGGAAGCAGGGTCCTGAAGCCTGTACATGGAGCTGGGAAGTGCAAACTACCCCAGTTTTTCCCTTTGAGAGGTTTCCCCCTGCCTTCTACTTAGGGCTGGTGGGCTTGGTCATTCTGCTGAAGGATGGCTTCTCTCCTTTCTCGGCCAGTATCAAGTCCAGGGAAGCCGCAAAGCGGCAGGTAAACACAGAGCGGGGAGACGTAAGCGCCTCCGGGACAGTGGAGAACCAGCTGCAAACAACACACGCCCGGTGAGGTCCGGCTTCTCCCTGGGTCCCACTTTCCCCCGAGATGTACTTTGAGAACAGATTTTTAGCCCTCACTTGAGACCTAAAACTGAACTGGAGTCCAGTTCCTCTGAGGGGCTTAGTCCAACCCGTGTTTTGTGGCAGAGGAGGAACCAGAGGTTAGCCCTTCTTTTGAAACGAGTTTCTGGGAGAGAACGAAACTCAGAGCAATACTGTTAGGACGCGATGGAAGGAAGCGGGGATGAAGCACCCTAAAAAATCAGTTTTCAACAACTTTTTAGAAAAGTAAGCACAGAGTAAGTGGGCATCAGAAATGCGTGCTGGATAAAAACGGACCAAGGGCCTGCACGTTGCACGTACAGATGATGCCCAGCGTACCTACCCCGCCCACCAGCTACGGCCCGTCACCTTTCCCAACGCAGGCCAGGTCCTGAGAGGGTGGCAGACAGGAGCTGGAAGGGAGAAAACACCATCGGGGGCTGTGTTCAGTGTCATCCCAGAGCTGCACTCTGCTTTTAAACAGGGAAAAGAATTTTAACACTGGAAACCGAAGGGGCAAGGAGGACAGAACGGCACTCCCGGACAGACCGGACGGGCCCAGGCAGCGGTAAGCGCGCCTTTCTGGCACTTGCGCATCTGACCTTGACATTATGAACTACAAGTTCTTTTAAAGAGAAGGAAAAAGAAAACGTCTAACGTGGCGAGTCTTACGGGTATAAATCTTTCTCGCATCTTCAAAAACTACTGTTTCCGTGCTTGGTGCAAGTGAACAGTGAAGGTTTAACACTTAGAATAAAAAATATTACTGCTGCTCTCCTCTGCTTTTGTGCTTGTTCTCAGGAGAAAGCGTGCTACCTGGGCCGGGGAGGGATGTGCGGAGTTTGCCGAACTGGCACTTTTCCTTGAGGTTCATTACCAGCCCCCGGCTCAGCGCTGGAATCTTTGCATCATCCTCCTCTTCCCATTTTCAAAAAGTTAACCTACAAAGAGTGACAGCAGTGTTTGGGGTATTATCCACAAGCAGGCTCACAAGAAGTAGCGGGCCAACTCAACATCTGCTTTGCCCCAACGGCTCTGATTTATAAATATCCCAGTGCCTTCTCCTTCTAGGGAAAAGGGAAGATTCCTTGATAAGAAAGGAAACCGGCAGCCAGATTTAGATCCTGCTTTCAGAGCTGAGCAGGGTGTCTGTTCACAACATAACCTGGGGGAATTTAACATAGGAGGTAGACAGGAATATATGAATAGTGGGGGAAACCAAAATAAAACAGAGGAACAACTCCTATCCGAAGCCCCTGAGCTAGGAGGATTTGGCAGAAGGTTTTTTCCTCCTTAGAAAAAGGAATTGTCAAAATAAAATACAAATTTCATTAACATATCACTAAGTTGAGACTTAGAGTCTGTCAAATTCCTACACTACCTTCAAAGTGTTGCTAGATTTTCCTGTTTTCTGTGTATAATCCATTGTAATATTTTCTGGGGTTGGGACAAATGGACTGATGACTTTATTGCTTAATAAGGACTAAGCGATTATTGCTTAATATAGATGAAGACCCTGTAGTTAGAAGGTAATTGACATTTTGTTTTCAACATTTTAATCTAAATGTTTTATTTGAAGACTGGCTTCAGAAAACAAGGCTCCATGTTTCCTGGCTTTGCGTGTGTGTAAGGCGTTAGAGAGTTTCTGGTGAGGGGTTCAGTTTGTGGGGAGGAGGACAGAGAAGCTGCACCAGGTCTGAGGTGACGCGGTGTGCTGACGGAAGCATTCAGTTAACAGATTAACCTAATAGCAATATATTAATACATTCCAGGTACAAATGATTTATAAACTCAAAAGAAATTAGTTTATGCTAAAACATATATAACTTTCAATTCAGTCTTTGCTTTAAAACAAGCGAATCTGTTAGGCTATTATATATGCTTTGTCTGTCACTTGACGTTTACTGTGCTTTCTTGTTGATGACCCCATTAGTGGCCGTGAAGTAGGCTTTGGAAAAACCATTCTTCACTTCTTTCCCAGCAGGTGGCTCTTCCGTATTTTTCTTCACTGGCTTTTTCCGGTATGTCTGTTGGATGTGTAGATTTCAAAGAAGGAAAAGGAAAAAGGATTCTTGAATAAGACTTTGTCTCTGACATGGCGTATAATCTAAAACAGCATATGATATTATTGTGTGATAATATCATGGACAATGAGACTATGGACTGTGAAAAACAACCTGAGGGTTTTGAAGGGGCGGGGATAGGAGGCTGGAGAAACCAGGTGGTGGGTAATAGGGAGGGCACGTACTGCATGGAGCACTGGGTGTGGTGCAAAAACAATACTGTTACGCTGAAAAAATAAATTTAAGATAATATCATGGACAAGTAAGAATTTTTGTAATAGGACAATTTTTAAGCTAATGGTTAAAAATAAAAGGGTAAAAACCAAGACAAGTCTGAATTTCCATGAAAGTTTATTTCTTTCACCTTATCTATGTTGGTTAGGATTCATATGTTATGGGATGAGCGCCCAAATTATTCTGCATTAGTTGCTTCCTTGTAGTTCCTAAAACTGAGATACTTTCCAATTCAGGCTGAAAAAGTGCTGTTATTTTAAAAGTACTAGTATCTTGGATTCTGGCTTGATTTGAGTTTTGGCATATCCTTCCTAATTCTGACAAAATACCGAATTTCATCTTATTTTTGCTTTTTTTTTTTTAAGCAATGGTATTAACAGGGTCAAGACTGAAATTATAAACTCTAAAGGAGTAAGACTTCATTTGAACGACAAGTAGGGATGACGTCCTGGGTGCCCATCACCCACCCCACAGGCTCCTCCTCGACACCAAGCACCACGTGGACTCCCTGAGCTTTCCTGGAACGGTCTGTGTCTGTTTTTGTTTGGGTGGCTTTGTTTGGTTCCGTCAGTGGTTATTTCTTTAGAGATTCTCAAAGGACACTTGTATCTCTTATAAAAGACTATTTCAGAAACACAGGGGCTTAAAAACCTGTAAGAGGCTCAGGCTCCCACCACTGGGCTCTGTTCAAACCCTCTGTGGGTTAACGTTCAGCAAACGCAAACTAAAAAGGAAAGCACTTGTTGTCTGAAGAAATATCCTTGATTATAATTTCAAAAGTGCTGTTTTGAGTATAAATGTATGTTCTCATTTCTTTTACATGGCTCTTACTTTCCCTGCCCACCCCCCTCCCCCAAACACACACAGGAGAGTAATTTAAAATCCATGGCCACCTGAGGCCTGTGCCCTGCTACGGCTTTCATCAGTTTTTCTGTCTTAACGGAGTTGCTTTGAAATTGTGTTTTGAAGCTCTGTTTCATTTAAATTGTTGATTAAGAAGAAAATGACCATGAAGAAAAAGCCAATGTGACCTTTCCAATGATACCTAGCTTCAAAAGAATATTTTCCAAATAGTGAGTTTATATCACAGTGCTGATATAGAAACAATTTTTTAATACTAAACTCATTTAGCTTCTGTTTTTCTCCATTCAAACAGATTTCCTGTGTTCACTTAGAAGACTTTGGTAGCAGGGTGCAAATACATCAACCAAACGTGTGACCTGACTGAATTCTAATAAAATGCCCACTAGGCTGGAATAGGGGTTATCCTTCAAGGGGAGGATACGGGGCATGGAATTAGGAATGCAGGTTTCTCTGTTTCCTTTGGGTGCCTCTGTTCCACACTTTTATGCAAGGCAAAAGCCCAGTGTACAATGTTTTGCGGCTGAAGACTTATAGGTCACTTACCTGCACATAAAAATTTAAGAAGAGGATGACTAACGTCAGCATGTAGGAAGACTGGAAGATGAGACAGCCCAAAGGGAAGCCACAGGGCCTCACCACTGCACTCATGGTGTGCGTGATGGTGAGCACGAACTGCACCTGGTGGGGGCGGGGGTCGGGGAGGGGGGAGAGGCGGCAGGTGAGGCAACCGGGCAAGCCATAGAAAATCCATTTTGCAATGTTATAGGTTGAGAACTTGACTTCTAGTACTAAGAGTCACAAGAATAAGATGCTGAAGCAACCCCCCACCCTATCCAGACCTTTCACCTGAACGACACTAGTGGGCGGATACAATTGCCGCCTAGTTTTCTCATGGAAGAGCAGCAGTTGAATTCTTTAGATAAAAAGGAATCGGTTAAAAGCAAGGACTGAGCTAATGGTATCCACAGAGGACATTTGAAAACACCAGGTTTAATGCTTAGAAGGTTAATTTCAGAGAAAAATGGGCAGCCTCCTCGCCCGGAAGAGCTCTGTCGCGGATGACAGATTCCTTTCCTCCGTCCCTGAGACCACGCAGATGCTTCCCACGGACAAGAGCAGAAAGGAGGCGTGACATACCAGCTGAGCCTGTGTGAGGTACTTCTTCCACCAGAGATACCTGTGCATGGACGGGAACACGGAAAGGCCGTAGTAGGAGTACATGAGGATGTGGATGAAGCTGTTCAGCGTGGGTCCGAAGAAGCCTGCAGCAGTACAGGGAAGATGAGTAACAACTCCGCTAGCATCACCTACCGGAATGTCACACTGATAAGTTCACCTTCGTTTCTGTGCTATTAGTCCAGCAGGATTCGGCAAAAGTCGCCGAGATAGGACAAAACTGGGATGGTTTTTCAGCCAGAGCGTCAACCAAACAGGTAATTCCTGATCTGCAAAGGTTTTACTGTCTCTTAGACCATTATTACTGCCACAGATCGGGGAGAAAACGAAACGTTTGCTTAAACCTGGTGGAGGGTTCCTTTGAAAGAGAGATGCCTCCACCGTCGCTAAACCTGCGATGACCCATTCTGGTTGTGGGAAGAGGCTGCGGGTACGCGGCTGAACGAAGCCCTGAAGCATCCAGGAGGGTATGTTGCTCTTTATATTTATGATTCAACCTGAAAGGGACCTAGGAAGCAGGTGATGCTGGGGGAAAGCGAGGGGGAAGGTCCTGCAGGAGAGAAGGCTGGGACAGAAGATGGATCAGTGAGTGAGATTTCCCAGGGGCTGGGCCATCTCATGGGCTTCCAGGACAAGGAATATCTAAATCCAGTTTTAGGATCTATGCTGTGCCGTCCCTGCCATCAACGGGGGGTGAGTGGTGTTTCAGGAAACCAAAGGAAAAAACTAAGTTCTTTGTTGGCTCAACTAGGAAGCAAAAGAATTTAGCTGCAAGAGGTCAGATGTCAGAGACGGGTTCTTTGCTGGAGAGCGGGATCCTCAGGGTCGTGAGGATTAAATCCATACATACAGGCACAGTGCTTACAACGTGCCGGGCCAAGTGACTACTACTTACATGCCACCTCGGGATCCAAATGGAGCGGAGTCCTGCACTTGGAGGGGCTGTAGAGCTAGAGGACCCCTAGAAGCCGGGTTCCCTTGGATGGCTCTGTTTTACCTTATAAATTTTGTCATCTGGAAAAGGGGCAGGACGTGATTGACTGAATAACACTGTATAAACTGAAAAGTTCTGCACCTATACCGGTTAACCAATTTAAATTCTCCAGCCTGGTTTTCCAATTCTAGATCAGAGGTCTGGGTAGATAAGTGCAAATCAATGAATAAGAAATGAAAACACTCACATCCAGTAAGCCCTTCACAAACGCTGGCTGGAATAACTTTGTTCGGGGCTCGGATTTACATGAGGCAGAGTTTCAAAGAACCAGCTAGCTTGTCAGTGGGATTTCTTTACTCACCTGAGTTTTCATTACCACGAATGCATGGAAATGGACTACTTGCTGCTTATAATTTTATAATATTTTAGGTTCATGAGAAATTGTCACACATAGCATCTTAACAGGAATCTGATGTCTTTAAACAGATTATGTGAGACTGTCATTCAAATGCTTAGTGACTGTAATGAGATAGCTGATAAACACAAAAAATACTTATTCTTGATAATTCTTTGATATTGATTACAGCACAAGTCTATCGTGGTCTTAATAACAAAACTGAAGACACTAGACTCGGTCTAGGGGAGGTATAAAAAACTCACCTCTTTCTGATTCCGACCCCCCAGCAATTTCCTTTACACTCTGCTTTCCATGTACGTCTTCGTAGTCACTGATACTTTTTTAAAATGTCAAGAATGTTTGGAATACATCTTTAAGACCCCAAAATCATTTTGACTTAAGTTTTTGCCTGTTCTGAGTTTTCATAGATCAGTTTTAGATTTGGGGATATAAGACAATCAGAAAGTACTGCTGTCTCTTTTGCAGGTCACAATGGACCCATTAGGGAACTGTGAAATTGCTGTGGTGAGAGTCATAAGCTTTATTATAAAGTGCAACAGAATTCACCACAACAACAGAACCCAAAAGTACATCCCCCAGAACTAGGGGAAATTGTATGAAACAAGAATTTCAGAAACTAAGTATATACATGTAAAGAGGCTGGGATATAATGTGTATTGTAGTTCTCAGTTAAAAAAAAAATACTGAAAGCTACAGAGAGATGTGACCTTAATTCTTCAGAGTGGGAAGAGAGCCCTAGGAGTTGAAGTGACCCCAATCTGTAGCACCGCCAGGTGGGGACTGTGGAAGGTGCCAGATTTATTTCTGCAGGTGTCCTTGAGCCCCCAGGGTTGGAGTACAATTGCTCCAGCTGGGGTACATGCTCCTGGCCCTCAGACCTTTGGTGCATGGAAAAAAGATGTTTTTAAAATTTAAGGTAATACTCAGATTTTGCCAGAATCAAAGACCAGATAGCTAAACAGCCACTGGCAAACAGGTGCTTCTCTGTGTAACAGCGTAGCCCCCCACCGCCGTGGCCTCCCTTTTCTCTCTCCTGATCCATGTGCAATATTCAAGACACTTACAGAAGTCTTAGAAGACCAACTACAGAAACCTGAAAAGTCAGTGAAAGCACTTACTTTGCCCACAAGGTATCCAGTTCAAAACACACCACCAGATGTTAAACATGGAGGCATGATGGTAGACGTGAAGAAAAGTAATCTGGCTGGTTTTTTTCCGCAAGACAAAGAAAATTGTGTCCAGGAACTCTACTGATTTGGAGAAGTAGTACCACCATAACACCTTGGCTACCTGTAAGGATGTGGAAACAGGACAGAGAAAAGGTGAGCAACGAAAATGTCCATCTTGCTGCCCTACCTACCTCTCGGCAACCTGGGGGACACTGGGTTTCACTAGTGTGCATTTCTCTCTCCATCACACAAGCAACTTCCTGGCCTCCCTACCTCCAGCTTCTCCTTAATCCCAGCAATCCACCCTAGTCTAGTGAAAACGAGTTAGGCCTCCAACACGCAGATCTGGTCAAGGGAGTCCTGGGCGCCTGCGGAGCACAGGTTCTTTCTCTGGTTTGCCCTGGCTGCTATTTCCAGCATCCTTCTCCCACCACACTCCCCCATTCTCGGGGCATACCCCTACTCTCTGAGCACACCACCCTACGCTGTCCAGGTTCTTTGCTTCCTCTAACTGGAACTCTAACTCTTCCCCACATCCATGCTCCTTTCCTCTGGAACTCTACCTAACCAACCCTCTGCTTACTTTTCTCAGGCCTCATCAGCTGCTCCTTCATTTGCATTCCCCACTTACATTCTGCCTCTGCCCCCAGTAAGGAGGACAGTGAGGTGAGGATTAGGCACAGCCGGCCCACCACAGGGCAAGAACCTGCCCATCTCTGCTCCATGCTTGGCACTCAACAGATCACTACTGTTCCTTAACGCTAGGTTTTCATTTTGTCCCCCCTCTTCCTCTAACCTATGTATGTTTTTATCTCTTAACTGTTACAGGGGCCTGGAGCTGACTGTACACAAAAACTACATCTTTCATGTCTTCTCAGATTTAAAATCAAGATGGTGTATGAAGGGTTGACCCACTGCACTGTGCACCTGAAACTAATATTACCTTGTATGTTAACTAGCTGGAATTCAAATAAAAACCTAAAATCAAAATGCTCTTCCTCCTCACTGAAGTGGTGGGTCCGGATTCCCCCTTCCCTTCCCTCCTGAGCCCCTTACAAAGTCTCAGGTACAGGGGGAATACTTGAAAGGCGCTGGGGTTTTAGCGCTAACATTGAAACATATGAGGGAGTGTGGAGAACAGGAACTTTGAAGCGAGAGTATCTGCTTCCCGGGAACATAATAAGGTGTGGTGGCTTCCACCCTAATGTTTGAGGGTCTAGTTAAACTTCACAGACATTAAGCCAAATAGAAATGTAAAACAACAACCCTTAGAGAATTGTATGGTAACCCAAAAATTTAATGGCCAGTGATAGAAATAAAGTGGGTGCCAAAAAAAAATGGGTGCAAAGAAATCTATATACCTTTTTTTGTATTATAGTTTTGAAGATTTTTTTAAAAAGTTTAAAAATGTACATCTTAAAGACTTCAAAAGACTTCTATCTAATAAGCATGTTTTTTTGTTATAGAAATTATCAAACACCCATAAATTCAAGGAGAGTTAAGCTTCAGTTTTCAATATGATTCCAATTTGTTCAATCAGTTCTATTTCTAAACATTTTTACGGGGGCATAGCATTATTATAAGCAAATGCGGGCAGGAGAGTGGCAGAGGGACAGGCAGGCTCCCCCGTGAACTGGACGTGGTGCTCTATCCCAGGACCCGGAGATCAAGAACTGAGCCAAAGGCAGACGCTTAACCCAGGTGCCCCATTATGAAGTTTCTCCATTCACTTTTCACCCAACAGTTTTATTACTTATGGATGACTGCTGAACACATCGGGCTCTCTGCTCAGCGGGGAGCCTGCTTCCCTCTCACTCTCTCTGCTTGCCTCTCTGCCTACTTGTGATCTCTCTGTCAAATAAATAAAATCTTAAAAAAAAAAAAAAGACTTGCAAAAGGACGATTTTCTAATTCTCTCGTTAGGTATTTTCCCTCTTCTATAGAGAAGAGCTCTTCCTCTATTTGGAAATTCACACATGAAAAGCAAAGATAAATGTTTCTCTCCCTTTAACTTTGTTCCCCTAGAACGAGCTGGTGTTCTAGCAACCTTCAGACAGCAACAATGTGTTTTTAGTATCATTTTAAACTCATGGTTCTTAAATAAATGTATCTCAATCCATTCCAGTCAGTAATCTTTTTGAATTGTCCCATCCTGAGCACTGGGAGTCCCCTTCAAAGTGGCTCCTAGATCTTTTTTGTAATGACCTGAGTAGTCCTGGACAGCTTGCTTACTTTCTGTCACAAGATGTCCTGGATTCTGCTTATACACTTTTCCCACCCCAAACCAGGAATTGGCCAATTCTCTAAGAACCCTAATCCCTTCTGGTGGAAAATTATATTTAGAAAGCACAATCTGGGCATTCATGCTCATTGCACTGGGCTGTCAGAGACTAACTAGGCCTTTTCTGGAGATAAGAGCTAAAAAACACATTTGTTTTCAGAATAAAATTAATTCTGACATTTCCAATTTGAATCTGATTACTGTTAGAAAAGAGATACTAATAAAAAAGTTAAACTATGTTTCAAATAGTAATTGTAATGATATTAACATTATGTACTTACTCTACAGTGTACCTATAACAATCTCCAAAAAGCAATACCAATATTTTCCATTAATAGAAACAAACAAACAAAAAAATACAGTGTACTGTTAAGATATATCCCCCTCTAGGAGAAGAATAAATGAAACAAGATGGGATTGGGAGGGAGACAAACCATAAATGACTCTTAATCTCACAAAACAAACTGAGGGTTTGCTGGGGGGAGGTGGGGTTGGGAGAGGGGGAGGGGGTTATGGACATTGGGGAGGGTATGTGCTATGGTGAGTGCTGTGAAGTGTGTAAACCTGGCGATTCACAGACCTGTACCCCTGGGGATAAAAATACATTATATGTTTATAAAAAAAAAAAAATTGGAAGGGGAGGCGAACCATAAGAGACTATGGACTCTGAAAAACAACCTGAGGGTTCTGAAGGGTCAGGGGTGGGAGGTAATAGGGAGGGCACGTTTTGCATGGAGCACTGGGTGTTGTGCAAAAACAATGAATACTGTTACGCTGAAAAAATAAATAAATTAAAATAAAAAAAAAAAGATATATCCCCCTCAGGAAATTCAGTCAAAACACTATGTTTTTAAGTCTCTTGAAATAATTCTGTAGGTGGTTATGTTACCAGCTTCATATATGGCTATATTCATTTATTTTAGTTTCCAAGTTCTGGGAGGAAGGCTGCCTTGCTTTCTTTTCAAACTTAATTTTGTTTCATATTATGTAAAACACGTAATGGTTCCCAAATCAAGTATGACACAAGGTACATTCAGGGAAGTCTAGCTTCCATTCCTATCCCCCTCTGCCTAGTTCCTTCTCCTGGAAAAACACTGTTAGGTTTTGGTTTCTTCTGTTTCTTTTCAAAAATACACACACACACATTCGTATCACTTCTTGTACTATACTATAAACACAGTCTGCAAGTTGTTTTTGTTTTGTTGTTTAGAGAATGTCTCGGAAATTAACAGTATAGAGATCTTCCTCCTCCTGTTTTGCAAAGGGTCCATTTCTGGATATGCCCTGGTTTATTCTGTCAGTCCCCCATTGTTAACTGGGACATCTGGAAAACATTTTTGTTATCAAGTGTTTCTATTGGGAGGACTCCTTTTCTTATGTACTCCCAGCCCCATCCTCGTATCTGGAAGGAGAAAACCTCCTCTCCTTATCAAGGAGAGATACCTGCAAATGGTCAGTTAGCTTCTCAGGACTCACCCGGACATCAGCTTCCCCGGCACTGGCAAGATCTTGACACTGTAAGTTGTAGCCTCCTTCCCAACTGGAGAGAATAAGCTGCCAAAGAAACAAAGGAGGAAAATTTAATGCTAAAATTTGGAAGAGAACTGAATTTTCTATTCATGTTCCTGACTGGTGTCTCTGCAAGGTCTGAGTAGGAACTCCCCAGCACTTGAGTTTCTCAATCCTGTCCTCAAACACATGTGATCAAAGGATTTCCTTCTTGCTGTTGAACAGATACCAATGGTTGTATTTCTGATTTGGTAAAAATTTACTTCTAACCTTTACAGTGACCCAAAGGAACAGAATTTGGCTACCATTTGAGTAACAATATCTACTCCCATATTTCTACAGGTGAAATGTAGAATTACATATAAACATCTGAGGAAACACTAAAAATTTTTTCAAAGACGTATTTACTTGTTTGAGAGGAAGAGAGAGAGAGTGGGGGAAGGGGCAGAGAGAGAGAATCTGAAGCAGGCTCTCTGCTGAGCACAGAGCCTGACATGGGACTTGATCTCATGACTGAAATTATGACCTGAGCCAAAATCAAGAATCTGACACACAACCAATGGAGCCACCCAGTATTTTTAAATAATTATTTAATATTAATATATTTTAATACTTTGTATTGGCTTAGACTTAGTTGATCATCTCCATAATTTTATGAAGTACGTACTTATTACCATTTTACAGATGTGAAAACTAGGGTCAAAGGTTTTTAAGTCATTTTTCTTTATTGTATTTATGCCCTTGGTAATCAGTCATTTGTGTGATTATAACCGATTAATATCTGTATCCCTCATGATGTTGAAAAAACAAAAGGCTCTCTGAAGGTCTGTGCCTTTTTTGCCCATCTTTGAATCCACTATTCCTTGCCCAATGCCTAGTCCATAGAAGGCACTCAGTAAGTATATAGGAGAAAATGAACTTTTAAAATTCTTTGTGGAAAATTCTGTCAAAGAAATTGTTTTTTTCTTTCCTGCTCTTGCAAAAACTTAAAATTCTAGAATTAAAGCATGTGTATAAGTTACTTTCCCCTTCATCAAATTTTATTTAGGGGAGAACTTTTTCTTAATTTATGAGAGAATGTTTAACCTTTCCAAATTCAGTAATATGGAGCAGGTAATCATCTGCAATTGCTGAATGAAAAATATCTCTGGATATGAAAAGAAACCTATACATATGACGAGTCTGACAAGGCCTTTGAATATTCAGTAATTGTGTATATTGTGAAGTGATCACAGGAAGTCCAGTTAACATGTCACAGAAGGTACCCAAAGGCCTGCGATTTGTGGCTGCTCATCAGAGATGTGTCAAGGTACAGCTCTGTTGAAATACATACACAGAGTACGGAGGAAGGGGATGTTAAAACTGAACATTAGAAACAGCTGAACTACTAAAAAAAAGCATTTAGATTGTCTAAAACTACCTGACAATTTAAAATTTAAATAGAATTAAGCAGTTGGGGCTCCTGGGTGGCTCAGTCGGTTAAGTGGCCAACTCTTGATTTCAGCTCAGGTCATGATCTCATCAGGGGGGTGGGATGGAGGCCAGCTGTCAGGCTCCACACCGAACAGAAAATCTGCTTGAGATTCTCTCTCTCCCTCTGCCCCTCTCTGCTGGAGGCTCTATTAAAAAAAAGGAGAGAGAGAAAAAAAGAAATCCTCCAGTGGCTTGATATTATTTTCAGAATAGAAGGCAAACTCGGTTTCCAAGACCCTCTATGAATGTGCCATCTCTCCACATTGTGGATCGTTCCCTCCTCTGTCCAGGGTGTTCTAACTGCATCTTTATGGTCTTTGAACACCCTGAGTTTGTTCCTGCCTCAAGGCCTTTACGTTTGCTTCTCCTTCTGCATAAACACTCTCTCCCCAAATCTTCATATGCTTGATTGTCATCATTCAGTGTCTGCTCAGTACCACTTGCTCAGAGAGGTCTTCCTGCCCCGCCAGCAGCCCAGCACTCACTGCTGCACAAGGGAAAGGCCGTGCTGTAGAATCTAGAATAGACTGTGACACAGTGTGGGAACTCCACACATATTTCTTTAAAGAAAGGTAATAATTTTAGCTGTATATTCTTGGCCTACGCAAACGTCTGAACTGGGCCTAACAAGTTAGCAAGGTTAAATCAACCTATTACTCAACTAACTAGTGGCTATTAAATATAACCCAAAAGTGTCCAAGACCTTATGCTTGCCCAGGAAGAGGCTACAATCAGAGGAGACTAGGGAGCAATCAACAGCAGCGATTTTGAATCACGAGGTACAGAAGTGTGCAAAGAGCAACAGTGGACAAGCAACAGATAAAATTCATAGCGGGGAATGGACTCAGGGCAGATGGCCCTGCCTAAAGAGGAGCAGAAACCATTTATTTGCTTGAACACTAACATATTGTCCTGTTTCTTTAATGGTGACTACTATGCACTTTAATATTTATACAGCATTTTCATACTTACTAACTCCTACTGCGTACTATTCTTTGAGGTTTTCAAGTCCAGAAATCATGTGGAACCCATCTTCCTATCTCCTTGGCTTATCAGTACAAGTCACAGTAGGGAATGGGTGCTTGCCGAAAGCTGGCGGAGCAGAACTGGTAAATCCTTATAACCCCCTCCTGAGTTCCAAGGATAAGCACAGGATCTCCATCTTAAGGGTAAGTTGTCTAAGGGTCAAAGCCTAAGTAACTTCTCTCCAATTACACGGAGTGAGTGGCCCACGGGTCCAGCAAGTGTTAGAGATTCTGGGGTCATCAGACTTGCAGGCTGTTCTGCCACAGGGGCTGCTTCTGAAAACAATCCAGGAAAGACTATCTTTCCCTTTGGTTCTTCCCAGGGAAACGAATCTTGCGAGCTCATCCAGTGAAGGGAAAATTACCTACTTGAAAAACTCACTAAATTCCCCTTTCAGAGTGAGGTAAATCAGAGAAGTGATGTGACAGGACTGGAGAGTGGCTTTCCGGACCCTGGATTCCATCGCCGGTCTCTAATCACGGGGTGCTGGCGTGAAAGTGACAGTTACGAACCATTCTCAGAACGGCGCAAACCCGAACAAGGCACAGTTTAAACTCTGTGGAGGCTCTCGATGTCAGGCAAGGATTTATGTTCTTTTAGAATTCGAGGACCAGGAAGGCAATTACACTCGTGCCATAATCAGACGTTTATACCTGAACACAAATGACTTTAACCTGGGCTGTTCCCTCCCCCTGAGGCTGCTCGCTGGAGCGGGTCTATTTGGTGGTTTTTGATTCTCCTTCGCAGGGATCTGAAACAGCCTTTGGTTTACAGGCAGGACAATTGTTACTTGTTTTCTTGTAGAATTACTCGGGTTTGGCACGCTGCAAAGGAGTGGGCGATGTGTGACGTAATGGGGGCAGCCGGAGTCGGGCTGGAATAGCAGCCAGCCTCCGCCATCAGTCCTGAGAAATAGCCCCGCCGCTGTTGCTGACACAGGGACCCGAAGATGCGGGCAGCGGTCTTGGTCTTGGAGGGACTATGTATTTGTATTTCAAACCAACTGCATTTGATATGTAAGCTGATTTAGAAACTACTTTGTCAGCCATTCAATAGCGATCTGGTCTCAAGCAAATCATGTACCTTTTACAAGTCTCAGTATAAATCTGTAAAAGGAGAAAATCTGAACATCTGAGCTTTAAAGACCCATTCAGATCTAAATTGTGATTTTAAATTACAATGGAAGACTAAGGACTCAAGAAAGGGGCCTAAGTTGGGAAGAGAAAAATTCAAGTTAGAAACAAAGATTTCCAAAACTTCCAGAAGGAATATAAGCAACCGCTGAAACAGTTCTGGAGACCTTAAAGAACAGTACTGAGAGCGAGCGTGGGCAGCTTGCCGGGGCGCTGCCTCAGTGGCCGCCGGCTCCGCTAACATCACTTACCTCTGCCAGCATGTATACGGAGAGAAGTGTGATTCCCAGATTGTACAACGTGAGGATACCCTTGAGGGAAAGAGCAGGTCTGGTCTTCATGTATTTGTTACCCAGCCATATGGAAAGCAGATACAGGACAGTAAGAAAAAATGTGGGAAGGTAAGAGTCCAACATGAACCACCCTCGGACTCGAGAATCTGAAAAGAAAGAGTGAGAATTCTGAAGAGCGGCACTTCTGTTGAGTTATAAAATTCTACCACATATATTGAAAACACTGGGGGGGGGGTTGGTCTTTTGTTTTTTTTACGAGAGTATGCCTGATACACAACTTAAGACTTTTAGGAGTACAACAGGATTCAACATTTGCAAATATACTTCAAAACGATGACCACAACGAAGTCTAGTTAACATCCATCACCTTAGTTACAAACATGTTTTTCTTTGATGAAAACTTTAAAGATCTACTGTCACATTTATTTGTACACACTCAATCCAACAAGGAATAGCACGACGCGGCACTAAGCTGGATTTAGGTTACGGTTCAGAAGAACCACCCCATGGGGGCGAGAGTAGTTGAGGAAGGTTTCATAGCAAAGAGAACACGGAGTGATAGGGACAAGTAATTAAGGTGGGAGGTAGTAAGTTCTAGCATCTTCTTTGGAAGAGTTACAATGTTTATTCACTCTAACTCAATAAATAGGAAGTACTACTATGCCATTTTTGGGCAAAAACCAGCTCAGAAACCACGGTAACTTGCCAAGACCATACAGTAGTGGGCAGCAGAGTTGGGATCTGAATTCCTGTCTGATGCCTAGCCCACAAGACCTGCTGCTGTCTCCTCTGGGGAAGTCTGGAGTAGGCAGGAGAGAAGGGATATCAATAGTATATAACACTGCATAATACCTACGTTCCTCGGAGCTTGCCAAGGACCTCTATGCGGTAAGCCAGGCAGAGCTCAGAGTTCAGCGGAGTCAGAGCTGTGGGACTGCACTGCAAGCAGGGGAAGCTCAAGAAGGCAAAGGCAAAGACTCGGAGCTGATGATGCAGACGAGTGGGCAGAGAATACAATCAAGGACCTAAACCTGACCGTGGACTAGAAGTATAAACAGCCAGGAGGTAAGGACCAAGACACACCAAGTGTTCCTTACTCTGGAGAGTGAAAACATAAAAATCTAAATAAAATACACAGAATAGTTCTATAATATAATTACTAACATTTGAAAAGAACTATAGACACAAAGTGATTTTAGTTCTCTATTCTGCTCTTTTTTGTTGTTTACATAAAGAAAATAAACTGGCCCACAATTATAAAAAATAGCATGCTGTGGGACATCTGGGTGTCTCAGTCAGCAAAGCAGCAGCCGTCAGCTCAGGTCACGATCCCACGGTCCTGGGATCGAGTCCCACACTGGGCTCCTTGGTCAGTGGGGAGCCTGTTTCTCCCTCTGCCTGCCAGACTCCTGCTTGTGCTCTCAGTCTCTCTCCCTGACAAATAAATAAATTAAAAAAAAAAATAGCGTGCTGTTTTTAATCTCTGCAAATGGAGGTGGAAGGAGCGGATTTTTCTAGCAGATCAAGCCCTTTCTTCTGTCTCTGCTTTTCCCCCATCTCTGCCCCTCTTTCTGCTCCATTCTACATACCCCGCAAACCCCAGCTTCCCTTACCCCACCCCACCCGACAGACAGTACTGAGGTAAATGCCTTCTCAAGTCATCACTGTGCTATCACCTGTTCTTTAAGCCCCTCCAGTTGTGGCAGAGATAATAAGGTAGGAAAGGGGCTCATTTCAGTGCCCATGTGACGAAGAGAGATTACCTGTCATGCCACTTGCCGCAAAGCACTGGTGGTAAAGGTCTGTGCCATGGCCTGCCACTTCCTAATGTCCGCGTCCGTATCTAAATCTACGCAGCCTCTCAAGACCAGGTAAAGGTCCTGCCTTTTGAAGGGAACTGTTTCCTAGCGCTCTTTCATCACTACAGTTCCTCATCTGCATAGCAATTCTCATTTTAGAATTAAGATATCATGGCTGTAACTGTTATTACAACTAACATTCATGAGCACTAAGCCTTTTTATATGCATTCATGTATTTAAATCTCAAAACAATCTAAGGATACAGGTGACATTTCTAACAGTCTAATTGAGGTGTAGTTGATATACTTGCACATATTTAACGTTTACAATTTGATGTGTTTGGATTTAAGCAAACACTCACGATGCCATCACCACAGTCAACGTAAAAGACATATTCACCATATAGGAGATAATATTATCCCCCGTTAAGGTCTGAGAAAAATTGAGGCACAGAGAGTAAAAAGGTTAAATACTTGCCCTGAACTCCTACCCTACCTCCTGTTACAGTGTTGTGGATTGAACTGTATCCCCCAATAGATAGGTTCTAGTCCTAACTCCTGAGACCTGCGTGAGTGTGACCTTATTTGGAAACAGTGTCTTTGCAGGTATGACCAAGTTAAGAAGATGTCATACTAAATCAGGGGGCTCTAGCCCAGTGACAGGTGTCCTATATAACAAGGGGAGATTAGGACACAGGGACACAGGGAGAAGCCGTGTGAAGATGAAGGCAGGGACTGAGGAGATGCATCTCCAAGCCAAGCAATGCCAAAGATTACTGACAAGACCAGAAGCTGGGAGAAAGGCAGGGAACAGACTGTTCTCCAGAGCCTCGGAGGGAGCACGGCCCCGCCAACACCTTGATTTCACACTTGTACCTCCAGAACTGTGACAGAATAGACAAATTAGACAGAATAACAAATCACTGTTGTTTTAAGCCATGCAGCTTGCAGGGCTTTGTACTGAGGCCCTAGAAAACCAGGATACATGGTTTACTTCCTTGTTTTCCACTTGTTTCAGATGGGGTAGTCTGACCTTCCACCCATGGTATATGCTCTGTGAGACAGGACCCAGGCCTTCTATTCTGTCTCACTTACGCATCTACTTAGTTCCGAGTTATTAAATATAGATCAACTGGCAGAATGAGCCAAGCACATATTACAACACTAATAAAGCACCTGAAGTTTTCTTTTGTCATGGTCTTGTAAATGTTTGTCACATTTGTCAAGGGAGATAGTAACTGTCCCAACCAAAAGACAGGAACAAATACTTGTAAGACTGATTATCTTTCAGACGTGAGGGTTAGCTCTGCATCTGGGTCAGGTATTTGCCCCCAACAATAGCCCTTGATGGTAATATGGAATAAGTAAGTACGGAAAAGACAAGGGGACACCCAGAAGTCTACAAGGTGGCCTGCCAGTGACCTTAAGCTTGTGCCACTTTTAGGAAGGGGAAAATGGATTCTTGATGGCCCAGATGCTAGCCTCCCTGTCATCGTGGGGGTCACCTGATCCAGTTGTCAGCTGTCCATCTTACAATCCTCTCACTACAAAAGAACCTCCCATAAAAATGCTCAGAGCTGAGTACACGACTGCAACCCTATCCTTCCGGGACCCCCATCCACATAACTCCCGATCACCGTGATCTTCGTAAACACAAAGCTCAGTGTGAACCTGGGTCAGAGAGACTGTTCCACTCTCTAGTGGCAGTTCCAAATATAGAAAGCCACAGTCTCCAAGAAACCCCGCATGCCCAAGTGAGAGCACCGTGCCCTCTGCCTGAACCGTTCCCCTTCCCACCCACGAGAACTGCGAGGCAGAGAACACAGTCAAGCTTCTGAGATACAGATATCCTGCCCTGCCTACCCCCACAGGGTTGTCACAAAGATAAAATGGGGGGAGGGGGGTCGTGTGAGAAGTTTTTTTAAAGCTCCGCACAAAGGCGCCTGGGCTGCCTTGGTTAGTGGAGCAGGTGACTCTTGATCTCCCGCCCCACCCTGGACGTAGGGATTACTTAAAATCTTTTTTTTTAAGCTCTGAACAATTGCACAGTATCATTATAATAAACTATACAAAGAGTCATTCGTTTAGGAAAGCTTCTAAAGCCTACACAGAGACTGAAGTGGCCTAAGTAATCTCTACATGGTTCTGTTTAGATTTTTGAGAGACAGGAAAACGCCATTTCCCTCCACCCCTACCCAGCAGGGCTCGGGAAATAACTTAGAGACCCACAGAACCACAGATTTCCCACAGTGTGAACCAGCCAGGCTCATTCATCTGCAAGCTGTGTAGTGTGACTAAGACGTCCTTGGTGCTAGAGAAGACCATGCTCCGCGGTGAGGCGGAGGTGACCGGGACCTGCCAGAGTGCAGGTGCGCAGGTGCGCAGGCGCGGCAGTCACACCGCGGAGCCTGGGCGGAGTGAGCGCACAGAGGAGACACGCAAGCGCAGAGACTACTGCTGACTGCGCATGTGCGGAACGTGAGCGGTGAGTAAGTGGCGGAGAAAGGCGTGGAAGTCGTGAAGGGCACAAGGACAGCCGCAGTCTGCCCTTGCTTGCGGCTCCCAGGACTTTCACCCGAAGAAGACTGCCGAGAACTGAGGCTTTCTGGATGTCCTGGGAGAAGGGTATCAAAGGTGAGGGAACTTAAATCTCTAAATGTTGAGCACTATCCTGTTTAAAAGACACCAGAAGTGACGAAACCCTCCTCCACGTGAAGTTCTTGAGTAGCTTACTCACCTCGAGGTCCAAACATATTGTCCAAAAAAGCATTGATTTCATCATCAAAGGCCTTTAGATGCTCCTGAAAAGGGGGAAAAAAAAAAAGATTAAAGTGGGTTTTTTGGGGGGGGGGGGGGTGGCAGGGGAACTCTCAAAACAGACCACTACCAACAGAACAGCTGCCAGAATCTCCCAGTCCTAGCTTCAGGGACTCTCGGATGCAAAAACTTAAGGAAAACAGACGAGTTAAACGCAGCCTCACCATTCATGAGCTTGTGTGGATTTGGAAGGAAACAATTCCTTTTTCCTTTCCTTACGCAACAGGAGTCCTGGAAAACAGGCTTTTTCATTTAAACATTTAAACATTGAAGGGTTATTGACCTTAATTTCATTTCCCTCTAAAATGCTTAGAGGCATAAGCTTTCCCATAAGCAACTTCTATTGTTACTATTAACAGAGGTTGTGTGCAAACAACATGGAGGGTCTGTATCTACAGGATATAATGTAATTGTTAAATGAAAATTCAGCTGAGTTGTATTTTACAAAGTTGAATCTAAAGCTTTAAAGGGGACTTATTTTTCAAGTAAGGAAATTAAGCAGTACAGCTATTTTTAAATAACCTTCATATTTTGTTTTCAGAACCTTTTCTATTACATGGATATTTATTTAATACCATATTAAACAGTGTCACTAGGGTACATCAAATTATTACTGTCACTTTAACTGGATTTAGGTTGAGACAGGAGAATTTCTATTAAGAATCTTGTGGTTGCTAAATTGGCCACAGGCTCTTGGTTTAGCTCCTGTTCATGGTGGTGTGCTATTACACTGCTCAAAATACCTACTAAGGTGTTCCCTACCCCTGCTCAATGGTCTAGAGCACCACCTCAAGCAAAGGGAAGAAAAGGCAAAGCACTCCTCAGTGTTCCTAGCAAAGGGATGTTTGAAGAGAATTCTAGGGCCAGTAGATGGGTGAGTTGACTGTGACAGCCCTCAGGATGTTCATCTAGAACATTCTGTATAATCGACGGCGGGAGTGCAGTCAAAGCATTCTCAAAGAAAGTCTAAGTGCCAAAAAGGAGAATTAACTTACTGGCATCTGAGAAGATCTGTACTTTTGGTGATTGGCACCTATCATTTAGACCTATTTTTTATTTGACTTTGATCCTGAGAAAACTTCCAGGAAACTTAGATCTTTGGGGACTTTAGGAAGCTTGGGAGAGTGGATGAGGATTAGTGGCTGACATCTGTTAGCACCTATAGCTGCTGGCCATGTAATAGGACCTTTATTATTTCATTGTAGTTCTATAAAAAGTATGTGGGCTCAATCAAGCTTGAAGTTTCTAGTGTTTTGATTTCCATGAAGGACATTTTGGGAGACCTCTATATTTGAGAATGGTCACCTACCTCACATGTCAGTGTGACAGAGTAAGAGTTGTGTTGCCATTAGAAAAGAGCAGATCTGTCCTGAGGCCTCTCATTCTTGAGCAAAGAATGTTAACCTCACTGATGAACCCACCCTCCTAACAAACACCAATGAAATCTTCCTTTCATTGCCACATCCACCCACACATGTTTAAGCTCTTTCAGTCTGTTTGCTATTGTCCAAAATCCATTTTCCATCTGTAGGTCTAAGAAAACACTTAACTAAGGTTACAGAACTTGTATTAGTTCTATGAGGTTGCAGAAATTTTAGTCACAGTGGAAGACCAGAAATAAAAGAGAGGGGAAAATATGGAGAGAGAGCAGAGTGGAAAAAAATGAGTAACAAAGGGCATTCCACACCATTACCCCGATAACAAAACCAGAGGACACTACAAAAACAAAACAACACAACAACAGCAGCAAAACCCTAGAGGCCAGTATCTCTGATGAACATAGACCCAAAAATCCTCAGCAAAACATTAGCAACCAATTCCAGCAACACATTAAAAGGATAATTCACTACAATCAAGTGGGGTTTATTCCAGAGATACAAGGGTGGTTCAATATTTGCAAATCAACTGGTATATCACATTAACAAGAGGAAAAATTTAAAAAAAAACAAACCATGTCATCATCTCAATAGGCACCATAAAAGCATTAGACAAAATACAACACCAATTCATGAAGAAAACTCTGAACAAAGTGGGTTCAGAGGGCCATACCTTAACATAATAAAGGCTATATTTGAAAAACCCACAAGGAGCTAACATCATCCTTGACAGTGAAAAGCTGAAAGCTTTTCCTCTAAGATCAGGAACAAGACAACGATGTGTACTCTCACCACATTTATTTAGCATGGTACTATGAAGTTGTAGCTGCAGGAATCAGGCAAGAAAAAGAAGCAAAAGGCATCCAGATTGGTAAAGAAGTAAAACTGTCACTATTTGCAGGTGGAAAATCCTAATGACTCCACCAAAATCCATTAAAATGGATAAATTAGTAAAGTTGCAAGATACAAAATTAACAGAAAACTGTTCCATTTCTATATACTAATGATGAAGTAGCAGAAAGAGAAATCTAAAAAAAAAAAAAAATCCCATTTACAGTTGCACCAAAAAGAATAAAATATCTAGAAATAAATTTAAACAAGGAGGTGAAAGGACCTATACTCTGAAAACTAAAAGACAACTGATGAAAGTTGGTAAGACACTGATGACACAAATGGAAAGACACACCATGCTCATGGGTAAGGAGAATTAACATTGTTAAAATGTCTATACTACCCAGAGCAATGTATAGATTCAATGCAATCACTATCAAAACACCTATAGTATTTTTCACAGAAATAGAAAAATACTAAAATTTGTATGGAACCACAAAAGACCTCAAACAGCTGAAGAAATATAAGAACAAAGCTAGAGGTATCAAATTTCAAGCTATACTACAAAGCAACTTTAATCAAAACAGTATGGTACTGGTATGAAAACAGACACAAAGATCAATGGAACAGAATAGAGCCCAGAAATAAACCCAAACCTATATGGCCAATTAGTCTATGACAAAAGAGGCAAGAATGTACAATGGGAAAAGACAGTCTTTTCAATAAATGCTGTGGGAAATATGGACAGCTATATGCAAAAAGGTAAAAGTGGACCACATTCTTACACCATACACAAAACTAAACTCAAAGGGATTAAAGACCTAAATGTGAGACCCGAAATCATAAAACTCTTAGAAGAAAACATAGGCAGTAATCTCTTGGGCACTGCCCTTAGCAATATATTTATGGATCTGTCTCCTTAGGCAAGAGAAACAAAGCAAAAATAAACTGGGACTATATAAAATAAGATTTTGCAGAGCAAAAGAAACCATCAACAAAACAAAAAGACAATCTACAGAATGGGAGAAGATATTTTCAAATGATACATCTAGTGAGGAGTTAGTATCCAATATATATAAAGACCTAACTCCCCACCCAAAAACAAATACTCCAATTTAAAAATGGGCAGAGGATGTGAACAGACATTATTCCAAAGATATACAGATGTCCAAAAAACACATGAAAAGGTGCTCGATCTCACTAACTGTCAGGGGTAACCAACTGAAAACATAAGGGGATATCATCTCACACTTGTCAGATAACTGGTATCAAAAAGACAAGAAATAACAAGTGTTGGTAAGGATGTGAAGAAAAGGAACCCCCACACACTGCAGGAAATTAAATTGGTGCAACAACTGTGAAAAACAGTATGGAGGTTCCCCCCAAAGTTAAAACTGAAATCAACCATATGATCCAGTAATCCCATTACCGGACATTTACCCAAAGAAAACAAAAACAGTAATTTGAAAAGATACATGCACCCCTATGTTTATTGCACCATTATTTACAATAGCCAAGTTATGGAAGCTGCCCAGCTGTTCATCAACACAAGAGTGGATCAAGAAGATGTGGTGTATATATACAATGGATTATCACGTAACCATAAAGAGAGACTTTGCCATCTGTGACAACATGGATGGACCTAGAGGGTATAATGCTAAGTGAAAGCAGTCTGACAGAGAAAGACAAATACCATATGATTTCACTAACATGTGGAGTCTAAAAGACAAACTAAAAAAAAATGGACTCTCAAATACAGAGAAAAAATTGGTGGTTGCCAGCAGGGAAACAGGTAGGGGATGGGCAAAATACACAAGATTAAGAGGTACAAACTCTCAGTTACAGAGAAAAACAAATATCATATGATTTCACTAACATGTGGAGCCTAAAAGACAAACTAAAAAAAAAATGGACTCTCAAATACAGAGAAAAAACTGGTGGTTGCCAGCAGGGAAACAGGTAGGGGATGGGCAAAATACACAAGATTAAGAGGTACAAACTCCCAGTTATAAAAGAAATAAGTCACAGGGATGAAAAGTACAGCATAGAGAACAGTCAATAATATTGTAATAATATTGTATGGTGACAGATGTTGTCTACATTGATCATGATTAGCACTGAGTAATTATCGAATTGAATCAATATATTGTACATTAACATAACACTGTATCTAAATTGTACTTTAATAAATAAAATAGAGGGAACACTCCAATCTTTCGGTCATTAATGTGTGATTCATTAACCAATTACCTGACCATTACTATATGCTAGCACAATCTCAGGAGCTGAAATACAAAGTCAAATAAGACCCGGTACTCATCTTGACACAGGATACTATAAGCAAATCAATAATTACAATATTAATGTCTTCAATATGAGAGAAACGTCAGGGACGTGCTGTAAGAACAGAGAGGAAAAAAATATTTGGCCATAAAAAGGAAGGAAATCTTGCCATTTGTGACAACATGGATAGACCTCGAGGGCATTATGCTAAATGAAATGAGAGAAAGACAGATACCTTCTGACCTCACTTAAATGTGGAATCTAAAAGTACAAAAACCAAAACCCCAAATTCATAGGTACAAAGAAGAGTTTGGTGGTTACCAGAGGCAGTGATATGAGGGTGGGCAAGATGGGTACAAACTTCTATGTAAAATGAATAAAAAAGTATAACTATATATGTTAATCAGACTTACTGTGGTGATCATGTCATATATATACTGAATTATTATGTATATACTGAATTACTATGTTGTACCCCTGAAATGAAGAACATAGAGGTAGCAAATTTAATATAGTTTTAATATATTAAAAAGAGAAGCCTCCCAGGAAGAGATGCCATTGCTGCTAAGTTCTGAAAGACTCTAGGACACCTTGTAGATGGAGAAGGAAGATCATTTCAGGAAGAAGAATCAGCACGTACAAATAGATTGAGACAGGACTCACTTGGGGAATGTTTACAACCAGGGTCTCTACGGACCCTCATGACAGGTGGAAATAAAGCCAATATTGGGAAAATCAGAAACTTGAATAAAAATAAACTCTTTATTTCTGGGTTATTTAATGCAGCTTAGTAAGGATACAATCTAAAAAGACAATGAGATAATGAGAGGAGATCAGGAGAACAAATGAAAATTTATCCCAGGTTAGTAAAACATTAAGTGTTAAGTAGAAATTGGGTAGTGTTAGCCAACGAAGGATGAACACTTGGCACAGCATGGGAGAGAGCAGCTCAGGTAATGAATTCATAGCCGCACCGGGTGCTATGGTAAAAGCATGTTGGGTGATTTCCTAGGAGGAACACGATAACCCAGGAGCTAAGAAAAATCAACAAACTACAAACTACGTGCAGCACACTTCGTTCACTCAGCCAACATTTTGAACAACCGTTATGTACTAACACTTGGCCAGACAAAGGAGGACAAAAAGGATTCAAAAGCTTACAGACAAAATGTGAAAGTAACATACAGAGAAAGGCAAGCAGCAAACCTGAGAAGGAGGAGATACACAGAACTGCCACAATGACGCAGGACCCTGCAGGAGTAAGGATTCAAGGTGCGTTTTAAAAGATGGCTATTTGGACAGATTAGAAAAGGGCAACAGTACTGCCCCTACACCTCAGCAAGAGAAATGCCATCTTGAACACCATACTTCAGAGGGCCCCATGCTAGCCGTCCTGGGGTCGTGCCCCGCTACACAGGAAACCCCATGAGCCAACAAAGACACCCATCCATGATATTGGCTTCCCCTCCACAGATTATGTTTCAAGTTCCCCAGGCCAAGTAATTCTCTGCCAAACAATTCTCTAACAACTTCAGGGATTTCCCCTTGCCCACACAGTAAAGTCCATGTGCTGGGACTTTATTTTTATTGAAGTGCAGGTGACACGCACTGCTACGCTGGCTTCAGGCACACAACATAGTGATCTGACAACTCTAGAGGCTGTGCTCTGCTCCCCACAAGTGCAGTTACCATCTGCTCCCATACAGCGCTATTACAGTACCATTGACTATATTCCCTGTGTGCACTCTTTCAGGCCCATGACTTCTTCATTCCATAACTGGAAGCCTGTATTTCCTAATCCCCTTCATCCATTTTGCCCATCCCCTCACCCATCTTCCCTCTGGCAACCATCAGTTTGTTCTCTGTGGGTCTGTTCCTGCTTTTGTACTGTTTTTTTAGATTCTACATCTAAGTGAAGCCATGTGGTGTTTGTCTTTGTCCATCAGACTTCTTTCACGTAGCATAATACCCTCTGGGTCCATTTGTTGTCACAAATGGCAAGATCTCATTTTTTATGGCTGAATAGTATTCCACTATACGTATATTTACATTCCTATATTGATGGACACTTGGGTTGCTTCCCTATCTTGGCCATTTTTAATAGTGTTGCAAGAAGCAGTGGGGTGCATATATCTTTTTGAGTAGGTGTTTTGTTTTCTTTGGATAACTATCCAGTAGAATGTTCCATGACTTTAATTTATGGCTGTGTATAACAAAGGCTGAAGGATGGAAAGGTTGGAAGTAAGCTTTATTTTGTGTATCCCTACTTGCTTACCACAGCTGCTAAGAATGTAAAATGGTACAACCATGCTGAAAAACAGTTTAGTAGTTTGGTAAAAACATCAACATTCACCTACCATATGATCCAGCATACTACTTCTAGGTATATTTGCCCAAGAAAAAATAAAGCATGTATGTCAAATATTCATGGCAGCTTAATTTTTAATAGCTAAAAAAACAGAAACCTTCCAAACATCCATCAATAGGTGAATGAATAAATTGTGTGTCTATACAATGAAAGACTTCTCAACAGAGTAAAAGAACGACTGATGCACACACAACACATGGCTCTCAAAATTATGAAGAAGCTAGACAGAGAGAGAGAGAGAACACACCATGTGCTTCCATTTACATGAAATTCTAGGAAACATAAACTTAGATATGTGACAGAAAGCAAATCAGTGGTTGCTTAGGGACTGCAAGGTAGAATAGTATATCCTTCAAAAATGAAGGTGAAATAAGGACATTGTCGTATGATGCCCAAGTAAGAGAATCCGTAGCCAGCAGAACTGCACTACAATGTATGCTGAGAATGTTCTTTGTGCCAAAGGGATATGATTCCATATGGAAAGGATTTACAGGAAAGAATCAAGAGCACCAGAAACGGATCTTTCTAATGGTTGAGCCAGAACCCATAACAAGGTGGCCTCCACCCACCTCACCACATGCGCCATACCCGCCATCCTCACCCCTCACACCGTGCTCCTCCCTACCAGAGGCATAGGGCTGCACAACCCTCAGGTGATGTCCTGTCCCTGCTTCTTGTTCTATGGCCACTAGGAAGACCACCACCTGGAGGCAGTGGTGACCCATGGGAGGCAAACCCACAGCCTTTGTGTAAGGCTGACTCCCTACACAAAGCGGAGATGGTCTCCCGGCTCTGTGCCATGCACCTGGCCATGCTGGGGGACAGGCTGGCCAGGCACTCCTGCCTTAGCTGCCTTTCTCTGAGAGTACCTGGAAACAGGAGAGCCATGAAAAGCATACCTACTTTTTTGCCAGCACATGTTGAGTGGGACTCCCACCTCGTCCGAGCTGTGTCAGCTGGAGCTCAGTTTCTTCCTCCCTTTCCTTCCTCTTCCTCCTCTCTTCCCTCCCCACCCCTGCCTTCATGCACTCCTCCTTCATGCCCCTTCATTTATGTTTCAGGCATTTTGTGGGTTTTAGCATTTATCAGTCATGGGCATTATATTGTCTACTGTGGTGATTCAAGATCTTGGGGTTTGTTCTCGTGTTGACACTGTTTTGTAGAACATTTTAAAGACACTTACTTGATCAGAATAATTATTTCCCACCACTCTTTCCTCACTTCTTTTTAAATGAGCAAAGATTATTAAGGTCTTAAGACAGACTGCTGAGTTTGTAAGACACAGTATCTAAATCCTTGCCTTAAAAAAAAAAGGCATTTCAGAGAAAATGAAATCTGAAGCATTCCATAATGGCAGATCGGGAAATGGGATCCAACCAGCTCTCAGGAATGGATCCTTCTCAGATGAACCAGATACAACTCTGACACCTTCCTGGGACCCTCAGGGGCAAGGCGGAGCTGTACAGAACTGAGAGACCCGGACATGACATCTCCTTCCAGAGACAAGGGACACAAACCAGAGTACTGTTACACAGCGAGGCCTCTGTGCTGCTCCCAGGGCTCGGAATGGGTGTCTAATGTTGACACTTCATTTGGCCGCCCGTGAGGGATGGCTCCCAGCCAGTCTGTTGTGGGTCTGAATAGGAATGTGTTTACATTTGTGAATGAAACTAGACAGTTTAGAGAATGGCTAGAAGTGGACATAATGAAATTCCCTGACTTTCATGCAGCTGACTTCCCAGAATGTGTATTTATCCCTATTTTACACTGATACGTGAACCCGCTCACCATCTATCCCAGCACAGTACTCTGGAGGGAGCGGCCAAGGACAAGAAATGGGTGAAAACTCCCTAGAATTCTCACTCATTTAGAGGAACTGAATTGTTACTGTTTCTCTTATAGAGTAATTTTCATGAGACTGAAACCATCTAAGTGAGGTACTGAAGCATATTTGAACACTGAAATTGAACATATTTGGTTATCGCATCTGAAGAGAACTATAAATGAACCATAGTGATGAGGAATGATAAGCAGGGAGGGAGACAAACCGTAAGAGACTCAATCTCAGGAAACAAACAAACTCAGAAAACAAACTGCTGGGGGGTCTGGGGGAGGGACAGGGTGGCTGGGGCATGGACATTGGGGAGGGTATGTGCTATGGTGAGCACTGTGAATTGTCTAAGACTGAAGATTCACAGACCTGTATCCCTGAAACAAATATACATTATATTAACTAAAACAACAACACAGCATCTGTTTACCAAACACTCGTGTACCGGGCATGGGACATGTATTATCTAGGATTTTCACAACAGTCCTGCAAGTTGGGTGTTTCTCCCAGTTTACAGATGTGGAAATTGAGAGTGTGAGCTCAAGACTGGCACTGCTGTGTGAAATGCAAACCAAGTTCAGTAACAATCAGTGTCTTCTACACCTTCTGAATGAGAGGTTTCAGAGCTGGGGTGGCAGAGGAAGGGTTCTTCGTAGAGTTCCCATTTAGGTTTCCTGCGCTGCAGGACATCTCAGAACGAGGAGCAGACCGAGAAAGGGGGGGTGGATTTTCTCTGCATCCTGGGGATCCCTGAGGCTGCAGGACAGTTTCCCTCAAGTAAGGAGATGAAAGGTTTCTTTAGAACAGAATAGGTCGCTGCAGTTTTGCTTGGCTGTGTTCGGTTTCCTTGCACTCTGAGTCTGGTCAAATAGCAACCCCTCAAGGGCTTCCTGGATCCAGCTCTCAGATTACAAAGCAGGGACGGAAGCCTCTGCCCTGTGGTATCCAGATCTCTGCAGCAGAACCTTTCTCCTCACCTGCTCTGTCCTGGATAGCACATACTATACAAACTGTCACTGGCTAGTTTACTGTCAGGCTCCTCCGGTAGGTCTCCAACAGCCTACTTTATCCCCAATTCTAAGAACAATGTGACTGCGTAATACTCAGTGAATACATTACTGAGACTCTCATTGTTCTAAACCTTTACAGGATTCATTCGATACTTCTATTTCATATTACTTTGCATTCCTACCTAGATTTTCTTATGTGCGATCTGGTTTTCAGTGCATTGTGAAAGATCCTTAACCCTCTTTTTAAATTTTTTTTTGGTAAGATTTTATTTATTTATTTGACAGAGAGACAGCGTGCACAAGTAGGCAGAGCAGTAGGCAGGGGGTTGGGGGGGGGGGAAGCAGGCTCCCCGCTGAGCAGAGAACCTGATGCGGGACTCGATCCCAGGACTCTGGGATCATGACCTGAGCTGCAGGCAGCCGCTTAACCCACTGAGCCACCCAGGCGCCCAGATCCTTAACCCTCTTAACACCTGATATGTCATCAGGGTGTACTGGACCCAATTTTTTATTTTGAGTTTCTTTTTCAGACGATTCTTTCTTCCAAAAAATAAAGAAAAAAATTGTGTATTTTAAAAGTAGAATAAAACTCATTCTATTTTGCATTTAACATGAGTCCAGTGGACTCTTTTATAAATTTAAGGTATATTGTGGAATTTTAGTGCTTTTATATTTTCTATATTTTAAAAAATCTTGTTATTTATTCATCCCAGAAATTCTCATTATTACTCAAGCATTTAAATTTGTGCAAAAAAAAAAAAAAGAAAAAAAAAAACAAACTGTGAAAATGTAAGAATGATGGAACTGCCTAGGACAATGAAATAATCACAAGTCACAACTACTGCACTGTCCTTTATTTTTCTTCTTATTCTATCCAAGGAATGGCATCGTGCTATAAGATAATATAAAAGAAATTTAGAGACATCTTTATAGTTTTTTAAAGCTCTCATTGAACACACCTGAGGTTCAGAATTTTTCATGCTCTTAAACCTTAATTATCATACAAATTACCTGAGGATCTTGCTAAAATACAAGTTTTCATTAACTTGGTGTGGAACGGGGCCCAGAAGTCTACATTTTTTTTTAAAGATTTTATTTATTTATTTGATAGACAGAGATGACAAGCAGGCAGAGAGGCAGGCAGAGAGAGAGAGGGGGTAAGCAGGCTCCCTGCTGAGCAGAGAGCCCAATATGGGGCTCGATCCCAGGACCCTGGGATCATGACCTGAGCCGAAGGCAGAGGCTTTAACCCACTGAGCCACCCAGGCGCCCCAGAAGTCTACATTTCTACTAAACTCCCGGGTGAGGTTGATGCTGCTGGTCCACAGACCACACTTTGATTTAGCAAGGATTTAGACCAAGGATTTAGTCTCTTGAAACTTGTGTGGAATATAACAAAGGTATTAACTATTTATGTGTTCTTATTATAAAAATACCAAGTTCTTATTTTCTGCAAATCTACTATATATGCTATTATATATACTACTGTATGAAATTGAAACTTACCATACACTAATTATATCACCACTTACTTCATCGGTATTTAGTAATTAACTCTGCAAACTCACTCAGTATCCACGGTATTCCAAACAGAAATGAAATCACTGGTTCAGTTGTATTTTTCCTTATATTTGCTGTGTCAGAATATGGTATTCTGAAAGTGCCTACTCAGGGAAGAGCGCAGAAGGACTAGTGGCCTCTTTTGATAAGATTTTGTTTCTATTAAGTTATCGTGAGATTGTATTGGCACTCTGCATCAGTCAGTACTTGTCAACAAACATCACAAATTCAAACCTTATCCATCCTATACGTACACAACTCTTTTTTTTTTTTTTAAACTTAAATGGGATTTTAAGCTTTTGGTTTCTTTTAATTTATCCTCTTCATTTCAGTCCCAACTTTGCACTCTGTTAAGATTACCCAAATTCTGGACTTCCAGGAAAAATGGTGGAGTACAAGGACACAAAGCTCACCTCACCCCATGGATACACGTAGATAAACACCTACCTCCATGTAAATAACCCAAAGACTGGCACAACAGATTCTCCGCAGCTAAATGTAGGGAAGAGGCCACATGCAAAAGGTAGGAAGGGCAGGAACTTTTTGCTAAATGTAGGGAAGAGGCCACATGCAAAAGGTAGGAAGGTCAGAAAACTGACCTATGAGACTGTCCTTGGGAGGGAGAAACATCGCAGGTTTGGGGAAAGGGGAAGAGCAGATCCCATACCAGGCACCCCAGACAAAGGAGACCCACATTGGGTAGACAAATCTCCCCAATATTTGGCTTTGAAAACCAGAGAGACTTAACTTCATGAGTTCTCACAATCAGTGGGGCTTAACACCTGGAAATTCTAAGTCAGCAAGCAGGCTGGCTCTGGGAGAATGAGAGGGTGAGAGGAAACTGAGTTTTTAACCTTAAAAAGACAGCACAACAAACAGCCTGCAGATATACACTGTAGAAGCAGCAGTTTGAAAACCTGCTGGGAGGGAGATTTCCATACTCATCTCAGAGCATATGCTGGACAGCCAGAGATATTTAGGAGACTTCTCCAAGAACAAATGAGCTGGCAGGTGCCATTTCCCTCCCCCACCCACTCGTGCTCCTGTGGACTTGCCCCCTTCAAAATGCCCTAGGCCAGAACCCATCCAAAGTGGTACCACAAACCTGGCATGTGAGGCAGTCCCACCAGGGGCCAGGAGCACTCCAAAGTGACTCCTGCACTGGGGTCAAGGGAAGGTAACCACACACACCTGTCCTACCGCAGCCCCAGCAAGGGGCTGGGGGCAGACATCAGACTGCAGGCCCTGGCCACATACAGAAGCTTCTCAGGGGACAACACAGGGAGAGCCCCCTGCAGTTTGGTGCTGCTGCCTCATAGGTCTGTGCCTGGTCTGACTCGACTCAAGCCCAGTGTGGCCCCAGACCGGCCCATTAACACAGGGACTAAACTCTGCCCATGGCGGGCAAAGACAACCACTGCAGATGACTGCACTGAAGGTAAATGAGGCTCAGCCACAACAGGAGACATCCCTGACGGGTGCGGTTCTGATACATGGGACACTGCCCTGCAGGGCCCTACAGGACCTCTTCTTCAGAAGACCACTACGTTCCAGCACAGGAGACATAGCTGACTTTCTTAACAGTAGAAACAGATACAAGGAATTAGACAAAATGAGGAGACAGAGGAATATGAACCATATGGAAGAACAGGACAAAATCACATCAAAGGAGCTAATAAATCAAACAGAGATTAAATAATACGCCTAATAAAGCATCTAAAACATTGGTCAGAAAGATGCTCCCCGGGCTTGAGAAAAGAGCGGAGGATCTCAGTGAGACCCTCAACAAAGAGAGAAAATGTAAAAAACATAAAAAAGAACCGGAGATAAAGAACTCAATAAATGAAATTAAAAATACACTAGATGGAATAAACAGAGCAGAGGCAGCAAAGCAATGGATCAGCAACCAGAAGGAGAGAGTGATGGAAAGCAATCAAGCTGAACAAGAGAACAGAAAGAATAACAAACGAGAATACACGAAGGGAACTCAGCAACACCACCAAGCATAACAACATTCACATTATAGGGACCCCAGAAGGACAAGAGAGAGAAAAAGGGGCAGAAAATCTATTTGAGGAAATAGCTGAAAAGTTTGCAAATATGGGGAAGGAAACAAACATTCAGGTCCAGGAGGCACAGAAACCTCCCCTTCCCCAACAAAATCAACCCAAGGACGTCCACACCAAGACACATGAGTAATTAAAATGGCAAAAAGTAGTGATAGAGAATATTTATTATTTTTTAATGGGAAGTTAAATTTTTTGCAAGGGTAAAATGATATATAGCTTTATAGTTGGGGCCACAGAGCACTTTAAAAGATCTATATTTTTTAAGGTTTTTAAAAGTTTTTTTATTTTTTTAAGCACCGGGTGCTTATCACAAGTGCCTTCCTTAAAACCTATCACCTATTTCACCCATCTCCCACCCACCTCCTCTCTGGTGACCATTAGTTTGTTCTCTATAGCTAAGAGTCCATTTTCTGGTTTGCCTTTTTTTTCCTTTTGCTTGCTTGTTTCTTAAATTTCACATATGAGTGAAATCATATGGTATTTTTCTTTCTCTGACTTATTTCCCTTACCATTATTATATTCCAACTCCATCCATGTTGTTGTGGAGGGAAAGAATTCATCTTTTTATGCCTGAATCATATTCCCTTGTATGTATACATATCACAACTTCTTTATTCATCCACCTATGGATGGACATTTGGGATGTTCCATAATTTGCTATTGTAAATAATACTGCTATACGCTTAGGGATGTATGTATACCTTTAAATTAGTGTTTTTGTATTCTTTGGGCAAATACACAGTAGTGCAATTGCTGGATCACAGGGTTGTCCTTTTAATTCTTTTTTTTTTTTTTTCCCCCTAGAGAGTACACATGTGTTGGGGGGTGGGGAGGGGTGGGCAGAGGAAGAGGGAGAGAGAGAATCCTAAGCAGGCTCCATCCTCAGTGCAGAGTCTGACACTGGGCTTGAACTCACAACCCTGAGATCACGACCTGAGCCAAAATCAAGAGTTGGATGCTTAACCAACTGAGCCACCCATGTGCCCCTCATAGAGTGGTTCCATTTTAACTTACTGAGGCACTGACATTGTTTTCCACAGTGGTTGCACCAGTTTGCATTTCCAACAATAGTGCAAGAGGGTGATAGAGAATTTTAATTTTTTTTAAAGATTTATTTGAGAGACAGAGAGAGAAAGGGCAAGCATGAGCAGGAGGGAGGAACAGAGGGAAAGGGAGAAGCAGATTCCCCACTGAGCAGATAGCCTGATGCAGGGCTTGATCCTAGGACCCTGAGGTCACGTCCTGAGCCAAAGGCAGATGCTTAACCAACTGAGCCACCCAGGTGCCCCAGAAGAGAATTTTAAACGGAGCAAGAGAAAAAAAAAGAGTTACAAGGGAAACCACAATAGTCCAAAATCTTTGGAATGAAGCAAAAGCTGTTCTAAGAGGGAACTTTAGAACAATACAGGCGCACCTTAAGGGGCAAGAAGAATGTCAAATAAGCAACCTGGCTTTCCACCTATAAAAGCTATAAAAAGTACAAAACTCCAAACCAGCAAAAGGAAGAAAATAATAAAGATTAGAGCAGAAATAAAATAGAAACAAACAAAAAGCAATAGAACACATTAATGAAACCAGAAGCTGGCTCTCTGAAGAGAATAACAAAATTGATAACCTTTTAGCCAGGAAAAAGAAAAAGAAAAAGGGTTGGGATGGAGGGCTCAAATAAAATCAGAAATGAAAAAGGAGAAATAATAACTGACACCACAGAAATACAAGGACTATTAGAGAATATTCTGAAAATGTGTATGCCAACAAATTGGACAAACTAGAAGAAATAGATAAATCCCTAGAACATATCACCTCTCAAAACTCAACAGGAAGAAGTAGAAAATTTGAACAAATTGCTAGTTCAATTTCATTGATGGCATTAAAAAAAAAATCCCTACAAACAAAGAGTCCAGGACAATATGACTTCATAGGTTAATTCTGTCAGATATTTAAATAGTTAGTACCTATTTTTTCCAAGTTATTCCAAAAACAGAAGAGGAAGGAAAGCCTCTAAATTCATTCTATGAGGCCAGCATTACCCTTATGCTAAAACCAGATAAAAATGCTAATAAAAAAAGAGAATTACAGGCCAATATCTCTGGTGAACACAGATGGAAAAATCTTCAACAAAATATTAGCAAACTGATTCCAATAACACATTAGAAAAAAACCCATTTACCACAATCAAGTGGGATTTGTTCCTGGGTTGCCAGGGTGGTTCAATATTCATAAATCAAATAGGATATGTTGCATCAACAAAAATGATAAATGCCATAAACAAAATAGGTTTAGAGGGAACATATCTCAACATAACAAAGGCCATATGTGAAAAACCCTCATCTAGCATCATACTCAATGGTGAAAAACTGAAAACTTCTCTGCCAGACCAAGAGCAAGGCAAGGGTGTCCACTGTCACCACTTTTATTCAACATAGTACTGGAAATCCTAGCCACAGCGATCAGAGAAGAAAAGAAATAAAAGTTATCCAAATCAGTAAAGAAGTAAAACATTCACTATTTGCAGATTCATATACTCGATCTAGAAATTCCTAAAGACCCCACCAAATAACTCTTAGAACTGATAAATGAATTCAGTATAGTTGCAAGATACAAAATCAATATATGGAAGAAATCTGTTGCATTTCTACACACTAATCATAAATTAACAGAGAGAGAAATTAAGAAAATAATCTCATTTACAATTTCACTAAAAATAATAAAAATACCTAGAAATAAACTTAATCAAGGAGATAAAAGACTTGTACTCTGAAAACTAGAGAACAATGATAAGAGAAACTGAAGATGATTCAAATAAATGATAAACTATTCCATGCTCATGGACTGGAAGAACAAATACTGTTAAAATATCCATACTATGTAATCTATAGTTATAAAGAATCTCTATCAAAATACCAATAGTACTTTTCACAGAACTAGAACAAATAATTCTAAATTTTTCATGGAACCACAGAAGACTCCAAAGAGCCAAAGCAATCTTGAAGAAGCATGGTCCTAACACAGTGAGAGGCATATAGATCAATGGAACAGAATAGAGAGTCCAGAAATAAGCCTACGATTATATGGCCAGTTAATTTATGACAAAAGAGGCAAGAATATGCAATGGGAAAAAAAAAAAACCTCTTCAACAAATTGTGGTGGGAAAACTGGACAGCTACAGCAACAGAATGAAAGTAGACCAGTTTCTTATAACATGGACAGCAATAAACTCAAAATGGATTAAAAACCTAAATATGGGGGTGCCTGGGTAGCTCAGTGGGTTAAGCCTCTGCCTTTGGCTTGGGTCATGATCTCAGGGTCCTGGGAATAGCCCCGTGTCGGGGTCTCTGCTCAGCGAGGAGCCTGCTTCCCCCTCTCTCTCTGCCTGCCTCTCTGCCTACTTGTGATCTCTCTGTCAAATAAATAAATAAAATCTTAAAAAAAACTCCTAAATATGAAACCTGAAACCATAGAAATCATAGAGCACTGGCAGTAATTTCTCTGACATGAGCCATAGCAATCTTTTTCTAGATAGGTCTCCTAAGGCAAGGAAAACAAAGGTAAAAATAAACTACTGGGAATACACAAATACAAAAAGCTTTTGCATGGTAAAGGACAATAAATAAAACAAAAAGGCAATCTATTGAATGGCAGAAGATATCTGCAAATGATATATTTAACTAGAGGTTAGTATCCAAAATACATGAAGAACTTTACAATTCTACACACACACACACACACACACACACACACACACACACAGAAATCTGATTGAAAAATGGGCAGAAGACATGAACACTTTCCAAAGAGGACATATAGATTACTAACAAACCCATGTAAAAATGCTCAAAATCAGTTATCACTAGGAAAATACAAATTAAAACCACAATGAGGTATCACCTGTCAGAATGGCTAAAATCAGGGGCGCCTGGGTGGCTCAGTAGGTTAAAGCCTCTGCCTTCAGCTCAGGTCATGATCTCAGGGTCCTGGGATCGAGCCCCACATCAGGCGCTCTGCTCAGCAGAGAGCCTGCTTCCCTTCCTTCTCTCTCTGCCTGCTTGTGATCTCTGTCAAATAAGTAAATAAAAATCTTAAAAAAAAAAAAAAAAGAATAGCTAAAATCAAAAGCCCTAGAAACAATAAGCATTAGTGAGGATGTCGAGAAAAAGGAACCATCGGGCACTGCTGGTGAGAATGCAAACTGGTGCAGCCACTGTGGAGAACAGTACGGAGGTTCCTCAAAATATTGAAAATAGAATTATCATATAATCTAGTAATTCTGGTACTGGGTATTTACTCAAAGAAAATAAAACACTAACTCAAAAAGACATATGCACCTCTAATGTCCATAAATAGATGAATGGATAAAGAAGATGTAATACACACACACACACACATACACACACTGGAATATTATTCAGCCATAAAAAGAAATGAAATCTTGCAATTTGCAAGAACATGGATGGATCCAGATGGTATAATGCTATGTGAAATAAGGCAGTCAGAGAAAGACAAATAACACATTTCACTTAAATGTGGAATTTAAGAAAGGAAACAAAGAAGAAAAGAGAAACCAAAAAACAGGCTCTTAATTATAGAGAACAAACTGAATGATAACCAGAGTGGGGAGTAGGTGGGGGGTGGGTGGAATAGGTGATGGGAATGAAAGAGTACACTTGATCATGATAAGCACTGGGTGATGTATGGAATTGTTGACTCATATTGTACACTTGAAAATAATATAACACTTTATATTAATTATATTGGAATTTCAAAAAAACAGTTTTCCAAATCCCTAAATACATATATTTTTTTCTTTTTAGGTTTATTATATCTTATTAAAGTTTTGGCACCTTTATTTAAAATACTAATAAAACAAAGTTGCACAAGTCCGAGTGTTATGGATCAAATGTTTATGTTCCCCCCAATTCATATATGGATCATATTTGGAGAAGAGGGTTTAGGGAATTTTATGTCCCCCCCCCCAAAAAAAATTCATATGACCAGTGTGATCATATTTGGAAGAGGGTTTTGGGAAATAGATTTAGATGAGATCTTGAGGATGGAGCCCTTATGAGGGATTTGTGCCCTTATCTGAAGAGGCACCAGTTTGCCTTCTTTCCCAGCAATGTTAAGGCACAATGAGAATGCAGCTGTCTCCAAGCCAGGAAGAGCACCTTCACCAGAAGCTGACCATGCAGGCACCAGAACCCTGACTTAGGCTCCAGAACTTGTTTAGCTACCCAGTCTATGCTATTTTGTCAGGAGTGTTTGAACTGGCTAAAAGAAAAAAAAAACAAAACAAAAAAAACAGGCCTTGAAGACTGCCTTACAGAACAACTGTAAGAAAAAAAAAATTATGGCTTAAACTCATCTAATGTAAAGGACAATGCAAACTGCACATTATTGGATTTGGTTTAAATAAACAGTTTAACAAACCTCAATTTATTTGCCTACACAAGTGTATGTACAAACACACACACAGACATATATGTAAGGAAAATTTTGGAAGGACACATATTAAATTGTTAATAGCAATTATCTCTGGGGGGAAAGAGAATAACATGGAGCAGGGAGTGGGTGAAGGGAAAGGGAGACACCCTTTACTCTGTATATGTCTAATGTCTTAGTTTTTAATAAGAAATCATTAACAATATATTAACTGTGTAACTAAAAATATTACAACTAGAAAGAAATATTGTTAATGGGATGAGTATCAAAAAAAGTTGTAGAATTTCCTTAAAAAAACCTAATCATACTTTTGAATAGATTTGTCCCTTCCTATTCATATGAAATAAAAAATGAGATGAAATAGATGATATCATGATGTAAAACAATTAAAAAAATATAACCGTATGTGAGATTCTTGACCAAGTACATGATAGGTAACCTAAGGTTTCAAATACGTATTTTATTATTTTGTATTGATACAAAAAGACTAGTGATTACTGTAATCATCCCAAAGTTGCTTTTTTTTCCCCAAAAGATAGACAAAATTGACAAACCTTTGGCTAGACTAACTCAGGAAAAAAGGGAGAACTTAAAATCATAACTGGAAGAGAAGACATCACAACTGATACCACAGACACACAACCATGACAGGCTATTATGAAAAATTATAAACCAACAAACTGGTTGACCTAGAAAAAAAATGGATGAATTCCTAGAAATACAACCTATGAAGACTAAGCCATGAAGAAACAGATATCTGAACAAACTAACAGGAGTAAGGACACTGAATCAGTGATCAAAACCCCTCAGACACAGAAAAGCCTAGGACCAGATAGTATCACTGATGAATTCCACCAGAAATTTAGAGAACAATTAATGCCAATTTCTCAAACTTTTTCAAAAAACGAAGACAGGGCATTCCCAAATTTATTTTACAAGACCAGCATTACACTGATACCAAAGCCAGATAAAAAACTACAAGTGGGATGTATTCCCAGGTTGCAAGGATGGTTCAATACAGACAAATCAGTAAATGCGGTACATCACATCAACAGAATAAAAGATAAAAATCATATCTCAGTAGATTCAGAGAAAGCCTCTGACAAAAATACAACATCCATTTACGATAAAAGTGCTCAACGAATTGGATATAGAAGAAACACATCTCAACACAATAAAGGCCATTTATGACAATCCCACTGCCAACATTATATTCAATGGTGAAAGGCTGAAAGATTTTCCTCTAAAATCAGAAACAAGACAAAGGCACCCAATCTAACCACTCTTACTGCACATAGTATAGGATCCTAGCCAAAGCAATCAGGCAAGAAAAAGAAAAGGTATCCAAACAGAAAGGAAGAAATCTTTGTCTGTAGAGGATATGATTTTATATATAGAAAATCCTAAAGATCCTGTAAAAAAAAAAATATATATATATATATATATATTTAGAGCTAATCAATAAATTCAGTGAAGTTGCAGGTTACAAAAATCAACAGAACTGCATTTCTACACACTACCAAAAAAGCATCTGAAAAAGAAATAAAATAATCCCATTCACAATGGCATAAAAAATAATACTTAGGAAAAATTTTAATCAAAAAAGTGAAATATCTGTACACTGAAAACTATAAGATTTTGATGAAAGAAACTGAAGATGCAAATAGATACCCCACAGTCATGGATCAGAAGAATTAATATTGTTAAAATGTCCATACTCTGCAAAGTCATCTACAGATTCAATGCAATCCCTATCAAAATTTCTATGGTATTTTTCATAGAAATAGGAAGAAAATCCTAAAATTTTTATGGAACCACAAAGACCCCAAATAGCCAAATCAATCCTGAGAAAGAAGACCAAAGCTGGAGGCATCAAGCATTTTGAACCATACTAGGAATTTTACTACACAGCCATAGTAATCAAAACAGTATGGTACCAGAATAGAAACAGACACATAGTCCAATGGAACAGAAACAAGAGCCTAAAAATAAACCCTCACATCTCGCCAATGAACATTTGACAAGGGAACAAGAATACTCAAAAGAGAGGATGGTCTCTTCAATAAATAGTGTTCTAAAAACCGAGTAACTACATGAAGAGGAATGAAATTGGACCTAATATTCACAAAAATTAACTCAAAATGGGCTAAAGATTTAAACCTAAGACCTGAAGCCATAAAAACTCCTAAAAGAAAACACAAGCAAGGGGCACCTGGGTGGCTCAGTGGATTTAAAGCCTCTGCCTTTGGCTCAGGTCATGATCCCAGGGTCCTGGGATCGAGCCCCACATGGGGCTCTCTGCTCCGCGGGGAGCCTGCTTCCTCCTCTCTCTCTGCCTGCCTCTCTGCCTAGTTGTGATTTCTGTCTGTCAAATAAATAAAATATTAAAAAAAAAAGAAAACACAAGCAAAAAGCTCCTTGACATTGCTCTTGGTAACATTTTTTGGACGACACCAAAGCACAAGCAAGAAGAGCAAAAATAAGTAAGTGGGACTATATCAAACTGAAAACCTTCTGCAAAATAGAAGAAACAGTAACAAAACGAAAAGCCAAAGTACAGAAAGGGGAAAACATTTGCAAATTGTAAATTTGCTCTGGTAAAGAGTTAATACCCAAAAGTATGTAAATAACTCAAAGGACTCAGCACAAAAACCACCTGATTAAAAAAATGGAGGGAGGAAATATTTTTTCACAGAAGACCTACAGTTGACTAAAATGCACATGAAAATGTGCTCAACAGGACTAGTCATCAGAGAACTGCAGAACTCTACTGAAACCTAACCACACACCTGTTAGAATGGCTCTCCTCAAAGAGAGCTACCAAATGTTAGCCAGGATGTGGAGAAAGGAAACCCTTGTGTGCTGTTGGAAATGGAAATTGAGGCAGCCATTATGAAAAACAGTATAGAGGTACCTCAAAAAATTAAAAATCGAACTAGCAGGATCCAGCAATCTCACTTCGGGTTATATATCCAATGAAATGAAAACAAGATGTCAGAAATATCTGTGCCCCGATGTTCACTGCAGCACTATTCAGAATAGTCGATACATGGAAACAATCTAAGTGTCAGCAGATGACTGGATAAAAACCATGTGGTATAAATATCCAATGGAATAATATTCAGTTATGAGAAAGACAAAAATCCTGCCCTTACAACTCAGATGAACCTCGAGGGCATTATGCTAAGGGAAGTAAATCAGAGAAAGACATGGAATTTATGCAGAATCTTAAAAAATCTTAAAAAAACTAAATCATAGAAATAGCAGAGTAGTAGTTACCAGGAGCTGGGGGGTACAGATACTGGCAGATACTGGCCAAAGAGTACAAACTAACAAATTCTGGGCTTCTATTACACAGCGCTGTGAATATAGTTAATAATAATGTATCAAATACTTGGAAGTTGTTGAGAGTAGATCTGAAATGTTTTCATCACAGTAAAGATTCTGAGACAGGATAAAGGCATTAGCTAATGCTATGGTGGTAACCATTTTGCAATAGAGAAGAGCATCAAATCATCACATTGTACACCTTAAACTTAAATAATGTCATACGTCAATTACATCTCAAAGCTGAAAAAAAAAAGTCATCAGCCTGACTCTCTACAGTAATTGGCCATGTTTGGTTAAATCTTGAATCTTGTATAAAACACGTTAAGCTACCAAAACTCAACTATCTTCAAAAGATCAGTAACAGCAGCAGAGTCACCACTAATATTTCTCTATAGGGCTTTAGAAATGCCTGGAGAAGGGTCCAAGAGGACCTTTCAACTCTTAAGTTATTCCGCTCTGCTTTGTCCACAAACACACCGTAGGAAAAGGGGTCTGGCTGAAGAATGACCTACTCCCTACTGAAAGGATTTTCCTTCAATCAAAACAAATAAGCTCACATAGGACTCCCCTCAATGGGTTTGTAGCAGTCTCTCCTCAGAGTACTGGTCCAATTACAATTTTGTTAACAGTAAAATAGGATTTTTTTCCCTAGTAGGTTAAAATTACATAAGAAGCAAAGCCCCAAAGCAAGCCTAGTCTAGTGACAACCTTATTATTTTTCTCATTACAAGTGTTTACTTGTAAACAAGTGTTATTATCAATATTTTAATACAGTACAAACACAGTAGAAAGCTCAGAGGATATAAAGTCCACCTTAGCAGGCCACACTAAGGTAGTTGAGACACGTATACTAGGCATTTTAATCTCCATTTCTTGGCATCCAACTAAATTTTGCATCCTTTTTGGCATAAAATCTGGAAAGTTTTTATTTTTAAAAATTTTTTAAAGCTACATAAGATATTGGGGTTGCAGGAAAGAAGTGCTTCGCCATTTCTCCCCGCATAGAACAGAAAACAAGAGACCTGCATTCTCAACTTTTCCGCAGAATACAGCATGGAATCTGGTACCTGCAGGACTCCTTTGCATCAGTGGTGACACCCAGCAGAGTGTGGGATACCCGTCGTAGGCACCACTGATCTCTGCCAGCCAGCTGTCAGCATTCTCTCAATGTAGTGGTAGATATCTGGTGGGTATGGGGCACTGGCCTTCCCCCCAAAAAAGGGGATCTGAGCAAGACAAGAGAGGTATTCCCCCAGATGTCCTGAAATAATGGGCCAGAATTACTCATGGACATGAATTATACAGAACGCCTGAAAAAACTGTCTGGGTATGGGTGTATGTCAAAGATAGAGGATACTACAGGAAATTTGTCAAGTGCTGGTGAAAAGACTGGTGAGATATGAAAAGCATATATACAAATTACTGTGAGCTAGTGCTCAGATGTGTATCTCTGGCACATAGAACATTCCCTGGTTAACAAAGACAGGAGATAAATATATCTGATTTGTTAACTCTCAAAAATAGATTTGAAACAGCTTAAAAATATATTCACAATGCTTAGATGATTTGTGAATTAATTCACCAGTCCCGTAGATACTTACCAAGTTTAAGGAGACTGAAATTCTACGGACAAATATATTTTCTTAATAGTGATACAATAATATTAGTTCATTTCCCATTACTTTGCAAATTATGGCCTTCTCTCCAAGAGTATGGAAATAAAATCCGAGACCATACTTCTTTCATGACATTCTGGGACGATTAAAAGATATTAAATCACTGCCAGTGTAGAGGGAATAAAAGGAAATCTGCTGTACAGGAAAACAGTGTGTCAATTTCACAACTACAGAATAAAGTCATTCGCAGATTCAATACTGAATACATAAGGAAAGAAAAAAAGCTAATAACGGTGCTAAGGTTACACTTCAAGATCCTCATAATGATTATTACAACTTCTACTTCCACAGGAAGTAGTGAGTGAATACAAAACTCCTTGGAAATTTAATCCAAAGCCAGATAGTTGTATTCAGGACACCTTGGAACTGTACCAGTTTCTGAATTTGGGGACATGGGGAAGAATAAAGCTCTTTCACAATTAACAACAGCAATGAAAGGAGATTCTGTTTGTATGTGCCTTGGTTATCAAGTACTGACCAGAGGGGAAGCAGGTTGGCTATTCTGCATGTGTAAGTGGTTTCCTTTTGAATGAAAACAAGGAAAGTTTTAATGATTTCTTGAGAAAAAATGAGCCAGGTTATATTTCTAATTTTTTCTTTTCTATTTATTTGACAGAGAGAGATCACGAGTAGGCAGAGAGGCAGGCAGAGAGAGAGGGGGAAGCAGGCTCCCCACTGTGCTGAGAGCCCGATGTGGGGCTCAATCACAGGACTCCAAGACATGACCCGAGCCAAAGGGAGAGGCCCAACCCACTGAGCCACCCAGGTGCCCCTATATTTCTAATTTTTTAAGCAATAATCATACCTATCTATTTCTGTATATTCTATTTATTTCTATATATTCTCAAAATATCTATAGTTTACAGTAGATTTATGATAAAGTCAAAAGATGTGTTCTTTTATTGCTAATACTGAGCAAGAGACAGAATGTGAGTCATATGGATGTACTTTCAAAGTATATAAACCCATCCAATAAGGGGACTTATTGAGCAATCTAGATTCTTTCCTTGTTGAATGAAATCCTTTATCACACCCTTTGCTGTTTGGCAGGGTATTATCATAAAGTGACAGTCGGAGCCACACTTCATTAAGTGAAGTCTTTTCTAAGAGGTGGAGGAAAAGCACACCCTTCCCTTAGCATTTTAATCCAGATAATGGAAGATCAAGTTGAGCATAGTTGGCAGGCTCTAAGAAGAAAATAAATCACTGAAAGGCAAAATGCAGCTTGAGCAGTGTGGGAGGGGGATAAAAAAGGCCTTTGTTGATGGCCACTTAACCTTTATTGATGGTCAGAAAGTTTTACAAACTAATTTTACATATGTAAATCTCACGTTATTTTGAGCATCTTCTGGGATATTGCCTTAGTTCATCTTAAGTAATTCATCAAGATTTAATCATCAACCCAACTTGGTCTCCCAAAACACTGAGCTAATGGATGAAGACAGATAATTCTATGGGGAGGTGGATGGGTTGGATGAAGAGATGATAAGTGTTATTTATTTTATAGATAAGAGGCAGAAGACAAAATGATCAAAATTATATATCACATGTGGCTCAGCCCACTGCCTTTGCCAAGATATTGTGTCAAAATAAAATTAAGAAAATGTAAGTGTCTGGCTCCCATTTTTTTCTATTAGCACTGAATGACAAAATTTTCTCTTGGGGTTCTTCTTGAGCTATTGTTTGAACCCTGCTAAATGAGCACTTTTATAAAACATTACTACCCTTTTTCTTACTGATAAATCACTTTTATTCAATGGAGAATAGAAAGCATTTTGTCATGTTTTCTCATCTTCTTTAAAGAGCAAATTAGAAGCTTCAAGCTTCCCCCCCAAGTCCCTATCCTCCATACAACCAGATGGCCATCCCATTCTGGCCCCATATAAAAATTTTGAAGAAGCCATTACTGGAAATATAAAACACATAAGGAAATAAACGATAAAGTATTTTAGCTTCATGTATGTCTGAAGTATGTAGAATGGATGCATAGTTTTGGAAGTAAACTGCACAGGTGGACTGAAATCAGGTAAGACCCAATGCCACTTTCCAAATTAATAGGATAATTTCTGCTCGGTAAGCTGGCTTACTTCAGTCAGTTCATTCATTACACATTTTTTTAGTTCAACTGCCTGGAAGCAAGCAAGGTCTTCTCTTGAATGTTTATCTTCAGTGTAACTTTTACTAGGGTAGAAGAAACATTTTAAAGTGATTAAATGCCTATTGGAAATGATTATAGATGCATCATAAAAATTAGAATTGAGTTAGAGAAGCACAACCATTTTAAGTCATATAAATAATGTAAGAGACTATTACCAGGTTTTCTTTAAAAAGTGAGCATGTCAATTTATTCCTTTGACTTCCATAAAATAAACACACACCAAATACTGTTAACTTCATGACCTTAGAGTTTAAAAATATTTTCTTGGCAGAAGAAGCCTTCACCTAGTTGTAGCTTTTCAGCACTCAAAGCTTGCTTTCTTGTTAAATACAGCTTTTTAGAGATGTTGACTACTACAGCAAGTGTTTTCCCTCCCAACACTAAAAAGGAAAGGATAAAGTCAGTGACACTACTGGACAGTGACCCTGGGCAGCAGGAGTGGGTGAGAAACAGTCCTGAGTTTCCTTCGAGAAGACCCTGGATGCAGGCATGTTTTCAGGAAGATACAGTGGAAGTAGCAACTGAACAGTAGTTATGAGAGCCTGACTTCCACTTCCCCTGGTGATTTGGCTGATTATCGCTTCCAGTGTTTTCTCAAATAACAGCCAGAACTAGTCACCGGAGAAGTAAAGACTTAAGGAAAGTTTTCTAGCCTGACTGTGTGAAAACAAGTATGTTGCCTTTAGACATATTAGAAAAGTTAACGATGTTAACTTAGGTTAAAAGTTAGGTGATGAAGTTTTTGTTATTTAAAAGAAGAGAGTCAAACTGACTCATTTGCATAGCTTTAAAACAGCCCTAGGACTGAAAATGTAGTGACTCCAGCAGCCAGCGGCAAGCTAGGCATAAGGTAATGCTGTGCTGGGCTGCCCACATAGTGGGGTGGCACATGGTAGGAAATCCTTGGTGATCCTTCTTGGCTGTAACAGGAGGAACAGCCAACTCCTATACTAATCCTGGACTTGGGAATGAAGAGTTATGATGCAGATATCTGGGACAGGAATGAAGAGTTATGATGCAGATATCTGGGACAGCCACCAAGGACCTGATTCTTAAATAGAGAGCCTCCTTTGTTTCACCAGACAAACTGGGAACTGTGGGAAATGGAAGCTGTTTATCAGTACTTTCTTCAAGGCCATTGTCTCAGTAATACAGCAGTCTCAAGTCCAAGAGACTTAGGAAGACAGCAGCCAGGAACAGCCAGGAACAACCAGAAGGAAAAAAACAAAACAAAACCCATCTTACAGTGCTTCCTTCCAGCTTCAAGGAAAACCTTACAACACTGACTTGCCACTTCCTCCAGCTCTCCCCTCTGAAGGACTGAAGTGAGCAATCTCATTGTCACCTAACTGTTCATTCTACCTTACTATTCCTTCAGTCTCTAGAATTCTCTAACACAAGAGTCACTTGAATGTATTCACAGAGAAAGCTATTTAACGCCATGACAGCAATGGTTACTTTAGCTTAAATCTTTTAGAATAAAACCTATTCCTGCCAAACCTGTAAGGAGAGCTTGCATGCACTTAGCAGTGTCCAGAATGCAGGATAAAAAAAATCAGTGTTATATATATTAATTAAAAATCCTATTTAATAAACATGAGCTTTCCCAATTCCATAGGATCTCTTACAGGGAACTGCCCACACATTTAGCCACTTAGTAAACATAACTGCTTCACTACAAAGCCAGTAATTGTCATAATGAGACAGAAAGCACTGGAATATGAATTAAGAAAGGGGGTTCTCATCTCGACTCTGGCACCAATAAGTTCTGTCATCTGGAACCTCATTTACATAATACAGGGGGGAAAAACCACCCTCCCTTCTTCTGATGACCGAATCAGCTGCTGTTGAGTGCATTTACCTAGAAACAGAGATTTCATGACAAGTATTCATGGAACACTGATATATTTCAAGGTGTCCTACCTCATTTTAGAATCAGTACAATAAGTATACCTCTGTCCTGTTATCCATGTGTAATTCCAACACAATCCGTAGTTAACAATTATGAAATTTGACCGGTGGCCACACTCTTAATTCCTACAAAAGAGCCTCTAGCTTTGTATGTATCCCCCATACAAATATTGAAGAAATACCAGGATTTCCTGCCAGTTTATAAACTGTAGCCTGGTTTCTTCATAGGAACTTTAACAAAGCTATAGGGAGCACTCATATTATATCCAGCAGGGTAACTATCCTTCTGAAAAATAACTGTCCTTCCTTACATGGAGATCCAACATCGTTAGGTAAAGGAACAATTTAAAATATCTGAAAATTTTATGTGATTACTTCTCCATTTCTTAAACTTACCCTTGCTTTGTGAAAAATAACTTTTAAAATACTACAGTAATATTAGTTCCTTTCCCATCACCGAGCACTATAAAGCTATAGAATCAGCCCTACATAGTCCAGACTTTTTCTGATGAATAGAAACACAGAAAGGAAAAATACAGAATGATATTTTAAACCTCAGATGAATCAACGAGCAGCTTGCTGGCTCTCACAATATCAGACAATCACAGACATCTAACTCAACTTTGCACCCAAAGCCAGAAATAATCACTTTCTGCAATAATTCTGATAGAAATTCACCCACCTTACTGCAAAATACTCCAGAGAAAGTCTTCTCACCACTCTGCAAAGTAGCACACTCTGTTTTTAAAATGTTATATGTTTTTTGGAAAACCCTTATTTTGAGCTAAAACTCTTTCTCTATTATCCATCAATCCTACTTTCCTCTGAAATCAGACACAGCTGGTGTTTTCTCTTTCACCTGAGAGCCCTTCAGACATCGACAATAGGCATTTCACACCATGCCTCACCTTTCCTAAGGTTACAGCCTCAGTGGGCCCAACTTCTCCCATCCTCCTTTCCTTCCCTCCGTCTCTTCCCTACTGTGTCCTCTGATCTTTCCCTCCTTCCTCCTTCCACAAGCATTAGTGAATATATTAGGTATTAGATACATGTCCATATATAGAACATGAGCTCTAGACCCTCACACTCTTCGGCATACTCCTTCGGATTTATTCTCGTTTGTCAGCAACTCAGAGAAGTGAACTTTTTCAGAATGCGGCAGAACCATTAGCTCTCACACTCTGAAAGCCGTGTTTCTATCAATATAACCACTTCCTTTTGCCTGTGCCTAGAAAAAAAAACTTTCCTTCTCACGCCATTTCCCCTTATGGACCTAATTTGGACTTCTTTGGAGGGGTGGGGAGAATCTACAGACACATGGCTTTCTTTCCTCTTCTAACCACCAAATGAGGACCATAAAGTTTCTTTATTAACAATGTATAAATTGCTTTAGTTAATGAATGTCTTTTCCCTCTTTTTGAGGATTTGGTTCTGCTTTAGATTGAATGTAGTATTTTAACTCCATAATAGATTAAAATAGGTCCTGTCATGGCTGCCCCGATAAGCTACTGATTGAACTATTTATTGACTCTTCAGTCTGGCCACTTTTAAAATTAACATATAATGTATTATTTGCTGCAGGGTACAGGTCTGTGAATCCGCAGCTTTATACCATTCACAGATCTCACCACAGCACATACCCTCTCCAATGTCCATCACCCAGCCACCCTATCCCTACCCCCCCACCCCCCAGCAACCCTCTGTTGTTTCCTGAGATTAAGAGTCTCTTATGGTTTGTCTCCCTCCCCAGTTCCACCTTGTTTCATTTTTCCCTCCCTTCCCCCCATGACCCCAACCCGCCCTCCTCTCAAATTCCTCATATCAGTGAGATCATATGATAACTGTCTTTCTCTGAGTGACTTATTTCGCTTAGCATAATACCCTCTAGTTCCATCTACATCGTTGCAAATGGCAAGATTTTTTGGTTTTTCTGATGGCTGCATAATATTTATATATATATACACATACACATGTATACGTATATATCACATCATCTTTATCCATTCATCTGTTGATGGACATCTAGGTTCTTTCTTAGATATTATCATCAGCTAGAAGCAGGTGTAGACAAATGGGCTGACTGGTGACTGGATCACTTCAGTCCAAAGTATCTCCCTCAGAAGAGTAACTTACCTCCAATACTAATAAGGGTCATGGGTTTTTTTCTTTTCCTTTCTTTTCTACTCACTAATTGGAATATGAAGAAAAGAATTAATTGGTTCTGCCAATTCACGGGGCTGCTGAGGGGTTGAGTGATGACAGGAGGATATGTTCTTAGAACCTGGGACACGGTAAGAATTCAACTTAGTTGCTCTTGTTGTCAGGATTCGGCTCTTTGCTCTCTTTTGCACATGGGAAAATACCCTTATTCCTGACCATGACACAGATCCCTTGTACAGGAAGGCCTTTCGTTCTCTAAAACTGCATGGATGCTAGAGTCTGACCTTGTAAAGCCTGAGGTTGATTCAGTCGGCCAAGAGGAAAGGCCTAGGGTTTAAGAAAACCAAAGGCCCTCCTGCCTGTGACTCCTCTGTCCCACTGTGCTGTCCTCAACAGGTCTCTGACCTGAGAATATGGTGCAGGTGCCAAGTCCAAACTGACTTTTAACTTGGGAAAAAAATGTAAAAGCAAAAAATGTAGAGAGTAGCAAAATAAATACATCACATGGGTTGAAATTGTGTCATATTTGTTTCACATCTTTTCAAATTAATTCAATAAATATTTATCAAATGTACCTACTAGGTACTGGGAAGTAACTGATGAAGTCATCATTCCCTTTGCAAATCTCCCTCATCTTCTGGCCCTCATTCCCTCCTCAGATATAACTTGTAATCAATTTGATTTCAGTCCTTGTCTGTATTTCTATACACTTATGTACAGATATTCACAAACAAAAACTACCATTTAACACATTTTAAAGCTATATATGTTATAACACCTCTCTTTCTGCAGCTCAATCACTTCGACAGGACACATTTAATATCTAGTTCATTCATTGTAGCTGCTGTGTAATATTCCATCATGGGAATATTCTGTATTGTTTTTTATCCATTTCCTTACGATGGGATGAGAGGTTGTTTCCAGTTTTTCTATTACAAACAATGCTGCTTTATACAAATCTCCTTGTTTTCACAACCGAGACTTTCTCTGAAAATAGGTCTAGTTGTGGAATTGCTATGTTGTTTGATGAATACAGGTTTTAGTAAAAACTACCATATTGCTCTTATGAATTTTCAGGACTTGCTACTGTCCATCTTTTAAATTTTTGCCAAGTTCAGGTTTGCGGCATGGTTTTAATTGGCATTTCCTTATTACTACTGCAGTGGGCTGTGTCTTTTTTTTTTTTTAAGATTTTATTTATTTATTTGACAGAGAGAGATCATAAGTAGGCAGAGAGGCAGGCAGAGAGAGTGAGAGGGAAGCAGGCTCCCTGCCGAGCAGAGAGCCTGATGCGGGACTCGATCCCAGGACCCTGAGATCATGACCTGAGCCGAAGGCAGCGGCTTAAACCACTGAGCCACCCAGGCGCCCCCAGTGGGCTGCGTCCTTAAAAGTTTCCTGGCTGTGTAGGTTTCCTCTCCAGTGAGCTGCCATTTAATAACTCTAATGTATGCTTCTAAGAATTTTTTGTCTTCTGTTTATTGATTTATAAAAGTCATTTGTATATATAACAATCTATATTGTTAATATAGACTGCAAATACCTTCTCCTAGTCTGCTACTTGATTTTTTTTTTTAAAGATTTTATTTATTTATTTGACAGAGAGAGAGATCACAAGTAGGCAGAGAGGCAGGCAGAGAGAGAGGAGGAAGCAGGCTCCCTGCGGAGCAGAGAGCCCAATGCGGGGCTCGATCCCAGGACCCTGAGATCATGACCTGAGCCGAAGGCAGCGGCTTAATCCACTGAGCCACCCAGGCGCCCCCTGCTACTTGATTTTTTAAAAAAGATTTTATTTATTTATTTACCGCAAGCATGAGTAGGGGGAGGGGAAGAGTAGGGGGAGGGGAAGGGCAGAGGGAGACAGAATCTCAAGCAGACTCCGTGCTCAGCAGGGAGCCCCACGCGCAATTCGATCTCATGGCTCTGAGATCATGACCTGAGTTGAAATCAAGAGTCAGACACTTAACCAAATGAGCCATCCTGGTACCCCCTATTGCTTGGTTTTTTAAAATCTCTGACTGTAGTGTCTTTTACAGGCTCAATTTTTAATTTGGATATGGTCAAACCTGTCACTTTTTGTGGTCTGTGTTTTTGCAAGTCATGCTGAAAATACAATGAATATCGGGAAAGCCAACTAGAATAATGAAATAAGCAACAGGGCAGAAAGCAAAAGACACATGTATAGGGGGGCCTGGGTGGCTCAGTGGATTAAGCCTCTGCCTTCAGCTCGGGTCATGATCTCAGGGTTCTGGGATCGAGTCCCGCCTGGGGAGGGGGGGTCCTCTGCTCAGCAGGGAGCCTGCTTCCTCCCTCTCTCTGCCTGCTGCTATTCCTACTTGCGATCTCTCTCTCTCTGTCAAATAAATAAAATTTTAAAAAGAAACAGGTGTAAAAAGGGCTTGAATCCCCAATTCACATTTACTAGTTGTAGGACTCCAGATAAAACAGTCGGAGTCTTGGAGGAGTCAAGATGGTGGAGAAGTAGCAGCCTGAGACTACATCAGGTAGCAGGAGATCAGCTCGATAGCTTATCTAAACATTGCAAACACCTACAAATCCAACGGGAGATCGAAGAGAAGAAGAACAGCAACTCTAGAAACAGAAAATCAACCACTTTCTGAAAGGTAGGACTGGCGGAGAAGTGAATCTAAAACGACGGGAAGATAGACCGCGGGGGGAGGGGCCGGCTCCCGGCAAGCGGTGGAGCAACGGAGCACAAAATCAGGACTTTTAAAACTCTGTTCCACTGAGGGACATTGCTCCAGAGGCTAAACCAGGGTGAAGCCCACGCGGGGTCAGCGTGGCCCCAGGCCCCGCAGGGTCACAGAAGGATCGGGGGTGTCGGAGTGTCGCAGAGCTCGCAGGTATTAGAACGGAGAAGCCGGCTGCAGAGACAGAGCCGAGGACTGAACTCTCAGCTCGGGGTTACCTTGAGCTGGTCGCGGGCTGGGTGAGCTCGGAGCGCGGCTAGAGGCTGGGGATACGGGAGTGATTGGGTGCTATCCTCTGGGGGCGCACTGAGGAGTGGGGCCCCAGGCTCTCGGCTCCTCCAGGCCGGAGACTAGGAGGCCGCCATTTTCATTCCCGTCCTCCAGAACTCTACGGAAAGTGTTCAGGGAACAGAAGCTCCCAAAAGCGAACCCGAGCCGATTACTTAGTCCGGCCGCCGGTAAGGGCGGTGCAATCCCACCTCGGGCAAAGACACTTGAGAGTCACTACAACAGGCCCCTCCCCCAGAAGATCAACAAAATATCCAGCCAGGACGAAGTTCATCTATCAAGGAGAAAGCAGGTTCAATTCCTAAGACAGCAGAGCAATTCCAGAGGAGGAGAAAGCGAAGCACGGAACTCATGGCTTTCTCCCCATGATTCTTTATTCTTGCGGCTACTTCAATTTTTTTTTTCTTTTTTCAATTTTTTTTCTTTTTTCTTTTTTCTTCTTCTGCTAAATTTTTTAAAACTTTTACCCTTTTCTTCTTTAACGTTTTTTGACTAGTTCATCTAAATATATATATTTTTTCTTTCTTTTTTATATTTTTTAATATTTTTTTATTTTTTAAATTTTTTCTTTTTTTTTTCTTTTTTTTTTTTTTTCAGAACCTGTTTTTATCCCCTTTCTCCTCCCCACAATTAGGGGTCTCTTCTGATTTGGTTACAGCACATTTTTCTGGGGTCTTTGCCACCCTTTTAGTAGTTTATTTGCTCCTTCGTATCCTCTTATCTGGACAAAATGACAAGGCGGAAAAAATCACCACAAACAAAAGAACAAGAGACAGTACCGAAGGCTAGGGACCTAATCAACACAGACATGGGTAATATGTCAGATCAAGAGTTCAGAATGACGATTCTGAACATTCTAGCCGGGCTCGAAAAAGGCATGGAAGATATTAGAGAAACCCTCTCTGGAGATATTAAAGCCCTTTCTGGAGAAATTAAAGAACTAAAATCTAACCAAGTTGAAATCAAAAAAGCTATTAATGAGGTGCAATCAAAAATGGAGGCTCTCACTGCTAGGATCAATGAGGCAGAAGAAAGAATTAGTGATATAGAAGACCAAATGCAGAGAATAAGGAAGCCGAGCAAAAGAAAGAGGGACAAACAGCTACTGGATCATGAGGGGAGAATTCGAGAGATAAGTGACACCATAAGACGAAACAACATTAGAATAATTGGGATTCCAGAAGAAGAAGAAACAGAGAGGGGAGCAGAAGGTCTATTGGAGAGAATCATTGGAGAGAATTTCCCTAATATTGCAAAGGGAACAAACATCAAAATCCAGGAGATGCAGTCAACAAGAATAGGTCCACACCCCGTCACCTAATAGTAAAATTTACAAGTCTTAGTGACAAAGAGAAAATCCTGAAAGCAGCCCGAGAAAAGAAGTCTGTAACATACAATGGTAAAAATATTAGATTGGCGGCAGACTTATCCATAGAGACCTGGCAGGCCAGAAAGAGCTGGCATGATATATTCAGAGCACTAAACGAGAAAAACATGCAGCCAAGAATACTCTATCCAGCTAGGCTATCATTGAAAATAGAAGGAGAGATCAAAAGCTTCCAGGACAAACAAAAACTGAAAGAATTTGCAAACACCAAACCAGCTCTACAGGAAATATTGAAAGGGGTCCTCTAAGCAAAGAGAGAGCCTAAAAGTAGTAGATCAGAAAGGTACAGAGACAATATACAGTAACAGTCACCTTACAGGCTAATAATGGCACTAAATTCATATCTCTCAATAGTTACCCTGAATGTTAATGGGCTAAACGCCCCAATCAAAAGACACAAGGTATCAGAATGGATAAAAAAACAAAACCCATCAGTATGTTGCCTACAAGAAACTCATTTTAGACGCGAAGACACCTCCAGATTTAAAGTGAGGGGGTGGAAAACAATTTACCATGCTAATGGGCATCAGAAGAAAGCTGGGGTGGCAATCCTTATATCAGATCAATTAGATTTTAAGCCAAAGACTATAATAAGAGATGAGGAAGGACACTATATCCTACTCAAAGGGTCTGTCCAACAAGAAGATCTCACAATTTTAAATATCTATGCCCCTAACGTGGGAGCAGCCAACTATATCAACCAATTAATAACAAAATCAAAGAAACACATCAATAATAATACAATAATAGTAGGGGACTTGAACACTCCCCTCACTGAAATGGACAGATCATCCAAGCAAAAGATCAACAAGGACATAAAGGGCTTAAATGACACACTGGAGCAGATGGACATCACAGATCTATTCAGAACATTTCATCCCAAAGCAACAGAATACACATTCTTCTCTAGTGCACATGGAACCTTCTCCAGAATAGATCACATCCTGGGTCACAAATCAGGTCTCAACCGGTATCAAAAGATTGGGATCATTCCCTGCATATTTTCAGACCACAATGCTCTGAAGCTAGAACTCAATCACAAGAGGAAAGCTGGAAAGAACCCAAATACATGGAGACTAAACAGCATCCTTCTAAAGAATGAATGGGTCAACCAGGAAATTAAAGAAGAACTGAAAAAATTCATGGAAACAAATGATAATGAAAACACAACAGTTCAAAATCTGTGGGACACAGCAAAGGCAGTCCTGAGAGGAAAATATATAGCGGTACAAGCCTTTCTCAAGAAACAAGAAAGGTCTCAAGTACACAACCTAACCCTACGTGTAAAGGAGCTGGAGAAAGAACAAGAAAGAAACCCTAAACCCAGCAGGAGAAGAGAAATCATAAAGATCAGAGCAGAAATCAATGAAATAGAAACCAAAAAAACAATAGAAAAAAATCAATGAAACTAGGAGGTGGTTCTTTGAAAGAATCAATAAGATTGATAAACCCCTGGCCAGACTCATCAAAAAGAAAAGAGAAAGGACCCAAATCAATAAAATCATGAATGAAAGAGGAGAGATCACAACTAACACCAAAGAAATACAGACAATTATAAGAACATACTATGAGCAACTCTACGCCAACAAATTGGACAATCTGGAAGAAATGGATGCATTCCTAGAGACATATAAACTACCACAGCTGAACCAGGAAGAAATAGAAAACCTGAACAGGCCCATAACCAGTAAGGAGATTGAAACAGTCATCAAAAATCTCCAAACAAACAAAAGCCCAGGGCCAGACGGCTTCCCAGGGGAATTCTACCAAACATTTAAAGAAGAACTCATTCCTATTCTCCTGAAACTGTTCCAAAAAATAGAAATGGAAGGAAAACTTCCAAACTCATTCTATGAGGTCAGCATCACCTTGATCCCAAAACCAGACAAGGATCCCACCAAAAAAGAGAACTACAGACCAATATCCTTGATGAACACAGATGCAAAAATTCTCGCCAAAATACTAGCCAATAGGATTCAACAGTACATTAAAAGGATTATTCACCACGATCAAGTGGGATTTATTCCGGGGCTGCAGGGTTGGTTCAACATCCGCAAATCAATCAATGTAATACAACACATTAATAAAAGAAAGAACAAGAACCATATGATACTCTCAATAGATGCTGAAAAAGCATTTGACAAAGTACAGCATCCCTTCCTGATCAAAACTCTTCAAAGTGTGGGGATAGAGGGCACATACCGCAATATTATCAAAGCCATCTATGAAAAACCCACCGCAAATATCATTCTCAATGGAGAAAAACTGAAAGCTTTTCCGTTAAGGTCAGGAACACGGCAGGGATGTCCATTATCACCACTGCTATTCAACATAGTACTAGAAGTCCTAGCCTCAGCAATCAGACAACAAAAAGAAATTAAAGGCATCCAAATCGGTAAAGAAGAAGTCAAACTATCACTCTTCGCAGATGATATGATACTATATGTGGAAAACCCAAGACTCCACTCCAAAACTGCTAGAACTTGTACAGGAATTCAGTAAAGTGTCAGGATATAAAATCAATGCACAGAAATCAGTTGCATTTCTGTACACCAACAACAAGACTGAAGAAAGAGAAAATAAGGAGTCAATCCCATTTACAATTGTACCCAAAACTATAAGATACCTAGGAATAAACTTAACCAAAGAGACTAAGAATCTATACACAGAAAATTATAAAGTACTCATGAAAGAAATTGAGGAAGACACAAAAAAATGGAAAAATGTTCCATGCTCCTGGATTGGAAGAATAAATATTGTGAAAATGTCTATGCTACCTAAAGCAATCTACACATTTAATGCAATCCCTATCAAAATACCATCCATTTTTTTCAAAGAAATGGAACAAATAATCCTAAAATTTATATGGAACCAGAAAAGACCTCGAATAGCCAGTGGAATATTGAAAAAGGAAGCCAAAGTTGGTGGCATCACAATTCCGGACTTCAAGCTCTATTACAAAGCTGTCATCATCAAGACAGCATGGTACTGGCACAAAAACAGACACATAGATCAGTGGAACAGAATAGAGAGCCCAGAAATCGACCCTCAACTCTATGGTCAACTAATCTTTGACAAAGCAGGAAAGAATGTCCAATGGAAAAAAGACAGCCTCTTCAATAAATGGTGCTGGGAAAATTGGACAGCCACATGCAGAAAAATGAAATTGGACCACTTCCTTACACCACACACGAAAATAGACTCCAAATGGATGAAGGACCTCAATGTGAGAAAGGAATCCATCAAAATCCTTGAGGAGAATGCAGGCAGCAACCTCTTCGACCTCAGCCGCAGCAACATCTTCCTAGGAACAACGGCAAAGGCAAGGGAAGCAAGGGCAAAAATGAACTATTGGGATTTCCTCAAGATCAAAAGCTTTTGCACAGCAAAGGAAACAGTTAACAAAACCAAAAGACAACTGACAGAATGGGAGAAGATATTTGCAAACGACATATCAGATAAAGGGCTAGTCTCCAAAATCTATAAGGAACTTAGCAAACTCAACACCCAAAGAACAAACAATCCAATCAAGAAATGGGCAGAGGACATGAACAGACATTTCTGCAAAGAAGACATCCAGATGGCCAACAGACACATGAAAAAGTGCTCCACGTCACTCGGCATCAGGGAAATACAAATCAAAACCACAATGAGGTATCACCTCACACCAGTCAGAATGGCTAAAATTAACAAGTCAGGAAATGACAGATGCTGGCGAGGATGTGGAGAAAGGGGAACCCTCCTCCACTGTTGGTGGGAATGCAAGCTGGTGCAACCACTCTGGAAAACAGCATGGAGGTTCCTCAAAATGTTGAAAATAGAACTACCCTATGACCCAGCAATTGCACTACTGGGTATTTACCCTAAAGATACAAACATAGTGATCCGAAGGGGCACGTGTACCCGAATGTTTATAGCAGCGATGTCTACAATAGCCAAATTATGGAAAGAACCTAGATGTCCATCAACAGATGAATGGATAAAGAAGATGTGGTATATATACACAATGGAATACTATGCAGCCATCAAAAGAAATGAAATCATGCCATTTGCGATGACGTGGATGGAACTAGAGCGTATCATGCTTAGTGAAATAAGTCAATCGGAGAAAGACAACTATCATATGATCTCCCTGATATGAGGACGTGGAGAAGCAACATGGGGGGGTAGGGGGATAGGAGAAGAATAAATGAAACAAGATGGGATTGGGAGGGAGACAAACCATAAATGACTCTTAATCTCACAAAACAAACTGGGGGTTGCTGGAGGGAGGTGGGATTGAGAGAGGGGGAGCGGGCTATGGACACTGGGGAGGGGAGGCGAACCATAAGAGACTATGGACTCTGAAAAACAACCTGAGGGTTTTGAAGGGTCAGGGGTGGGAGGTTGGGGGAACAGGTGGTGGGTAATGGGGAGGGCACGTTTTGCATGGAGCACTGGGTGTTGTGCAAAAAGAATGAATACTGTTACGCTGAAAAAATAAATAAAATGGAAAAAAAAACAAACAAACAAACTGGGGGTTGCTGGGGGGAGGTGGGATTGGGAGAGGGGGAGGGGGCTATGGACATTGGGGAGGGTAAGTGCTATCGTGAGTGCTGTGAAGTGTGTAAACCTGGCGATTCACAGACCTGTACCCCTGGGGATAAAAATACATTATATGTTTATTTAAAAAAAAAAATTTGTAAGGGGAGGCGAACCATAAGAGACTATGGACTCTGAAAAACAACCTGAGGGTTTTGAAGGGTCAGGGGTGGGAGGTTGGGGGAACAGGTGGTGGGTAATGGGGAGGGCACGTTTTGCATGGAGCACTGGGTGTTGTGCAAAAAGAATGAATACTGTTACGCTGAAAAAATAAATAAAATGGAAAAAAAAAAAAAACAGTCGGAGTCTCAGTTTCCTCAGACAAGGGAGAGCTACTCTTGCACAGGAGTCCAGTGATCCGACAAGCATTCTTTGAGTGTCTGTTACGAGCAGGCACAAGCCTAGCGCTGAAAGTACAGGGGCAAACAAGATAAAGTTTGTGCCCTTACAGAGCTTATGCTGCAGTACGTGGGGTGAGGGGGGCAAATAATAAGTAAAGACAATACAAAAGCAACTTACTCAATGACATCAACTGAGAGGATGCTGTGAAAATGTTCTGCAAATTGGAAAGTGTTGTACAAGCACAGAACATTCCGATTATCACCACTGGAGATGCTGCCCCAAGCTCCTCCGAAGGGGCTCACAAAATGAAGCTGCAATTATTCTACTTTATTTGAAAATGAACTGATAGGGAATCAAGCCATACAAGACACAGTAAGTCTTGTAGGAACGACGTTTATGCTGGAGGGCCTCACAGACTTTGAACCAGAAACCCAAAGACTTCATTCCGTTTGGTCCAAAGCAGTCCTCCAGCTTTGCTGGGACCAGTCCTCCATGCAACAGCTGCAGACCAGCCAGGCTGGTCTCTCACTGCCCTCAACACATCTGACGAGTCTTCCATTTTTCCCACCTAATCTTAGTCTTTTCTAATATTGTCTCTTCCTAGGTCATGCAAAGTAAGCACTTACTTCATTTTTACCCAAACACTTAAATGTTTGTAATCAATTTTCACTACTTCCAAACCGACTGGAAGAAAGCAGGAAAAAAAACTATGTACATACATGCACTCTCTTTCCTCATTATTTCAAATACAATATATGAATCCGTAATCTGCTCTATGTAAGGTTTTAATAATGAAATAATGCTGATCCAGTGGGAAAGTCAGAGTGGAAGATGTGTTTTTTGTAGGGTGAATTTTTAAGGGTTAAGGCATTAGATTAAGCACTATTAAGAAGCTCAAGACAGAGGCAATTTGATGTAGGCATTTGGGCAAATAGCTAAGGTTTAATCTGATTATGGGGAGCTCTAAGGATTTTCTAAAATTGTGATTCAAATCCTTGAAACAATTTTCAAAATACATTCAGTTTCCTAACACGCGTGCATCTAAAGGTGAGAACTATTCAGCAGGAAAACCGGTTTTGAAACTAGCACATAGCTTGGCTTTTCATTTTTTGCTAATTAACAGAACTCGTGCAACCTGAAGAAAGGGAACTAAATAGCAGAGAATGAAATCTTATTACTTTTTCAGTCTCTCCAGAAAAAGTCCTGAATGTTAAACTAAAAACCACAGTCACGGGAACATGGAGATTTTAAAAATGTAAGTAAACGTACATTAATCAAGTTAAACAAACAATCTCTCTTCCAGACATAGAAAAACTGTTAGGTTTATAAAGATGAATAGAATTTAAGTTTCTCGGGGTGACAGCCACCAGTTTTGAGTGTTCACTATCAGTTATAATAGACTAGATGGTCTATTATAAGGAACTTATATACAGGTTATCTTATGTGACCCAATCTTCACCATGTGTTACTATCTTAAAGATAAAGGGGTACCTGAGTGGCTCAGTGGGTTAAAGCCTCTGCCTTCGGCTCAGGTCATGATCCCAGGATCCTGGGATAGAGCCCTGCATCAGGCTCTCTGCTCAGCAGGGAGCCTGCTTCCCCCTCTCTCTCTGCCTGCCTCTCTGCCTACTTGTGATCTCTCTCTTTGTCAGATAAATAAATCAAATCTTAAAAAAAAAAAAAAAAAGTAAAGCAAGAAGTTACACATCTTCGAGGGGAGATAAATGGAGCAGAGAATTGAACCCAGGAGTGTGTAGTTCAAGAACTCACTTTTTAAATGTCGACAACATGACGATGAGGGAGTGCTGACTCATTAGTTCAACCCCTTTATAACCTCCTTACCTAGGTATTATGGAAACCAGGTTAATCTTCCTAAATGACACTTTCATCATTTGACTTTCCATTTCGAAAACCTGGTTTACAACATCCAGAAGGAACTTCTTGGCCTCAGATTCAAGACTCTTCAAAACTCTGCCCCGACCCATCCATTCCATACTCCTGTTGGTGCACAACCTTCACAGTTAAAAAAACACTTACGGAGCCCCTAACTGTAAGCTAGGCTCTGCAAGGACATGTGGCCTTGTCCGTAAGTTGCTTGCAGTATAGCGTTTCTCAAATATGTGTTACTGCTTTCTGGGTCCCTCCTTACCCAGTAATTTCCCCTAAATCGAATCTTCTGTTTGATCCTACATTCCTCCTTTTCCCTATATATCAAAATCCAACCTAGTCAAGATCTAGGGTCAATCCCAACCCCTTCAAGAAGCACATACTAAATATTTTTGTTAGTTCTTTCCTCTTAACCCCTAGAATGCTGGATTTCAGAATTCTGTGGACTTGATTCCTGGCACGTCAACTCCAAAGCCCCTCACACAGAGGTTCTGATTCGGACAGTCTGGCTTCATCTAGTCTGGGAATGTGCATTTAAACATGTCTGGCCAATTCCCGAGTTCTTACTCCTCCTACTCACGCTACACCTCTCAGACAACTGGTTTTTTTCTCTCCTCTCATTGAATTGACTGGTCTTCTGAGTACTACGGTGTCACAGACACAACCTGATCTCAGCCTTATCAATCCTGAGGATTCTGGTTCTTCAATTACCAACCACCTCCTGGTCCTGACCACATTTTTGGCTCAATAAAGAAGTAAAAGTAACCCATGCTGTAGGTCTTTTTTTTTTTTTTTTTTTAACTGGTATGGTTGCTTCGTACTACTGAGTTTGAAACAGACTTCAGGCAGTTAAATCTCAAAGTTGTGATACATGCCATTTCTTTTCAGGAGTCTGAGTATAGAAAAGACCAAGGGAAAGGGCGTAATGCTTACTCTGAAGAATACCAAGGAGTAACAATTCTCTAACCTATGGAGAAAGGGATGTGAAATAGCATCTAAGGGCAATCAGGTTATCAGAACTGAGTATCATTCTGATAAGCTAAATCACCCTGCTTAAGCATAACGGCATCGGCATCACGGCATTAACACACTCCCACAGTATGCATTTCCAAAAACCAAGGAAGCTGCTGGCCCAAGAGGATGAATCTTCCCTGTAACAATTTAAGGAAAGCCTCTGCAATGAGAGCAGAAAATGTAAAGTGTAAGCTCCCTCTTTCTTCCTAACGTGTCAGAGAACACTGCACAGACCTCTCAGAGGCAAAGAAAATAAGGTGATCAGAACTAATTTTTCTGGAAAATTGAAAATGTCCTAATTTTATTTTTAAAAATGTCCTAATTTTATTTTTGCATTATGGACACCTTCTGTTTTCTTCTTAAAGGCTTGAGTTAATTTTTAATCTGACTCTAACTAATTAACTCTAACTAATCTAACCTCAGTGTAACAGTTGATAAACTTTTGACCCTGCCAAAACAAGAGTCCCCAACTAGTCATGTCTGTTAAACTCAAAGATTCTATTAACCAAATTCTGTTTAGCAATATGAAAAAATCAGTAACTTAAATATTTAAGAAATACAAGTAAATTCAAATGACAAACTGTCATTATGAAACAAAAGTTTATGTGCAAATCTACCACTGGTCTCTCTCATCAGTGTATTTTTTTAAAAGATTCATTTATTCATGTATTTGAGTGGGGGAGGGCAGAAGAAAAGGGGGAGAATCTCAGACTGCTCATAAGCACAGAGCCCAAAGCAAGGCTCAGTCTCACATCCCTGAGGTCATGACCTGAGCCCAAACCAATAATCAGATGCTTAACGAAGGTGCTCCTCTGATCAATGTCTTAATACTACAGTTACTCAATTGAAAAACAGTGACTGCTTTACTTAACTGCATATAGTGCATATTTATTATTTGATTGTTTACTAGATGGGTGTGCGGCCTGTTTTAGATTCTCCCTCTCAAAAAAATAAAAACAACACACATAAAAACCACATATTATTTCCTTGCTTGCTCCATTTTCCATATGTTTGAAATGGATCTTTAGATTTTATGTATCGGTTTATATATGTGAATACATACATACAATCTATATAATATGTAAATAGATATTATGTATATAAATATATATTTACCTATCTATTCAACCATCTATTCTTATAATTTGCATGGAAGAAACTACATGGGGAAGTCATTCTGATTGTCCATTCTCATCTAGGTAATGGAGAAGAGTACTATGGCTTTCATCACATTTATATGAGAAGAGTGCATTTACACTGATTCATGGATAAACCCACATGTTTTTGGATCAGAAGATTTATACCTGGTTTTGCTACCTCTAATATGTGACCTTAGATAAATCATGTATTCTTTGAAACTCTATTTTCTCACCTGTACAGTAGGTATACTGGTATAGGACTTGCCTCTCTCAAGTTTTTGTAAGGCTTTAAAAAAGATAAGTGTTTTCCAGTGCACTTTTACACACATTAACAGATTAATAAATATAAAATAACATGACTACACTTGTAGTGTATTTAAGTGATAACAAAAAGCTAAAAAAGACAATGCATATGTAAGAATCAAAATAATCACTCAGTAAATTAAAAAATGATAGCTTTGTTTATATTGCTATTAAGATATTCATTTTTAATCTCAGTGAGAATTTAATGTTAGTTATAGATTTCACTATGTAAAAATAAGAACATAATCTGGTCCCATCTACAAATTATATTATGAAAAGCATTCACTACTTAGAAATGAAATAACCTGAACCCTTCCACAAATATGACTGAAATATAAAAATAATTTGTAAGAATACATATACATCATCATTTACTGAAAGGTTATACAAGCATATGCGCATCGATGAAACAGCTACGTTATGCCAAACTCAATTGTGATAAGTAATTATAAATGCCTTAAGAGATACTGGTCTTTAAAAGAACGGTGCTGTGGATATGTTTGCAAAGCAGATGTGCATTTCCAAATTAATCCTTTATGGTTGGTAAATGGGATTGATGAGAAAAGAACACTGCGTTAGGAACCAGCAAAACTGGCCTTCTTTTATCAACAAATAACTGTTTAGAATTTGCTATAGGTTAGGTATTAGCCTAGATGCTTGAGATACTTTCCTGAGCAAGGCAAACAAAAATCTGTCCTCGTGAAGCTTGCAAACAAAAGGGGACATGAAAGGACATGTCATGAAAGGACAAACAAAAATCACATAATAATTAAAAGGTACCGGGTGCTACATAAATGAGTAAATCCAAGTGCTATGAAAAATATAGCGGTTTAAGGGGACCAGGCATATGTGAATATGGCAGGGCAGGTCTCAGTTTTAAATAGAGTTGTTAAGCTAGGTCTAGTTAAGAAGGTACAAAGCAATAACTGAAAGGAAAAATACACCAGCGAGAATCAACAATAGATTAGACGATGCAGATGAACAGATCAGCAGTCTGGAAGAGAGCATAACGGAAAGCACCCAAGCAGAACAGCAAAAAGCAAGGAGAATAAAAGGAGGACAGGTTAAGGGATCTCTTGGACAACAACAGGGGAAGGAACATTGTATTATATGGGTCCTAGAGGGAGAAAAAAGGGGCAGAAGTTATATTTGAAGAAATAATAGCTGAACACTTCCCTAACCTAGAGAAGGAAACAGACTCCTAGGTTAAGAAGCACAGAGAGCTCCAAAAAAGATGAAACAAGGAAGTCCACATCGTGATACGTAATAACTAAAATGTTAAAGATACAAATAAGCAGAGAATCTTAAATGCAGCAAGAGAGGAGCAACTAATTACAAAAGAAGGGAAAAGGCCTTCTGCTAATTCTTCAGCAGAAGCTTTGCAGGCCAGAAGGGAGTGGCATAATATATTCAAAGTCCTGAAAGGGAAAAACAACAACAACAACATATCTACCCAGCAGCAAGATTACCATTTAGAATAGAAGGAGAGAGTTTCCCCAGACAAACAAAAGTTAAAGGAGTTCATCACCACTAAACTGGCCCTATAGGAAATTAAGTTAAAGGGACTTAATTAAGTGAAAAAGAGAAAGTCATAATTGGAAGGAAAATTATGAAATATTCAAAAATTAGAAAAATTATGAGAGGACAAAATTTCATGAGTAAAAGCAAACATACAGTAAAGATAGCAGAACAATCACAGAGCTACTACGCATGTTACAGAACAGAAGTAGCAAAACCAATTATATCATAAAGATTAGTTAAAGGGAACTCAGGATAAAAAGACATAAATTATAGTAACAAATATACAAAATGTGCTGAGGGAGTAAAAATAGTTTTTTTAAGAATGTGTGTGAGTGTAAATGACCATCAACTTAATATAGACTGTCATATATTTAAGATGCTATATATGAACCTCATGGAAACCACAACAAAAAAACCTATAATAACAAGTACATTAAGAAAGCCAAACATAAAAGAAAGTCATCAACCACAAGGAAAGGGAATAAGAAAAAAAAAAGGAACAGAGGAGAATTACAAAGAGAAAAAAAAAAAAAAAAGACACCAAACCTAGAAAACAATTAACAAAATGGCAGTGAATACATACCTATCAATAATTACTTTAAATGTATATTGTCAAAATGCTCAATCACACTGCGAAGGGTATGTGCTATGGTGAAAGCTGTGAATCTTTCACACTAAGACTGATGAATCACAGACCTGTACCCCCAAAACAAATAATGCATTATATGTTAAATAAATAAAATACTAAATGATCAAAAGATACAAGATGACTGAATTAAAAATAAAAGTCACATAGCACATACGCCGCCTACAAGAGACCCACTTCAGATCTAAAGACACATACAGATTGAAAGTGAAGGGACAGAAAAAAATATTTCATGCAAAGGGAGACAAAATTAAAATAAAAGCCAAACTAGCAATACTTGTATCAGACAAAACAGACTTTAAAACAAACACTGTGGGGCTCCTGGGTGGCTTGGCTGGTTAAGCCTCTGCCTTCAGCTCAGCAGGTCATGATCTCAGGGTCCTGGGATTGAGCCCCGCATTGGGGCTCCCTGCTCAGTGTGGAGTCTACTTCTCCCTCTCACTCTCCCTGTGTGTTAGTGTGCATGTGTGTGCTCTCTCAAATCAATAAAATCTTTAAAAAAAACAAAAATAAAAACAAAGACTGTAACAAAAAATGGCATTACATAATGATAAAGGGATCAATATAACAAGAGGATGTAATAATTGCGAATATCTACACACCCAACAATGGAGCACCTGAATACATAAAGTAAATATTGAAAAATATGAATGGAGAAATTGACAGTAATATAATAACAGCAGGCAACTTTAACACCCACTTACAACAATGGGTAGATCATCCAAGCAGAAAAATCAACAGAAAGAAGGAAATAATAAAGATTGGAGCAGAAATATATGAAATAGAGATTAAAAAAAAAATAAAGAAACCAAGAATGAGTTCTTCAAAAAGATAACAAAATTGATAAAGCTTTAGCCAAACTCATTAAGACAAAAAAGAGAGGATCCAAATAAGTAACATCAGAAATGAAAGAGAAGTGACAACAAACACCACAGAAATATAAAAGAATATAAGAATTACTAAGAAAAATTATATTTCAACAAACTGGACAACTGAGAAGAAATGGATAAATTCTTAGAAATGTACCATCTTCCAAAAGTCAGTCAAAAAGAAATAGAAAATCTAAGCAGATGAAACTAACAACAAAATTCAATCAGTAATCAAAAACTTCCAACAAACAAAAGCTCAGGACCAGATGGATTCACAGGTGAATTCTACGACACGTTTCAAGAATTAACACCAATTCTCAAACTATTTCAAAAAACAGAAGAGGAAGGAAATTTCCAGATACATTCTATGAGGTCAAAATTACCCTGACACCAAAACCACAAACTACAAACAAAGGAAAGTATAAGCCAACGTACCTGATGAACACAGACGCAAAAATCCTCAATAAAATATTAGCAAACCAATTCCAACAACACATTAAAAGAGTCACCATGATCAAGTGGGATTTATTCTGGGGAGCAAGAATGGTCATTATGTACAAATCGGTCAATGTGATACACCACGTTAACAAAACAAAGGATAATAATTATATGATCATACCAGTAGATGCAAAAAAGCATCTGACAAAATTTAATATCCATTTGTGATGAAAAATGCTCAACAAAGTATGCTTAGAGGGAACATACCTCAACATAATAAAGGCCAGACATGACAAACCAGAACGAACATCATGGTGAAAAATTGAAAGCTTTTCCTCTAAGATCTGGAACAAGATAAGGATGTCCACTCTCACCACTTTGATCTAACACAGTACTGTAAGTCCTAGCCATAGCAAGCGCACAATGAAAGAAAGAAACGGTATCCAAATGGGGAGGGAAAAAAGAAAACTCACTATTTGCAGATGTAACAGGATACTATAGATAACCCTAAAAACTTCACCAAATCACTGTTAGAATAAAAGCATTCAGTACAGTTGCAAGATATAAAATTAATATACAGAAATCTGGGGCATTTCTATATACTAATAACAAAGCAGAAAGAGAAATTAAGAAAACAATTCCAATTGTAACTACACCAAAAAGAATAAAATACCTAGGAATAAACTTTACCAAGGAAGTGAAAGACCTAGACTCTGAAAACTATACAACAAGGATAAAAGAAATTAAAGACACCATAAACAAATGAAAAGATACATCATGCTCACGGATTGGAGGAATAACATTGTTAAAATGTCCATACTACCCAAAGCAATATACAGTTTCAGTGCAATCATGATCAACATACAACAGCACTTTTCACACATCTCAAAATAAACAATCCTAACATTGGTATGGAACCACAGAAGACCCTGCATAGCCAGAGCAATCTTGAGAGAGAAGAACAAAGTTGGAGGCATCACAATCTGATTTCAAAATACACCACAAAGCTACAGAAATCGAAACAGCATGGTACTGGCACAAAAACAGACACATAGATCAACAGAACAGGACAGAGAGCCCAGAAATGAACTGATGCTTATGTAGGTTATTCAATCTATGACAAAGGAGGCAAGAATAGACAATGAAGAAAAGACAGTCTCTTCAGTTAATGGGGCTGGGAAAATGGGACAGCTACATGCAAAAGAAGGAAGGTGGCCAACTTTCTCACACCATACACAAAAAGAAACTCGAGATGGATTAAAGGCCTAAATGTGAGGCCCCAAACCATAAAAATCCTAGAAGAAAACACAAGCAGAAATTTCTTGGAGATTAGCCTTATGAATAGTTTCCTAGATCTGTCTCGTCAGGCAAGGGAAACAAAGGCAAAAATACACTACAGGGACTACATCAAAATAAAAAGCTTCCGGACAATGAAGGAAACAACAAAACAAAAAGGCCATCTGCTGAGTAGAAGAACGTATTTGCACATGATATCTCTGATGAAGGGTTAATTTCTGAAATATATAAGTAACTTACACAATTCAACACCAAAAAACCCAAATAATATCCAATTAAAAAATGGGTAGAGGACCTGAATAGAAAGGTTTCCAACTAAGATATCCAGATGGCAAACAGGCACATGAAAATCTGCTCAACATCGCTCGGCATCAGGGAAATACAAATCAAAACCACACTGAGATTCCACCTTACACCTGCCAGAATGGCCAGTGTCCAAAAGAAGAAAAATAACAGGTGTCGGCGAGGATGTGGAGAAGAGGAAACCCTCGTGCACCATTGGTGGGAACGTAAAATGGTGCAGCCACTGTAGAAAACAGTAAGGAGGTGCCTCAAAAAATTAAAAATAGAGCCACCATATGACCCAGCAACTCCCTTACTGTGTATTTACCCAAAAGAAATGAAAACATGAATTCCAAAAGATACAGGCACCCCTATGCTTATTGCATTATTTCCCATAGCCAAATATGAAAGTAACCCAGGTGTCCATTGATAGACAGATGGATAAATAAGATGTGTGATATATTTGTATATATATCTCAAATAGAATATTAGTAAAAAAAAACAAAAAACAACAGATCCTGTCATTTATGACAACATGGAAAGACCTAGAGTACGATGCTAAATAAGTCTGACAGAGAAAGACAAACACTATAGGATTTCATGTATACATGGAACCTGAAAAAGAAAAAAAAAGCAGATGAATAAGAAAAGCAGAAACAGACTCATAAGTACAGAGAACTGGTGACTGCCAGAGGGAGGAGGGACTGGAGGACAAACAAAATGAGTGAAGAGGAGTAGGAGATGCGGGACTCCAGTTCAGGAATGAAGAAGTCACAGGGATGAAAGGTACAGCCTGCGGAATACAGTTGGTTTTGTATCGTACTGTAACAGCACTGTCTGGGGACCGATGATAGCTACACTTCTAGTGAGCATAGCATAAGGTATAGATTTTATTGGATCACTGTGTTTGTTGTACTCCTGAAACTAACATTAAAAAAAGAAAGAAAAAGAAAAAGGAAAGAAAAGAAGAAACCTGTCTTGACCACTGCTTCCCAAAATTTTTTGATCCTAACATCATTTTCTCTTAACACTTATGAAAGAAAAAAAAAACGTATTAAGAAGACAGCCATACAGCTTTCTGGCAGAAAGATCTAGCCAGGAAGCCAGAGAGAAGAGCCAGTGTAAAGGCTCCACTGATTCTGCCAAAATAACCCTGTGAAAGGAGAACACCCCATTTTGCAGATGAGTAAATAGTGTCTCAGTGGGATGGGATTAAGGCAATAGAGCTAGTCAGTTAAAAAAAAAAAAAAAAAAAGCTAGGACTAGAAAGATAGAAAGAAACTAGGTTTCTTGACTCTTGGTCCAACAACTTGCTGTTGTTTCCTGCCTCTGTTCACCAGGCTAGAGGAAAGCTGTTCTGTTTCCTATAAAGCACTGAGTAAGGTGTTACCACAGTTGTGGTGGTTGTTGCTATTATTATTAATCAGGTCCATTGATACTTCTTGAAAGATAGTTAAAGCTCAGAGAATAATTTCATTTTTTCTTCTCATGGTTTATTTTCCCCCTTCCTTTATCTGTGCTTCTTTCCTTGGGTGGGTCATTGCAATATCAGATTTTCAGTTAAAGGAATTCTATTTCTTTGGATATTTGATAAAGGTGTGAAACACAAGAATAAGATATAAAATAGAAAGCATTTATAAATTAACATACGAAAGAGCTATGAGAGGATGGCAAGAATGCGGAGCCCAAAGACAGGGAGGTAGGGAGCGACCTCTCTCCAGAAGCAGGAAGGGGAGGTGATGGGGTTGCCAGAAGGAAGGGAAGCGCAACACAGAGAGCAGGCAAGAGGGAGACCTTGGAAACAAGTCAGGACTAGAGCGCCCCTAGCTTTAAGCTACTACGGGACAATGAGGACTCTGGCCTTGAAAAAACAATGAGCTTCAAGTACAAAGGTTAAAAACTAAGAGGTCACAAAGGAGGAAATCTGGAAGAAAGACAATAGTGGAAAGGGAGCTGGAGAAGAGAGAAGATATACAGAGAGTCTCAAAATGTGAGAAGATATACAATGAACAATATAAAAGAAAAAGTCAAGTAAGAATCCGATTTCAGACACAGTAGACTCGAGAGCTGGTGGAATTACTAGCAGCCAAAGGGAACAGAGAGGACAGTCTGAAAGCTGAGTAGCTGACTTTTGGTAACACTAGGTTTAAGGCGGCAGTGAGGTTCTCACGAGAGGGAAGGGCCCAGCACACAGGAGGTAAATTTGGAAGATGTGTGTCATCTGGGGCTATTCTGTCCCACAGGTGGCTACTGAGCTCCTGAAATTGTGGCTCACCTGAACCGAATGTGCTGTCAGTATAAAACACATAACAAGATGTTGATTTCATATGGGGGGAAAATGTGTACTTTTTTTTTTTACAATGATTACATGTTGAAATAATATTTGCATGAATTGGGTTAACTAAAATCTATTATTAAAATTAATTTCACTGGTCTTTTTACTTCTTAATGCCACTATTAGAAAATTTTAAATTATATATACAGTTTGCATATTCCTACTGGACAGTGTTGATAAAGAGCAATACTAGATACATTTCAGGATCACATAAGGGGATGAGATCCATGAGTAAATCACAGACATTATTCTGAGATTTTTTTCAACTGAAAACAGCCAGATATGGGAGAAAGAACACACGTCATAATAAAAGATAATATTCACTGAATGCTCGAAGAATTATACTGGCCACAGTGCATTATCTTCTTTGTTCCTTCCAACAGCTTTATGAAACGGTATCATTGTCTTCTTTTATAGAAAAAAAAACAAAAAACTAAGTCCTAAAGAAGTGAACCTGCCCAAGGTCACAAAGTTAAATCTTGGTTTTGGGATTCAAATCCATGACTCACTCCAGATCTCAAGGTCTAAAATGCCACATCATCAATTCCAGAACAATTTATAGTCTGCAACTCTTCGATTGTTAGATTTTAAATGGCTATATTTAAACTAACAATTTATTAGAACGGTTCACTGTCAAGAGTCAGAGACATTACCAGAGATGTCCTAATTCGATTACTATACAAATGTATAAATTTGTAACTTCAGAATTTTGCTGAGCTACTCATGTTGGCATATTTTTACCATGTTGAGCTTAAATAAGAGCTTACTGGTGTAACCTTTTGTCCCTTATCAACATCTACTCCTAAATATCCAAAATGGTCAGGTTAGATGGTAGACTGTCCAAGGGAGAGGATTCTGGGCACAACTCTCAATAGTAGGACCCTGTTTTCTGAATATAACAAATTTACAATACAGAGCTACTTAAATTTTAAAAACCCTCTTTCAGACTATGAAAGCACCTGAACCTCCCAAGCTGTGATTAAAATGTTTTGAAGGGATCAATTATACGCCAATTTTAAAAAAGTGTATTTAACGGAGCTGGATGAAATTGCAACTTTTTGTTGAAAGAACAAGAATTAAGCTTACCTAACTAGATAGCTTTGAAAGAGGATTTATATTCCTTCAAAAATATATTCCTTGAGGAACAGACAGGGAAAAAATGGCTTTATACTTTGACTGGAATAACATAAAACCTCCTACAAATATAAATTGGAACCAAAAGAATGAGGTGTCTTTCATTTATGTATGGTGGTTGGATTTAATTTTAAAGACAAATGTATCATTCCTTCCTATCTTTCATCTTTACTACCTATCTGGCCATGACAGCAGTTATCACAGAACTGCTAAACATGAAGAGTGATAGCTAAATTACATCATTTTCAGGAACTTGTCCATGTAAATTTTACTAGGCAGTTCGGCTCAGATTATAAAAACACATGTCCCCAGGCTTAAAACAAAGGATTGCTAAACATTTACACTATAGAAAGGGGAAAGCAAAAGGGAATTTGAAGGAAAAAAATATAAGCTTTGGAATAAGACTAATTAGCAGACATCGAGAGAAACTACATTCATGTTGGACATGGATTCAAAGCAGTATCTCTCTGTACGACCCAGTAGCTTATTTTGGAATTTAACCCCCAGAAACCTTCCACTGCCAGCATCATTTTTTAAAGTGACAGGACATTTATGCGGACATAGGCACAAAAATACCTCCTCGGAAAACCCAAAGTTTCTGAAAAATGCTTTTCTGAAAAGGCAGTATCACAACAGTACAGGGTAAACAAGAGCAAGCCCTTTATTTTGGCTGAGATTAATTCCCATGACTCTTCCATTCCAATTACAGTGATATCCTTGGACTTTTCTTACTCATTACAATTCATAATAATCTGTAACAAAGGTTCAGGCCCCCAAGGAGCCAGTTAGCTCTAAAACTGCTTTATCCATCCAAGTGCAAAGATGTCAAGGAAATGAAGTGATAGACCCAGGCATTAAGAGATGGCTAGCTCTACTCTTGTCATTGAGAGTTGCCAGAGTCCCTCATTTCCAGGAGCATCCCTCTTCTCAAACTTCCCTTGAGCTTCTCATCCTTATGGACTGTCAGCTGGACAGGTAATCCCTATAGTTGCCCTGCTGCTTCCCATTTGTACATCAGCATTAGTAGGCTGGGTTTGGGGGTTAATTTTCTCTTTATCAAGCACATATTATGTGCCAGGCACTGTTATAGGTACTAGAAATATTAGCAGTGAACAAAATGGAAAAAATCTCTGCGCTGATATTTACATTCTAGTGGGGAACACGTTCAGTAAACAAGATAAACAAAGGAGTCTGTTAAATAATGCTATAAAGGAAAAAAAAATGAAGCAAGAAGGGTGATAGGAACTGTGGTGGGTAGGGTAGGAAAGGCTGAAATTTTAGACAAGGTGGCCAGAGAAGGCGAAGCCTTCACTTCACCTATAGTCGGGTAGATGGTGTGAGCCTGAGAGGGTGGAGAGAGAGCGAGAGCAAAATCCGGGCCTGATCAGTGTCAGCTGGAGTGGGAAAAAGAAAGGAGATTAGCATACTTTAACAAGCCCCATAGTGGAGAAGGAACCATATGGAAACCACATCACTTTCTCTTTTTGTAGTCACAGAACCAGGTTCTTCTGCCAAAACTCTCAGGCAGTTCACGGGATACCCACGGACACACACACCCCCCCCCCTCTCTCTCCAGGACAGAGCCCCGTGGGCAGCAAAAAGCGGAGTGAATTCAGAGTCGAGTACTGGCCCGGGAAACTGGGAAAGTCGTCGTCGCAAAGAACACACCAGACCGCCCACCCCCCAGTCTCCGTAAACAAATGGGAACCTCCCCGATTCCACGATGCAAAGCCAGGGAGGCCGGGGCAAGCACGCAGACACACCCCCGGGATTGCAGGCACAGCGCGGGGACGAGAGGAGGAGGCACGGATTCAACCGTTAGAGACAAAACCCCCAGAATTTCCGGAGGCAGGGTCGGGACCACGCGAGGGAAACGCCGTCCCCCCGCCAGGGGTCGGGCCGGGGAGGAAAGCACGGTACGGGAGGCGAGCGGGAATGGCCGCCGCGGGAACGGGGGTCGGTTTCGTCGGGAATCCCGGGCGCCCGGCCGGCTGCGCGCTTGCAACAGGAGGCTGGACGCGAGCGGGCGCCTCGAGGTGCCGGGGCGGGACCGCGGCCCCCAGACAAAGATCCCGAGCCCGCGGCCCCGGCCCGCGCGCCCGCCCCCCGCCCAAACGTTCACCGCCCCCTCCCCAGGCCCACCGAGCGCCACGGGTTCCAGCAGTCGAACCCGCAGCTCCCGCGCTGCCGCCGTCCGCCCGGCCCCTTCCCGCCCAGTGCGTTGGTCGAGGAGAGAAAGGAGAAAGGCGGCGGCGGCGCGCGACGCCCACTCACCATGATCCGCTGAGGCGCCGCGACCCGGGCGGGCGAAGATGCGCTGTCCAGGGTAGCCAGAGTCCCTCTGCCCCGCGCTCCCGCCGCGCCCGCTCTACTTACCCACGCCCACACCCACGCCCAGCGCGCGCACGCTGCCCGCCTCCCCGCCCCCTCGGGCTCGCGCCGCTCCCGCGCGGCGCTCCGAGCTCCAGGGCCGTTTCGGGCGCCCGCCGCTCCCCACCCCCTCCACTCGCCCGGGGCTCGCCCGCCGCGGCGCGAGGAAGGCGGCGAGGGGGGCGGGGGGACCTGCGAAGCGGGGCCCCCGGCGGCCTAGCGCGCCCCCTCCCGGACGCCCGGCTCCGTCCGCGGCGCCCCCTGCCGGCCGGGTGGCGATTTGCAGGCGCAGCCGATGCCCGTCGCGTGCCGGGGGGGCCCAACGTTCCCAGAGCCTCCGCGCGGACAGCCCGGCCGGCCACTGCCCGCTGCCCGCCCCCGCCGAGGCGGAGGCGGCTGCGGGAGGTGCGAGGACCCGCGGCTGTAGAGGGCCAGGGCCATGCTCCTCCTCTTAATTGGGCTCCGCGGTTTTCAAGCACACGTCAAAAGGAATGGCTTGTGCTCCTGCGGGTTTGCGGGGTGTGGGTGTTTTAGATCCCGGGAGCAGTCGGGTTCTCTTTGGCTTCAAGTCGGGAGCGGATCAGCCTGAGCAGGCAACTGCTTGTTTCACACGACGGTGCCTGCAGAGGTCTCATTCCAGGGAGTTTTTAGATAATACCACCAATGGTTAGTCGAACACTTAAGCATGAACCAGAAGTATGGGATCTTAGATGCTGGGCTTTTAATTCTTTGAAGTTTTTGTCACCCAGGTGGAAGATGTTAGGAAAGATAGACTTGTGCGTGCTGCATGACCTTTCCCGCTCTTTAGCGTTGGGAATGCTTGCTTTTTCATGTGGCCGATGTAGTACACTGAAATGCAAGCAAGGTAAACGTGTTTGTTGAGAGTCAGTACACCACATCGCATGTACACGGAGGTCCCTGCCGCATACACTTAGCATTCCACACCTGAAGGACTGCGGGTGTATTTGCAGTTTTGTGAAGTAGCAGAGTGACTAGCCGTCGGTGTCAGGGCTAACTGTAGTCACATAATCTCCTAGTATTTAGAGTTTCCTGTCGTTGGAGTGTTAAAAGTCGGTTACATATTTGCTTATAAGGAGTGGGTAGCTTTAGACCATGAACGGGTAGGAACTTGTTAACCAAGTGTCTTAAAATCTTACCATCAATGGGCTCAGGAGTCAGCCCTGCCATGTACTGGCTATGTGATACTGGCTTAGTTACCTGATTCTCGGTGCTTCAGTTTCTTGGTCTATAAAATGGGGATAAAAATGATGCATTATATATAGCTGTTAGGATTAAATTAATATGAATAAAGCATAGAAAAATCCCTGCAGCAAAACTGTTAATTATTGATATTGTTTTTGATCTAATGCCTTGGAAATCAGAAAATAATATTCTACTTAATGCTGGCAGGCTGAAACCAAATAGACAATTTGATGCCAGTTCCATTCATTCATTCACTTTGTTCATTCAACACAATCCTATTTACAATTGCACCAATAAGAATAAAATACCTACGGGGGCGCCGGGTGGCTCAGTGGGTTAAAGCCTCTGCCTTCAGCTCAGGTCATGATCTCAGGGTCCTGGGATCGAGCCCATATTGGGCTCTCTGCTCAGCAGGGAGCCTGCTTCCCGTTCTCTCTCTGTCTCCCTCTCTGCCTACTTGTGATCTCTCTCTGTCAAATAAATAAATAAAAATCTTTTTAAAAAGAATAAAATACCTAGGAATAAACTTAATGAAGGAGGTGAAAGACCTGTATCCTGAAATAGTTAACATTTTATTTCATCTGTATATTAATGAATGGGAAAGAAAGAATAGAAAAAGAAGAACCTAAATGAGGTTCAGATGCTTGAAGAGCTTCTTGCTTGACACAGACTTCAACCAATGCAACCTGACCAACTTCTTCAACATCTGGGAAGCAGACCAAAGGGATCCTAAGATTCACCCAGAAGTTATAGAAGGCAGCCTCAATTTATAAGCTCATCATTCTTTTAGCTCAAATGTGGTATTTGCAGGTAACTATTGGGTATCTAACATAACATAACATAAATGCTGCGTGGCTTACAACAGTACAGATGAGGAACCTCAGGCCCAAAGAAGGGAAATGGTATACCCTGGGTCACACGGTCAGACAGTTGGAAAATGGGGAAGCCAGAATGCCATCTGAAACCTGTTGGATTCTTTCTATGACACCATGCTGTTTTGAATAATCCTATCTTTAAGAATCGTTATAAACTTGGCAGAGAAACTTGCTTTCTGTGGTTTGGAAGAGCAGATGAAGTATGAACTTCACAGCAATTTGAATTTTTTTAATTATGGAAAATTCCAAACATCTAAAAAGGTATACATATTAATGAACTCAACGCATCCATCACCTTTTTTAGAGATGATCTACCCATGACTAATCTTGTTTCATCTATACCCCTACCTACTTTTCCCTTGTTCTATTATTTTGGGTTTTTTTTTTTTCCATTCTGTTAGTGTGAAGCAAATCCCAGATGCAATAATTTGTCAGCGAATATGTCAGTATGTATCACTAAAGAAGAAATCTTTTAAAAAATACACATAAGTGTCCCTGGAGTGGCTCAGTCCATTAAGCATCTTACTTTCAATCTCAGCTCAGGTCTTGATCCCAGGGTCAAGAGCTGGGCATAGAGCCTACTTAAACAAACAAATAAGAAAACACACAAAGTGATAAAACCTTTTAATTTAAATTAATTTAATTTAATTAATTAATTTAATTAATTAATTTAATTTAATTTAATTTAACATTTAATTTCTTAAATGTTAGCCATAACTTATTAACATCATTAACTATGGACATCAAGTATACAAATTTCCAAAATTTGTCTTTTTTTAACATAGCCATGGGTTGCTACATCTCTTGTGTCTCTTTCATCTCCACTTTTCCCCTCCATCTCTTTTGATTTTCTTGCAACTTGTACTGTAGCATTTCCTGCTGTCTGTATTTTGTGGACTACACCCCCAGGGAACAGTGTCTCATGTGCTTCTGACCTCTGTGCTTTTGTAAACTGATAACTGTAACTAGCTCTAGAGGCTTGATCAGACTCAGGTTAGAAACCTGGGGCAGTAATACTTCAGAGGTGATTGTGTGTTTCCATCAGGAGGCACCTGCCATCCAATTGTCACTCTTTCTGTGATGCTTAGGCATCAGGTGATGCTCAGAGCCTACATCCACTGATTCATTAGGGACTGCAAAATTGTGACATTCTTCGTTTACTCGCTAAAATACTTCCAAAAATTTGCCCATATGTGTTCTTTGGCTACCTATGGTGCTGTTCATACGAGAAAGACAAATTAGAACTTTAAAATGAAGAGCCAGTTCCTTATGGATGTCAAAACTCAGTTCAAAATTTAAAGTGAAGATAAGTTAAAAAATAAATCGCATTTGGAAATACCCAGGCTAGCTGCCAGTGTCAACAAAGACGCCTTAACTGTTGTTGCCCAACTTGCTTATCTAAGTATGCCGAGTTCTATCTTAACTAGAGTGACTTCCACAGATTTCTTTATTTATCCAAGCTCTGAAAAGAAAAAAAATTAACAGAAGGCTTTAATGTGATTGATCCTTTCCAAGGGAAGAGGTCAGAACTCAGGAGAATGAGTTATGAAGAATCTTTTTGGAATCGTATTTGGTTCTATCATTAAACTAGTTGGATAGAAAAGTACATATGACAATAACCTTTTTTGGGGGGGAGGGCTAGAGGGAGAGAGAGAATCTTTTTTTTTTTTAAGATTTTTTTTATTTATTTGACAGAGATCACAAGTAGGCAGAGAGGCAGGCAGAGAGAGGGGGGAGGGAAGCAGGCTCCCTCCTGATGCAGGCCCGATGCGGGATCATGACCTGAGACGAAGGCAGAGGCTTTAACCCACTGAGCCACCCAGGTGCCCCGAGAGAGAGAATCTTAAGCAGGCTCCACACCCAGTGTGGAGCCTGATGTGGGGCTCGGTCTCACAACCTTGAAATCATGACCTGAGCCAAAATGAAAAATCTGGTGCTTAACCACCCAAGCCACCCAGGCTTCCCTTAACAATAGTCTTGAGTGTACTTCATCAGCACTGTAACTAGTTCTGTTAAGGGTAGTTTGTAATTACCTTAGTTCTACAAGTACTTGAGCTTAGATCAGAATTTGCCTAAAAAATGTTCATTTCAACTGTCTTTTTAGCTTCGTTCACATAATAAGCATTCAAGTAATATTTAATACAGACCTACTCTCCCCCCCTTTTTTTTGTTACTGCACGCCACCTATGGTTTCTGTGACATTCTAATGAGAATCTCATTGGATCCAAAGGCCTTTGAAAAATATATTATTATTATTATTATTGGCTAATGGAATTGCAACTCCTTAGCAAATGATATCACTGATATTAGCAGTATCCTGAAAAAAATGTGGTCTTTACTTTGTCATGGCCTGCACCATGCCAACACCACAGTATTTACAAAAAAAAAAAAAAAAAAGAAAGAAAGAAAGAAAGAAAGAAAAAAAAATGGAAGGGGCACCTGGGTGGCTCAGTCAGTTAAGTGTCTACCTTCGGCTCAGGTTATGATCCCGGAGTCTTGGGATGGAGCTCCATGTTGGGGCTCCCTGCTTAGCGGGGAGTCTGCTTGTCCCTCTGCCCTTCCCCTTACTCATGCTCTCTCTATCAAATTAATAAAATCTTTGGGGTGCCTGGGTGGCTCAGTGGGTTAAGCCTCTGCCTTCCACCCAGGTCACGACCTCAGGGTCCTGGGATCAAGCCCCACATCAGGCTCTCTACTCAGCGGAGAGCCAGATCCCCTCTCCCCTCTTTCTTTCTACATGTCTCTCTGCCTACTTATGATCTCTGTCAATTAAATAAATTAAATCTTTAAAAAATAAATAAATAAAATCTTTTTTAAAAATGGGAGATGTAGTTCTAGCTGTCACGTATTAAGAATGACAGCTGCCATTAAGAGTTAGGGTTTCATAGGTTGTAGCATTATTTCCCATATCTGATGGGAGACCCGAACATTATAAAAGTGGTGAAGGAACCCTACCTGAACTAGTGCCCACCGGGCCTGTTGAGTTCTCATAATAGCTGCAGTTCAGTGAACTAGGAATTCACCTCCAAGAAACTTACATATGTTAGAGTGTGAGATAAGGCTGGCTAGCAAATGTGTAGCCCTTTGCATTTCTCTCTAATTTTGGTCCTAAAAAGATACATACTTCAGTTCATGTGTACCTGTGCTGGTCATCCTCCCCATAGGGAAACTGAATGAAGCACGGCAATGGGTCCAATTGATTTTGTACTCATCTACCCTTTTGCATTAAGCTTTACAGCTTTAAAAGACAATATGCCCATAGCTAGAATTCCTGGTGCATCAATTTCCATCATTTCTAGAGAACCAAATTCTCTATATTCTTTTTTTTTAAAGATTTTATTTATTTATTTGACAGAGAGAAATCACAAGTAGGCAGAAGCAGGCAGAGAGAGAGGCGGAAGCAGGCTTCCCGCTGAGCAGAGAGCCGGATGCAGGGCTCGATCCCAGGACCCTGAGATCATGACCTGAGCCGAAGGCAGTGGCTTAATCCACTGAGATACGCAGGTGCCCCGAAGTCTCTATACTCTTAACTTTGATACAGAGTAGTCATTAAGGACCCTGTTAAGTGGAAGATGGCCTCTTTTACCATGCAGAGGACTCATCCTGCTCCCTTAACCCTCGCCCTCACCTCCAACTCTAGCAAGTCCTGCATGGCTTTGGATCTTGTTAAATGGACTTCTGCCACTGAGTATACATAATTTTATCATCCGGACTGAGCTGTATTCGGGAACCAGACTATCTTGGGATGTTAGCATGCTCTCTCATATCTATCACACCTATCATATGCTTTCATACCTATCAGAGCATAGGAATAAACAGAAAGGCCCGACCACCTTTTGAATTCCTTAAACAAATAGTTTAAAACAAACTGATATTCTTTGGAACTGGCTGAGTTAATAGGTCAATCACTCTTACTTGAGGAAAATGAAAAAAACAAATAGAAAAAAAAACCCACATGTTTAAAAAAATTTTTTTAAGATTTTTATTTATTTATTTGACAGAGATCACAAGTAGGCAGAGAGGCAGGCAGAGAGAGAGAGAGAGAAAGGAGGAAGCAGGCTCCCTGCGGAGCAGAGAGCCCCATGCGGGACTTGGTCCCAGGACCCTGAGATCATGACCTGAGCCGAAGGCAGAGGCTTAACCCACTGAGCCACCCAGGCACCCAAACCCACATGTTTTAATGGGACTAAGTTAAGATCCTTTATTCTGCCAGAAGATAGAGTTCAAGTCAAAATGTAAAATGTGAAATACTAGAGACCAAGGGAGAAGTACATATTTTCAGAGACCTCTGAAGGACATCTAATAAAGTCTTCATGGACAGAAGGTAATAACAAGTTTTTTTTTTAAAGATTTTATTTATTTATTTATTTGTCAGAGAGGAAGAGAGAGAGAGAGCACACAAGCAGGCAGAGAGGCAGGCAGAGGCAGAGAGAGAGAGCAGGCTCCCTGCTGAGCAAGGAGCCCCATACAGAACTCGACTCCAGGACCCTGGGATCATGACCTAAGCCGAAGGCAGCGGCTTAACCCACCGAGCCACCCAGGCATCCCAACAACTTTTAATTCTTGTCCACTTTCTGCAAATGAGGAGTGCTGAAGAAACATACTATTAGCTTTGAAATAAAGCAGAAATTCCTATTATAGCCAAGCTGCGGTGGTGGGGTGGTCTTCTGGGACATCTACTCTTTATTTCTCTAGTAGTGTCATCTTGACTCACTGATCCTGAGTATCTATCAAAAGTTTAATTGGGAGAGGAATTTTCTAATGGAAATTTATCATTTTTGTAGTCTTATTGGAATAGTCTACATCCATTCCCGGATTAAGCCAGAACTTTAGAAAGCTGAGGACATGGACCAAATTACCTTAATATAGCTAACTTCTAAAAAATTATTTTTCCTACTAGAAGGGTCCATAGATAAAGATACTTACAACTTATTTTTATCTGGCTTTAGTATGTGTGTTTGTACTAGAATAATCTTCACTTGTTCTGGTTACTAGAATAATCATCAAAATGAATTCTAGGGGCACCTGGGTGGCTCAGTGGATTAAGCCTCTGCCTTTGGTCCAGGTCATGATCTCAGGGTTCTGGGATCGAGCCCCACATCGGGCTTCCTGCTCTACAAGAAGTCTGCTTCTCTCTCTCCCTCTCCACCTCCCCCGGCTTGTGCTCTTTCTCTCCCTCTCTCATGCGCTTTCTCTCTCTCAAATAAATAAATAAAATATTCTTTTAAAAAAGAAAGAAAGAGTCCCTGCTCTCTGGCATTTAGCTGGTTATACACACAGAAGGCTTCGGTGAGAGGAGACTCCCTTGTGAGATGAAATCAGAAGCCTGCCATTCAGCCTTAGAAAAAAAAAAAAAAAACTGGTTGCGATAATGTGTTAATTAATGTGACTACCTAGGAGTTTTCAGTGCTTTTTTTTACTTCCTCTGGCTCCCTTGCCAGGAAGATTTCAGAAGAAAGCTACTCATCAACCCAAAGAAGAAGCATAGAAACGCACATGCCTCTCTTCCTTGCATTTGTTCTATGGAACGACAGAAATGTCTTCATCCAGCTGTAACTGGTAGACACAGTGATGAAGAGAACAATGACTTCCAGAAAGACATACAAAACACCTGCTATGAAGCCATCTTTGTTAAGGATATGAAAGATGCAGGCACTGTACTTCAAATGGAATAAAAACTGACCAATATTTATCCATAGTCAAGTGAATCCTCCTCCCACTGCCTGGTGCTCCTTCCTTCACAACCTCACAGACTCAGAGAATTTTGTCTTCAGACACTGCTTCCCAGAGGAAAACTGACTCATGGGAAGGAGTAGCTGAATATTTGTGGAAAACTCCAAAATTTCAAATGAATGGCAGCAAGTACCCAGTACTCAGTTTCAATAATTATCAACCAATAACTAATTAAATTTTATCTGAACCCTCACTGACTTCCCCTAATCCCATCCTAGCCTTTTTTTTTTTTTTTTGAAAGAGAGCGCGTGCGCCAAGGGGAGAGTCAGAGGGGAGAGAGAGAAACTCTGAAGCAGACTCCACACCCAGGGTAATATTTGTCTCAGGTGTTCAGGTCTGTGAATCATCAGTCTTATACAACACCTAGTGCTCACCACAACATATACCCTCCCCAATGTCCATCACCCAAACCACCCCATTCCCCTCCCCCCTCCCCCTCCAGCAACCCTCAGTTTGTTTCCTATGCTTAAGAGTCTCTTATGGTTTGTCTCCCTCTCTGAGTTCCTCTTGTTTCATTTTTTTTCCTTCCTTCCCCTATGATCCTCTGCCTTGTTTCTCAAATTCTTCATATCAGAGAGATCATATGATAATTGTCTTTCTCTGATTGACTTATTTCACCTAGCATAATACCCTCTAGTTCCCTCCATGTCGTTGCAAATGGCAAGATTTCATTTTTGATGGCTGCATAGTATTCCTCTGTATATTCATACCACATCTTCTTTATCCATTCTTCTGTTGATGGACATCTAGGTTCTTTCCATAGTTTGGCTATTGTGGACATTGCTGCTATAATCATTCGGGGGTGCACGTGCCCCTTCGGATCACTACATTTGTATCTTTGGGGTAAATACCTATTAGTGCAATTGCTGGGTCATAGGGTAGCTCTATTTCCGACTTTTTGAGGAACCTCCATCCTGTTTCTCAGAGTGGCTACACCAGCTTGCATTCCCCCCAACAGTGTACTTTGTGACTTTCACAAGGCTTCTGTGCTTGGGGCCACAAATGCTTGTGGTCCTGCATATGATCCTAATGCTGCCTTTGAGGCCTTGTTATGAACCAGGCACGTGGCAAGGGCTTTGCTTATATTATCTCATTTAATCCTTACATTAAGCCAACAAGTTAGGTACCAACATCACATTCCCGTGTTGTAAACAGAACCCTGAGGGATCAAGCAATGAAATAATTTGCCTGGGAACACATAGTTAATAAGAAACAGCTGAGGTCCAATAACATAATTCTGGTTCTGATCGTGGCACTTTCATGGTGTTCAAAATATTTCTTAGGTTAAAGACAGAAACAGAATGCCATCGTAAAAGGTCCATGTGGTCTATCTAAACCAGCAGGCCTGTATTTGAGTACCTTCTGCGTTCACGGAACTGGGTAGGAGCTGGGCAGAATGGCGGGTAAACCGTGTTTGATCACTGCCTTGTAGATGCTCAGAATCCGGAGGAGGGGGTGGAAGGAGATGGACACAAGCAGATGCGATATAATGTGGGTCAGGTGTGGGCTACCCCGGAGCTACCGGTGAGAAGTGATGCAGAACAGAGAGGGAAAAAGAATTCTAATTCGGGAGATTTGAAAAAGCTTTTGGAGAACATAGGAGCTTCAGCGCCCCTGAATGAGTAGTAGGATATTAGCCAGCAAAGTTTAGGTGGCTGGAGAGTAAAGATGATGGATATTAAAGTATAACACTGCATTCTAATGACCTTTTCTTGGGGCCTTTGTTTCCCCCTGTTGATTTTGGGGAAACGCATAAAACATTCCTTGCAGCTTTCCCCGCAACTCAGCACCTTGTACCTTAGGTGGGTGGGAGCTAACTCCTCACCTGCTTCCACCCCCTTTTCCATCATCCATGTCAACTGCTAACCAACTCTTTGCTCATTCCCCCCCCCCTTTTTTTAAGATTTTGTTTATTTGCGCGAGAGTGTGCGCATGGAGAGAAAGCGAGCATGCTGAGCATGCACACAGGAGCAGGGGTGGGGCAAAGGGAAATGGAGACACCTGACTGCAGGGCTCCATCCCAGGATCCCAGGACCCCAGGACCCCAGGATCTTAGCAGAAGTGAAATAAGTCAAGCAGAGAGAGTCAATTATCATATGGTTTTACTTATTTGTGGGGCATAAGGAATAACACGGACGACATGGGGAGATGGAGAGGAGAAGGGAGCTGGGGGAAATGGGAGGGGGAGAGGAACCATGAGAGACTATGGACTGTGAAAAACAAACTGAGGGTTTTGGAGGGGTGGGGGGGTTGGGTGAGCCTGGTGGTGGGTATTAAGGAGGGCACGTATTGCATGGAGAACTGGGTTTGGTGCATAAAAAATGAATTCTGGAACACTGAAAAAAAATTAAAAAATAAATAAAAATTAAAAAAAAAAAAAGGCGGACTCTTAACCAGCTGAGCCACCCAGGTGCCCCTGCTGGTCCATTTTAAAAGGCCCAGGATTGTGTTAGGATTACGAGTGGCCATGATCCTCGTGGCCTGGGCTGCCCTTTATCTTATCAGCTTGCTTCTGACCTAAAGCATCCTTCAGCTTTTGCTGAGGTCAGGCAACTTGCCAGCTCCACCTTGGCAGGAGAGCCTGGGTTCCCTGGATAATTAGCTTTGTGCCTCTCTGATTACAACCCTGGATTGTTCCTCGTGAGCAGTGACGGCTGTCACTGCGGGAGGCAGTCAAACCCTCTGCTTCCTGGCAGATCTGGCAGAGATTCCTTTAGGTCTGTTACATTATGAAACAGAACTCCTTTTTCCAGCTCTTGAAAGGGCTACTTCATTTTACATCTTTATTAGAGAAACCTGTTTCTCTGGCTTTAGAAGGTTAAGTGAGAAGGGATAGCTGAGCAGCCAAGTTTTCCGTTCTGTTTTGTCACCATCAGCTGCAAAAGGTTAGTCTCTAACTGTTGGACCCTTTTTCTCCAGTCTGGTTGCTCCCCCTTCCCATCTCCTCCCAGCTACAGTGGCGATTGTGTTCTCAGAAAAGACAGATAGGTTTTAATACTAATCAAAGCAAACCCTAAGTAGAGAAGTAAGTCTACTATCCACTCCCGCCCTCCAAAGCATATGGGGCGATGAATTTAAAAGCCAAAAGCAAAGTAGTTTAATTATCCATAGTAGCAGTTCCTACAATTAATGAGGAAAGTTAACAACTCTGCCTACCATCCCGTACTTGGAAGATCAAAGAACTTCAAAGTCATTGTTGCTAAATTATTTCCAGTGACTTCTATTATTACAACATTTGTAGCATGTAGTAGTGACTAAGGCTATCTATCCAATATTTCTGGTTTTCCTCCCCTATGCACGTATCCTACTTCTGAAACTCTACATTAGATGACACGGCATGTGATTTGCTTTAGTTAAGAAAATGTGAGCAAATGGGGCACCTGGGTGGCTTAGTAAGTTAAGCATCTGCCTTCGGCTCAGATCATGATCCCAGGATCCTGGAATCCGGCACCCGGGGGGGCTCCCTGCTCAGTGGGAGCTGCTTCTCCCTCTCCCTCTGCTTGCCACTTCCCTGGTTGTGTGTGTGTGCCCTCTCTTGGTCACATAAGTAAATAAAATCTTTCAAAAAAGAAAATGGGAGCAATGATAATGGATGCCACCTCCAGACAAGCTTTGAGAGCCAATGCATGACCACCTAAGGTTTTCTTTCCCTCTGCTGTGGTGGCTGGTGACTTTCAAGGTCGCGGCTACTCTGTCAACCAGATTCCCCTTATAATGACAACACTGTGTGGAGCCCCAGGACAACACCACAATGGACACAAACATGAACTAGCAATAAACCTGTGCTAAGTCTCTGACCCTGAGATCATTATGGCAGCATTACCCATCCTTGTTTGACTGATACATAGGGTTTCTTAAAGGCTTCTGAGGATTAAACAAATGAGCCTTCAGATAACCTGCAGGATAACCTTCAAAAAGTTTTTGGGTTGATGAGTGTGATAAAACACCCTCTACAAATTTGAGGGACTGAAGAGAATTTTGCCAAGCTTTCCAAAAAGGCTCACTGTCCAATCTTCTGGTAACCTGCATAATGTATGACACACACATATAATATATATTGTGTTGTATGTTATATAACATATATAATACGGCACCCTATAATAAGTTGTTTTTCCCTAGAACATTAAAAATGTTATGAAGCGACAAGACAACACAGCGGAAATTAACCTTGTCTTTGATATTGAGAAAACTTTTAGACTCTGGTTCTTAAGACCTCTTATGCCCATATTCTACAAGACTAGTGTTTTTCAGATATATTTGCTGTCCTTGAGAGTTAGAACAGGCAAGTGTATTACTCAACTAAACAAACTTTTGCTAAGCAAGCTTCCTTGCACCAAAGCTACATTTTAGCACCCTCTGCTGAAGAAATTATGTGTGCCTCTGATCAGTATGGTGATTCCTGCCTCTGTGATCTTTCTGACTTGTGCTTTTCAAATATAAGCTCTGGAGAATATATTATTTACACTCTACTAAAAGAAGTTTCTCCTTTAAACAATTGCCCTTCTGACAAACCATCCACCTATCAATGGTGTCTTCTGCAAATCGTGGAGCAAAGGAAATACGGACGTAAATGCAGTCATCAACATGAGTATAATTTACACATTCACAATGTAAAAGTACACCTGGTGAAAATTTGACATTTGTAATACCATACTGTCTCCCCGGCAACACCCCTTGCCTCCCATGCTCACATAGGGCTTAAGAGCTTCCAATCCCTCCATAATGTCCCACACAAATTATTCCCAATTAGTCATTCAACAGACTACGGGACAGGCACAGCGCTAAGGGCAGGAGTTCCATTTTCAGCGAAAGGGATGTTAAATCTGTCCTCTGAGAGTTTACAATCGTATTGCAGAGCTGACTTTCCAACAAATGAAGGATCGATGAGTGCTTAATTACGGACTGTAACGTGATTTCAAAGGATACAGTTCCCTGGGACTATGCAGCGGGGAGAGCCAACGGACATACGTTAAGTCACAGAGCCGTGACTGAGCTGAGATGAACAGAAGCCAAAGGGCAGGTGCCAACCAGCGCAAGAGTGGGGTGGGAAGGAGGTGAAACAGCATTCCAGGAACGGCAAGCAACAGGTGAAGCACTCCATGTTCAGAGGGAGCCTGACTGGTTGTAGGCGTGAAAGACAAGTTTCCAGTGAAGAGATCAAGGGAGAGAGGGGAGGGACGGGAGGCAGGGTCAGATCAAGGGCTTGTGGGTCATGGGAGGGAGTTTTACTCTTGGACTTAAGAATGAATGGGGTTTAGGGGTGGGTAGGTTAGATGCTATCAGCAGGACGCCATCAACTCTGTGTCGCAAAATGAAATGATTCCTGTTGGGTAATAACACTGGATATAATAAGAGTCATCTCCCTTAGACTCTAGAATTGAACCTGGTGCCAGACATGAGAGTTCTCCATGCTAGGCACTGTCTGGTTTTCCAATCACACCTTTCAATGGGTTCTATGGTTATTTATTGTTCCCCAAGAAGACCCCCTGTGCTCATTTGAAATGCACATTCTTCTTTTCCCCTTTCCTTTCTCCACCTATAGAAGTGCCAATGATTTTTAAAAGTTTATTTATGTAATCTCTACACCCAACTTCGGGCTCCAACTCATGATCAAGAGCCACCTGCTCTACTGACTGAGCCAGCCAGGTGCCCCGAAATGCCAATCATTCTTAAAAGACCAGGGAAAAACCACCTCTTTGGGGGAACTTTTCTCTGAGATTCTCAGAAGGAATTCTCCTTCTGCTTCTGTAACATAGGATCTGCATTTCTACACAATACATTTCACACTTCCCTCTCCACGAAACTGTAAAAAAATGATAGGAATGATATCCTCCTGGTCTTTGGATTTCCTTCCCATATTTATTTATATCCCATAAATATTTATTTATTTCCTTCCCATATTTATTCAGCTAAACTTGATAAATGCCTTTTAAAGTGAAACTTCATTATCCATTTCATTAGACCCCTTGATACATTTTTATTAAATCTACTGTAGATACACACCGAGAGGGATATACGTATAAACAAAAATACACTTAGACGCACAATCCTAAGAGCAGAAAGGGCAAAATTAATGTTTTGCTCTGGTTGAGAGAGGTCGAAAGTAGAGAAAGGGAGAGGAGGTGGGAATGAATAGAGAGATGAATTAGAGCAGGGAGCCCGATGCGGGACTCGAACCCAGAACCCTGCGATCATCACCTGAGCCAAAGCCAGATGCTTAACCCACTGAGCCACCCAGACTCCCACAATATAATCTTTTAATCTGGTAATCTATAGAGCCAAATATTCTACTGGTCATGATTAGACCAAGGAAGGAAGTGAGCATCAGCGTAGGCACGTTCTTGCTTGTGACAGTTGCTGCTATCTGCATAGATAAAAATCTGTTCCTATAGTTAGCTGTGTTAGTTGCCATAGAGAAGCTGGGGTGTGTTCAGTGCCTAACTATAACTTCACCCACTTCTAAAAATTAAACCATACTTATGTGGATTTCCGGAAGGTCAGGATGAGAGTAGGGGACAGTGTATCTGAAATGAAGATATTTTTCCAAGTAATGTCTAGAGGGAAAATTTGAATTCTTTTCCTCTCCTGGGTTCCTCACTCCTTTTACCCACACAGTTTGTCCTTCCTAGTGATATATCTTGAACCCATCCTCTCCGCCCTCCCCTGGCCTTGGATTTCATTAGCCCATGGTCACACCTCTGCAGCTTTCTTGAGGTCACCTTGAGGCTTGTAGGTGAGGTGAAATTTCTCCTCTGCTCTCTTAGGGTCTCCAGATAGGCCTAAACTGACATAAAACAGTTTAACAGGAGGAAAGCATACAAATTTTGTTTAGTAATTTTACATGTACATGGGAGCTTTTGTGAGAAAAAGGAAGACCCCAAGAAGCAGTTAAGGTCCAAGCTTCCAGTGTGGACAAAGAGCGGTCAGTTGTAGAAACGTGACAAGACACAGAGTTTGGGGCCAGGCAGTTGATAGTGGAGAAGTGTCTAAAAGATCAGGCTTCGTTGAACCACGTTTGTTTGTTCAGATTTCTCTTGACCTCAACTCTCTTCTCTGGTGACAGGGATGGCTTCCTTCCCCCTGGTACAGGGAGGACATCCTTTTGCATGGGAATTTTCTCTTCTGCTTTCATAAAGAAAAAGGAAGATCTGAGTGTCTCCCCTGTACATGCTTTTTTTTCATGTGCCTTTAATTCAAAATATCAATATGCCAAATTTGGGGCCTATTTGGGGATAACGTGCTCGGAAGCCCTATAAGACCTAAGGTCTTTCCACCATATCCTTAACTCCACTGCTGGGCCTAATCCCCCCCCCCCAAACTTTTCTCTTTTTTTCTCAAGATTTCTTCCCTGCCCCCTTTTCTTCTCTTCTCAGACTTTCATGCCTCCTTTAGCTTTCACGTTTCCAACAAGGCCCAACTACTCTCATGAACAACCTCCAGACACCCCTGGAGATCTTCTGGCTGAACATCTTTATCCAGAGGTTCCACCATCATGCTCCAAAGCCAGCATGGCAAATATTCCCATATTCCCCAAGTCAAAGATTTCTGTTCCGATGCTGACTTCCATTCAGTCACTTGGGCTAACAATCTGGAAGTTACCAGTGCCTCTTTCTGTATCCTCAGGAGCATAGACAGCTCATGGATCCTATCTCCCTAGTGGGGCCCCTTCTGCCCATCCTTTGCTATGCCCTACGTTCAGTTCTTGTGGCTTTTTGCTCAGATGAGTAGGATGGGAAAAAATATGCTGAAAACATAACAAGAAAATACAAGAAGGTACATATTTTTATCTTAAAAAGAGAGTAAGCATGGTGCCTGGGTGGCACAGTTGATTGGGTGTCCAATTCTTGGACCATGACCACAGCTCAGGTCATGATCTCACAGTTCTGCTGAGCCCCACATCAGTCTCCACAGTGAGCAAGGAGTCTGCTTGAGTTCCTCTCTCTTTCTCCCTTTGCCCCTCCCTGCTTTACTCTCTCTCTCTCTCTCTATCTCTCTCAAATAAATAAATATTTTCAAAAAAGAGGTAATATTTACTATAAGGATTGACCCCAAGGGCCTCACTTGTCCTTATGCTATATACATAATAGAGTAACAACTAATACTAATAGTAACTAATACAAATAGAGTAACAGCCAGTATCCTGAGGGTGTATCAAGGATTCCACTCTCAGTGTATCTCTACGCACTGCTGTTTCTTTGCTAGGAGTGTTTTTCTACAGGCTTAATTTTTGTAAAAAGCAAGACTTTAAAATAATATGTCATCACCAAAATAGCCAGCAAATCTTTTGTACCACCCAGGAGTTTTCTTGTTTTTTCCTTCAGGAAGTATTATGCAATTTTTTTTTTTCCTTTTAAATGATGGTGTCCAGGTTGGGTTCCTGGGAAGGAAACCTTGAGACACAGCCTGTAGGATGATTATGAAGGCTGTGCCCTTGGTTTCAACCAGAGTAGAAGGCAGGAAAAGAAAGTGGCAGGAGCCATCCGAGGGAGAAGTCACTGCAGGCCAGTGACTCTGCGGCTGACCTCATGGGAGCTCTGGAGCTGTCTTAACTTGTGCTCAGATGGCCAGATCTTTGTGTTCCTGTGTGGATCAGTCCTTGGATGTGGCCACGCCAGCTCTACAGCCGGAGCCACGGTGTGTGACACTGAGAGGTGGGTGAATAGGGGTGGTAGATCCATGTCCATCCCAGAAGCCAACTATTCCAAGTTTGCCGGTCTTTTCTGCAATGAAATGATAAACTAGCTTTCTCTAACATAGTACATAGCTGTCGGTTTGGAAAAATAACCATGTTTAATCTATTACCTCAAGATAAAGAGGATCTCTTAATAAAGGAGAAAGTAGTTACTTTTAAAAGAAATACACACTATGGAGACGACATTTTGAAAACACGTCCACCATTCTATGACTTAATCGTCAAAAACTACACAGTTGTGTCACCCACAGAATTGAAACCAGAATTTTTTCACTTGTCCAAAAGTTTCCAGACAAAGAGTCCTCATGGGTTTTTTACTTATTTGTAAAAATGATAAAAATGCAACATCTTCCAATGAAGGTTCAAGAACAATGACCATAGGAAAGATGGAAATTTGCTAACTGAATATTTATGAAAATCTTTGTATGCCAGGTGGATGGGACTGACAAATATGATCACAATCCAGAAAGTCAGGCCAAGATGCTCTGCTTTCATTTGGATCTTCTTTGAGGCATCTTTTACAATTATGACAAACTTGAAATTAATTATAAGATACAGTGAACTTAGATCATGGAGCTGCGGAGTCTCAAAGCATTAACCGTTTTCAAAAGATTTTTTGTAGCAATGAGGACTGTTTGGTGATCATTAATGGGGGTGAATTGTGTCCCACAAATACATCATTTGAAATCCTCACCTCTAGTCCCTCACAGTGATTTTATTTGGAAAAAAGGTTGTTGAAGATAAACATCGGTTAATTTAATGACAAGTCCTTACAAGAGAAGGCAGAGGCACAGAGGGAAAACAGCCATGTGATGAGTTGGCAGAGATTAGATCTCTGCTGCCTCAAGCTAATGTGTGCCCAGGGCTGGAAGAGGCAAGGAAGGATTCTCCTCTAGAGGCTTCCGAGGGGGCATGGCCCAGGCAATGGGTTGATTTGGCACTTCCGACTTCCGGAACTGTGAGAAAATGCAGTTCTGATATCTGAAGCTACCCAGTTTGTGGTACTGTGTTACAGAGGCCCTAGAAAATGAACCAGTGATACTAAAATGTTTTCCAGCCATTAGACGTAAAATGTTTAACACTTACATATTTTATCTCATCTCTCTTTGAAAGCAAATACACATGTATTAAAGGAAAGTTAAATTTTTTTTTCCCATTTTATTTATTTTTTTCAGCATAACAGTATTCATTGTTTTTGCACAACACCCAGTGCTCCATGCAAAACGTGCCCTCCCTATTACCGACGACGTGGATGGAACTAGAGCGTATCATGCTTAGTGAAATAAGTCAATCGGAGAAAGACAACTATCATATGATCTCCCTGATATGAGGACATGGAGAAGCAACATGGGGGGTTAGGGGGATAGGAGAAGAATAAATGAAACAAGATGGGATTGGGAGGGAGACAAACCATAAATGACTCTTAATCTCACAAAACAAACTGGGGGTTGCTGGGGGGAGGTGGGATTGGGAGAGGGGGAGGGGGCTATGGACATTGGGGAGGGGAGGCGAACCATAAGAGACTATGTACTCTGAAAAACAACCTGAGGGTTTTTTGTTTTTTTTTTAAACTAAGAATGGTGGGGTGCCTGAGTGGCTCAGTGGTTAAGCATCTGCCTTTGGCTCAGGTCATGATCCCAGTGTCCTGAGATCGAACTCCACGTCCCGCTCCCTGCTCGGTGGGAAGCCTGCTTCTCCCTCTTCCTCTCCCCCTGCTTGTGTTCCCTCTCTTACTGTCTCTCTGTGTCAAATAAATAAAATCTTAAAAAAGAAAAAAAATGGTAAGCCATAAAAGGGGGAAAATAGCTTGAGTATGCGCTGGAAGTTGTGTTTGAAAAGTTTTTTGTAAAAATAATTGGAGTCCAAGAATGTTGAGTTTCTTCATTTGTTTCTGCCAGGCTTTGGGGATTTCCCTAATCCCATTTCAGGATTTGAACTTTTCTGGGTCAGCCAGATCAGGCAAAGCTGACCCAGGCTGGCTGCCTGCTTATTTTTGGTTCCCCGCTTACTCCTGTGGTGTGACTTTCTGGTGTCTCAGCTCCATGGGCCTGATAGTCCCATGAGCGCCCTGAGCCGGGGACTACAGCTTTGCCCACCCAGAGTGGTGGCCCCAGCCACTCAGCATTCCCTTCAGGACCTCTGGAGGCCTCTGGGTAAAGGAGCCCTTAATGCTAGTGCTCCATTCTGGATTTCCAAGTCTGTCTCTTCTCCAATCTTGGACTGGTCATTCTTCATTATCTTATCAGGTTTTTTTTTTTTTTTAACATTTAGAGTTTTTCTCAATTCAGATTTTTAAGTTGTATTCTGTCAGAGGGTTGGCCCTGTTTCTCTCATGTACCATTACCAAAAGCATGATCAAAAACTGTTTAGGGACTCCTGAATGATCTCTTAACATCTTCAATCCCCTTCACCCCTAATCTCTTCTCCACTCTGCTGCCAGATCAAGGTTTTTGTTTGTTTGTTTGCTATTTTTGAGAGAGAGAGATGGCAAGAGAACAAGGTGGGGGGAGGGGCAGACGGAGAGTATCTTCAAACCCAATCCTTACTGAGTGTGGAGCTGACAAGAGATCATGACCTGACTCGAAACCAGGAGTCAAACACTTAACCGACTAAACCACCCAGGCACCCCCAGATCAGTTTTTTTTTTTTTTAAGATTTTATTTCTTTATTTCTCAGAGAGAGATTTTGCACAAGTAGGGGGAGCAGCAGGCTCCCCGCTGAGTAGGGAACCTGATTCCGGGACTCGATCCCAAGACCCTGGGATCATGACCTGAGACAAAGGCAGACACTAAACTGACTGAGCCACCCGGGTGTCCCAGATAAATGTATTTAAAACATTTCCATTATTTCCCTGTTCCAAAAAAAAAAAAAAAAAAAAAAAAGTCCTCAATGACTTATTGAGTTGTGACTTTGTATTATGTCAATTTAGCTAAGCTGGGATTCCCCAGAATTTCCTTTCCGGTATGTTTCTGGATCACTGTTGGCCAACAGAGACATTTTGGATGCTATTTGGAGGCAGAAATAAAGCAGCTGCCAATTTTTAAAAAATGTTTTAATGGCTGGCAGGAGGTGCCAGGCACACTGGGTCTGACCTGCTGTTACCCCAGCTGTTGTCATGGAGAAACATCCAACCCCAGTTCCTGGGCTGCTGAGCTGAATGGTGTCATCCCCTCCCCCGCCTCAAATTCAAGTCCACCTGGAATCTCAGAATGTAGATCTTTGTAAAGATGTAGGTCTTTGTAAATGTAACCATATTGTATATTCAGATGATAATCATATCGTACATTCAAATGTATATTCAGATGAAGCCCTTCTAGATGACGCCCTACATTCAATGACTAGTGTCCTTATAAAGCCACCTGAAGACACAGGAGAGACAGACACATGGGAAGAAAGCCTCCCTGAAAGACAGGCAGAGATTCCAGTGATGCAGCTGCAAGCTGGGGAAAGCCCAGGCTGGCCAGAGCCTTTGGAGGGACTGTGGCCCTGCCAGCACTTTGGCTTCACACTTCTGGCCTCCAGAATTGTGAGAGAATACATTTCCCAGGGTTTGAGCCCCCCCCCAGTTTGTGGTATTTTGTCATGGCAGCCCCTGGACACCCAGGCACTCCGGCTCCTAGCAATGTCCTCTTCTCTCCTGGACTGAGAGTGTATGTGGATCCATAATGAGGGGCACCAGCTTCTCCTACCATCACTTGTGGTGTTGAGGATGGTGACAGGGAGAGGCAGATGTGGGTTCTAGTTAGTCTTCCTGGGTACCAGTTGTGCTCATTGGTCCCTTACTCTCTTTCATATCCAACTTTCCTTCTCATCTGCCAGTTAGCAACTGTAGGATCAACACTAGACATAGAGGCAACTGCCTGCATAGACAGTCCACCACTCACTCACCTGCCCTTAATTCTTAGAGTAATTCCCTTATTCCATACCAGACATGGTGGTTCTACTTCTCTGGTGAAACTCTAACAGACTGTTTTCCAAAGTAAGTAAAAATGAACTGAATGAAACCAATTCTGTAATCCAGTTCCTTCCATTATATTAGAATACACTGGGTTATTAAAAATTAATACCTAACTTTGTTGAAGACCTCCTAAGGGCAGAGTACTATGGTAACTAAACTCTTTATAGCATCTTGTTAAATTCTCAAAACAACCCTCCAAAGAAGGGACTGTTAGTATGCCTATTTTATAAATGTTTACAAATGTGGTAATGGTTTAAACTTTTAGAGAGATGAACTAATTCAGCCAAGTCAGGCTTTATATCCAGAGTCTAATTACAGAATAGGAGTTCTTCACCACCATATTATACCTCCACTCCAAGTTCGTTAGAACTGAAAGGAATTGTCCATGGAATCTTAAGGACCCTGACCCACCCTTATGTATACTCACAATGTATATTATAATGGCTTCAAGACTTTGCTCATGTGTCTTCCCATATCTCCCCCCTTTCCTAAGAACTAGCCTGATATCACCATCAGTCTTGTGGTCCAATGGAAATAAAATTTTCTTTTAAATCGGACTGATCTGGGTTTGAATGTCAGCTCTACCCATTACCTCCTCCCAAATTTTTAGATTCCCTGAGCCTTGATCTCATCTGTAAAATGCCTGTTACCTCTACAATACTATTCAATATATTCACTTATATGCATGTCTGGCTTCCTCTGCTAGACAGTAGGTCTTCAACTTTGTAAAACTAAAACCTATAGAGAATATATTTTGCACTGTAATTCAATTCACACACACACACACATACATAGATAACTAAAACAAATTTCATGAGTAGCGCTTGCCCCTAGTACTTATAATACACAGTGATACCTTTTTTTCCATTCTACTTTTTAAAGTACTGATCATGACTTATTCAACTGATTTTATGGAGCTCAGAAGGGTCACAGTTGAAAAAGGCTGAGCCAGTTTGAGTTCTTTTATGTAAGAGAGCATATCTGATCTATTTTGTATTGCTACTGGCAAACACAGTGCCTGGTACAAAGTAGTATTTGCTAAAAACTTACCTTGGGACTGGGTTTTCCTTGAGGGCAGGAATCTCATCTCTTAGTTCCTTTGTAACCAGTAACTACATGTAGTATAATTCTTCCCATAATACTTAAGAGATCAAATGACTAAAATTCAGGGCTATTTCCAGGCTTTAGAGATCAAATATTTCGACCACTAAATATCCAAGTAGCACCTACTATGTGGTACTACATAAATGCTGAATGCAAGGCTTCTTCCCCTAATTATCTTAATTATCTGGAATTGCTAAAAGGGAACCATGAATAACCTTGCCCAGTTGAGAAATTAAAAAAAAAAAAACAAAAACAGTAAGACACATGGAGGCCAAATGTCACCTTTATTAATAATAAAGACTAGGTCAGAGAACATATAATAATGTGAGAGCCAGTCAGGCCTGCTAATTAAATCCTAAGTTGAGGCATTGCTGAACTAGTGGGGCCCTCCCTACGCTGAAAGCCTACACAGACAGGAGGCTTAGGGCAGCTCAGGGCAGCTCACACCCAAGAGGAATGTGGGAGGAGACAAGTTCAGCAAACCCACTTTATTTTTCCTAAACACACTAATTAGATAAGTTACTCCTCCCCAGACCAAGGACACAGGGAATAAAAGAGCACGGAGAGGCTAGACGTTACCAATTGAGTTTCCTCCCTTATGGAAGGAAAGAGCAGGGGAGGAGGAAATCCTGTCCTCTAAGAATCAGAACGTGTGTGTGTATGTGTGTGTACATATATAATGTGTGTACATATGTGTGTATGTGTATATATATTAAATGATACATATGTATGCATGAAATATAAATAACATAAAATAAACCAAGGAATATCATAAGATAGGTACCTAGTTAATTTCTAAATATAGTTTGCACTAGTGCTTCTAAAAACCTAGAGGGTATTAAACAGTTAGAAACTCTGTATCCTCCTGCCCACCCTTCACATGCCTGGCATGAAACCTGAGAATCTGCTTTTAAAGCTTCCCAGGTACAGGTAAGGCCGGGAGCCACTGGCTTAGAGGAGCTGTACAGACAAATGAATAGGAAGCTGGTAGGTCTTATTGAGGAGAAAACTGGACAGACATTGAAGGATTAGTAGGCTTGAGGTCAGAAAGAAGGGCGGTGGAGCATTTAATACAGGGATGAGAACAGTAAGTACACTCAAGAAATAATCATAGCTTGAGAGTAATTTCAAGACCTTACCCTTGAAAATCCTTCAGAATTTATCCTTGGAAACATGATTTGTGCTCATATAGCAAATGATGAGACATATGGCAGCAGGGTTTAGTGGAAAAGGCCTTGGACTTCTGAGAATTAAAAGACTTTGGTTCTTGGTTAAGGGACTTCACCACAGTCTTCACCTGGACATCTAAGGATCATTTGTAAAGAGAGAAGTTCATAAAGCATTCTAGGGAGATGACTGCATCGTCTTTCCCACTTCAAGACAGGGCACAGCCATTCCTCTAAAAGCTCAGGCTACAAACCTGGGAGTCATTTTTTATTTATTTTCCTCACCTGTTTTCACACCTAGTCTATCAGCTAATCCTGATAGGATTCTCCTTCCAGAACATACCCCAAATCTTTCCACTTGACACGATTCCATTGATTACTACCCTAATCCAACATATCTTTTCTTCCTTCCTTCCTTTCCTTCCTTCCTTCCATCTTCCTTCCTTCTTTCCTTTCTTTCTTTCCCTTAGATTACCCCAGAGTTTTGTATTCAGCAGGTCTGGGTAAGTCCTGAGAACTTGCATTTCCAGCAGTTTCTAGGGGATCCTAACGCTGCTGGTCCAGAGACCATTCAACGACTTAGAGAAGTGGTTAACCATGGGTGCATATTAGAACCACTTGGGAGCTTCTAAGAAAAAAAAGTGTGCGCTTGAACTGACCTCTAGAGATTCTGAGTCATTTGCTCTGGCCATTTGTAATTTTTAAATCTCCCTAGGTGCTCTGAAATGTTGAGAAACACTACCAAGGCCTGGAGGAATGACTGTTTGGTTGCTCCTCGTGCCTTTTGCTCTAGTTGCTCCTGTGACCTGGTACACTCTTTCTCTAGCTATTTCCATGGCTGGACCCTTTAGGTCTCAGATTAAATGTCACTTACTCAAACAGGCCTTCTCTGATCCCCCCAGTATAAAATAACACCCTCCCTTTTTTAATCATGCTCTCCTGCTTGTTTTCTCTTCTTTCTTTTTTTTTTTTTTAAGGTTTTATTTATTTATTTGACAGAGAGAGAGATCACAAGTAGGCAGGCAGAGAAAGAGGGGGAAGCAGGCCGCCTGCCAAGCAGACACTCTGATGTAGGGCTCAATCCCAGGACCCTGAGATCATGACCTGAGCTGAAGGCAGAGGCTCAACCCTCTGAGCCACCCAGGGGCCCCTCCCGCTTGTTTTCATTACAGGAATGAGCGGTTAGAGATTTCCCTAGTTACGCTTTTCCAATCTTCCAATACAAGCATCTTGAGTATAAACACCTTTGTCTCATTCACTGCTGTATCCCTAGCATTTAGAACACGGGCCTCTATTACATATTCAATACATGGGAATGGAAGGGAAGATAAAAAGCTTTAAAATAAATTATTCCTGCTGTTGTGTTATTTTCAACTCTTCAACTGGGCTTTAATAAAATGTGTTTCATTTATGCAACAGAATTGACTTTTTTGATCAATATATCATAACTGCACTGGATTCATTCTCTTCATAGGAACCTTGTATTAAATCTTCTGCAGTCATTATCTCTTAATGTATTTTCATACGCAGTATTTATTCATAATACTGCTGCTTAGGGAATACAATTTACAGTGGGGCAGCTGGGTTACGGCCAAGATATATTTGTGAAATCAAGAGATTCTTGCTCAGATTTTGTTGGCTTGTTTTTGGAGACAGAGCACAAATGAAAGGAATTTGCAGAACAGAAAGGTACTGCGCGGAGCAACGGAGGCACTGGAGAACGGGAAGGCTATTATGGTACCTTGTAAAAGTGAGCTACACATTTATCCTCTCTTCTTGGGGCACATCTTTAACGAAGGAATACAATCTGGCGGAATTGAAGAGTTTTGATTGCAGGTAGAGATAGAGTACTTGAGAGTATTTAAATTGTCTTGTTTCACAGCGATTTGTTCAATCCAGTGTGACAGAATCCTCAGCTCTGGGTCACGGGCATCTTGGTTTCAAGTCAGTCCCTGAATTGAATTTACAACTCAGGTGAATTAAGGGCTAAGCAGATGTATTTAAGTCCCTCGCGGATCATTTCTGAAATATATTACTCATGAAAACACAGACCAACATCTGTTACGGAGGAAGAGGGAGACTCCGTGCCTCTGGCTCGCCTTTTTGGCACCGAGGTGAAATATTTCCTCAAAAGCCCAAGTATCCAACATGCGCCACCAGCAATAGGCTAGGTTCACATGCAACCAGTTTTCCAGGCAGCTGCCTCCCCTTTTCTTCCCCGTGGTGCTTCGTCAATCGTGGAACAAAACGACTTCATGTGTGGGTTAATGGTTGCAATCACTCCGGCGCTTTCGCACAGCGCAGCACAGTCAGCCAATTAACGCGGGTTCCGAGAACAGCAAACCGCAGCCAGTAGACAGAGGTTGAGGCTCCAGAAAAACCAAAGACACAGGGAGGAGAAGCAAAGCGTCCAACTTGCGGTGCATTGTGGGAGTTGTAGTCCTGGCAGGGCGGCTTCCAATAGTCTCCACTGAGCTCTGCACTTCATCTCCCAGCCGGCCCCGCGCCGCGGAGGAGGAGAGCGGTGGGCGTGCTCGGTGCTGAGCTACCGCTGGGGGAGGGGACTGGGGTCGAGAAACTGCGGCGGCTGCCGCCGGAGACGTTAGCTGCTGTCTCAGGGAGCTGAGGGGCCTCCCAACTCCCATCCTCATCCGCCCCGGGCGGACGGCGACCAGGGCCGTGTGGCCGCCGCGCGTGCCTGTGCTCGCCCTCTCTCCCGTCTACGGGCGCGCGGCGTCCGCCATGGAAGCACATCCGGCTGTCGCCGGGGTCTCCGGGCTACGCGTCCCCGGCTCCCCGGAGCGATGACGGGGTAGGGGCGCCTAGCCGCGCGCGCCGCGGGCCGGGGAGGGAAGGAGGGCCCCTTCCACCCCCGCACCGTCCCCGTCCCGCCCCCTGGGGGCGCTGCCGAGGGGGCGCCCGCCGCCCTTGCCGCCCAGCAGCCCCCGGCGCCCGCCGCTGAAGCCCAGCACGCGCCACCGGCCCGCCCGCGCCCGCCGCTCGGCAGCCAGGCGCCGACCGCCGTCCTCCCCCCAAGATGTGGCACAACATCTGGCTGACCCTGGTGGTGTTCGTGGCCACGCTGGTGATCGTGCTGCTGCTGATGGTGTGCGGTGAGTGGGGCATCCGCCGCGGGGCACTTCCACACGCCAGTACACACGCCAGAGCGACTCGGGTGCCCACTTGTTCTGTTTTTTGTTTTTGTTTTTAATGGCGTGGACGGACAAGTGTCTTAAAATCGTCTGCTGTACACCTAGCTCTAAGGACTGAGCCGGGGGAGACGTGTCCCTTCCCCAGGAGAGGCCCGCCGGCATCCCGGAGAGGGAAGGAGCGGGATCCATGGCTGGGCATCCTGACTCGGGGTTCAACCAGAGACTGCTTCACGGGCAGCGTCTGCTCTTGATTGCCATTCTTAACACTGGCTGCCCAGATTTTAACCTTGGCCTGTATTCGAAGGTGAAGTGATTGGTTACTCCTTTTCCTTTTTCAGAGGTTCTGACCCTGGTGAAAACGAGAGGTTTCCGTTCCTTCCCTTAATCAGGGGTAGGGACAGAGTTGGGTTAGAAGCGCCCGGGAAATTGTTTACTTCGAGTTCAGGCTTAAACTGATTTCCAGGCAGAAATGTGGAGGCAAGGCAGGATTTAAAAAACACCGGCTATATTAAACTTACAGGGTCAGGTAACCTAACTCTGTTTGGTAATAATGGTGCTATTTTGTTTGCTGTGATGTTTTTTTCTTTCTCGGGATGGGAGGATGTAAAACTTTTTCAGGGTAATATTAGCACAATTTTAGATCTTCGTGATTTCTTTATATACAGTAACTGATAACAACGAGTCCCTTAGCAGAGTGACTGGGGGATTGTGAAAATTTGGGAAGTATTGAGAACCTGGTGTCAGTGAGTTTCATTTTTCATAATTCCAGTATGTATTGAAGGCTAGTTCAGCCTTCGATGCAATAATTTGTCAGAAATAAAAGTAAATACTATAGGGCTTATTCATTTCATGGTTAATGTACTAACTGCTCAGTATCAGCTGTGTTTGGAAATGATGTATATATTTCATCATTTTATATATATTTTTATATATAATTTGTATTTGTATTTACAGTTGCATTTTATTACATATATTTGTGTTTACATACTTGTCTGTGTATTTTTAATTTTCTTGCCATAGGAAGGAACCAGAGTTAACAGCCTTTCTTTTCTGATGATAAAACAATTGAACGTCTTTCTCCTTTCTCCGTTTCCTGTTTGTGATGGCAGGATTTGGGGCTAATTGTAGATATGTAAGATGCTGGAAGTAATGAAAACCAGATCTGTGTGATTTGTTTGCCTGTGAGGAAGGAGGATGCGAGCTACTTGGAGGTGGGGATCTGTGTAGCATGGAGACCATACAGCCTTGTTAGAATATTTGCCAAGTCTGTCTTTGGGGGTTCCCAGATTCCCTGTTGCTACTTAACATCTTACTTGTTCTCTCAGCTCCCAATAGCTAGTTAACTTTGATTTTACTCATTTTTCTAAAAATGCCTTGCCTTTGGTTTCAGAAAATATTGTGGAATGAGAGGTGAGGTGTGGCAAGTAAAACACATTTTATTTTGATTGGAGTGGTCCAGAGCTAATAGCTTTATGAAGAAAGTAATTCAAGCACTGTTTTGTTGGGAGAGCTAATGATGGAGTAGTTTCATGTTTTGACTGGGTTGGACCTGGGGCTTGGGGAGTGGAGGGAGGGCTCCAACTAGACGTGAGACTGGAGAATTTCGGGCATTGTATTAGTTTGTGAGGATGCCGTAACAAAATAAAAACAACAGAAATGTATGTCTCCACAGTTCTGGAGGCAGGAAGTCCAAGATTAAGCAGGGTGTCAGCAGGGTTGCTTTCTTCTGAGTCCTCTCCTTGGCTTGAAGATGGCTGTCTTCTCCTTGTGTCCTCATGTAGTCTTTCTTCTGTGTGCCTGTGCCCTAAACTTTTCTAAAAAGAGTGCCAGTCATATTGGATTAGGGCCTCACCCTTATGAATTCTTTTAACCTTAGTTAACTCTGTAAAAGCCCTTTCCAAATACAGTCAGGTTAGAGATTAGAAACCTGTGACGCAGGCCTGCCCGGAGAAACTCATTACCTACTTTTTTGTGGAACTGACTGGCTCTTTGACACAGTCAGTGCTGACTTCCAAATTTCAGGTTTCTCGGGAGGTTTTCCTTCTCTCATGTATATTGGTTGTGTGTACCTTCTTGCCTCTCGTCCATGCTAAAATGCTTTCCACTTTCACCATTCACTGAAGTGGCCCTTGTCAAGGTCAGTAACAAATGGCCTCGATATTACCAAGTCTGTGATCACTTAGTCCTAATTGTATTTAACCTCTCATACTCATTCTGTACAGATGAACATTCCTTCTATGAAGTATTTCTTGTGGCTTTTGTACACTGTGTTTTCATAGTACCTTCCTGATGTAGGAAAGACATTAGGGTTCGAAGCCAACAGCCAAGAAAGAATTCTTGAGATGTCTTTGGTGCAAAAAGGTGATTTTATTAAAGCATGGGGACAGGACCCGTGGGCAGAAAGAGCTGCACTGGGGTCAGGAAGAGTGCTCCATTATATACTTTGAAGTTGGGAGGGGTTAGGGATAGGTAAGTCTCTTAAGGAATTTTGGAGGCAAAACTTCCAGGACCTTGAGGGGGCTACATTTGGTTGGAAAAAGGTCATTTATTACTGTCTAATAAAACCTTAGTCCCATAGTGCTTAATTGTTTATCTTTTCCTGGCTTCTCATCCCTTAGAATTTATTTATTTAAAAAAAATGTATTTGAGAGAGAAAAAGTAAGAGAGGAGGGAAAGAAGCAGACAACACTGAGCTTGGAGCCCAACGTGGGGCTTAATCCCGTGACCCTGAGATCAAGACCTGAGCCAAAACCAAGGGTCAGATGCTTAACCAAATGAGCCACTCAGGTGCCCCTCACTAGAATGTTTTATTAAATGTTTTTGGACCACAGTCTTTGATAGGAAATACATTTTCCCAGTATATTCTGAAGTATATAAATTACATATATCTGTTTATTTATACATCTGTCATCTAGCTATCATCTTTCTGTCTCTGAAATAAAAATTTTATAGACTAGTACTTGCCCTTATTCCATGAGATATGGTTATTTTCCATTAAATTTCTGTAACATTATAATACAAATATATATTTCTATTCCCTTTCCTTCTGTTCTCTCCCCATGGTATCTTATCCAGCCCTGGAGATTTAAATATTAACTGTAACTAATGACTCAATTTGACATCTCCAGCTCTCAGTTTTCTCCTGTACCCCAGGCTCATGTATCAACCATTTTTTTCTTGATAGCCCCACTTGGAGATATAAAAAGCATCTCAAACTTAATATTCCTAAAACAGAACTCTTGATTTCTGTCACCTGTTTTCTCCTTTGCCCCCGTCCTGTCTCAGATGTTACCAGCACCGAAGGATGTGGGCCGTCTTTGGTTTTGCCCCCCCTCACCCCAAGGGATGTGTGTGACATTCTTCCAGGAAGTTCCCAGCTATCTTAATGGTAACACCTTGCTAGAGGGGAAAACAAGCTTAACTTGAAAATGGCAAGGCCTCAGGTCTTTTTTAGCATATGAAAGTTCTTTTGAAAACCTGCTTTTTTTTCCTTACCTCTCCCAACCCAGAGTATATTGCTCCTCACCACCCCAGTGCAACTCCCTCTGCCCTCCAGTCCTGTCTGTGTTTTAATAAAACCATCTTTTTGTATCAGAGATGTCCAAGAATTCTTTCTTGGCCCTTAGCTCAGAACCTCACCCCACCCAACCTCACCTATATTCCATAGTAGTTGAACTCTTGTATTAAGACCAGGTTTTCTCATATGTTTTTAACAAAAGAAAATTTCAAAAGTTAACAGTACCAAAGGCATAAAGTACTTCCCTTCAGCCCTCCACTCCAGTTTCCTCTACCTTTTTACGTCCATATTCGTAAATAATTTATTCACAGCTAGTTCTTGATTTTGCAATTTTAGACATTATTTATTAACCATGGTGGAGTCCCTGCTTCTTTACCTGCATGCCATAAGTAATGACAACTTGTGATTCGTTGGAGAGTCAAGATTTAAATTTTTACTTCTTCTTTTTTTTTTTTTTTAGAGGTGGGGAGGGGCAGAGGGAAAGAGAATCTTAAGCAGGCTCCATGCTCATTTGTAGCTCATTTGTGAGACTGTCTCACAACCTTAAGACCGTGAACTTGAGAGTCGGACACTTAAACGACTGTACCATCCAGGCGCCCCAAGATTTATATTTTAACTGTGTAAATAGTCCCTGCTGGTCAAATAGTGTAACATGACTACACTTACTTTTCTTATGTGGTTCTTCATTTCTCTTGAAGTTAACAGTTGCCTTTTTTTAAATTAATTTTTTATATTTTTTTATAAACATATAATGTATTTTTATCCCCAGGGGTACAGGTCTGTGAATCGCCAGGTTTACACACTTCACAGCACTCACCATAGCACATAACCTCCCCAATGTCCATAACCCACCCCCCCTCCCGGTCCCCCTCCTCCCAGCAACCCTCAGTTTGTTTTGTGAGATTAAGAGTCTCCCTCCCAAACCCATCTTGTTTCATTTATTCTTTTCCTACCCCCCAAACCCCCCACTTTGCAAACAGTTGCCTTTTTAATTTACCTGTATTACTTTTTTGTATGTGCCCCTTGTTGATCCCCTGGTCCCATTCCCTTGCCCAATCCTAGAGCTCTCCTTCCTTCTCGGCCTGCCCTTCACTTTCTCTGCTGTAGACCCTGTTTTCTGGATCTCATTTCATCCTCTTGCTCAGTTTATAATCTTGTTTTGCAGGAGCACATTTTCTGTTAGCTTTCTGAGGGAGAATGCATGAAAGATTTTTTGAGCTAATGCTTACCTGAAAATGTCTTTCATTGATGTCAAATGTCTTTTACTGATGTCAGAGTTTCTAGAAAAATCTACCTCTGTACTTGATTGATAATTTGATTAAGTTTCAAGTGGTAGACAATTTTCATTCAGAACTTAGAAATGATAACTTGACTGTTACCTTGCTTCCTGGACCTGATTTTAAGAAATCTAATGCCTTCTGTTTCTTTGTCCTTCTAAGTAACTTGATTCTCTTTCTAGATGCTTTCTGGTAGTTTTTCTGTCATTGTTATTATGAAATATCATACTGATATATCTTCGTATATTTCTCTTCTGTTTTCCTGGGCCCTTTCAATTAAAAAAAAACAACCTTAATGTTAGTTGGAGGTTGGACCTTTTGGGCTGATTTCTTTAGTATTACCTGTTTATCTCCTATATCCTATCATGTCTCCTCTCCCTTCTGGCATATGTTTTGGGTTTTAGCTTCTCTTACGTTTTATTTATCCAGTTTTTAATTGCAGAACTTTCTTGTTTTCTGATTGCTTTACCAGCATCTGTTTTGCGTTATGTAATATGTTGTCTCTTTAACCATATTAGTTACACAGTTGACCCTTCAACAACATGGGGGTTGGGATGCCAACCCCCCCACTCCACCCCTGCACAGTTAAAAATCTATGGATAACTTTTGACTTCTTAAAAACTTAACTACTAATAGTCTTCTGTTGACTGGAAGCCTTATTGAGAACAGAGTTAACACAAATTTTGTATATCTATTATATAATGTGTTCTTGGAATAGAGTGGAAAAGAAAGTGTTATTAAGGAAGTCATAAGGAAGAGAAAATACATTTATAGTACTGTACTGTATTTATTGAAGAAATTGTGTCTGTAAATGGACCCACACAATTCAAACCTGTGTTGTTTAAGGGTAGTTTTTTTTTTTTTTTAAAGATTTTATTTATTTATTTGACAGACAGAGATCACAGGTGGGCAGAGAGGCAGCCAGAGAGAGAGGAGGGGAAGCAGGCTCCCTGCTGAGCAGAGAGCCCGATGCGGGGCTCGATCCCAGGACCCTGGGACCATGACCTGGGCCGAAGGCAGAGGCTTTAACCCACTGAGCCACCCAGGTGCCCCTCCACTGTAGTTTTTAATAAGGTGTTTTTCTTCTCCCTGTGCAATTGGCTTTGTTTCTTCCATGTATTTTCTTACGGTTTGTTTGCTTTGGACTCTTTGTGATTGAAGATTTTTACAAATGGCCAGTGCTCTGTTCTGTATTCAGATTTATGGATGAGGGAGTAAAAGATGGTCATAAATTCCCAGTGTCGATTCTGGCAGCAGGTTGGCCTCTATCTGGAAATGTCCATGTTATTCCCTCTTATCAGAGGAGAATCCTCTCATTTTCGGTGTTACAAGCTTGGGTGTTAAAGCCTGGCTGCCTGCATGACAGTTTTGTAAATAGACTTTCAGCCAGTCCTTTTTTCTTCCTTTCTCAGTCCTTCCTCCTGCCTGAAATCCTGATCTTTCCATAGTTCTCAGTTGATATCCTTTTTTCCTGCCATCCAGACTTGTTTCCTTTGGTCTGCTAGATCATTTAGTACTCTTAAACCTGCTTAACACCTATCCTCTAGTGGCTCCGTTTCCCTTGAAATACAATCTAGATTCTTACTGTGGCTACAAGGATCTGAGTGATAGAGTCCCTCCTGCTTCTCCATGCCCCCTCCCCCCCCCATCTTTCCACTAACAGGTCAACCTTGTACTCTCTCCAGGGCCTTTGCCCTCAGTCTTCCTCTGGCTGTTCATGTGACTGGTTCTTCTTCAGTCGGGTTTCACATCAACTGCCCCGTCCACCTAGGGCGACTCATCCAGTTACTCTTTATCTTACTGACCCTTGGTTTTCTGAGCACTCAGCCCTTTCTGAAATGAGCTGTTTATGTGTTTTTGCCCCCATTAGAGTATGGGCTCCATGAAGACAGGGACCCTGTTTGCCTAATTCACTGCTCTGTCCTTGGATTTGAGAGTAGTGCCTGGCATGTAGTAGGTCCTCATATTTGAAGGAAGAACGAAGAAAGATTCCTCAGTACAAATTATTCAATACCTATTACAAATTACAAATAAGTCTGAAGTGTGGTACGAACCAAGTTTGTCTCAAGATGGATAACTTTTATATTACTCAGTGCACTCATGATCAGATGCTGTGGTGGTGCTCATGGGTATCCAGAAATTAACAAGCGTAATTCATGTTCTTGAGGACCTTATACTCCTGTAGGGAAGGTACATACGTGGGAACTTCAGTACAACCTAGGCTTCTGAGCTCCAGTTTCACATACGCGACTCTACTCCTTTTTCTTGTTTCACAGAGAAGCTCAGAATCTTTACCTAAAACAACTCCTTGTTTTTAGGTTATGCGTGACATCTTGGGCATTGTTTTACCTTCTTATTCATTCCCAGTTATTGGGCCATATATCATATACCCATTCATTCCCCAAATATTTGAGCATCTCTTAACAAGCTTGTTCTGAGATACAAAGATAAGGAAAATCTGATTCTACCACTAAATCACAAATCCTGGAAGAGGATACAATTTAGTTGTTACTTCCAACAACAAATTTATAAGAATCTACGAAAAGCCTACTAATGTAGGTATACTGTATTTTATGAGAAATTCATCAAGTTAGGTGTGTGTATTCATTCCCTGGTAATTACCTTCCTTTTTTTTTATGAATTTCCATCATTTTTTTATTTAAATTCAGTTAATTAACGTATAGTGTATTATTAGTTTTAGAGGTAGAGGTCAGTGATTCATCACTCTCGTATAATACCCAGTGTCATTACATCGTATGCCCTCCTTAATGTCCATCACCCAGTTACCCGATCCCCCCACCCCACTCCAGCAACCCTCAGTTTGTTTTCTGTGATTAAGAGTCTCTTATGGTTTGTCCGCCTCTCTGATTTTTGTCTTATTTTATTTTTTCCTCCTTCCTCTGTGATCCTGTTTCCTTCCTTAAATTCTGCATATGAGTGAGATCATATGACAGTTGTCTTTCTCTGATTGACTTATTTCACTTAGCATAATACCCTCTAGTTCCATCCATGTTGTTGCAAATGGCAAGGTTTCATTTTTTTGATTGCTGAGTAGTCCATTGTGTACGTACGTTTATATACGTATATGTATGTATATATCTATCACATCTTTTTTACCCATTTATCTGTCCGTGGACCTCTGGACTCTTTCTGTAGTTTGGCTGCTGTGGACATTGCTGCTATGCATCTTTGGGGTAAATACCCCGTAGTGCAATTGCTGGGTCGTAGGGTAGCTCTATTTTCAACTTGTTGAGGAACTTCCATAGCTTGCATTCCCACCAACAGCATAGGAGGGCTCTCCTTTCTCTGCATCTTCCCAACATCTTTTGTTTCCTGTCTTACTAATTTTAGCCATTCTGACTGGCGTGAGGTAGTATCTCATTGTGGTTTTACGAGTGATGTTGAGCACGTTTTCATGTGTGTGGGCCATTGGGACGTCTTTGGAGAAATGTCTGTTCATGTCTTCTGCCAGTTTCTTGATTGGATTATTTGTTCTTTGGGTGTTTGATAAATTTTTTATAGATTTTGGATACTAGCCCCTTATCTGATAAAACATTTGTAGATATCTTCTCCCATTCTGTTGATTGTCTTTGGTTTTATTGACTGTTTCCTTTGCTGTACAAATGTTTTTTATATTGATTAAGTCCTAATAGTTCATTTTTGCCTTTGTTTCACTTGGCTTTGGAGACTTTCTAGCAAGAAGTTGGTGTCCAAAGTCACACAGGTTGCTGCCTGTGTTCTCCTCTAGGATTTTGATAGATTCCTATCTCTCACATTTGGGTCTTTCATCCATTTTGAGTCTATTTTTGTGTATGGTGTAAAGAAATGGTCCAGTTTCACTCTTCTGCATGTGGCCGTCCAGTTTTACCAGCATTACTTGTTGAAGAGACTGTGTCTTTCCCATTGGATACTCTTTCCTGCTTTGTCGAAGATGAGTTGACCGTAGAGTTGAGGGTCCATTTCTGGGTTCTCTATTCTGTTGCATTCATCTGTATGTCTGTTTTTGTGCCATTTACCTAACTGTCTTGATGTTGTAATATAGCTTGAAGTCTAGAATTGTTATTCCACTGGCTTTTCCTTTTTCAACATTCCTTTGGCTATTTGGGGTCCTTTCTGGTTCCATATAAATTTAAGGATTATTTGTTCCAGCTCTGTGAAAAAAGTTGATAGTATTTTGATAGGGATTGCTTAAATGTGTAGATTGTTCTAGGTAGCATAGATATTTTAACAATTTTCTTCCAGTCCATGAGCATGAAATGTTTTTCCATTTCTTTGTCTTCCTCAGTTCCTTTCATGAGTGTTCTGTATTTTCCTGAGTACAGATCCTTTGCCTCTTTGGTTAGGTTTATTCATTGGTATCTTACGGTTTTGGGTGCAGTTATAAATGGGATCAACTCTTAAATTTTTCTGCTTTCTCGTTTGTGTATGTAAATGCAACTGATTTCTATGCATTGATTATGTATCCTGACACTTTGCTGAATTCCTGTATGAGTTCTAGCAATTTTGGGGTGAAGTCTTTTGGATTTTCCAGGTAGAGCATCCTCTCATCTGACTTCTCAGATGAGAGCCGGAACAAATAATCCTTAAATTTATATGGAACCAGAAAGGACCCTCCCATTTGACTTCATTGCTGATTCGGATGCCTTTTATTTCTTTTTGTTATCTAATTGCTGAGGCTAGGACTTCCAGTACTGTGTTGAACACCAGTGGTGAAAGTGGGCCTCCCTGTTGTGTTCCTGATCTTAGAGGAAAGCTCCCAGTTTTTCCGCATTGAGAATGATATTCGCTGTGAACTTTTTGCATATGGCTTTTTTGATATAATTACCTTTCTTTTAAACAGAAACAAACTTTCTTTGTCCATGGCTTCAGGAGCAATCATCAAGTACTGAGTTCATCTCAGTGGGATATTTGGTTTTTGTCCCTGGTCTTTGGCAAAAAGTTCCCCAAACCCTTAGAATTTACTGAGTGATAGTAGCATCTTCTGTTACTCATAGCAAGCCTCTTGGGACCATGCCTGGATTTGTGCTCTGGCTCTGGCTCAGGGTGGCTCCTAGGTGGTTTGAGGATAGGGGCTAGTCACTAAAAACACCAAACGGGATTAAAGAATTTCAGCTTCACTTCCCGGACCTCCATGGAGGGAGAGAGTCTGGAGATGGGGTTATAAACACTCTTGAAGAATGAGTATAATAAATGTATCTAAGGCCACATTCTTTTTTTTTTTTCTTTTTTTAAAGATTTATTTTTTTGACAGATAGAGATTACAAGTAGGCAGAGAGGCAGGCAGAGAGAGACAGAGAGGAGGAAGCAGGCTCCCAGCCAAGCAGAGAGCCCGATGCGGGGCTTGATCCCAGGACCCTGGGATCATGACCTGAGCTGAATACAGAGGCTTTAACCCGCTGAGCCACCCAGGCGCCCCTCTAAGGCCACATTCTTGATCTAGGAGCCTTCTCCATCTCCGTAAATGGCAACTTTGTCACGGCCATTCCAGTTGTCTTTGAGGCTTCCCTGACCTCTCCGTAAGACACAAGCCTCCCATATATCTGCTCCCTTTCCCCTTACAATGCTTTATTTTTGCCTAGAATTCTAACTTAAGGGGCAAATATATTTCAGTAAGAATGGTATTTGGAACATAGTAGGTGCTGCATGAATATTCAAATGAATGAATTTTCGGTCCTGGAAGAATTGGCTAAGTGAGGTTATAGATGGAGGCAGGAAGCACACAGATTGTAGCATTTTATACGCATCTCCTGCAGAATTTATGCTTTCTGATAGGCAGTGGGGAACTAAGAGTTTTTATCAGGAACTTAGAATTTTGTACGCCCACCTTCATACAGTGTGAGGAGCAGGAGGCTAGAAGCAAGCAAACCAGGTAAGTTGGTCTTAAGGTTGATCAGAGTTTGAAATAAGGAGGCGACTGTATAGGGGCTGGGAGTGGTGTTGGTCAGACCTTAGCCTGACCCAGCAACGCCTGCCATTTCTGTCTGCTCTGCCTGTGCTTGTGTCTACAGAGCACAGGAGATTGAAGTCTTTAAATCACAGGACAGTATCCGTGTGGGCCTATGTGAGAGAGAAGGAGTTGTCTTGTTGTGCAGATTCCCCCTTCTCCAGGGATTGGCTTGGCTTGGCTGTGCTCCCTAATTCAACGTGGCTTAACAGACTGTGGACAGACTGAGATTTGCAGGCCTTGTTGAGTGCCTGGTGCAGGGTTCCTGCTGTGCCGAACAGGGTCAGGGAGTTAGTGACCAGAGCTGGATTCTGGCTGATCTAGCTTTACAGGCTGCCAGCACTGCCACTTACTAGCTGTGTGACTTGAGCAGCACGCGCAACCTCGTAATTTCAGCCCGCACACAAATGCAAATACTAGAATCTGGGAATACTGGAGATTGATCTGTTTCTGCTTACGTAGCTCACATTTAGGTACAAGTGAAGAAATAGGAATTAACTGGTGTGTGGAAAATAATTTCTCAAAGATTAAATCTGGTCTTAGAAATAGAAACTGTCCTTAGTTCAATATGGAGAATATACATTTAAAAGATAACGAGAGAATAAGATAAAACATGTTCATCACACAAAAGTGTGGAGAGAATGTACAAATTTGATGAGTTTTAGCAAGTATATGCAGTAGTGTGACCAGCACCACAATCGAGATACAGAACATTTTGAGCACTCCAGAAGATTCCCTCATGTCCTTTTTTTTTTTTTTTTTTCCTCATGTCCTTTTGTAGTCAGTCCTCAGGCTCCTTGAAACAATTGCCCTGCTTTCCATAACCATGATTTTGCCTCTTCTAGAATTTAATGTAAATGGAATCATGCAAGTCTTCTGTGTTTGACTTCTTTCACTTAGCATAATGCTCTTGAAATCCATCTGTATTGTATATATCAGTGATTCATTTAAACAATTGCCCTGCTTTCCATAACCATGATTTTGCCTCTTCTAGAATTTAATGTAAATGGAATCATGCAAGTCTTCTGTGTTTGACTTCTTTCACTTAGCATAATGCTCTTGAAATCCATCTGTATTGTATATATCAGTGATTCATTTCGTTTAATTGATGGCTAATATCCCATTGGGTGGGTAGACACAGTTTGTTAATCCAGTTGCTTACTGGTGGATGTTAGGGTTTTCAGTTTGGGGCTGTTACAAGTATTACTGCTATTGTTAGCATTCATTTACACGTCTTGGTGGGGATATATGTTCTCATTTCTCTTGGGTAACTTTATAAGAAATTGCCAACTGTTTTCCATTGCCAACAGCCATGTTGTCAAGTGTCTGTTTAAATTCTTTGCCTGCTTAAGAAATTGCATTGTCTTTTTATCAAGTGGTAACAATTCTTATTTATTTTGGGTACAGTCTTCTATCAGATACATGTTTTGTAAATGCTTTCTTTGAAGTAATTTTTGGTGTTTGGTTTTGGATCAGGGTTCTTTTTACGTAAGGGTGTTTTAGCATCATTTATTGAGAAGGCAGTTGTTGGAAAGTTGTTGATCATCTCTGTATGGGTTTATTTCTGGACTATTCTTTTGCACTGACATATATGTATCCTTATGCCAGTTGTGTAGGTTATGCAGTGTTACTGTTTTCAAAATGTTTACTGTTTTAGATCCTTTGCCTTTCCTTATGAGCTTTGAGAATCAGCTTGTTAAAATAGATCTATTGAAGTGGGGGAGAATAGACATGTTAATCTTACAATCCATGGCCATATTGTATCTCTTTATTTTTATTTTTTTAGGACTTTAATTTTTCTCAGCAACATTTTATGTATTTCAGTATATAATACAGTTCTTGCACTATTTTTGTCAGCTTTAACTGCAAAGGTTTCATAGTTTTGGTGCTGTTGTGTGTGGTACTCATTTAATGTTTGATGTAAATATATAGAAATACAGATGACTTCTGTGTGTTGGCAGTATGTTCTACAAAACTGAAAAATTCACTTACGACCTTTATTTTTTTTTGTAAATTCCGAATTGTCTACCCAGAGGTTTTTACCAACTGCAAATGAAGATTGTTTTACCTATTCCTTTCAATATCTGTGTCTTTTAGTTTTTGCCTCATTGAAAGAAATGGGTGAGAGCAGATCTTTCTCCTTGATCTTTTGTAGAGAAACAGTCTCTCACTATTCAGTTTAATGTTAGCTGTAGTTTGTAGATATTCTTTATCAGGTCAGAAAAGGAAACTTTCCTTCTTACTTTGAAATTTTTTAAAAAATTAGCAGTGGATGTTGGATTTCTTTTCACATGTTTTTTCTGCATTGAAATGATCATGTCTAAGTCTGTTTGTATGGTGTATTACATTGAATTTTGAATGTTAAAACAACCCCACATTCCTCAGATAAACCCTTTTTATATATTGATGGGTTATGCTTTACATATATTGCAGTATTTGATTTACTAAATATGTAAGGTTTTCCCATTTACATTCATGAGGAATTTTAGTAGCTTTCTTAAATCCTTTATCTGGTTTTGTCATAAAGGTCCTGTAAGACCTAATCAGTGAGTTGGGAAGTGTTCCTCTTTTATTTCTTAGAAGAGTTTGCTCAGAATTAGGATGTTAGTTTTCTGTTGCTGCATAACAAATTACCACAAACTTAACAGCGTAGAGCAACATATAATTATTAGCTCAGTTTCTGCAGGTTGAGAGTCTGGATATGGCTTAAGCTGGGTCCCCTGTTCTCGTCTCACAAGTGCATTCAGAGTGTTAGCGTGTCTCTTAGGACTGCTGAAAGAATTCAGTTCCTTGTGACTGACTCTAGCACTTAGAGTGGCTTGCTTTAAGTCAACAGGACAATCTCTGTGATACCAGGGAAGGTCTTAGGAAGGTCTCTCTTTTAAAGATTTATGCTTAATTAAGTTGGGTCTACCTACTGTAATTTCTCTTTTCAGTAACTCAGAATCAACTGATGGAGACCTTAATTATATCTGCCAAATCCTTTTACGTTTATCACATAACTTGCCCTATCACCTTTGCTGTATTCTCTTGGTTGAAGTAGATCACAGGTTCCGTCCACATTCAAGGAGAAGGTCACACAAGAGGTACACATGGCTTGATTCATTGAGGTTACTAAGCTGTATCTGCCACAGTTTGTATGATTTCTTTCTTAAATGTTTGGTAGAATTAATCTGGGCCAGGACTTTCCTTTTGGGGAATTGAATTTCTTTGCTAGGTACTGGGCTGTTCTGGTTATCTGTTTCTTTTGTGAGTTTTCATAGTTTGTGCTTTTCAAGTACTCTAATCTGAATTGTGTAATTTTTTTTTTTTTTAAAGATTTTATTTATTTATTTGACAGAGAGAGATCACAAGTAGACAGAGAGGCAGGCAGAGAGAGAGAGAGAAGCAGGCTCCCCGCTGAGCAGAGAGCCGGATGCAGGACTCAATCCCAGGCCCCTGAGATCATGACCTGAGCCGAAGGCAGCGGCTTAACCCACTGAGCCACCCAGGCGCCCTGAATTATGTAATTTTTAAGAGTAAAGTTTATAATTTTGTCATTATCCTTTTAGTATCTGTGGGATCTATGGTGATGTCTTCTCTTTCATTCCTTATTTGTGTGTCTTTTTTTTTTTTTTTTGGTCACATAATTAGTTTGGCTGGAGGTGTATACATTTTTCTGATCATTTTGAAGAATTAACTTTGATTTGTGTTTTCCCCCTTTATTATTCGTCCATATTCTATTTAATTGCTTTATGCTTTTCTCTTTATTTTCTTCTACTTATTCTGAGTTTAATTTGTACTTTTCTAGTTTCTCATGGTAGAAACTTAGGCTATTGATTTTAGGCCCCCCCTTTTTTTTAATAGTTAATAAATTTCTTTGTGGGTATTGCTTTTGTTATTTTATGTTTTTTAACCCAAAACATTTTTATTTTAGTCTTCAAAGAACAAACTGTTCTTCTTTTTCCAAGATAATAGTGGTTAATTTACAAAAATGGACATTTACAAATGCATCTTCAAAATATTTCCCTTTAACGTGAAACTTAGCTTTATAGAATCCAAACATTAAAAGATTAAAAATTTTTTTCTATTTTGTTATTATAGGACAAAACAGAGTAAGCCCAGGAAATCCATTCATACTTGAGGACCTTCTCCAGGAACCAGCATTGTTGTATTATTTCCATTTAGCAGAATTTGATCAAATTTAGTGATCCTTCTTCCTTCTGGTGCGATTTCAAACTCAGTGACATCCCCAGTACATATTGACAAAGTTCTCAAATCCCAAAAGTGCCAACCATTTCTTTGTCACTTTACATCACAGTGAATTCTTCATCCTATACTTTTGTCCACAAGCTCTAGAGGCAGCAGTTGCAATGGGATAATGGTAGCGTTAGCTGCTATGGCTATGCCAGAAATCACAGGTATTACTTTTGATCAAAAAAAAAAAAAAAATTCTGGGTGGTGGGGGAGAGGAGTCCTGGATGGGGGGATGGGCTACGTAGGTGATGGGCAAAGGAGGACATTTGTTGTGATGAGCATGGGGTGTCATATGTAAGTGATGAATTGCTAAATTCATCCTGAAATCAATATTCCTGAAATCAATACTACTACACTGTATTTTGACTAACTTGAATATAAATTAAAAAAAAAAAAGATTCCGTTCAAACTATTTTTTAGTTTCACTTGTGATTTCTCTTTGGAATGGATGATATAGGAGTATGTTGTTTAAATGTTGAATATTTGAATTTTTTCCCCAATACTATTTTATCACCAATTTCTAGTTTAATTTTGTTATGGTCAGAAAATATATTTTGTATAAAAAAATAAGGCTTACCCTTAAGGTTAATGAGACTGATTAATGGTGTATTTTGGTAAATGTTCTATGTACACTTGAAAAGAATGATTCTTCTATAGTTATTGAATAGAATGTATTGTATGTGTCAGGTCAACTTGGTTGATAAGGCTGCTTGGTGTCTTAAAGCAGTTCTCTCCATTTATAACTATATTATGTAGCAGGCATCTTCAGGCTCTGAAATGGGTTAATTGGTAAAAGTCATTATACCCCCCCTAAGTTCATGGGTAGTTTTGTCTGTGTGTTGGGGGCTGAGACCATGGAGGTTGGTTGATTGGAGTGTCTCCTCTGTGCCAGGTACTGCTGAAGACATGGGGAGCAAAGTGGAAGACATTGATAAACCATACATTTCCTTGTCTTCAGAAACTTGTGTCTTGGGGGGAATGGGAGACAGTTATTAGTGCAGTGAAGGGTGGAAGTGAGTGTGAAGTGCTAAAGCAGTCACCCAAGACAGGATTATACTGAAGAGAGTGCAGGAGAAAGGTATAGCAGTTATGTTCAGATGACGTTCAGAATTCTTAGTAACTTAGTAACTTAGGTGGTCGTAGCCTTGTGTCTGTAGTGAGCCCGTGAGAGGAAGGGACTGGAACCTAGGAGATGGTGACAGTGGGTAACATTTGATATGTGTTTCTTAACGTGCCATGCATTCTCTTCAGTGTCACCCTTTGAGAGTGGGTACTGTTATCTCCATTTAATGCAGGAGGAAACTGAGGCACATGGAGGTTAACTGGCTCAAGTTGCAGGTAAGTTGCTGAGTTGGGATTCATGGCCAAACAGTGTGGTTCCAGCCTGCGTGTGAGCTGTCAGCCGTTATGCTGATAATCCAGTTGACAGATAGTAAGGATTTGGTGTAGGCTAGAGAGCGGCATTGGGAATGTAGAGAAGGAAACAGATGGGAGAGGGCTTATTGAGGTAGAATCTGTAGCACTAAGGGAGAGGAGGGGGCAGTGTGCTGAAAAGGAACTGTTTCTCACCAGAGAGATGGGGAGAGGATGTAATACCTATTACAGAAATCTGAAAATCGAAGAAGGAGCTGCGGGATATATATACTTTGTAAAGGTGTCTTCAAGCCAACCAAGCCGATTCCTCTCTGGGGTTCAAGGAAGGTGGGAGATATGGAGGGAAAATGTGGTTATTATTTGTCATAGAGGTAATATTTTGATCTGTGGGTGTGTAGTGGTCACCAAAGAGAGAAGAAAATAGAGAAGAGGTTTTAAAAGGCGACTTACAAAATGTCCTGTTTGTTGGATCAGAGAGTTTTGGATGTGGAGGTATCTCAGTTCAGCGTGTTGATTCGGTAATGATATCTCCAGGGGCTCATCATCCAGTGTTGCCCAGTGTGTCATTACCAAACGGGTGTGCTGCAGAGGGGATATCGTGGCAAGAGGTGGAAGAGCATGGCTCTATTTTTACTTCGCCTTGGCTGTGGCCTTGGATAGATTATCTTAGAAGTGAGCCCTAGCTGCCTTCAGAGAAAAATAAAAATCAGAGGATTGAAAATGGAAAAGAGCTTTGTACAACTTGAGATTGGTATTGAGGCAATTAGGGATTATGTTAACTCCGTTGAAATGATGCCACAAAAACAGACATTTGTGATTATACTGTAGCTGGGCTTTTGACCGAGAAGATCTTGGGGAGTGAAGTCAAATTCTCAGTCTACTTAGTGTTTTGGGTTTTAGCCATACTTCTACCACGAAAATCTGAGAAATTAGATACACTTTTAAAATTTGTTGCTCTCTTGCCTAGCTGGCCTTCTTCAATGGCTGAGTCACTTTGAGCCTTTCTTATCTAGAAATTGGTGATAATGATTCCTGTCTCATTAATTCAGAGGGCAGTTGGAAGGATTACAGGAGCTGTTGAATAGAAAAGCACTTTGTAAACTGAGAGCTCGATAATTACAGCTGTCCCTTGGGTTTGGGTTGTGTTGGTGGTGTTGGTTCATCTCTCGGGCTCATCTTGCTATCACTACCCTTCCACGGCCAGCACCTTTATCTTGCAGAGAAAAACACTGTACAGTGTGTGTCATGAAACTCATCCTTTGAACTAATGCTTCGTTATTGGCACACACAAGTCAATGCTCCTTCGCTTATCCCGGAATATACACCCTCTGTTGCCAGCCAGTGTTTCTGACATACGGTGCTTATCACTGTGAGACAGGAGCAAGGCACTCACTTGCCTTTTAAACTGTGGAAAACTGCAGGGCTGCATCAGTCAGTGTGAATTTCTGATTCTGTATACATATAATTGTGGACACTTCTCCTCTCCCCACTTCTCCCACTTCCTCCTTCCCATTTCTTTCTTACTAAATCCCAGGAAGAGGTAGGAGACACACATTCCATAGAGGAAGGTCAAGTAAGCCCTTTCTGGTGTCTTTGTATGTGGAATCAGTGGGAGGAACTGTATGAGCTCTCCTTCCCAACAGTTCTTGTCGGCTGTAGGCATGCAGGGTACAGGGGTAAGACCTTTTCAGTAAAAGGTAGCTTTTTTAGTGATTATTATTCTTTTCATCCCACTGCCCCACAAAGATACACATACCTGGTAGAAGTTGGTCACTTGGGGCCAGAGTCCGAATTGAGCTGGTCTAGTTACATGGGAAGTCAGAGTTGTACTCCTCCAAGCTTTCCAGCAGGCTATGATGAGTAGCCAGTTGGAGTGATTTTGTTGTAAATGGCTGTAAAGTGGTAATCACATATCTTTAGGGTCATTCCATTGGATAATAAATACTTTTGAACTGGCCTTTACATTTACTTGTGTTCTTTTCCCTAAAAGGGAGACTATGACTCCCAGCCTCCTCTAATCTCACCTCACCCCCACCATAAGTAGTTCTTAGTTGAAGAGGTTGAGGACCTCTTGCAGTGTGGACATTCATTAAAGGTTACACTGTGTTGTGGTTTTGAAAGAATCAAGGCAAGAAGATTGAAGAGTTTATCCAACAGAAGAATTGCCTGCCTAGCTCAGGGATGTTTTGTTTCAGAGTCACTTATTCGTGGGGACCATCCTCCAGGACTGTTGCTAAAAAAAAAAAAAAAAAAGAGTAGAGGAGACCGCTTTCTTGGATTCTTCTGTAGGCTCTCCGGTCCACTCCCCTGCAGTCTCTAAGATCACATTCCAGCTCTCTGGCGTAAGCCCTGCAGCTGGGCTTGCGATCCCTAACACAGGTGACGCACCCAGACGCTGGGCCTGGGTCTGACCCTAGACCCAAGTTGGGATGGAGGTCCGGGGTGGGGTTTTTTTGTTTTGTTTTGTTTTTGTTTTTTGTTTTTGAGGTTATGAACTGAAAAGTCATAGAACAGGGAAGAAGCAGCTATGTGCAGGGGAAGCGGGAGAAGAAAGTGAAGCAAGTGTGTAGAGAGAAACAGATAATGCTGTGAGAATGACATCGGTTCACAACAGCCTTCTCCGCAACCTGTAGTTGTACCCCACGTAGTCTGTAAAGCTTACTCTCCTGTAAGCAAACAATAAATTCCCTCTCTTTGGTGAAGGTAAGTCAAGGATTCTGTTAGGAACCATGTATATGACTTTCTACTTTGTTTTTATCGTAAGACCAGTATAACTTAAATACTGTAGATGAATAGAGCAGCTACCAGAAGTGTGTGAATGGATAGTTTCGTTAAACTGAAAGATAATTTAACCATTCAATGATAAGTGCAAAGCATTTCCTTTCAGTACTTGTCCCAGAGTTAAAAAAATGTATAATCATCATAGTAACTGTCTTACTAGCAGCTTTATCTGGCGCTGTTGTGGTCTCCTTGGGTATATACCCATTGGGTTTTTAATAATGGTTCTTTTTCTAAAATAAATGAGCATATGTGTAATTTTTTTTTTAATCAAACTGCCTGGAGTGTTTAGAATCATCCTTTGTTCAGACTAATAATACTCTTTGTAGAAGCATGAGATCTTACTAATGTAGGTACTGTGATATGGGAACTCCCTTCCCCCACTTCCTTCTGCCATCTGTCTCGGAAAAATTATAGCTCGGTTAGAACTTAAGTCATTTTACTTGGAGAACAACTTGTTGAACTTCGCTCAGTTTAGTAAATAGCACTGCAGTTCTTATCAACGCTACAATTTATCTTCTAGCTTTGCATTCCCACCCTGTCATTACACTAAGTCCATAAAAAACAAGCACGGTGAATATTCTTTTTGGCTGCCCAGCAGATGAACTCTGTATCTCAGTCAGGGGAATTCTCTGCTTCACGATTTGTGGGAAGCAGCGTGACTGCCCATATGCTCCCCTTCCACTCCCAACCCTTGCATATCCTAATACCTGACAAATCAGAATGGGGGGGTGTGTGGTTAGCATGCCTTTAACGTTTTCTTATCCCAGGTTGGGGGATACAAATGAGAGGTGGGAAAAGGAGTGGTTTAGCGCTGTGGGGGGGGGGGGGGGAGGCAGTGTCAGTGTGGTGGTAGTAGTAGCCTTACTTAACTGCTCAGAACTCAAGCATCTCATTGGCAACCACATTCCGAATTTTGATTTGAGACTGAATCCCTTGCATAGGTTGTTGGCAGTGATTTTAAAAAAGTTTTTTTTTGTTTGTTTGTTTCATTAACATTGAGAACGAGTGAGTTTGTGGTCTAGCTGTGTGCTTTTGTACCGTCCCAAATGGACTGCAACAAGTGTCCTTATTAGTTCCTTGTTGTGTAGATTTCAGTGCTAGGAGACTTTGCTTTCTCTTAACTGTCAGCACAGGGGCACGCTAGTATTTTATGGTGGGACTCGAGGCATGCCAGCCCTTCACCATAGTCTCTCTTTAGTCAAAAGAGTACTTCCCTACTTTTTTTTTTTTTAAAGATTTTATTTATGTATTTGACAGACAGAGACCACAAGTAGGCAGAGAGAAAGGAAGGGAAGCAGTCTCCCCGCTGAGCAGAGAGGATGCCGGGTCTCTATCCCAGGACCCTGGGATCGTGACCTGAGCCGAAGGCAGAGGGTTTAACCCACTGAGCCACCCAGATGCCCCTCTCTACTTTTCTTTATGGTCATTTCACACCTTGTAGCCACAGTTGGAGTCTTTGTTCTTTATGAGGTCAAGACTGTCATCTTTGAGAGTCAAAACTCACCTGAGTTAAGGGTTTTCATTCCTGTTTGTTGAAATCAGCTGGCTCTAATAATTTAGGCCAATTAATGGCATAGCTGTATTCAAAACAATGTAAGTTTATAGAGTATTCATGACTTACTTATTACTTTCTGACTTGTTTTTCCTGATTTTTTTTTTTAAAGATTTTATTTATTCATTTGACAGAGAGAGAGGTCACAAGTAGGTAGAGAGGCAGGCAGAGAGAAAGGAGGAAGCAGGCTCCCCGCGGAGCAGAGAGCCGGATGCGGGGCTCCATCCCAGGACCCTGAGATCATAACCTGAGCCGAAGGCAGTGGCTTAATCCACTGAGCCACCCAGGCGCCCCTTTCCTGATTTTTTTAATTTATCAAAGTCATGTTTGTCTATTGTGGAACCATCTTGTAAGTACAGGGAAGTATTAAAAAAAAAAACAAAACCCGTGCTGGGTCCCCACATTAATCTGCAGATTCAGTTGTAATCCCTGTCATTTCTCACTGCCTTTTTTACAGAAATCCACAGTGTAATTCTAAAATTTATATGAAAATGCAAGGGACTCAGAAGAGCCAAAACAGTCTTGAAAAAAACAAAGATGGTAGACTTTAACTCTCAATTTTAAAACTTTTTAAAAGATTTTATTTACTTATTTGAGAGCACAAGTAGGGTAAAGGACAGAGAGAGAAGCAGACTTCCCGCTGAACAGGGAGACCATGTGGGACTCCATCCCGTGACTTCAGGATCATGACCTGAGCCAAAGGTAGATGCTTAACTGACTGAGCCACCCAGGTACCCAGGTCATTTGATTTTTGACAAAGGTGTCAAGACAGTTTATTGGAGAGAAGAGCAGTCTTTCAACAAAAGGTTTTGGAACAACTTGATATCCACATGCAGAAGAATGAATTTGAATCTTCTCATGCTAAAATTAGCTAACATAGATCAGACCTAAATATAAGAGCTAAAAGTAAAACCGTTGGAAGAATACATAGGTGTAAATCTTCGTGACCTTGGGTTAGTCAGTGGGTCCCTAGATATGACATGAAAAGTAGAAGTAGTCAAAAAAATGATTAGTTGGGTTTTATGAAAGAAAAAAAAAGATAAATTAGGCTTCATCATAATTAAAAGCATTTGTACTTCAAATAATACTGTCAAGACAGTGAAAAAACAACCCAGAGTGGAAGGAAATATTTGGAAATCATATATCTAATAAAGGTCTAGTATCAAGAATATATAAAGAGCTTGGGGCACCTGGGTGGTTCAGTGGGTTGAGCCTCTGCCTTTGGCTCAAGGTCGTGGTCTCAGGGTCCTGGGATTGAGCCCCACATTGGGCTCTCTGCTGGGAAGCCTGCTTCCACCTGCCTTTCTGCCTAATTGCGATCTCTGTCAAATAAATAGATAAAATCTTAAAAAAAAAAAAGAATATATAAAGAGCTCTTACAATTCAATAAGAAAAAGACAGCCTGCTATAAAAAATGGGTAAGGGAATGGAATAGATTTTTTTTTTTTTTAAGATTTTATTTATTTATTTGGCAGTGAGAGAGATCACAAGTAGGCAGAGAGGTAGGCAGAAAGAGGGGGGGGGATGCAGGCTCCCTGCTGAGTGGAGAGCCTGATGCGGGGCTCCATCCTAGGACCCCGAGATCATGACCTGAGCCACCTAGGCGCCCCTGGGATAAATAATTCTCCAAAGAGGATATATACGTAGACAATCAACATGTGAAAAGATGCTCACCATCTTTAGTCACGAGGGAAATACAAATAAAAGCCACAGTGCTACACCCGTTCAGATGACTGTCATGGGAAAGGTGGACAATTAAGAGAATTGGTGAGGATGAGGGAAACTGGAGACTCGTGCAGCTGCAGATGTTGGGATGTGGAGTGGTGCAGCTGCTTTGGAAAGCAGTTCAGCGATTTCTCAAGTGGTTAAGTGTCAAGTTACCACATGATCCAGCAGTTGTCCTCCTAGGGGTCTACCCAAGAGAAATGAAAATCTGTCTCTTCAAAAACTTGTACACAGATGGTCTTTGCAGCCGAACAGCAGAAACTGTTTTCTTTTATACCAGCCCGAAAGGAGAAGCTACCCCAATGGCCCTTCACTGCTAAATGGTTAAACCACATGTGATGTGTCCGTGCAATGGGGTATTTTTCCGTGATAAAAAGGAATGAAGTGACACCTGTGATGTGGATGATGAACCTTGAAAGTATAGGTCAAGTGGTTGGAGCCAGACCCAGAAGACGACATGCTGTGATGGGAAATGCTCGGAATAGACAAATCCATAGAGACAGTTCCATTACTGGTTGCCAGGGATGGGGGAGGAGGAAGTAGGGAGTGACTGCTGATGGATGTGGGATTTCTTTTGGGTTTGATGAAAACATTCTGGTCTTTGATCGTGATGATGCTTGCATAGCCTTGTGAATATACTCAAAACCACTTGAATTGTAACCTTTAAAAGCAGATTTTCTGGGGCGCCTGGGTGGCTCAGTGGTTTAGGCCTCTGCCTTCAGCTCAGGTCATGGTCTCAGGGTCCTGGGATCGAGCCCCACATCGGGCTCTCTGCTCCGAGGGGAGCCTGCTTCCTCCTCTCTCTCTTCCTGCCTCTCTGCCTAGTTGTGACCTCTCTCTCTGTTAAATAAATAAATAATATTAAAAAAAAAAACAACATTTTCTGCTATGTGATTTGGATCTCAATTAAAAGAAAAGATAGTTAACAAAATAGGAGCCATGTCAGATCCCACTGTCCAGGGACCCGCACAGCTTACTAATGCTTCCTCAGTGCCAGACGCCGCAGCCCTGTAGGTCCCCTCTCATTTAATTCCCACCGTAGCTTTGTGATCTTCTCTCAGACCTGGGGCTTCTGACGCCTCCAGAGTTCTTTCTGCTAATTTGCTGTGCCCGCTTTTATGAAGAATTGTTGGTGAAGAAGAGAGCGTGCTGACTTGGAATATTATGAAAATACTACTTGATGAAGTGAAGTGCATTACTCACACGGTTGACGAAAGTTCACTTATGGTGTGGTTCAGTTAGCATTCAGCGCTCAAGCTTCAGGGAAAGCAAACCCTTGAGAAATCGCATTAAACCCCTGAAGTTTTAGTCTTTTAATACCAAGGAGCTTGTGTTGATCTTTTTTCTTTTTTTCTCTTCAGAGACTGCAAGAAAGAAACAAGTAGAATTAGAACATCCTTAAGTGGTCATTCAGGGTGACCTTGGGTAATACAGGGGTAGAAAAGCTGCTTGGATTTTGTCTTTGGAAAATGCTGCTCCTCAGAACCTGCTATGGTCCATTGCTTTTCTATTAAACTAGAGAGTTGAAAGTAGAAGGCAACACCAGCGTGGAAAACTTTGTCACAGTGGTTACTTTTGTTTGCTTTAATAGGCGCTTAACATTTCAGAGCAACTAGTCATGGGTTCAGAGGTTTTATCCTGTCTACTCATTTTATTGATTGATCCTTATTCGTGTGCGTCTGAAATGTAGTGAACTTCAGACTCCTTGCAAAAACAAACAAAACATGGTCAGTAATTTTTATTTTTAAGGAGAGTTCAGACTTTTTAATGACTTTGACTTGAAAATATACTATATGTTTAAAAATCTTGAACTTCAGGTAGTGGTGCTCCGGCTTTATTCTTTCATCATGTAATTAAAGAAAATATTAATTTCCTTGAAAAGTGTATTATTTCTAGAAACCTATGAATAGCTTGATTCTGACAGAATTTTTCAGAGAAGTGCACTTGACCCCTGCCACACAATGGTTTCACATTGCGGTCAGATCAGACTTTCTTTTAGTAAGTATTAGCACTAAGACGTAACTGTCCCAGGGAAATGCAGAGTATCTTCTTTTTTCCCCCAATAAAGTGCTCTCAGAGATTTGATTTTAATATAATAAATACTTGGACCTAGATATCATAATGTCATCATAATTTTAATGTAGATGGACCACGCTTGGATTCTAAATTCCTTGAAGGCAGAAACTTTTTGCCATTCTTCATGTCAGAGTTTATTCTTGTGCCTTGTCCACAGTTAAAAAAAAAGTAAAAAATATATTTACAATCACATATTTGTTGATACTATCTATACTGTTTTGTAATATATCCCTGACACATACACAATTAACTGGCATGTTCTCCATTGATAATATTGTGTGTAATAATTTTTCATAATGTTTCTGTCTCTTTTTAGGTTGGTATTTTGTATGGCATCTTTTTTTATCAAAATTCAAGTTTCTGCGGGAACTGGTGGGAGATACAGGATCTCAGGAGGGAGATCATGAGCCGTCGGGCTCTGAGACGGAAGAAGACACTTCATCATCTTCTCACAGGATCAGATCTGCTCGACAGAGGAGGGCACCTGCTGATGAAGGCCACTGACCCTCGCTCTAGTCCTGTACCAGTGAAGGATGAAAGGCAGTGGGGAGCCTCTGTCTTTAATGACCAGGCTGTGCAGTTTGGTAGAAGATGGAAGAACATTTTTACTTGGACTTTAAGTCCAATTAAAAGAAAAAAAGATTTCTATGTAAGCCATATGAAAATAAAGGGAATTAAAACCAAATCAGACCATTGCAGATTTCATCTTCAAGGTAATCTTTTGCTTTACTAGCTTTCTACCTGCATACCTACTCTCTGGCTCCCAGCTTATTATCTTGCACTGGTGTGTATCTGGTAAACATTACATGCTTGAAAAACCGTATTTTATTGATTCTGTAATGTATGTTGTGTTTTTGTTTTTGTTTTCACGTTTTACCTTGTCCAAAATTGGGATGTATCTCATGATTACTGTGAACCAGGAGAGGGTCATGATGTGATTATCCCAGCCTGTGCGTGTGTGAACTTACTAATAGCTTGTCCCAGCATCGTCACGGTATTGTTGGTACCAAATGTGTCAGGTTTAATTGGCATTTAAAGATGTCTTCAAAAAGATTGCACTATGATTCAGCATTGAAACGAAAAGTGATTGTGTATGCAGAAAAGCATGGAAACAGAGCCGCGGGGCGTACTTTTGGGATTAGTGAAGCAAACGTCCGGCGCTGGAGAAATGACCGCCATTCCATATTTTCTTGTAAAGCGACAACAAAATGCTTTACGGGACCCAAGAAAGGAAGATACCCGGAAGTGGATGAAGCCGTACTATGTTTTGTCAGTGAGATGCGTGCAAAAGGATTGCCTGTCACGCGTCAAGCAATGCGATCAAAGGCAGGAGAAATAGCCAGAACCCTGGGAGTAGACGAAACAAAGTTCAAAGCGACAAGAGGCTGGTGCGACCGGTTCATGCGCCGAGCAGGGTTATCTTTAAGGCGTCAAACATCGTTTTGCTCCAGACTTTCCGCTGACACGAAACAGAAGACGGGGGTGGGGCACTCTTTCAAGAAACGCGGCGTCCCCGGTGAGCTCGGTGACACCAAGGGTCCTGTCCTGTGGAAGAATGCGGACGTCGACGGCTGTGGTCTGAGAAGTGATTCAGAAGAATTGGACTCAGAATATGAGGTTATAGTTATAACGTAACCACTTACTTCACACTTTCTTTCAGTATGCACAAGATTGATGTGTTAAAAATCTGCTTAACTCTAAAAAACCCTTTCAATAAATATAAGCATTCTACACACTATGAAAGCATTGCGTCAGTTTCATTGCCTGCGTTTTTTCTTAGTGATACATATGGTGCATCTTACAGTTGATGGTATCTGAGATAATAGTTTGTAAATTTATTTTTCCTTGTGAGGTAGCAATTATTTATTGGGGCACTTAATCCTGCCTCTTATAATGCTGTTAAAATAGTTATCCTCTATGAGATAGTTTTTTTTTTTCCCCAACATATTCAAGATTTTAGAGTAGTGACTTAGCCTAAGAATGGTCTTCTACTTCAGGAGAGCAGGATTCGATTCTCCCTTTGTATGGGAGTGCTTCACGCTCAAGGCATGTGTTGTGGAGAAAGTACTTCTTCACAGACAATTCAGTGACGAGACCTCAGAGTCCTGGGTACCGAGGATAAAACAAAATGGGTGCAAATGCCCACTTCACTGGAAAAGAACTTGCCAGGTACCCAAAGTTTGTCTTCACTAAACTTTGGACTGAATGTTCACCAGGGAAGAGAGAGATGGATTCAACAACCCTTCCTGTTCAGTGTTACCACTCTGCTCAAGAGTGGATTGCAAAGCCAGTTTCTTTTATGAATCCAAGTCCCTTTGTGTGTGTGTGTGTTTACCCTTTTTTTCTCAAGAACTAGCCATCACAGGGTATTACCTCTATGTTATGACGGTGTATGATACCTCATACACCATGCTGATGGTTTTGTCAACAGACCACTTGCATTCCTGAGGTATGTCTCTGCGGTCACTAGTCCTTTGGTCTTACACTGAAAGGGAATTTATAGAGCATGCACTTAGTTTTAAACTTTTGCTGGGGAAAGATCCCCAGCAGCCCAGAGTGGGGCATAGTCTTTCTGTCATTTCCTTACTGGATGCATTTTTCTCTTATTCTATGACTATAGGGATTAATAGAACAGTGACCCAAGTTTCAAGCATGCATTTTAGTGCTTCATACCACCTGGATATCAAGTTTAAAATGGTCCTCAGAAAAATTAATGCCTAAAGTCTTCTTGGTATAGGTATATAAAGTCTTCTTTCATAGTCTAAAACTTGGAGCTGTGGATTCTGCTTTGTAGGGAATACCTTGGATTTAGGTGATAATAGTGGTTGAAAAACCTTAAATAACAAGTGAGCTTCTGTATTACTTCAGTATTAAGGAATGATGGTTTCTCTAACCCCATGCAACCTGCAAGGGTCTTCACAATGCTACGGACGAATCCACCGGAGGCGGGGGGTGGTGTATGTGTTGGTATTAGTTATTGACATTTATGTTTCAAGGGTATCTTTTTTAGTAAAATTTAAGGAAATGTTCTGTTTAACTTGTTTGGAAAATACATCCAAAAGCATGTTAATCTCTAACACCCCACCATGTTTTAACTTCTCGGAGAGTCAAAAGAAATCACTGGTGCCAATGTGAAAATTCTATAAACGAACTTCTTTGTTTAAAACGTGTGGTGTTCTCTTGGACTCCCTGCCTCCCCCCAGTAACACTCAACATAGTACATATTCCTGTGGCCACTGAGAAAGGCAAGAGGAATAGTAACACAATTATCTGTGTGGTATAGTGTTTTGTTCCTTTTCCTAGTTTAGTGCTTTTGTAACTGCTCTCAACCAGGACTTTCCAAGTACTTTCGCAGTTTCTCCGTGAGAGACAGACTGACCTGGGGTTAATTTGGAAGTTTGGAAAGGCGCTGAGCGTTAAGAGCACATACAAGTATCCGTCTTGTCGGAACGCTCATAAATGGCGATGGCCATCATCTGTGCCGTCTTTTGAGGATAAATTCTAAAATCCAGGACTTTCAGCAGGGTTGTTTCATGTCCTTAACCAATTCCCCGCATCTCTGCCTCTGAAACTCTCGTAAAAATTGCCTGTATCAAACGTACTGGTTTGCATCGCTCTGATTTAAACGCCAAAAAACCCCGCTAAATATTAATGTGGCACTGTTCAGTGAGGTTTTTAATATATAGGTTAAGCTGAAAATAGAATTCATCCCATGGATTTTGTAGTGTTGTTTTCATGGTGGAAACATTAAATACGTTGTTTTGGTGAATAGCTAATTCACATATGTGCTGACCCATTTCTTTAGGTGTAAAAACCACTTCCAACTGTTACTTTGCAGAAAGGTGGGAATATATTTGCCGAGAGGTGGGTGAACGATATTAATGGTTTCACAAAACGTTATTTTAAACCAAAATGTGTCGAAAGATTTGAAAGTAGTGCATTTTTATTGTTAGGAACAACCTATTTTGACATTATTTGAAGGCAACAGTGCAGTATTTTTTACAGTCTGTCTTTCTTACGAGGTATGTTTTAATGTAACATGTAGCCAGTGTAACTTTAGATTTTCGACCAGTAAACTTCAAGTGCTTTTATATTTGAAGTCGACTTTAAAAAGGTTATAGGCTTTCAAGCAACTAATGGAATAGTATTTTGTTATGGAGTCTAGAATTAAAGCAACTTGTATGATTGGCTTTTAAAGTGTCCGCTCTAGCTTTTAAAGCATAAAGAATGACATTTTATCTTACTAAAAGTTACATTTTCCATTTGTTAATGTGTGCTGCCTATCTTATGACTGGTGTTTGACGTTACACTCCAAGTTATTATGACCGTGTTTGATGTTACACTCCCAAGTTAATTCTGCGCTTAACCATTCACCAAATACTGCTGCTGTGGTTTCTTACTGGAAACATTCTGTGCTGTGCTATGGTGCATTGTCATCCTGCTGCTTGACAGATAGGTTTATAAGGAATTAGGATTGTGTGCGTTAATAGTAGCTTTATAGAACAAAATGTAAATTCAAAGTTAAGCAATGTGTGTAAATGATCATTCACTGTTTCTGTTTCGGAACTGGTCAGAACTATACCTAAGCTTCTGTGGTTTGTTTGATGTTTTAACTTTCACTTTAAACTGCACAGAATAAATTAAAATGAAAACAGAAGTTTGGTATGTGTCGTTGATGACCTATAGTAAATATGTAAAGATACCTGGGGCGTGAGGGGAGTTGAAAAGCAGTCATTTTTACCAGTGGTGCATCCTTCACCACTTTCCAAACTCTAAGGATCTACAAGTATTAAGACAGCAGGGGGCGCCTGGGTGGCTCAGCGGGTTAAAGCCTCTGCCTTCGGCTTGGGTCATGATCCCAGGGTCCTGGGATCGAGCCCCGCATGGGCTCTCTGCTCAGCAGGGAGCCTCCTTCCTTCCTCTCTCTCTCTCTGCCTGCCTCTCTGCCTAGTTGTGATTTCTCTCTGTCAAATAAATAAAATATTAAAAAAAAAAAGAATTAAGACAGCAGTAGTATTCCTGATGCCGTGAAAATAATTGACTTAGAACCCAAAGGACATACAGTATTGGAGCGAAATTGGTTTGACTATGTGTGGCCTTTGGTTTCCTTCTCATACTTTAACCAACACCCTCGAGATTGTTTTGATACTGTTGACCTTAGTCCTGTCTCACATTTTTGTTAGTATTAACCATCCGGAAGACGAAGTGATGACAGTGACCAAAGGCAAGTGAAAAGATAGAGGAATGCTTTGAAAAGCAGTTGGAGGTGGGAAATCATTAATTGCAGTGGCTAGGAGCCAATTATTTCATTTTTGTCTAGCAGTGCTTAGCTGCCAAGAATGTAGGGTAGGGAAGTATGGATCTTGCCGGGGTCAGGCACTGGAAGGTAGAGACCTAGGCTGTTACAGATTGCTGGAGAGCAGTCTAAAGGGCAGGGCCGGTAGAGATTGCTGGAGATTGGCTGTGGAAGCTGGGCTGTAAGAGAAGTCTGATCAGTAAGACGCTGATAGATCCGGTGAGTAGGAGGAGGTAGAGATTGGAGATAAAATGAGTGTGATATTTGTGTGTAATAGATAGAAGGAAGTTTGGGGTAGAGCTTAGACTTTTAGAGGTGAAGCAGTTTTCTGAGCAGAGTCATTAAATATATATAGCCCTAGAAAAGGAATCTGAATTGGGGACTCATTCTAGGGTATATGTGGACTATTGGTATGATCACTAATGCGTGATGGCTAGAGTTGGGGTGGAGAAGAGGACCATGTACTGATGTACTGGGGATCAGTTCAGGCACTTGGAAGACTGATCTTGAGGTCTGGGATGTTCGATGGTCCTTAAAAGGAGGAAAGGAGTTCCTGAAAAATGAAAGAAGAATGATTTTGGATGGCTGTGAGGAGGCTTTCTCTTCATTCTGGCCTCCCTGGCAGCTCTACAGGCCAGTATGTGATTGTTATGTGCAAGTGAGCACTTCAGCTACAAAATGATGCTGCTTGTGGAGAATGTTGGCATGGGGAGAAGCATGGAGGGAAGGAAAGCAGAAGCTTCTCTAGAAGTCTTGGAGGAGTCGGAGTTTTCCAAGTAGAGGATGAGAAGAGGATTCCAGACGGAAGTAAAGCATGTGCGATGTCAGAGCTATGGGAAGATGCTTTGTTTGGAGAACGGTAGATGGTTACTTCTGGACTAGAGAGTAGTTCTAGGGCATAATGGTTTGAAACTGGAGAAGTAGGAAAGATCTAAGTCACAAGAGACCTTGTAGGCAGTGGCAAGGGCTTTGAAGCGCATGCATTGTGTTGGAAAACATTGAAATACGTTGAGTTGAGCAAGAGCATGGATTCACTTGTTTAATGTGAATTGAGTGATGACTCTTGCAGGCGCCGAGACTGAGTACACATGACCCTGAAAGCTCATGCTCACTGGATCAGGGAGGATTGCTTTGGAGGTACAGTGGAGGCGGATATACCTTAACTGTAGTCTAAGAAAATAGAAAGTTAGTGGGAAAGAGAGACAACCACGGGAAATGGGACATTATGAAGAATAGCAGGACCTGAGATTGGATTGTGAAGCCAAGTGAAGGACATGGGATAAGTAAAGGAGGATTTCAGCCTTTGGGTTTAGTCTGAGATTGGCAACGCTAGGGGATGCATGTGGAAGAAGCAGGTCTATGGTCGGCCCAGGAGCTACCGAATAGGAATGATAACATCTAGGATTATTTTAAGGAGTAGGTTAAAAAAAAACAAAACCCAACCTAGTTAAGCATATTCCTTAGAGTAGGCAACCCATAACTTAGCCTTCTCATCTCTTCCTTCTTAAACACCTTTGTAAACATAGAAGCCTTCTTAAAGCCAGCTTGGTCTAGGAGTTGGTCAGTCCATTGAAAAAGTCCATTGAAATGGGGAGTCAAGAAAACATACATTCATCCTACGCTATCTGAGTTAAGACCAAGGCTGTTTTCTCACTGAACAGAGATCCATTAGAGTTTCAATCTCGGCTTCTTTGTAAACGTTTAGTCTTACAATCCTGCAATTTCTGGTTTCGTTCTCTTCAAATTGGAACAAGAACAGAACCTTGCAAAGATTTTTACTATGTTTTCCCATTCTTTACAGTTGCCTCACTTGTCCCTAGATGGATAGGATTTTAGCATCTTGCCTTTATCAACTTTCCACAAAACATTCAACTAAGTTTACATAGAACTAGCAACCTTTTTTACACTCATATTTCATTGTAGTATTTAATTACAGAATTATAATATTGGAGACTACAGAAATAAGCAGGTTTGGGAACCATTTTGATCAAACAAGTCATTTGGTGAGAACAGAAGTCCAGGAGCCTGGCGCCCTTCTAGAGTTTTCATACCTGTATCTATTCCCACCCTTTCCTTCCCGCCCGGTCCCTTAGAGGACAAACCCCACTGCCTATCCGGAATAATCCTTCTTGTGCTTTGGATCCTATTCTCCCGCCTTTGCAGCAAATTGACATCGGAAGTTAGTTGGCCCTTGAACAATGTGTCAGGAAGTCAAAGATCTGCTTAGACCTTTGGACTCCCCCAAAACTTAGCTAATAGCCTACTGTTGACAGAAAGCCTTATCAGTAGCATGAACCGTTGACTAACATTTCATTAATATGTTTCATGTTATATACTGTGTTCTCATAATCTAGAGAAAAGAAAAGCTAATAAAATCATAAGAGAAAATACATTTACAGTACGGTGCTGTTTGCATTGTATTGTGTATTGGTCACAAGGAGGGGTGTTTCTGCAATTAGACTCCTCTGGTCCTCATTTCGCATTTGTAAAATGGGTGTAGTAATAATACTCCGCTCATAGGGTTTTTGTAAGGATTAAATGAATGAATACACTCAGTGTTTAGGAACAGTACCCAGTGGGGGAGCGCTGTCCTTTAAGTGTCCTGCTCTCCATCTTGGCTTGGGTCTTGGTCTCGTGGTTGGGAGTTCAAGCCCCATGTCATGTTCCATGCTGAGGCGTGGAGCCTACTTTAAAAAAAAGAAAAACAGGGACACCTGGGTGGCTCAGTGGGTTAAGCCACTGCCTTTGGCTCAGGTCATGATCTCAGGGTCCTGGGATCGAGTCCCACATCGGGCTCTCTGCTCAGCGGCAAGCCTGCTTCCCTCTCTCTCTCTCTCTCTGCCTGCCTCTCTATCTACTTGTGGTCTCTCTCTGTCAAATAAATAAATAAAATCTTAAAAAAAAAAAAAAGAAAAACAGGGCCCAGTGTATGCTGAGTAATCCCTACTGTTGTAATACATGGATCACTGCCATAGTGGTCGTCTTAAATCCATGACGACCCTCTCAATTCTTTCCTCCCCATATTCACCAGAATGATCTTTCTGGAACTCAAATGTGACCCTGTAGTCTCCTCACTTGTGACATGAGAATGGCTTCCCATTGCTCCTAGAAAAGGGGTGGAAAGTCCTTCACACGCCCAGTGACTGGCTCCAAGGTCTCGTTGACCCTCCTCTTCTCACACCACAGGCCCTCACTCTCCACAGTGCTGTGGACTGCCCCTCAGTGACACAGCACCCCTGGCCCCTTCCTGCTGTCCCTGGACCCTTGCTCTGGCTCTTTGTCCTGACTTGAGCACCCGCCTCACCTCCCCTTGTCTCCTGGTGGTTCCCCAGGTTTCTCCTCTCAGGTGGCTTTCTCAGGGAACCTCCTCTGAACACCAGCCTCCTCCCCTTTCCGGGCTGTTCTGTGTGACCCGGCCGTCTTCCTCCCCTTTAGGGGCCCCACCAAGAATGAAACATTCGTGGGTGGATGTGTTTGATTAAACACCATCATCCACACTGTGTTGAATTAGTCAGTATTCCAATATAAGGCAGAACCTCTATGGAAATTCCATTCTAACCGGCACGGGGCATATAGTCAATCATTTAGTTGGAATCTCAGTCTAAAATCAGAGGCCTATTTCCTGCCTTGGGCACATCTTCTGAAAACAGTTACTGGTATCTTTAAAAAACAAGCAAAAAAAAAAAAAAAAGAGAGAGAGAGAGAAAGAAATGTATGTTCATGAGATACTTATTTTGCAAGCCCCTAATTCTGTGTATTCTGGGTGGGTTACTCCTCTGTCCTTAATGAAAAGGTTCAAAGATCCCGCTGGAAGGGCAGCTTTTGACCACAAGATGGCGACAGATTTCCAGCATTAGGGGAATGTTCTTTTCTATTCCTGTCAGGGGTGTGTGTGCCTTTAGACCTGGCCTTGATGGGTCTGGTAGTTACAAGGCATCCTGCTTTGGATCACATGTATTTTACTTAATCCTCATTTCTTAAAGCAGTGAGGGCGAGCATATAAATTGATCAAACTGAAACACTTTTGAGAGCGAAGAGGAGGGGGGCAAGTTATTCATCACAGGGCCAAGACAACAGATATAAACCAGGGCCCTTCTGGCCACACAGAGACATCTTTCCTCTCCATCTAAAGCCGAGGAGACAATATTTAGAGTCCCGCTGATTCCTACTGACTAGGGCTGGACGTCCGAGAAAAAGGAGCGCTCACGCATCAAATTTGAACTTCACTTCCCAGTGTCTGGTCCCAGAAATGAGACCGTTTCAGAAAATGAGTGATGGGTGGGTGAGATGTTGTTGGAGATAATGAGGCTCTGTTATTAGCGGCATCTTTGATGCCCATCGTACTTTTTAAATATATTGCCTTCTGCAAACCCCACGGCTTTGTGAGGTGTGAGGAAGTCAGGAAAAATATTAGCAGTACCTCGTAGGTAAGAGCAATTGAGGCTCAGAGAGGTAAGATAGGTTGGCCATGGACGTGGGGAGTGGCAACCCCGGGTTTCTGCCCAGTTGCTCAGAGAAAGGAACCACAACTGCGTTTTCACAAAATAGAACGAAAACCAAGCAAGCAAAACCAAATCACCTGAGGTCGTTTAGCACAAAGGGAAATGAATCCGTGCTTGAATGCAGACACAAGGTGAAGCCCTAATTTATGGGAGAGGAGATGGCGGGATGGATTGAGAAAGTCCTGGTGTCTCCTGTCTTCCGTTTCCTCCCCACTCCTCCATTAGGACCATGGGCCTTTGTGTCCGCTAGTGCTGGCTTTCCTGCACGGCAGGTGTGGGCTCCTGAGGGTTCTAAATCTGGCTTGTCCACCAGGGAGCAGAACTTGCAAAGCGTTGGTAGGGAAAAGACATTTAGGTAAGGTGACCCAGGTACCTGTGGGGGAATGCATTTGGATTCCCAAGGATTGGAAGCAGGAACTTGCTCCCCATTCTCACAGATCCCTGGAAGGTGGCAGGTGTCTGATGGGGGATCTGAGCTCTAAGCTCCGGCTTTGAAAACTACAGCCAGGTTTTCCGTGGCCCAGATAGTGATGCTGTGTGTGGCTCTCACAGGAGCGCCACGTCGAGCGCTCTCGGAGACAGCCCTGTTGGACTGAAGGATAAAGGCTTTTGCTAACTTTTCTGGATTGTGAAGGGACCTTTGGGCTCTTAGGGAGGGAGATGTGTTTGCCAATAATGACTAATACTGAATGTCTCACCAGCCCTGGCGAACAGACTCAGACCCAAGTTCATTTGATTTAGACACAAAACAATACAAAACAAAACACATAGCAAGTCTTGCCCTGAGCGTTGTCATGTTAGTTCATCTCATTAACGATGACATGTAACTACGGCTCTTAGCAGTCCTCCTCAGACCCAAAAAAGAAACACGGAAAGAACCCCAAGGCACTGTCCTCTCTTACCTTTGTTTCTAGCCCAACCATCGGCTCTTAGCCCTGTGCTCTGGGCTGCTGCCGAAGCCTATCACCGCCGGGAAGGCCTTCTTGGTTCTTTAATGCCCCCCTATCAAAACCACCTGTTCCACGAAGGCTTCCCTGGACCCTGTGTTCCTGGGGCCGGTCTGGTTTCCTCTAGTAGAGCCCTTCCCCTCTGTGTGTCCTGTATCACCAGTGTTTTTCACAAGGAGAATCACAGGGATGCTTGCGAAATGCAGAGTCTTGGCCTTTCCTCATTTCAGTCCACTGAATCAGAATCTCGAGGAGGTTGGCACTAAGAGTCTGCATTTTTAACAGGTTTTCCCCTAGGTGATTACAATCCCCCCCCCCTTTTTTTTTTTAAGTGCACCCCCTCCAATCTCCCTGCTCTCTACTGGGTCAAATAGCGTCCCTCCAAAACTCATGTTCGCGTGGGGCCTGCAAATGAGACCTTTTTTGGAAGTGAGATCTTTGCAGATGTAATCGTGCCAAGATGAGGTCATAGGAGATGGGCCCTAGTTCAAGGACTGGTGTCCTTGTAAGAGAGGGGCTGGGACGGAGAGGGGATGCACACACACAAAGGCACGGAGGCAACACTGCGGGAAGGTGGAGGCGGAGGCTGGGGTGATGCATCTAGGAGCCTCGGAACGCCAGGGACTGCCCGCCGCCTCCAGAAGCCTCCTAGGAGAGAGGCATGGAATGCCGTATAACTCAGAGCCCCCGAGAGAAGAATCAGGCCTGCCAGCATCTTGCTTTCTGGACTTCCAGCCTCCAGACCCTTGAGAGAATGCATTCCTGTTTATTACATGAAGCCCTTCAGTGGTGGTACTTACTGCAGCCCTAGGAAATGAGTAACACCCTCCCCTTTCCTACCTCCCATTGTCAGGATTCAACTGGCTTCGTTTCCCCTTTCCCGCTACAGGAAGTTATGCTTCCTATTCAGATGATTTTCCTGTTAGAGCGCATTCTGTGAAGTTGGGCAGTGGCCCTGTGGATGATCTCCTGGGGCATGTCCCTTACTGCCTGGGTCTTTGGGAGGCGGAGCTCACCCTGTAAAAGTGCCCCATCCCCTCGCCGCGGGCAGCATTGCTGTGCTAGCATTGTCATTAGGGTGGGAACTCAGGGCCCCACGGCAGGTGCCCCCTTCCCTGCCCCAAGGAGCCCTCCCTCTGAGTCAGCCCAGAGGGCAGCTGCGGGGGCCCCCTTGAGATCCCCCGAGCTACCTCCGAGACATTCTTTTAATCCATTTCTTTCCCGCTTCACTCAGCCTCTGGTGGTTTATACCGCCAGCAGCTAAAAGACCTGATTGTCGTGGGTGGACATTTTCTTTTTTTAAAAAACAAGGATGTGTGTTCCACAAAATCTAAACATGGACAGTAATGTTCCCTCCTCCGAGGCAGGACCCTGGGGGCTGGTAAGTGTTCCCTCCTCCCCATCTTTTGTGTCCTTATGGTGAGAGCATTTGTTCCGCCCTAATTTTAACTAAGGAATTGTTACTAGTCACTCATTCATCATCATTATTATTATAGTTTTTTAAAGAGTTTATGTTTCTTTCCTTATGCCAACATATTTACCGATTTCTTTACTCTTGGTTTCTTGAAATCCATTCTTCTTTCTGGCTTTGGTTTATTTTCACCCAAGACTTTACCTCCTTCAGAAGTTCCATTGGCAGGTGCCTGGGTGGCTCAGTTGGTTGGGTGGCTTTTTTTTGGTTTCCACTCAGATCATGATCTCACGGTCATGAGATCGAGTCCTGCATTGGGCTCCTCACTTAGTGGGGAGTCTGCTTGGGATTCTCTCTCTCCCTCTCCCTCTGACCTCTCCCCCGCCCCACCAAATGCATGTTTGCATGTGCTCTCTCACCTCTCAAAGAAAATCTTAGAAAAGGAATTGCCTTGGCGAAGATCTTGTGGTGCACACTCTGTCTTGGTCTGGATATGTCTCTATCCTGCTTTCCCTCATGACATGAGCTGAGTATAGAATTTTAGATTGGAAGTATTTCTCTCAGCATTTTGAGGTAATGATTCCATTGTCTTCTGGCCTGTATTTTTGTGGAAATTAAGAAAGCTATAAATGATCATCCCTTTGTAAGCTATCTGCCCTTTTCCCCAACATACACCAGTTTCTTTGCTGTCTTACAGTTTTACCACCAAGTTTCTAGGGGTAGATGTGTTTGAGTCATGTTGCTTGGAGTTGTGGTGCTTCTTAGGTCCTTCTAATTTCTGGAAAATTCTCATTCATTGCCTTGAAATCATTTCTTCCTCATCCTCTCTCGTCTCCCCTGGGCCTCTGAGTAGACGAATGCTGGGTCCTTCATATTTTTCAAGTCTTTATCTGTGTGCTCCATTTTGTTGGATTTCCTTATACTTCCCTTTCAGTTTGTTAATTCTCTCTTCACCTGCATCTAATTGTTTTAACCTTTCAATTGAGTTCCAATTAAATTTTCATTTCATTGTCTGTTTATATGCATATACAAAATTATATTTTATATAAATACATCAATGTGAACTTATCAAACGTGTGTGTTTGTGTGTGTGTGTGTAAAATCTTTTTCTCTCTTTTATGTGGCTCTTTCCTTCAGTCCTTCACTTCCTTCACCCCTATTCTATGTAACTCATGTGATAATGCAGTGTTTAGTTTCCCGTGTATTTGCCTTGGTCATATCATCTTAAACTAAGCCTTTATATACAAATATACATAACATATAATTATGGTTGTTGCTTATTTTAGAAAATAAAATTATACACTTGCCTCTTGATATATTATTCAAAGATACCTCATGGAAATCCTTCCAAATCTACCTGTAGAATGTTAATTCATTGGTTTTAAGATTTGCTTACTATTCCAAGGTGTGGACATACTATAATTTATTGAAACACATTCCAACAGTGGACTTTCATTTTGCTTGTTCTTATAAGCAGTGTTCCAACACGCATTGTTGTACAAATAGTGCTATAGACTTGTGCTTTTATTTCCATGGGATGGATCAAGGGTTGGCCGACTTTCCCTGAAAAAGGCCATAGAGTAAATATTTTGGGCTTGGTGGGTCATGCAGTCTTCTCTTACCCCTGCCTTTGCCCCAAAGCAGACATAGACAATATGTAGACAAATGAGTGGCTGTGTTCTAATAAAACTTAATTTGTAAAACCTGGTAGGGGGTTAGATTTGTCCCCCCAGCCATAGTTTGCTGGTCCTAGGGATGGATGATCAGAAGTGAGATATAATGTGTATTTTTAAAATTTATAATAGTCATTACCAGATTACTTTCCCAAAAAAGCTATAATAATTCACATGTCCCTCACCAATACCTGAAATTACCCTTTTCCCTGAATTCCAACAACAAATAGATATTATGAGTAGTTTTAAAATGTTGCCAGTCTGGGGTGCCTGGGTGGCTCAGTGGGTTAAAGCCTCCACCTTCGGTTCAGGTCATTATCCCAGGGTCCTGGGATCGAGCCCCGCATTGGGCTCTCTGCTCAGCAGGGAGCCTGCTTCCCCCTTTCTTTCTCTGCCTGTCTCTCTGCCTACTTGTGATCTCTGTCAAATATATAAATAAAATCTTTAAAAAAAAATGTTGCCAGTCTGATGGCTGTAGAGTAAATAACTCACTATAAATTTAATTTGTATTTCCTTTAGTATTACTAAGTTTGCTCAGTTTTTTCATATGTTTGTTGGCCATTTGAATTTTTGTCATCTGTGACAAAAATTTTTCTCTTTTTTTTTTCAAGATTTTATTTATTCATTGAACAGACAGAGATTACATGTAGGCAGAAAGGCAGGCAGAGAGAGAGGAGGAAGCAGGCTCCCCGCTGAGCAGAGAGCCCGATGTGGGGCTTGATCCCAGGACCCTGGGATCATGACCTGAGCCAAAGGCAGAGGCTTTAACCCACTGAGCCTCCCAGGCGCCCCTTTCTGTCTCTTTTTATTAGTTTTGTTTATTGTGTCTTTTGCCAAAAAACATTTTAAAAGATTACAGAGCTAAATATATCAATCTTTATTAAGTAACTTGTGGGTTTCCAGTCCAGGTTAGGAAGGTCTCTGCTATCCTTGCTCTGAATGCATAGTTGCCTTATTCTCTTGCACGATTTTTATTTAATTTTTATATTTAAGTCTAATTGATTTTGAACTTATTTTCATATAGTATAAGATAGTGCTGTGGGCTTATATTCTTTCATACTCGTATATGCCAGATCCCTGAGGTTTTAATTCCCCAAGGGTAATATTTTCCTGCTACCCAAGATGCACAAATGACCAAATTTCTTGCCTCCTTCCTGGGCCAGTGCACAAAAACTTCTAGTCCCCCTTTCGTAAATGAGGCTTAGTGATTCATGCCTGAGCTTGGATCCAGTTCCTCCATCTCCTGCAGTTTAGAGGCCAATTCTGTTGCCCATGTTGGACCTTCACACTCTAGGCCCCAGGGCCTTTGTCCGGACCCTGTCCTTGGTGGCCCTCCATACCCCCATGCTGCCTCAGCTCCCTCTCACTGCTCTAGTTTTGATTTCTCTCTTTGTTCCTGGCCCTGGTCATCTCCCATTCTGTCTTTGTAGCTGGTTTATGAAATACCGCAGTTAAAAACAACTACTCTTACATCCAACTATTCTATGTGTTTGCAGCAGAAAGGAAGGCCTTTCTGCATCACCTTAGTCTCTTCCTTTCCCAGAAAAGATCCCCAATCGTGGATATATATTTTGAACATTGGAAACCAAATATATAGCACCTCTGGGCCCTGCATAAAATGGGTCTAACTCTCCATCCCTCCTGAGGTTCCCTACCATGGCTGCCTTCAAGTGCTGTTTCAGCATTGCTAATTCTCATCAGATGTCAGATCCTATTCCAGATATATTAGCCAACTTGCCCAAGAGGCTCATAATCTTTTGCATAGTTACTTTTCAAACTGTTACAAAAGTATTTGGTTCAAATTCTTAAGTACTGTTGTTAAACCAGTGAGTTATGCTTCTGAGTGACTAAAAGAAATGAGCTTGCGGAACCTGCGGATAGAGGCCCACCGAAGTATGTGGTCCGGTCAAGAATCTCACGTCACATTGTGTTTGGTGGAGCAGTAAAGGAGCCAAGAGCTGGAACTGGCTTATGCTTTTTTTGATTGTTATTCCTTTTTGTTTGCTTATTTTTTTGCTTATGTATGTGAGGAGAGTGATTTCCCTGGAAAAATTTGCTTAGGCAACAGATAAGATCAAGAAATAGCTCAGCATTTTTCTGAGCACAGATGTTTCATAACATCTCATGTGCCTTAGGGTAAGCTTAGCAGAGCTTAGATGATATATAAATTGGATAAAATGTAAGGTATGACTATGAAGTCAGGCTACTTTGGGGGGGCATATTTGTGGAAGTAAATTGTATTGTTTTATGACTTTTTAGTCACAAGAAGTTCATGCTGTTATCTGTTCCTGGAGAAGTACTTGTTTCTAAATGATTGTTCAGACACACCTAGAAATCTTCCACGCATTGAAAAATGTAATTTTCAAAAAGTCTGCTTTCTTTCATTTTTCTCTTTAATTGATCTTAAAATTGATTTTTAATTTGTTGTCATCAACTAAGAGTGCTACTTTTGGTAACAGAGGATGAGATGATTCAGACCAGCCCTCTTGCTAAAAATAAAACTAAAGTAAAGCTAGATAAAATATAAATTCAGTTTTAAAATCATCAAAGAATTGGGGCACCTGGGTGGCTCAGTAGGTTAAAGCCTCTGCCTTCGGCTCAGGTCATGATCTCAGGGTCCTGGGATCGAGCCCCGCATTGGGCTCTCTGCTCAGTAGGGAGCCTGCTTCCTCCCTCTCTCTGCCTGCCTCTCTGCCTACTTGTGATATCCCTCTCTATCAAATAAATAACATATTTTTTAAAAAATCATCAAAGAATTAAGGTAGTGAGAAATTATTGGTCAGGCTCCGGGAGAAGACAGAAATCAAGAGTGTGAGTAGTCTTGGAGCTACTCTTGTCTGGGGAACATTTGCAGATCTTGAAGGGGGAACTGAAATACTGAGCTACACTTTTAAAAACTTCTTGAGGCTACAGAGAAAGAGCTCTGGGTCCAGGGCTTCACAAGGCTTGGTGGCCCTGGGACATGCCCTGTACTTTGGGATCAGAACCATGAAGAGCCGCCCCCTAAAAGTAAGAGTGGACTAGAGCTAAGTGGGCCCCCATATGGAGCACAGCTTCTTTTCAAGTCATTTGAAAGATCTAGAAAATCTAAAACCTAAAATTAGAATAGAATTAGTCTAGATTGTTAACAGTGCCCCCAAGTTATGGCATAAGAAACAAAATTTCTCTGGAGCAATAAAATCTCTCTATGTCATCCTAGGCCTCATTTCTACAAATAATTTTTCAAATACAGATGTTTAGCATATAATGGAAAAAATACCACAGAAAAACTTTTTAACCTAATAAAATTGTGTGTGTGTGTGTGTGTGTGTGTGTGTAAAAGCCAGCTTCTCATATGATTGTCCAATGTCAGACAGTTCAGGGAGGTATTTCCTTCAAGTCAGGAAGAAGACAAGGATGCCCACTACCTCTACAATTATTTAACATTGCATTTGAACGTTAGTTGCTTCCATTGAACAGGCAGAAACATTCTCAGACTCCTAGGAATTGGAAAGGAGGAGGCAAACCCTGTGTTAGTAATATAATTGTATATCTGGAAAAACCAAAGGAATCAATGGAAAAGTACAAGCATGCGACAATAAAATAGTATGATGTAATAATTGGAATCATTACATTGGAATCATTAGCTTTCATATATAAATGATAAGCAATTTGAAGATACAATGAAAGAGAAGACCCTGTATACAATAACCCACATTTAAACACCTAGACATCAAGCTAATGAGAAATATGCAAAAATAATAAAACTGTAAAACATTCTGGAAAGATAGAAAAATAGCTTTGAGCACATTGAAAAAAAAATACCTATCCTTCAATAGGAAAACTTCACATCATAAAGATGTTATTTCTCCCTAAGTTGTTACAAATTTATTGTAACCTCAATAAAAATTTCCTCAGACTTTTTCCTCCAAAACTAGACAAGTCGCTTATGAGGTTTATATGGAAGAATAAACAACCGAGAATAGCCAAGAAATAGTTGGAAAGAATATCTAATGCACGGCTAATTCTCTTAGAATACAGTAAAACATTTAAAACCCTCTAAATTAAAGCATTGAGCTATTGGCTCAGGAAAACACTTATAAACTGAAGGATCATAACAGATTGCCCAGAAATATAATGAAGAAAAATGTAGTGTACGACAAAAGAGGCGCTGAGTCAGAGGGGAAATTTTACTTTAAATCATGGTGGGGCAAATAGATAACTGCAAGAAACAAACAAACAAACAAAAAAAGAAAGGATCTTTTTCTCATAAGATAGTCCAGGATAAATTACAAATATGTTAGAGACCTAAATGAAAACAAAACAAAGGCAGGAAAAAAGCACGCAAATACTAGAAGAAAACTATGGGTGAATTTTATTTTATAAACTGAAAATTTCTAATTGAATTAAAAAAAGATCCAATAAAAAATAACTTGACAACATTGCAAACAAAACAAAATAAGTCGAGGCACAAGATAATTACAAGTTGAGGAAAATTTTGTGACTTATAGCAAAAAGTACTGATATGCTTAATGCAATAAGAATTTCCTAAAAATCGAGAAGAAAAAGATATGAAACCTGACTTTAAAAATAAGCAAAGGTATGAATAGACTTCACAGAAAAGGTACACTAATGGCCCTCATTTGCAATTAGAGAACTGCATCCGAAAACAACACTGTCATCTACCAGATTGAAAAAAAAATCTACAAAGTTTAACAATGTAAGTTTTGGCAAGGCTATGTGAAAACAGGTGCTTTCACACAGTGTAGGTGGGGGCCACAAAATGGTACAGTGTCTATGAAGTGAAATTGGAAATGTCTAACAAAATTTCATATGCATTTCTCAAATATTTAACTGCAAATATATGAAGATAGATACAGAAGGTTATTCACTGTGACCTTATGTGTTAACAGCAAAAGGCTGGAACAACCCAAATGTTTCTCAGCAGAGAACTGGTCAAAGAAGCTGTAGCATACCTACGAAGTGAAGTACCACCCAGTTGTCCAAGGAAACCAAGAGGCAACTCCCATTTCCAGATATGATGGAGTAAGTGGTGGAAAACTGCTGATTTCCACTGAGATACAACTGAAATTGATCTCTTTGAAGCTTTCAGAGAGTCACCGGAACAGCCTGGAGGTGAAGGGCCGAGATATCAGAGTGAGGGAACCTCACTGAAGTAAGCCCAGTGTCCTGAAACCTGCTTTCCTCTTCGTGGCATCCGTGATCCTTGGCACTGAGAAAGAAGCTGAGAGCTTTGGTAGAGGGAGGCCACTAAGAGACAGAGAAGCAGCAGAGCTCCAGACAATCTTAGAGGTCTGAGAAGCTAACACTTGGAGTAGATTTCCAAATCAGCCAAGACTCAAGAAACCAAAGTTCCAGAAAAAAAAAAAGGAGGTGCAGAGAAGTGAGTCTGACATTTGATGGTGTTCTCTTTGAAGTACTTGGTGACTCTTAGTCCATTAAGTGAAAGGCTAAGAAGCCAAGAAAAGCAGCTGGAACGCAGAGTGGAATTCTTAGCAGTCTTAGGTTGTTGAGCAGATAAAAACTGGAAATCAGGCACAGACTAGGAGGCAGCATCTAGTAAATGTCGTAGACTTTCAGTTGAGACCCTGACAAGTTTGCACATTAGGGTAGATCAAGCCTTGTTACAAGTCAGCCTTGACTCCTCTTAGTACCTGATTGGGTTGAGATGAACTGTCTTGCCAGACTATAGGTATTCCTCCCTGTAAGAAAATCACTTTATCTGGAGCCTCTACACTTTTTCAGGCACAGTGATTAGCATTCAATTCAAAATTACTAAGATCCAAGAAATTGGGCCAAGAGAAAAACATAGTTGAAATATATCCATGGTTGTTCCAGATTATTACAGCAATCAGACACAGATTGAAAAATAGTTGTAATTCCTGTGATCAAGAAAATGAATGGAAAAAGGCAGAATTTTGTTAAAGAATAAGAATCTATATTTTTAATAAGCATATAGGAATTTTAACCCACTGGGCCACCCAGATGCCCCTATAGGAATTTTAGAGCTGAAAGATATAGTAATCAAAATTAGAACTCAATAAATGGGGTCTGACAGCATATGGGACAGAGCTGAAGAGAGAAGGCTGAGCCGGAAATAGGGAGGTAGAAAAATTTTGACTGAAATCCTAAAAGGATGGAAAATACAGAAAAAAGAATAAGAGACATGATATATCATCTGAAACATCCTAAAAATATGTAATTGGAATTCCAGAAGAGAGGAAGAGAATGTGGCAGAAGCAATATTTGAAAAGATAATAACCAAGAGTCCTAGAATCAAAATTACTAAAAACTCTAAGCAGAATAAAGACAAAGAAACTATGTATGACATATGGTAATCAAATTGCTAAAAATCAAAGACAAAGAGAAAGGATAAAAGCAAATAGAAGAAAAGAGAAGATGCTTTTCTTTCAAAGAACCACCAAGACTGATAGGTAACATCTCAATAGAAAGTATGGGAACCAAATGATCGAATGATGTCTTTAAAAGCCTAAAAGGAAATAACAGCCAGTCTAGCATTCTATACCTCGTGGAAATAACCTAAAGTGAAGGCAAAATAAAGGTATTTCTAGGAAAATAAAAGCTAGGTTATATATTACATAGGTCATCAGTAGACTTATATTAGAAGTATTAAATGGAGTTTTCATGTTCTGCATCACAATTGTGGTGGTGCATACAAATCTACATATGGATTAAGATTCATAGAACTGTACATCAAAAGGTCAATTATTATTATTTTATTATTATTATTATTTAAAGATTTACTTATTTGACAGAGAGAGAGAGCACACACAAACAGAGGAAATGGCAGGAAGAGGGAGAGGAAGAAACAGGCTCCCGCTGAGCAGAGAGCCTGATGTGGGACTTGATCCCAGGACTCTGGAACCATGACCCTAGCCAAAGGCAGAGGCTTAACCCCCTGAGCCACCAGGCGCCATCAATAATTATTTTTAAAAAGGAGGGCATTGGGGCGCCTGGGTGGCTCAGTGGTTTAAGCCGCTGCCTTCGGCTCAGGTCATGATCTCAGGGTCCTGGGATCGAGTCCCGCATCGGGCTCTCTGCTCGGCAGGGAGCCTGCTTCCCTCTCACTCTCTCTGCCTGCCTCTCTGCCTACTTGTATCTCTCTCTGTCAAATAAATAAATAAAATCTTTAAAAAAAAAAAAAAAAAAAGGAGGGCATTGAAGCACAAAGAAAACAGTCCCAGATGGAAATCCAGAAGTGCAGAAAGGATGAGGAGCAATAGAAAAAGTAGATATATAGGAAAATCTAAGTGATTATTGACTGTACAGCAATAATAGGATCACTTTTGAAATTTATGTTGAATCAGAATATATTATAATAACACATAAGGTGGGATGGGGTAAACAGAGAAAAGTGTTCTAAGAAATGAAGATTTGGGGAAATGTAAATACCTTGACTCTCACAAGTCAAGGATTCATGTTGCAAACTAAAAGATAAACACAGTACAAGCGTAATCCAAGAAACACTTCATATAAGAATAGTAGAAGAAACAGTTAGTTTAAGAATAGTAAAAGAATGCACAATGGAAAAGCTAGTGGAGAGGTAAAAATAGTAAGTACTACTTAAGGGAAGAAGGGAATGAAAAAGAAACAAAGCAGATGAGCTAGACAACAAATAATTAGTCAGTAATTATAGTAAATATGAATGTGCTAAACACTCCAATTAAAAGACAAAGATTGTTATAATAGGTTTAAGAACAAAACATAGCTCTATGCTGTTTTGTTTGGATTTATTCCAAGAATAATGCTTTGTTGTTATTTTAAAATAATTAGTTTAATTCACTACATAAAAGGAATGGACAAAGAAACACTCGTGAACTCTTTTTATAAAGCCAACATAATTTGACAAGAATATTACAAGAAAAGAATATTACAAGTTACTCTATCTTATGGACATGGGTGCAAAAATTCTAAACACAATAATCTAAATACCATTTACCATTCAAAGGAGAACATTTTTAGAAAATTTGATGATTCTAGAACCAGAGCAGGGAAGTACTGGTTGGATCTGGGATCTTATCATATCAGAAAGTGAGAAAGCAATCAAATACTAATGCAATCATATTAAAAGTTCATAGAAATTAAATTGGATATGCTTTCACTGACCAAAGATGAGAACATTATAGCTCAAAAAGAGAATAGTGGCTGCAATTGATAGAAATACATCAAATATATAAAAATGCAAAAGTTCAGAATAAGACAAGCATGTCCATTCTTGCCACTTCAGTATTGTATTAGCCAGGGCCACTGGTGAGAAAAAAAGGAAAGAATGAAGAAGGGAGGAGGGGAGAGAAGGAAGGCGAAAGGAGGAAAAAAAGCATCCTTATTGGTGAGAAAGAAGTAAAACTCTCTATTCACTACTAAAAAAACCTGCTAGAACTAATAAGCAAGTTCAAGATCATTATAAAAAATGCATTTTATACATAGTAATAAACAGTATGAAAATGAAATTAAGAAAATAATTTCCTTTACATTGGTAGCAAAAAGAATAAAATACTTAGGAATAAATGTAACAAACTTATGCAAGAATTGTGCACTGAAAACTATAAAACAATGTTAAAAGAAATTAAAGAAGATTTAAATAAATGGGAAGACATCCTATGTTGATAGATTGGAAGACTTAATATTGTTGAGATACTGATATAACTATTTTATCTACAGATTAGATACAGTCTCTATCAAAATTCCAGGTGGCTTTGTTGCAACGATTGATAAGCTGATCCTAAAATTCATATGGATATACAAGAGAACCAGAATAGCCTAAACAATCTTGAAAAAGAATAAAGCTAGTGGGGGTACCTGAGTGGCTCAGTTAGTTAAGCATCTGCCTTCGGCTCAGGTCATGATCCCAGAGTCCTGGGATCAAGCCCTACATCAGGCTTCCTGCTCAATAGGGAGCCTGCTTCTCCTTCTCCCACTCCCCCTGCTTATGCACCCTCTCTTTCTTTGTCAAATAAATCTTAAAAAAAAAAAAAAAGCTAGTGGACCTACGTTCTCAAATATTCTCAAATCATGTATCTGAAAAGGGACTTGTATTCAGGATATATAAAGAATTCCTACTGCTCAATAATAGATAAATACCCTAATTTAAAAATGGACAAATAATTTGAATAGATATTTCTCTGTAAAAGAAAATGAATGGCTAATGACATGTAAAAACATGCTCAATATCATTCATTATTAGAAAAATACAAATACAAATCATAATGATGTATCACTTCACACCCACTAGAATGGTTATAACAAAAAGGACAATGATAAATGTTGATGAAACTGGAGAATCTGGAAACTTATATGCTGGTCATGTAAGTGTACAAAGTGCAGTCACTTTGAAAAACGGTTTGAGAGTTCTTCAAAATATTAAACACTATATAACCTAGCAATTCCCTTGGGCAGATATCTTCCCAAAAGAAATGAAAATATATGTCCACAGAATCTTGTATGTAAATGCTCATAGCAGCATTATTCATAATAATACAAAGTGGATACAACCCAATGTCCATCAACTGATAAATGGATAAGCAAAATGTGGTATATCCATACAATAGAATATTATTCAGCAATTAAAGGATTGAAATACCAATCCATGCTACAACATGAATAAAAGTCAAAAACATGATACTAAGGGGAAGAATCCACTCACAAAAGATCACGTATGATTCCATTATAGGGATCATACAAAGTAGGCAAATTCACAGAGAAATAAAGTATGTTAGTGGTTGCCTAGGACTTGGGGGGAGGGATCCAGCAGAACGTGAATGATTACTAATAGGTACAAGGTTTCCTTTGGTGATGATGAAAGTGTTCTAAAATTAGATTATGGTGATGACTGCACAACACTGTAAATATAGTAAACATTCCTGAATATTATATTTTAAATTGTGAACATTATGGCATGTAAATTATGTCTCAATAAAGCTGTTTTAAAATTTCATGTGTATATATAATGCCATACATTAAAAAATAATGTTGACTACTAGTGGAGATTGGTATCAACTCTTACTCTGGAAAGAATCAAGTGTTTTTCCTGTTTTTTCCCTTTCAAACTGCATTTTTAGGTAGCAAATAGTTATAGTTGAAGGGAAAGTATTTATTATGGGAGAATTACAACTAATACAAGCAGAAAGATAGAAATAGGAAATTACCATATTGAAACCCTCATGAATAATTTCAAGAAGGAACTTAAAAAAAGTATTTTAGATTCATAAGGAAAACTAACTTGAAATTACAGAGCTGAAATATAAAGTAAAGAAAATTAAGAACTCAAAATAGCAGTTTAGATACAGCTGAAGAGAGGATTAGCAAACTGAACAGAAGAATGATGCAGAGAGAGACAAAAAAATGAGAAGAATCTACTAGAGGGTTGGAGACATATATGCCTAACAAATATTTAAATGGTGTCCCAGTAGGAAGGGAGAGAGAGAATGGGGAATGGTAATCTTTGAAAAGATAAGGTTGAAAGGGAATATAGCCTTAGATGCTGAGGCCACCATTTTAGACAACCATCCTGGTTCATATAGAAGTAGATGAGGTAGTAAATTTTCTGACAAGGAAGAAAGAATAAAACCTGGGATCATGCTGTTTCTAGAGAGATCGAGGCAGAGACTTAAAGACAGTAGTCCTGTATCCAGGAATTTTTTAAGGTCTCACTTGGGTCCTTAGTGATGTCCACCTGTATTTCCTATTCTTTGGTTTCTTTAATCTTTATAATAAATTCCCCTTCGCTTAAGCTTTTTTGTTTAAAGTAATGTTTTAAAGGACAAAGGCGGTATCTTTTTATTGCTTTATTTCCCTGGTTAGACATCCTTCTTTTTTTTTTTTTTTAAGATTATTTATTTATTTGATAGAGAAAGAGAGTAAGCATGAGTGGGGGAGGGGCAAAGGGAGAAGGAGAAGCAGACTCCCCATTGAGCAGGTAGCCTGACACGGGACTCGATCCCAGGACCGAGAGATCATGACCTGAGCTGAAGGCAGACACTCAACCAACTGAGCCACTCAGGCAACCCCCTTCTCTTGTTTTAGACCTTTGTGGAAATGACGCCATTGTTTCATTAACATGTGTGCTCTTTGCTTTTAGTTTCAGATTATGGAAGCATCTTTCTATTCCAGTATATAAAGAGCTTTTGTGTGTTATGAATGGTTGTGGAATTTTATTGGATATCTTTTTGCAATTTATAGAGATGGTCATATGGATTTTTTTATATTAATTTATTTTTGTGATGGTTTACATGAACAGTTTCACTACTGTTGTATTAGCCTTGTCTAACTGGACTAAATCTTACTCATTTATGACACAATTATTCTTTAATTTTTAATTTTTTATTGTATTTTATTATTTTTTAAGATTTAAATTCAAGTTAGCCGATATATAGTGTAGTATTGGTTTCAGGAGTAGTATTTCGTGATTCATCACTTATGTATAACACCCAGTGCTCATCCCAACAATTCAATTTATGAATATCCTTTTAGAATCTGTGCCTGTCTCATTCATTTGGATAGTAGTTCTTATTTCTCTTTTTTCCCTCTTGTTTTAGAATAAAAATTATGTAATGCTTGTACGATGAACTCTTCATCTTTTTCTCTGTTCTGCACAGTTTTAACTCACATGAGGATTATTTGTATCTTCCTTAGGACTTTGATAGGAGTCTCTTCAAAATCCATCTGAATACAGTGTCTTATTTTGGGGGTAGTGCTTTGAAATTTTTCAGTTCTATTCTCCTAAGGGTTATTTTCCACGAAGTTTTCTATCTCTTCCTGGTTTTGCTCTGATGAGTTAAAATTTCCAGGCACTGTCCTGTTTCATCCAGATTTTCAAACACATTCACATGGAGTTGTATATAGTATTTTCTTCTGTATGCTATGATTATCTCTCTCTTTATTTCTGATGTTACAGATTCATGGTTATTATTATTTTTTTCCTACATGCAGTTGCCAGGGATTTGTCTTTTTTTGCTGGACTTGTAAAAACCCCAAATCTTGATTTTACTTGCCAAATATACTCTTTGTTTGTTTTCTAATTCATTACTTTTGTTTTATCTCTACCAATCCTCTTTTCCTACTTGTTTCAGTCTATTTTGTTCTTTTCTTATTTTTGAATGAAAATTAGTTTATTTAGTGAGTTCCTTACTTTCTCATTGCTTTATTTTGATATCATTCTTTATTTAAACATGAATATGAAGATTGATACCTTCTGAAGAGAACTGAAAAACATTATTTTCAAATCCTAGCTATGGTAGTGTTATCTTACTCAAGGAATCAATCTGAGAGAATTCACATGAAAATATTCAGTTAGATGTGTCAGAAAGAAAAGCTTGCTATTAGTCTCACAAATTAAAAAGATGTCTTTCTATGAAAACATCAAGAAGTATGAATGACCATGTTTCTCTTTTATTATTCCCACTTCAGCCTGGGACTATCCAAATTCCTATTTCCTAAAACTGCTAATTCAAAAGAGGTATGTTCCCCCGAGGAACATCTTTCCTTCAAAAGCCTCACCCCCGCTTAACCAAAAATCTTTCTTATTAATATTAGTTGACAGCTTTCATGCCTTTTTGACCAACCGGTTCTCCGGGTTCAACCACCTTTGTGCTTAAACATTTTAAATATTTTATAATGCGGAAGAGTGATTCATTTTAATTGGAGAGAGCTCGTTCAGAATTTCCAAAATGAAATTTGAGCTTACACAAAGAAAGCCTCAGACAAAAAGGCTAATTTTTCATAAACGACGGCAAAGGGGACACACAATGGATGTCTGTCTGTGACCTTAGCGTTTGTGGTTTCTGCCGAGGAGCTCAACAGCCATTCTTGATTGTTGGGTGACTCAGCCCTGGTGCGCGAAGGCTTGCATGAAACAGAGAGGCGCAGCAGGGGAGTTCTTCACGAGTTTGAATTGTTTAGATTTTCTTTTGTACCTATAATTCACCATTTAAACATTCTCAAGTGCATTTGTTTATATGTTACTCGGGCTTAACACTGAGGCCTTTGAGAAATTCCTACGTGCTATTACACGGAGAAATGTCTCCTTGGCATGGGAAAGAAGGCAGTGAGGGGACAGAGAATGTGACCTTGTGCCCTGAGAACATATTCGAGAAACTCAGAGTGATGGTGGGACTCTGGGGAGAGAAGTGACTCCTCCAGAAACTGAGAGAGGAGTGTGAATCAGGTGCCCGAGGAGTAGAGAGGCTGTGCAGGAGGAGAGAGCCTGGGCTTACGAATTGGACAGAGACATGAGTAATTCCCCAGTAACGAAGAAAATTAGGTCAGTGAAGAAGCATGGAGGTTGTGTGGCAGGCGGAGAAGTAGCATGAGCAAAGTTAAGAAGCTGTGAAGTGGCTGATGTGTGAAAAAGGGACATGGCTGAGGGAGCTGTGGGCAGGACAGGGTGTGGGAGACTAAGCTCCAGTCAAGGAAGGCCTTGAATGCCACACCAGGAGAACATTGGGGGGTTCCCCACGAGATGGCATGATCACACTGGAGGTGGAGGAGAATCACCCTGAATGCAGGACGGAGCAGGGACACGAAGGGGGAAGGTGCATGGAGGGGGCTTATCTAGGAGGTCCTTACAGTAGTCTAGCTGAGCAGGATGGTACCGGGCAAATGAGGGACAAGCCATAGGAGTGGTAATGAAAAGTGGACAGGTTCTATGATACCAGAGGCAAGATGCTATCACTGTTGGCCACTGGTTGGATATAGCGCTTGAAAGAATGGAACTAAGTTTTGATTGCTGGCTTCAGCAGCAAGGCAGGTGGTAATACAGCGCGGAGAGAGACCGTATCTACAGAGGTTGTCTGCAGAATGCAAGCAGAGTGGTTATGCGTGCTGGAAGGTGTGAGAAGACTGAGGGCCTGAGTTAGCCACATGCCACATGAGTGGGAGGGCTGGCCAGAGAGGCTTGTTAAGCAGTGTTGGGGCCCAGCTGGTGGTGGGGACCGTGAATGGAACTGTCTGCATGGCTGTATGATTTTTTTCCCACAAGTTTGTGAAAGGGATGGGCGCTGACATTTGCCTGGCACGGTCAGATGTCCCTTAGACCAAAGCAGAGAAGCCCACAGATGGAGAAGGCTCCCATCTGACAATAGCCAGTTGGTGAAAGAAACCCAGTTGTCTTTATCTTTGTTAGATAAACAAAATGCGGCATTGATGCATATAATGGAATATGATGCAGCCTTTAAAAGGAAGGAAATTTGGACGTGTGCTACAACATGGGTGGACCTTGGGGGATGTTATGCTGAGTGAAATAAGCCAGTCTCAAAGAAGACAAATATTGGGGCACCTGGATGGCTCAGTGGGTTAAAGCCTCTGCCTTCGGCTCAGATCATGATCCTAGGGTTCTGGGATCGAGCCCCACATCGGGCTCTCTGCTCAGCAGGGAGCCTGCTTCCCTTCCTCTCTCTGCCTGCCTCTCTGCCTACTTGTGATCTCTCTCTCTCTGTCAAATAAATAAAATAAAATCTTTTAAAAAAATGTTTAAAAAAAGAAAAATACTGTGTGATTCAATTTATACGAGGTTCGTAGAGTAAACAAATTCATAGAAAGCAGAAGCATGATTGCCAGGGGCTGGGAGAGGGGGGAGTCTAGTTGTTTTTATTTTATTTTATTTTATTTTATTATTTATTTATTTATCTGAGAGAGAGCGAGAGAGAGAGAGAGAGAGAGAGAGAGAGAGAGAGAGCATGAGCCAGGGGAGGGGCAGAGAGAGAGGGAGAAGCAAGTTCTCTGCTGAACAGGGAGCCCAGCGTGGGACTCGATCCCAGGACTCTGAGACCATGACCTGAGCCGAAGGCAGACTCTTAACCACCTGAGCCACCCAGGGGCCCCAAGCTGTTTAATATAGAGCTTCAGTATGGGAAGGTGAACAAGTTCTGGAGATATGTTGCACGACAACATGAATATACTTATCACTAGTCAACTATGGTTAAAATGGTAAATTGTATGTTGTGTGGTATGTTGCTTGTTTTTGCTGCAATTAAAAAAAAAGACACTAGGGGCGCCTGGGTGGCTCAGTGGGTTAAGCCACTGCCTTCAGCTTGGGTCATGATCTCTGGGTCCTGGGATTGAGTCCCCCATCGGGCTCTCTGCTCAGCAGGGAGCCTGCTTCCCTTCCTCTCTCTCTGCCTGCCTCTCTGCCTACTTGTGATCTCTGTCTGTCAAATAAATAAACAAAATCCTAAAAAAAAAATATCCTCAAGAACTAATTATTCTTTGTATCCTTAAAAAAAAAAAAGACATACTAGAAGCAATGAAGGTGCTTAACTGGATTGACAGCTTTAACCAATGGTGTCCCATCTGATGCGGCTGAGCCGGCTCTTCCCACCCTTACCTGTCACCTCGTTCACCTTCTCTGGCCCTGGCGCCGGCTCAGCCTGGTGTCCCCTCTCTTCCCACCTGCTGACTGACTTTGGCCCTGACCTGAGGATTCACACTGGCCTTCTACAGTGCACTTGAATTTTCCTGTTGCCTCCCCAGCACTGACTCAGAGAGGGAACGTATTGGATTTTGCTCTCAGCAGCTTGTGGTTGGTGAAATGACCCAGGTGACTGGTAGCTCTTGTTAACCACACAAATCTATCCTGTGACATTGAGCAGAAGGTCACCTCCACGATTCATTTGCATACCGCCATATTTTATTAAGCTTAGCAGTGCATTTAGCCCTTTTTATCTACTTTTTAAGATGACCAGATCGGTGCAAGAGGAAAATAAGGAGAGAAGCATTAAGAACGTTCGGAGTTGGGGTGCCTAGGTGGCTCAGTGGGTTAAGCCTCTGCAGCTCGGGTCTCAGGGTCCTGGGATCGAGCCCCACATTGGGCTCTCTGCTCGGTAGGGAGCCTGCTTCCCCCTCTTTCTCTGCCTGCCTCTCTGCCTAGTTGTGATCTCTGTTTGTCAAAAAATATAAAATTAAAAAAAAAAACAAAACGTTCAGAGTTAGGGATGTTTCTCTGAAATGCATGTTGTAAGGTCGGGTGCAGGTAGAGAAGTGAGCCTCACCTTTGACTCTGAAAGGGCTGGAGATCCCAGCTGTGAGAAAAACTCATGCTTGCACAGTGTTCCCCAAACTCTCTCAGTAAATACCTGTTGGCGTATTTCCTTCCCTGCCCACTCTTGGGTTCTGAGAGCACAAAAGTGGACAAGACAGGAAGGATTTCTTCTCCCAGAGGGGTCACATTTTTAGGTAGAATTAGAGAAAAATGGCAACAAGTGTAAGAACTAATAGGAAGAGTTCCAAGAGAGTTAAGAGAAGTGAATGTTCAAGAAGGTGCCTGGGAGGGGACCTTGGTTCCGGAGGGTAAAGCAGCTGAGCTCTGGGCCATAACAAAGAGCCTCATCGTGACCATCTGGGAGGGAGCCACAGGGCAGTGGGACAGCTGGTGCCAAGCAATGACTTTGGCTTATTTGAGAAACATGAAAAGACGTTCCTGGGATTGGAACATGGGAGGCGAGGGTGAGTGTGGTCTGAGCTGAGGTCAGAGGTCAGAGGTCAGCACTGTTCATGGAGGACTTTACAGGTCAAGGTTCAAATCAAACGGCAAAAAGGAGGACCGGAGGGCACTGAGCGGGCTGGTATCAGGCTGTGATTTATGTTTCTGAAATACTGCCCTGGCTGCTGTGTGGTAATTGCATTGTAAAAGGCCAGTGTGGGAACAGGGAGGCGGGCTCGGGGCCATTTGCCACCATCAAGGAGAGAGATTTCTCTGGCCTGGATTGTGTGATGGGGCTGGGTCAGGGTCCCTCGGGGAGAAGAGAAGGGCGTGGGACCATGCCCTGGGGCCCTCCAACAACCAATCCGCTCTTTAGGAGAGTTAAGCATTTCTAGGTCCGAGACCCGAGAGAAATTTCTGGGGGTCCTTACGAAGGGACACTTGTGAACAACAGAATTCTCAACAGCATCACGACCTTCCCCCGTCTTCCCCACGGCCGCCTCCTTCTGCCCCTCCCGCGCAGCCTGCGTGTTTGCGGGGTGCGGACCCGGCGCCTCTCTCTGCGCAGCAACTGGGGAGTGTCCAGCCCTGGCCGTGGGCTGCGCAAAACCCAAGGAAGGATGGAGGCTGAACAGGGGGCGAATTCATTTGCAGGAGGTGGGGCCGGTCGCTCTGCTGGAGATGAAGAATACGGCACCAGCCCGTGGATGAAAACCTAGAGTGAACGACAGGGTTTGTTCCTGGGGAAGGTCCAGCTCCCATCTGATGGTCAGATCATGGATGAAACGGATGCGCCCGTGCGGCGGAGGTGAAGGTTAACAGTGCAGGTGACCGCTGCTTCCCTGCAGCCCTGGGGCAGGAAAGCGCGCCTGGCGAGAAGAGCGCAGTTTGATTCCAGCACACCCGGACTTTCACAGAGTTTACTCCGTTCTTCCCCCTCTCTTTACCCTTGTCCTTCATCGAGGAACTGGCGTTTGTCACCCGCTCTACTGTGTTATTACTCATTTTTTAGTAAATGGTCACCGATGTACTCTAGTGACATCCAAAGGAGCTGGGAGTGGAGGAAAAAAGCTTTCTGTAAGAAGACCCTTCAGTGGTGTGCTCATTCAGCTTTTATTTTATTATTTTTATTGTGATTATTATTTTTAAAGATTTATTTATTTATTTATTTATTTGACAGACAGAATACAAGTAGGCAGAGAGGCAGGCAAGAGGGAGAGGGAGAAACAGGCTCTCCGATGGGCAGGGAACTGGACGTGGGGCTTGATTCAAGGACCCTGGGATCATGACCTGAGCTGAAAGCAACCACTTAATCGACTGAGCCACCCAGGCGCCCCTATTTTATTATTTTTTAAAAGATTTTATTTATTTGATTATTTGCGAGAGAGGGAGAGAGCAGGGGGAGAGACGGGGGCAGAAGGAGAATCTCAAGCAGACTCTGGGCAGAGTGTGAAGCCCCACCTGGGCTGGATCTCACAACCCCGACATCATAACCTGAGGTGTCCCTCAACTTTTATTTTTATATCTCATTAAATTATTTTGCTCTCATTGCTTAACAAGCAATAACAACAACAAGATCCTATGCATACTTGATTTAATTGGAGAATTCCAATCTATTGCATGTATCATTGTAAAACCAAGGACAACTTAAACGTTTGATAGTCTTTTGTACATAGCTATTACATACAGGGCAAGCTGTTTTAGTGTCGGAATAAATTTTTCTGAAGGAAATGGATCTTAAATAGCTTTTCTTTCAAGTCAAGTGTCTTGTTTAAATGAAATTCTTATCTAAAAATAATAATATAGGGGCACCTGGATGACTCAGTTGGTTAAGCATCTGCCTTCGGCTCACGTCATGATCCCAGGGTTCTGGGATTGAGCCCTGCATGGGGCTCCCTGCTCAGCCGGGAGGCTGCTTCTCCCTCTCCCTCTGCTGTTCCCTTTTCTTGAGCTGTCTCTCTATCTCTCAAATAAACAAATAAAACCTTAAAAAAATAATAATATGTAAATAATATAATATACAATAATATATAATATAGAAATAATTTATATAAATTATATAAATGTATAATGTATATTTATATAAATTTATATAATAAATATATATGTATATATTTATAAATAGCTACAATGTATATTATATAATATATAATATAAATATAGAAATATATTTATATATAAATATAATAAATATAAAATTCATGTAAATTGTATAAATATATAAATGTATTAAAATGTATAAATAATAATATATATAAAACATTAAAAAATCCATCACTGGAGTACCTGTGTGTCTTAGTTGGTTAAACAACTGACTCTTGATTTTTTTTTTTTAAGATTTTATTTATTTATTTGACAGACAGAGACCACAAGTAGGCAGAGAGGCAGGCGGGGGGGGAGGGGCGGGAAGCAGGCTCTCCACTGAGCAGAGATCCCGAAGTGGGGCTCGATCCCAGGACCCCGAGATCATGACCGGGGCCGAAGGCAGAGGCTTAACCCACTGAGCCACCCAGGCGCCCCTGACTGTTGATTTTTTTCAGGTCGTGATTTCAGGGTTGTGAGATCAAGCCCCATGTAGGGCCCTGCGCAGAGCAGGGAATCTGCCTGCTTCAGAACCTCTCTCTCTGTCTCCCTCTGCCCCTCCGCCCCCATTTCTCACGCTCTCTATAATAATAATAATAATAATATCCATCAGCCCATCCCATCAGTAGAGAGTGAGGCTGTTTCGTCAGGGTCTGATCCGGACTGAGTGTGGCGTAGCTGCAGGTGTGGAAGAGCTGCTTCTCTCTGGGGTTACCCCAAGCGAACACTCATCACCTCCTCCACGCTGCAGTCACCGTGACCGTGGGCCTGGAGGCACGGCCATCCCCTGGATGCCGTCAGTGTTCATTTTCCTGGAACCTGGGGCATGAGCCAGATGGCTTTCTGAGGTGCCCTGAAGCCCCAGGGATGGTTGGAGAGAACGCTCGCTTGGGCTGACATGAGGGGCTTTCCTGAGAAGAGTCTTCAGGAACTTTGCAAAATGCCTCTTAGTTGCCCTAACTCTGCTCTCTTCCAGAAGAAATGGCAGATGAAGCTGAAACATGGGGGAGTCTTACCTTTTCCATTGAGTTTGTGGTGTGTAATAGGACATTCTCCTATGAAGTTTGAAGTAAGTCATGGCTGTGAGGGGACTATTTCTGATTCTCTGCTTATGTTGGCCCCCAAACAAGGCTGGGCCATCTAGGAAGTTATATTTCCACTCCCCCTTTATTTCTTGGAAAGTCGATGTAATATTCAAAGAGGTATTCAGTTCAATGAATACTTATTTTCTCTGGGTTTATTTTTAAAGATTTTATTTATTTGAGAGAGCGAGCGAGCGAGAGAGAGAATGAGTGAGGAGAGGAGTAGAGGGAGAAGCAGACTCCTTGTTGAGCAGGAAGCTTCGTGTGGGGCTTGATCCTAGGACCTGGAGATCATGATCTGAGCTGAAGGCAGATGCTTAATGACAGCCACCCGGGCACCCCATCTCCGTGTTTATTTTAACGGAATATGTGATGTGTAATATATTTCACTGTTTTTACAGAAGCAAAGTTACAAATACCTTAAGCTCCCTCTCCCCCATTTCTAACCTTACTCAATGACTCACACTTGTCTGGTTGGCCACCCAACAATTAACACACAGTTCATGCTCCATCAGTGAAAACACTGATGCGCTAATTTAGTCAGTCAGTGGGTCCTAAGAGGGGATGTTGAGATCTGGAAAAAGTTGTTTTCTGTGTCCGCTTTGTTTCTTAACTTCAGAATTGTAGCCATGCATTTATCAAACAATTGTATGATGCTGACTGTGTGCCAAATGCTTTACACATATTAACTTGTATCGTTAAGTTTGTTATGAGCCTATGACAGAGAAACTATTATTATACTCATTTTAGATGGGGGGGCTGGGTGATGGACATTGGGGAGGGTATGTGCTATGGTGAGCACTGTGAATTGTGTAAGACTGATGATTCACAGACCTGCACCCCTGAAACAAATAATACATCATATGTCAATTTAAAAAATTAAAATTATACTCATTTTATGGATGAGGAAATCAAGGCTTGTAGAGAGGAAATTAGCTCAAGATCGCATGGCTAAGGGCCAGAGATGAGATTTAAACCCAGATTCTACTGCTGAGCCCAAGGTCTCAGAGAGAAGATTGAAGTGTTGTTTTTAAAGCGTTTTATTTGGAAATAATTCCAAATTTACAAAAAATTTAAAGGAATGAGAATAGCACAGTTTCCTGAGATTCCTCATGGTTAGCACTTGGAATATTCTTTTTCTGAGACACACGCGTCTATGCGGTGTGCCTTTACCTGGAAATACTTCAGTGTGTGTTTGCTGAGAATACGGCTGTTCTTTTACAAAATAAACGTATTTATCAACTTGAGTACAGTTAGCATCGACAAGATACTTCTGTGAATTTACTCTCTATATTTCAACGTTGACAATTAACCCAATAATAAGGTCCTTTATGGGGGCACCTGTGTGGTTCAGTAGTTAAGTGTCCGACCCTCGGTGTCAGCCCAGGTCTTGACCTCAGGGTCGCTGAGTTTGAGCCCTGCATCATGTCCTGGATTATCTTCTCCAAGATGGGACGGATCCAGATTCGCACCAGGTGTCCCTTCTCGTTGTGAGGTCTCTCTTGTCTTCTTTAATCTGAGTGGGTTCCATCGCCTTCCTTTGTCTTGTGTGACATTGACAATTTTGCAGAGGATGTTTCCCCTTTCGCCTTTGAAAAACAAAACGAGCGTTCTTCATCTGTGTTTGATGTTTCACTGTGATTAGGTGAGGAGATTCGGTCTTACAGAGGTGATGTCGTGACCGTCTCGGGATCTCATCCTTGGAGACACACGGTGTCCATCTGCACGTCCCTGGTAGTGTTCTGATCGCCTGGCTCCGTCCAGTGGTTGTCTGAGTTCTCTACCATATAATTACTATTTTTCCATTGCAGCTAATAAGTGGTGTGTGGGGAGACTGAAGGATGTTTCTCTGCCACTGGGAAGCACCAGTCACTGGGGGGAAGTGTATGTGTGTAAAGGTAGAATGAACTTCTGGTCGTCTGGGTGGCTCAGTGGGTTAAGCCCCTGCCTTCGGCTCAGGTCATGATCTCAGGGTCCTGGGATCGAGTCCTGAATCGAGCTCTCTGCTCAGCAGGGAGACTGCTTCCCCTGCTCTCTCTGCCTGCCTCTCTGCCTACTTGTGATCTCTGTCAAATAAATAAATAAAATCTTTAAAAAAAAAAAAAGGTAGAATGAAGTTCTTCCCTCCATGGGACTGTGACCAGAGTGGGGATACTTGCTCCCTCGACCTGCAGCTGGAAAGTTTGCACATCTTTTGTTATGAAGCTTCCAGGTAGGTATCCCAGGGCATTTTTTTAGGGCTGAGACCCTGCTCGCCGGTAGAGCTTCGGGGCTTCAATGTTTTGGGTGCTGATGAGTCAAGCTTGCACCAGTGAAATAATAAAGGGGCCGAGATGCCTCCTGAAAGAACAAGGAATGGGATTCTTACCCAGACACTGGATTTCAGGAAAAGGCTGTGGTTCCTTGAGGGAAGACGGCCAGCAGCGGAAGTGGAAGTCTGGACTGCTTTTGCATCCCAGCCTGGGAGCAGTTGCAATGAAAGATTGATTTAGGGTGTCAGAAAGAGCCGTAGAACTTGTCCCACCCCGGGTCCCTGGCAGCGGGCAAGTTGGCTGTGGGCCCAGTAGGACTGGCCCAGCCCATCGTCCTGGAGAACATCTTGACTCCGCAGAATGAGAAGCCAGAGCCCATGAGCATCTGAGATCTTGCACAGTCAAAATATTTCCCATGAATACATGTGATAATTAAGAGACTAGGCGAAAAAGGGAGACTGGGGAGTGATTTTGGTAAAAAAAAGATTAGGCAAAGGAAAAAGTTAGAACCCAGAAACTCTCAAGCCGTAGGTCACTAAATAGTTACTGACACTGAGTATCACATTTGTCTCCAAAGTTCTTGTTAAGAAAGGCGGAAAGGAGACCGCGATCAGCTGGTTGCAAAAGTCCCACTTCCATGACAAAAAGCTGATCAGTTCTTCAGGAGAAACAAAGCATTCCTGAGGCTTCCCCACGAATACATCGGTCTATATTATGCTTACTGGTAACAGAGCTCTTCGTCCATAAGGCTTCTGTCAGTTTTCTCTGTAACTGATTTTTACCTAGAGGCCGCCTGGTTGAAAGGTCCATGAATGCTGTGAGGTATCAAGGTCTGAGCACCAGGATGGGGAAGAAACAGAAGGGCCAAGTCCCATTCAGAGAGCACAGAGGGTGACTTAACAGCACAGTTATCCAAAGCCACGGATTCTACATATGGGGGCAGAGGGCTTGATCTCATTACACCAACCTCGCAAGGGAGTGTCTTGGAGCTGTGCCAACAGGGAGCTATGAAGCATGAGGTCCCACCTCAGGGGGAGATGTCACAACCCTCCAGCCACCACCACACCACTACAAGACGGCACGAAAGGCAATGAGGGAAAATCCCTTCGGAAGGATTTCAGTTTTTATTTGTTATCTTTAAGGGTCCTGTTGTTTCAAAGGGCTTCTCCAGTGTGGCATTGGTAGGGGGCGGTCGGGGAGTAGAGTCATTCATTTGGCGAGTTAACCAGTGGGTACACATGGATTGAACTCCTTGTGTGAGCCAGACCCTGAGATGGAAGAGAAGAACCCAAGATGCCCTAGGTCTGAAATATACAATAGAGCAGGTCGAAGTGCAGGCAGAGAAGTAACAGTACAGCTCTGTGTTTGCAGAGCCCTCCAGGATTAGGTTAAAAGCTTGTATTCGTCACATCAAGCGAGGTCTGCGTTAGTATCTATATTTCAAAGGCAGGTTGGTGGCAGAACCTGCTAGAGAAACCCCATTGTCCTCCTGGGGCTTTTGTTTCCCCAACAAACCACCAGGGGGTGCTGTGTGAGGCTACCCTGAGGGCTCCCCAGTGAACTCTTGCTTCAGACCAGCAAAATGCTGGGCTCAAATGAAGAGCTCCAGAACCCTCCAAGGCAGTGCCCGGATAAAGACACAGTTACCTGGAGTGAATGAGCATAGGCCATGAGCAGTGGCAGGGAGATAAAGGAGTCTGGCAGGGGGAGAGAGTTTCTAGTAAGAGCAGCCTCCTGGGAAGTGTAAACATGCAAGCGCAGTCCCCCTTTCGAGCAACAAGCACCAGGACACGATAGCTTTTCTCTAGAACGCTTTCCTCCGCACAACAGGTCCCCACAGGCCCTCTTCTGAATGTTCTTTGCAGACCTTTTGTTTTCTTGCTTGTTGATTTTCCTTTTGCAAACAGGATTGGGGGACCCATTATTCAACTAAAACCTTCTTTTGTCAATTCTTGCCTTTTTTTCCTAGTGTTGATTGGATGTCTAGACAGATAGGTGGAAATAATTGCCCCTGGGGCGGGGTGGGGGGGGGAGGACAACCTTAACTAAGTTGTCCATTTACATTTTTATATCCTCCTAAAAATACACCCACACCAGTTTTTTGTCTTGGTATTTCAACATTGTGCAAGACTCTGGACTACGTTGCTTCTCTTTGCAGTGTTTTAAAATGTCCCTCTCACAAGCATTGTTCTTAGAGACTGTAACTTCTTTAAAAGGGATTTAAATCACAAAGGGCTCAGGCTGATCTGAAAAACCTCTATTATGCTCCCTGGGTCATAAAGGGAGACTCATAAACTGCTTTTTCATGGTAGCTGCCCAGGGGAGGGAGAGATCGTGTCTGGTGTCTGATGGTATCCTAACGGCCGGCCGGGCAGGCCAGAGAAAATTAGGGGTATGTTTTCATTTAACATCATTCCTTGCTGACTCCTGTCTCCCTGGAAAATTGTCCGCGAGGAGGCAAACGAGGGTGCCTTTTCTGTTAACTCAGTTTTCTTAATTATAGTTGTTAGGAGAGGGCTTAAATCGTGTTGTGAGGTATGGGCTCTTTCTTCCCTCCGGGCTGCAGAGGAATTTGTTTTAGGGACTGGTAACAGAAAGCCCCTGAGATAAAAGTCAGTATGCTACATTTTTTTCCGTTGCCCCTTTTTGAAGGTTTTCCCCCTGTATGCTCATTAAAAACCCTCTCGAGGTTGTTTTTTCTCTTCTGGTTTTCAACCACAAAATTAGCATGTGCCTACACGTTCGGGAGCTGGGAGGAAAGGAGATGGGCTTCCTGGAGTCTCCTGATATGGCTTGGCGTTTCTTGGAAAGCGTTGCTCGCAGCACCCTCTTTTTCTTTGCCTCGCCTTGGCTTCAGTGCTAGGCTGGGGGAATGCTCTCCCCGGGCTGCTTCCACGGAGATGTGGAGAACTTGGGTGCTTCCTGGCTCAGAAGCGGCCCATGTCTGTCTGGTGCCCAAACCCTCAGCCTTACTCCCTCTCCATTGGGTGCCATATGTAATGCATCAATCGCATTGGGTTCCTCACCTATGCACCTGGAATCTGTCTCCTTCTGGCTCCTTTTTAGTCCAGGATACCTTTGCTCTTTCTGCTAGAACTGATACAAGAGCTTCCAAACTGAGTTTTCGGGATCCTCAAGCTTCCTCCTCACTCCCTTCCATACTGCAGAGAGCTGTTTTCAGAACAAAGCTGGCATTTGTCTGTAATCAAGATGGCCGCCTTTTCAAGAAGGCTTCTCCTGTGTTAAGCACCTCTTCTTAGATTAAATCCCTGGAGAGGCCAGACAGTCTGTCTTGCACTATATTTCTCTTTCTATCTGTATGTATTTTATTTTTCTATGCCTTTCTTGGTTCCCATCTCAGAAGTAACTTATTTTAAAGCTCCTCATACAGGATTGACCTTCTGTTAGGCTTTTGCCCAATTTAATCTGCCTTAAATTGTTGAAAAGGCATGTTTACTTTTGGTTTCAAACAAAGAAAAGCAGAGAGCAGATCTTCCCTTGCTTTCCTGCCCTGCTGGAGCCTCACACATTTGCTGAGCAGGTAGAGACCCTGGCTGGGAGGCTAGGAGGCCGAGAGGCTCCTTGGGCTGGGACCTCTTGCTTTTGCCTTGATGGCACAGACAGCCCATCCCGTTGGCCCTGGTGGCTGGGTAGGAAATGTTCAATGAATAAATGAGTCCTTGTTTTTCATGTCCTCTGGTGAATGGCAACAGTTCTTTTGTCATATTTCCTCAAAAACTGTGAAGAATGTAGATGTGGTTTATGACTTTTACTGACTAAGGGAGTAGGAAAGTGCCTTTGTTTTCCTGATGGCTCTTGAATTAGCCCCAGGGTTGACACTAACAGCTGAACTTTCTGACTTGACCTTATTTTTGTGGGCTGTTTCTGTGAATTACGGGTAATATTGGTTTGAAAAAAAATGGAACACTAGAGTTAGTCAGGAAATGCTTTACCTCTTTTTTTTTTTTTTTTCCCCTAAGATTTTTATTTATTTATTTCAGAAAGAGAGAGAGAGAACACAGGTGAGGGTTGGGTGGTGAGGAGTAGAGGGAGAAGCAGGCTCCCCGCTGAGCAGGGAGCCAGTCATAAGGCTTGATCCCAGGACTTCAGGATCATGACATGAACTGAAGGCAGACATTTAACCAACCGAGCCACCCAGGCATTCCTGTTTTAGCTCTTTTTAAAATCCACTTTATTAAGCTATGACTTACATACAATAACGCGTACCCATTTTGCATGTATATTATAATTTTGACAAATACCGGCATTTACATAATTGTCCTAAGATTCAAGGTGTAGATAAAATACTTTTCCAATATGGTAGCCACTAACCACATGTGGCTATTTAAAGATTTATTTATTTATGACAGAGAGAGAGAGAGAGCACAGAAGTGGGGCGAGGAGCAGAGGCAGAGGGAGACAGACAGACCACACTGAGCGGGGAGACTGACTCGGGGAGACTGACTCGGGGCTTAATCCCAGGACCTTGAGATCATGACCCGAGCTGAAGGCAGACGAGACGCTTAATCTACTAAGCCACTCAGGCGCCCCATCACATGTGGCTATTTAAAATTAGCTAAAATTAACTGAAATTAAAAACTATTCCTTGGTTGTACTAGTCACCTTTGAAATGCTCAAAAGCTGCCTGTGACTACTGTATACTGCATGGACAGTGCTCATGGCAAAGAATTTCCGTTATAAATATACAGCACTGAAATAAAATATACCGATCACACCAGAAAGTTCCTTTGCACTTCTTCCAGATTATTCCCAACTCCCACCCTTGACTTCAGGAAATCATTGATTTGATTTTTGTTACTACAAATTGGCTTTGTATTTTCTAAAGCTTCTTATATTTACTCTTTATTTGGGTGGCTTTTTCTCCACGAAATATTTCTAAGGTTGATCCATTTGTGCTGTTATGTGTATAACTAGTTCACTCCTTTTCATTAATTTTTTTGTTTTGGTTGCCTGTTTTGTTTTTTTGTTTTTTGTTTTTTTGTAGTTAACATACAGTGTTATGTTAGTTTCAGGTGTACAATATGATTCAACAATTCTATACACGACTCAGTGCTCATCATGATAAGTGTGCCCTTAATCCCCTTTACTTAATTCACACTCTACACCCTTCCCCCACCTCCCCTATCAGTTTGTCCTCTATAGTTAAGAGTTTGCTTCTTGGTTTTTCTCTTTTTTTTTCTTGTTTGTTTGTTTTGTTTCTTAAATTCCACGTATGAGTGAAGTCATTTGTCTTTCTCTGACTTATTTCACTTAGCAATATACTCTCTAGCTCCATTCATGTTGTTGCAAATGGCAAGATTTCATTCTTTTTTAAGGCTGAGCAATGTTCTATTGTGTATGTACACACACACGTATATACCACGCTTCTCCATCTATTCATCTATCAGTAGACACTTGGGCTGCTTCCATAATTTGACTATTGTAAGTAATGCTGCATTAAATGTAGGGGTGCATATATCTTTTTGAATTAGTGTTTTCTGTATTCTTTTGGTAAATAGTGTGATTACTGGATCATAATGTAGTTCTATTTTTAATTTTTTGAGGAACCTCCCTACTGTTTTCCAGTGACTGCTCCAGTTTGTATTCCCACCAACAGTGTACAAGGGTTCTTCTTTTTTAAATTTAAAAAATTTTAAAAGATTTATTTATTCATGAGAGAGAGAGAGACAGAGAGACAGAGTGAGCAAGGAGGAGGGCAGAGGGAGATGGAGAGAGTAACTTTAACAGACTCCTTGCTGAGCTCAGAGCCTGACCTGGGGCGCAATCTCATTATCATGAGATCATGACCTGAGCTGAAACCAAAAGCCCGATGCCTAACCAACTGTACCAACCAGGTGTCCCATAAGGGTTCCTTTTTCTCCATGTCCTCACCAGCACGTGTTGTTTCTTACATTTTTGATTTTAATCGTTCTGACAGGTGTGAGGTTATACCTCATTGTGGTTTTGATATGAATTTCCCTGATGATTAGTGGTGTTGAGCATATTTTCATGTGTCTGTTGGCCATCTATATCTCTTTGGAGAAATGTCTGTACCTGTCTTCTGCCTATTTTTAAACTGTATTATTTGTTTTTTTGGTATTGAGTTGTATATGTTCTTTTTTTTTTTTTAAAGATTTTATTTATTTTTTTGACAGACAGAGATCACAAGTAGGCAGGCAGAGAGAGAGGAGGAAGCAGGCTCCCCACGGAGCAGAGAGCCCGATGTGGGGCTCGATCCCAGGACCCTGAGATCATGACCTGTGCCGAAGGCAGAGGCTTAAACCACTGAGCCACCCAGGTGCCCCGAGTTGTATATGTTCTTTATATATTTTGGAAACTAACCCTTTATTGGATATGTCATCAGCAAATATCTTCTCTCATTCCACAGGTTGGCCTTTTTGTTTTGTTCATTGTTTCCTTTACTGTTTTTTTTTTCTTTTTTTTTAATGCAGTCCCAATAGTTTATTTTTGCTTTTGTTTCCCTTGCCTCAGGAGAGACATAACTAGAAAAATGTTGCTATGGCTGATATCAGAGAAATTACTGCCATTAATTCTTTTTTATTGCTGAATATTATTCCATTGTATGACTAGACCACAATTTATTTATCGACTCACCTATTGATGCCATTGGATTGTCTTCATTGGGACTATGATGAATAAAACAGTTTTTTCTTTTTTTAAGTGGACATGTAGATTTTAATCTATTTTGGGTAAATACCTTTGATTGAAATCGCTGGGTTATGACCAATTATTACTGGTATTTGCTTACTTGTTCTATTAAATACTGAGACAGGAGTATCTAAATCTCTACCTATAATTACAGATTTTCCCTTTCTCCTTTCAGTTATATCAATTTTTGCTTCATATATTTTGAAACTTTGTGTCTAGATATGTACACAGTTAGTAATATTTCACTTTTTTTAATGAGTTGACTATTTTATCATGAAATGTCCTCCTTTGTCCCTCCCTGTACTCAATTCTACTTTGTCTGCCAATGTAGCCGCTCCAGATTTTTCTGTTTTAAATCACAATGTACATGATATATCTCTTTCTATCCCTTTGCTTTTTAAAACTTATTTGTGTATTTTTATTTAATATAGGTGTCTTTTAAGTAGTATATAGTTTAGGAGCACCTGAGTGGCTCAGTTGGTTAAGTGTCTGCCTTTGTGTCAGATCATGATCCTAGGGTCCTGGGATAGGCACCTGCTCAGTGGGGAGCCTGCTTCTCCCTCTCCCTCTGCTTGCTGTTCCTTCTGCTTGTGCTCTCGCTCTGTGTCAAATAAATAAGTAAAAAACTTTAAAAAAATAGTGTATAGTGTAGTCTTGCTTAAAAAAAAAAAAAATCCAGCCTGATTATCTCTGACTTCTAATTGGAGTGGTTAGACCACTTCCTTAAAAAAAGAAGTCATAATTAACAGAAGAATAAACTGTATATATTTCAAGTGTACAATCTGATGAGTTTTGACATGTGTATACCTGTGAAGCCATTACCACAATCAAGAAAATGGGCATTTTCATCATTCCCAAGTGGTTCCCTGATCTCCTTTGTAATCCCTCCCTCTCCCTCCTCTATGCAGGACACCACAGATCTGCTTCCAGTCACCATACTTTGCATGTTTAGAATTTCGTGTAAGTGGAAATAGGCCATGTGTATTCTGTTCTGTCTGGTTTCTTTTACATATTGTAATGATTTTGAAATTCATTCATGTTGGTTTTGTTTCTTTTTTGTTGTTCCTTTTTGTTTCTGTGTAGTATTCCATTGTGTGGTTGTACCACACTGGTTTTATTCATTCACACAGACGAGCATTTGGGTTGTTTCTAGCTTTTGGCTATTATAAATAGCTGCTATGAACATTCTTCTTCAAGTTTCTGTATATACATACATTTTATTTCTTGAGTAAATACTTAGGAGAGGAATTCCTAGGCTGTATGGTAGGCATAGATATAATATTTTAAGGAACTGCCCATCTATTTCCCAAAAATTGTATCATAGCTCCCTTGTCCATCAAGTTCATATGGGTTGCCTTTTTGGTTTCAGTGACTTTATTTGGTGTGTTTATATTTCATTGACCTATTGCCCATTCATATGTCTTCTTTAGTGAGGTTTCTCTTCATATTTTTTGCCCATTTAAAAAACTGTCTTTGTCTCCTCATTCTGATAAATGTTCTTGGCTGATGTATGTGGTGCAAATTTTTTCTTCTGGTTTGCGGGTTGCCTTTTTATATTTTTAACAGTCTCCTTAGAAGAGCCAGAAGTTTAATTTTTACGAAGTCCAATTTATCAATTTTTTCTTCTATGGTTTCTTTCTTTACTTATTTATTTTTCTATCTAAGGAACATTTGTCTACCTGAGATCTCCAAGATTTTCTCTAATGATTTCTTCTAGAATCATTAAAGTCTATGACCCATTTCATTTTTGTGTAGGGTGTAAGGTACATACATACTCATTTTTTCCCCCATGGAGAGATCTAGTTGTTCTAGCACCATTTTTTCAAAAGACTTCTATTCCCCAATGAAGTGCCTTGACACTTTTCTTGAAAATCAATTCACACTTACAGATGTGGGCAAGTAATAAAGGTATATTCAAATACCTTCGCTGTAAATCTCAGTAAGATACCCGTGTGAAAGAGTAGGCTAAGCATTAAAAGTAATTTATGTGGTTATGAATCTCTAATTTGCTTTAAATAGTTTAAACTGTTTCTTTTTAAATGTCTATTTCAAAATGAATTAAGTCATTCTCTTTGACTCTAAAACCTCATGAATGGCAACATGCATATTATGATAGTAGAAATCATTCTACCCATCACTTAAATGTATAAGATTTCCAGTGAAGCTAAGCCTTGTTCCAGATATTTGGGTTTCGCAATGTTCACGGAACCCAGGAGTTTCTTCAAATGTAAATATACTCTGAAGTGATACAAAATGAAAAAATAAACAACTCTCAATTTTTCTAAAAAATCCAGACCTATACTATCGATACAATAACCATAATTTAACTTCCTCTAATAGGAGTGCCCAAATATGCCAACAGGCAATTCTGAGACAAAGACAAGAGCAAGGAAAAGAAAACCCATGGAAATTGAGATTGAAAAATTTAATGATTTAAAAAATAGCCTTTACATACAAGATGGGGAAGAGAGTAATACAGATTGAAATTTTGGTTTTAAAAATATGAAAGGTCACCACTTAGCTCAAAACAAGTCTGTCATCTCCTAAGAAACAATGAACTCTATAGGGGCACCTTTCAACTCCTACTGAGTTGGTTTTTAGCAGTCTCCTTTCTCCCCACACACTTGCTTGTCATGAAACGATACAACTTTAATCATCTCTTGACAGAACAGAGCTTGGACAACTATGATACGGGTTTTTTGAAAAGCACCTTCTGTGATGTTTTGCTGATTTTTTCCCTTACACTTAGATCACACATTCTTCTCTCTTAAATCCCTTCCTGTTCCAATGATTTGGTTGTTTAAAACAAGTAAGCTTAATTAAGTCAAGGCATACATGGCAAATAAAAATGTTTTCAAATGGTCTAGTTTAGAACCATTAAATAAGAACTGGACTGAAGGCCTATGGATAACGTGCTTACTGACTTGTTAATATGCGAATACATTTACCTACTAGGTAGGAAGTATCTCATTTGCCCCAAGACCAGTCAGATGGCTCGTGGGTGTCTGTACTGTGTCAACACCAACAGGTGTAATGGGACAGACTATGGAATGGGTGCTGTGATGGGCTGGAAGATGGCGGTAGGCTGTATACACAGGATCAAGGCCAAATAGAATTGTAGAGACTGGATGGGCTGAGTGTTGGGTCAGCAGCTGCATGTTTTAAGGAGGTTGCAAGATCAAGTAATGAATTCCCTTAGCATAGGATACAGCCTGGTGGCTCTAACCTTTAAGTGACTTAGGAACAGGTCAGTTTGGAGGTAGTAGCACCTAAGAGTTGAGAGTCAGAAGGGCCTCTACTTACAACTGGCAGGTGGAACCATCCCTTCTTTTTGTGGACAGTTGTAGTCTGATGTGTCTTTATGAATTCCTGTTGCAAATAATTTGGTTCTTGCAAATCTAACAACACCCTTTGGAAAACTTCACGGCCAAGTCACTCATAAACGTGGATGATCAAAAAGCCCCAGGGAAAACATTTGCTTTCTTTTTATCGTGATGTCCTGTGTTCAAACAACCCAGCCCTAACCAGGGATTTGGCCTCCACATACTTCTAAAATAGGGGTGCTTGGGTTAATGTGTACTTCCTGAATCTTCTTTCATTTTTAAAAGGGCGTTTTCAATCAGAAGTGAGGCATTTTGCCACAATGCGCCAAAGATGGTCAATTTTGAAAGGAGTGTCTAAACAAGAACAAGTCATGCCATGCCTCGTTATTGGAAGGTGAACGCTTTCACGTATACTGTGCTTCCCACACTTGGACGTGACAGGCTCAGAATAATCGCTAGTAGATGTAGAGCAGTATTACAACTAGCTGGTATGTTTTCTAAAATAAAAAAAATAAGAAGGAAAAAAATGCAGCATTAGGACGTGCTTACTAAGGTGCTTCTTCATTCATGTTTTCTAATGGAATGTATTGGACAAACATCTACAAACGAACATGAATACACAGGCATACACACGCACGTGAACCAGTTTCTGTACAGTTTAGGCCTTAGATGCTTCTGTGTTTATGTAAGAACCACACAGGGAAAAAAAAAATCCCCCTCTAGCTCCCTGAATTTCTGAATGTTGTCTAACCCATAAAATGTTAAAATATTTCATTTTCATATAAAATTATCTACAAAAATAGATAACATTTACAAAAAACCAGATAGCATTTCCAGTTTTCGTTAGAAGCGCACTCAGTCCCGCCTTTCCGTCCTTCTCCTCAGAAGGTGGCCATCTCCAGTAAAGAACGCTTGAAGAGCTGGGCGTTCCGGGACAGGTCTGTCACTCGGTGCACCATCTCCTGCAGGGCCGTGGTGCTCGGGTAATGGAGGGCCGCCATCTTGGTTGCCATCACGATCGCCTTGAGCTGCTCACAGAGCTGGTTGCTGGAGTTCATCACTTTGTTGCGAATGTCCTGGGCAGCAACCTGCCTTGTCAGCGTGTCCCCAATGAACACCAGTTTGTGTGCGCTCAGGATGACAAACTTGCTGTGGGCCACGAAGATGCGCGGCGGCTGCGCCGAGCTGACGCAGCTGAAGAGGGCGTCGATGGCGTTGAGGAGGGAGATGTAATGGGTCTCGCACTGGTCGTAGTAGAAGCAGAGCAGCTGCCGATCCTGAGCGCCCACGCTGCTGTTTGTGGTCGGGAGGCTCTGAGAAGGCTTCCACTTGGAGATGTCGTTCTCCACGGGCTTGGTGATTTCTTGTTCCAACAACTGGAACTGACTTAGCTGCAAGGGAGAGAAAAGCAGAGTTCGTGAAGGGGAAGGCAGTGCGCCATCTTGGAAGTTACCCGGGGCTTGGGGTTCAAGGACAGGGATTTCAATCCCTATTACGTGGTTAGTGCTCACTAGATGGGAGGCTTCGCTTTCCTAAACTGTAAAATGTGGAGGCAGAAAAAGAGGATTGCTAAGGAATCCCCCAGCGCAGGCCACTGCGGTTGGATATTGGTCTCTCCTGCCCTAAGGCTGGAAGGCAGCTAGCTGTTATACTCAGCCGTCTGTCACCTGCACCTTTATGAAAGTTCCATGAGTTAACATTTACCATGTGCTTAGGGTGGTTTTTGTTATATCGTCATCTCTATATAAATGTTTCTTGAACATTGAGTGGAGGCGAGGGAAAATCCAATGGTGGGATCTCCTTATCAAGTAAATCACTGACAGTTGGCTCCTCCTTTGGGAAAGCCTTGACTCTGTCCCTTCCAGACTTTTAGGTAATTGACCATCCATGACCCCTTTCTGTTTCTCCTACTCTTGCAGTCAAGATTTGTAAATGTTAGGCAGCACTACAGGAGAGACTAACACCTATAAATACATGTGCAGAATCTCTAAGGGAAATGTGAATGCTAATTGTTCATCAGAGCGCTGAGCCACCCAGAGCTGTTGAAAGAAAAGAAACTCGCACATAGTCAGACTCAAGGAGTGTTAACTTCCTTCTTTCCTTACTGCTCCCGGCTGATGTATTATTTAAACTGTAGTTATAATATCATGCTATTCCACCAAATCTCAGGAAAGACCCTTCTTTTGCAGGTAAGGACTACCTGTGACCTGAGCTTAGGACTCTGCAATCTTCTGCTCTGAGACAGAGCTCAGTCAGAGTATGGCTAACCTCATTCAGCTTCTCCCCCAAGAAATGCACCGTGAGCTATCTTTTTCGAAAGAATCTGATTTCTTCTTAGAAATTACTATGGTTTCAGGGGCACCTGGGTGGCTCAGTGGGTTAAAGCCTCTGCCTTCGGCTCAGGTCATGATCCCAGGGTCCTGGGATCGAGCCCCACATCAGGCTCTCTGCTCCGTAGGGAGCCTGCTTCCTCCTCTCTCACTGCCTGCCTCTCTGCCTAGTTGTGATTTCTCTCTGTCAAATAAGTAAAATATTAAAAAAAAATTAGAAATTACTATGGCTTCAATAAATTTCCTAAAGCCCTGCAGTCCTCCTTGGCCAAATGCCAAAGTAGACATAAATGGATCCAGGGTGATGTTTGACGGTATCTTGCTTATGCTTTTGCAAATATGTTCATAACTATATCGTCTTATTAGAGAGATGGGGGAATTTTCTCATTTTATACAGAAGCAACTGAAGTTCATGGAGGTTAAATGACTTGCCTAAGGTCATAGAGTTGGCTGGTCAGAAAGCAAGGACTAGAATTCTGGTTTCCTGGGGCGCATGGGTGACTCAGTCGATTAAGCAACCAATTCTTGATTTCAGCTCAGGTCATGATCTCAGGTTGTGAGATGGAGTCCCTCATCGGGCTCCACACTCAGTGTGGAGTCTGCTTGAGATTCTCTCTCTCCTTCTCCCTCTGCTGCACCACCCCCCCAACTCTTGTGTTCTCTCTGTCTCTAAAAAAGTAATAAAATACCATTTTTTTTTAAAAAAGGAACTCTGGTTTCCTGAGGCAACATGACAGTTCATGTCTCTATGTGACATTTCATTTCAGCTTAAAAGGGATGTAAGTCCTCATCTGTTACTCTTTATTTTTATGCCCCGTACCAGCAAGACTCATCATTATCAGCCCCGCTCATGCCCAGCTTTTGAGTGAACCTGCTTTGCCCAAATCCCTTGTTTGAGGGCTTGGATATATCTTGAACAGATTTGATTCTGTCCTCATTCTTTTAGATTGGACCAAGAACAGCCAAGCCATACACTTGTGTTGTAGGAGATAGATAGATAGATAGAGATGGCCCAATCAGACTCTCTCTCTTTCTCTCTCTGTTTTGTTTTGTTTTAGTAATTTGATGAACCACAGTAGGGAGCTATTAGCTAAAGATGCTGAGCTGAAAGTCATCTGTGGGAAGGAGTTTGAGTGGCCATGTATGGGTTCTGTGAAGTTCAATAGGAGCCAAACGAGTAGATAAGTAGAGGAAACTTTCAGATAATAGAGGAGAAGGAAGCAGATTTAGAGAAAAGAAAGTCCAAGGAGAGTTACAGTCTGAGCTCTCATCAGACTTATCTGCAATCAGGCTCATTGGCTGTATCTGCATTTTCTCTTCCTACATTCCCCTACTATGGTTTTGTTATAAAACCTGTTTGCTTGGCCTAGCTTGACTGGGTCTTGCTTCTGAGACCAACAGCCTTAACCCAAAAAGTCCTAACATGTTAGGTGTACAGAAGTAGCCTGGAAAAATGGCTATTTAGACATAATCTAAGTACACCAACTGGATTACTAAAGCTATAAACATTCTCTTTGTTCTCATTCCCCGTTATAAGCTTTGGAGCTGCTGCTTATTATTATTATGATTTCTTAAAGATTTATTTATTTGAGAGAGAGAGTGGGGGGAGGGGCAGTAGGAGAGGAGAGAGAGAGAGAGAGAAGCAGACTCCCCATTGAGCGTGAAGCCAGATGGAACTCAGGGCGCGATCCCATGACCCTGAGATCATGACCCGAGCTGAAATCAGGAGTCGGACACTCAACCAACTAAGCCACCCAGGTACCCCAGAGCTTATTTTTTTTTTTTTTAAAGATTTACTTATTTGAGAGAGAGAGAGCGCACGCAGGGAGGAGCAGAGGGAGAGGGAGAGAGAATCCCAAGCAGACTCCACACTGATCAAGCAGAGCCACGGAACTGACATGGGGCTCCATCTCAGGACCCTGAGATCATGACCTGAGCCAAAACCAAGAGTCGGATGCTTGATGGATAGAGCCACTCAGGCACCCTGAGCCTTGGAGCTTATTTGCACCCAAGAATGCTGGAAGGACCAAAATGATGATCTTCTGAAGGGCCATCTCCCTCATGAAGTGGGAAATCCTCAATCCCAGGTAGATCCTGTCCTGCCTGACTTACCTGGTGATGCTCCAGCTGCATCTTGTTCTGTTTGATGATATTTTCTTTCTCCAGCAGCTCTTTCTGTTGCCTCTCAAACTCCTCCTTCCCCTGTTATTTATCAACATAAAGAAAACATTACATCACCCCTGCGATTCACTTGTGCTAACACTTTCATTGACAAATGTGTAAACACCCTTTAGTTTTCCATTGCCTTGGCCCTAGTAGGCCCTGTTAGGCCCTGTGAATGCCAGACAGGGAGGGTGCAGTCCCTGCCAGTCCCTGCACGCTCCCCTGCAAACCTCTTTATACAGTACTATTTCTCAGGGTTCTTCTCTAACAGATTATATGCAAATCCATAAACCTAACGCAGGTCTAAATGGGGTCTACACCGCACTGCTGGTTTCTTTGGATCACCTACAACTCTACACCAAATTAGTATTTCCCAGTATGCAGAGCTGAACGACGCACTACGGGAATGGTGAATGCCCCCCGTCTACTCTATCTCGCCCCTTTCCTTAGCAGTGGGGGTTCGGGGTGGGAGGCAGGGCTCGGCTCTCTCCCTTCCCCAGTCTCCTGTGTGCAGGGGAACTATAGTTAGTTCAACAGTCCTCAGGATGACCCATCCCTCTCAGTCAGATGAAAGGAATGGCCAAAGGAGATAGCAAATTCTAAATAATGGATCTTGGTTAAAAGTTTGAATTCCCCAAAGTGAAAGGGATCCCAGGTCAACGTGGTGGAATTTCCATGTGTAGGAGGTAGACTGTGCCTGCCCTATTTCCCATGTGCTGGTGACCTTCTGGGTCAACTGACAAACACCAAGTGTTCTTCAAGGTCAGCCTGAGGCTTAAGTAATTAATTAAACACGCAAACACATTATAGAGCTGAAGGGATTTCTGAGAATTTCTCCAGTCTGGAGTTTTCTTTCTTTTTTTTCTTAACAATACCTCCCCCCTTTTTCAAATAAAATACCATGCGGAACTCTATCATAAAATGCGAACAGAGGCTGAGCTGGTGTGATTATGTGAGAGAACCACGTTCCTATTTGGGGAGTCCCTTCCTGCTTGCCTGAGGCATATCAATGGATCACCCCAACCCCGCGCTCCATTCACTTTGCGAATGAAGAAATGACAGCCCCGGGAGGTTCCATCAGTGGATCACACCGTTAGTGCCAGGGAACTGAGGGCTCGGCACTCTCGGGCTAGTGCTGTCACCTTCGTACGTGAGCTACGAACTCTGCTTGCCAACCGTGAACCATGTTCTCGCCCCGGGCCGTCTGCGCGTTCCCCCCCCCATCCCCGCCAGGCTCCCTAAATGCGAACACCGGCCGTAGGAACCGGCTTTCCTTACCTGCAGGTGGACGTAGTCGTAATCGTCCATCCAGCTCCTCTCGGAGCTGTCGCTGCTGCTGCAGTCAGGGGGCTGGTCCTTGCCCAGGCTCGGGGGCAGTGGCTTGGTGAGTGCTTGGGCCTTGTGGTCCCCGGGAGGCAGCAGCAGCTGCACCTGGGACGCCGTGTGCGGGTACTCCGTGGAGTTCGTGACGTTCTCGGAGCCGCTCTTGGCGTGCGAGCCGCCGGGGCCCGGTCGGAAGAGGGCCTCTGCGTTGGTGTTGATGGTCGTGGTGAGCTGCTTGGCGTCATCGGGCACGGTCTTCGCCACCATCACGAAGCGGTCCAGGTCGTCCCACTTGTTCTGGGGCTTGTTGACGGCCAGAATGTTCAGGGACCAGCTGCACTCGTTCAAGTCGTGGCTGGTCTGGCTCAGGATCTGGTGGGAGTCTTCCACTCTCTGGAGCTCCCGCTTCATTTTGTTCTGCAGGAGGAGTTCGGGGAGGCAGGATGCATTGGCGGCGGCTCCTTTGGCAAAGTGGAGGTAGTCCCTCACGGACCCCTCCACCCTGTCCACGGAGGCGCGGATCTCGTTGACGTGGCGCTCCATGTATCCGTAACACCGCCAGTCCGTGGTCACCAGCGCCGTGAGGCTGGACACGCCCATCTCCAGGCTCTGCTGGAGCCGGTGTAGCCGCTCGATGGCCGTGTCCGGATCCAGCAAGAGCCTTTTGTCCGGAGATGGGGAGGCCGACAAGGAGGACTCCTTGGAGGTGGTGGAAGATGTGGACATGTTGCTCCTGGTGCTGCCCGTGCTGGAGAAGGACAACCGGTTGATACCGTCCACCACGTCCTGACAGCCTTTGGCGTCCGGGGCGTTGTGCAGAGGGACGTCGTAAACACCGTCTCTCTCTTCGGGGTTTGCTTTCTCACTGGTTTCTGCCGGCGGCTCCAGGAACTGAACCCCTCGGGGGACATCATAGGCATCGTTCTGGGGGCCCAGGGACTGTCCCAGCTGTGAGGGTGGGTGGTTCAGCGAGACGTTTTGGGGTCTCCGTGTCGCCAGGTCCGTGGCTCCTGGAGCATCACAGCTGTATTTTACGTGAAGGTCCTTTCCCATTGGCTTGGTGCTGGTTGGGGGGATGTCGTAGACGCCCTCGGGTCTGACGTCTGGCCTCACAGCTTGTCTCACTGGAGGGGGGAAATCATACTCTTTTTCCCTAAGCCCCGCCTCATCTCGGCAAGCGGAGGGTGGGACGGCATATACCTGAAAAGCAAATGGAAAAGGAGCCATTATTTTGTCAGCTGGCTCATGCGAACGTGCAGAAGCTGAAAAGGACGTAAAAATGAGGCTACGATTCTCAGTCCTCATCGCTGGCTCCTGGCTTTCCACCTTCCACTCACTTCCGGCCCGTTTTCCAAGACTCGGTTCTGCTCTCACTTTACTCATCCTTGGACAGGAGCATCCTTCCCATGGCCTCAGCGCTGCCTGTGTGTGGACCCCTCCTGGCTGTTGCCTTCCCTGGGTCCCAGGCCCACGTTTCTGACCACCCCCTGGGTCTCCTTCCTTGGCTGATCCAGGCAGGGAGGCAGAACATGCCATCACAGACAGGACGAGGCATCAGGAGACCCGAGGTCTCCCGGCTGTGACACGCTGAATAGTTGCTTCCATGTTCTGACACACAGTTCCCTTCTCTGCACAGTAGGCATAACTGTACTTCAGGGCAGGCGCACCCCAGAGGACAAGAGAGGACGTCAGATGCAGCAACCCCTAACTATGGACTGAGGATGCTGTAACGATTCTCATAAATATCAGATATGTCTGTTGCTTGCCGGACTGAATTATTTTATCTTCTAACTGGCTCTCCTATCAACTACCTCATTTTTAATGGAATGCCCTAACTAAGGGTTCCTAACTGGAACCCTTAGACTTTGATATTTTTCTTTCCTTTCCCTTTTTTAAAAAAGTAATCTGTAGGCCCCATGGGGGACTTGAACTCACGACCTCAAGATCAAGCGTCAAATGTCTCCTGACTGAGTCAACCAGGTGCCCCCAGAACCCTTAGGCTTATTGCCTTTGCCTATTGCCTTTCCTTCCTCCCATTCACTGTCTCACAGAGACTAGCTTTCCCCCTTTGGTTTCTCCTTCTTGTATTACCCCAATAAACACACACACACTCCTTTTTGCTGCTCTGTGGTAGCTCGCTTACCCCTTTGGTAGGAGGGATGTCATAGACGCCTTGAGGCTTTATCTCTCCGACTGGAACTGAAAACACGGGGCCTTTCACTGATGATGGAGGGATATCGTACACCTGAAGAGAAACACTTGCGTTACCCAGAACAGAAATGTTGCATACGTGTCACTTCTTACATTACTGAGCCTTTCACTAGGGATTGATTTGCCTAGGTTATGTATACCCTTGCTCTGTGTTTGTATATATGTATATACATATATATACATATACACGTAACACATATATGCAGATATGTGTTATGTATACCCTTATGACTAAGGGGTTGGTGGAATTCTTTTTAGATTTCATGTTCTTCGACTTAGATTTGAGTATAAAAATGACCCAATGTGAAGTATCTACACTGTCTGGACTTTATTTATTTTAAAGATTTTAGTTAGTTATTCGAGGCAGAGAGAGTGAGTGAGAGAGCGAGCGAGTGAGCATGAGCGGGGTGGTGGTGGGGGGAGGGCAGAGGGACAGGGAAGAGCAGACTTCCCGCTGAGCAGGGAGCCCCAAGGACCCGCAGCTCAATCCCAGGACCTTGAGATCATGACCTGAGTCACAGTCAGCCACTTCACGGAACCACCCAGGCGCCCCACTGTCTGCGCTTTAAACTATAGTTTAAATATAGTTTAAAATTTTACATTTCCTGACAGAGAATGATAAGTGACAAAAGCTTTGTCAGATAAAGGCCTAGGATTTCCTGATTAAGCAAATCCAGAAAAGGTAATTTAAATAGCATTGCTGGAAATGACTTCTGTATAGCTAGCTTCAAGTGAAACATGCCTACGGGGTGAACTTCCCTTTGCTCAGAGCCCTGAAGCAACGCTCTCCCTGCCCCACCCCGGGTGCTGATACATACCCCTTGGGTGGCGTGGGAAGGAGGGATGTCGTAGATGTCCTTTTGGTATCTGGCCGGGTACTCGTACACGTAGCCCTGGCCCGTCCTCACGGGGGTTACCACCTGTGGGCAGGAAGACACAGAGTGGTAAAATTCCAAGCCCCAGCCTCCTAACCAGGCACTCCCCATAAGAAAAAGAAAAACATGGAAGGGAGAAGAGAAAAGGAACGGGACAAGGAGACATCAGGGCACAACACTTTTTTTTTTTTTTTTAATAGCACAACACTTTTAAATCCCCTCTTGAATCCCAATAAAGGACAAATCCCTGAAATAGCTCCATCCCTCTTCCTCCTGATGACAAAACCATATCAAAGTTGGTCCAAGTTTCAATTCCCAGGACGTACCTTAAGGGAGAACCATTTTTAAATTATGAAATTTTAAATTATGATCCTAGATCATCCCTCTGAAGCACCAAAACCACAGCATAATGAAAAAAAAACCCACTTTTTTTTTAAAGGCTCTGAAACTATTTGTAAAGTGAATAATGCAAATAGAGACTTGAGCTACTTAAAATTCCTCTCATGCCTTCCCCAGGACGCCTCTTCATGTGACATTATTATTATTATAACTCAAATTCCATAGGTCACTAGAGGACTTTTATGAAGCCAACAGCTCAGCAGTGCTGCTCTCAGAAGCCTCCAGGAGCTTTCAATCCAACCTTTGAAACAAATGACAGACAGAGTCCGAGCCACCGGGAACAGAGTTTGGGTCTCGAATCATTTTCTCATTTCCACCGGGGGAGCAGACATCCCAGACAGTACCTACATCCAAGGCATGTGGGAAGTCAAACACACTCATCACAACTCTGGCATCTGGAAGCAATGCCAACAGAAGGAACCTCACCCAGCAGGCTCGCATTTTCCCATCTACCGTCCTTCCTCCTGTCCTAAGCACAGGCAGAGAACTCTCTTGAAGTGAAACTCACTGGAAATGTATTTAATTTGAAACTCACATGGAAATGTATTTAATCCTCCAGGGGGCTACTAAATGACCAGTGTCTTGTGTCTGCCTAACCCCTGTTCCCCCTGAATGACTAATAGCAGCACCCCCTTAGTATTGCCCATTACTTTTTTTTTTTTTTTTTTTAGGAGAATGGGCATTGTAAATGAGGCAGAGCTGGCTCTTCTTTAAGAAGCCATCATCTTTTATCCTTTCCCTAATGTGAAAATTCTGGCGTCACGCTGCCTACAAAACTATGTGAAAAATGCTCGCGTTCGTCTTCTGCTGCAGTGGATGGAACACAGCCGAAGGCACCAATGCCCTCCTCCCCGGGGAGCTCTAAGACGCTAAGTCCCTAGTGCCTGCGGCTCATTACTTCTTGCCATGGACGTAAAGGAGATTAGAACTGCAGTCACCATCCCATCAAATCTCTCCACTGCCTCGGGTTTAAGAAAAGGAATCTGTGGCTTTAAACTCTGTTGGCATATAGCATACAGAACCATTTGCAGAGCGGACACTGCACTGTGCCTAGCAAATCGTCCTTTTAAAAAGCGGCATGCCCTTTGCTCAAGAAAAGACGCACTGTGTTCCTAGTGCCCTTATATGATTTTTTTTTCACTCACTATTGTCCAGGAGAGAAGTGAAGGATCTTCTCTGAGTGTATCTCGTCAGCCCCTCTATTTATAGCTCTCTATTTTGGCTTTATAATAGAACCTGCACACAACACAGCTTTTGTGCGGTCTGAAAGCTTCTAAGAGTGGATTCTGTCCAAGGTTGCCGAGTTGGTAATAATGCTAATGGAAAACCAAGGCTGGTTATGCCGAAGGCCAGCTGAGTGGGTCCATCTTTGGTTTAAAGATGGGAAGGGGGTGCTGGGAGATAGAGAGGGCGGTGCCAGTATCTGAAAATAGTCCTTGGTGAGATGTAAACATATGGCAAGACCTCAGAAAGGCGGGGTTCTCGACAAAGCTCTTCCTTGCCTTTGTGGGACCTTCCCTGGCAGAGGGCATTAGTGCTTCCCGGTATTTAACTTCTCACTTCCTGACAAATGTCACAAAACCTCAACTCGCTCTCTCTTTCTCATTTGGAGGATGCCTGTGGTCATCTGGTTTTAAAAACTTTGCATTCCAAGCCAGTCATTTTCCTTGTTTATGCGTTTAAAGAAACAGATGGCGAAAACCACAGGGGGAAAAAGCCAACAAAATACAGTCTCCCCGATTCCAGCATTCCCGATGGTACCATCTAATTCACAAACAGCATTTAAAAGGGACCAGCGTTTTGCCTCTGGTCAGACACAGCCAGGGCAGACTGCGATCCACTCTGTAATGTCTGAAGGCACGAAGAGCTGAAGTCTTCTACTTTTGGACATTTTCCTCCTCAACCCGTCGCTTGGGTGACTTTCATGCCAATTGCGTGTTCTCTCCTCGGAGGAAAGTGCTGACTGTTCTGTACCTTACAGAGTATCCAGTTCTGTGGTCACAAGACCTTTTCTTCCTGCCCGACACAGTACACAAAAACCTTTCTACTGTCCCGGAATTACTGAACCTCAGCCTCCAAGGAACACCAAGGTCTAGCCAAGGGGATGTAAATTTCAGAAGCGTTCTCCTGGGTGTTTGCGAGGCAAGGCATCGATGGCATTCGAGGCAAGGCATCGATGGCATTGCTACACAGAGGGCATTTCAAATCTAATTTTCTCAATGAAACAAAGTCAGGTTTTTCATTTCCTTTTTTCCTCCCTTGGTTTTTCTTTTGTGTTTTTCTTTTTTTCTGTGTATTTATTTATAGTTACAAGGAACTCCCACATTGACCTCTTAGTTCATTAGAGTTGATGCAAATGGGGCTAGAAAGGGGGATTCCTGGGGCTCTCAGGACCAAGGGCTAAGGCAATCCCGTTCCTGAAGACCCTGGCAGAGGAAGTGCATTTTCCGGATACGGGATATTCTGCCCGGTGAGGAATCTGACTGGTCCTCAGGTGTTAGTATACTCTTCTTGTCAATGTGAGGACCTATTTAGCAAGAGGCTTCCATTAAGGTTAAACAATAACCTTGTTGTTTAACCCTTAAACTGTCCCTGCTCCCCTTCCCCTAGGGGACTTAAAAACAAGTCCCAGAAACCAGCCCCAGGTAACAAGCCCAGATACAAGGATGGGTCAGGCCAGGTGGAGACACCCGATCAGTGGGGGGATGCATACTGTCTCCCTAGCTACCAAGGAGTATGGGCCCCGCCCTTTGGGAGCCTTTTGGGCGCCAATTCTAACCAAGGTGATAGGCTAGGTCAAATGTCTACATAGGGTAAATTGTAATTCAATTGGTCACTTAGCAGCACTGTGCAGCTTTCTCTGTGTGTTACCATTTCATTGGCCACCTGTGCATGGCCAGGCCCGACCACATGGCCTTTGCCCTTAAAAGCTAGTCTGTGAAACAGAGAAAGGTCGCTCTCTTGTAACAGGCACAGCCCTGGCCGGTCAGTTTGATTCTTGATGCTTGGCGGGAAATAAAGCTTTGCTTGATCTTCGCTTTATATCAGTCTCGCTCCTTTAATCACGGACCCATTTTTGGGGGAGCATAACAGTCAACTAACTAAAGAATCTGAACGTGGACACTTGAGAAGAGAAGGCCGCCAGACATAGACATTTAGGAAAGAAAAAGTCCATTTAATGAATCTCCCTGGGGGTGGGGGGGTGCCATCCAAAGTCCAGAGAATGGGTTACATTAGCGCTCTAATTATGTGTCTGTCTAAAAACAAGCAAACACACACACACACACACACACACACACACACACGTGCGCACATGCACGCGCGCATTCCCCCATCCCCCACTCTGATGTGTTTGATTTTCACCATTTTCAGCGTCAGAGCCTGGGCATCAAGAGCTGCTTTTAGAGATGATTTAAATACCTCCAATGTTTCATAATTTTGAGAGCCGTGCATGCTGAAAACTTAAAGAAGGGTGGCAGTGGGGGTCCAGGAGACCCCAGCAGCCAGCACGTGTGAACCAGTGAGCTAGAAGAGAGGCCCTAGGGCTGGGCCACTCACACCTCTCCAGTCCTTGGCCTAGCCTTGCACCTGTAGCCCAGCGAGGGCCCGAGTCTTGGATGCCTGCGGGGCCCAGCAGATGAGGTGGAGGGAGAAACAAGCTGGGATTTCATGCTGGGGAGACAGAACCCACAGCCTCCCGGAGGAAAGCAACCATTCCTCAGCTCCAGCCAGCTGCCATCCCAAGAAAATATGCCCCATGTTGCTAAGTCTCTAAAATTTTCAGGAGAAGCCAGAAATCTGGATTTTTTTAAATGTGAAATCTGATTTCCAGAATTGGCTCAAATATTTCAAACAGTGTCCTGGCCAAACTAAATGTGTCTCTGGCCTTCGGGGGGGCCCGTCTTGCCTTCATCTATGTGTTTCTGCCCTTCTCCCTCAATCCCTTGAAAGTCTCTGAGGCCAGGGCCCAGAAGGCTCTTTAGCAATTCCATTCCTTGGCAAGACCGAAGTCCACCATTTTATACCCATGCCCTGTCTATGCCTTCACTCATGCTGTATCTCTGTCCAAGATACTCTTCTTCCTGTCCTCAGATTCACATTTTATTCAACTTTCAAAGCCAGGCTGAGTGTCTCTCTCCCATAGGGACTTTCTAGACAGAACACCTTTCTCCTTGGAATGCCCCAAGCACATGATGCGTCCCTCTCTAAGGGAACTAATCACTTGTGGTCTGTTTCCGTGCCACCCATTTCTTCTCTGGGCATGGTGGAGATAGAGCCCGTTTCTTCTTCATTTGTAGATACACAGCAGGGCCCCGCACAGTGCCTTGACTGTATTAAGGCTTGGACAAATGCACTGACTGGATACGTTAATGAACTAAAGGAAAACTTGAGGCTCTTCTTACACAAGATGGTGTGGAACTGGACAGGACAGGAAACAGACCTGCTCGTGTAGGACAAGGTTGGTGTCTAGGTGAGTTAGCTCTAGGATGAGTGGGACCCATGGGAGAAGGAGCGGAACCGGCTCTTCTCAGCCATGCATGGTTAAGGTTGGGCAAGTGATGATGGCAAAAAAAGCAGAGCAAATTTTAGATAAAATCAAGAAATCAGAAACCACGGAAGCATGATCACCTGAGCGACTGGTTGGTGTGAACCATTCCGGAGGCCAAGAAGGGCTGCTAGCTGGTTTCCTTTTCTCCAGGCTCGAGTCTGCATGTGACTTAAGCATCTGCGTTTTTCTTAACCACCCGCTAGAAATGTACAGGGTAGTTTTGCAAAAAGAAATCAAAACAAACTCCGCCGTTTACCTCAGTATCAGAAGGAAAACACAACGGAAAGGAACAGGAGCTCTGACACGGGTCACGGGAAGCTGTGTACCAGAGGCCAAGGCCACACCAGGTCTTTAGCTCATGGAAAGGATTTGATCTGATGAGGGGAGGGACTGAGAACATAAGTCAGACTCAGGTCAGAGCCGACTCTACCACGTGTGAGAACATGACCAAGGCATCCGTCCATTCTAAGCCCGTTTCCTCATTAGTAGAATGGAAATAATAACACTTAGAGGCTATTAGTGTGTTAAATGAGATCAAGGACATAAAGAGCCTGGCATCCAGCAAACCCCTTAAGTCTTAGTTATTTCTATTGTAATTGTCTGCGATAATTCTATTATAATTGCTGGGTTATACAGCTTTACTTTTGGACTTAAGTTGTGGACCTGGGAATTCAGATCAACCGACCTACTGAAGACAGCTTTTAAAGAATGAAGAACAGATATTAACAATCGTCTTCATCACCTCAAAGCATTAAGATAGTAAAGAGGGGCACCTGAGTGGCTCAGTCAGTTAGGCGTCTGCCTTCAGCTCAGGTCATGATCCCAGGGTCTTGGAATCAAGTCCTGCATCAGGCTCCCTGCTCAGTGGGGTGTCTGTCTCTGCCTCCCCCCTCTGCCCCCCTCTCCAAGCTCATGCTTTGTTCTCCCACTCTATCTCAAATAAATAAATAAAAATCTTAAAAAAAAAAAAAAAAAGAAAGAATGAATGATCAGGTCCGACTTTGGGAGCAGAGAAGGAATTCACAGAGGTAAGCCTACACTTTAAGGCTGCTTTTTTCCAGAGATGGGGGGCACTGACTGATGTGAGAGGTGTGTCTAAGAGGCCACACTGTGTCTTTTTGCCATGTCTTTGGGTGTGGGGGAATACTGGACCCTAGGGCTCCCCAAGGTTGGGACCCCCCTTTGGGTTGGATGTAAAAGTGAGAAGGTGTTAGAAGGGAAGCCTCCTGTGCACAGGCTGAAGCCAGGTTTTTGCTCCTCAGCGTTGGTAAGAACATCTCAAAGCCCGAAATCAGATTTATGTGTGGCTGGGAGGCTGGCAGAAGGGAATAAAATCCTCTCTGGAAGTAGACGACATCTTTATGGGCCTTCAATGATTTCTTACAAATATTTGTAAATCCAGTGACCACCCTACATAGATACCCAGAAATATAGGAGACAAGACAGCAGAAAAGGGTAACAGCCAATTTTTGCTTTCTTTCCAAAATGAGGAGGACGTGGTCTGTGTCTTACTGTCCACAGATCTCCAGGCTGTTGGCTTTCAGAGTGTTTTGTGATTAAACCATGGGAGCCAACTAAATTTAATCATTTAGATATGAGTTGAATCGAAAGAAATGAATCTTTACAAATGCATAGCGTTCCCAGTGAGGTCTGTGAGGCATGGGAATTTCATATCAGAGCAGCCAGTGACAGAGACTTTGGGTTTCCAAGGCCATCAGGAGATTTACTTGGGTTACTGTGTTACTCTGGTCTTCTCAGTATTGCTATTGTCACAGCGATCACCCTAACCGCCAAGACACTCCAGCGGAAAACCCCAGGAGATAAACATGCTTTATGAGGCATAGAAATAAAGCTATTTATCCAAGAGAAAGATGGCAACGTCCCAAACCCAGGACCCTTGACTGGGTTTCTCCTCAGACAAGGCCTTTTCAGTGGGAGATCACAAGCTGGGTTTGTCAAGAGGACCTCACCAAGAAGTGGGGCACATACCCAGCTGGGAGTCTAGCAGCGAAATACCTTCCAGAAGACTCCTGCTCACGTGGTATCCCTGGGGCCAAGGTCTCAGCAAGACTCCGTGGGCATCCACTTCACTTCCTCAGGGCGGAGCTTGCTTGGGGATGCCTGGAGTGGGGCCTCACTGCTGTGAAGGCCCTGAGGTTGGGAAGACCTTAGCCTCTCAGCGGCATGCCTCCTGTTCAGTGGCACGCTGTGGAAACGGGAGGCGAGCAGGCTGTGCCTGGGCAGACCCTCCCCGCCCCCAAGAATCCTAGGAAAGCCGACTAATAGGGTCTCCGCCATGTTCTGCCCTCCTTCTTTCTGACGCCAGCCCTACCACTCACTCCTCGTCTCTTTCCTCCAACACCCACCCCGGTTTTCATTCCTTCCCTCCCGTGCTACCAGCAACCGTAAAGAACAAAAACAGTAAAAAGGAAGTGGAAAAATCCTACGTTTGACAGAAAGAACTGGGTGGAACGGATAAGAGGCCGAGATGGGACGGGGAGCTGGGAGCACAGGTTCTAGGGTATTCTCATCATTACTATGGCCCATACTTCTACACTGGATAGATGCCTGCTTCAGCGATTACAAAAATCACAGAAACAGGATTTTGTATATTTTTAGCAGAATTTAACAAGAAATCCCACTTGGAAGGGTACAGAGGGGTCTTTGTAACCGTCTGGGTTTCCGTGTCCCATGATTTAATTCTCTGGGTCTACGTCTCTCCATCCCGAAGCAACATCAGAAGTGGCCAGAACGACACAATCGTTTCTTCCTGATAATGCCTCGATAACTGACCCCCCGAGTTTACCCATCAATCTTGCAGAGCAGGAACGTGGGCACCCGGCTCCTGGCATTGTTGCCCCAGGGCCTCGTCAAGGCCTAGGCAACCCAGGTGGTACTCAGGAAGTATAATGGGTAATTGATGAGAAGTTAAAAAGTGCCACCGTACCGAAATAATTACAGCCCAGATTTATAACTGCCATTAATAGTACCTAAGATCGTCCGATTTCAGGAGGCCTCACCGACCAGCCGTCGGCCATCTGCATTTTCCTTGGCATCTGCAGGAAGTAAAATCAGATCGCTTCCTGTCTATCTCTAATCTCCCTAACCCCCCAGTTTAATTCATACTATCTCTGGGTTTCATGTATTAACAGGAGTATTTAGATTTCAAAAACCGCCCGCTGGAAAGAACTCATTTCATATAAGTGCCCTTAAAAAGCATTCACAGAGCCACCACGGTGTTTATTAGATCTTATAATAACTTCTTTGTCTTAAAGCTCATGAACTGTGTGACCCTTTCTCTTTAAAGAAAAACCCTTAGGAAGAGAAACATCACTATTATCACTGCCTGCCTGTTAGAACTGGGATCCAGCTTTCAGAAACAGTGAAGTTACAGAGGTTCGTCTGTTTAAGATCGAAGATTACTAGTTTCTTTTCTGCGACCAGGAAAAAAGCCACATGTTGCCTCCACTGGGTTTATTAATTCTCTATAAATGCTCTCTGCCCAGCTTGGGTGTAGCAGTGAGCTCATTCACTGTGCGCGTAGCAACAACATAATGAAAACCGAGTCTGGCCCAGAAAATACACCCTCGTGGGCCAAGTGCATGGCTTACCCTTCCTAACGCTTCTATTGAGCTCATCGAGGTCTCTCCCCCTCTGTTCTTGGGCGGTGATTTACTTTCCTTCAAAGACATTTTGCTGTCTGATTTTTAGGCTAGAACTCAGCCTTTCGCTCGCCCCATCTAAATCACGGTCAGCCTCTTTCTCTCTCTCTTTTTTTCCTCCAAATGAGGAAAAAGTCACAACCGAAGGCTCAGAAGTGGAACAGGGCTCTTGGGTCACTTTCATTAAACACAGCATTCGGGAGGCAAACCGCTCCATGGAAACAGTGCCCTGATTGTCCAGCCTCCAGCACGCCTCCCCTGCTGCTTTCAGGAAGCTCTTTGTGCCGCAAGTGCTAAAGCAATATTTAGTTATGGAGTGCCCGAGCGTCAAAGAGCAGCTCAAAGCATTTAATGTGGAAGAGCACGGCGGGGAATGACGTCTGGGCTCCTGCCGCGGTTGAGGTCTTTCTCCGCACAAAGCTGAATGGGACCCGTGGTGACAGAACTGGGTCCAGCGAAGTCATTTTTTTTTTTTTTTAATCCCATGGACAGAGATGTTCTTGGAGAACTATAAAAGGCACCAGCGTTTGGCTCTTTGGATGCCCAAATAAATTCAACAGGACACTAAGCACGAGGTCCAGATTTTGGAATGGAGTTTAGATGTCCACAGACCAGCCGAAAGGGGCTGTGATTGTGGAAAGCGGGGGGAAGGCATGAGCATTTCTGGACCCAAATGCTGGGAGCTCTGGGTTCCTCCTGCGCAGGAGACCCCTCAGGGCTTCCCTGGGAGACAGGACACCATGGCTGAGATGACAGACCCATCACGTGGCAGAACGTGGTGCTGTAGGCAAGGCTGTTGCTTCCAGAGGCACGTGACCCGACAAGGGTTTCTGCCATATCCGAGAGGATTAAACAGAGGAAAATAGACAGAAAAATAAAGTAAGTTCTAGGAGGAAACATTCTCTTAACTTTTGGTACCAAAGCAGGGAAGATAGTTCTCCTGAAGAAGCTGCTCTGTGGGAAGTGTTCTCACGTACAGGGATGGGGCTGTGATGAGCTCAGCAAACCTCCCCACCCCCCACCCCTCCCCTCTTGTTCTTCCTGCTCCTTGCCTTCTATCGCTACAGCTCCATCTTCTGGAGGCGACTGCGGTTTCTAGATGGGAAGGCGGACTGCATCCTAAAGGAGGAGTAAGAAGATTTGCCAAAACTTATGGGGTCAAGTTGAAATTTAGATCAATGCCTGAGTGTCTTTTTTTTTTTCTTTTCTTTTCTTTCTTTCTTTTTTTTTTAAAGAATCTTGAGATCAAGCAGTTTTACTAAACTTTTCAAGTGACTCTGGGAAAGAATCAGATAAGGATATCTGGATCATAAAATTTTAGCAAAGACCATTAGAGATAATTCAACCCTACTCCCCATTTCACAGTTGAGGGAACTGGAGTTCAGAGAGGTTAATCAGCTGGTTAATGGCAGAGAAGTAAGTAAGAACCTGGTTGGCTGGGTCCCGAGGTCCAGCCCTACTTTTGTCAATGTCCCATTGCTTACATTAGCAAGACAGATTAGAAGTTTACTAATTTCCTAGTTTCACAGAGAAACTCACTTCCTTGTTTGGGAAGCAAAACTTGAAATCTGTATCTTAAATTTAGGGGGTGCCCCTTTCCCTGGCAAGCCCATTCTGGGAGATTTAACTAGACCGCAATCTCTCCTCATCCGTGGTGAGTATGTTCCAAGACCCTCAGGGGATGCCTGAAACCCTGTTTAGCACAGAACCCTATATATACTATGTGTTTTCCCTCTACACATACATACCTATGGTAAAGTTTGATTTATCAATTCAACACAGTCAGAGATTAACAATAGTAATCAAATAGAACAGTTATAATGATACACTGTATGTGAACATGGTCTCTCAAAATATCTTGCTGTACTGTACGCACCCTTCTTGTGATGACATGAGATGATTAAATGCCTACGTGATGAAGGGAAGTGAGGTGAGTGACGCAGGCATTGACTGTATGTCAGGAGGAGGATCGTTTGCTTCCAGACCCTGATTGACCGTAGGTAACTGAAATCCTGAGAGCACAACTGGATAAGGGGAGACTACGGTGTCTGGTTAAATGAAGCTATCCATCTGGACCAAGTGGAAGTCATTGAAAAGATGGTGCTTCCAATGGTAGAGAAAGCCAACACAGCAATGTTCTCAGGGATGCCACGGTCTTCACATCCCCTTAATCATCTGCTTGGGACTTCCGGATCAGCCTGCCATGAAACAGACCACTGCTGCTGGGTGGCGGGAATTTCCACCTTCCTCAACCCCCACTCCCTCAGCATAGGGACTGCTCTCCAGCTTGGATGGGAACCTTCTGAAGTGACTTTAATCCTTCCTGGCCAAGACGATGCTGTTTAGCACCCAGGATTGTGATGAGCTGGAATTGCTCATGAAATGTCCTAAACAAGTCCTCTTATTTTAGGGCTTGGCAATATCAACCATTAGCCTGGATGTAAAAATCATTAGCTTCAGAGTCAGAAAGACTTGAGTTCAAATATCAAGCCTGCCTCTTCCCAGAGGTATGTCCTTCAGCAAGTTAACTCACCTCTTAGACCTCAGATCGCTCCCCTGCAAAGAGAGGGGGGTGTAAGGAACACCTCCTGTTCCTTATGAAGCTGTTGAGAAGATCAGATGAGATTATGGATGCAAGGTTCCTAACATGGAGCCAGGACCCCAGAGCACTTTCGGGTCACCCCCGCTTTCGTCCTAGAACTATCGTGAAAAATGAGTAACTTCATAGCTTGCGAAGGGCTACACAGACAACTGGTGGTAAATTGGAAAATAAATGACTGGTATGATAAACCATTGGTTTAAGCACACGCTGCTTGAAGAAAACCCAAGAAAAACTACTCAAACAAATCAGAGGTGATTATGGCATGGCTGAAGATTCCTTGCTTCAAAAATCAACCTACTCAGGAGTCGCTTTAAAGAGAGAGTCCCTTGGTACTCATCACATGTTACCGGAGTTACACAGAACTTGGAGAGAAGACACACTGACCTAAGTGAGTCACACCGTGATTCCTTTGCAGGAGCAGCATACCTTTCTAGAAGCCCACGTGGGCATTGGGTTATGACACTATTCAGAACCAAGCCTACTCCTGATGGGATCTCGCTCTGCATTTTCCACAAGGTACTCAAACAAGCCTGCTTTTAAAGGCACGTTCCGTTCCACCAATATGAAGGCTGAGTTTTGTCATCAAATCAAATAAATAAATGTTTTCTTTTTCTCCCTCCCTCATACGGCATTATCCACTCAGCCAGCTATCACACCACACACAACATCTGACCCAATCGCTCTGATAAGCACAGTCACTCAGCATGAAATCACTGAAGAAGGAAGATTACTTCAGTTTGCTCTGGTGTGGGTTTACAAGAAGTTACTGAGCACTCTCAGAAAAACACACTATCTGTGAGCTTTATGACAAACCGCGACCGAGTTAGGCGGCCTTGGCATTGACCAAACAAAAAAGAGCTTTGTACATTTTTAGGGAGGTGTTCCAGTTTGCTCATTCCCCTGGCGTGGGTGGCTCCGCTGGGAGGAGAGACTTCTCATTTTCAAAGTGAGCTCATAAAGTCCTGCCCCTAAGTGCTCAAGGACCTCCAGTTCTGTGTAAGCTGCGTAATTAATCTTGACTCTTGAGGGCAAGGAATTTAGATGGACGTTCACTTCTCCACACAGCCCCAAAAGCCATGTATTGAGGGGGAAAATAATTTAAATTCAGATTATCTTTATAGAGAGATGCACGATTCTGATACATGGTCCTACTTTATGGAGTTTATAAGTGAAGAAACCAGACGTCCTCTGTGCCCTGTCCAACTCTGATTCTCCCTGCTGTTTTCAAGGGGTCTGTGTGTGTGTATAGGAAGGGAACAAAGGAAAGTGAGGTGTAGTCAGAGTTTATCTTCTCGGGGAGCTTTCATTTCCTCTAAATCTATTTTTACTTGTTGGTAGACAAATCATACTGTGAATATATAACAGTTAGCTGGCTGGGAACTGAGTGTTGCTCCGGACAACCAGATTTCACAATCCTTCAAATCCCAATAAGGGAAGTCTTCTGTTCCCTAACCCATGGCTTTGGGTGAGGGGGTGTGTGCGCGTGTGTGCGCGTCTGTCCATATGTGTGTAATTCGTGATGACTCAGTGTCTAAGAAGGTACAGATATTATAGTAAATCTATTTCTGGTTCTTATGTTACCTTTCAGGAATGGGCCTGGAAGACCTGGTGAAACTCTTTTAATCATTTCCTGCCAACATTTGGCTGTGTCCCAGTTTGGAAGGTAGGACATGGTCTTGAAAGATGATGTCATGGGGTCTAGATAAATGTAGAGTTTTCTGAGTGCCACCCCAGCCTAGCCCATCATACCCATCATAATGGCCACTGCAGTTTTAATGAACGCATGAACTTCCCTTGAGATTAAGTGAAGAGGGTAACATATTTTGGGGGAGAAAATGGAGGAGGAGAGAAAATGGCTGGGGTGCAGATGGGAAGGCTTCACAGAGGAGATGAACATTGACGTGGGCTTTAAAGTATGATAAGGGTTTATAGAGAGAATGGAGAAGAAGGGGCGCCTGGGTGGCTCAGTGGGTTAAAGCCTCTGCCTTTGGCTCAGGTCATGATCTCAGGGTCCTGGGATCAAGTCCAACATCGGGCTCTCTGCTCAGCGGGGAGCCTGCTTCCCTCTCTCTCTCTGCCTGCCTCTCTGCCTACTTGTGATCTCTGTCTGTCAAATAAATAAATAAAACCTAAAAAAAAAAAAAGAATGGGGAAGAAAAGTCATTCTAGGTAAATCACAGAATATGGAGAGGAAACTCTTCTCTCCAGTGAAAATAGTGTCATTCTCCTCTCTACGTGACCATGGAAGAGTCAGCTAACCTTGTTGACTATTAGGAAAAAGGCATAAAAGGTAGGCTCTTGGGCACCTGGGTGGCACATTCGGTTAAGCGTCCGATTCGATTTCAGCTCAGGTCATGATCTCCAGGTTGTGAGACTGAGCCCCACATGGGGCTGCGCACTTAGTGGGGGAGTTTGCTTGAGATTCTCTCTCCCTCTCCCTCTGCCCTGCCCCCCCACCCATGCTCATGTGCTCTCTCTCTCAAATAAATAAATAGATCTTTTAAAAAATAAATAATAAAAGGTAGGTTATCAGACATGCTGAACTTTACATCAGTCATGCTTTGAATGCTCACTTGTTGTGTAGAGACAGTTATGATTACAGAAAAGAGATGGTGGCATTCCCCAACTCCCTTCTTTTTTTTTTAAGATTTTATTTATTTATTTGACACAGAGAGAGGGGGAAGCAGGCTGCCCACTGAGCAGAGAGCCTGATGCAGGCCTCGATCCCAGGACCCTGAGACCACGACCTGAGCCGAAGGCAGAGGCTTTAACTCACTGAGCCACCCAGGTGCTCCCCCAACTCTCTTCTTAGGGGAAAACTCCGGAGTAGAATCTGACAGACATCAAGAGATGGAAATGAGCTGGATGATAAGATTTGAACCACGTGTGATGATTGATGGGTGATAAGATCAGAACTTTTCAGTTTACTCAAAGGTCAACTCAAATCAGATGCTTCAGTTCTTGCTTCTGCCTCGTTCATTCGTTCAGTGGCTGTGATCCGTGTTCATGGGCTGTCATCCGTGTGCTGACACTTTGCTGTGAGTGTGGCCTAGAGTGGGAAATGCCATACATGGAAATGCCACATGTAAAGGACAGCCCCAGTCCCTGACTGCCCTAAGGGAGGTTATCCCTTAGCTCAAAACTGATCCTTCAGAAGGATGCAAAACAAACTCAATTCCATCAGTTAGAAGAAAAGTGACGTGTCCAAAAAATAATCAGAGAAACACGTATCATTCTCCGTGCGGGTCAAGGCAGGGAATGGATGAACTCAGGTGCCAGTTTTAACTGACCGCTGAAGTAGAAAAACGAGGCTATTTCAGACCTTTGAGGCCCGTCAGCTTTTGGACCCTTGGGAGCGCCACTCTCAGCCACAGCCCCTTAGTAAGTAGAATTTTTACTTTTAAAGAATCGAGAACATTAAAACATAGGCATAATTTAGCTTTTCGAATTATTGGACTGTGAGTAACTCAGTTAATTTAAAATTGCCTGTGAGTTCTTGGCAATCCCAGGGCGTATTTAGAAATCCTTGCAAAGTGAGAAGAATCTAACCTACAAATTGTTTTCCGGTGTAATAAAACAGCTCTGAGCTCTAAATGTAGCAATTAATGAGGCGGACATGATAGTTGTTTCCTACACATTTGTCTAAATGTTTATTAATTATATTTTTCAGTTTCTGTGTTTCATACTTTGGAGTCAAAATGTTGGGGGAAGGGGAAGGGGGCTCTCAAACATCCCTGGGCATTCTGCCCCGCAATGCCTAACGGATAAAACAACACCGCATCCAGAACCCACGGGGCAAAAGACCAGTGGAATTAAGAAAGGTGTCAGTTCTTTTCCACTCTGTGCAAAGTTCGCACAGAACCAGAGAGAGAGCCCCGCACTCCAAGGGAACAGCCCCTGTGTGAGCAGTGAAATATTTGCATATCCGATGCACAATCAGAAACACAAACAGGGCTGAGGCCCTTCAAAACAAACTCTGAAAAAGGAAGGACAAACAAGGGAGAGGAGAGGAACTAAGCTTGTAAGCCACACACCCCCCCACCTCCCTGTGGGTCCCCCCCACCGCCCCCCAACCCGGCTGCCCCCCCCCGCCCCCCCGCCCGTGCTAAAGCCCTGGGCGAGGTCTTTCCTGCACGTTGTTCCACTGAGTTCTCACAAGAATTCAGTGGAATGTTCCCATTTTACAGATGGAGAAATCAAAGCCTAGGGAAGTCAAGGAACTTGCCAAGGGATTGACAGCTATGGAGGAGGAGAGCCAGGGGTCAGCCTAACCCCAGAGCCCATGCTCTCTGCACAATACTCAGACTGTCTTGTTTCATAAAAGGGTGGGGATGACATGATTATCTTTCTTTTTTTAACCGCTGATATAATGAGTGATGCATGGCACTGAGTGGGATTGGGACGAGGACAGGTGTCTTAGGTGGTAGAAGCTGCGCTTTCCCAAAGAGCAAAGTCAAAGTGATAGAAGGCAGAAATTTTTTTATCCTCCTATATGATTCATTCATGGAAAGAACTGTGGCAGAGAAAACTCCTGAAGCCCACAGTCCGTAGCTACATCAAGGGAATCTTTAACTATGGAAAGTCCCGAATCACAATCAGATTGGAAGACATCCAAACCCCCATCACGGTCACTTCACAGTAGGTTCTCACAATGCAGTCCTGGGTCACCTCCCCCCAGAACTAGCCGACGAGCTCACCCCAGGGCAGATTCCCAGGCCCCAGGATTAGAATTTCAGGTGGGAAAGGCCTGGAGATCTGCATTTCAGCTCACCTTCCCTACCTACCTCTCCAAATGATTCTTACGTCTCTCAAAATTTTAAACTACACTTTCATGCCTTAGAACAAGACCCACCTCCTCTTCCTTTTGTTCTTCAATAGCATTTAAGGACTACAGCTTAAACTTCCAGAAATGTCTAGTTCTGGGCTTACCACCATTTTATAGATAGGAAAGTAAGGAGAAAAATGGGTACAGGACTATTCACTAAGTCAGCTACAATAAGAACTGAAAAAAGAAAAAAAAAAAGAGCCTAAAGACAAAACAAAAACAAAAAACCCATAAAGCCTGCCCGATTCCTGCTGTACTGAGATGAACTCTTCGGGCCTTGGCTTAAGTCATTAGTGTGATTCTCACCCACTGAGACGATCCCTTCACAGAGGAAGATGTTGATAGAAGTTTTTTAAACAACTGTTATCTAGAAGGTTACCATGACTTTTTAGCTGCCAAGCCATCTCCACTGAGGAGGGAGGGAGGGAGGGAGGAAGGAAGGAAGGACAGACAGACAGAAGGTGAAAGTGAAAGAAATGGTGAGAGATAAAGCACAACAATGAGAGCAAGCAAGAGAGAGAGGGAGGGAGAGAGAAAAGGGGAAGGAGAAAGGAAGGAGGAGAGGGAGAGGAAAGGAAGGAAGAGGTTTTTCCTCCTCACACCCATGGAGGTTTGAGCCAGTGGTCCAGTGGACATGATGGAGGGGGTCAGCCTAGGGGACCAGAGGCACTCAGATGACTTTCAAGGTGAAGTCAGGATATACTGCAGAACACTTGGTGTTCAGCCCGGCGGAGCCAGGACCATTCTGTCCTGCCCTTCCCATCCTTGCCTCCATGTTACCACCTCGGACCCCCCTGGCTCAAAGCTTAGCGCTGCAGGCATTATCTACTTCTCAGTTCTGGTAAAGTCTCCCCCCTATAAAGGCTGGCAGAGGTCCAGTTCGGAAGGGCTTCCTCCAACAGGAATCACCTACCTTTCGATAAACATAAAATGTTTCACTGATTTTGCAATTAGACAAACAAACAAACTGAGTTCAAGCGCACACCCCAACCTCCATCTAAGGGAAGGTGTGATCCAAGTCTGTCCTCTTGAAAAGGACGGAGGGTCAAGGAGCGAATCTGCCGAACAGTGACAGCACATAAAATGGGAAGAAGTCCGAAGTACTTTTCAGACTTGGAACTAAAAAGGTTGAGTCTAAAAAGGAAAACATGTCACCTTCTGCCAAAATAAACTGTGATGAACGTTTAGACACCCCCCCCCCCCGCCCCCACCTTTCAGCCAAGCATTTCCTGTTCTGGTCTCCCTCGTCTGCCTCACACTAGCTCCGAGGAGGGAGAGCTATTTTTAAGGTGCAAACAACCAGGACTAAGAATGAGAGAAGTTATTTATTTATAGTTACACCTTTCAACTGTTCTTCCCCGCCCCCCCCAAGACAGAGGCTTGGTTTGGCTTTCCCTTTGAATCTAAAGTCCCTTGGGTAAGAAGGGCTCTGAAAGGTCATGACGGAGTCACTTTGCCTCCAGACAGCGATCATCGTCCTGGGCAAAACAAGTCACCATTTCTTGAGGAATTCCTCCTCGCATGCATGCGCCTGGCTTATGCAACACAGGAGCTCTCGCGCAATGGTTGGTATATATCCCTTTTGTATAAAAGGTGATTTGAAAATACATTCCTGGTTTTGTTATTTTAAGGAATCCAACAGTGATTCTCCCCCTCCCATTTTTTGTCCAACAGAGAATTCCATTATCATGAGAACAGATATTTCATAATTGATGTGAGTGTGTAAATTCAGCCTTTGCATCAGACTTTCTCCAGGCAGGACACACACATATGCAGTGTTCTTGGAGCCAGCAAGCTCCTTCTCGTGTCTAACTGCGTCTTCCCTTAATTTCGCATTCCATTAAATCAGTCCATTCTTGATACCAAACCTCAAAGGACTTGTAGATCCTTGGAAATTGCCGGAAAGAGAAAAGCCCTTCCTCGTAATGCTTACTTAAGCCTGATCTTGGTGTTGGCCAACACTGACTAACATTATTTTCTTTCCAGGTGTTTCCACCTGACATTACAGTGTTTGCTTGTCTCCCCACTACAACGTAAGCATCACGAAGGCTTTGCTCACTCCTTGGTTCATTGCTGTATCACAAGCATCAAAAATATACTAAATGAAGGGTGCCTGCCTGGCTGGCTCAGCTGGTTGGTCGAGCATGTGACTCTTGATTCTGGGGTTGTGAGTTCAAGCCCCAGGTTGGGTGTAGAGATTACTTTAAAAAAAAAAAAATCTTAAAAAAATACATATACTAAAGGCTTAAAATGAATTTGATGAACAAATTTCTATTTATGTCAAATTGATGAGACATCTGGAATTATACAGAATGCTGAAGAGGTCCTTCCCACCCCCCTTTCTTTTTAACGTAACGGTTTCCTAAATATTTTAGCTGTATTGTTTTCATCCACTGGTTCCGGCATTATTACAGGAATTACTTGAAGGACAAGAGGATGGCTCTTTTCTAAATTCACTAGTGTCCATATGTTTTAATTGGACAACCCTGAAACTAACAACTTCACAGACAAGTTGGTTGCCATGACCCACTTCCAGCTTCTTTGCTCCCTTTACTTCTGGTGGGTTCTTTGTGCAGCCAGGTCAATGGGGTCATGATTCAGCTTTTAGTGAAAGAAGAGTCATTGTACTTGTGTGAAATTTGGTGCCTTGTACAACTCAAGGAGGAAACAGAAAAGACTGGAAACTGAGTACAGAACCTAGACCGAAAAGCAGATCTACCAGAAAGAAACAACTTAATGGTCCAGTATGATCTGGAATGACACAACAACTTATAATGACATGAGAACAAAGTTTTGCTGACCAAATGAATGGAAAAATGATGCAAAACCAATGCCCAAGTTCAGGTATTTGGGTATACTTACTCTTTGGAAGATATAGTTCCTTCTTGAGAGTTTCAAGCTTTTGTTCTGGGAACATTTCTACCACTCTGAGTGCAATGGAAACAAGTAAGCAGAAACACAAATCCAGCTGGCCGCTCACTCACCTTTTTGCTTAAGTGGGGCCCGTTGGCTCCCCCAATGCTTCTCTGCACTGAGGGTGGTACTTGATACACATCCTGTTCCTGGGTGCCGTGGCTAGTGGGGACCTGGTAAATTCCCTGATGTTGGTAGGAAGGTGGCACTTGGTAGATGGTATCTCGAGGAGCACCGTGTGGGTTTGGCACTTGATAGAGCTTCTGTTGGCCAAAGGTCTGGTGCATTAGTCCAGAAGAAGGCTGGTCCTGACCGGAGGGGGTCTCCTGAATGGGGCCAATCAGAAGCTTCACCCGATTGCCAGGGACAATGCCTTGTCGACCGTGTAAGGAGCAGAGCCACCATCCTTCCAGTCCTCCTGTGTTCTGCTCTATGACAGTCAGGATGTCTCCCTTGCGGAAGGCCAGCTCCTCAGCACACTCGGGGACGTTGTCATATAAGGCCCTTGCCATAAGATTCTAGGAGGAAGAGAACAGAGGGACATCGTGTTAGAATGCTAGCTCAGTCCTTTAAACACCGAGAGCCCTTGCTCTTATGGAGAGGCAGGATTCCTGGAAGGGAGCGAAAAACAAATGGGAACAATAGCCTGTAAAGAGAAAAACAGATGGTGCAGACAAAACACAGATACATACGTCCCGTGTCTGCCACCAATGACATCAGACTGCCTCCTCGGCGAAGCGTTCTTTCCTCTAACACCGGACGCTGTGCCAAGGAATTATGAGCAGCCCTGGTAAAGAGTTCACTATACAGAAACACTCTTCTTCCTTTCTTAAAGCCGGCTTAAAGAATAAAATATTCCGAGACCTTCCGATGCGCCACACCAGACATTTCTCAAGCTCTTCATACACTAGAGGCAGAAAGAGTCCGAGAAAATCCCAAATAACCAACGGTACACATGGCATTTATATCTGGTGTTCAAATGGAAACGAAAGTAGACTATATATGCCTTGGCAGGGCTTACAAATTCTTGTTCTAAGCTGATCAAGAAGTCCTTGGATACAGGGAGAATCGGCAAGCATTTTTTCCATGATAATCAAGGATGGGTACAGGGTGGCCGTGGTCTACACCTCCAGGTGGACGGCAGGGAGCGACGAAGAATTTGTCACCGGTAGGTAGATGCCACATCTTTCTTCTTTGGTCTTTGATTCATACCTTTCCTCAAGGCCCCTCCTCACCTGGCCACTTTCCCCCCCTACTTCTTGAATCTCGCCATTCACAGCAGAAAGGCTCTGCCTTCCCCTTTCACGGGCCCAAAACACTCTCTCCCTTTGTACGAAGGCCTGTCTGGCACATTCAGTACTGAGCAGACAGCCAAAGTAGGCATTCGGCAGAGAGCGGGCAAGCAGTCCGTGCTGACATTCTTCGAAGCCTTTCAAAGGCTCGGAAGAGTTCCTTTCTTGGCGTTAGTCATGTTTCACGGTGTGATTGCAGCCATTACCACGCGCCCGCCCCTTCCCAGCGCACAGAGGAGTCGGGATGCCATGAATTCATCACAAGCACTTGGAAAACTAAAAGTGATCTCTCTGGTGCTTCACCGAAGTGTCTGGATGCACTTGAGTCACTGGGACGATGATCAGTTGTGGGGGGAGGGGCTGCCTATCGGGTGGAGCATGTGTGGGACTTTACATATTCGTGGAATTTTTGGCAGGTGTAGTTTGGATTTCTGCCCCCCCCTTCCCCCTAAGTTTGCTTCTCTAGAAACATGGACTTGATCTGCCAGCCCCGTGCTTTTCATTCCTTTAGAACTGACATATATTAATCATCTCCCCCTGTTCTGTGCCCCATAACCACAGTCTTGTGCTGTGTCCTGGGCCTCCCCTCTTGGGGCAGGGGTGCTGCGTTACGTAAGGCAGGACCCCTCTAGTCAGTAGCTGGGAGGGGGGGTCCTACTCTTACTGTTAATCCTCTAGGGCAACTACTCAACCAGAGAAAAGGAGATCAAGCCATAGAAGTCAGTGCCCAGGGAGCCTGATGATGCCTTTTTAAGAATAAGGTTGAAGTTCTTGTTCTTGACAACTCTGAGATCCATAAAGTCTGTCCTGTAGACAGGTGAGCAGTAAGGGAAGCTTAAGTAAGGGAAACGGAGGGGTTTGTGATCAAGTTGGTTTTGCTGAGTATTTTTATGCTAGGAAGCTTGGGGGATTTTCCTAACAAAAATTCACATACACGAAGAGAAAATCACACAGCATCCCTACCCCGGCCTGAGGAATCACTTAAGGATGTGTCATAATCCTAAAAGCTGTTTCTTTTCTTCCATCTTTTGAGTTGTATGGCTTAAAAGTCATAAATTTATGGACAAAAAGATTCTGGTTCTTTGCACCAAAGTAATCTGAGGGAGATAGTTCCACGGGAGTTGTGTTGTGATTAGAGTAGGAAGAGAGCTGAGCACTCTGGTCTTTGTCCCTTGCTCTGGGGCCCCATTCAGTGCCGGGAATGGCTGGTAAGAAAGCCCCGATTGAAATCCGAAGTCATAGAGTTAGGACCAGTTCTGTGGAAGCTGAGGGTGGGTGACGGTACAATTCTAGCGGCTACGAAGAAGGGAAAGAAAAGAAACAGAAAACAGTAGAAAGGCAAGGGACTTCCGACCTAATCAGCACAAATAAGCTGGAAGCATGTGGAGTTGGGTCCCTGCCATGGGACTCCATGCGGCCCCGAAGCGGGGCGCCGGACCATGCTTGATGCAAGGCAGCTCGAAATCCCATGTGAGAGTCATTCTGGATGTTCCTCGTCTCCCATGCCAGTGACGCTCCCACCGCCTGGGAAGCAGCATGCTGTGAGGCTGCTGTCCTGGCTAACGGCAGCAACCTAGGTGAGTTCTCCTGACGGTGGTCTGTGATTTCCCAGCGGTCCTCCCTGCTGCCCACGGAGGCGAGAGTTTAGGAGGAGAGCTCGCTTGGCATGACCGTCGGGGGCATGCACCCACTGCTGGCCTGACGCCTCCCACACTGACAGGTATTCTCAGCCTTGGACTTACCATCTCTGCAAGCTACACAGTCCGCGTCTACACCCACCGCTCTCCCACACAGAAGGTTACCCACACTTCCAGAGACCTTCAGAGAACACCTCCCTGTTTTACAGATAACCTCTGTTTTACAGATAAAGAGACAGGCCTGGGGAGGCCAGATTATCATTTGCACAAAGCCCCCCGGCTGGTGTCAGAGACAAGAATTCTCTTTCCAGAACGCTAAGCCATCTTAGCTTGACTACACAGTGTCCTCCTAGCTGGGCTCAACTCCATTATATGGCGAAGTTCCGAAGACGACAATTCGTGTCATGTCTATAGAATAAACAGATTATTTCCTTTTGTGCCTCCACTTCCCATGGGTAAGATGGGGTGAGGGTAAGGGCACCTAGCTAAGGGTTTACCGTGAAAACAAAATGAGTTAATCCAAGTCAAGTACCTTGACACGGCTGGAGGCTTAGGAAACTATTGTGACAACTTATTAATTTGCTGGATGGTTCTTTGGACTTAGGCTCCCTCCCCACTCAGCCTCCAGTCAGTTCTCCATCAAGGGCTGGGTGCTGCTCTAATTATGCTATTCTATCTATCTATCTATCTATATAAATAGTACATATAAATATGCATTATATGTATTTCCACATATATTATATTTTATAATATATTTATTAATTTTATATTATTTATTAATTTACTAATATATGGAATATAAATATATATTCATACATAGCTGATATTTCTCTTGCTCACAATGACATATCAGAACTGTATCTTGCAGGATTTCTCTGAATTAATAACGAGTCATGGTCCCTGCAACCTCTTATAGAATATTTGCCTGCAAACAGCAATAATGAAACATTGGCCTCAAGAGAGCAAAATATTATTATTATTGCTATTACTCTGATGAATCCTGGATATACTTCTTTAGATTCCAGCAGAGTCCAAGCTATGAGAAAGTGGAGGAAAAAAATGGGTGAGGCGCTTGGCTTTTGAAAATGCTTGGTGCTTTGGGGGGCAAGCGTTCATTCAAGAAGATAACAGTAAACGTCCGCCAGAGCACAAACCATCTCTTTCAAAAGTGCATGGGGGCGGGCGCCTGGGTGGCTCAGTGGGTTAAGACTCTGCCTTCGGCTCAGGTCATGATCCCAGAGTCCTGGGATCGAGTCCCGCATCAGGCTCTCTGCTTGGCAGGGAGCCTGCTTCCTCCTCTCTCTCTGCCTACTTGTGATCTCTCTCCTTCAAATATATAAATAAAATCTTAAAAAAAAAAAAGTGCATGGGGTTGATAGGCAGATCAAGAGTTAATTGGTCTGGCTAGAAGGTGGAGGGACCTCCTCCTTCTGGGTGGGAGGTGTGATGCCTTAAGGCCACAAAGTCAGAAGGGCGCTTATCTGACTATCTTAGAAAAACCCAGGAGTAGGGGTTTGTCTATTGAGATTGCCCCTTTCTCCCACCCGCCCCAGGATATTTATCTCTAGGGCAGGAAAGGTCAACAGAGAAACAAATCTAGGAGTGATAAGAGAGCTAAGTCATTCTGTAGCCAGTTGGATGGTGAGCCTGGGAGGGTGGCAGTTAGAAATGAAGCTAGGGCTTGGCGGAGGGCCAGAACAGTTGGGGCACTGAAGTTCAAAGCCGGGGGAACTTCAAACAATTACACTCCAGCTCCTTCAACTTACAAATGAGAAAAAACAAGCTTAAGAAGTTAATGATTTGCCAAGCCACCTGGCCAAAAGGTCACAGAGCTGGGGCAAAAATTCAGGCATCCCACCTCCAGCTCCAGAATCGGGACAGTATTTAACAAAATCAAATGCACGGGCTACCAAAGCTGCGCTTCTAATTATGATTGGGAATCAGCATTAGAGTTATAAATCCTCTTTGAGGGGACCCTAATTACAGTAGCCTCTAGCGTTGATTCCCCCGCCCTGGTCTTTCTTGAGGCTCTCTTGGCTCCCATGATTCCACCTCTGGCGACTTCTCTTCTCTGTTCTCGTGACCACTCATCTACCTGCTTCTTCACAGACTAATCATGTTCCAAAGGGATCCCTCCTTTGTTCTTTGCTCTTCTTTGCATCCTCAGTCTCTAGAGGAAACGCACTGATAATAGAACCATAGCTCCAGCCGAAATACTTCTTCTGCTCTCTGGTCCCGTATCTCCAACTGGCTAATAGGTGTCTTCTACTCTAACTGGCCAAGTGTAAAAACCTCTTTCTCCTGCTTTATCTCTCTTAGTTCACAGCACCCACACAGCTGCCCAAGATAGGAGGCTCAGAGGTTTGCAGAGTCTCTTCCCAACCTGGAACCCAATCCACTTGGGCCCCGTCTTCCCCCTCACTGCCCGGGAGCCCAGCAATTGCTTCTCAACTGACCTTCCTGCATTTATTCACCTTCTCCCACCTCAAAATCTACCTTCCACCTTCTCCAGAAGAGTTATCTTTCCAAACCTATCTGCTGGTTTCCCTTTCCAGTTCTCTGTCATCTGATTTCTCTCAGTATGACCTGTCATATCCCATTCAAGACTGTGAGCTCCTGAAGTTCAGGGAGGCTGACCTATTCCTTTGGCCCTTCCAGAACTTGAGCCCAGTGTCCAAAGCAAAAATGTACCTCATGCAGTGTTTTTCAACTTGAAATGGATTCTGGACTCTGATTTCCAGGTTCTCTACAGAGAAGCTGAACTGGTTTCCTAGAAACGTCAGCAAGACACCTGGTAAAAGTTTTCAGATGGATATGGGAAGATGAACTAAGGGGAGCAGAAAGATAAATGGCAGGAAAGTGCCCGCCCCTCCCTATTAAACAGGATAATGACGTAGATGGGAGCTTGAATCTAGTGTCCACAACGACTGAGCAAACAGGAAGGCCAGGAGGAGCTGACCATCTCAGCCAGATTAAATACAGTCATCTCTGGAGGAGCTTTTTCTCCCTGCAGGGCAGCACGTGACCGGGCACCATTCATGCTTTGCCAGGACGCTGCGTTCTGCTGTTCCTGGTTCAGCTGGGCCTGAGGAGTGGGAATAAAATACTGCACAACCAGCCAGAACACTGGGTACAGAGGTCATATGATAGTCTCCACACCATCCCCCACTCTCCCTGCCCTTTTTTTTTTTTTTTTTTCATTGCTATCAAAATGTCAAGAAAGCTTATTAGTACTCCCACTGCCAGGGAAACAATCTGCTTTTCCAAATACGGAGAGGTGTGACTTATAATTTCCATGACCATTCGTGCTGTTC